>NC_050511.2:52771442-54042776 GCF_012460135.2 Molothrus ater
CTGGAAAGTATGAAACCTTTTGTTGATCTCACAAGAGAGTGTTTCATGCCAAGAAAATGTAAGGGTCCAGAGTTTTCAGCCCTCCTTCCCATTTGTCATCCATAGATGACCACCAATTGCCTTGTGTCCATTCTTTTAGGTCTTGTCTGTTCTGATGGTTTTTCCATGGACTTAGTTTCCCTTCAAGGCAACCCTCCAAAGGAGAGTGTGGGGAGAGAATCAAACTCTGTACAGGCCAGAGCTGCCTGTCTTGCTGGGGCTGCTGTTGTTGTTGTTGTTCTTGTTGATGTTACTGTTAGCCAAGCGACCAGAAATTGCTCAGAGCCCAGAGAGTGGAGCTGGGTTTCAGCTGTCCTGGAAGTCAGGATCTCTGTTTTGAAGTTTGCTTCTTGCAATTTGTTTCTTTCAGGGCATGTTGTGAGTGTGGGGGGTCCGGAAAAGAAGTACACGGGATGGAGACGTATTGGCAGTGGGTGAGTGCAGCCAGGCTTACTTCTAAGAGCCATGGGCCAGGAGTTTGGTGGTGCAATATCCCATGGAAAGTCAGGCAAGCTGCAAGCATCTTCAGACCTGGCTTAGATTGTCCCTGTCTCAGTGCTGAGGCAGTACAAGGCTTCATCAAAGATTATGAATCTTTGGATGCTGACAGTGTCTTGGCTGCCTCAAGGAGCAGGACCTGGAAGCCCTCCTGTCCCTCCAAGATGTGCCACCAGATTGCCTGTTTTCGCATGAGACATGGTTTTGTATGATTCCAAGTAATATGGCCACACTCGTGAAAGAAGAAAAACCTGAGAGAGCCGTTTCCCACCTGATAGCTGTCAGATAACAGCTCAGTAGCATTTCTTAGTCGTATTTTGCTGGATATTCAGTGGTCAGGAAAAATAAGCAAGGCCGTGTGGTGTTGCCTGAGTTTGGCAGGTAGGATCACAAGAGAGGAGCGAGAAGGCCTGGCAGGACTGTGTGTTTCATTGGCTGGGCAGGCGTGCCACAGGCACAGACACGAGAAGGAAAAGGCAAAGAACAGCCCTGCATGCATATTCTAGTGTGTATGTTTGAGATTTGTAGCGGCCCATTTTTTTTCCTGTTGGACCCAGCTTTTCTCTGGGACACTCTGCATGGCAGAGGGCTGCTGGGCCGCTGGGCCATTGGCTGAAGAGCAGACAAAACCCAGTGTTTTAGAGGCACTGCAGGCAGCAGAGAGCTTCTGCCTGGGCTGCCTTTTGCTTCTGAGCACTGAACAACTTCTCTGGTTTTTTGCCTCTGCTCTGTTTCTAGGGGTTTTGGAAGTGTTTATAAGGCCTTCAACGCTGCCACAGGACAAGCGGTAAGTGCCCACGCGGATTTTGCAGCTCTTGAGTGCTTTCCCTTGGGATGTGATCTGTGGCCAGAGCTTTGGGCCGCCTATCTTTGCTGCAAAGGCTGTCCCGCAGAAGCAGCCTGTCTAGAGGCAGGCTGCAAAATGCATTTTGGACAGACTTTGTCCTTCCTACCCACCTGAATGAATGCAAGGATGGCAGTGGTGTCCTTCAGAGAAGGACATCCTAGCTTGGACTTACTGGATGAATCTGCATAGATTAGCTGATGGCAAGAGCATTCATTCCGGCCCAATTCCTCTTAAGGTTCAGACAGATATTTTGTTTTCCATCATGTGGTTTAGTTGGAAAATATCATGCAAGACCTAAAGAAGGAGAGATCTTGTGTGGAGCACAGTTTTGCCTTTCAGTCCTAGGGAACCTAGTTCACATACACGCACACACACAGAGATCATATGAAGGAGTTGTTGAAGAGCCTTAAATAGTACAACCTTGTGTTGATCCTGTGTGGGTGACATTCCACAAGAGAGATGCTGTCTCTCTACCTACCGCACAGACATGGCAGTGTCTTGGAGAGTCCTGCTGCTCTTTGGGGCTAAAAGTTCAGAGTCCTGAATTCAGCTTTTTGGCTCTCAGCACATACATTCCATCTGCCTTAATAGTAAGGAATTAGAAAACGAAGTTCCTTATCCACCTGCAGTGCTGGACTCAGGAACTGCACTTGGAGGGAGGGGAGGTCTAGGAGGCGTCCAAAGGCCTAAGCCCTTAGGTGCTTATAACCTGGGGCGCATCCACAGTGTACCACAGAAGGGCTATTAATTTATAAACCCACTAAATAATTACAAGTCTAAGCCATGTGCAAGATTGTTCTTCAGAGTTGCGAGACCCAAACTGAAGAAGTTAGGATGTGCTAGGATTGTAACTTTACTTTGAGTCGCTTTGGAGTTCTTTTTTGGACAGCGTTTTCCCTGTCACATATGTGTGTGTTTACTCTGGCACAAAATGGAAATGGCAGCCGTCTCTGAAAGGCTGGTCAAAGCCCCTAGAAATGCTAACGTATTGCCAGTGATTTCAATTTGTCTTCACAGGAGCAAAATTATTTTTGGCTTGCAAAACATGTGTAAGTGATAATAGTAGTGCTAAACAAAGTCTATTTGAGAAGTCTGTGGGTGCAGAGAGTGCTGTTAGCACTTTGTGGTTGATGGTTTAGAGTCCCTTTTGACTGAGGTGACAAGGCACCCAGGCCCGTGAGTTCACAGAGAAAGAGGCTCTGGTGATGTCTGTCCCTCACTGCTTTCAACGTCATCGTAGGTGGCCGTAAAGCAACTTAATCTCCAGCACCAGGGTTGTGAGGAAGTGGTAAAGGAAATCCTGGTCATGCGGGAACTTAGGAACCCCCAACATTGTCACCTACTTTGAAAGGTAAGTAGTTCTGACAGAAAATGGATCTTTCAATTAAGATCAATCCACTCCTGGATGAGGCATGGCGAGATTGCATTTTGTCCCCATCAGTGGTTGGTGGCATAAACAGCTTGAAGATTGATCTCAGAAACCTGGCTCTCTTACTAAGCCAGCAGCCTGTATGTTCACTGGCTGCACGTTTTGCTGGTTTGGGGCGTGGTTCTTTCCAAGGGTTGGAGGAGAAGTGCTGAGAAAGCATCCCAGAGATGATTTCCCTTGCACCATTCCCACTATTTTTCATTGCCTTGCATGCCAAAAGACTAGGCTAGGAGGCACATAATTTGCCAGGTTTGAAATTGTTTTTCCTGTTTGTACTTTCCTTTCTGCAAAGTTTCCCAAAGGGTGTTGGCAGTGCTGGAAACCCACATGCCCTGAGTGAAAGCTGTGAAAACTGTGTCTCCTTGCTGCTGGAGTTAATGGTGCAGTTTGTGTATGAAGATGATGAAGCAGCTGCTGGGATGTGTCTGCTTCCCAGATTGATCTTTGCCCTCACCAAACTGCCTTTTTCCCCTTCTTGCCACCTAAGCATCTCGTTTTCCACGGGTGTGCCTTCCTCATTGAGGCAGCACAGATGACGGGGCACTGGATAGCCTGGGTGGAGTGTGTCTTCATTTGATTCCATCTTCATTTCCCAGTGACCTGGAAACAAAACTCAGCTGCAGTCTTTTCTTCCATACGGCAATTTAGCTGTGCACATTCAGCTCCACGCTGTTGCTTTCATCTTGCAGCTACCTTGTCAATGAGGCTGTCCTGCTGGTGTTGGAATATATGGATGGAGGCTCCTTAGCTGATGTAGTCAGCCTAAGAAGGATGGCTGTAGGACACATAGCAACAGTGTGTCGGGAGGTAAGGGGTCCTGCTTGTGCTTGGGATGGCTTGGACGGGCTCGTAGTTCGAAAGAGATGCTAAGTGAGCGATTCCATGTTCAGAGCATTCTTTCTGTGTTGCTCTCATGCTTCAGAGAAGAAGGGGCATCTGCACTGAACTGCCTGCCAGTGTCCCTGCCCTTACTGTAGTCTGTTCTTTACTCTGAGTTACCGTTGTTGAACTCCCTGTCTCATTTTCATTTTTATTTTCTGTTCTGCCCTTTTCCTCTCCAAGCCTTTGCCCCAAACCTTTCTGCATTGCCTTCTTTGCCCGTAAGTGCAAAGGTGCTGGTGTGCGAGTTTTCAACCAGCGGCAAAGCCAAAGAGAGACTCACCTGTCACAGGTCTCCGCTTCAAAGGATGGCATAGCACCCAGCATGGTGCTTGCCGAGGAAAACTGACCAATGAGCTGCTTCCAGGTTCTGTCGAGGCAGATGTATAACCCTTGTCCTGCAGTCTCCCACCTGTCAGTGATCCCCTTGGTACCCAAGGCAGGGACTTTTTCTCTTTTTGGCAAACCCTTGTTTGTCCTCCAGACAGGGAGAGAGCATCCGCTGCAGCAGCGGTCATTCTGACTGCCTTTGCAGGGGACAGTCTCCAGCAACGACTGACATTTCCCCGTCAATAGCTAATATGCCTCCTTTGGAAAGATCCTGCTCTCCGAGTCTTGCAGCAGCAAGCTCTTCCTCTTTCCTGCACTCGCTGCTCCTTTGAGATCTGTGAACCTTCAGGAGCAGCCTCCATTTGCGTCTGATGCAATCAGATCAGGCTGACTTTTGGCTTCCTGTTTCTTTTTTCTCTCGCAGTGCCTGCAAGGCTTGGCTTTCCTTCATGCCAACCAGGTGATCCACAGAGACATCAAAAGTGACAACATCCTTCTGGGCCGGGATGGCTCCATCAAGTTGGGTGGGTATTCCTGGTCAGGCGCAGCGCTCCGGGGAGGCGGTGTGGGGCTGCTTGGGAGTGGCTGCCGGGTGCCCAGCAGTGGCGCTGCTGAGAGTGCAGGGAGCACTCTGCAAGCCCAGGGCGCAGCTGGAGGGTGCCGGGTGGTCTAGAGGGCAACAAGGTGCCAAGAGTAACTCTGGTTTCTGTGTGTGTTCCTTCCAAAAGGAGAGAGTTGCAATGTAAACATCAGGGGAATGAGGAAAAGCCATGGTGGGCGGGTTGTTAAGTGGACAATTGCCCATGTCCTTGGCTGCAGCCCTGAGGAAAGAGAGCCCAGCTGCTTTTCCAGCACGATTCAGCACTGCATTCTGGGACTTAGAGTGAAGAAGCCTTTTCCTTGGTCTCCTACTTGAAGCAGTGTTTGTTTTTCTCCTCAGCTGATTTTGGCCTCTGTGCTCTGCTCAGCCCTGAGCAGAGTAAACGGAGGTCAATGGTTGGCACCACCTGCTGGATGGCACCCGAGGTGGTGAGAGGAGAGCCCTACGGCCCCAAAGTGGACACCTGGTCCCTTGGCATCGTGGGAATTGAAATGGCCAAAGGAGAGGCTCCTTATCTTCGGGAAACCAGTGACAGGGTAAGGTGCAAATACGCTCAGTTAGCTGTGTCCTTCTGGTCCCTGTCTATTAGACAAAATCCCATTCCCACAGCTTGAAGTGCTTCCAGCAAGGCCCACTTCTAAAACCGTCCCTGGGACTCACATCAGCTGTCAAGGCTAGACCTGGTGCAGCTTGGAATAGCTGGGGCTGCACTGGCACCTTTCTTCCTTTGGGAGAGAAGGCTCATGTCTAACCGTCTGCTAAGGCAAGAAATTGCCACTGTAGACTGCAGCTTAAAAGATGGGGTCTAGGTGAGCACTGAAGGCTATGGAAGAATCACGTAGAGTCTCCCGTTTCCTTTCACTTCAGGCTAACTACCTGATAGGCAAGCAAGGGGTACCAAATCTGCACCAGCTCAGGCTACCCCGTGGCTTGTGTGAATTTCTGGGCTGCTGCCTGCAGATGGATGTGGACAGGCGAGGCTCTGCCAAGGAACTTCTGCAGGTACAAGGCAAAGGGGCTGCAGGCCAAACAGCTGTTCCCTGTCAGGGTTTGCTCCTCGGCCAAACTCCAGGCAATCAGATGGGCCCCCACATAGTAATCTCTGCTCTGCATGCTTTTCAAATGGAAACCAAGTAGGATCCAAGACTGCTTGAGGTTAGAAGGGATCTGTGAATGTCATCTACTCCAAAACCATGGCCCCTGGCAAGGACATCTTCAAGTAGATCAGATTGCTCAGAGTGCCATCCAACCTTGAATGTTGCCAGGCTTGGGGCTTCTCCCAGCTCTCTTGGCAGGCTGGGCCAGTGTTCCAGCATTCTCCTCATAAACAGCTTCTTCCTTAGAGCCAATGTGAATTGAGTGTCTTTTAGCTTCAAACCGTTGCCCCTTGTCCTCTTGCAATTGGCCCTGCTAAAAGATATGTCCCCATCTTTCTTGGAAGGCCCTACAGCTATGGAAAGGTCTCCATGGGGCTTCCTCTTCTAAACAAGCTAAACAAGGCTAAACAAGCACAACTCTCACTGCTGTTCCTTAGAGGAGAATTCCCACCTTCTGGTAATTTCTGTGGCCCTCTTTTGCTCTCGGCTGGTGTATTCAGGTTTACCTGGTAGCAAAGGAACCGAAGTATTGCAATGCCAGGGACGGGGTTTGAGGAACACAATGAAAACAATCCCTGCCAAGCGGTTTTAGATTGGTCTGTGGGAAGGCGGGGGCTGTGGGGGAGCTCACTGGGAGCATCTGAGGGCACCCAGCTTGTCCCTCCTGTCGCACTCTTAGAGGTTTCTGCCAGGCAAACGGGGACAGCTGTGCAGGATTTGTGCCAGCCCCATGTGCTGCCTGGCCCGGTCAAGTAGATGAGAATCGCTGTGGCTTTGCTGCCAGGTCTTGTAGCAGACAAGGAGCTGCTGACCGGGCCACTTCCTTGGCTGTGCCTGCTGTGAAGGAAGATGCCAGCCGGCACAGGATAGGGGGTGCATGCCGAGGCAGACACTGCTCTTCCTGCAAGCCAGAGCTGAGCACATCTGTGCCCTGCTGCTTGTGTCCTTGCTCCTGGCTTGCTGCTGAAAACCTGCATGTCCAGCGGTTCTGAGAACAACATGTGGGATCAATAATTTTCAGAGCTCTTGGGAGTCTCTTGAGGAATGCCTTATGCCCCAGACCTCTCTTGGTCACTCAAATAGGCCATGTCTATAGCAAATAGGATCTTGAGTAGGTCTGTTGACTTTCCTAAAAAGAAAAAACCTTTGGACAGCAAGCAGCAATCCCACAGTGATATCAGGACCAAAATCCCAGAGAGTGACGCCACCTTGAGGAATGGACTAGTGCAGTTCTGGGCCATGTTTCCTGCAATAGCAGCATCCTGGACATGAAGGCAGATGTGCTGCTGGTGCCCTCAGTCCGATGTCTGTGTATTTCTGGGCACTAGAGGAATCCAGCCTGACCCTGTTAGGAACTCAGTTTGGAAAAGAATGGCTCCTTTTTCCTTTGTCTCTTTTAATTTGGTTTGTTTTGTTTCTTTTTCCCTTTGGGCAGCATCCATTTCTCCAATCAGCAGAGCCTCTCTTAAGCCTCTTCTGACAGGCTGATTGCTGTCATTCCTGCAGCAAGGAAATGCAGGAAGCAAAGGAGATGACAAGGACAACTTCAGCACTTGGAGAACAGAGCCTCTGAGAGCAGGTAGAAATCCTGAGGAGAGAGGGGCCAGGAAACAGGCAGCCATCAGAGCAGGAAAGCATGGTGGCATCTCCTTTTCTCCCAGCTGCTGACACTCCCTCTAACTTTTGGATTAGAACAGCATTGCTGGAGGGCACAAAGTCACTACTGATATGCGCTTTTCAGTTGGGGGGTGGTGTGAGGCATGAAGCTTCCACTGATTCTTGGGGAGATGGCTGGGACTTCATGTGGAAGTGTCTTTCTCCCCTCACCAGGAGCTGGAAGGGCAGCGTTTGGTGGCACAGCAGCTGCTGGCACAAGGGGCAAACCTCCTGGCAGAGGTAGAGAAGGAGCAGGAGAAAAGGCTGCTTGAGATGAAGCAAGAAGTTGCCACCATGCAAGCTGAACAAGAAGAGGTGCGAAGCAGAGCCAGTCAAAAGGCAAAGGCTGTGAAAAGAGAGCTTGTGTGTTGTTTTGGACTGCTCTGCGCTCCTTATGGGCACTGTTTCTCTGGACACTGTCTGTCTGGGTGGCATTGTCCCTTGGTAAACAGTGCTGGTGCCAAGAGGGCAAGGACCGGTCAGGTGAGAGGCTACCAGAGCGCAGGTTTGAGGAAGGCAGCAATGGCGTTGCAGGGCCAGAGAATGGGAAAGCCAGAGCTTTGTCTCAGAAGGTGGGAGGTCCCACAGGAAGCCCCCTGCAGAGCCAGGCTAGAGCTGTGGGAGTGGGCTGCCAGTCAGGCTGCTGAGGAGGTGCCTGAAGCTGCTGAGTACGTCCTGTGCATCCTTTGTCTGATTGAGCAGTGTACTGTGTGGGTGCCTCAGCATGAACTGTAGCACATGTTCCTCCTCACTTGGTGCTGGACAGACATTTGGACTCCCTACAGAAGCCATTGTGGTGCTTGGAAGCTGGCAGGGAGCACTCGGGGCGTTGCTTTTGCCATTGAGGCAAAAGGTGGGAGTGGGTGGGCTTTGCCTGAGCTTCCCTGTGCAGTAAAGACAAAAGCTAGGATTGTTTTGCAAGCAGCAGAAGGCTGCAACCTAGCCAATGACTCAGTGAAGGTGTGTGTGCTAGTCCAGCCAAACTGATGAGAACACTTGGCTTCCTAGATTCCCTTTAGACTCCTGACTGGTAACCAGTCATTGGAGACAAAATATTTCAAAGAAATTGCTTGGCTGTGGGGCTGGTTTAATGCTGGTGTTGTCTCTATGACTGTTTGTACTTCTGTTATTCCCTCTGCAGGCTGCATGGGCCCCACCATCTAAATCCCCACGTGTTGTGGTTTGTTTCTAGAATGTTCTGCTTCCCCCATGTTATGGTGTTAATGGTTCTGCCTTTGTTCCCCTCCCTTCCACAGTTACTTGTCAATCTCCCAACCCCTGGGAGATTGGGAATGGGATGGTGAAACGTGCAGGCTAGCTGGCCAGCCCGCCTTCAGCCAAAGGGATGTTGCCGTGCAGGACTTCCACTCCGCAGGAGGAAGAGGCAACTCTCTAGTTAGTGGCAAATTTGGGTTTTTTGAGCCCCCAGAGGGACCAAGTGCACCCAAGGGATCCAGGAATAAGAGAGCCTCGAGGGTGGGGAAACACTGGGTTTTAAAGGGAGTGGGAGGTAGGGGTGGTAACAACACATGAAGAAATCAGAGTCTGGGGAAGGGTGATACATAGGTGACAGACATAAAGGGACAAACAGAGGGAGGGGCCCCGGCCCCTGAACCAATCACCTGACGCCCTGGCTAGAAGGTTCTAGAGATAGAGGCAGGAGTGCCAGGTGACTGGCAGGCAGCTGGGGGTGGGGAATTAAAATGATACATCGGTAACTGGGGCAACCGGGGAGGGGTTGGGAGATTGACAAGTAACTGTGGAAAAAGGCAGAACCATTAACACCATAACATGGGGGAGAGAGAACATTCTAGAAACAAACCACAACACCCACTCTAAGAGCTTTTCAAATGAAAACGAAGGAAACGTGCAGCGAAGCAATGGAGGAAGCGGAAGAGATGATCAGGACCACTTCAGGATTACTTTCTGCAATGGCAGCTTGGAGCTGGACTCACAATAATAGTCCTACACACCCTCAAGCCTGTTGGAAGATTCCCTTCCTTGTCAGCCAGGGAATAAGGCTCTACATTCACTTCTGAATTGGCCATTCTTTCTTAAAGATGGAAAGTCCTTCCTAAGGGCATTCTGGTGTGGTTTGGAATTGGGAACAGTCTCCGTTCCTTTATCAGCTCCAACCTACACTGCCTTTGGAATGCTGCCCATTGGCCAGTTTTTGCCCAGCCGAGGACTTTGGGATGAGGAAGAATATGCAAATGCATTTCCAGCCAAAAGCCAGTGAAGAGCAGGGCAGCCTGTGAGAGACAGTCTGAAGTTCCCCTCATTTGCCTCATGACTGTCTCAAGGACCGACTTTGGGACCCTGAGGAGCCTGATTGGAATCCTGGTCTGCGGTGCTGGATAAAGGCCAGAAATCCTGAGGCCCCTGAGCAGAGTTCTGGCCTGCCAAGCAATTGTTCACAGCTGTGTCTACAGTGACTGCTTCCAGCAGGGCCTGCCAGGGGGCGAGGCGCCCCATGTGCTTGCACCTGCTTGGCGACAATAGCCCAGGAATTTTCCCACCTCTTGGCCCGGTTGGACTTTTCTGGGGTAACCTTTGGTGGTCCAAAGAAGACCCCTCATCTGCTTTTCAACCACCGTGACAGACAGACTGAGATGGAAGAAGCATCTCTCTCAAGGACTGAGACATGAGAAGCTCCCCCCTCCCAAGGACTGAGACTGAAAGCCCCAACACGGGGGAGCTGTGTGGGGGAGCCAACCTGACCACAGCAAGATATTTGCCTGCAAGTGTGGCCATTGGACCAAGAAGACATTGGTCCTCGCCTACTGCTGAGAACATGGACTACCTGTTACATCTATTCTTTATTGGATCTTTGTCCCCCTCAGCGGTTTCAATAGACTTTCTTCAAGATCTGTTTTCCCCCCCCTCAGCAATGGACTATAACAGAATCTTGAGTTAACCAGAACCTTTGAGAGCTTCCCAACATGACTTGGTGAACTCCATCAGCTGGATTACAAGGACTTTGTCTTTCTACATTTGCTAGCTATATCCCCTCTCTCTCTCTCTCTCCTCTTTTGTCTTTTTCCTCTCCCTTAATCCCTCTATTGCATTTGCTGTGCTCATTCAATAAAGGTGCATTTGTTTGGATTAATACTGAAATCCCCACTGTGTTGTGTTTTGCACTCTGAGATCAGGAAAACGAACCATCACAGCTCCCTGCTCGCGTGAGCGGATCATGACACAGCCAGAACATCCTGTGCAGATCCAGGCTTTCAGCTGTGCCCATGGATGCTTTTGGTTCCTGCTCGGTGTAGCCGGCACGTCTCCCCTGTGACTGCTCCCGCCTCCCAGGTGGCCGTGGCTAATAGGTATGAGGCTCTGAGAGTGCACCGAAGAAGGCAGGCACGTCTGCTGGCAGTGCAGGAGAGCAGAGAGAAAGTGCCTGGCAGGACCCTGGCCAGCACCCGCTGTACCTGCTCTTTGTCAACAGTACAGGACTGGTGGGTGATGCCGCACTTGAGGTTGTCTGGGGCTCAGCAATGATGGAAAGTCTGTGTGCTTGAGTGGATTTGTCCCTCTTACTGTGCCTTCTGTTGTCCCTGTGCTCCGCGATGTCTGCCCAGGGCTGTGTAGCTGCGTGGCACAGCTTAAGTGCAGGAGAGCCTCATTTGTTTGCCTTTTGAGATGGCTGCTTGTCATCGATGGAGAGAGACAGGAAGACTGACTCGGTGATCAGAATCCGATTTTCTTGTGGGATACGAGCATTTATATACTATTTTAGGGAGACTAGTACTGTGTACTACAATGATTAGGTTGAAGTCACTTACACGAACTTATGCATATAACAGCATCTCTTGCTTGCATTATTTAATAGGATTTTCTTTTTCTGGTAAACCTGTCTAATTAAATCTTCTTGCTATCTAGATCTAATTTTCAAAGTTCCGTTTGCTTTTGCCAAGGCATTTTATCTATCAATTCTCTTATCCTAATAAGGTCCAAAGTACTCTCTGTCTTGTGCACCCCAATATCTCCCCCTTCTGTGTCAACCAAAACCACTCCTTTAATGGTCTTATTAATTAATCTCTGCACACATTGAAGCAAGCAAGGTATCATGATTAATATAATTATTATCAAAATTACCACATACATACCCATCCTAAAAAGAATCTTTTAGTTAAAAACTCCAGCCACTAAAATCTCAGGCTTGATCTTTATAAACTAAAAACATTCCTGCTGAAAGCTGCATTACTGGATTTAGAAAGTCTGCCAGAAGTGTAATTGTACTGAAAGTTTAATTCTTATAGATAGGGTGATAGGGAGAAGCATTTTTAGACTGATTCCTTCCCATGTATTTAAAATGAACACAAAAATCCAATTTCACAGAACCCAGGAATTCTAATCCTTGGGGTTCCACCAATGGTGGTTCATGAGGTTAAGGGATCCAATTTGATGTGATTTGATCTGCTTTCAAAAAAAAAAAAATAGTGTAAAGTTCTGGAGGAGCTATATTCCCCCCTGTTTTTTTTTGCTTTTTAATAACATGTGTGTTTCTCATGATGAACATAAGAAGGTAACATCAAAGCAAAACAGTATGTAACATAACAATAAACTTTTACTAAGTAAAAATTAATCAGATAATAGATACAATTATAGCACATGAGAAATAGAATGGTGTTTTAAAACAATACATGATCAATTTCTTGAATATTGTACCATTACTTAGAGTCTGTAGTAATCGGCAAGCTTTATTTTTTTAAAGTGAGGGCTTGAAAAATCATTCTCGGGTAAGATTTCTAAGTTCATCTTAAACGGAGGTTTAGCTGTTCTACGTCTAAATTTGGTAAGCCAAAATGACTTGAATATAATTTTCGTGCAGAAAATTTTCTCTACTAGTTAAAGCTAGGACTTGGCTAGGGTCACGGCTTTTAACCAGAAGAGTCTTTTTAATATATTTTAGAAACCTCTTAGTAGTTAGAAAAATAATAGATGTCTTATAAATAGTTCTAGAACAATAATTGAAGGTTTGAAAAGTAGCTGGTTTTCTCATTTATCGTTAGTTAAATAGTTAGTTAATGGTACCACAGACAAATAGCAAATGAAAAAAGGAATGTTGGTTACAAAAAGACAGCAAATTCACATCACAAAATCAACACCATAATCAGGGTTACTTAATATATCAGTAAAAATGGTCTTAAGAAATTGAGGTTCTATTTCCCTAGACATATATGACATTAAAGCAAAATGTAAAAGAAGGCAATAAATAACTCCTAACTAATTACAGTCCTAATATGGAATTGTTTCTCATTCTTCAGTATTACTTATAAAAAATAAAGTAGCAAAAACTGTTCTTATTTCTAGAGCAAAATATCTTATCTTGTAATTTAAAGGAGCAAATTTTGACAAAAATTCATTTAGACTTTATGTCCTTCACTTGTTATAGCAAAGGAATTATGTCTTATAACTCAAACAGGTATACTTCAACAAAACTTAAAATCAACTTCACTAAAACTTAACCTTAATAAAGTATCTCTAAAAGAACTTAAAGTTAACATTGCTGAGACTAAACAAAACTCAATCTTAACAAGAATTAACTTATTTAAACTCTATTATTACAAAAATGTTACTGAAAATTTGTCATATAACGGTTAAACATCAAAGTAAACAACATGCAAGTAAACAACTGTACTGAAATCTTTACAATAAAATTACCTTGTTAGAACTATGGAGTAAAAAGCAAGCACCTAAAAAAGCCGACAGTGGAATTAAATCTCAAAAAATTACTACAGATAAAGTTCAAGATTTGTCTTGAATGTGAGCTAAAGAATCTTGAATTTATGACTTATCTAATTACTCTCAGTGAACCATGCAGTTTTGCTATGTTATTAATAGGTAAAAAGACACCACCTCTATACCAACACTAGAATTGTTCTAGTAACAACCCTGTTAAAAATCACAGATCACAAGTTAGAAGGTAAATCTCAACACTGGCTGGTGCCAGGCAGGTGGGGCTGCACCCCCTGCAGCAGCTTTTAAAGACTGCTTGTAGGATTGATGTAAGTTTGGCTTCGTAAGAGTAATGGCAGATAAACATTGAAGGCGAAACTAAAAGAGATTTAGTTCTATTGTTCTGAGCAGAAAAAGCTGCCCATTTTTTTAAAGGTTGCAGAGTTCACAAGTTAAAGCAATTGCTGCCAAGTGTGAGTTGTAGCTATTTCTTGTTAATAATTGCATGTTGTAATCTCCTGTTAACAGTTTCCTTTTTAATAGTGCCTCGAGCCAGCCCGCAGCTGCCCCGGCGGGGCCCCCACCTTTCGGCGTGGGCCCGCCCGTGCCGGGGGTGACCCCGGGGAGCGGGGGGGCGCTCCCGCCTCGGCGCGGGTCGCGGTCGTGCCGGGGGTACCGGCCCGGGTCGCCGTGTCCCGCGGGAGCAGCTGCTGGACGGCTCCCTTAGCCGAGCGTCACCCTGCTGCTCCCTGGAAGAGGGCACCCAGGCGCTGGAGGGGAAGGGACATCGAGTCGGCATGCAAATGACCTCATTTCCTGCATGCAACGGGATGGACCCCTCACGAAACAAAGCCAAAAACCCCTAAAACAACGAGCCAACACAAAATTGACGAATCAAAGTGATGACTAGACGTGAGGACAGAATCCAGTATCCACCAAGGCCTTTTTACCCATCACCCTAATCTCAAAGATGTCAGCTACACACAAGACCTCAAATGTTGAAGTAAAAAGCAGCAGATTTCCTTATGTTGTCTTGAGGATGGAACTTCTAGCTCTAGTCTGCGGATCAGTGGACAAAGTTGCACTCTTCCTCCTTTTGTGAGTCGCTCCTGGGAACAGTAGTGTTATGAGCATGGACCCACCCAGAGGTTCTCCCCACCAGAGCTGATCAGTTTTAATAAAGGCATCAAGGAGGAGGAAGGTCCCCTGCCTGTGTTTATTTCAATACAGTACTAAACAGCTGTACCAAAAAATGATTAACAAATACATTGTTAAAAAAAAGGCAAGTAACTGGAAAACTGACCAGGGCTAGGTGTCCTTCAGGGCTTTAGATCTGTACGAACTGTGGCTTTTGATAGCTGGGCTGCTCCTTCCAAGACTTGAAAGTGCCTGGGGCACTTCAGCTGGGGACCATTGTGGGGGTGTCGAGTGTCCCAAATGACTCGTGTACAAAATTGAAATGCATCAAAATTCTCCACTCTGTTAAAAAATATTTCCCCCACAAAACCAGGGACACAGACATCACAAAAAGTTTAACTGTGGCAATCAGGCCCTGTTATTTGCACCAAGTGTTGGTTTTCCAGGCTTTCGCTCCTTCCATCCATGCCGGAGAGTCCCCGAGTCGTTAATCGCCACTCATTGGGCTATTGGCTGCTTCAGATAACAGTCACACCGGCTCCTGTATCAATGAGTCCTGTTAGGAGTGTCTCTGCCTTTCAGAGTCCCATTGCATTGGCATGTTGGACGCTCAGAGGTAATATTTTGTGTCCATAAAATCTGTGGCACCCCTGTAGAACTGAACCCCCCCTCCCTTTATTCATCTATCAGGGGTGCAGGCAGGGGTGCTGCAGGAAAGGCTATAAGTTGAGCTATATTGCTCCTGGCTGGGACTACACAGGGCCGATGGGGGGTCCAAGCCATGATCTTTATTTCCCCAAGGGAATCAGAGTCTATAGCTCCAGGGAGAACAAACAACCCTGTTATCCAGGTGGAAGATCTGCCAATAATCAAAGCATGCATATTCTGTCCTGGTGGTCCGAAAACTCCTGTGGGAAGCAAATGGACAGATGAATCAAGCAATGTTACTGTGTCGGAGGTTGCCAGGTCCATTCCTGCGCTGCCTGGGGTGGCTGGTTGTAAGTCAGCGACAATTGCTCGGCGGGCGAGGGCAGGGCCGATTGGAAGTTCATGGTTGCTCCCAGCTGCTGCGTCGGCTGCGGAATTTGCATCCTCGTGCATCGCCGTCCCGTGCTGCGAGAGAAGTTTCCCTGCAAAGGCTGGCCATTGTGGTGGAACTTGGAGCGACATATATTAGCAAAGTGAGGGCCTTTCCAGCAGCAAGGGCATACACCCGGAGCTTTAGGTTTTTGCGTTTTTGGCAGTTTCTCCAGATTTGCCCATATCTCTCGCAGTCAAAACAAGCCACCTGTTTCCCAGGGGTTAGTTTCACGGTGGCAAAAGCGTTCGCTATGCCTTGCCCCACGGCTTGATATGTGACATCTGTGGTGTGTTTTAATGTCCCCAAGCGGTGGCAGGCTTGTATCATTTGGAGTAAAGTGGGTTCAGGTTCAGGGGGTAAAGATTTTAAAAGCTGCTTACAGTCCAGGTTGGTGTTCTCGATGGCCAGTTTGAGGAGTATAATCTCCCTGGCTTGCTCGCTATTGATTTGTCTCTCCAATGTTTGTGTCAATTTGTCCACAAACTGCAAGTAAGGCTCTTGCGGACCTTGTTTGATATTCATGAAGGACTGTTGCGTAGTTTTGGCATCAGGAACCTTTAGGAATGCCAGGTGAGCTGCCCTAATATCCTGTAGGGCTTCTCTCAGTAAGGTGCCTTGGCCATTAGGCTTGGTATGCGCCCCCTCCCCCACAAGGTGGTCAATAGTTAAGGCAGCCAGGGCTTGGTTTGCATGCCATGCATACATTGCAATTAAATTTTCCAGCCCTTTTTTCCATTGTGGCATAAATATAGCATATTGTGTTGGTGTGAGCAACAGATTTGCCAAAAACTTACCATCGTGAGGAGTCATGAGGTGAGTAGTAAAGCTTGCTCTTAATAAATTACTAAAGTAGGGGGACCCCAGTCCATATTCCTGCGCAGCGGTACGTATGGCGCAGTTCCTTAACTTCCGAGTGATCTAGGGGCTCCCATTGTGGATTTTCCCCCTTCAGGCCGAATTGCACAAGGGCCACAAAGATTTCTGCAGCAGTGCCAAGGTCTCTGTCCTTAAGGGCTTTCCTTTTTATCTGTAACCAATTGTTACACGTATCCAAAGGGAGTAAGCTCGCATCTTTTTCAGGGCCAGGGTTGAAAGAGTCCAGCTCCCCTTCACTGCTAGAGTCAGTGTCTGCTGCATAAGCCATAAGTGTGCGGCGGCTCTGGGATGGCTGGCAGTGTGGCGGTGGGACTGGGGGTGGCGACCGGGCTCTATCCCTGGCACTCGCTGGGGAGGGCGTGCGGACGGGGGATGGAGTGTGGGACCTGGGCAGGTTTCAATCCGGCTGGGGCCGTCTCAGGGTAGCCTCACAGGCTGTAGCCTCACAGTCTTCCCCGCACCCTCCCACTTTTTTAATTGCGTCCATGACTGCCTTCCAAGCAGGAAGCATTCGGAGCTCTGGCTCGTGGCCAGGCAGTGTCGCGAGGTCATAGAGCTTTACTCGGACCTTGTCCCGGAAGCGGAGACTAAATACAGAAGAAGGGGTAGCGTCGGGGACCATGTGTGACACCCATCATAAAATGACTTAAGGTCGTGCTTTGGGATGGGGGAGCAACGCCTGTCCAGAAGGGCAAGCACGGTTTCATAGACGTCTCTCTCTTTGAACATTTCCTTTCCCATTCCTTTAGTTCCCCTGGCTCACCTGTCAAAGCGCAGCAGACAGGGATTGCAGGCCCAAATGCGGTTCTCTAACCGTCACCATCAGTTCCAGGGGCTCGCCGACTCCCCGCCTGTCAGGCAGATTCATTTCCTCACACAGGGCACCAATTGTCAGCGATGGAGATAGACAGGAAGACTGACTCAGTGATCAGAATCTGATTTTCTTGTGGGATACGAGCATTTATATACTATTTTAGGGAGACTAGTACTGTGTACTACAATAATTAGGTTGAAATCACATACACGAACTTATGCATATAACAGCATCTCTTGCTTGCATTGTTTAATAAGATTTTCTTTTTCTTGTAAACCTGTCTAATTAAATCTTCTTGCTATCTAGATCTAATTTTCAAAGTTCCGTTTGCTTTTGCCAAGGCATTTTATCTATCAATTCTCTTATCCTAATAAGGTCCAAAGTACTCTCTGCCTTGTGCACCCCAATAGCTGCTCATGGCAGCCTTTTCAATCTGCAGGCTCTGTCTGGAGAGTGAGTTCCTCTCCTGTTTGGTCCCGGAAGCCAAGGCCTGTCATCTGCAGTCCCAGGTGGCACTGAGGGCTGCCCGGTGCCTCAGGCTGGTGTGACCCTAGAGCAAGCAACAGGAGACAGTGGGAGGTGCTTATTTCCAAAGTCACATTCTGCAGGGGCAATGTGCCCTGTGTGTCCTTTGTCCAGCCCAGCCTCAGACCTGGGGATCAGATGCAGGCACTGCTGCTGCTGCTGCCGCTGAAGTCAGCGAGGATTTGGTGGCTGGCTTCCATCCCAGCAGACATGGGCACTTATGATGCCGGGTGCTGATGGTGCCCTGCAGATCTCTGGGCTGCATGGCTGTGAGGGAACTGTCCCTTGTTTTTATTCCCCATCAGAGAAAGGCATGCCAGCCAGGTTTGCGTCAACGGAGCAAACAGGGAGTGCGCGAGTCTCTTCCATCTGTGTCTGCTGAGAGTGGTGACCTTTGAGATTAAGTGGCACAGATTGCTTGTGGTCCCTCTGTGTATCTCCATGTTTGGTAATGCTGCTTGTTTGGTAAATCTGCCTGTAGCACAGCAGCAAGGGAAAAAGCCTCTCAGCTTTGCAAGTGCAATAAGCTGCCATTGATGCACAGAAAAACTGCATATTGTTTTTATGAGGAATAGAAGATCTGGTTTAGCAGCAAGAGATGGTGGAATGATTCTTCTGATCTTTCTTTCTGTCTCGTGCAGGCAGATCTCTGTGGCTTATAGGTGTGCCCCTGACTGGCAGCAAACCGGGGAATCCCCGGCGCCACAGCCAGGTGGGGCCATGAGATGCCGGGACCATCTGGGAGCATAGCCCTGCGTGGGTTCACCTGCAAAGTGTGGGCAGACTGTGTCTTGGAGGTAGGTGCCACAGGCAAATCCATCAGTTTTGCCTGCCTGGTGGCCAGGTCACAGAGGATGCTCTCCGGTTGGATGTCCCGCTGCAGGACCCCACAGCTGCTGCAGTGTTGCACGGCCTCAGCACCTGGAGGAACAGCCCCTGCACCACCTCTTCTGACATGGAGCTCCCATGCCAGAAGGAAATCAAAGAGGTCCTGCAACCACTCACGGCACTCCATTACCAACAAGAAGGTGGCAGGGAGCTCACACCACTCCATGAGCTGAACAACACCATGGAACCCAGTGGACACTTTGTCCAGCAGCTCCATCTCCCTGGGTACGTGGGTTCTGTCGGGCTGCAAAAAGACCGCAATGCCGTCTGTGGGGCTGATGCCGTGCCAGGGGTCTGGAAGCCCTCACCCAGCCCAGGATGCTCTGAGCTCTGCACTGAGCTCACGCCGCTCTCCCTCCAGGCGTCCTGGCGGCTTCCACTCTGCCGGGCCTGGGCTTACCAGGGCTTACCTCTTCCTGTCTTGTGCCGGGTTCTGCCGCTGGCCACGGTGACTCACCAGCTCGCCCTAATGACGGATGCGATCCCGCGGCACACTTTTGATGGCAATGTGCGAGCCAAGGGGAGCAGCGGGCTGAGCTCAGATCCCGCACTGCCGAGCCCTGTCCTACCCCTCCTCCGCCCTCCACCTCCTCTGCTCCCCGCCATCCCCTCTACCCACCGGGGTACCGTCCGCCGTCCACGTCCCTGAGCAGACGGTGCCGAAGCCGCTGTGCAGCAGCAGCAGCAGCAGCGAACCCAGCGGAATCGCTCTTGCAGGGCCTCCTGCGCTTTCCCTGCGGGTGAGACGCGGCTGTCGGCGTTCGGGCCGGGGCTGGGAACGGTCCCCGGCACCCCCCTACGGCTCCCCAAGCGCCCCGGGCCGGGCTTCCCCATCTGAACGGGGCACCGGCAGCTCGGGGCGGGCGGCTGCTCTGTCCAGCTGCGGAGCTCGGTCCGGGGAAAGCGCTGCCGACTCCTCCATGGACTTCATCATTTGAGCAATGCTGCTCCAATCCGCAGACCATGAAACAAAAAGGGAAAAATCACCCACTTGCAAGAATACCCAGAGTGTGCAGTGAAAAGAGGAAAAAAAAAGGGCCCTATGCACAAGTCCCCAGACAACTCAAATGGAAAAATAAGGATGCTTCCATGACTTTGCAGACTGTGCAAAAAGAGAGGAATGAAAAGACACTTACATGAGTTCTCAGACTGTAGAGCAAAAAGGGGGGCGGGGGAAAGGGACACGTGCACAAATCCCAAACTGTACAAGAGAAAGGAAGAAAAAAGGAGAACTGCATGTGTCTGCAGACTCTACAACTGCAGTGAACAAAAAGGATGCCTTCACACACCCTGCTGGGCAAGAGACACCCCCTTTTTAGCTGAAGCTGTTGGCAGGAGCTTTACCAAACATTTGGCATCTTTATGCCATTTTGGTTACAATATGCTGCCCCAGCATAAAAACTTCTACTTACCCATTGGACCATTAAAAACTTTGTGCGATGACACCAACAGGAAAGCCCTGCCAACTGCTCTGTGGATTCACTCCATCATTTGATCAGTGCTGCTCAAGTCTGCAGGCCAGGGAAACAAAATGGAACAAGAACCCACTTGCACAAGTCCCCAGACTATGCAAGGAAAAGGGGAAAAGGGGACACCCGCAGCAATTGGCCAACTGTATAAGAAGAAGGCAAAAATAAAAGACACCTGCACATGTCTGCAAAGCCTACAATTGTGGGGGGGGAGAAAGGATGCCTGCATTTGTCCACAGACTTTACAACATCAGGTGACAAAAAGGACTCCTTTGACAGGGTGCACACTGTCCCAAAGCAGCACAAAACCTGCTTGCAGTGCATAACTCATAGCTCAAAAGATCCAAGAGTAACACAGAACAGACACCAAGCCCACACACCCCGTACTTTGGCCACCAGTGCTTCTGACTAAAACTAGTTCCCTAAATTGGAATGCCTGCCCTTACAATGCAGGAAATGGGCAGAGGGAATTCTCACAGGGACTGTGAACTTCCCTTGGTGTCACATATGTGGTAGCATGATGTCCTTTAGGGCCACTGCTGTGAAAGGCAGCCCCTTTATGTACAGAGTCTGTGCAGGCTCCCTGCTGTCAGCAGAGAGAGAGGTCCCAAGGCACAGTTCACAGCCTTGTGGGGTGTGGAGGAGCCACAGCTTCCACAGTGGGAAGTTTCTGTCTAATAAGTGCTCTGAAATTTTCTCCCACACTACATACATAATAAAGCCTACCTACACCCTGGAACAAATTGTGCATATTCTGTGTTTTCAAGTGAGTTTCTTATGTTCTCAAGGTTCCTTCTTTTTTGCAGTTAGCATTGCAAATGGGAGAGAAATTTCCACATGGTGGAATCATGGTGAAGGTGGTGAAGGTTGGCTCCCGGTATGTGCGACCTCTTGGCAAGATCAAGTGCTTTCAAATATGTTGGTTTAGACAACTGTTCTTTCATGAAGAAAGAGAACAGAACAGACTTGAGAGAAGAACAAATAAACTTTGGTGTCTTTTGCAAGGGCACTGCAGAATAATCATTAAGGAAGTTTAATGTGAAATGTAAGGAACCGTGGTCATGATACCTTGATTGCAATGTTCTGTGTGTGGTGTGTCACAGATGCTGCTGCTGTTTTGGGGAGCTGTGTTGCTGATGCCCTACTAGTCTGAGAGCTTTCCTTCAACGTGAGTCACTGAAATCCCCATCAACTTAGGCAGAGTAACCGGGGAAGCTGTGGCTGCTGGGAAATGGTTGGCAATATCCACATCAGTCCAGCCTTTGGCAAAGACTGGCAGAGGAGGTCTGTAGGGACGTCATTTTCTAGCTTCTACTGAGGGTGTTGGAGGAGGGCTCTGAGCAATGTCCAGGAGTCAGCTGTGATGCAGTAGCTGCCGAGAGCCATGAGGGGAAGGACTGCAGAAGGGGCTGGAGTCTCCTTTGGGAGACACAGGCCAGCTGCGCAGTAAATGACCCAGGTTTCTGCATGGGGCAGCAGCTGGAGGTGGTCTGCGGTTGTGCTGGCTGCTAGATGTAAAAGTGTGCCTGGCGAGCTCACCAGCCCAGCCCGCAGTGGAGGGGCGCTTGCCAGACTCGGAGTCCAGTCCACGCCTCGGTGGGTCCTTGGCCACTTCACAGACACAATCACGAGATGCACGAAGGAAAGAAGGGAGGACTCCGAAGGTGGTAGAAAGCTCGGCTGGTTTATTCACCACTAACTAGGAGAACTGGGGAAGGGAGGGGGAAGCTTCGGAGCCAAGGAAAATGTGGATGACACAAGTTTATAAAGACAGAGGGGTGGGTATGGGTGGCGACACAAAACAACCAATTAAAACACAGTAAGGGAGGGTACAGACTTGGCTGACAGATACATCTAGCAAATGGAGCAAGATCAAAGGAGGAGCCTCTGTCCCCTGACCAATCACCCAGCCCCTTAGGGGAAAATTCTAGAACAAGGGGAAGGGTAGTCGGGTGACTGGCAGGGAGCTTAGGGTGGAGAAAACTTAGATACATCGGCGAAGCTATGGCAACGGGGGAAGGGCTAGGGGATTGACAGTCAACGAGTGGGGATAGGGGATTTCCAGACCGAACCACTGGCAGGCAAATGGGGAGAACTGGGAGAAACCAAACACGACACCACAGTGGTCTCCTGTTGTAAGAACACAGTTTTAAAAGGTTTGCTCACATTAACAGTGACAGATGCTGGAGTTGGTGAAGAGGCCTGAAGAGCCAGAACATTGTCTAAAGCACAAGCCCCCTCTACTGCAGAGGACTTCATGTGTCTGTTCTGTTGCTCTTTGTTGTTTGGTTGAAAGATTAAGTAATTACTTACTTACTCTTCTGCAGTGTATTAGGTTGTGCGTGTCTACAGTTTGTGAAAGAATGATTTTAAAGCCCAGTTACTGCAGTCTCAACCTTGTTAATGATTTGTGGATTATTAAGTTCTTCTCCTGCCATGTGTTGCATCCCTATGTGAAGTGTATATTAGAGATAGGTAAACATGCATTTGTTGTTTCATAATGGAAGCAATTTGCTTGACTTCCAGCATTTGGGAATTGCCTGCTCCTATTACTTAGGCGGTGATGTTTGAAAAGTGACCAGCACTGATGGACCCGGATGCTGCAAAAACATTTTCCTCGAGGACTTTACTCACTAGTGCCCTGAGCAGCCTGAAGTTTGTTCTCCTCATGTCCAGAGCTGAGGGTTTGCTTTTTTGCACTTTCCCTCCTGACAACAAATGTTCTGTAATCATTGTGGATCCAAAGTGGATCTCCACCTTGCTCACGAGATCCCTCTGTTGACAAGCAGCAGAAGGCATCTTTGAGTTAGCTCCCTTAGGACCTGCTGTGTACAGTTGTCATCCAGGTTTTTCAGGAATCTTTTGGCTCAGGCTGTACCAGCTGTGTGTTGTGTTCAACCAACAAGGATACAATGCTCTCCCTTGCTAGTTTAAAACTCTCCCTAAAGTAGGACAATTGGCTAATGTAGCTCAAGGCTGGGAAGCAAGGGATGAGGAAGGTGGAAAGCTGGCAATTATTTCAATAGCATTAATTTTTGAAAAGACCAAAGCAAGCCTAAATTAAACAAGAGAAGTATGACTCGTTACTGAATAATTGTCAGAACAATGTAAAACACAGGTTTGAGGTATTTCCAGTGCTAGAGTGCCTACATCATTTTCTGTCAAGCCTCTTACCTATTTTTAACAAATGAGATTTCGTATTTACTTGGAATTTCAAAATTTCTGGAATCCTGGCACCCATTAAAGACAGTTTCATTACAGCTTTGAAATGAGCACAAAGAAAACACTGGCAACTTCACATGTGCACCCCCCACACACATACACAGGAGTACATGTGCAAGTATTGCACAACTTGACAAGCTGATTGACAAGCTGACAAGTGGCTGACAGCTGTCAAGCAAGCAGCCCATAAACGACTCCACTTAACCAAGAGACCAAGATGGGAGGATACCGGAGAAGGCCCACATGGACGCCGTGAGAGGCCGAGATGCAGCGGGAGTGATGGTCCTGCTCGCCATCTGTCATGGTTTGACACTGGCACAATGCCAGTGCTTCCATGAAGATACTTTCTCTCTGGTAGCTGCTGTGAGATGTGACCAGGAATAAGCAAAGCAGGCTCTTACTTAGGAAAGAAAAGAACTAGAACTTTATTAACTACTCTACAACTACAAATAAAAAGGAACACACACATACAGGGAAAATGAAAACTTCACAAATGCATTTCTTCCTCCCCCCACCAAATTTCTAACACAATACATTTGTTCTTCAAATCACTAACTCTCGGTCCAGCACTACTCTTCAGACAATCAATCTTCAGTTCATCAAGAGGAGAGGAGTTTTTCTTGTGCCATGGGCTTCCCCTGGAAACACAGTCGAAGCCTCGTGTGTTTCTGTGTCACTTGTGGCACCGCTCGGAGTACATCTGCTGTCGTGACTTCTTCTTTTCCATGTCCAGTGCTCTCACCACTGAACATGGACCAGAACTGCTTCTAGGGTTGTCTTTTTTTAAGGATGCTCTGTCCCATTCCAAAAAAGGCACAGTCTCTCTTTTGGGACACCTGTCTCCACAATCTCTCTTTTGGGACACCTGTCTCCCCCATATTTTCACCCCCTGGGGCCGAGGGGCACCAACACTGAACCCTCTTGGTTCTGAGGCCATTGCCTCCCCCTAGGATGCAGTCTCTGTATCACAAGGAACATGGTTCTGTCCATGGCTATACAAAAAGAGTCTAGCAAAAGCCACTCTATCATCTCTTCTCACTAGGATTTTTCTCTATTCTTTTACTATCTCTTACTCGCCCAGACCTCTCTCACACTGGCCCATTTCTTTCTTCATTTTCCACTCTATCTTTTAGGAGAGGTCAATGATCTGTAAAGTTCTCTTTCTCCAAAAAAGGGGTTAAAAGCTCTTACAAGCGGCCGGCTGAACCCCCCCCCTCTTCTCCGTCCCAGCCGTGCTGCCGGCGCAGGCCCATGTTTATCAAGTCTCAAGGTTACAGTCCCAGGCAGCAGCTCTCTTTCTCTCTCTCTCTGTGTCTCTCAGGGGGGGCTGCCCGATGGCTCCCGGTGTCTCTCTCTCTCTCTGTGTCTCTCTTCCACCCTTCCACCCCCGGGCTCAGGCCTACCTCTCTCGGCCTCATGGCTTTCCCCTCCCCCTGCCCAGCCAGCAGCTGGGCCGGGGGAGAGACCCGAACTCTTTCCCGCCGGAAACTCAAGAGGACCCTCCCAGGGGAGAGCTCTGCTTTTAACTCCGTGTTCTCAGAAGCGTGTCCATGTCTCAATGGTCAAGTTAAATGCCAATATTAAAGTCTGAATATCCATTGGCCAAAAACACAGCATCCCAAAAAACACATTTCCTGTCAAACCACCACACCATCCTTGTCTGCCGTCTGGCAGCTTCCACTCCTGGGGCTGCTCCTGCGAAGATCCAGGAGTGCACATTTGATGCTGGAAGCTGCTGCACCTTTGGAAACCTTAGCTACATTTCCCATTGGCAGTGTTTTCTCCTTCCTGGCCTCACAGGCTCCTGGCACTTGTGCTCTCGCTGGTTGCCACTCCCAAAGATCTCAAGGCTAGATTATCCCCCAGCCTCACAAAGGTAATGCACTCCAGTGCTTCCTAATGCTCACTGGGATTTTGGGCTTGATTCCTTGTCTCCAGCCTAAGCATCTTTCGTTCCAGCAGATGCCACTATCTCACAGTCTCTCCTCCAGGTGTGCTGGCAAGAGCCTCAATGTCCACATCCCCTCAATGTCTTCCAGCAGAGCCCCACAGGCTGCTGGACCCTCCCAAGAGGCAAAATGTCTGACGGGTAAGGGCTGCCGGACAGCCCAGGAGCTCAGCAGAAAAGTCAGCCTCCCAGGAAAAACCTCAAGGCAAACGCTTCAGTGAACAGGCAGACAGCGAGCCCCATGATATGGATGGGTAATACGATGGTTGGCTCTCACAATTAGTAGATTAATATTATGCGTCTGTTAAGAGAAGTTTTATTGATGCATAGTTATGTTACTGTGCTAAGTTTACCCCATAGTCCTCTTTCCCCTCTCCCTGGTATTTTTGTCACTGGAAAGCCTTGGTAGGCAGGGCATTTGGGGAGCAGGCAGGCTTGTTACTAGGAGGCACAGCATGGCAACTCCTGATCTCCAATCAACTTGTACAAAAGTGATCTCCACCAATAAACGGCAAAGAAGGATTTGACTGACAAGACTTTGGGAGGGGCCAGGGCTGTAAAAGGCAGAGCATCCATTATGTAGATATGCACATGGCAGTTTGGTCCCATACTCCTGGCACTGTAATTTTTCCTTCAGTCCTTTGTTGTATTTTGTTAAGGCTTTTAATGAACATTTTAAAATATTTTTAAAAGGGAGCATCATTTCTGACACCCGTGACACACTGTCAGCACCTGTTTCTCATGGAAAAGGGCATTCAGGAGAGGGAACAGACCAGAGAGCAGGTTATGGTGCACACAACTAAACTGTTATGTTTGCCCAATTATCCCATCATAAAAAAAACCCAAACAATATTTTACGTAGCAGCAATTTTAATTTAATAGTTTAGAAAATATATATTGACAATATAATTTGATTAAAAATAAGGGATAATTTGGTTCCAATAATAGCGCATAAGCAAAAGCTAACCATGGGGTACAGAGTGCAGGGTTCTGGACCCTTGCCACCTCAGGTACGAGCTTGCCAAGTGAAGATTCCCCACTTATATACCATGTGTCAATGCCATCTCCTCCCATTTTCGATTCATCACACTTCTACCTCTGCCCTCATCACCACGTTTACCACGCATGCTTCACCACTCCTTTTGGTGG
This sequence comes from Molothrus ater, assembly GCF_012460135.2. Taxonomy (NCBI): domain Eukaryota; kingdom Metazoa; phylum Chordata; class Aves; order Passeriformes; family Icteridae; genus Molothrus; species Molothrus ater. Next base: position 52,797,610 of record NC_050511.2, read on the forward strand.
TCACACAAGTCTTTGGGGGTTGTTTTTGATGAAGGCCTCTCCTCTTCCTCAATGTCCTTTAATTCACCTTTGGGTTACACATGCGCACCAAGCCAGTACAATGTAAGTCAAAACTAACATATTACTACATTTAAGCATCAAAGCAATAAATCTCTTATAGCTGGCATTTTCCTGGGACCCAACCAGATTTTCCCTTCTTTCTATTAATTTTTAGTAACTGTTATGTTACTAAAACTGTTATGTCTTGCCTTTTCCTCCTGTCCTTGAACATCTGCAGGGAGGGGGGGGGGTGGAGCCCTTTCTTTCTTGGCATTACAACTTTTAACTTTTATTATTTCCAAATATTAATTACTGCATCAATATTGATTACTGTTTCAATTTTGTCAGCATGAATCATACCTATTTACCACATAAACCAAGCTCTGGAACTCTGAAAGTGGAACAGGGACCTAGCAAAGCATCAGTCTTTGCTACCCACCAGGGCTGATGATGGCCCAGACCCCACTCTGCCACTGCTGGGCCCCTGCTGTCCCTTTGGCCCCACCATACTCCCAGCCTTGCCATCCCCTTGGGAGCCCTGCAGCCCCAACATTCCTCAGAACCCCCAGTTCCCTCATTCTCCATCATCTCCCTCAAACCCTCCTGGCCTGCTCAGCTCCTGTGTGCTGGTTTTGGCTAAGGTAGACTTAACCTTGTTCACAGAGGCTAGTATGGAGCTGTATTTTGTATTCGTGTGGAGCACAGGGTTGTAAATACAGAGATGTTTTTGTTGCTGAGCAGGGCTTACACAGAGCCAAGGCCTTTTCTGCTGTTTGTTCTTGCATGCTGGTGAGGAAGTTGGGAGTGCATGAGAGGCTGGGAGGAGACACAGCTGGGACAGGTGACCCAAACTGACCAAAGGGATTTCCAGACCATGTGACATCATGCTCAGGACATAAAGCTGAGGGGAAGAAAGAGAAAGGGGGGAATGTTTGGAGTCATGGCATTTGTCTATTGAAATAAGCACTGCACATGATGGGGCCCTGCTCTCCTGGAGATGGATGAAAACCTGCCTGTCTGTGGGGAGCAGTGAATGAATTCCTTGTTTTGCTTTGCTTTGCTTGTGTACATGGATTTGGTTTCCCCTATTAAACTGTCTATATGTCAACCCAAGAGCTTTCCAGCTTTTACCCTTCCCATTCTCTCCCTGGTCTCTCTGCTGCAGAAATGGGTGAGCAGCTGCCTGGGGCTTGGTTGCTGTCTGAGGTTAAACCATGACACCCTGCCTTTCCCCTCAGATCCCACCAGTCCCTTTAGCTCCACCATCCCCCTCAGCTCTTCCAGTCCCCTCTGTGCCCACAATCCTTACCCTCATCCCCCAAATTCCCTTAGCCCTGCTGCCTTCTCTCAGCCCCATTCCCCCACTGTCCCCTCCATGCCACCATCACCATTGTCCCTTCAGTGCCACCGTCCCCTGCAGTCTGGTACCATTGTCAGCTCCCGCTGCTCCTGTGAGGGTGGGGCCAGCTGGGAGCCAGGGTGAAACATACTGGCTCGGCCCAGCCCAGCAGAGAGAAAAAAAGTTAAGGTGTGGCAGAGTAGGGAAAAGTTAAAAAGGCAGCATGTACCTTTATCAATAGCAATATACCTGTCTAAATAGCCATATGCCTACAACTATGTTAAAAAACAAAACCATATATGTGTGTATATGTATATAAAAAAAAACTTTATACATATACAAAAAAATAGTACATAAGAATAAAAGTAAAACTATATTCTTATAAAAATAGAGCTATATACACAGAGGCCCAGATGGCAGCTGCTGCACATTTTCATGTTTTCTCTCTTGTTGCTTTGTTAGCCAATCACCCCTTGAAAAGCACATCTGCCAGCAGATGGAGGTTGAAGTAAAGGGAACACAGGATAAAGATCAGTCGTTGTGTGTGTTTCACACAAAGCAATTGTACTTCTATCAGGGACTATGAAACATAGCCTGAAAAACAGATTCCAACCACAGAATTTGAGGCCTGCCCTTTAAAAAATAGGAATTCTTCTAATGTTTAAAAATTTTAAAAGAGAAAACCACAACCAAACCAACTGAAGCAAAGAGCTCCTGGTCTCCAAGATCTTTATTTACCTGTGCATTTACTACTGTGAAAATCAACTGGCAAATGTTCATTATTCTGAGCTCCTGGCAGGATCTGCAAAAACAAGCAGAAAATTCTGCTTGTTTTTGCAGAAAATTCTGCTTGTGCCATACCCCTCATCCCTTCAAGGCCCCAGCACCTCAAAGTTGACAGAGCTGTTGCCAAGAGCCTACAGAAAACTCATGGTGTGACACAGAGGAAAAACAATAGACTCCTTTCTTGAAAATTACCTCAATCCACAGCAAAATGAGGATATTTCCAATAAAAGGACAGATCCTGCAGGTCAAGAAAATGAACAAGTGCCCCCATAAAGTCACAGCACTAGCACTGCTAATGGCATCCATGAGAACTTCAATCACTCAACAGAGACATTCTCACCTTAGCAAATGAACTCCAGGCCTTGTTCTTTTTCCGGACAGACAAACTTCAGTCCTTACATGGGCTTTGAACCTGATGGCCATTATGATCTGAATTATTAAATGGCATTCCTTCACAGGCTGAGATCCTGAAGATTCAAAGATCACAGCAAGATCCTCCCTAAATAAAAGAAAAACGTAAAAGAGATAGGAAACCAAAGATCATTCAATATTTTCTTGTATCACTTCAGGGAAAAAATAGTAACTCCTTCTCCACTCCAAAAGGACACCAAAAATATGGAAATACTGATAGGATGGTTTATATAAAATCTAGATGATTTACACTGCACCTGAGAAATGCAATTTTGAACACAGGTGACCTGGAGAAAAATGGGCATGGAATTTCTGTGTTTAATTCCACACCATCTACATCATCACTGGAGGTATGATTTCAGCAGGAAGACACCAGTCCTAGGAAGAGGAACACACCAAAGCTGAAAGGACAAAGTGTGCTGGTTTTGCCTGGCTCTGGAGAAGACGATCTGGGACAGTTCCACTGCTTCACTGCCACCACTGCTGCCTTATTGGAGAGAGATGCCCTGTGTTAGGAGTAAAAAGTTGTCCATTTTTAAAAGTTATAGAGTTAAAAGTTAAACCAATTGCTACTAAGTTAGAGTTTTAATTACTTTTTTTAATAGTTTCATGTTGTAATTACCTGTTGTTAATAGTTTAATTGTTAGAAATCCCCCTTTGTCAGGCATCACCTCTGCTCCTTCTGGAAAATGGCACCTGGGACTGTGAGGAGGAAGTGATGTCAGAGCTTGTATGCGAATGTAGAAACACTTTGCCAAGTTCAGCAAAGAAAGCCCTTTAAACAATGAGCCACCACAGAATTAAACAATCTAAGTGACGTCTAAGGGTAAGCAACTGAATCTAGTGTCTGCTAAGACCTTTTATAACCTCTCACCCTAAACCAGAGATGTCAGCTAGAAAGAAGACTTCAAATGTTAAATCGAAAACTGGAATCTCCTGGTGCTCTCACGAGGATGGAAGCCCCAGCTCTGCCTGCACACCTGCGGACAAAGCTGCACACCTCCTCCTCCTCCTCCGTGGGAGCAGCAGCGGTGTGCGTGCGACCTGTCAGGCCCCCACCCAAGCTGACCTCAAGAAAGGCATTAAAAGGAGAAAAATCTCCTGCCCTACTTATTTCACCCTGCACTGGGACTATGTTACTGTGCTGGAGAGCCCCAGCGGAGCCTGAGTACTGCCAGGCGCCACAGAGTTGTCATTTCAGCAGCATGATTCCTCCTCATTGTGGTTTTCCATTATTTTCAGTCTATGGAGAGGAGAATGTTAAATGGTGAAAGCTCTATTTTTGACATATTGCCCTTGTTGGAGACCACATTGAGTACTGCCTGGGGGGATGTTTGGTGGTGAACGCTCTCTTTTGGGATAAAGCACCCTCTTTCTCTGGTGCTCTTTTTATTATTAATATAGTTGTGGTTATTATGATTTTCAGTAAATTGTTATTCCAGATTATAATCTTTCCTAGGGTTCCTGTGTTATCAGAAGGGGTCAGGGAAAGAGAGCAGCTTGAGTGGGGTTTAATTTCCCAGCTGGGCTTTAAACCACCATATTTCTTGCATCCAGTGTGGGGCTTGGGAAAAGACCAGAAACTCTGAGCTGCCAGAGATAACTCTTCTCAAGTGTGAGGGTGAAGCAGGCAGCTGGAGAAGGATTGTCCCTTTTGACGTCCCAGCTAGCAATCCAGCACTGCTAGCAGCAGAGGGGCACTATCCTGATTTCTGTGATCCAGGACAGCACCTAAAGCAACCGTCCTGTGCCATGACAGCAGCGATAGCCTTGTCGAAGGACATGGCTTGGCTTGCAGCTACAATCAGCAGAAAAAGAGAGTGGACTCCAGCTGTGGTGAATTTAGATTTATTGGTGCCCAGGGGAACCAAGAGCTGAAGACAGATTCAGGGAGGTTACAACAGCTTATAAGGAGGGAAGGAGACGGGGAGGAGTCAGTCCTTGGGTGAATAGAATTTCAGAGGGGAGTGAGATACATAAGCTTGACTTAGGGAGAGCACCAATGGGCACAACTTGAGGGTGGGGCCACAGCCCCTGAACCAATCACTTGATGCTCTAGCTGGAAGTTTCTAGAGAGAAGAGTGGGAGCGCCGAGTGATGGACAGGGCACGGGGGAGGGATTTGAGATAGGATACATTGATCTCCATGGCAACTGGGGAGGAGTTGGGATAACGGGCAGCTCAAAGGAGAGAGGAGATAACCAGGGCAGAACCATTACATGAAAGGGGAGATGGAACAGTCCAACTTATACAGACACAACACGTGAGGGGAAGACACTTTTGCAAGAAGGCCTTGCAGTACACCAAGACAGGTTAAACACATTGGAGCAAGGTATCTGGTACCTGAGATTATCAGATGTGCTGGAGATAATCCTTTCATATAACAATCAGTTACCATGATGCCATCAAAATGAGTAGAGGCAGAATCTTTTGTGGTAGTTTGATGTTTGGCTGCAGTTTTAATATAAAAGTTAGAGTTTCTATATTAGTTAGTCACAGTGGTTTCTCCCATGTACCCCGTTCTATTCCCTCCAAAGCCTCTCAGAAGACCCTTCTGCTATGAGACTGCTGAAGGTCAAAGAACAACAGGTACTGATGCTACATCAGTGCATTGTTGGCAACAACTCATCAACCAAGACTCTGTGATTCTGTACCGCCTCACATCATTTTCTAGGGATGGGGGAAAGGGGTCTCTTCAGAAGAGAAGGGGTTCCTTTCAGTCAAGTATGTGTGGTGCTTGTTCCAAACTAGAGAAGGCAGTTGGGGGGTTGTAGCCACAGCTCTGTGATGAACATTTTGCCTGTGAATCAATCTCTCTTTAATACACTTTTGTTATGAATATTGTTGCTGTTACCATTTGTTTCTTCATCTCATTGCTGTTTCCAGGAAATTGGTCTTATTTCAACAAATGATATTTATCTTTTGTGGCTTCAGTTCTTTTCCCCACCCACCCACAAAGGGCTGGGAAGGGGGACAGGAAGGGACCAAGTAGCAGTGTAGTTTAGGGCCTCAATAAGAGCACTGAATTGGGAAGTACCATTCCTAAACCACGGCAATTGTGTACAGTGGACATCATATGGATCTAGATGGGGTTGCTTGTTATTTGAATCCTTATAGCTTACCTCCAGCACAGCTAATACTTTCAGGCACCAGGTACCTTTGTCCATGGCATTCCATCTGCATCCTTGAGAGAATACCTTTTCCTCATGCTTGACAGGAGTCACCTCCAGAGGATGAATGTTTCTGTCCAATTCCCAATCCCCTTCCCCCCTATCCTGGGATGGGTGCCACAGTGGATGAGTGGTGGTAGGAGTGCTGCAGGCTTCCCAAAGAAGTGTCCTTACAAGGATGTTCAGGGGGCACAGGCACATCCTCACCTTTGCCAGTGATTCTATTCTTTGTCTTCTGGCTAGCTTCAGGCCATGTGGAGGAAGGAGAGACGAGAGCTTGTATGGCATTCCACAGAGAACTAACCTTTATTAAGAGCAGGGCACTCTGTGAAGAAGGCCAGGGACAAGAGCTCTGGGAAGGCAGGGGAGACAGGAGTTTATATGGGGAAAGCAAGGAGTGGGACAAAACTTGGGAAACAATGGGGAGAGGGCACAAGGGCGGAGAAAAGGGCATGGGCCAAAAGGGTACAAGGGATTAACATAATACCGTAAAGGATTCTGGTGTGATCTTTCTACTTGTGACAACCAAAAGGGTTGTGGCTTAGGGTTTGGCTCTCCAGGGGAGTGTGGCAGGCCTTTCCCTGGCCAGTTCTCCAGCCCCCACAACTCCCCCTTCTTTACTTAGCAAAAAGGCTTTCCCCAGAGACTTGAGAAGCAAAACCTTAAAACAACCAAACATGCCCCCCCAAAAAAAACCAAACAAAAAATAAACCAAAAACAACCAAAAGGATCCAAAGAATATTTTTCAGAAGGGAAGCAACCCATCTCTTAAGTCCCCAGAGTCCAAAGAGGTCCTCAGACCATTTTGGGTTTTTTTCTTGAGTTTTTTTAGCAGGTCCTGGATCTTCTGGATGCGGGCATGGATGCTTTTTCTGTGAGAAGACAGGTTAAAGCAGGACAGCCCGTTGAACTCCTTGCAGCCGTGTCCACGGGCCAGCAGCAGAAAATCAATGACTGCTCAGTTTTGAAGGGTGGCATACCTGGTGATCTCCTCGTCTGACAGGAGATCATTTAGCACCACAGATGTTAGGTTGGCCTGCTTACCAAGCTAACACTCCAGGTGAGAAAGATCACTGAAAGCCTTTGTGGTGGCAACCCGTGGTAGAAAAAGGGACATCATTATCCTTCTTATGATGTTAATCAACAATTCTGCTGTTATAATTTTCATCAAATTGTACAAGTTCTCTTTTTTGGCAGGCCAGTTAATTTTTCTTTTATGGATTGTGAATTTTGGTTGAGTTTGGGGTTAGGATGGTAAGCTGGCCAAGGGTGCAAGGACCTCCCTGTAGATGAGAGAGGATTCCTGCCCACACCCTGTCTCTACAGATCAGGAACACATCCTGGGGAAGAACTCTGGGATGGCAAGAGGACACGGATAGTGTGTTGCTGGTGTAATGGCCCCAATTAATTGAATTGTAAATTTTGTTGGTAGGTGAGACATCCTTTAGGCAAATAGATTTTTGATATTCTGATGCAGACCATGGTTTACTCGAGGGCCTGTAATAAAACTTTGCACAATAAATGGCCTTGGAGGACCCCAAAAGTTCCAATTCCTGGGGTTCCTCTGGGAACCCCCCCTGCATGGCCAAGATCCTCATCCACTCATCCCAAGTGTCTACCAGGTTGAGTTCCTTCCTTGTGAAGGGGTATTCTTTGGGCTTTAGCAGAATCCCTACCAGGCACAAGGCCAGTGGATTGCTGGCACTGCCCATAGACAGGCACATGTTTTCTTGGCAGAGAGTCTTGGCAAGGGTAACTCGGATGTTTTCTTTGGGCTGTGCTATTAACTACGTATCCACCGCTGGTGTTCTCATGGACATCCAGAAGACCAGGACAGTCAGAAGGACCTCGCTGGCATGGGTATTGCCAACCATCTTGGTGGTAGGGTGATGTTAAGGGTGTTTCTGTTGGGAGTTTTAAATGGGAGGTTATTAGTTTTAGGGAAGTCATTCCCTTCCAAAGCTTTCCTTTTTCCTCCCTCCTCCCTCTTTATTTCCTCTTTTAAAAATAACTGCGAAAAGTGGACGAAGAAAGGGATTTGGGGGAATGTTATTGAGGTAGATGTTGCCAGCAGAACCATTTTACGTAGTGGGGATGCTCAGTTGGTTGCTGGCAGAAGCAGCATTGAGGCAGAATATGGGAAGTTTGGGAAGGCTGTAGGAGCTGTGGGCATGGGAAACTGTAAAGGTAAGTAAATTTTTAGAAAGCTGGGAAAGCAGGCCTTAGAAACAGAAAACTCTGAACTAGCTGCAGCTGCAAACTCTTAAGGTAGAAAAAGTTACAGTGGTATAGGAAGCAAGGCCATTAAACAATACCTTGAGTTTTAGGCTTGGCTAAGATAGACCTTAAGACAGCAATAAGAAAATATGCTTAGCAAGATAGTAGAAGGTTTTAAGCTTAATAGTGGTGTAGAAAGAAGACAAGCAAGCATTGTGTGAAGTGGGTGTACGTGTACTTTTAGTAATTGGCTAGAACAAGTGTCTGTAAGCTTCAGCAATATACTGTGGGCTAGAAAATTTTTAAAATGTTCTTAACAAAGAAATCTTTGGCTGCTGCTGACTGTATTGTATACAGCTTTTGCCATCTTCCTACTGTCTCAACCAGGTAATGAAGCTGATACTGCAATAAAAGATCAAGGAACCAGCAGTCCTGTCTTGTTTGTTTCCCCAACAGTGGGAATATAGGTAAGTGAGAGTCTTCAGGGTAGGAATGAGGGTGTGCAGGTAAATAAATATTGAGGATTCTGGGAGTGGGAGGAGTTGAGGAGAAGGGAGTCAGAGAAGGAACTTTGTGTAGCAGCTGTTGATGTGGTACCAGATTTTCCCCAGCCAGCTCCTAGCACTAGGCCAAGAGTGGGCTGTTCCCAGAAAGCAGCAGAGTCTAGGATACAGCTGTACGGCTTAAGCTCTACAGCTTTGATGGTTCAGCATTGAAGGGAGGGGGAAGAATGAGGGAGAGGTCTTTTGTATAGGTTCCAAGGAGGTTTGTTCTAAGGAGGGTCCAGGGACAACATGTGTGCAGGGATTCTTATACAGGGGAGGTCTCAGGGGAGGGTAAAAATTTCCAGCCATTAGGGAAAGGATTGGGGACCAGCAACAAGAGGTGGGGTTTATAACACTCAAACTAATGGAGTAACACAGGGGGAGGGGAACAGTTTAAATAAACCAATAGGGCTTCCAATATTAGGGGATTTCCAAAGGGATTTCCAGAGCCAGGGGCAGGTACAAGGGGAGATAGACAGCCAAGTAGGAGGAGGGGCAGGGAACATTCTACAGCAAGAGGCAAGACTTAGGGTAAGATTGACAAATAAGTGGGAGGGTGCAACTCAGACTAAACCGACTATGCAGAGGGTTGTTCAGGAACTTGTCCTGTCTGTGACCTGGTGATGGGATGGCTTGGTCTTTGGTGCATGGGTGTTTGATGTTGTCTCTGTTTCCAGGCAGTCATTCTCTGATTCTCAGGTGTCTCTGTAAGGGTCCCAGAAGGATCCGAGTTAATTGCTGCAGGAGCAGTACTTGCAGAGCCAAGGTATGGTTTTATGCTGTTTGCTGGGAGCCATTTGGGGCCAGATGGTGTGGGCAGACAGGCACACTCCCTCCCCTAGGTAATCAAAGAGAAAGGCCATGATATTTGTTGTGTTTCTTGGTCCTTGATGAGCAGTGGTGGGGGATTTGGCTCTGAGGCTGAACCATTTAGGAAATTAATAACCTACAGAGTCTTACACAGAGCCTCTAAACAGGATGCATAGTCTCTGTTCTTCCCTGCTGCTGATCAAGGACTCTCTTAAAAGTCTGATGGGATCTGTAGAAGAGTGAGTTGTGGTGTGCTTTACCACCCACTGATTAAAGAAATCTCTTAAATTGTGGGAGGTGTAGACAGGTCCATTATCAGTTTTTATCAGTGCAGGGACTCTCAGCATAGCAAATGCAAGGAGGAATGCCAGATGGTGTCCTTGGATGTTGTATTGTGTTGGTTTGTTCCGTTCCCCCTCTAGGTTAAAATGGTTCTGCCCTGGCTCTCCCTCCCCTCCCAGTTACTGCCTGTCACCCCAGTTGCCATGTCAACCCTGTATCTCTTTATACTCTGCCCTGGTTTCCCCAGTGACTGGACGTATCCTTTGCCCTGGTGCCCTGCCAGTCACTGCCAGCTACCACCTTTCTTTCCAGAAACTTCAGCTGAGGGCTCGGAGTGATTGGTTCAGGGGCTGGGGCCCCTCCTTTAAGTTGTTTTCATTGGTGTTTTCTGTATGTCAGTCTTGTGTACCCCGCTCCCCTCTAGATTCCCATTTGCTCCAGTACTGGTTCCACCCCTACCGCCCACACCCTTTATAACCTCATGTAATCCCTCCCCTGCTCTCTTCGGTTGCTGGTCTCCCTAGGACCCTCAATAAACCTGGATTTGCTCTGAACGGAGAGCGCCCTCTTCTTTTCCTGTTGTCCGCAGCCATTCTTCAGCCTCGTCCTGAAACTGGCAACGTCCCCTGCTATAACGCAGGGCGATGGCCTGAGGCGCTGACCCAAAGTGCAGCTATCGGGTTAAGTGCCCCCTGTTCTGCTAGCTGTGCTGGCGTGCTAGCTGGGACGCATCTCTCTGGCCAGACAGCTGCACTTGGAAGTTTCTCCCATGTGGGCTAATGCAAACACCACTCCTGAAAATGTGTCTACGGACACGTGAACGTATTTTGTCCTTCCAAAGGACGAGATACGAGTCACATCAGTCTTCCATATTTGGCATGTACTTAGCCTCCAGGGATTAACCCTGGATCCTATTGGCAGTATTTGATATGATTGGCCATTGGGGCAGGTGCCCACAATTGCTTTAGCTTGATCCCTTGGTAACTTGAACATCCACATGAGAGCTGGTACATTCTGATAAGGAATGTGGTAACTTCTCTTGTGTGAAAATATCCCCCATCTCTTGGGGATGTTGGTGGTCCCAGCTGGCATGGCTAATGTGTCTGCTCTCTCGTTACCTTCTGCAATGGCACTGGGAGGTCGGCGTGCGACCTCACATGCATCACATGATATGGTTGCTTTCTGTGGGAAATGAGGTATATTAGTTTAGAAAGCAATTAACACAACTTTGCATTGGAGACCTCTTTTAGAAAAGAATGTTCAGCTCTCATAGCTACACCAGTGACATATGCTGAATTGGTGACCAGATTGAAAGGTTCTTGAAACTTCTTAAAGGTTTTAATGATGGCCACTAATTCTATAATTTGTGGTGATCCTTTGACCACCTGGATGTCAGATTCTCACTCCTGCATCCTGGGATCCCTCCAAGTCATCACTGACTAGTGATGACTAGGGATTTCCCTGAGCCATCAGTACAAACTGTCAGGGCCCTGAGAGGTGTACTGCTTTGAAGTAATTTGGGGACCAGATTAAATTCAGATTTAAATATTTTATGTCCTGATAAATGAATTGAAATTTTCCCCATATAGCTATCAAGGGTGAACTGGAGGCTCTCGTTGGTTTGGAGCAAATGCTCCAAATCCCCAGTTTTCAATGGAAGGTAGATGCATGTGAACTCTCTGCAAGAGAGCAGAGGCGAGCCCTAGCCTTTTTTATTAATTCAAGCATTAATCCCTGAGGTGTTGTAACAGTCTTGGAAGGTTGATTGTGTGAGAAGACCCACTCAGTGATGAGGAGTGGGTCTCTCAGTGTCTTGTCCCATTGGAAAATTAGTGAGTAAAAGTGTGGTGCCTTTCCAGGATGGCAAGCTAGAAAGGTGGGCTGGGTTCAAAGTGGTGGGCTTGCCGTGAAGACAAGGCTACAAGGCTTCTTGAACCTTTGTAATGGATCCCTTGGCCTCTGATGTGAGGGTGCATGGTGAATCTAGGTCCTCGCTGCTGCAGAGCAGGTTGAAGAGTGGTGTGGGGACCTCCGTCATGATCCCCAGCAGGGATATCCAGTTGCTGGACCTGCATAGTTGGTGTAAATCTCACAAGGTCTTCGGCCATCCTGGATGGTCAGTTGCTTGGGCATGACTGTCCTCTCATGAATCTGGAGTCCCAGGTAGGCAGGTGTGCTGCATCTTGTCTTCATGGATTTCAAAGCCCGCTGCTTTGATGGTCTGGATGGTTTTTGTTAGTGTCAAGTCCAGATAAATCTGTGTCTCAGCACAGATAAGGATATCATCCATGTAAAGGAGAATGATCGTTCCGCACTGGGGACAGAATGTGAGCCATGTACCACTGGCAGATTGATGGCGAGTTCTTCATTTCTTGTGGCAAAACCAGACAGTGTTACTGCCTGAGTGGGGCTTGCCTGTTGGGAGAGGGCAGAGAGAAAGTGAATCTTGAGGTGTCTTGAGGATGGAGCAGGATATTGAAGAAGCAGTCTTTGATGTCAATGACAGCTAGCTTCCAGTCCTGGGATGAGATCAATCATGAGGGCAGGCCAGGTTGCAGGGAACCCTTGTTCTCAATGACTTTGTTGGTTTTGCGAAGGTCGTGAGGAGCCTCCAACTGTCCTTGCCTGGTTTTTTGAGGACAAAGACAGGGTAGTTCCAAGGGCTGGTGGTCTCTGTGATGTAGCCCTTGGCGAGTTGCTCTTCCATGAGGGCCTCTAGCACACACAGTTTTATGTTGGAAAGGGGTCACTGGTCAACCCACACTGGATGGTGTTTCCACATGAGTTGAGGGATGGTGGGTGCACACTCTACAGTGGCCCCAATTAAAAATCCCTGGGTGAGACAGAGAGAGGCTCTCCATTGGGACAATAGGTCCCTGCCCTATTGTAAGGGTAAGGGTGTAATAGGCACCCTCACCACAAATGGGCGGATGGTGGCAATTTTGCCATTGGGACCTTCAACTATGATGTTTCTCTTGCTTCACATCAACACAGCCACGTCTCCAATCCCTGAGATCATTCCTGCCTGGTTGTAATTCCCAGTTTGCTGGCCAGTGGGAGTGAGTGATGATGGTGACATCTGCTCTGTGTCCAGCATCCCTGGGCAGTGGACCTCCTCCCCCTTACAAAACAGCCCACACTCAATGATGGGTTTGCTCATGCCCACAGTCTGCATCCACATGATGGTCGGGTTGAGGGGGAACTTGCTCTGGATTGTCTCTTGGCAGGAGGAAAGCCTGTGCAATTGGTGTCTCTTTTGAGAGATAAAAAGGAGGGTCAATATACCAAATCTGTACAAAAATCTCTTTTCCGGGGCCGACAGTCTGGACTTCGGGAATAACGTAAATTTGTTCAGGCCCATGATACTGTCTCTGATAATTAAAATGCTGGAATGACCCATCAGATGGCCCAAACTTCCTGGTAGGAATGCAGTGTATGTATTCATCAGTGAAGTCAATTGATAGGGAGGTTACCAGTTAGCACTGGGTTCCCACCTGTATTGCTCCGTGTGTTGGATCTTGGCAATGTGTTCAGGGATACCCCATGGTGATGGTGTCACTTGTGGTCCATTTCCCTGCTCCTGATGGTCGGCAGTTGACCTCGCAGGCAGGACAGAGCGATATGGCATTTGATTTGGTGTCAGACTGTGGGGCTGTCCTGCACTCTGCTGGGAGTTTCCCAAATATGGCTGGATCCTAGGCTGTCTTTGGGGCCACCAATGATCTGGTTGACGGTCCTGGAGAAAGGGCTTTTCAAGGGAGTCTATAAAAACATATCCAAGCTCCCCACAGCTGAAACATACTGAGTTTTTTCTGGATGATATGATGGCGAAAGCTCCAGAGACTCCCTCTGCAATTCGTTTTGCCACTGCTTGGGCAACCATGTTTTCTGGTGCACACCTCAACCAATGGTTGGTTCTGTGTCTGGGGGGAGAGCTCCTCAAAATCGACCTGCAAACTCATGGTTTGTGTTGACCACAGCCATTTTTACTAAAATTTCTTTCTGAGCCTCCAGGCTCTCAATCTGTTTTTCGAGTGTGGTCTTCAATCAGTCAATAAACTTTACAAAGGCTTCTGTTGCCCCTTGTTTTATGCTTGCAAAACTCTGGGTGGGAGCACTGTCATCAGGCGTGAGGAGCAGACAGGTCTTTGCTGCTGTAGCTATGACAGCTAGAGCATCTTCAGGAAGGTACTTTACTTGGGGTTTTTGGAGGTCACCTTCTCTGGCAATCTGTTCCACTGACAAATTTTGCTTGTTGGCATCTTTGGCATATTTGTTAGATAATGATTTTAGATGTTTTTTCCAGTGCCTCTCCCATAACATGTATTTGGCAGGGTAGAGAAGGCAGTTCATAATATTTTTAATGTCATGTGGAACTAGAACATGCATGGAGAAGGTAGCCTCTAGTAGGTTTTTGAAAAAGTGGGATCCTCTAGCATGCTCTTTTGCCACCTTACAAAGTTCTTTTAACTCCCTGTAGGGGACTGGCTCCCAGGTATTGATGGCAGTCACCCTCCTACTGCGTTTGCAAATTACGGGAAAGGCCAGGATCTTGTTGACCAACTCTGAGTCACTCTCCTGAGTGGCTTCCCTCTGTGTCTGGGCCCAGTGATGCTCAGACTCGGGATCTGAGGAGTTGCTGTTCTCATCCTCTGAAGAGGATGGAGAGTGCTTGATGATTGTGTGGGCCCTTTTTGGGGCACTGGAATCTGCCCTCTGGTTGGTGGCAGTGGAGGCCAATATTGCCTTCTTCCAGTCTCTGTCATTATGTCTTCCAGTCCCGGTGTTGTGGGAACTGGAGGTGGAGGGACCTCTGGGGAAGGAGCTCAGAGTGGATGGGATAAGGATAGGGTCTGCGACAGAGACCAATGCTACTGTTAATTGTTCCTATGATGTTGGTTATTAATGCATGCTTATTGTTCTTATTGTTGCTTGATTGTTCATTGGTAATGGTGCTTGAAGAATGGTCATCTATAGTAGGCATTGCAAGGGTAACATTGCAGCTACTTTGAACTTTGGAGGCACCACCCATCCAAAGACACTGGTCAGATCATTGCAGTGATGTGGCAGGAGCTGCTGAAGTCACCACCTTCCCAAGAGCATCCTCTACAAGAAGGGGATAGCTCAGCATGCACCAGACGCTTGCACTACATGTTGTTATCTGAGAGTTGACGAAGAAGTACAGGAGGGGCTCTTTGTATGGTATTCCAGTGACCTTTATTATCAGCACACTGAAGGGGACCAGGGAAAAAGAGCAAAGAACAAGGAAGGGTCCAGGATTATATATGGGACAAGAGAGGCAGAGCATCAGGTCTGAGGGCCAGTGGGTAAAGAGAATAGGGGCAGTACAGGGGTGGGGTTATAGGGTAGCAACCAACCGGGATTCAGGGGAGGAATGGGGACCAATAGGGAAGGCAGGAGCAAGGAACATTCTAGAACTGAGGAACATTCTAGAACTGTCATCCCTTTCCTAAGGGACGACAAAGGATAACTTGGGTTATTAATATACAACAGCAAGAAACTTGGGAGAGCAACTCTTTGTGTCACCCTAACTTAAAGGGGTGTTTCTTCACAAGGCGTCCCTGCCTCAGCATCCTTCTCTGTGTCTTGGGATGCAACAGATCATGACTGTGGTTCTGGGGTAGAGTGTGGCAGAGGCACCCACTACCCACACTCTTGGCATTGTCACGTGTTGATACCTTGCTGAGGTAAGGTCTTCTGGGTTGTGCTTGTACTGTCCTTTTATTGTGTACAAACAAGGTGGCTTTGATATGGTGTGGTTTTTTTTTCCCTCTCTCTTTGGACTATAGGATGAGAGGCCTGGGAGGTTGCAGTCTGACCCACTGGGACAAACATAAGAACCCTAGAGGATGAAGACACAGGGGCTTGAGAAAGGATCAGACAGAAAATCTAGGTAAAGAGCATTGGTGGAACATCCTCAAAGCAACACATGCCCATAGTTCTGACTTCTGCTGTGTGAAAGTGATCTCTCCATCAACAAACATATGTTCATGGCAACCACCGACCATAATATGGGAACTGACAATTGGATGGCACATGCCATTGACTCTGTGTTACCCACTATGACGTAGGCACTGCCGAGTGGATGTCATGTCTCATGGCCCATTTGTGACCCACCACCATATGGGCACTTTGTGACCCGTCTCTGGCATCAAAGCATCCACCCACATAACCCTGAAGGACACAAGAGGACAGGAGGGAACAGAGCAGGGCTGCAAGGAGGCCCTGCATAGCCGCCTCATGTCTTGCTGACCCCTGTCTTCTTTTCCAGGACATCTCCCATCCCTGTGGCTGAAGCCCTCAAAGTCCAAGCTCCAGCAGCATCAAACGGAGAGAATCCCCAATGCAGGGAACCCCAAGCATACTCAGATTGACCTCGGTGAACGGGAGGGAAGGGGAGGAGGGGGAGGAGGATGAGGATGATGATAAAAGCCCTGGGGCTGCTCCAGCACAGCAGCCTCAAGAAGTAGAGGGAGTCCAGCTGCTGCAGGCAGGTAAGTGGCTGAGCTGGGCCATCCCATGCACTGTGGACATCCCCAGGGAAGAAGGGGAAATGGGAATGGAGCTGATTTCCCCAGTAGCCCTGCTCCATCCACTGGGCACCCTCAGCCCCAGGGGACAGCCAGAGAGAACAGTGATTGGTGTCTCCACAAGCTGTTGTCTGAGAGCTGGCCCTTGCTGGGGAGTGCAGGGCTCAGCTATGTTCTCCAGCCTCTCCTGTAGTCCCTCAGCACTGACTGTGCTTGCTTTTTGCCAAATCCAGTTGAGAAACTGCCAGAAAAGAAGAATCACACCCATCGCCACTTCCACAGAAATGCACAGGTACTTGCAGACTTCACTGCCTGGGCTGGACCTGCTGTTGCAGCACAGCCAAGCACTGCTGCAGAGCACTAGATTTGAGATCCCTCTTTTTCCCACCTTAAGATATTTTTAAACTACCATAAGCTTATTGATCCTGAAGACAATACCAGCATGGCCTCTGAGGACATACAAAATGGTGACTCCCATAAAACAGAGGACTCTGCCATGCTGGATGTGATCATGGGAAGTAGCACCTCCAGACTGAAGAAAGTAAGTTGTCTATGGCAAGGACTTGGCCAACAAACAAAGGCATACATTCTCAAGCTGGGTCTGCTGGGCATCCAACAGAGTTTCAGGCCAGCATAGTGAGCTAGAAAAGGAAGCACTACTTGGGGGTAAGCTGGGGAAATGGCTCTCTCTAGTGGCACTCCAGTTCCCTGTCATGTCTCCTCCAGGTGCCGACCATTGTGAGGGACATTTACCAAAGGCTCGCATTCATCACGGATGTATCTATTGACTACAGTCTGGATGAGACCCTGCAGGAGATGACCCTTGCACAGCCACATGATGTGGTGGTGACCCTCCTGCGGTGTGCCCCATCATGTGACAGGTATGAGGCCCACTGGCATGAAGGGATCAGGATTCATCAGCTTGAGAGCTCGTAAACATGTAGACACACCGCCCCACATATGGTGGCAGAAAGAGGAAGATTTTCAGGCCCCTCTCATGCCATTGTTTCCCAGTCATGGCATGTCGGCCCGAGACCCTGCTGCCGTGCTCCTTCCCTGTCCTTCAAGGCACCATCACTTGGCTGTGTGCTACTCACAGTAGCAGCGTGGCCTGGTGCTGCTGGAGAGGGGCATAGGGTAGAGGCAGAGCTGCTGACCAGCTGAGGACCCTGCAGCTGGCCAGGCCACAGTGTTGTGGCCAAAACCCCACTGACACAGAGTTCTGGGCTTGCAGAGTTGCTGTGGCCATGTGGAGGGCAATAATCTCCTCACGTAGAACTGCAGAGAAGGTGCTGCCAGAGCTCCTCTGTGTGCTGGAGGACTGGCCACTGCACAGCACATCCACCTCTGATAAGGACAACTCAGATGTCTTTCCTCTGGCTGTGAGTTTCTGGGCTAGGCCCAAGCACATCCTCAAGGGCTGCCTCTCTGGCATCTCTCCATTCTTTGTCCCCCATCCATCACTGCATCCCGTGTCTCATATGGTGTTCTAGAAGTCTGTTCATGGCAGGTGCAGAGGCAGCCAGAGCACATGCTGCTCCCCCTGGCACGGAGCAATACCTGACCTTCATCCTCCCGTGGCTGGACCCTGCCACACAGATGACTCCGTGCTGAGTGTGGTCTGTGACTGTTTTGGTTTTTGCAGGCAACCAGAGCACTGTGGGAGATCATTCACCTGCCCCAGGGCCCAGAGATGTTGATTCTGTATTTTCCCCACCTCTTTGTGGCCCTGCTCTTCCAAGTTTTCTCCAGCACAGAGCAGATGCCAGTGGAAGTCAATGCATTCTGGAAGCGATGTCAGCACAAGCACTTCCTGCCCAAGAACCCCAACAGGTGCTCCATTCTGGTCATCCCATCTCCACAGTGCCCTTGGAGCTGGGGCCAGGATTCCTGGCATGACCTGGGCTTTTCTCTGCACACAGATTTGCATTGATGACCATGAAAGCATTGCTCTGTCACCTTGAGTATGAGGATGTGGTGTCTGAAGTGGAACGTGAGTGTGGCTGGGACACACTCCTCAACACTGACACCCACCACCATACAGTGGGTCTTCTGGCCAGGTGAGAGCCTCATTCTCCTCACTCCAGCTGTTATTTCTCCACAGTGTCTGCATAATCCTGTGATCATGGGTGAGAGGGACTTGTCACTGAGGGATGGTACAGCAGAGGGACGGTACAGCAGAGGGACAATTTTTGAAGGGCTGGGTGCACTGGGGAAGCCACAACCCAAAGTGCCAGCATCTCTTCCCATGAGGAGTGCCAGAGTCTCTGTGGTGATGGCACAGAGCAGGAGCTCTGTCTGCAGGCAGCCTCACTGGGGACAGCCTACTGGGAACAGGGAGGTTGCTTTGAGGGCCA
Organism: Molothrus ater; assembly: GCF_012460135.2. Lineage (NCBI taxonomy): Eukaryota > Metazoa > Chordata > Aves > Passeriformes > Icteridae > Molothrus > Molothrus ater. Next base: position 52,816,116 of record NC_050511.2, read on the forward strand.
CTGACAGCTTGGGGGACAGAACTGCCCTGTGGGCAGAAAGGGTGGTTTTCAGCCTCTTCCTTCCTGAAATGAGCCTGCTGGTGTTTGGCTCCACCCTCCTCCTTGCAAGAAGTAGTGGTGAAAGAAAAGGCCTCTGTGAGTCAGTCCCAGGTGAGGTTTGCCCGCCCTGCTCAGAGTCAACAATGTCTTTTTCCCCCTGCCAGAGCAATGCTCAGGATCTCACAGTCTTTGTGTTACCGGATTGCACGATACCTGTTCAGGCTGCTTCGCAGAGAGGAGGCACGCTGGGAGGTGGCTGCCATGGCCTTCCTTGTTGAGGTGAGCCTGATGGTGAGCACTGCCTTGTGGAGCTGTGTCCCAGCACCCTGCCCTCTTGGAGATGCAGCTGCAGGGGAGTCCAGTCAGTGAAGTAGGGGCTGAGGTGGGCTCTGCTCTGTGCCCTTTGTCCCTTGCTGCTGGGGTCATACCTACTGTTTGTGCTATTCTAGTGACAGCTCCTCATCTTCCATCATGCTTTCTCAAGGCCAAGGTATTGGAGGCCACCAAGAGCTGATGGACAGAGTGAGCAACCTGTGCAGGACAGTGGAAGCACAGGGGTGCTCTTCAGCCTCTACTGCCTTTGATTATGCATATGCCCTTACTGCTGTCCATACCTAGCCCTGTGCAGTGATAGGGTTCTATCAGCTTTGTATCCCTGTCGCTGATTTGTGTTTCAGATCCTGCCTTGCCTTAACATAAAGCAATGGGGTGAACGCATCCTACAGCTTTTCCCAATCTACCTATGGAAGGAGTGCAGAGTGATGCGTCTCCTGGTGCTCAGATGCCTCATGGTACTCTGCAAGAGACCCTCTATGGTAAGAAGCAGGCAGCCAGCCAGCCAGTGTGGGCCTGAGTAACACAGTAGCTTGCACTTGGGTGGGCTTCTGAAGATGGGCAGCTTCTTCCAGCTTTCATGACTTGCCATTCATCTACCAGACTCCATCAGAACAGGCCTTTGGCTTCTGGGCTCTGAGGCAGCAGCATGGGATTGAACTGCTGGAGTGGTTGTGGCAATGCCGTCTTTCATGGCTTCACAACATTGCATTGTGTTCCACACAGGCCAACACAATGTGGGCTCTGACTGAAAGCCTCACAGAGGTGCTGAAGGATGAAGACAGGGAGGTTGTATGGATGACCCTCTCTGTGCTCAGTGAGATGCTCCTGAACAGAGATGTGCCAATTGCCAGTTCCCTTGCTCTGCAGCTGGTTGAGGCCCTCCGGCCACTCGTTGACAATGTAAAGCTCTATGCCCCCCACCACAGGTGCTGGGTGCTGCCTGGAAACTGTTCCCTTGTTGATTTTCAGTTCCATGCCCAGGTGGGCCTGGAGCAGTCAGTTCTGAGGTTCCTGATGTCTTTCTTTTCACTAGGATATGAGCCGTGTGCAGCTGCTCTCCATTCGCCTCTTTCAAGCAGTGATGAAGTTGGTAGAGGAAGAGGGAAAAAAGCCCCTAGAGAGAATTGTACGCCAGAGCCTGTTCCCACTATTCTGCCACTTGCATGACAAGAACCAATTTGTGGCAGAGGTTAGAACTTCTTAAATGCTGGTGTTCAATTTGGCTGTGACTTGGCTGCCTCCTGTGCTGATTGCTGATGCCTGGTGGAGCCAATGGCCACTGCATCCTCCTCCACTTAGCTACAGAGCAGCAGTTCTGGCATACTTCTTTTCTCCTGTCCTGGCACTACTAGGTGCCTGGGGTGGGGGCTGACCCATCACTCTGCCCAGACTCATGAATTTGGTTTCCCAGCTGCTGCATCCTCCCACTAAGGGAAAGACCCTGAGCCTTGCCCACGTGCAGGGATACAGGTTCTGTAGTCTCAGCAGTGGTTAAATCTCCAGGTATCTACTGCTCTATAGGCCTCCTGGGAAACTCTGCTTCAAGTTAACACATTCCTGCAAGAAAGGAAGTTTGAAGACCTATTGGAAATGAAATGGAGGGGTGAAAAGTGCCTGGTAAGGATTGACTCAAAGGCCCAGACAACTGTGTCAATGATTTTAAGTCCAGTGCGGTGTATTGCAAAGGAAAACACTTCTTGAGGTAAGCTGGGGAAATGGCTCTCTCTAGTGGCACTCCAGTTCCCTGTCATGTCTCCTCCAGGTGCCGACCATTGTGAGGGACATTTACCAAAGGCTCGCATTCATCACGGATGTGTCGGCTGAGCACAGACTAGATAAGACCCTGCAGGAGATGACCCTTGCACAGCCACATGATGTGGTGGTGACCCTCCTGCGGTGTGCCCCATCATGTGACAGGTATGAGGCCCACTGGCATGAAGGGATCAGGATTCATCAGCTTGAGAGCTCGTAAACATGTAGACACACCGCCCCACATATGGTGGCAGAAAGAGGAAGATTTTCAGGCCCCTCTCATGCCATTGTTTCCCAGTCATGGCATGTCGGCCCGAGACCCTGCTGCCGTGCTCCTTCCCTGTCCTTCAAGGCACCATCACTTGGCTGTGTGCTACTCACAGTAGCAGCGTGGCCTGGTGCTGCTGGAGAGGGGCATAGGGTAGAGGCAGAGCTGCTGACCAGCTGAGGACCCTGCAGCTGGCCAGGCCACAGTGTTGTGGCCAAAACCCCACTGACACAGAGTTCTGGGCTTGCAGAGTTGCTGTGGCCATGTGGAGGGCAATAATCTCCTCACGTAGAACTGCAGAGAAGGTGCTGCCAGAGCTCCTCTGTGTGCTGGAGGACTGGCCACTGCACAGCACATCCACCTCTGATAAGGACAACTCAGATGTCTTTCCTCTGGCTGTGAGTTTCTGGGCTAGGCCCAAGCACATCCTCAAGGGCTGCCTCTCTGGCATCTCTCCATTCTTTGTCCCCCATCCATCACTGCATCCCGTGTCTCATATGGTGTTCTAGAAGTCTGTTCATGGCAGGTGCAGAGGCAGCCAGAGCACATGCTGCTCCCCCTGGCACGGAGCAATACCTGACCTTCATCCTCCCGTGGCTGGACCCTGCCACACAGATGACTCCGTGCTGAGTGTGGTCTGTGACTGTTTTGGTTTTTGCAGGCAACCAGAGCACTGTGGGAGATCATTCACCTGCCCCAGGGCCCAGAGATGTTGATTCTGTATTTTCCCCACCTCTTTGTGGCCCTGCTCTTCCAAGTTTTCTCCAGCACAGAGCAGATGCCAGTGGAAGTCAATGCATTCTGGAAGCGATGTCAGCACAAGCACTTCCTGCCCAAGAACCCCAACAGGTGCTCCATTCTGGTCATCCCATCTCCACAGTGCCCTTGGAGCTGGGGCCAGGATTCCTGGCATGACCTGGGCTTTTCTCTGCACACAGATTTGCATTGATGACCATGAAAGCATTGCTCTGTCACCTTGAGTATGAGGATGTGGTGTCTGAAGTGGAACGTGAGTGTGGCTGGGACACACTCCTCAACACTGACACCCACCACCATACAGTGGGTCTTCTGGCCAGGTGAGAGCCTCATTCTCCTCACTCCAGCTGTTATTTCTCCACAGTGTCTGCATAATCCTGTGATCATGGGTGAGAGGGACTTGTCACTGAGGGATGGTACAGCAGAGGGACGGTACAGCAGAGGGACAATTTTTGAAGGGCTGGGTGCACTGGGGAAGCCACAACCCAAAGTGCCAGCATCTCTTCCCATGAGGAGTGCCAGAGTCTCTGTGGTGATGGCACAGAGCAGGAGCTCTGTCTGCAGGCAGCCTCACTGGGGACAGCCTACTGGGAACAGGGAGGTTGCTTTGAGGGCCACTGACAGCTTGGGGGACAGAACTGCCCTGTGGGCAGAAAGGGTGGTTTTCAGCCTCTTCCTTCCTGAAATGAGCCTGCTGGTGTTTGGCTCCACCCTCCTCCTTGCAAGAAGTAGTGGTGAAAGAAGAGGCCTCTGTGAGTCAGTCCCAGGTGAGGTTTGCCCGCCCTGCTCAGAGTCAACAATGTCTTTTTCCCCCTGCCAGAGCAATGCTCAGGATCTCACAGTCTTTGTGTTACCGGATTGCACGATACCTGTTCAGGCTGCTTCGCAGAGAGGAGGCACGCTGGGAGGTGGCTGCCATGGCCTTCCTTGTTGAGGTGAGCCTGATGGTGAGCACTGCCTTGTGGAGCTGTGTCCCAGCACCCTGCCCTCTTGGAGATGCAGCTGCAGGGGAGTCCAGTCAGTGAAGTAGGGGCTGAGGTGGGCTCTGCTCTGTGCCCTTTGTCCCTTGCTGCTGGGGTGATATGACACTCTCACTGCTGTGTTTCAGGTCCTTCCTTACCTCAAGTTAGACAACTGGGACGGACGCATCCTACAACTCGTCCAAATCTACCTATTCAAGGAGAGCAGAGTGATGCGTCTCTTGGTGCTGAGATGCCTGATAGTACTTTGCAAGAGACCATCTATGGTGAGAAGCAGGCTGCCAAACTGAAGCTGGGCAGGCAGCGTGGGGCTGAGTAACACAGTGGCTTGCACTTGGATGGACTTCAGAAGATAGGCTCCTTATTCCACCTCTCCTGACTCCCTATTTGTCTGACCAAAGCCTTTGGCTTCTGGGTTCTAGGGCATTAGCATGGAATTAAACTCCTGGAGTGCTTTGGGCAATGCAGCCTTTCATGGCATCACATTGCATTGTGTTCCACACAGGCTGAAAGTATGCAAAACCTGAGTGAAGGGCTCACAGAGGTGCTGAAGGATGAAGACAGGGAGGTTGTATGGATGACCCTCTCTGTGCTCAGTGAGCTGCTCCTGAACAGAGATGTGCCAATTGCCAGTTCCCTTGCTCTGCAGCTGGCTAAGGCACTCTGGCCACTCTTTGACAATGTAAGGCTCTGTGCCCACCTCTTTTCCTCTGCCCCCCTCACCTCCACCCCTCCCCCCTATATGCTGCCAGGAAACTGTTCCCTTGTGGATTTTCAGTTCCATGCCCAGGTCAGCTTGGAGCAGGCAGTGCTGAGTTTCTTGCTCTTTTCACTAGGATGACAGCCATGTGCAGCTGCTCTCCATTCACCTCTTTCAAGCAGTGATGGAGTTGGGGGGTGAAGGAGGAGAATGGGCCCTGCAGGACTGCGTGCGCCAGAGCCTGGTCCCACTCTTCTATCACATGTATGATGAAAACCAGTTTGTGGCAGAGGTGAGGACACTGAGCTACTTGTATCCCCTGTGAGTGGGCTCAGCTACCTTCTGCTCTAATGCCGCAAAGACTGAAGCACTCTGGCCTCCTTCTGGCCTTTGGCTGGGCCTATGCCCTGGGATGCTGTGCCATCTCCCAGTCTCTGCTGCTCTGCAGGCCTCCTGGGAAACCCTAATTCAAGCAATGATATTCCTGAAAAAATGGAATCTTATGCGGCTCCTGGAATCAGAAGAGCTGTGGAGGTTTGGCGAGTGCCTGGTAAGAGTGGCCTCAAAGCCCCAGACTGTCTGAACAAGCCCTCTGCCTCAATACCCACTGTGAGGGGCTGGCAGCTGTGGCCCCTGCCTACTGCTGCAGTCATCTCCAACAGCCTGCTCCCCACACACTACTCCCCTCTGGCATGTGGCCCAGCAGGTTCCTCTCCAGACTCCTGTGCTTCCCTGAGCCAGGCTGCCAAGAGAGCCCAAGCCCAGCTGTGCTTTGGCATCAGGACAGCATTGAGGGTCCCTGTGGACTAACCAACTCTATGCTCCCTCCAACCCAACTGTTGGCTGCCCATCAGGAGTGTCCATGCAGGGATGCCAGTCCTGGATGCAGAGGCTGCGCGTTCAAGGGGAAGAGACAATGCCAACCCTTCCCTCTGTCCCCTTGTGCTCTCTTCAGCTGGAAGAGGACAGAGACAGAGCAGATGGGTACCTGCGCCAGTCCGTGATGTACCTGCAGAGCCCACAGAAGTCCATACGAGAGGCAGCCATCAGGCTCACTGGTGAGCCAAAACCCTCAGGGTACCTCGCTGCCCTACTGTAGCTTGGCCCCAACCCCAGCAGCAGGACTCAGCCCAGTGGCTGTGGTACTCTGACTATGCCTTAGGACTCCCTGCCACCCTCTGCCACCCTTGCCCTTGACATTTATACATGGCTCAGCCCTGCCAAGGGGAGAAGGACATGTGGACAGGCTGGCAGCACTGGTGTTGTGGAGCTGTGCCACTAGGGTGATGACAAGCTTGGTGTCCCTAGTACTCAGCAGCTGCCACTTGAGTAGGCAGCAGGAATTGCTTCAGGTCACCTGTGAGGATCAATGGGAGCAGTGGTATATCAGAAGGGACAGGTGTGAATGCATGAAAGATCCTGGGCAGGGCTCTGCTCCGTCTACAAGGGAGTAGTGTGAGAAGAGTAGAGATTTAATGGACACATGAGGTATTCATGGCAACACCTTACTTGGGCTTATCCTCTTACTCCCAGTTGCCTTCTGGGCATGGGAAGATCTGGGATTGGGTGAGGTGGGACAGAATGGGGCTGCCATGACTAGAGAGATTCCTGGGATCCCCAAAGGTCTTGGCTCTGACTTTGTGACCTTGGTGAACGGTGCTGCATCCAGCTGGCAGCCAGTCACCAGTGATGTCCCTCAGGGGTCTGTGCTGGAGCCAGTTCTGTTCAGTATCTTTATCAATGACATGGATGAGGGTATTGAGTAAATTTGCGGATGACACTGAGCTGGGATTGTGTGTTGATATGTTGGAAGGTAGGAGGGCTCTGCAGAGAGACTTGGAATGGTTGAATGGATGGGCAAAGTTCAAATGGATGAAGTTTAATAAATCCAAGTGTTAAGTCCTGCATTTTGGCCACAAAAACCCCCTGTAGCACTACAGGCTGAGGATGGTGTGGCTGGACAATGCCCAGGCAGAAAGGGACCTGGGGGTGCTGGTGACAGCTGGCTGAACATGAGCCAGCAGTGTGCCCTGGGGGCCAAGAAGGCCAAGGGCATCCTGGCCTGTATCAGAAACAGTGCGGCCAGCAGGAACAGGGAGGTCATTCTCCTCTGTACTCAGCACTGGTGAGGCCACACCCTGAGTGCTGTGTCCAGTTCTGGGCCCCTCAGTTTGGGAAGGACATTGAGTCACTTGAGCGTGTCCAGAGGAGAGCAACAAGGCTGGTGAGGGGCTTGGAACACAAGCCCTGTGAGGAACGGCTGAGGGAGCTGGGGTTGTTTAGCCTGGAAAAAAGGAGACTCAGGGGTGACCTTATCACTCTCTACAACTTCTGAAAGGTGGCTGTAGTCAGGTAGAGGTTGGTCTCAGGCAGCAACTACAGAACCAGAGGACACAGTCTCAAGCTGTGTCAAGGGAAATATAGGTTGGATATTAGGAAAAAGTTTTTCACAGAAAGAGTGATAAAGTACTGGAATGGTCTGCCCAGGGAGGTGGTGGAGTCACCATCCCTGGATGTGTTTAAAAAAAGATTGGATATGGCACTCGATGCCATGGTTTAGTTGAGGTGTTAGGGCACAGATTGGACTTGATGATCTTGAAGGTCTCTTCCAACCTAGTCATTCTGTGAATTGTCTCTGTTCCTCTCTGTTCCAGCCCGTCAACGCATGACAAATAACTTTAGCCCCTCTATCTGTAACCTCATAACTCAAACTCGGCACTTTCTAAGAACGGGAGAGAGAAATCCTCACTCCAGTGTTAGGCTGCTGCAAAACCAGCTCCGAGAGGCATGGAGGAAGCGAGCTTCTGTCTTGGAAAATGGCTGGTCTTCTCTCTGGTACAATGTTGGGTCACAAAGCAGGAGGTTCCCCCACTACTGATCCCAAGAACTCTCAGGGCTGTCTGAATAGAAATATTCAGTGGCTTCTGGCCTCTTCCAACCCCCAGGACAGCTTTTCTCTTAGGGAAACTTTTAGGATCACTTTTCTTCACCCCTTTTAAGGAAACTATTAAAATGCAAAATAAAAAGGCACTAGTTCACAATCTCTTTCCTTGGGTTACTGCCAGTCAGAGCCCAGTCTGCAGCTGGCACTGCAGCTGCACACGGAGCTATCTGCATTGACTAGATATCTTAACACTTACCTTAACACACATGTATTCATTAAGCATACCTGCTAATATACTGAGAGGGAAACAAAACCATTTCAATGCATTTTACCATTGCTTTTACATACAGCATTATAACAAGTAACAAAGTTAACAGTATGAAGGCCAACAAGAATGTCATAGGACAAAAATGTTTATTGATATGAAACCACAAAGGATCCTCAAAAGTCAGTTACTGATCAAGAGACTGATCCTTCTCTACTTGTTAACATACTAAGTCAAGCATTCATCACCATCTAACAGGCCTTAACTGGGACATAAGTTCACACAGAAAATATTCTGAGGGACCTACAATGATCATTGAGGCCAACTCTTTAAATAAATGATTCATATGGGGATTGTGTGAGAATACATGAATGTGTATGTGACCTTGGTGTTGTTAGCAAGCTGATTGATTGTATTTGATAAGGACAGTAGAACAGAACAGTATAGCCTTGGAAAAATAAAAATAGGATGTAACTTAATCAAACAGAAGTCCTGGAAGACAAGTAGGATGCCAGCTAAGCTCTGCAAGGCTGACAAAACAGGAGTTATAAAGAATATTGTGCTTACTCAAAAGTGGGGGTCAAGGAGCAGCTACCTAAAAAGGACACCAGATGCTGAAGACCATGGAAAAAGACCCCCAAAGAACCATATAAGGACTTCTGATAAGGGGTGTGAGAATGTAAAATAAAGTAAAACATACACATCAAGTAAGTGGGGATAGCTAACGATTATGTAAATCAGTGGGTATGGTAAAACCTCTGTTTATGCAACACTCAGGGCAATTAATTAGAGAAAGGGTCCTCCAAGTGATCAGCATGCTTCAATAAAGAATGCCTGTTTTCTAATACTCAGAACTCTTTTAGAAAGTTTCTATCTGGAAAATTTTGGTATCATATTTGCTATAAAATGAGCACTGATTTCTTTAAGAAGGCTTCTATTATTCCTCCTGAATAAGTCTTTTTTGTTGGAAAAAAAGGCTTCTGCCCAGCCTTACAGCTGGTTGACTACCACCCAGCCACAGGTGGTATGTCTGCAGGGTCTCTTTGCATTCCCTGAGAATGGAAATCAGTCCATGGTCATTCTCCTAACTGTGAACTCAGTCTGCTGCCTGAAAACTCATGTCAAGTCGGGCAGCCATTTGTGATTCTCTTTTGTGGTGGCATAAATTCCTGGAGCTAAATTCCTGTGGTGGCTATTGCTGGCCATATTTTTTGTACTTGGATAAATATTGCCTGTGTCCCTCGATAGGATTTATCATGACACCATCTAGCCAGAGTGACTAAATATTCTTTGTCAGAATTGATATTCTGCTTTACTTGGAATGTGTATCATTTGTTCACACTGGTGATGTTTTTCTCCATCATTAGGTTCTGCTATTAGATTTTGAATTAAAGGTGTTAAGATGTGATATCTATGTGTCTGTTGTGGTGTTAGAATTCTGGGTTCCTCCTGCTGCTGCCACGGAGTTAATACAAGCTGGTGCTCCTGCTGCAACTGAATTAGTTGCAATTGATCTCTTGTGAGGTCCTAATTTCTGCATTACCTCTCCACTAGCTATTCTTGAAGTTGTCAGTTGTCTCAATCAAAGACTTAGTCAATTGCCCTAACCTAGGAATCTGCGGATGTCAGATGCCACAGCTCTGAGAAAACCTCAAGCCTACTTTTTGTGATCAGACGTGGGAGTTTAATTATGACCCCTCTTTGTTATCTTTTATTGCCCCTTCCCCAAAATACAGTCTAAATACTTAAATTTCCTTTTGACACAGCTGAAACATGGATGGAGATGCAGTCTGTTCCCTTTCTGCTAGGGCAACACAATCTAGTATTACAACCATTCGTTCTTATCACAATTTTCTTAGGAAAAGTTTTTTTCATGAACTGTACAACAAGAGCTGATTCCAGTAATTTTGTATCTTAATTGCAGCCAAGCCACAAGCATTACTCAAAGACCCAGGACCTTATCTACTATGCACAACACCCAACCTAGTGAACGAGGAATGTCCCAGTACACCTTTGAATTCCCCTAGTCTACAGGATTTGCCCACCTCCTAGGTAATATTCCTGACCAACAGCTTTCAAGCACTCCCAAGCCAGAGGACATGGTTATCTATTGATCGCGCTTCTCATGAGAACCGAGCTACGGTTACTCAACAAGATACTCAACGTCATATATACTTTAGGTTATTGCCCTGCAAGCGCATACCTCTCCTATACTTGCTCTTTCAGGACTATAACTTGCCCCATTCCCTCCTCCTTGCTCTTCACAGATACAAGTGGTCGGTTGAATACTCCTCCCTTAGTTCATTACCTTGGCATACCGACCTCCTACACTTGTTTTCTTTTAGCATCTCTTCAATAAGCCCTTCAAGTGCACAGCAGGTGTTATCTTCCTCTTGACATGTCCATCACGTGACCGTCGAGCATATGAATCCCCTAACACCCAGAATGTCATGGTCTGACGGATAAGGTCGTCCCAAACTTAGCACTGATGCACTTTGACCCCATTCATGGAGGGCGCGGTACCTACCTCTACACAACAGATAGTGTAATGCTTGCTGGACATATTAATTATTTTATCATTTACTAGGAATTAACATTTAAATTCCATTTTACGCATCCATTTTTTTTATCTTGACATTTTTATTTTTTTTGTCAAATAACTAAACCATTTATCCCTACATTGTCCAAACCACTTGCCATCAATATACTTTCAATTAATCTTCCTCTGTATTTCCTACTGTCAAAAATGACAACCAGCCACCATCATCACTCCCCAACCACCCCCAAACAAACATAGAATTAACCCCAAAACTGGCCCCTCTCCAAAAACCAAACAAAAATACAAACCATGATGACAAACCATCAACCAACTACCCACTAAATTTTACGTCCTTGTAGCTTATAGAAAGCATGACACGGAAGATGTCAAGATGGCTGCCACACACACCCAAGGACAAAATACTTAATCCTAACCTTACTGTTAGTTTTTGCTAGGTATATACATGCAAGTATCTGTGCTCCAGTGTAGATGCCCTGGACACCTTAATTAGGTAGACAGGAGCGGGTATCAGGCTCACCACAACCGTAGCCCAAAACGCCTTGCAGTTGCCACACCCCCATGGGTACTCAGCAGTAGTTAATATTAAGCAATGAGTGTAAACTTGATTAGCCATAGCAAATCTAGGGTTGGTAAATCCTGTGCCAGCCACCGCGGTCATACAGGAGACCCAAACTAACTTTATAACGACGTAAAGAGTGGTCACATGCTATCCAAGTAGCTAAGATTAAAAAGCAACTAAGCTGTCACAAGCCCAAGATGCCAATAAGGCCTCCCCATCAAAGAAGATCTTAGAACAACGATTAATTGAACTCCACGAAAGCCAGGGCCCAAACTGGGATTAGATAACCTGCCTGGCTCTAAATCTTGAAGCTTACACCCACTAAAGCATCCGCCTGAGAATGATGAGCACCAACGCTTAAAACTCTAAGGACTTGGTGGTGCCCCAAACCCACCTAGAGGAGCCTGTTCTGTAATCGATGATCCACGATATACCTGATCATTCCTTGCCAAAACAGCCTACATAACGCCGTCGCCAGCCCACCTCCCCTGAAAGCCCAACAATGAGTGCAATAGCCCCACCACGCTAAAAAGACAGGTCAAGGTATAGCCTATGGAATAGCAGCAATGGGCTACATTTTCTAAGTTAGAACATAATGGCAAAGGGGTATGAAATAACCCCTGAAAGGCGGATTTAGCAGTAAAGTGGGACAATCAAGAGGGACAGCCCTCTTTAAGCCAGCCCTGGGGCATGTACATACCGCCCAGCACCCTCCTCGCAGCCCCCCCCCCCAATAAACTAATAAGTTATCCAGCCAAAGATGAGGTAAGTCGTAACAAGATAAGGGTACCGGAGGGTGCACTTAGGCTACCAAGATGTAGCTTAAGCCATAGCATTCAGCTTACACCTGAAAAATGTCTGCTAATACCAGATTGTCTTGATGCCAAACTCTAGCCCAATCGACATGACCTGGAATAACAAAGCTATTGCCCCACACCCAACTAAAGCATTTACTAGTCCCAGTATAGGCGATAGAAAAGACACCATTGGCGCGATAGAGACCACGTACTGTAAGTGAAAGATGAAATAATAATGAAAACTAAGCTATAAGCAGCAAAGATCAACCTTGTACCTTTTGCATCAAGGTCTAGCAGTAAGTGCTGAAGTCTCTGCAGATTCAAGGGGCCTAACATACCTCCTAAAGGTAAAAACACTTTCTCATTCAACTTTTTTTTTTTTTAAACAGCAGCTTTTCCTTTTGTTTTTTATCAAAGCGGCAATGCAAAACACCAGGCAACAGAGACAGTTTCTTGCTCAGGCAGTACTCTTGGCATATTATCCTCCTGTAAGAAAATGAAACAGAGTTCTCCAAGTTAATAGATATAACATTATTTTGAATACTAAAAAGATTTCCTGCTCCTGTAACTGCACTGGTAAACCAGGAGACTGAGAATGCCCTTTGTTTATGAATAGCAAATCTTACCAGACAACTGCAACAGTTCTCCATATTCTAGAGGAAGTCTTGAAATATTATTTGCATGTTTACCATCCTCACACTTGAAATAAATGTACGTGTAGAAAAATTTGTGTTTGTAACTACTGTTTTGACATATACGCAGAATTACCACCATATTACAATTACTAGTTGTGCAAGTACAAAAAATAAAGCAGCACTTCAGCATAACTTCTGAAGAACCTCCTCTTGGCATAGTATTTCAAATTTACACCACAACAATCAAATAGTCACAAACATGGTTTGAAGATTAGTGTACCTCTACGTCAGATCTTTTTGGGTCCCCCTCTTTGAAGAGATGGTGTGCACATAGCAATCTAGAATGAGCAACTCCTTCAGTGTGAGTGCTTTCCAGAGATGTGGTCAATTGCCTATTTGTTAGTTGCAAAATAAACTCTTGAAATGTGTTCAAGGAATCACCATACACTAAAGCACTGCCGCTTTCACATGATATAGCACAGGTTTTTAAATAGTTTCCTACTTCATCTTTTAAAATGCTTAAACAACTCTCCTACCTATCTTCTCTTGCTATACCAAGTTTAGTTAATCCCTCAAATCATCCATCAATGTTCACAGAGCAATGCTAGGATATGGGCAGTTCACCTTGGAGACCTGCTGTGGATATGGGTACAGTGTGACATGGACTTCCCCTTCCCCTGGATGGCCACAGGCTGTTGAGAACTCACTGGGCACTGTCAGAACTCTCCCTAGAGCTCCTGATGGCTTCTCTGGGATGGGTTACATCAGCACACTGGGTGCCTTGTGACACCCATCTGTGCCACTCAGGATTTGGGCATCTGAGTTCATCTCCCCACTCCAGTTGGTGAAGAGCAGCAGAGATCACAAACCTGTTCTGAAGAGCTTTTGCCTGTTGTTTAGGACTGACTGATCCCAGTTCAACAGCTGACCTTCAACCTCAACCCCCCTGCAGGCCTTCCGAGGGACCCCTGCCCCTGCATGCCTTACTAGGGACTCCAAACCTCTGGCATGATTTACAGGGGACCACAGCTCCCACATGCCTTAGGAGAGATTTCAATCTCCCCTGCACACCTTACAGGTGACCTCAGTCCCCTGTGCAACTTGGGAGAGACCCTAAAAACCCCTTTAAGTGTACCTTTTCCTTATCAGACCCATGCTCTATGCACTAACCTAATTTCACCAACTATGTACATAATGCTGCAGGAAGGAAAAGTCTGAAATAATTAGAGAAATTTATTAAAAATAATTGGAGAGCCTTGTAGTTTATGTTGAATATACTTGGGGAATTTTAGTGTTTATCTTTTGTATCCTCCCTGCTTCAAAGATCTCAGGTGAACTCAGGTAGTTCCCCATGAACTCCACAGCAGCTGGATGTTTGAATAAGGGAGGCTGTGAAGGTGGTGACCTGGGACCCCATTTGGATTGTCAAACTGTTGAGAAAACTTCCCTGTCTGACGTATAATGACCCATTTGGTTGGGGATGTGATGTTCGCTGTAAATTCTTTGTTCCCTTGAACAAAGACACCAGTCCACATGTCAGGGACTTTGATCCTTTTACTATACAGTCACCTAAAATCCAGCAACTAGCCCTTCCAGTACTTCTATATAACTGCAGAAGTGTTGGCTAACAAGCTCTCAGCTTCTACCATTAACAACCTGCCAGTCCTCACCACTGACTTTGGCACAAACCAAGGAGTAGAATATGTTAGCCGTACTTTGCCAAGACATAACAAGAAAGAAGAGAAATAAAGACGGAAAAGAGAGAAAAGGAGAAGGAAAATCTTGATGACTCCGTAAAACATTCAAAACAAACACGGCTGAGGACTGCAATGTTACCACCTACTCTGAACGTCATTCAATGAAATCGCATGATACCTGACAGGTATCAGCGCCGCTTCTTCAGTCACGGCCACTGTGGCACTATTGCGCAACACCGGCCCCACGACACGCTCCGTAAGGCTCTGCCGGGCACAAACCCCGCCGGCGCTTCCTTCCGTCTGCAGGGCGGCTCCGCCTCCCGCCGCCGCCGCGCCGCTGCGCTCTCCGCCCGCCGCCGCCCGGCGCTGGGCACACGTCACGGCGCCGCGCCCGCCCGGCCCTGCTGCTGCGTCGGGGGCAGCGCCCGCGGTCCCGGAGTGCGGGGGAGCCCCCGCTCTGTGCCGGAGCCATGTCGCGGCCCAGGAATGTCCCGCCGCGGCAGCACGGCGCGGGCACAGCGGGCTCGGGCGCTCCCGCCGCGCCGGGCCGCGGCCGAGGCGGCAAAGGTCTGAAGGATATCCGTGTGGACGAGGAGGTGGAGATCGCGGTGAACCTCGCTCTGGAGCGGTTCCGCTATGGCGAGGACACGGGTGCGTGGGGGAGCCGGGCGGAGCGGGGCGGGCGGGCAGCCGGGCCCGCGGGCTCTCCCGGCAGGAGCATCTCGGGCGGCCGCGCTGCCCCGGGACGGCCGAGTCCTGCTTGGCTGCCCGGGGACAGCGCTGCCACCGGTCCCGCTGTGCACGGGAAGCCTGGTGGGTCTGGCGACTGATAAACTCGCGGCGCCGAGGTCTTACGTCAGAGATTTTGCCTGTTGAGTTTTTGTGCTCGGGTTTTTATTTTTTTAATTCTCTTTCCAGAAATGGAGTTTCCGTCTTCTTTCACTAGAACCGAAAGAGCATTTGTTCACCGACTCTGTCATTCTCTTGGACTGATATCGAAGAGTAAAGGGTAAGTTTCACTCTTATTTTTATGTCTTATTTTCTTTTTCTGGTGCAAATTTATGGGATTTCGTTATCAGTGTTAAAACGATCTTTGTTTTTAACTTGTCCTGCAGTGTCACGGGGAATGGTACTAGAGAAGAGACTTTAATAAGTAAATATAAAAATAATTGTCTCTGTGCTTTGCTTGATGTCTGAATAAAAAAACGCATGACGTACTAGGTTGTAATGCAGTTTTGAGGACTTCATGTGCATAAGAAAGACTTCTCATAAAGATCTTTCCTGTGGTTTTTCCCTGCACTAATGTATTTTCAAAGGTTTTGCATAGAATCTCCTGCGTTGACAGGTGCAACTTAAAATAGCATGTTCAAAAGAGTGCTTCTGTTGGGAAGCATAGTAGAGGGTTCAAGTGTTGCTAGCAGGCAGAGGGAGGTCATAGTTCACTTCTACTCAGCACTGATTAGGCTACACCAAGAGTGTTGTGTCTGTCCAGGGTTGGGATCACCAGGAGGACAGAGACCTAGACTGGTGAAAGTTCAGTGAAGGACCAAAAACCTGGTGAAGGGGATGGAGCATCTCCTTTGTGCAGAAAGGGCCAGGGTGCTAGGACTTTTTAGCCTGCAGAAGACATGGCTCAGGGGGCTCTCAACAGTGTATGTAAGTATTTGAAATGAGGATGTAAAGAGGACAGAGTAGTTTTTGCCAGGGGCTGCTGGAGGTGGCTGTGCCTCTCCTCACAGAGGCTGCCCTTGCCAGCACCTGCATACCTACAGCAGTCTTCCACCCTTGCCAGGGACAGGTCACTGGGCTCTTAGTGTGACCTTCTGTTCTTACTCTGAGAAGTTGTTTTAAAAGTGTTGATGTGTCAGTTGTAGCCCAGACACAAGTTAGTTCAGTTTCAAATACATTTATGACAATTCTTTGCATTTTAGTGTCAAGAGTTCAGTCTGAGAAGTAGATCACTGTTATGATTAAGTGTTTCGGCTCCATTTCTACATAATAAATCTTTGATAATGAACATCCTGAGATCTGATATATTTTTTGGATTTTGTTAAGGCTTGGAATGCCACTAGCAGGGAGCTTTTTTGTCTATTCTGCTTCTTTGTTGATTTTTATGTTGTAAATCATTCAAGTTAGTCTAAAAGTTGTTTGATGTCATAACTTTCAGTATTGATTGATAAAATGATTGGTAGAGCTGCTCTATTTTGAGAGACAAACGCAGTGATAACCGAGGCATAGTCATCCAATGTCTGCAGTGTCTGTTCTGCATTACCTCACATGAATAGAAGCTGCTTTTGATGATGATTATTGTGAATGTTGCATTATGCTACCTAGGACATTATTTTGAGGATTCTTGTTATGACATTGTATTTGAAAATAAGCTGAAAGTCACACTGAAGGAATTATTGTCAAAGATCATTACATGGAGGTAACTAGTTTGCTTATTCCTGAAATGCCTTTTTTTCTTTCTCCCAGAAAAGGAGCAAATCGATACCTAACCATAAGAAAAAAGGATGGATCACAATTCAAACGTGCAGTAATGAGTTGTGCCTTAACTCCTGGTACAAAACACAGTATTTGTACTTTAATTCGAAACTTTCCTGTCACAAATAAAGAACGAACAGAACTTCTGCCAAAGACAGAACAAGGAAATGCATATGCTGTTGAATCTGGTATGTTCAGTGTGTCTTGTCAATATGGACATGGACTTGTCAATCAATACTACTTGAAAAAACAACCCACAACCCAACCCCAAAACAAACCCCTCTATTTTCTGTCTCTTCTGTCCTAACTGACACTCTTCCTTCTAAGCAAACCTTATCATTTTCTTGTCTTGTAATTGTTAATATAGGATATTTTAGAACCCGTGTCATAGGATGCTCATGCAGTCATGTCACCCACGTTGCAATGTCTACCCTGTGTCAAGTTAATTTTGATTTCTTTGAGACAATTTCAGGCAGATTTTTTTTTTAAATACTGTTGTGAAATGTGGATTCTTGCAAGTTCCATGGGGTACGATTAAGGAGACATCACTCTGTGTAAGAATATCCTTAAGAGAAAATGAGACTGTCTGTTGTGCCTGTAGGAATTCATGTCCTTGATAAAATAAGGAGTTCATATTTTGTTTTGTCATCTAAAATAGATTCGGTCTGTAAGAGCTATTAAGTAAACTTGGGCTAATATGTAAACTTCTTGATTTCTTGAGTATATAAAGTCCTCTGGAAGACAAACTTCTGATAAAAGATAGGTTTTTTAAATAATGCTTTTAACGTGGTTGTTGCCTTAAAGTCACGTTTGTAAAAGTTATGTTGTGTTTCTGTGTAAAAAGCTGGATGTAGTGAACAGAGAACATAGCAGTATGCTTTGTTTAAAGTGATATTTCTCATTAATTGTGTTCGTGCTTTAAGTGCTTCCTTTGCTAGTTTTCTTTCTCAGTTCTTTCATTTGTTTAATAGGATTGTTTAGTGAACAGAGGGAAACTATAATAAAAGTACCAAAAAGCAATTTCTTAGGGATATAGGGTATAAATTAATGAATAGTGTAAAATTTATCTTTCTTTACGTCTCCAGAATGCTCTTCGGCTCTTTTAATCTGTTAGTCTGTGTCTGTCTTGGTAATACAGTGTTTAGAATTTAACACATGAATCTGTTAATAGCATTAAATAATTGCATTATGCCTATATAATTGCATTGACAGTGAGCTTCTAATTCTTGTGGAAAATAATTATTAAGGAATTGTAGAGTAGCATTTAAGATACTGATGTTGAAGTAGCCTCCTCAGAAGACTGCAGGTTTTTTACCTACTTACGCATTGCTTTCTGATACATCACACTGCTGTGTGGCTCCTGGGCTCTCATTACATCATGTTTCAATTAGTACCTGTTAAGACAAATCTTATGGACTAGACTATTAGGTTATATAAGACTGACTGAAAGGAGGTCTTAAAAGACAAGTAAGGATGTGAAAGAAGGCATGTTAATCACAGTAAAGTTGTCTTTTTGTTGGAAAACACACTTGTCCTTTGGAATAACTTAAATGTTTAACTCTCCGGTGGATTTCTGTAGGCAGAAATCCTTGAGATGGGAATGTGTAAACAGATACAAAGGCCAAGGCTTTTTTTCTCTGATTTAGTTTCTATTTCTCTTTAAGCTTTCCATGCCTTTTTTTAACTTGAGCAATGTACTGTGATGATTCAGTTTAATACTGTGATAATTCAATTTAAAATTTCTATGTAAGTAAAAAATTTGAACTATATTTATTTCAAGCACCATAACAGGACATGTTACTGTGAAAACCACTTTTAAATATCTCATGGGTTTCTCACTTTATCAACAGGGATGCTAATAAAATCAGAAATGTTCATTTTTAAGTACAATTTTAACCAGTGTTTTAGTGACCTTCCTTTATAATTTATTGACTTCTTTTCACAGAAAACAAAGAAGTGAAGACAAGTGGACGACTTAGTGATGGTATCCCCCAGGTTCCTGTGAAAAGAGGGGAATCAGAGTTTGATTCTTTCAGGCAATCACTACCAGTTTTTGAAAAGCAGGAAGAAATTGTTAAAATAATAAAGGACCATAAAGTTGTTTTGATTGTAGGAGAGACTGGATCAGGAAAAACCACTCAAGTACGTTTTAGTGAAATAAAAAACATAACAGTATTTATACCAAACTGATGCCAAATCTGTAATATTTTTGTAATAAGGAATTTTTTTATTCTAGTTCTAAGGATTTTGTTTTCCTGTATGGTTCAAAGTCTAGTGTTCCAGTTAACTTTTTTGCTTTTGCAGTACTAAACCAGTAGATACATATTTAAAGCATAAAATATTCTGCACAATTATCTGATGGATATCAGCTATTCTTTAAAATAATCATAGAATATTGAAGGGAAAGTAGCTACAGTTTTGTATGCCCTTTTCCTTCTAAAGCTAGTTCCTGGTATCTGGAGTATTATTGTGTTACAGTGAAAGATTGTCTACAAGGGTTTTTTACATAGATTTCCCTGAAGTGGAGGAGAGAACTTCAGCCTTTGTTTGGTTGGTTGGGTTTTCTTGTTTTTGTTGCTGTGTTTTGTTTGAAGGAGATGAAACTTAATAGATGAAATTGACTTTTCTGGCCTTTTTTACCACTTCAGGTATGTTTGCAATGATAGTCCTATTTTGAATAATTTTACAATGTGTGTGATACTGAGGTGTAGTTAAATTGTTTAATTGTCATAAAAAAGTTATGAGTCTATCAAACTAAAAAGTACATTTAAACCACTTCTTTACAGATCCCCCAGTTTATTCTTGATGACTGTCACAAAAATGGAACTCCCTGCCGTATATTTTGCAGTCAGCCAAGACGTTTGGCAGCACTCGCTGTGGCTGAAAGAGTGGCCGCAGAAAGAAGAGAAAAGATTGGCCATACAGTTGGTTATCAGATCCGATTAGAAAGCAGGTACTGATGACATTTTTTAAAGTCAGTTGATCTGGTATTAATGTTTTGTGTCTTGGTTATGTAAACAACAGAGTATTTGGTTTACAGCCCAGTAAAATATCACTTTGTAGGATCCGTAGGGTGTGTTATTTTGGGTAATGAATGTTTAAGAGTTGAAAAGGATGTTTTTTCTCCTGTATTACACAGTTTCATGCAGTGAGTTGTTCTATGGAACTGAACTGCACGTGCTTTCTCTTGATTTCTTCTAGGGAGTATGTGTGTGGATATCCTTGTCCTCTGTACTTTTAACATCGATAGATCCAAAAATTCTGCAAGATTTGAAAATAGCTAGGAAGACCAGCATGCTGTGACAAAAGCGATGTGGGGAGAGTTTACAGGGCAGAGAAGAGGGAAAACAACAAAATTGGAAAGTGAACAGTGATGTTGAGCTTTAACAATCTACTTTGGGTTAAATTTACTCTGTTTCATCTTTTATGTTTAAAACAAAAGCAGAAATTCTAGATGACCTGAGGAATTTGCTCCTAAAACAGAGTAGGGTTTCTAAAATCTTTGAATTGTGCAAATAGTGGGATTTTCAGGAATGGGCAGCAGCTGGGATACAAGTGAGAGGAAGATGGCAAAAGGTATGGCTGGTTATGTTGCTTTTATGGATGAAGATAATACATTTCTAATGAAAATGAATGCACTTCAACAGCAAAGCCAAGTTGAAGAATTTTGTTACGCATACTGAAGGCCACAAGGCTAGAAGAAGAGCATTAGAAGATTAGAAGAGCAAGTAAAGATTAATTGCAAGTAAGGGGGATATTATTGTGTGGAATAATTATGCTGTATGAAGAAAACAAAGTATAGGTCAGCTGGAAGAATTACTGGAAGCAGTGCAGAAGAACCAAAGACTTCACTTGAGAAAGAGCAAAAGGGAGAGATGGCACTATTTCCATCGTGGCAAAAAATGTTGGATGGAAGTGTTTGCAGTAACACAGAAATGTGGTTTTTTATGTTTTAGTGTCTATTAGACAGCAGGGCTGATTTCTAGAAGGCTGATGAAAAAGAGAGAAGAGATTAAAAAAGTAAAGCACTTCCATCTGGTATGTGTTCCCTGAATTCAACATGTAAGAGTATTTTTGAATTGAAAAAAGAATTACATACTTGAAATAGAGACATATGTATGTGTGTTCCTTTGTTTAGTACTCTACAGTTTTCAGTACTTACAGTGTCAGTGTTGGAGGAAGTAATTGCTGTTTTTACTTGCACAACTAGCACAGGTAGTTGGTACTTTTAAAGAACTTTAGATTCTTGAAAAATCAAAGCATATGAAAAGGTTCAGCTTATCTTTGAGATTCAGTCAAGTATAGTGTATTGTGTTTGTATAGCAAAGTTTTGGTAGTGAGGGGGGTGTTTTTTGTGAGAAGAAGCTTGCCATGTGTCTGATAAAGCCTCTGGCATGTGGCTATAAGAGACGCCCACCTCTAGCTGAGGCTGAGCCCATCGGCAACAGTGGGCTTGACTCTGGAGCAGCATATTTGAGAAGAAAATATGCACAGCAGTAGAAAGAGAGGATTGCGAATATTTGAGGGGAATAGTTCTGCAGACACCAAGGTCAGTGCCAAAGGAGTGGCACGAGGTGCTCCAGGTGCCAGAGCAGAGATTCCTGTGGTGAAGACTATAGTGTGGGAGGATGTTCCCCTGCAGCCCGTGGAAGTCCACAGTGGAGCAGTCCACCTGCAGCCTGTGGAGGACCCTAATACTAGAGCAGGTGGTTGTCCAAAGGAGGTTGTGACCCTGTGGGAAGCCTGTGCTGGAGCAGGCTCCTGACAGGACATGTGGCCCTACAGAGAGTGGAGTTTTCACTGGAGCAGTTTTGCTGATGGGACTTGTGAACCCATGGCAGTCCCATGCTGGAGCAGTCTGTTCCTGAAGGACTGCACCACATGGGAAGGAGCTACACTGGAGCAATCTGTGAAGAGTGTGAGAAATCCCCCCTGTGAGGAGGAAGGAGCAGCAGAGACAAGATACGAATTGACCACAGCTTCCGTTCCGTGTCCCCCTGTGTACTGAGGGGTAGGAATTAGAGAAAAATGGAAGTTAAACCTGGAAAGAAGGGCAGGGTGGCAGAAGGTCTTGTAACATTTGATTCTATTTCTCATTATCCTACTTGGATTTAATTGGTAATACACTAAACCAAGTTGTGCAAGTCAAGTCTGTTTTGCCCATGGTGGTAACTGGTGAGTGATCTCTCCCTGTCCTTACCTTGACCCTTGAACCTTTTGTTGAATTCCTTCTCCACTGTCCAGCTGAGAAGGAGAGGGATAGAGCAGTCTGAGTGAGTGCCTGGCATTCAGCCAAGGTCAACCTACCACATGTAGACAAAGACAATATCTGAGGGTATTTGGAAGAATTGTAACCTGTTTTTTCAAGGCAGTCCACACTGGATTTTCCAGTAAATTAATACAACAACATGGCGAGGTTCTCCAGATTTTGTTTCACTTGCTTATTAATTTAGAAAAAATTAATCTCTCCTTGTTTATTAATCACTTGTCTGAAACTTTTGAGCATTAGCACTAAGAATCCTTAAGAACTCTTAGGGAACAGGCATAGTTTATAAACAAAAAGTATGCGTGAACTCTTTGGTGACAGAACTGTGATTCCACTTCTGGTGAGGAGCCCTTCAATCTTTAATTTTCAGTAAATAGTGGAAAGCTAGCAGCATTTAAGTGGTGAAAAAAGCAGAAGCATCTTTGTTCACTGTTCACTAGGGTTTCTCCAAAGACACTGGTAACCTTTTGCACTAATGGCATACTGCTTCGCACGTTGATGGCAGGAGACAGCACCCTATCAACCGTGACACATGTCATTGTGGTAAGGACCTTGTATTTCGTGTGAGGTGGAGCAGGATGTATTGTTTCTTAATTGGAAGATGAGGCCCTAGTTTTCTGTATTAATTTGATGGACATTTAAGGTTTTTCTGTTAAGTTAGAATCTGAATTAACTTTAAAGAGTTACTGATTTTTTTATTGTAACATGCATATTTTTCTGGGGTTTTTTGTTTTTTTCTTGTAAAAGCATCTTATATTAGGTTTTTGTCAACAGTTAATTTTGGAATTTTGATGTGATTGTGGAGGTAGAGGTCAAAATTTTTCTGAATTTCCTCTGTCAGCAGAAAAGCCTTAGGAAGGTTCAATACAAGTGTGTCAGAATTTCTGCTATCATGTACTTGATTTTGCAGTACCAAGTTTGCAGTCCCTTTGTTTGCCCAATGTTTTCAACATAAAATGTAGTCTAATTTCTAGCAAATTATTTATGTTCATGTATGATTATGTGAACTTCCTGTTGTGGAGTTTGATAAGTCAGTGGAACCAGAATGTTTACTGCAAGTTCTCCACTGCTGAAAAAGAAAAAACCATGGTAAGTTTAGGTGGCTGCCCATTTACCAAGGAGGAAAAAAGCAGAAGAATGGTTTGTGCATTCTTGACTTCAGCCTGCGAATCTTGTTCTTGATTCATACATTCGGAATATAAAACTAAACAGAAGATAGGCAAAGATGATTAATCAGACATGTGCCTTAATGATTAGCTTTGTGCATAATTTATTTGATCTAAGAAAACTATATTTTTTATCATTATGTGGTATCATAATTTTTTAAAAATTCTTATCAGTTGTGAAGGATAATTTTATTGAAATAAGATTTTAGGATTTGCAGTTTGTGGCTTTATCTTGAAAATGAGATTCAAGTGCAAGAGTTAGGGAAGTTTCAGATGCTCCTTTTGATCTCTGAAATTAAGGTCTGTGATAGGTTGTTCATTACAGTGCATTCTATTCTGATACCATTATAAAAGTTTTTGAAGTTTTTTTTTTTACTTTTAAGTTTTTAAAAAAATCCTTCTTAAGTTAAACTTAAGCATTTTAATACCTCTGCATTGCACCACCAAATTACATGTTTTAATTAAAAAAAAAAATCATATTTGTGAAAAGTTATGATCTTGGATCTGTGATGTTGAGACATTCTTTTTTTTTGCTTTTCTTTCATACAGGATGAAGTACATGAGAGGGATAGGTTCAGTGACTTCTTGCTTATAAAACTGAGAGATGTGTTGCAAAGCCAAGCTAATTTAAAACTAATTATTTCTAGTGCTGCTCTAGATGCAGACCTCTTTATTAGGTATTTTGGATGTTGCCCAGTAATACACAGTAAGTATTTAAGTAAACTCTGAAATCTCAGTATACCTGCCTTGAGGCTCCTAGATCTTAACTGATCTGCACCAAACCGTTCTGAGTAAAGGCAGGTGATAAATACACTTACAGTTACCAGCAGTGGTTGTTCCTTGTTTACTTATGTTTGTTATTTCTTAACTATTTGCATCTACCTCAGAGGGAATTGTTTTAATCAATGGATATTCTGTAAATGCAGGGATGTCCTGGTCCCATCTATGTTCAGTTCAAGGAGAAGGTTCTAAAATGCTGGTCTGCATAGCGATACAGACCCTAGCATTTACAAGAGTGTGATATCTATTAGTATATTCCAGTAGATTGTAGTTCTGGTTTCAGAGATTGCTACTAGTTAGAGGATAAAACTCACATAACTATATCTATTCATTTCAGAAATGCAGTCCTAGGCAAATTGGGATATATGTTTTAATCATATGATTCTTTGCTTTGTTTAGAATTTTTTACACAAGTTGTTGGTTAATTTTATGGGATGTTAATGAGAAAGCACTATTTTTTCTTATTTACACATAAAAGTGTTCATTTCTGGTTTTCAGGTTTAAATTATTGCCTAGAAAAATAAGGCTTGCAGCTTTGCAGCTTGTTGGAGGCATGAATCTGGAAGTTACACTTGATTTTAATATTTGCTAATTTTTTTTGGAGGGAAAAAACCTCATTGTAATTTTTGTGTGGCTTTCCAGTTTACTTTTTTTGCAGCTTCTCATCCTTTTAGATTAATAGATTTATTTTAGAAATTCTGGCTACTGTCTCTTTCTTCAGTTTACTGCAGTGGTTATACTATTATCACATACTGGACTTCACAGGATAATCACAATTGAAAAGATGCTTTTTCCAATTTTCCTAATTTAAGAGTGAAGAAAAGAGGGTTTAGATACTTTATCCATTAATATAATGAAAAAGCTTTGATTCTTCAGCAGTATAGTTGACACAATCCTGACCACAGAAACCAATATTTTTTAGTTGTGAGTTTCTGTAGAACACAGAATTTGTGATTAGTGTTAGAAGACTTCCTTTATGACAGCTTCTGTAAATATGTGAACTGTAGCTGGTTCTTTCTGAAGGAGAGATAAGTCCTAGGTGATCTGAACTTAGTTGTAGTAAGTGTCTGCTAAGGAACCTAAAATAGGTATGAATTCTTCCTGTGTAGAAACATAATTTGATATCCATAAATAAGGTCTAGAAAACAGTGATGTTAAAAGAGAAATCAGAGTAAGTTCTTAGGAGAGAAAGAGCATGGGAAGTGGTCAGCAAAGAAAGCCAAAATTGGCTGCAGTAATTGAGGACACTGAGAGAAGTCCATCTTCTTGTATACTTCTCATGAAAGGAGGTAGTGTCTGAATACAGACATGGCAGTCTGCTCGTGGGATCTTACACTAAAACTGTCTTAATTGCTCTTACATTGAGTAATTCAGGTGGCTGACACAGTGAATTTTTCTTTGTACGCCTAAACAAAAGTGACTATTTTCTTCTCATTTGATAAAATTGCAGTAAATAACTGTCAATCTTACATCTCTTGCTATTCACACTTAATAGAATTGAAGAAGTTAATGAAAAACATGATATGCACCTGACATTTCCTTTTTGAATTTTTTTTTATGTCCCAATCACTTAAAGAAGATAATCTCAAGTGAAGATACTCTTACAAGACCTTCCAAGGAATATAAGAATTCATTAAATCTGGCCCTAATCATGTTTAATTCACTTTCCTGTCTGTAAAAACTATTTTTAAGAATTAATGTTCTTAATGCAAAGCTTGGGAATATCTAATCTTTCTTGAATTATTTCTACTTTTAGTCCAAGGAAGACCTTTTGAAGTTAAAGAGATGTTTTTGGAGGACATTTTACGAAGTACTGGGTATACAAACAAAGAGATGGTAAAGTACAAAAAAGAGAAGCAGCAAGGTTGGTGGACTTGTTATGTCTTGACAATGACTCTACTTGATTGATTGATTGAACAAGTAAAATGATTCTCTGTTAAAATTCTAAAGTCAGATTTTTAAATGAGACAATTAGATGGCGACACATATCTTTAAAACTTTGTATTTACATTGTTGATTTAAATTGTGATTGAAAAAAAGTATTTTTACTTTCAGTGGTTATATTCTTACTTTCTTTAGTTGATAAATTTTATATTTTTTCCTAATTATTATGAAGTAGAATTACATAATTCTATGTAATTATGGCTTTGCCCACATGAACACTATAGAAACATAAGATACAATATGCTGACATTTAGGCACAAATTTAAATGTGGCCATTAGAGAATGCAGGTTTTTGTATGTCTTGCACAGAGGTGCTTTCTACTATTAACATTTTAAGTACATTCTGCAGACATGGATGCATTTAACATATTTAGGTCAAGGAACAGTAACTCCTTGTTACTCCTCCAGTAACACTTGAACCAAATATAGGGGATTCTTTTCAATTGATTAGATATTTGGGTATATTGATCACAATATTTGAGAAATTTTTCTGACAGCTGAAAGTAATTATCTTCATGAGTATAAAAAAAAATTTGAAAAGGCCAATCCCAAAGCTGTAACATGCAGTCCTAACTACATATTTATGATGATGCTCAGCTCTGATCACTGTAGGTAGAAAAGCTCAGTTGGGGCACTGATGGCTTCTACTGTTTCTTTTACTGGTACGCAAAAATTAGTTGTTACATGCAAGAGTTATATCACTGCTCTTTGGCATTTCACTTGTGGAGGAACATCTGGATTGAGAATTGTGTAGAAGCTACTTAGGAATCTCGTTTGAATACAGCAAGTTGCAGGCTTAAGGGTTTAAGCAACCAAGTGGTATTTCTTAACTTGTTCTTATAGTAGATTTTTACCATGGTGCACTTTAGGTGCTCTTAATCATGGAATTTATATTGGACTGGTAACAATGTTCTAGATTAAATAAGAGATCAAACAGTTTAAACTTTGTAATTAGATACTGCAATTTTTTTAAACTGAAATTAATGGATAATTAGGATGGCTGTAAAACTTTCCATGGAAATCCTTTATGCGTTGCAGAAGAAAAACAGCAAAGCACTCTTACTGAGTGGTGTGCTGCTCGAGAAAATAATACTAAGCTGGAACCTGAGAGACCAAGGTTTGTCCCAAGAGCAGCTGAAGAGTGTAGTCTTTTGGGTGACAATGGTGACACAGTATTTAATCAACTGGTAAGTTTTTCCTTTTGTTGGAAAATGTGTTTAAATCTGCTTTAAAAGCTGTTTTCCAAAGATACTAGTCCTGTAGAATTTCTTGAAGGGTATTAACATATCTTATAGATGATTTTTTTGAAGTTACCAAGAACTACTCTAGCCAAAGTGCGCTTTTCACTTAAAATGGTTTGTGCACAACTTCTCTTCAGCTTAAACTGCTGAACTGACATTGCTTAAAGTACTTGCATGGTACAACAAATGCTTTAACTGGTACCTGAATGCTGATTGCTACTTGGAAAAGCAACTGTTCAATTTTTTCATGTGTAATATAGAAGAATAAAGATAAATCTTGGAAGACATGTATCTTTCAATACTGTTTTTCCTCTTCAGACTGAAAAAGATGCGAATTACCTTGAACTATGGTTAATAAAAGAAATGGATTCTTGTCTTTCTGACATCTGGTTGCATAAAGATATTGATGCCTTTGCTCAGGTGTTCCATCTCATTTTAAATGAAAATGTCAGTGGTAAGTCTGTCATAACATAAGAAAAAAGCAATAACAAATGACTTGAATTTCTGTGGCTGCTTTATCTCCAGTTTCAAGTGTTGCTAGGTTTGAATTGATGCCTATTGGAAAAGTGAATAGAATTAGCAGAATTAATGAATTGTTTAGTTATTTTTTGTTTGTACTTGGTTTGAAATATTAACAGATGTTACAGTGTGTCTCAGGTAGTGTTAAATTCATGCAAACTGAATGGTGGGATGAAGTCAGAAAACAAATTCTCTCTGGCCTAGATTTTAAAAGTCATGTAAGCCACATTCATACCACATTTAGGTGAAAAAGTAAGAATGTTTTTATCTGGTTTGCTGGTTTATTTGTTTATTTATTTATTTGTAATTCTCAGTTGATTATAGGCACAGTGAAACCAGTGCGACTGCATTAATGATTGCTTCAGGGAGAGGCTTTTTGAGTCAAGTAGAGCAGCTGATCAGTATGGGAGCAAATATCCACTGCAGATCTTCTAATGGCTGGTAAAAACAAACAGACAAACCAAAACACAGATTCATTTGTCAATATACAAATGAGAAAGAATTTTCTTCAACATTTAAACCAATTGCTAACTTAATAGACTACTATATGCAATAGTAAATTTTGACATTCAAAGCATTTTCTAATTTCTGTTTATCACATTTTATTCTGGAAATTATAAATTGCATTCTTAATTCAGAGTCTTAGGCTGTGTGTCTTTTGAAGTGAGAAGTTTAAAAAAGATTTCTGTGTATTTTTTCAGGATGGCTGTGGACTGGGCTAAGCACTTTGGACAGACCGAGGTTGTTGACCTGTTGGAATCCTACAGGTAAGCTATAACTACTTTGCAGAAACAGTTGAAGGGAAATGTTGAAGGGAAATTGGAATTTTGTCTTTTAATCAGAACAATTTTTAGCTTTTTATGCCTTTAAATCTGACCTAAATAGCAGGATTTATTTGAGACCAGGAATGTTTCAAAAAGATGCTCTTAAAAAAAAAAAATGGTGTTTTTATTCAGTGCATTTCATTGATTATGTTTGCAAATCCTAGGATAAATATAGTTAGAGTTGTGTAGACTTCTTTCATATTGTTATTTTTTATCATTTTGATGTGGGCATTGCTATCATGATTATATGTCTAGGCAGGATATGAATATACTGACTTAGATAAATAGAGATAATGATTCCACCATGTACCATTTTAATTTAGATGCTTATTTAGGAAACAAACCTGTTGTTTTTTATCTATACATTGTTGTCTATACATAGTAGCCATATTAAAGAAATTTAATACAAGTAACATTTACACTAGGTCATTTAAGAATTGGTTTCTGATTACCTTACAGTTACAGTTCAGTTATCATTTGGTAGAGACCACTGTTTTTAGAGCACTTTTTAGTGTAGTTTCCATTTGCATAGTACCTGTTCATGTGAGGAAAACATTTGGGCAAATGTTTCTTTTAAATACTTTTTATTTAACAGGTAAACATGTAGTGTCTTTATACTTTGAATTCTGGCACTTTGCTTATGGCTGTGT
Organism: Molothrus ater; assembly: GCF_012460135.2. NCBI lineage: Eukaryota > Metazoa > Chordata > Aves > Passeriformes > Icteridae > Molothrus > Molothrus ater. The sequence goes on from NC_050511.2 coordinate 52,845,218, forward strand.
TTCAATAAAGAGTAAGAAAAGTAAAGTTATGCTAAAAATTGAAGTTTCATGCTTTGTTGGATTACACTTAAATCAGTGAACAGTAATAGTATTTTGAAGATGCTGTTCTGCTACTCTTTAAAATTTAAATTTGAAAGGAGTAGTCTTGTTGTTGATCTAAGTTTACTTGCTGTCTGAATGCAAACCTGAAACAAGCGGACTTGGCTCTGGTCTGTGCATTTTTCTATTTTAGTGCTTCAGCAGGATTTGGAAATCTGGATGAAAGTTCCCTGGTCCGAACAAGTGGTAGTGACCTTAGTGCAGAGGACAGAGAGCTGTTGACAGCTTATCATCACAGTTTTGATGATGAAAAAGTGGATCTTGACCTTATTATGCACTTACTTTATAACATCTGTCATAGTTCTGAGACCGGTAAGTATGAACACACACTCCCAATAGATGACTGTACTTTCAGCCTTTGATGAATTGTGCCCTTCTTTTGGAAACACTAAATAGGTAATGCTACCAAATGCTACTCTGCACAGTACTGATGTGTATTTTAAGTGAATTTGCTGCTTAACTCTGCCAACCCCCTTCTTTTTCAGGAGCGATTTTAATATTTCTTCCTGGATATGATGAGATAGTTAGCCTGAGGGACCGTATTCTATTTGACGACAGGAGATTTGCTGACAATGCGCACAGGTAAAGTCTCTGGTTCCTATGGTTGAGGTTTTCATTGTGTCTTTAAAAATACTTAAATGTACTCTTTGTCTCGCACTAGATACCAGGTTTTCATGCTTCATTCAAATATGCAGACTTCGGATCAGAAGAAAGTGCTTAAAAGTCCACCTCCTGGTGTGCGCAAAATAGTAAGTTTTAGAGCGCTTTATCAGATACCGTATTATTCTCTTTTGTCTTTGCTTTTAACTACAGTTTTGGTTGTTTTATTTGCAGATTCTTTCTACAAATATAGCAGAAACCAGCATAACAGTCAATGATGTTGTATTTGTTATTGACTCAGGCAAGGTGAAAGAGGTATGATTGGTTAAAACTTTCTCTGACAAGTAAACTTCCTAGTGTTATTCTACAATACATAATAGGTAAATTTTAGAGGACTGTTTTCTTATAGTAGGCTGACAGCTAGTGCATGTCAAGTAACAAAGATCACAGAGGTTTTGACATTTATTTTATTACAAATACTGTAAATAATTAGCTTTTGATAAACCTTGTAAAAACTGTTGTAGATTGATATGCTAATGTATTTTTTTTAATTTATAGTTTCTGTTGTTTTAAACAAGTCCATCTGTTTAGACCACCAACATCCTGAGACTTAAGAGAGCACTGGGAGTTCCCTTTGTCCTACTATTGTGTCAAGTTCAAATCAAAGCCATTAAGTGTTTAAGTATTGCTTATGATGTGTTGAATGCCCATTCACAAATTACGTGTGAAGGAAAGGAGATATAGTATGATGAGGTAGTTTAAGACCTATGTCTTTGAAAATGAAGTTGGATTTCATAGAGGAGATACATGCCAAATTTCTAAAGTTGCTGTGGTAATACAGTTTTTCTGTAACTTTGCATCAAATGTAAGAAAATAAGGATGTGATTTCCAAGTGAGACAAAGAAGACTTTAATCAATACAACAACATGTTTTTTTCCTGATTTGTGATAATTCAAAATACAGTCTGTATTTTGATTTTATTGATTTTGTAATAAATTTGATATATATGATATAATTTTATTCATTCAAAATTACCTCCTGAGACTAGAAAGAAAACTTCAATTTAGGAAAGTATGGCACAAAGATAATGCAAAACATACATTATCAATTCAATTGAAAGGAGGTACTTCAGAGCATACCTTTGTGCCAGAAGCTGCTGATGTTTGTTCAAATTATTTTTTCTATTTTTCAAAGAACTTCTGTTAAAAGCTTAATAATAACTTTTTATATCACGTATCATGGTTAATCATGGTTTTATGTTCCTTGCTGTGCTTTTATAGAAGTCTTTTGATGCACTGAGTTGTGTTACAATGCTGAAGATGGTGTGGATTTCAAAAGCCAGTGCTATCCAGAGAAAAGGCAGGTAATAAATGCTTCATACTGATTTTTATTTTGCAGATATCCATCATCCCATATATTAAGAGTAAATTGCAAACCTATAGCAGCCACACTGGGTAATTTTTCTAGGCTAGTCCAGTGTCATGTTGAACAATGGCTAATACTTCTTCTCTGCAGTAAACAAAGAGTCAGCATGTATTTTCTTGGACTGATTTCCCAAGATACAGAGAAGCAGCACTCAAGAATGTCCCAGAACTTATATTAGGTCTAGGTTGTTGTCCCCTGTGAACTTAATTCCTCTTTCTGCCATGTAGCACCAGCAGCCACAGTAACTTGTCTGTGGGCAAAGGACTGCCTACTGCTCGTTTTTAATTGATATCCTAGCATCCCTTTTTTAGAAGTGACACAGAGCAGTGATTCCTTATTGACCAGCTCCAGAGTATTCATGACTTTGTATATTCACCAGGATGCTCAAGATCATATTCTTCCCAGCGCAGTGAGTTAGGGCTGAGAAGTTATGTGTGTAGACAGCAACAAATGCCCGTTTGGAGATAAAATGTTGTCATTATCCTCCAGGTTTTTAAGCATGAATTATGAGCATTTGCTGTCTCTGTTCCTTCATTCACATGTTTTTGGGTCTTCATTTTACCATTTACATCTAGACTTCTAACTGGGGAATTTAAAGAGGAAGAAACAAAGTTTCCAACTTAGGTTCCCTATGGCAAAAGATGACTGAGGTGTGGATTGATCTTAAGTTAGCAAAATTACATCACTTTATTTAGATAGGTCTTGCTTTTTTTTTTTGGTCCAGATTTTTCTTATAATAAAATTATAAGTATTTTCTTATAATAAAATTATATAAATTTCCACACTGTCAAAAATAATTAATGTACTGGAAAACTCTTTTAATTCATGTGAGGGACTTCCTCTTGACAACAAAATTACCATTCTCTTAGACCTTCTTCTGCAATTGCATTCTAAGTTTTTGTGGGTTGTTTTTTGTTTGGTTGGGTTTTTATAAAAAAGAAACTCTAATTTTCACAGCTTCCCACGTTTTATTTTCCAGGGCTGGGCGCTGTCAGCCTGGAGTCTGTTTTCGTCTCTTCAGTAGGCTCCGATTTGAGAATATGTTGGAATTTCAGACTCCAGAACTTCTAAGAATGCCACTTCAGGTGTGTGTTCACTTAGAAGTTACAACTTCTAAAAAATGTATTATCACCAGACCATACTAATAACTCCAAAAAGGTGTGTAAGTATTTTCTCTTTCCCAAACCTTAATAGTATTTTTCTTCTTTTTAATTTGCAGGAGCTTTGTTTACACACAAAACTTCTGGCTCCAATTAATTGTTCAGTTGTTGACTTTCTTTTGAAAGCTCCTGATCCTCCACCAGCTTTCATTGTGAAAAATGCTCTGCAAATGCTCAAGGTCAGCAGAGGAATACAATTTAGATGGGAATTATGTTTAATTAGTATTTGTGGTGTGGTAACATATCTTACTGACTTTTAATTGTACTGAAAGTCTTGTTCACTTACTTAAGGATGCTTTGAATTTTTGTTTGTTTTCATTTTGTGTGTGTGTGTATGTATTTTTCCATGTTAAAGGAAGGGACTACTGTAAAATCTTAATTGAAACTAATTTGACTTGCGTCTTTAGTGTTTGGGAGCAAATCCAGGTGATGTAATTAATATCTTTTCTGCTTTCATTGTAAATTAATTTTGCCCCCTTACCCCTTCTTCCCCTTTTCCCTACATCCCCACCTTTTTTCTTCTTTCAAACAGACTATAGATGCCATGGACCCTTGGGAAGATCTCACTGAACTTGGTTATCATCTCACTGAATTGCCAGTGGAGCCACACCTCGGTAAAATGGTGTTGTGCGCCGTTGTTTTGAAGTGCCTGGATCCTGTCCTGACCATTGCCTGTGCTCTTGCCTACCGAGACCCTTTTGTGCTGCCCATGCTGGCCTCTCAAAAGCGTGCGGCCATGCTGTGCAGGAAGTGTTTCACTGCAGGAACCTTCAGCGACCACATGGTGCTTCTCAGGGCTTTTCAGGTATCCTTTCATAACAAGGACTGTTCACACATCAGAGTAAATGACCTACCAACCAAACTGGACATAGAGTGGTAGATTGTGGCCTTCCTGTATATTGGACTCACATTCTGGGGGACACATTTTGTGTGACCTTTTCAAACCTGATTAAATTCTGTAAGTTCCAGCAAGATGCCACTTTATATCCTGTTACATGGGTAACTTAAAATAGCGACCTTGACATAGTGATCTCTATAATAACATAATGAACTTAAAATAAATTAATTATCATTATATTTCAGTGAGGGAATGGGAAAAAAAAATCTAGTAGTTAAATAAATCAGGTTCGATACATTTACTTTGGTTAATTTTAGTGACATAAATGTAGCTTTTAGAACTCTGCATTTTTGAATTTTAGATATTTAAATTAGTAGGCAAATGTTAAAAAATTATTCTTTACAGGCATGGCAGAAGGCACGCAGTGATGGCTGGGAGAGAGCCTTCTGTGAAAAGAACTTCCTGTCTCAAGCCACAATGCAAATCATCGTAGGAATGAGAACACAGTTGCTTGGTCAGCTTAGAGCCTCAGGTAAATATGTTAGAAAAAGTTCTAACATAATTTTAGAGTTAAGTGTTTACAAATTGTAAGGAAAGTAGTGTTTACTTGTCATTTTCCTTCCTATTGTTGAAAAAGACCAGTACATATTCATGCTGGGCATGGGGGAGATGGTAGGGTAAGAAAATGTGGCTGGGGAACAGCAGGCATAACTGAAAGCACCCCGATTGTTCAACATCTTGCTGTCTTGCAGTGTGAGACATGTTTCCTTGGGTTTTTACATTCTAGTAAATTTTTTCCTGAGGCAGTTGTTAAAATGAGTTCAGACCCTAGGTTCTGAGGCAGAGTCAGTTAATTTCAGCTCAAGCTGGATGTCCCTGGAGAGTGTCCTGAATAATGAAATCCCTTTATCCTTTACTGTCAGTGTGCCTGATCTTCACGTGCCCTGCTTGTTCCTTGCATGCTTCTCTTGATCCAATGGCAGTTTATGGTCTGGGGTCTTCCACTAACTCAGTGTGGGCAGCCCATCACCTGCTCTTATATTACAGCTTCAGCCAGCCTTGGGCCACTTCCAAGGTCTCATCCTTTATCCAGAGATATCTTATACTTGCCCTGCTTAGCTGTTCATGCTAACAAACAGTTCACCTGCACTATATTTAAAGTTCACCTACTCTAGGTTTTAGGCAGGGTCCACTCATGCTAAGTTGTAATCAAGTTGCAATTAAATTACACAATTTCTAATATTCTGTTAAGAAGTATTGTAAAAAGTAGTTATATTTTGCATTAGTATGAAACCCCTTATCAGGAAGGAGTTCAGTGTAAGGGTGCTGTTAATGTTGGCAGTTGTGAAAAATGCAACTAATTTGTAGTTTATTTAATTTTTGTTTTTCAAATTCCTTTTGAGAAGCAAAAAAGATCTTAAATACAAGCAAATATAACACAGTTTTGATCTCCTTCTTTCTTCAGGTTTTGTTAGAGCCAGAGCAGGAGCTGATATTAGAGATGTTAATGCTAACTCTGAAAACTGGGCTGTAGTTAAAGCTGCCTTAGTGGCTGGGATGTATCCCAATCTCGTGCATGTAGACCGAGAGAGCCTGGTTTTAACTGCACCAAAGGAGAAGAAAGTGCGATTTCATCCAACCTCTGTTCTTAGTCAACCTCAGTATAAAAAGGTAAAGACACTTTGAACGTTTTAGGAAATATTTTTTCTGGCGGGTGGTAGAATGAAAAATTGGAGTTGATGTATTTTTCCAGTATTTCAGTTAGTCGTGCTAAGTGGAACAAGACAAAATATTAAAAGAAAAAGCTAGTTGTATAAGTATTTGGATGGGGTAACAATCTCTGCTTATTGTTATGAAGAAAAGGTTCTGCTCTGAAACTGATACTTCTTTAGATCCTCTTTTAAAGCAAAATATTTTTCTTCAAGATGATAGGATAACTTTTAAGTCTAGTTGAATATACTTGTGCTTTTCTTGTGTATGTAAATATTTATGTATTTATTTCTACATACATAAAGTAGGAACTAAGTTTAAAATTTATTTTAATGACACATAGATGATAAAATAACCTAGTCTTATTTGCTCTTGCACAGATTCCCCCAGTGAATGGCCAAACTGCAGCTGTTCAGGCACTCCCTACAGACTGGCTGATATACGATGAAATGACGAGAGCTCACAGGATAGCAAACATCAGGTGCTGTTCTGTTGTAACACCCATCACTGTGGCTCTCTTCTGTGGACCAGCTAGGTTACCAAGTAATGCTTTACAGGCATGTTCATCCTGTCAAGGTATACCAGAGTCTGGATTTGGAATGTTTGTGTTGGTATTATACTAGTATGTGATTTGGAAAACTTATTTTGCAAGTCTATTTTCTACATAATTTGGCTATTTCTTGAAATACAGAGCTATATATAGTTCCTGTAGCTGTTCAGGAATAATTTATAGGCTGTGTAACAAATGTCTTGAGTTTTGTGAATCCTTGTACGATTCTGGAGTCTCAGAAATTACTGGATAGTTTTCAAAAAAATAAAAAATGTAACCAAAATGTTTAAAGACAGTACTAATGCTGAGAAATGTAGTATGTATATTTTCTCTACAGCCTGGTTTATTTGATACTTTGAACCGGATGATTCAAACTGAATAATATAGTTACAGTTAATGTGGCAAATAATCATATTGCTTTCAGTTGACACATGCATTTTAAAGATTATTTTCTACTGATAACTTTTAATGTCAGTTAGCCAAATTATTAGCTAGAAGTAGTAGACAATTTATTAAAATTTCTTTTTTTCATATTTAAATGGCGTGCTGTAAGAATAGAAGCAAAAATAATCTTATCTGTTGTCAGTTCTGTAGAAATACTAGCTTGAAGTAAGAGTCCAGGCTGACTTTCCTGATTGCTCTGAAACTGTTACCCTTAAAATAATGTTAATGCTGATTGAATTGCACTTTGAAAAAGGAATCCTAAATAGCCATGTGCATTTATATTTTTTTTTCTTATCGTTATACTAAGATAGAAAGCATAGAGCAATATGTGGTTTTACAAACAACTTCAGGCAAAACTTTGATAATGGCTTGTTATTGATGAAATGAAAGAGTCAGATCACATCAGTATGGGTGTTTATGTAGTAGGGCTCTTAGGAGGTGTGGGAACCTGGTATTCTAACTGATGCAAAGACCTTCCCTGGGATGTATATGCAGAAATGAAAAAGTGTGTTTACAAATGTTTACATTTTAAGTGAAAATTTAGAAGGAAAATTAGCTTATTGCTGGTAATATAGTGATGTTCGAGTTTTTGTATGTGAATGTAAATAATACAGAAATGTTAATGCATTTTTTATACTTAATTCAGTAGACAGGGTATCCAGTGGTAGCAGTGACAGTGAGATGGAGGACAGAACAACTTCTAATGTATCATTACTGAAGCTAGATGAATGGCTCCACCTCAAACTGGACTCTGAGGTACGTAATCTATCACTTCCATGCTTGTTTTGTGTAGAAGAATATTTATGCCATACCATCCTAAAAAGATTCTTAAAACAGTTGGATAGCCAAAGATTTGCGGTAAGAATGGCTATTGTGATCCCTTCAAGTCTCTCAAATTTACAGGAAAACACACTATCTTTTAGTTAACTTTTATTTCATGAGTTCAGTAAGAAATATGAAAAACACACAAACACGGATTCAATCTTCTTTTGCCCAGGCTAGTCATTTGCGTGAATTCACATATTCAACATCCAAGTTGTAGGGCTTCCTATGGATTGATACAACCCATAATTCTTAAATCTTGCACCTGTGAGCAAAAAGGAAGAAAGAATTAGTTACCTAGCCAACTGCAAGTGTTCATCCTTCTTCCTCTGTCATGGTGCGGCTGTCCTACATATCACACTGGGAAGCAGGAAAGCCTCAGCAGTCAGCTGCTGTTGGATTTGCTTCAGAAGCAATTTGGGTATCTGATGTTTTATGATTTCCAGCCTGGCAGTTTGATCCATTTCCATAAGTTAGAAGATTCTAAAGAAACTGCCAGACAAAAGAAAATGGCTGCAGGGAGCAGCAAGGTGCAGGAGTAGTGGCTGTATAATGGCTCTTCTGCTGTTTGTGGTCACCTGTATTGCCTGTGTGGTTCTCCCAGCACACAAGACCTTAGCTTGAGCTGGGTTAGACAAAATTTGAGCAGGAGCTGAGAGAACAGTAAAAATGGCATATTGTGTATGTCCTCTTCTGAGAGGATGACTTAAGTTGATTGACTAAAATGGAGCACCTGAAACTGGAGCTGCTGAAAGAAAATTGCTGTCAGGTTTTATGAAAAGAAGAAAAGAGCCCTAGCCTTTGAGGATACAAGTCTTCTGGTCATTGCGAAGCTCTGATTGTGTTAGAAGGTAGAGTAACCAGAGGTCTTTTCCATCAAGTATGTCTGAAGAGCCCATAAATACAAACTGAACTGGCAGAAGGGCATTAGACATGAAAAGACTGCTTTTAAAGAAAAGATAAATTTTTAAAGTGAAAAATGAAAAATCCTGTGTGTTTACAATAGAATTTAAAGTTTTGTGTGGTGCAGCATGAAATGGTTTAGAAATTATCTTGGACCTGAGGAGAGAAAAGATAACAGCATGATTTAAATGTGAGGTTTTCTCCCCCCCCCACCCCCACCCCGAGCCCTTAGACTTGCCTTTCAGTTTGCCAGAATGCCACCTGCTGCCTGATAGGAAAGACGCAGGGACATAGGATACCCTTTGCCTAACTGATACATTTATTAGTCTTTAACAGAACTGAAATTCATTACAGGCTGCTGGCTTGGTGTTGCAACTCAGACGGAAGTGGCATAGCTTATTTCTGCGTCGCATGCGAGCTCCCTCTAAATCGTGGTCTCAAGCTGATGAAGCAATTGTAAGAGCAGTTGTAGCTGTTTTAACTGCTGAAGAACAGTCTGCAGGTTTGCAGCAGCCTTCAGGAATTGGTCAGAGACCAAGACCTGTGGCTTCTGAAGATCGTCTTGTACCATCTACATGGAGGTCAACTAACACCAGGAGAAGTACAGCAGAAACTGAATTCTCTGACTCCTCTCATGCTGAAAAGTAAGATGTTGAGATCTTCCAGAGACTGTAGCTTGTAAATTTATTTATCTGTAAAAACATCACTTGAATTTTTGCTACTTTTAAGAAGAAAGAAACTATATAAATACAGCTGAAAGCTTTGATACTTGCCTGTGCTGTGTTGTTAGTTGTGATTTCATTGAGAATTATTTAATATCTATGCTGGCTGTTTGGGAGAGCAGTCAGAAATAGTGTCCATGAGTTGTACTCCTTGGGAAGTAGCAGAAGAGGTTTAACCATTACAGAGTGAATGCATCCTTTTTTATTTAGTGTTTAATATGTTTTGGAATGACTAATATATATGGTCATCTAGTAGGCTGATATGTAGATATAAATGATTCTGTGACCTCTTCCAAAAAGGATCTGTTGTGTATCTACCTTTACATTTTAGAGTTCTGATGAGGTCTACACGTCCCATACTTCATCAGCCAAAGAAGTACAAACGAAAAAATACTTTACACTCCAAACAAACTTCAGATGACCGGTCAGATCGATCATCAGTGAAATCTGCAGACAGCAGTAGCTTCCCTAGCCCCTGTGCTAGTCCATCTTCTCCAATGTCTGGAAAGGTACAGTTCTTAAAAGCATATTACCATGCTCTTCAAAATTAATAGAATCTCTTGCTGATATCTTTCAGAAATTACCAGGTATTGTATTGATAAATTAAGAACTTAACTTAGATTTTCATTGTTAACAACCACATAATATTTCTTTTGGAATCAAAAATCAAGAATAAATATCTTTTTATAAAAGCTATTCAAAGTAGAAAAAAAAATCCAATTTTGAGGTGGTTTTTTTTTGAAACTTGGTATAAAAGACAGTGACAGTGTGTACAGTACATGCATTTCTGAATTCTGTGGATTCTGTCTTCCTCTGTTTCTGTTATAGCATACATTGGTACTGATTCTCTTTAAGTTTTGTGTTATCTGCAACGTTATGACTGCTTGGCAGTTTTTTTGATGATTATTTATTAAAGCATACATTTTTAGTGAGGTTATTTTCATAAATCTCCCTGTATTTTTTAAATTCAGCCAATGTTACAGGGAGAAAATTTGTTTCCTGGAAATGGAAATGCAAGTGTGCTGCAGGCTACAGTCTAGAGTGTTTAATTTTGTGTCATCTGAAGTTGTCTCAGACTTCAAAAAATTGTAATTAATCACTAGACTCTGTAGGCTTGTTCTGCCATAATTGTTTGCTGCCCCTCATGAATTAATTATAATTTTGAAAAATGCTTAAAAATGTAAAATAGATGTAAATATACTTTCAAGTCAATTCTGACAGGAACAGCTGATAGATAGTGTATTTCTTGTATAACCTTGGAGAAGAGAAGAAAAACTCCTTGAAAGGTCTGTCTGCATGCATGTAGAACTTCAGAGCCAAGGCTTGGTTTATTTTATTTATTATTTTATTGTATTTTTTGTTATTGTATTATTATTTTTATTGTATTTTTATTGTATTTACTAATTTAATTTAATTCTTTCAGGCTTCCAAATCACCTTCACCAAGACAAAATATGCCAGTTCGGTACTTTATAATGAAAAGTAGCAACTTGCAGAACATTGAGATTTCTCAGCAGAAGGGTATATGGTCCACTATGCCAAGTAATGAACGAAAACTGAATGGAGCCTTTTGGGAAAGCAGCATGGTTTACTTAGTATTTTCTGTTCAAGGGTCTGGACACTTCCAGGTGAGTCCTTAGCTAATACCAACTATTGGTAGTGGTTTATGGTTTAGGAAAGTGCAGCAAATGGCTGTGTACAGTATGGAGGACTTTGCTTATGACTTCTCACTTCATAGTAAGTACTGTGCCAATGTGTCTTGATTGCTGAGGAAGAGTAGTTCATTCTTCTCCAAAGTAGTCTCTTTAAATGAACTCGATTTTTCCCTCAAAGGATAAAACTAGATTGTCTCCAAACATAATGAGTCAGAATAATGTTTCTACCCTACATAAATGCTTTAAAACAGCAGCAGTGGAACAAACAAAGAAACCCATACAAAGCAGGGAATTGCTGACATTTTCTCTGCGTGCCAAAATAAATGTTGTAAGTGAACAAGAAGATACAATCAAGTCACAGCTTTCTAAAGCCAGGAAACTCATATGTCTTTAATACAAGTTTTAATAAAAACTGTTCTGCTGGAACTGTAGTTTCTCAAAGTTAGGAAGCTGGAAAGACATGGCCATGTTTCTTTCAGAGCTGTCTTGAGTTCACATTTAGTGAGGTATTTGTCAGCAGTTTGTTGACGTATTTGTGGCCAGTTTAACGGTAAAGACTTGGCCTGCTAGTACAAAGTTGCAGTTAAACTGTTTTGTAGAGCCTGCTAAACTCTATTGCTCCAAGTAAAGAAAGTTCAATTTACCTCTTTATATATTATAAACTATTAATAGAAGTCAACTAAACTTAAAATTTAATGAACCAGTCCAAACATAGAGATCTTGATGATACCACTGAAGGATTGTGGTGAAATGTACGTATGTGTACAGTGATTTGGCAAATGCCATATTGGAAAGTAATTTTCAGCATTCCATTTGAATCTGAAAATGGGCTGTTGTATTGGTGGTCTTAGACAAGAAAGCTGGGAGGAGAGGACACATGGAACTCGGGATGTAGATGGATTATGTTGCCTTGCCCTTCCGGTTTTGACAATGCAGTTATCTTCATGGGAACATGAGATTAACATTTCTAATAATATTTTCTTGCCTCAGGTGTCTCTACTTTCCACCTGTATTTTTCCTCTGTTCCTTTTATTAATTTTAATTTATTTTAATTTAAGGCTTGAGCTGTCTAGGACTACATGACTTACAGCAACAGTGTGTGCTGGTAACCTTAGGCAGTGCACTGCATCTCTTGGACTCCTCTTGGAGTAAATTTGCGTGAACAGTTGATACATTGTGCATGGTCTGGGTTTATTTTTGTTTTGTTTGTGGTCTGTGTTTAAAGGGTATCCCTAAATAAATTAAATGCAATCTTGGATTTGTGGTTTCTTTCATTTCATTTCTCAGTACTTGTCTTGTTGGAATTTCTTTCAGCTTCATTAAAGAAGAAACTTTTGGCAGCTTTAACTTATTTCTTTGGAGAGCAGCTCCTCATTTTTAATTGTATATGAATGTTTGTTAACAAAGAGGGCATAAGGGAAAGAAGGACGGAAGGAAGGAAGGACGGAAGGAAGGACGGAAGGACGGAAGGAAGGAAGGAAGGAAGGAAGGAAGGAAGGAAGGAAGGAAGGAAGGAAGGAAGGAAGGAAGGAAGGAAGGAAGGAAGGAAGGAAGGAAGGAAGGAAGGAAGGAAGGAAGGAAGGAAGGAAGGAAGGAAGGAAGGAAGGAAGGAAGGAAGGAAGGAAGGAAGGAAGGAAGGAAGGAAGGAAGGAAGGAAGGAAGGAAGGAAGGAAGGAAGGAAGGAAGGAAGGAAGGAAGGAAGGAAGGAAGGAAGGAAGGAAGAGGAAGGGATGTTTGAAAGAATTTTGTACAAGTAGCGAGGAATAGCTAATGGGCATAGAACATTCATCTTGATACCTTGCACTTTTTACAGCAGCTTTTCAACCTCTGTTATGAAGCTTTAAAAAGCTGCTTGAATGATAATTGTGAAAGATTAATTGAAAGATATCCTTTATGCTCATATTCTAGAAGGTATATTTGATGTGGAAAAAACAAATTATACTTCCAACTTTCTAGGTGTAAACATTTTGGGAGATCCAGCTTCATGTGTGTGAATGTTTGAATCAATCACTGAAACTAATTTGAAAGTTTCATATGAAGTCCACTCATTTATTTAATTCCAGCATAAATAGATGTGCTCTCATTATGTCTGTTCTTTCATATTTAAATTTTTTTTCCAGGGTTTTGCTAGAATGTGTTCATCAATAGGGCGTGAGAAAAGTCAGGACTGGGGATCTGCTGGATTTGGAGGTGTATTTAAGGTGGAGTGGATCCGAAAAGAAAGCATTCCTTTCCAGTTTGCACATCATTTGCTCAACCCTTGGAATGACAATAAGAAAGTACAAATAAGCAGAGATGGTCAGGTAGTTACTCTTTTCTAAAGTCTTCTTTACTTGGTGGAACTGTGTTTTCTTCATTAGCTTGTTCAGCCTTTAACTCAACTGTGTTCATGTATGTATTAATCTGAATCACAGTTCCTTGGAGCGCATTGTAGCTTCAGCTAATGCATAATTACTGTTGCAGTAGTGAATTTGTTAAAATCAAACCAGTTTCTTGCTTAATGTTATTTAAAAAAAAAAAAAAAAATCTGGATTTCTTCAAAATAAATGAAGTGTTGGTGGTGGTTTTCTTTTAATTTCTGGAGGTTTGTTTCCTGTTTGATTCAGATGTGTCCTCTGAGATAAAATAGTCTGTCATACCCAAATAACCGTTCATAATTAGAGGTTTGCATTTTCTGTAAAGCCTCAAGAGAATCTTGATATTTGAGGCAGAATAAAGCTTAGTACTATTCTCCAATCTATTAAAGCTAAATGCAAGTACAAAAAGCCAGAAAAGAATTTGCACAAGAATTCTCTGCAGCAGTTTTTGCATTCTCCTCAGTCCCCTCCCAAAACATCTCCTTGATACAAGATTCTGGAGCTAAACTTTTTGTATTGTCTTCTCACTGCTTCCCCAAAAACTCTTCAGTTGAAAAATAAGGGAAGGAAAGTATTGTAAGAATAAGGAAAGGAATGTAGCACATGTTGAAGTTGACAGTGCTTCTCCTCTAAGTGGCTCTTAAGACCTAAAGAATCTGAACAATATCAAAAATAAGTGATTTATATTATTGTCTGTGATTCCACCAAGAACCACTGCATTATCTGTGACCTGCCTTTCCACATTCTCCACTGCATTTAATGGAATTAAACCTAAAAATATGGAGAATAATGATCTTTAGTTAATAAGGAAGTGGCCTGTGGAACGCACAAATTGTATGGCACATCTGTTCTAGTGATGGTATCTTCATTAAGAATTCTTTTTTGAGAGACATCTTGCCTGAAACAAAAAACCCCAAACAACTGGTAGATGAGGATTGCTTATGAATGTTTCTAATCTGCTGTTGACCCCTTGTTGTAGGGATAGTTCTAATATAAGTCACAATAGCAAAAGTAACAATTCTTTCAGAAAGACCACCAGCAGCCTCTTCTAAGGATTTTGTAAAAAATAGTTTTTATATGCACAATCGCAGCAGTGCTAATAAATTTTTTAATTTCCTGATTGCTTCTAGGAGCTCGAACCAAAAGTTGGAGAGCAGTTGCTGCAGCTTTGGGACCATATTCCTTTGGAATGAAAAAACTCAACTCATTAAGCATGTCAGATAATGAAGTCGAGGTAGTTATTATTTAATGTATTGCACTCTGGTTTTATCATAGAGGAGAAGGTCTCAACATGCACTATATCATTTCAGTACTGTCATTTGTAGCTTGTGGAAGAACAGGTACACAGAGAACTAAATGTTTTCTTCCTTTTGATTTTTTTTAGCTGACATTGAAACATCAGCTCTAACCACTAGAACCAGCAGCATGCCTACAATACCAAGATAAGGAAGAAGGTGGCACAACAAACGAATTCCTGAAGCTCTTAGTCATGCTAGCTCTTAGCTAGCAGTGAAAAAAAGAGGGAATTATGTTTGTTTCAGTGTTTCCTTGATTTAAAAAATGTCAATAAGGTTATCCACGAGTCTTTTTTTGACTGATTTTTTTTTCTACAGTAGTGGGCAGATACTTGATAATGTGGTAAAGTTCAAAACTAAGTTTAAAGCAGCGCACCACATGTAAGTTGTTTGTGGGTTTAAAATAGCACAGCAGACAGTTTACATTTAAAGCATTCTCAATCCAATAAATGTATCAAAGAAGCCAGTTTAATGTTAATTAATCATTCTTGCAGTTTGATTAAAATAAATAAATTGAGAATAGAAGTCTCCAAATATGTTGGGAGATTCTGTAATTGTTTGATGAACTTCTGTATCCATAGTACAAGAGAGAAGGATATAGTAAATTACAAACAACTAGACAGCTGGAGAACACTAGTTTTTGAATTCTAGTTTAAATACAGAAGGGAAAGAAGTGTGAGACTTTTTTGAGTGTGGATTGATCCAGTGGTATTTCCAGTTTCAATTTTTTTTCCCGGAAAAATACTCACACTTTGACAAGCTGAAACAATCTTTCAGAGGCCTGTGGCCAAATGGTATTCTAGTAGTTCGCTAACTTGAACATTGTTATAAGATTTCTACTTCTTTTATAAAAAATAAAAAATAATTGCCAGTACATTGGCACCAGTTGCTTCATCTTTCAATGAAGTCTTCAATTTTTCTTTCTATACCTTGTCTTTCAAGTTCATTTCTTTCTTCTATACTACTGCTGTTTTCATTTATTGGGCTTTTCCTAAGTCATTAACATACTGTAATGTAAGGCTGTTGCAAATTTAGTCTGCTCACTGTCAGCAATGTTGCTCATTCTTGAGTTAAACTGAGAGCTTTTTCTGCTTCTGAGCTTCTACTTAGTTTCTGATGTCTTCTTAGGATGTTCTCATTGTTCAGACTATCCCATGTATTCATTAACTCTGGCACAGCATCATTAGAAATTTAAGTTAGACCTGAAACAGGCTACTGCAGGGCCTTGTGCAGTCAATAAAAAAGCTGCCAAGGATATGAATGGCTGTGAAAGATAAGGAAATGAAAAAGGTATCCAGAGATTTAAAAGAAAAGGGATCTTTAGGCATTAAAAAAACAAACAAACATCTTAAAAAATATATGTATAATATGTTTTCATCTTGAATCCAGAACTGAAGACTCATTTGCACCAAGTAGTGTTCTTTAAAATCCATCTCCTCTCTCTTTTTTTTTTTTTTTTCTAGGGAGACATTTATTACTTGTTTAGCATCCTCTTTAATTTATATAAAAATAGTAAATATAACCTACAGGAACCCTGCTCTTAGAAAACAGTCAGATTTTTGCATGTTGCTACTTATCTCTGCCAGTCAAGATGCAATAATTTCATAAACAGGCCTAGGACATGCTTGTCATGTCCTATCTGACTGCTACCTTTTCTCTCCACATGATCAAAGTAGTCATTGCTGTTCATTAACATGGCATTTGGAGGAATCCTTATTAAAAGGACCCTAAGAGGTAAACTTATTTCTTTGTAAGAGTAGAAGCTGGAATGTGTTGTTTTTTCCCTAGATCTGAAACTGATGGAAGGGAGGCAGAAAATCTGTACTAAAATGTTCAGCTTCTCAGTGTTCTCATTGAACAAGGTACTTGGCATAAACTGGATTTTTTAGACTTGGTGCCTTTCTCTGTCCTTCAGTTTTTGGGGTTTTTTTTTGGTTGTCTTCGTGCTGTCAAATAACCTGTATGAAAAATTTTATAATGAAACTATAGATAAAGGATTTTGTATTGATCTTGCTTGAAGTGGCTCTGCAGTTGTTCTTCAGTCTCTTGGAGCATTCCCAGTTGCCTGTGGGCCAGGTGGGATGTATCTATTTACTGTTTAAGGGAACCGTTGAAGTTTGGGTTTGGTTCGCATCTACTGGTGGAGGGAGGGAAGGTGCTGAGTAACAGAGGTAAGACAAAATACTATCTCTGGATTTGGAATATCTTAAGGACCTCCTTCTTTAATTTCAAGTGAGGATAAGTACAGCATGGAACTGAGATCCAGATCCAAACTGGAGAGAAGCTGGGTTACACAATGGTTCCTACTTCTTGTGTTCATTAAGATACGTTTCTCTGTCTTGCCTGTAGTCTGTGAATCCTGCTGCAGCTGGGCTTTTATACTTTGTTTGGCTGGATTACAGGTAATTAGTACCAAATACAGAAGGGATAGATCTGGCTGATACACTGCTTCTGGAGGTCTTAAATTAGAGAAAAAAATCAGCTGTCTACCATTTGGTGGTGATCCAGGGTAAATGAAGTGTAATGTGAGAAGTGGCCTACTGTGTTAGGCAAAACAAACAGACCTTAAAGAGGTCTGGTGAAAGCTTAATACCTGATAAAAGTTCCTCAGGATTGTATCAGGTGTAGGAAAGGGTGCCAGATCCAACTGGGTGGTAATATCTGGGAGGTAGTCCAAATATTTAGATCCTGGCAGTTTCTTGTGAAGGATATTTTCTGTGATATAGCTCCAGTATTTGATGCAGGTCTCCTGGGATGTACAACGGCTACCTGGCTGCTGGTCTTCAGCATGTGAGACGGTTCTGTCCGGGAGATGATTCTCTGATCCTTCTCATGCTTCTCAGGGCCTGGCAGAGGTGTCCTCCTGATGTTCTCCTCCATGTTGGGCAAACGCATTTCTGGGTCCTGCTTCCCATGGGGAGCTGCCACAGGCATGCTGTGTGCCTGGTCCTGTGTGGCAGCTGACTGCTGGCTGGGCCTCTGGATCCCACTAGAGACCACACAGGAGACTTGTACGGGAATACGGCTCCTGTGCACTATGTATGTGCCATGGGATGAGGTACAGCGCAGTGCAGCCCCCAAGCCCTAAGAGCTTGTGGCTGTGCCCTGCTCGCTGTGGTTGCCTCAACAGCTGGGGATCGTGTTCTCCTCCATTGGCATCTCTGTGGTCCTCTCCTGCAGGACTGGTCCAGGAGATTCCCAGAAATGGGAGGAAGAAAACTTCTTCAGACAGAACTTACGTTGGTGTGTCCATGGTGAAACCACCCCCTTGTAAATCCCCCCTTACGGGTAAGGAAGCATCCAATACTCATAAATGCTCGTGATCAAAAGGAACAGCAAAAGTGACAGGGTCTGCAAAATCTCACCAAGTTTTATTAGTAACTTACACACTTGGCATGGAAATTGCTAAGTTTATGTTAGTCCATACCCTGTCTTATACACAAGGCAGAGGATTTGGGAGAAAGGGCAGGGTGAAAGGGAAAACGGAGAATAAATCATGAATTAAACAGAGGGAGGGCAAGAAAAAAAATGTGCATGAGAGACCACTAGTCCCAGTTCTAGATTACACACTTGGCATGGAAATTTCTATGTCAGTCCTAGCCTACCCTATATACACATGGCAGAGGGTTTGGGAGAAAGGGGCATGGTGAAAGAGAAGGGAGAAAAGGAGAGGTGGATTAAAGAAGAGGAAGAGAGAAAGAAAAAGGGAGAGAAAAAGAGACCAGCAATCCTAGTTCCATTATCAACCCAGATGATGGGATGTCATTCCTGGTTTTGTGATTGATGCAGATGATAAAATAGATGTCCATGGTCCTGTAAGCACTGCCCAGGATTTAGGGGCTTCCTTTCTATGAGTAGGTTTCCCTGCTCAGAAACCAGGTTTCTTGCTTTGTATGCCAATTAATTGTCATGCACAGTCCATTTTTTCAGACCTTTCTGGAAATAGGTCAGAGGCTTTGTGGTGGTTCTTGCATGATCTTGACTCTGCTCTACAGCCTATGGTCACTTCTTAGCTTTATTCTTACTGTTTTGCTGTACTGTGTTGTGTTTACCTCCAGGCACTAGAACACAGATGTTTGTCCCAGAGAAGTGGTGTCCTACCTCTGCATGGCCCCCTTCTCCAGTCACAAGTTGGTCTTTCTGATGTGCAGTTATTACCAGTAGTGCTGGGTTCCTCCCAACAGCTCTCCTATGTTTTTACCAGGAGTCCTTGGCTGACTCCACAGCCATGCAGTTATCGGTGTTTGAGACACACACACACAGTGTGGGCCTCTTGTCTGCTGGCATTCTCCACCTGTGTTGCTCCCGTGGGATGCTGAGCAGGCTCAGGGCCAGCCAGCGTCTCTGGAGCCCGATCTGATGCTGGCAGTGGGCCGCTAATGCTCAGGGCATCCCCCCCATGCAGGCAGAGTGGCACTCAGAGCCTGGAATGCCCACCTGAAGTGGGAGGGATGCTGGCTGTGGACAGCCTGAGCCCTGCTGAGGCTGTGGGCTCCCCTCTGGCAGCCCGGCGCTGGCCCCGTGCCAAAGGCCTGTGCTCGCAAGGGGTGAGCCCCTTGTATGCAGGAGTAGTGAAGCTTTGGCCTCTGTCCCTTTGTGCCTGGGCTTGGTGTGGCTTGCCTTCCTTTTGGGTAGTTTTTTGTCACCTCCTGCTTAGGACAGATCATGGACTCTGTAATCTTCCCTTTGCTGCGGCTCTTGCTTGAGATTCCCACTTTTAGCCGTAGAAAATATAACTGACAAAACTGCAGAATGGGGCCTGGAATTGAACTTTATTGGCAGAAAAGTCATAAATATGATCCTTCCAGTGCACATCTAAGCAGAAGAATTTGGGAGAATAAGCTTTAGCAAGCATTTAAAGCATTTATGAATATTCTGAAGGAACTTCCTGAAAATAAACCATTTTGTTGAGGTGATTCTTCCCTGGTTAAACTCACTGCAATGTAGTTTCATTGTCTGAAATACTTTCTTGCTTTTTGCACAGATTTATGTGGCTCCTCTGTGTTAATTATAGCTATGTTCGTTGTTTGAACAAGCTGAAAACTCCAGGTATGTCCACTTTTGAGAAACGTTCTAGGGAACAGTTCAATGTTGCTGGCTTTTAAATGTGTGTTCTTTTGTTATCTTTTACTTTATTTAGCTCAACATAGCAATGACATTTAATTTTATAAGTCTGAACACATCTGCAAAAATTTGGTATGTTTCTTTTTTTTTTTTTTTAATATTTAGAAAATATATACTGAGTTAGTCTTTATTTTGTATTTCTGCCTTTTAAAATTGCTCCAAAGGTGAACAGAGTGTAACTGGAGTGGTGGTATGGTCTCACAGAAACACTTCAACAGTGATTGCAATACTAAGTGATTTGCTTGGGAGAAGCTTATCTACAAATGAGACCTCCATCTTGATTCTTGGGTATCTCAGAGCCAAAAAAAAAATTCCAAAGAAGCTTACCAATTGGACTATATGAGATGCTGGTAAATATGGGTTTTAATTCTATGATGTGTACTAGCCTTGTTTTAGGGTATAACATGTAGTCAAGATGCTATTTCCACTTAATAGCTGTCACTACTGGGAGGGTTTTCCTAAAAATGTCTGACTTTCTTCTTTCTTAGTATTTTACATGTAAATTTAATTGTAATTTTATCTGATATTAATGAAATAAATTGATCTGAGATAGTGTCAGCAAAAAGGATACATTTAATAATATTGTTACTTAACTGTTATTCAATTAATCAGTCTCTAAAAATCTTCTTATATTACTTTAGAGTGTCCTATTCAATCTTCCTTAGGAACTGTTTCCAACGTAAATAATAAAAGGATTTTTCTTCACTTAAACTTTCTTTTTCTCTTCCCATCAGCCTTCTGGTTTTGGGTTCTAATCAGCTTTCTGGAAGCTCCTGTAAGCACACATGATCACTAGGTGGTGATGTTCTGCCAAAGAAAAGCTTAAAATGTGGGAGCTACAGATTCATGAATAAAGAATGAAAAAGGCCAGAGAATGTAGAGTTTACAATTATTTAGTTATTGCAGTTTTTTTTTTCTTTATAGTTTTGCAAAATGTGTACGTTCAGGGAGAAAAAATCCTCTTTTCTCGTTGACTTATTTCAAATTTATGAATTGTTTATTATGAACGTTAACTTGAGTAATGGCTTTGTACATGAATAATTACATCTTCCTTCACCAGGCAGTTGACAGTACTGCTGTAAAGATCTTGGGAAGGGTGGTGGCATCTGATACTGCATTTTCAAATCTGAAGTTTAAAAATATGCCTGGAGTTGATACAGAAGGGAGTAAATAAGGTGCTGAGATTGACATGTAGTTATGAGACGTTTCTGCTTTCATAAATGTATTTGCTTTGTTATATGTTTTCCTAATCTATAAGGAAGTGCAGAAGTGTTTCTTAAAACGAGGATGGTCCTCCCTTAAATAAGAGGATAATTGTTCCTTACGTTACAGGCAATAGTATAAAGGGTACTTGAACTTTCAGAAAAATCATCTTTTCATAATTTTGAAACAGATGTTAAAACCTCTTTGATTTTTTCCCAAATACCAATTTCTTGTTATCTCCTAAAATTTTGACCAGATGGGTAGAATTTGCCTTTCCAATGTATAACAGAAGTCTTAGTCTTTACTTCTGTATTAAAAAGAAGCAGAAAAGACATATTTAGTTCTTTTCTCTCTGGCAGTTGCTGCTTGCAGCTTATGTTATGAAACTTGCAACAATACAGAGCACCTGTATGCTAAAATAAGTGAATTCAGTCATATCTGCCTTTTAATGTGTGCTTCTCTGCTGCACGACTCTCTTTTCCAGCAAATACAAATACTTTCTTTAGTGTGACTACCATTCCTACTTCTGCAAAGTTGTTTATCTTTGCAATCTCCTTAATGTAGATTAAGAGGGAGCAGAAAAACACTGGAAGCTATGAAATAATATAAGAATCTTTTGGATTACCAAGAATTTTAATCTATGAACACAGTATTTTGCACTGGATAGGCACAAGGGGAAAGAAATAGTCTCCTAAGTCCGCAGCAACCTGTTTTAGGAGTTATTACATGTCTTTGAGAATTGTGCATGTGTGAAATGGTAAACCAAAATTTTCCACCCAGATCCTATTCCTGCCAATTACATTCCAAAACAAGTTTCTGAGGTTTGATTAAATAAAAATAAGAATTTAATTTTCCTCCCTTGCCTCTTCCCCCAAGCATTTTTAGGGACAGTGAAAAACAAATGCCCAAATAACTTATGGCTACCCACCAACTCATAAACAACACAGTCAGTTATGAAATGACCTCTCCAACATAGGAGGGAGGGGGAAAGGCATTGGGACAGGTAGGTGCAAAAAGCTCTTCCAAGTCCAGTGATGTCTTGGAGGCTTGTGGGGTAAAAAATAAAATAATGGGCATTTTTATACCAGCAGAGTAAATGTCTGGTGCAAATGCAACTCATTCTCACAAACAAGTCAATACAGATAATTCGTTTGTGGCAGTAGTAACAAGCTGTGTCAGCATAAGCAATCTTGCTGTGTAAGCTGTATCTGTCCTGTGGGGGTTCATTAACTTTGCTGTAGACCAAGCCTTTTAGAGGAGCTTCTTGCTTACTTACTGGCAACACACAAAAAATGAAAGAGACATTAGTGACTTCAAATTTTCATCTGATTAATAAGTTCTATATTCATCCCTTAGAAATGTCGTGACTGTTCCAGCATTGCTGTAGATACTGATGAAACCCCCTGATATGGAGGTGGCTTTTAGGCAAAAATCAAACCACACTATGATAGCTTGCTTTTTTCACAGCAGAAAACATGCACTCTGTAAGAAGTTCCACAGCTCTTACTGCCCCACCTGAAAGCTGTTGTCTGTTTTATGCCATGTCTAATCATGCTGCAAAAGGAAAATCTTTCCAGGGCAGAAAATACCAAGATTCTATTATAGATCATATCTTGAAGACACAAGTGCTGTTAGAGACAAAACCATCCCAACTCTATAATATCGAAATCTCAAGAAACTGCTGGACAACCAACAGGATGCTGTGCAATTAAATTGGGAGACTACTATAAAGATGCCTCTGTTTATTACACATATTTTTAATTTCATGATCTCATTTTAGAGTCAAGTAAAAAGTTGTATCCAACAGGATAGGGGGAAGCTTGTCCATGAGCTTACCTGGATTTATAAGGTCCAGAGGATGAGTCCTTAGCACTGCTGGTGAGTGGAGCATTTAGCAGGAGTCTGTGGTTATCCAGCACATTTTTTCTTTTAACCGGAAATAGTTAATAAGAAAGTGAAGTAGCACATTCTAGCACATTCCTCTTGCAATAAAACATTTTTCAATCCACAGGCTGCTGGCATTTAGTCCTTTGAAAAGCTAATAACCTTTGAAATGTTGTCATTCATAAGGAAATTATATTTTCTGAAAAAAAACAGGTATTCAGCTATGCTTTCCATATTAAATATTAGGATTTGATTGAGAAAACAGGATTCATATTTATATTTGAAAACTGTGATTCCTCTGTAAAGGTCTCAATTCTGTAATAACATTTGAGTTTTATAGATTTTTAATGCTGCCACTTAGGAACTTTGCAAACTCCACATGTGGAAAAAAATGCACATAATCTGTTATCATGGTAATCTTTTAGGTTAGTTTTGTTTACCCTTGACAAAAAGCCAAATTTTAATATATTTAATTATGCTGCACTTCTTTTATTGTGAACATTAGGAAAAAAGCCACAATTTAAACTTTGAGGCTCCTGCTTGTACTCTCAGTAAAATAGCTGTGCTTCTCTTATAAACAATCATGGTATATCTCAGTAACAGCAATATTCTTTGGGTTATATTGCAAAGTAATAAAATGCTGAAGCCTGTTAACTCTGTTGGTGATGAATTCAGAATGGCATCCATTCTTTCAACATTTAACTGATCCTACTTTTGAGTGAAAGGAGATTTTGGGCATTCATTTAACTTCTGGAACTGGAAACAGCTATCAACAGCACTCTAATGCCAGAGTTGTGCACAGGTAACTGCTTTTGCTTCAGTATTTTTGGGCAATACTGAGTAAAATTACTGCCAAAAATCAGTCATAAAGTGCTTTTTCTCCTGCTGGGTGAGTAGTGGAATTAGCATAACAGTTATTTTACTTAGTTTTTCTAGTTTGGAACATTTTCATTCATGAAGACCCCTAGAGATGTCTGTGCCGTTAAGCCATTCCAGTAATGCCAGTCCCAACACCAACAGAGCCATTGTGAGGAGCCTGTGTGTGCAGAGGCATTCTGGAATACCTGGTTGCATAAAGCAGAACTGGCTGGAGCAGCAGGAGAGTGAAATCAGCATCAAGTTCTTCAACTTGTCAAAACCCACAAGTACAATGAGGGGGTAGCATAGACTCTTTGCTGACTGAGAAGAGAAACCTTGTACTACAGTTTACAGAGGCCAGATTTTGCATTTGAGAGGGGCACTCCCTTTGGGTTCAGGATGGATACACCTCTTAATTTCACGTCTTTTTGTGTGATTGTGATCAGGTGGTGGTACCTCTGTCCTTTGATACTTCAGAACTTGGAACTGGTGATAAAAAGGTAAAGAGTTCTGCACACCAAAAACTTACAGTGTTTTGCCTAGGTAATCAAGGTAATTAATAGAGGGGTTTTAAGAATTATGGCCATCTGGACATACAGCAAAAATACATGGAGAAGAGTTAAGGTCAGTCAGCTGTAATAAGAGAGTGTTTTTTAGGTATTATTTTTAATAAGCTGTGCTGGCTTGAAGTTAACCCCACACAAATACCTTGCAAGAGACTTTAGGTCAAAGTTAAAATTTAATAGAAAGGTTACAATACTTACAATGAATACAGAAAACTGGCTTAAAGCCACAGGATACAACATGGCCCCCGTTAATCGGGGTGGTGGTCTCAGTCCAATTAAGCAGTGGTTGTGGTGCTGTTGAGAGATGATTGCAGTCTTGTCAAAAGATGTGGTCCTGTGGAAAGTCTGGTCCCCCTCCAGATGTCCAGTGGTGGTGGTGTCCTGAGCCACAGATTATATACAGGCAGGGAATGTTTGGTACCTCCCCCAGGGTGGGCATTTTCACAATGGAATTATGTATTCCTATGAGCCATAGAATAATATGGGGCGTCCTTGATGGCTCATTGGCAGAGATGATCCCCCTTAAGGATCATCATGTGAAGACAAAGAAAACCTTACACCCAGCTCATTTGTGGGATGTGCATGGGACAGCTTCTGCAAATGGCCCGCTATTAACAGTTCATCAGGAATAATGCAGATGGGTGTAGAATGCATACTTTGGCTACACCCATATTGGTACTCTTTCTTCTGTAACCACAACATAAGATGATAAAACATTTTACACAGAGGAAGTGGTGTGGTTAGATCACAGAGTGCATCACACATTTTCACCCCCATTTCATTGAGGAAAAAGACTTCTAATTTTGATTTCTTTAGCTCTGAGTGTAAGCTCTGTATCACCCTCTGGCCAGTAGCTAAATGTTAAGGTAGGTGACAGTGAAGGGCTTTTCATCAGTAGACCTATGTCCTGCCTACATAGCAACAGGTGTTGCGGAGAAAAATATTAATAAATCTGAAGCAATGATGGTTTTTGTCCCTAAAATATCCAAAATCTCTACTTACTGTAGAATAAGTTTTGTTGGAGATCTGGAATGGAGAGAAGCACTCAAGTATTTTGTATATATTACTATAAAATTGAAAAAATGCTGTTGCCCTGTCTTCCATAGCTATGCCATGTAAGACGGCAGCGCTTTTGCTTTCTGACACTAGCAAGATATTGATGTTAGTGAGGCTTCTTTCTACACTGAATTGCTTCTCTGGAGGTGATCTTTTGCAGTTAGAAGTGGTACCTCTGTACTGTAGTGATCAATCCCGTACTGACCTTACACCCTATCTTTTCCATCCAATGTGCTTTACCTCCAATGAGGCTCACCAGTCTGTTCCACAGTAAGAAATAGTGAAGCAGTTCTTGCAGGATGCTGTCTTGTGTAGAGGTGCTGCTGTGGCAAAAATAATTGATCAGGGACTGGATTACTTTACTGTCTTGCAAAGTAGATTAAATAATCCAGAAAAATTTTTATGAATTAGTGAAGTTCAAGTAGTAATATTGCTTAATCTCTCCTTCTTGACTCTTGCACATGAGACTAGCAGATTTTGTTTGTCTTCTGCTTCAATTAATTTTCAAAACATTATTTCTGTGTTCTACTATTTACATATAGCCAACAAAATAAACAATTGCAGTAAATTGTGCCATAGTGTTTGGTATGGGTACCAAATAAAATCAATCTCCTTTTGTAATATTTAGTAATTATTACTGAGTTTTACTCTGGGAGTCTCAAAAACTCCAACTCAATGAGATGTTAGCTATCAGTGGTGTGTGTTCTTGCTTCACTTGCTCTTTACTGGTTGTTGCTGTTACCAAAGCTAGGTCACATTTCCTTTCTGTCGAATGTTTTACCCTTATGATTTAAAAGTAAAATTTAGAATCAAGCTGCAGTAAAAATATGGAAGTGATTGAACATATCCAGGCAGTGCTAGTCTGTTTAGTATTCAAAGTATAGTGCCAGCTTTTGACCTCATTTTATTGGCATAAATTTCTTCCCTTACTTCCCTGCTAACTATTTGTGATCTGAAGGTTCCCAGCTGAGTGTTTCCCCATATCTCCAATCTAAATTGCATGAGGGAGGAATCCACAAAGCTGTGTGCCCACAACAGACTTTAGTGGTTTTGCCATTTGAGGAGAAAATAAAAGAAAATGAAGGATTTGTTTCCCTCTGTGTGTATGCACCAAGATACGGGACACATTTTCACCATCTTCTCAAGGGAACATGAAAGGAGAAAAAGACAGCAGAGTTTGCCTTGTTGTTGTACTTGTGGAGCTACAATTGGTGCAGCAGGATAGGAGTTGAAAGGTGGCCCCTGAAATACTCTTGTGATTTCTTAGGGGCTCCATAGGTTACCAGCGCATACTCTTTACCCACCTTGGCAGGACTGACCCAAATGTCAGTTTTTCATGAAAGCAAATAGACAAAAAAGGTAGGAAAAGGCAAAAGCCAGGACAGGGAAAGGTGCTGGAGAGAAAGAGAAGGTGAAGATCTGACAGTTGCAGGAACTTGCAGGAGAATTTTTATGCAAGATGTTTGTCAGTGAGGATAGTAGGCTTATGGCTAAAGGCATTCTTATAACCTGAAAAGCTTTTGTGTTTAGTAATTGGAGACTTTTAAATTTTTTCAATGCAGGTGGGTACCTTTGTAACACATAAATACCATCCAAAACATGAGCTTTCATGAGCTTTCAGCTACACTGGGACTTCCAGCCCTTTGTGATACCACCAGGCAAATTTGCAAGGTGAGAGCACAGCACCCAGCAACTCTCTGTTCCCCACCTCGAGGAGAATTTATAAACAAGGCAACTGACATGGTGAGGAGAGAATATCAGGACATTAGATTGCTTTTCCTGATGCCTGGCTCTTTGAGGCTGACTCCAACAAAGTGATTATTTATGTATGTCTGCAGCATGATTGGCATTTCTTCTTGTGAAACCTCAGGAGGTGCAAGTCATAATAAATGTGAGCGACAGATCTGAATTATGAAAGAAGCCAGAACTATTTCACAAGGGTGCCAGGAAATATTTTTTAAAATACAGCATATATTTTCTGTAAGAGACTGAAAATACTTTAGTGTTTAGGATAATAATTTCTCTTAATATATTAATGCATTGCTTGACAACCAGTCTTTGCACTCGGATAGCTTGGAAATTATTCAGAGGAATCAAAATAATCTTATTTTGTAGTACTCATTTATACATGAGTATAAATAAGTACTCATTTATAAGTATACTCATAAGTACTCATTTATACATGAGCCTCTTGTTTGGGTGATTCCCTCTGCCACCCCCCTTCTTTCAGTCTGCGGCAGATGAAACTGTTCAAGGTTTTATATTGCAGTGAACAGTATCACCAAGAAACAGACAATTGATAAGAGGTTGCCTGGGAAACCCTGTGCCCATTGATTTTCATTTTGCTGCATTATGTACTTGTAGGTGTAGCTATTTTCAGCCAAAAAATTCCCCCAAAATTCTCCCCTTGGAATCAGTGGAGTGATGGGGAAATTACTTTTTATTTTCTTGAGAGTTTAATCTTAATTTCTCATTTGATTTTTGATCATCTCTAACAACAGGGGTGTTTTGTATGTGTGTGGGTGGTGAAGTGGTGGAGGTTTCTTTGGAAACTACTTGCAGCAATAGAAATTCTGCTTGAGAAAGCAATATGGAAATAAACTGCTTTAAATGCAGCTCATGTACAAAACATAGTCTCCCTGCCAATGGAAAAACCCCACCAGCTCTCAAGAGAGCCCTGCTCTGATCAGTCTGAGTCGATTATTCCTTCAGCTTTAATAATTCAAACTCCCTGTCTGCCTTACAGGGAGTTTTCCTCTCGCCTGAAAGACACATGATGCTGACTTGGGAGATCCCCAGTCTGCTGCTCGTATTTTTAATGATAGGTTTATTCTTGACACTATCTTCTTAAGAAAAAAAAAATATCATTTTCCTTTTAGTAGGAAAATCTGTATGGAATCTGAAAGATTTACATGGACTTTCACTCTCCAGTTATTTGGGATTTTTTTCCCCCCAGTGAGAGGAAAAATTCAAGGTTAAATATTTAAGTTATGCTAACAGTAGAAGACTAATCAAAATCACTATTAACCTGTTTCACCTGACGTGGTATTCTGAGCATCTTAATACCCATTGTGTATTAAGTTAGTGCCCCAAATGGCTTGTGCCCAAACTATTTTCTTGATACAAGATTTGATGCTAGGGTACTAATAAAGAAATACAGGAAAACCTGATTCCATGTTCTGCATATCCACTCTGGAATATGCTGAGTTCTGTGTGTGTGCATTCCTCTGGTGGCATTGGCAATACTTTGCTGACTTTATTGCTGCAAGGTTTTAGCTCTGAAAACCAACGTACTAATGGTGAAATCCTAGGAAGCCCTGCAGTCTATCTGTGGCCTCTGCCCTTCTGTCAGGATGGGTCTCCTCAGCCTCTCCTCAGAGATAAGTAACAGCACTCAATGTGTCTGGGAGAAGTAGCCATTACTCATGGCCACAGCATCCTTCCCTCTAGATGGGAATTAAGTCTGACAGACAGATATGATCAAAGTAGGAAAAAAGGTGATGGTAGTGGTGGTAGAGGAGCTCTTCTTCCATCAAACTGATTTTGGTTGGTCAGTGTCCTGCTGGAACTGCCACAGTGGGGAGGTTTCCCAAGGCTTAAGCACGGCATTGGTGCACTGCCTCCTGGTGCTATCCATGTATGCTTTGTGTGGGCTGCTTCCGCCTGGCCACAGGAGAAGTGGCTGAATCTGCACAGCACCTGTATGTTAACAGAGGTGCTTGAATATGTGGGGCAGGAGGGAACAACTGCATTCTGTGCTCACACAGAATTTCTTCACCCGCCTCGCTCACAGAGCAGCAACAGAGCAGTTCAGCTTGCAAAGCAGCCTCGGATGGAGGGGCAGGGAAATGGGGTCAGCCGAGGTCTGAGCAGGGACTTGTTTCTGCAGCTTCTCATGCTGCTATGTGCAGTTCTGCATCTGCAATGCTCTCTCGTGCTAGTCAGGGCTCTGGTACAGCGTCATCCTCACTGCACGCCCTTGAAAATTTTCCACCTGGGGTGAGAACAGCAGTCAAGCGAATTCTGAGCAATGAATTGCTTTTCTTAGTTGCTTTTCATATACACAGTGGGAGTGATACTTATACTTTCAGGTGACCAAAGACCAGTGAGGTGGCTGAAAGCTGCTGAAACACAATGTGACAGAGGGCCATTCCAGAAATGAGCACATCTATCTTCACCCTCTTTGTGGAGCCAATCTGCCAGTGGGGTCACACAGTATCAAAAGGAGAGCTGGATTCTTTCTCATTCTTTTCCTCTCTCTTTTCTTTTTCTTCCTGTAAAACCTAATTTCTTCTCCTAAGACTGCATTTCTGCCAAGCACTCACTTTCCTTTCCGTCAAAGGGTGAAAAGAATCAAACCTCAACTTTTATACCAGTTACTTTTGTACCAGAAGAGTGGTAAAAGCAAGATATTTATATTTCAAAAAGCTAATAGCACAGAATGTAAATACAGCTGACTGCCAAATTCACTTCTGTTGCTATGCACAGATTTTGATTCAAGGTTATGCAGCTCCAAATACTTCACTGAAAGAAATGATACTTTTAGTTGTTTCAAGTCCTTGTTTTCACACAGCTGTTACTTCCATTTATCCAATTTTTTTAGTATACATTTTCTGCAATAGATATATATTTGATTTCTTCTTGGCAATGAAGCAATGCACAGATTTGGTTTCCATACAAATATATTACATCTTCCTGGAGAATTTCAAATTGCTAGCAACATTGCTTAAGCACAGAAATTCGTTTAGTAAGACAGATTTATTGGAGCAGTACTGAATTAGTTGACATAATGTATAACCCACAGTTTGATATTGCCTTCTGCCCTCTCAGCTTTACCAATATTAAATAGATTAGCTTGACCATGCAATAAGCTATGCCTGCAATTTCCTCTTTTATGGGGAGGTTAAATGAAACACAACAGAACACTTGTGCTGACTGTGCTCATAGACCATATTTGTCTGGACAAAATAGAAGTGTTTTATTTTCCATGCCTGTACCCTTCTCCAATGATGACACTTCTTTTTGACATCTGTTATTTTATATGCTATATAAAGCATATAAATGTTTTAATTTCATATGTTTCAATTTCAACATTTCCAGTTAAGTATATTACTGCCTAGTATATTACTAGTAAAAAAGTAACTAGGTTATGGCAAACTGTTTTTACTTGAAGTGTTCTGCTTTCTCTTAATAAAATATATGTGATTAGGTTTTGTGTTATTTAGTACTCTTTTGCTCTTGTTTCTCCAAAGCAGAATGCCCCCTTAATTTTTATATTTCCAGAAGTGACAATACTCTGCTATGGGTAAAAAATGTTAGCTAAGAATCCAAATGGTAAAGAAAAGTAGAAGACTTTAAAATATTGAGTTTTGAAAAACACAGAAAAGACAGCAGGAGATGAGATATAAGGGGATACAAAATTCAAGATAAGAGTATAAGGGCAGCTAATTCTTCAGTGCTTAGTAGTTTTTCCTTGATATAATAAGAACTGAACCACTTCTGCTGTTCCTGAGATAAATAGTGGCTTAGACATTGTATCAGGTCATACTATTTTACCCTATACTAGTAGTCTGCCTTGGGTTTGGGACCCAGCAAGCCTAATTTTTCTTGAATGTGGAAGACTACATTGCCAATATATTCATAACCTGAATCTGGCTATCATAGTGTAAGTTGGATAAACTTTTGTACATCTGAAATGGAGATGAGGGTCTTTGCTGCTACTGCTGAAGTTGGACCAGAAATTCAAGGGAAGTCTTTTGCTCTGCAAATTACTTATCAAGATACCAGGAAATGAGGCCCACCTAAAAAGAATTTGTATTTAGTGAAACTCTTTAACTGTAAACTGCCTATAAATATATTTTGTGCCAAGATTTGAGGCTCGTACACTGGGAATACTGGATGTCTAATGGAAACAGACAGCAAACATTTGTAAAAATTGACTACCACCATTTTCTATCCCTTATGTTCCTCCACCACACCCCCTAATCTTGTCTCCACTGCATTACTTTGAACCATTGTTCAACCATAGAAAAGTGGTCAAGAAGACATGCAAAGTCAATTAGAGGTGTCTTTCTCTTAGCATGGGTCCCATTGTCCTGAGCACCCTCCAACTCTGAGCAGCTTGTGTCAGAACTTCCTCAAGCGCAAATTGTCAAAGTTGCTCCTGCCAGTGCATCTCACTTATGTTTCTGCTTTTGCGTGCCTCTACCGTAGGTCTTCCCACTAGGGTTTTTACACTGCTGCTGAGAATAATACTGTTCATTTTGAGTCCAGTTTCACCCAGCTGAGACAGGTTTCCATCTCTTTCTCTGGCCTCCACTATTACCTCTAAATATCTTCATGTACTTGCAGTCCTGTCTGTCAACCCTTAGTGATGAGATCCGAGATTCATCTTTTCTCCCAAGAAGTGGATGTTCTCACTTTCCAATGGCTCCTAGAAGGCTGTTGGGCCTGAGGCCTTAGGCAACAAATCAGACTGCAACAGCAGGCATTGGGAAACCCAAAGAGTTAATGATCCATGAGCCTTTACTCTTAGCTGATTGTCAAGCTGCTGAAGCCTCTCAGTACTCTCTAGCTGCTCTTTATTTTTAGAAGAATTATAGTAATGTGCTTGCTCAACTATGGCTAAGATGTTGTTGGTTTAAAAGTCAAAAAATTAGGATCTTGAACATCCACACAGTGGTTCAGATTGTCTCAAAATTTGCTGTTTCTCTGGGGACAAGGTAATTACCAATATTTGGATACTCTGAAGCTTTCAGCCTGCCCAGAACATGGTCACAGACACCCTCCAGTTCCTCTTAATTTATGTGCACAGTGGAGGCTAAAACTGCTGTTTCACTTCTCTCTGAGGGGATCTGTTTTACTGGGGATTTACCTAGTGTCTGGTAAAATAGCAGAAGCTTCTGCTTTTGGCAGTAATTGTAAAGAAGGATGAAATCTGTACACCAATGAGGATGAGAAAAACAGTGGAACTGGGAGACTGCAATGGATATATGCAGCAAAATTACATCAGCACAAGACAGCATCTCACTGCAGACCCGAGTATCTCTAGACAACTTATTTGTAATTTCAGAATCTCAGCTACATTTGTGCTTTATGAATTTATAACTTACATCAACAACTTTCTGTATATGTGTGTGGGGAACTGCCCTAAATGAGACCAGGGCTTCTAGGCTGAAAATTCCAACATACTCTACAGACCACAGGCTCACCCTGATTACATGTTAGGAGTAAAATGGCACTGTCAGTGACTCCACACCTCAGCGGTGAGGGTGTTTGTTGTGGCCCATGGTTTTGTATTGCATGTGATACAGACATCCCAGGAACAGTAGTTCAGTATTACACAGTTCTTTCTGACTCAGCGCAGAAAGAAGTTACTCCAAGCATGATAATTTGCAGTTTGTGGAACTAGTTCCAAGCTATTTTCCAACCCTGCTTCTATGAGTTTTTCTTTTAGTGTGACAAATGAGTAGAAGGCAACAGGTTAAGGTGGTTTAAATTCTGTTTCATATGTTTTTTCTAAGTAGGTCAACTGACATCATGATTATTTCTTTTATCAGATGAGGATCTTCCCATCCCATAGTAGAGCTAAATAAAAAAGGACATCTTTTCTCCATCACTATCTTTCTTATAAGAGTAGATAAAAATGAAGAGTATTCATTTAAATGCATTCTTCTTTAATCTTAGCAGAGACTTCAAAGAGACTGCATCTATTACTGATATAAAATACAGAAAAAGTACAAATCAGATGCATCTCACTTTGCAACTGCTGCTAAATCACACTGAAGTTGGGAGAGCACTACAAAGTAGTAAACGTTCACCCGAAATGCAAAGCACAAGTCAGTCTGGTTGCCAGGCTCCTTCTCATCTGACCATGATCATAATTCTTTTTCTTTATCCCCTCATGTCAACTGCAATAGTAACAAAGAATTAAGGAACACCTAAACGGTAGAAAGAAAGCCACCTATTCCAGATATTCAGAGCAAAAATCAACTTGATTGATGATGTCCTTGTGCTGAAGGCAATGCAAACCCATTTGCAATGAAGAACAGAAAACTGAATGAGTGTGGTGCATCCTCTGTGTTGTCTGAACAGCTTGTTGCAAGACAAATTACAGAAGAACAACTGACTAGGTGAAGGGAAAACAATCTGGGCCTTGGGGACAGCCATTATTGTCAATTTAGCTGGTAATGCAAGTATTTTCTTGTTAAAGAGGCTTTTCCTGAAGTCCTACACAAACAGGAGTTTTCCCTTTGGAACATAAACTAAGTTATGACATGGATAAAAAAAATATGACTTATTTTTCTTTACTTTCAAACAGTGCTGTACTTCAGGGTTTGAGTTATGTTGATGCTTGGGCAATGATCAGCTTTCATATGAATAGTTTATATTGACACATGATCAGATGTTTCAATGTGTGGAAAAAACATGGTGCTTTTTTCTTTTTTTTGCTTTGGAATTTCCCTGCTTTTACAGTCGTGACAGTCAATGACCTTAATAGCCTGCACTTTAATTATGCTCTGGAGAACAAGGACTTGCTTTTCAATAGAAAAAATTTCTATCCTACTTTTAAATTTCACAAGGTATCTCCCAAAATTTTATCCTCATCAAACCTGTTGATTACCTGTTAATCTTTTTTGTTCACATTCATGTACCATTTTTATTCAGCAGCTGTTTGCTTTCAAGGCTCAAGGAATCCTCATCTATTTATCTTTTCTTACTTGAGGAGCTGTTCTGCAACACTGATCAGCTACACCACCTTTTGCTGTATCTCTTCAATTTCTGCAATATTACTCTGAAGAGAAGATACATTTTTCTATTTTTTGAGCTATTATATTATATTATTTTATATTAATTAGATGAAGTTGCAAAAAATATCTATATAGTAGCAGTGTGGTATTTCCTGCTCTTTGCTTGATTTTTCCCCTTACAATTTTTAACATTCTATTTGCCTTTTTGAGTAATGTTATATATTGATGTTATGTTTACATGGAACTGTCCCAAATGCTCTAAGCTTCTTCCTGAGAGATAATGGCTAAATTAAAACCTGTAATTGTACATGTATATCATAAAGAGCTTCCTCTTTTTCAATTCATGGTACTTCACAGTAATGGATGCAGAATTTCACCCATTGTTTTATGCCTAGTAAATGCACTGGAGACAGTGATATGCATCTTTAACTCATCTCAGTTACTTTCTGCTCTGATTCATGAGAAAAAATTCTATTACCAATAGACCCCACAGTACAGCCTTGCTTTTTTTTTCCTAGTAGCTGGTACAATGCTGTGGTCTGGATTCAGTATGAGAATAATGTTGATAACACACTGATGTTTTGGCTCTTGCTAGGTAGTGCTTACCCTAAATCAAGAACCACTCAGTTTGCCCATGCTCTGCCAGTGAGTAGGTGCATGAGAAACTGTGAGGGAGAACAGCCAGGACAGCTGACCTGAACTTACCAAGCATAGAGTGCCATGTTCAGTATTATAAACCAGAGGGAGGTGGCTCTAAGGAAGTGATTGCTGCTTAGGGAAAGGCTGGCTATCAGTCAGTGAATGGTGAAGATTTGTATTGTGCATTGCTTTTTTTTCTAGGATTTTATCCCTCTCTCCCTTTTTCCTTTTCATTGATATTTGTATTAATATTAATATTAGTATTAATAGCAGTATTACTATATTTTACTTCTTTTCAATTACTAAACTTTTCTTATTTCAAACCACATATTTTACCTGTTACCAATTCTCCCTAACCCACCAGAGGGAGGCACAGGGAGTGAGTGAGTGAGGGAGTGAGTGAGTGAGTGAGTGAGTGAGTGAGTGAGTGAGTGAGTGAGTGAATGGAAGGTACTTAGTTGCTGGTGGGGTTAAACCAACACAGTCTTTTTTTGTGCCCAGTGAGGGGCACAAAGCATTGAGATAATGGCAGATCTGACCAGAACATATTAGAACAAATTTATTATAAGCATTAATTGTATTAGTTTAATAGCTGGTTACAATATTAACCTCTTTCACTCTCAGAGTTGTTGCATTTGTTCTCAGGGTTCTTTTATGTAACAGCTTACTTGCAGTATGTGCTCTTGTCATAACCTCTTGTTTATAACTTCCAAGGGCTGGACTAAAGTTAGCATGTTGTACTCTAACACTGGCTTATGATATTACAGAATCAGTGGTCTTGAAATTAATCTGGTATGGTAATGAGTTTAGCTGTCATGTTTGTACTACAGGAACCATCATTTGGAAACCTAATGCTGCACATCTTACCTTTTCTTCAAGAACCAGCCTCTGGAGAAAGCACCTTCACACATTTTCTCCTTCTTCTCTAAGTCAAATGCTATAGCATTTGAGAATTTTGAAATTCAAACCAGCACAGTGCTACTGCTAGGAGCCATGAATGTGGCTCAGATCTTGTGTAGGGTAAGCAACTGTTTGTGTCTACTCCAAACCATGGGACAAGCAATGCTGCTGCTCAAATTCTAGCAAAAGGCACTGCTTGTACTCAGACCCCTGTGACAAGCACGATCTCCTCAAACCCCAGCAACAGGTACCCCAGCTACTGATACCCCAGAGATGAGTGATGCAGCTGAACCAGAGAACAAACCCATGCCTGTATCAGTTGCCCCTATACATACAAAGAAATGGACAGGAAAGGCAGGTTGTTTACTACAGGAGCACAAAGCAGGGAACCACAAGGGCAGAAAGAAGAAGCAGAACAAGAAGTAACCACTCGATCCTGCTCCCCAAGTGAGCTGTGTTGTGTATGAAAAGGTTTCAGCTATTGTCCAGTATGAGCACATTGTTTCCTGGCTGTTTGGATGCTGGCATTGTGGGGCCAGTAGCCTGGAATTTTAAAAGGTTAGGGAAGTCAAGTAGCTGGATCACCTTCTAGGAAAATGGGCATTGACAATGTGATTGGAAAAGGGACATAAATCCTCAGACTCTCTGAAGGTAACTCCTGTTAAATGTGAAGTATCCCAACAAAGAAGATGTTATGTGACACCCTGGCAAGTGGACCACAGTTGGAAGAGGTATCCCACGCCTCAGGGAATTAGCTGTGCTAGAGATTACACATCTGCTTGCAAGAAATGTGCAATTACCCACAGAAACAGACCAAGTCCAGTGCACATGAAGCATGTGTGGACCAGTATCTCAGCTATTAATAGGAAGACTTCTTTTGATCAAGAGGGAGTTTATAGAAAATACACACCACAACCCTAGAGGCATGGGTACCTGGAAGGGAAAACAATCACAAATGAGGGCTCTTCCAGAAAACTTGCTGTCCAGTCTTCAGTTACTAGCTCCCTTGGCAAAGTGGAAGGATTGATCTTCCTCAATATCACATGGAAAGGAATTCTAATCTGTTTTTACAACTAAGTGAGGAATCCTATGATCAGGACTAGAGGGGTCTGACCCCTGTCAGGTGGAGGAGTGGGACATGGTTTACTAGACTCTGTAGATCTGATGACCTGGCCCATCAGCTCCATGGGGATCTCTAGTAGACACCAGTGCACAATGTACACTTAATACCATCAAACTATGCAGGGAGAGAATCCATTTGTGTTTCTGGAATGGCAGGGGAATCCCAGCAGCTACTGTAATGGAGGCTGATGTCAGCCTGACTGGGACTGACTTATTATGATTGCCTGAGAGGCATCTTTGGAGTAAACTACCTCAGGAGAGAGTATTTCAAGGACCCAAAAGGATAATAACTGGTCTTTGGTATAGCTGCCCTGGAGATGAAGGAAGTTAGGAAGCTGTCTACCTTGACTAGTCTCTTGAAGGACCTTTCTGTTGTGGGGTTGCTGAAAAACAGCTGGTGCCAATTGCTACCTCAAAGGTGCGCCAGTCAGAGGATTTCTGCAATGGAGACTCCATGGTTCCTCCCCATAGGCTGGTTTGCTGACTGGAGAGCCAAGGGGTGATCAGCAGGACCTGCTTACCTCATAAAAGCCCTATATGGGGCTTTTAAGGGGTAAAAAGGCCCTATATGGGGCTTTAAGTATAAAAGTTTAACAGAGAATGGAGACTAAAAGAAGATTATTGTGGCCTTGGGGGGAAAGAAGGTCAAAGACAGTTTGTTATACAAGGATGGCTTCCTCAGGCTCAAGAATGATACATTGTGATGAGCAAGAAATTAGGCAAAGAAGTGGGACATCTGCATGGATTAATAAAGAACTCGTGTCATTACTCAAGTATAAGCACAAAGCATACAGAAGGTAGAAGTAGGGTCATGCCACTTAGAAATAATGTTGAGAGGCTGTCAGACTAGTAGAAATGAGACAAGGAAGGCCAAGGCCCACACAGAATTAAATCTGACCAAGAATGTCAAGAATAACAAGAAAGGCTTTTTCAAATACATCAATAACAGAAAGAAAACAAAGGATAATGTGGGCCTAGGGGACCATGGTAACAGGATGTGGAGAAGGCAGAGTTACTGAGTGACACCTTTGTTTTGGTCTTCACTGGCTGTGGTATTCACATTCTTTGAACAGAGAGAGACATAATTCTCTCTTCCAGGATTTTTCCTAGGGAAGGCAGTGAGAACCTCAGAGAAGAAGAGGAAACAATTCTTACCCCTATTCACTACTCCTCTTGTTTTGCACATGTGGAATGTGTTATGGAGATTTTTTACCAAAAGTGATTTGGTTATTGGACACTGGTGAAGGTTGTTTTGTTTCCTTGGCCAATTGGGTCAAAGCTGTGTCCTGGCTGTCTTAGACAGTCACGATCGGCTGTTGCTATAGGACACGAAAGAGCACAAGCTCACCACCGTTCTCAAGGTGAAGAGAAAATGGGAAGTTTATTTTCTGACTCCAACATTTATAGTTTTCTAAAAGTGACAGTGGATTGGAGGGTGACAGTGACACCTCTCCAATGACACCGGTCAAACCAACAGTCCCTCAACTCTCTCCTCCTCCATAAAGGAATGCAAAACAATAAGTTATTTACAGAAAGTGTGTGAGAAAGTTCACTACAAGAATGTCAACATCAGGCTTAGAAAATCTTAAAAAACCAGCGTGACAATTGGCAAGACCAGCCTGCAGGGATCTCAGGAGACCAGGGTAAAAAAATGCTGGAAGAATTTTCCTTGGTCAAGAAGGGTTGGGTTGGAGAACACTTAAGGAAACTTGCCATCTACAAGTCCTATGTGCATGATGCACACAGGAGTGCTGAGACAGCTGATGGACATCATAGCTATGTTTCCTTAACTTTGAAAGGTCACGGAGATCAGGACTAGTGCCTGAGGACTGAAGAAAGTAAACGTCACCCCAGTTTTCAAGTAAAGTAAGAAGGAGGATGCAGGGCACTATCAGCCAGTCAGCCTCACCTCAGTCCCTGGAAAAGTGATGGAGCACCTCATTCTGGAGGCCACTTCTATCACAGAGGGGACAAGAAGATGATCAGGAGTAGTCAGCATAGATTCACTAAAGGTAAGTCTTGCTTGACCAACCTGATTGCCTTCCACGATGAAACAACTACATGGATGGATGAGAGGAGAGCAGCAACTCCGAGGCTTTTGACACTGTCTCTAACAATGTCCTCACAGACAAATTCAGGAAGAGTGGATGAATGGACAGGGAGGTGGATTGAGAACTGGCTGAACAGCAGATCCCAGAGTCACAATCAGTGGCACAGGCTCTAGTTGGAGGCCTGTCTGTGGTGGCATCTCCTGAGATTCAATACTGGACCCAGTCTTGTTTAATTTATCCATCAATGACTTGGATGAAGGGCAGAGGCCTCCTCAGCAATTTCACTGACAACACAAAGCTGGGAGCCCAGAGGGCTGTGCAGCCCTTCAGAAGGACCTCAGCAGCCTGGAGACATGGGCTGAAATTCAGCCAAGGCAAAGGCAGGGTCCTGCAGCTGGGGAGGAACAACCCCACGCACCAGCACAGCCTGGGGGTGACCTGCTGGGAAACAGCTCTGTGGAGAAGGACCTGGGAGTCCTGGTGGACAACAAGCTCTCCATGAGCCAGCAGTGATAACCTGGAGTGTAATTAGGAAGAGCAGTGCCAGCTGGTCAAGGGAGGTGATCCTGCCTCTCATCTTGGCCTTAGTGAGGCCACATCTGGAGTGCTCTGTCCCATTCTGAGTACTTCAGTACAAGAGAAACATGGAGTTCCTGGAGTGTGTCCAGCAGAGAACTCTGAAGATGATTAAGGACTGGAGCATTTTTCTTATGAGGAAAGGCTGAGGAAGCTGGGCCTTGGGCCTGTTCAATGTTGAGAAGAGATGACTGAGAGGGACCACATCATTGTCTGTCAGTATCTGAAGGAAGGGTGTCAAGAAGATGGACCTAGCCTCTTCTTGGTGTTGCCAAGCAATAGGACGAGAGGCAACAGGCAGAAAAGGATGTACAGGAAGTTCCACCTGAATATGAGGAAGAGCTTCTTTACAGTGTGGGTGATCCGTAATGCAACTGGTTACCCAAAGAAGTTGTGGAGTCTCCCTCACTGGAGATACTCAAGAACTGTCTGGACACAATCCTGTGCCATGTGCTCTAGAAATGTCCTGCTTGCACAGGGCCCTTGGACCAGATGACCCACTGTGGTACCTTCCATCACTACCCACTCTGTGATTCTGTGATTCCATGATTCTGTGATTCTGTGATTCATGCCATCACTGACTATGGCCATACCAGACATGCTGGAACTGAAACATAAGAACTGCTAAAGGTAAAGGTAATAAAGGTAACCCAGTCGTACCAAAATTTAAATCAATGATGCATCTTTCTCAATCCCTTTAATGGCAGAGTGAAGATCACAGCCTTCACTTAGAGGGGTGTCTAGTACAACTGAAATCACCTGCCCCAGGGTGGAAATACAGCCAAAACTACTTCTATATACTGACCTAGGCAGCTTTGATAGATTGAGTCCAAGGTCATGGTCTAAATTAACTAATTGCACTTTTACAGGGATGGTTCATAGACTAAGGAAATTATATCTGTGTGTATAAATACCAAGAGACAAAAAGGTGATGTGTTATTAGGAAGTGTTGGACCTGGTGTGAAGTAAATTGTATGTAATCAGGGGTGGATACTATCCTTGTTTTGGCTGTGACGGACTTCATTTTCATCTGAGTAACTGGTACATGCTGTGTTTTGAAATCAGTGTGAGGATAATGATAACACAGCAATGCTTTTGACTATTGCTGAGCAGTGTTTACTCTGAGACTACAACTTTTCAGTGTCCTATTCTCTGCCGGTGAGCAGGTGCCCAAGAAGCTGGAAGGGACCATGGACAGGACAGCTGACCTGAACTGGCCAAAAAGATATTCCATACCATAGAACACCATGTCCAGTATATAAATGAGGGAGAGTTATGTGGAAAGGGGCCAAGTGCTTTCTGGGTTAGGCATCACTACTGTTCACTGCTGTTCGATATTGTTCACTATTGTTCACTATTGCGGGTAGTGAACAATTGTATTGTGCATCACTTCTTTCTCTTGAGTTTTACTCTCTCCTTTTCGTTAAAATTATTATTGTTGCTATTGTTATCATTACTATTATTGTAATTATTGCTATTTTTGTCATTAGTATTATTATTTTGTTATTATCATTATTATTTGTTATTAGAAGTATTAGTATTATTGCTATTTTTGTCATTAGTATTATTTTTGTCATTAGGAGTATTATTAAATTTTATTTTGTTTCAATAATTAAATGTACTTATATCAAGCCATGAAGTTTAATTTTTTTCCTTTGGCTGCCCTTCCCGCTGGAGGAGAGATCAAATTGATGTGTGATTCTTAGTTGCTGGCTGGGGTTAAACTATGATACCTGGCCAAACAGAAAAGATGCCAGCTTTCTACCACTAATATCGCAGTTTCTCTGCTCACTGCATGAGAATAATAGACTGGAAGCTGCTTAACTTTGCAATTATGTCTTATCCAGATGTTCCTCATTTCCCTGTTCCTGTGGTCTGCTGCTCTTTGTCCAAGTGCTGCTTTTGGAGCCCTTTCCCTGCAGCTCACAGGGAAAGGATGTACATGTTTTGAGAGTGAGCAATATGTTTTGCTAGTTTTAAATACAGCTGGCAAGCTGAAGCACATTAGTCCTACTAACATAAATAGAATTATGAACAGCCACATTTGATATGTGTGTCCTAAATCAAATCCTTCTCTTCTCCTCTTTGAGTTCACTTGTCTTCAGAAATCGCTGAGTCTCTTGACACTTTTCAAGCTATGACATCTGCCTGTAGGCACTTGTTCTTCAAAGCAGTAACACCACCAGCATTAAAGGATTACTAACTAATAAGCAGAAATATGTAGTTGAAAGGGAATTCCTCTCTTTTGAGTGTTCGTACACATCAATGCATTCTCCTATGGAAAATATTAAATTGTTTTTCTGCAAGGCAGATAAAGTAATAATCACTGTAATAAAGTAATGTTATAAAGTAAAGTGTTATAAAGTAAAACTTTTATCCAGAGGACTTCCCTCCTCTAACTTCTATGTCACTCTTCCATCGCATCTTACATTCAAGGACCTTAAAGAAGTTTGCAGATAACAATAATTTCCTAGCACTGCTGAGAGCTGTGGGAGATTGAACCTTACACCACAGGTGATGAATGTAAGGTGCAGGAGAAACAATTTAGTAGGCATTTATCAGAAAATGGAAGAAGAAGAAACAGCCGTTATATGGCCGAACTTAGTACATACTAGGAAGGTCAAGAATCTCTCACTGGCTTCCATCTGTCCAAATGGCCAGGACACACCTTCTATGCCTGCACAATCAATTTGACAACACAAGAAAAAAATTGAAACCCATTGACTGTGCAGCGTACTTAGATTCTGCAGGATGAAGAGCCTTCACAGATGCATTATGACTTGGAGACTTGAAATAGGTAGTGCTGCTAAGCTTCAAGTAAAGTGTAGGGCTGGACTCTACAGCAGGAGAAATGTTTAGCTATGAAAGGACACCAGCAATGCACAGTCTAAATAAAATGATTGGCTACTGTTGAGCAGCAGCATAAATAAATGCTTTGGTCATCTGCTCTGTGGACAGATCACAGGCTTATATATCAAAGACTTATGTCTGACCACTTCATGAAAACCAAGCTTGGAGCCTTGACAATTTCCAGTGCTTTCCACCTTCTTTGTGAGGAAGATACTCATCTATATCCAATCTGAACTTTCCCTGATGCTTAAGCCATTCCTTCAAGTCTTTTTAGCACACACAAGACAGAAGAATTCAGCATCTCAGTCTCTGCTTTCCTTCATGTCAAAGGTGTAGACAACAATGAGATTATGCCTACACTTCAATAAGATGGACAAACCTAACATCCTCAGCTGCTCTCTAGTCCTTTCAACATGTTTGTTGCCCTCTTTAGGACACATTGTAATTTTGGGGAACCCAAAGCTGCATACAGTACTCAAGATGAGGCTGCACCAGTGCTAAGTACATTGGGACAATCACTTATTTAGGCCAGTTAGCTATACTGCACTTGA
The DNA here is from genome assembly GCF_012460135.2 of Molothrus ater. Taxonomy (NCBI): domain Eukaryota; kingdom Metazoa; phylum Chordata; class Aves; order Passeriformes; family Icteridae; genus Molothrus; species Molothrus ater. The sequence continues at coordinate 52,887,927 of NC_050511.2, forward strand.
CATACCCCAGGATACTGTTGGCCTTTTGGCTGCTAGAGCACATTGTTGACTCCCGTCAGAACAACCATTGACCAAAACTCCTCTATCTCTTTCTACAGGGCTGCACCTCAGAATCTGGTTGCCCAGTCTATATATGCATTTTCCATTACATTCTCCCAGGTACAAAGTGAGACATGCTGTTAAATTTTATATGCTAGTGATCTTACAGCACTCTAATCTTTTAAATATCTCTCTTTGTAAGGCATCTCTACCCTCAAGGCAACCAGTTTCTCCTCCTAGCTTAGTGTTGCCTGCAAACTTTCTTAAAGTGCATTTCACTTTTGTGTCCAGGTATCTGACATAAAAAAAAAAAAACATAAAAGCATTATGCTGAGAGCCCTGAAAACACCACCAGTATCTGGCCATGGCCAAAAGTTACCTCCTTTACTACAGCTCTTTGAACACAATCCTTCATCCAATTTTTCAACCATTATATTGTGTATGTGTCCACCTGTATGCTCAACATTTTGTCCAGAAGGAAAATGTCCGAGACTGTACCCAAAAACTTCGCTAAAAATAAAATACCCCACATCCACTGCCTGCCCTTTGTCCACTAGACAGTAACCTTAAGAAGGCATGACCTTCAGGAACACATCCTGGCTTTGATTGATGACTGCATTGTCTTTCAAATGTTTGACAAGAGCTCCCAGATAACCTACACAATATTATCATGAACTAAAGTGAGAATGATTGAAATTAAGTTTTGGCCACATGAATTTTCTCCCTACTGTGTCAAACAACACTTCTGTAATCATCCTATGTAGCCTGATTTTGCTTCCAAAGTCCATACACTTTTCTTTTCCTTTCTGAAAGCCATAGGAATTTCCTACCCTTGGTAAATATCAGTTTGGATTATGTGATCTGTTTCATTCAGTTCCTATTCAAAGTTCATAGTTTGACTGGAAATTGCACTTTTAATCTGATAACATAGTTTCTAGTCTTGTCAAAGGCTGAGAATTTCCTAGAGGTAGTCTAAGCCTCAGATGCAGAAAAAACATTTTAGTTCTAGTAGTATAGTACAGCATAGATTTCTGTATTGCTTACACTTTATGGGCCTTTAAGTAAAAACATCCTTATTTTTAAACTCCCATCCACCTCTTATAAGCAGGTTGTTGACTTTTGAGAAGAAAATTTAGGAGAATAAGGATTTCTATTCTGTATGAAATTACCACCATACAATTTCAATCTAACTCTATAAAATTATGCTTTTGTAAATGAGTCTAATTCAGAACCATAAATGATTTAAAAACATTTGTTATTGATATTTTTTAAAGCTCTGAAGCCATGTAAGAATTCAGGAGTTATAGTAAAGCAACAAAATGGAAAACTGGCAAATATTGGAATCCTATAAAAATTAAAATACTGCATTAAAATCTTCCTGGCTTCTTTCCAGCTTTGCAGACTTTTAAAAAATAGGTTAATGAACTATTTATTCAAATATCTCTCTGTGCCTGGGAAAAAGGGTGTCAAATAAGTTCATTTGGTATAAAACTGTTCCATTGAAAAAGCTGATAAAAGGAGATTGCATTTTCTGCATTAATGAGTACTTGAAACTTCAATATGTTTCCATGTTTAAAAGGTGTGAAGGTGCTCCTAATTCTCTTCCCTCACACAGAAGACGTCTAAAATATGTTTTTGAAGTGAAAACTTCTCTGTCTAGCCTAAGACATTTCTCTTGATAAAGTGATCTAATGATTTCAAAGCAGTCAAGAGTCTTAATAAGAGTGGAAAGACTCATTAGTAAAGCAGGAGATACAGAATAGATGATAATGTCCTGGTAGTAATGTTCAGGCCAGGTCTGCCAACCTGATAGCTGGGTACCTTGGCACAACTGATCTGAAGAACCCAATTTTCACCTGTCGGAGGACCAGTCATATTTCAGATGACTGAGCAATAACATCCAGAAGGAATAGCTCATATTTACATATGTTTACAAAGTGGTGAACTCTGTAGGCAGTGTCCTGTTCCAGAAATTTGGTTTGATAATCATGAAATCCAGCTGGGCATGAAGAAGTTTTGTTTCCCTTTCAGAATGCCAGTAAAGCCTGTAAGTGTCCTTCTGTTGCTTCAGGGAGGCTCAGGTCTATTAGGGAATAAGACCTGGTGCTATATTGTTTTTAATTAGGGTATGAAATGCTCTATAATAGTTCATTTATTTTTTATCCTCATACCTCCTCCAGTGATTCTGCAAAAATACTGGCATGTGTTATTCCTGGGTGCAGAGCCTAGCCTGGTTCAAAAACACTAGGTCAAACCAGGACATCAGCTTTTGTCAAGGGAAGACAGTAAAGGCATCAGTCCAAAGCCTTTGTTGGTTGTCAAGTCAGTTGTAATGCTCTTCGCATTGCCACAGCAGTCGTGAGAAGCATCTTTCCTTTGTTATTCAAAGTAGTTATTGTGCTGGCAATAATTTACCCCATCTTTCTTTCTTTTTCTGGACATTATTTTCAGCAATGCTAGTTTTTCCTGTTGTTTTCAGACATCTATTTGTGAACACTTGCTAATTAGAACAAGCAATACCATCTCCTCATTTAGTGACACTATTTTCTCTACTGGTGGTGGTTGAATACAGAGGAGCAGTCTGGGATCTGCATCATGAGTAATTAATTACATCATGAGTAATGCATTACAACTGAGGTAGAGTAGCATCTTAGCCCTCAACACAATGTTCCTCAAAAAACAATACAGATGGTAAAGCTTCATTTCTGAGACACTGATATGTTGCCTGTTTCTTACCTTTTGCAAGGCAGCAACACAAAATGATGAACATCTTCCATGTTTTCTGTTCATCTGTAGAGTGATTATATTTATAGTCATAAGTAAAAAAGTAAAATGTGTTCAGCATACAATAATTTTCCTTTATTCATCTGTGTGTGAAACAGATTGTGTGACTCAGTCTTATTTGTATGGAAAAGATTATATCCAGCTACTCATTCATACTGTACTACTCCACTTTTCTCAAAACCTAAAGGTTACAGATTTCTTTGCACTTCTTGCTTGCAGGAATAATTAATTCCGGTTTTTGAAGTTCTTTTGGACACTATGAACAGTACTTTAACTTTGCACACAGTACATCTATAGAACACATGTTTTAAAATTACAATGTTATGTGGTGCTAATCTGAAGCCTAATTTCTGCAGATGGGAGATACAGCAAAAAAACCCACAAGTTATCTCCATTTCTAGAAGTGGAAGAACATAGATTTATAAATGAAAACACTACCTGCATAATTTTAGCTTCAAATGCATTTCTGAAGCTATTTGTGGAATGTTTTTTCATTAACATTTGGTAAAATTCCAGTAGTCGCAGTGCAGAAGTTCTGCTTTGCTGTTTGTTTGATTTAATTATATGACCATAATGATGAAAATGGACTGCTCCCTGAAAATGAACTGCTTACTTCAATTGGACTGTATTTTGCCTAAATTTTCAGTCATTCTGAGATTCCCCAACTCACTCTGTATGTAGGTGATTTTCCTTAAAAGCAAATAGAGCATTCTAATTGTCAATGAAAAAAAAGCAAAAATTTGTAATCAAGCCTTCTAATTGTTACCAAAAAAAACAACCAAAATCTCTGGAACCTGTTTGAGAACCAGCATAAATATTTAGAATGATTATGTCCACAGATTCCTCTCTGCTAAACAATGACTTCCACAGAATTTAATAAAATTTTATTACAGACCTACCAAAAATAAGGCTTTAATTTAGTAATTATGTGGATTTTCTAAAACAAGTTTTTACAGAATATTTTTTTATTTCATTCTAGTAATGGTTTCATAATGACAAATAGGAAAGTTTTGGAAGTGCCTGCATTAACCTATTTTTGGGATAGGATGTGCTCTGTGATGTCCTGGAAGCTCTTGGTACTGTAAAGCAGTATTCATAATTATGGCCAAACCATTACAGCCAGCTATACTCTCATGCTGCTATAGGAAACAAATGCTGATAAACTGCATTTTTGGATCAGTAAGGTAAGAATTATAGATGTCACCTACATGAATTTCTGTAAGGCCTTTGATAAGCTCCACAACATTCTTACCTCTAAACTGCAGATGTAAAGATTTTGTGGAGAAGGAATTTACTGACAGCTGCACCCAACAATTGCAATAGGGTGGTGAGACATTAAAACAGGTTTCCCAGAGGAGCTGTGGATACCCCATCCACGAAAGTGTTCAAAATCAGGTTGGACTGGGTATTTGTACAATCAGGTCTAGTGAAAATTGACCCTTTTCATTGCAGGGAAGTGGGACTATATGGCCCTTAAAGGTCCTTTCCAGCCCAAAACATTCTGTGAGTTGATGATTCTATATTTAATGTATGTGGCATTTGGCAAGAAGAAGGACCTAGGGTGAGGGTGTCTTTAAATCATTAGGTTACAGGCATATGCAACATTCTTTATCTCTGCTACTAGCGTGTCTGTAACTGAAAATATGATAATGCCTTCCTATTAAATTGTAGGGCAATGACATACGAGCTAATGGTGTTGCTCTGCATTTACACCCCTGCACAGAGAGCAGGATTCTTCTCCTTGTACTTAATCATCCCTAGTATAATGGTTTATATTATAAATTCTATCACAGTTTGTACAGAGACAGATGAGCAGCTATGGATGCCTTTGGATATTAGACAATGAGTGGATATTTTTCATACCAAAATCTGGACACTTTTATATTAAATAGATGTCAGTAAAGCATTGCACAGTTTATAATACTAATTAAATTGTTGTATTTTTAGTATGGAAACCTTGAAAACTACAAGCCTTGATCTATGATGAATGATGCAGTCATTTTTGTACTCTAGGTTTAATGGCTTTTCTTGCCATGCAGGGCTAATTTAAGGAAAGTTCATCCCAGACAGTCTAAGACTCTACTTCCTTTCCTTTCTAGGGTAGAAATATAATACCAATAAGACAGTTTTCCTGAATAATTTAACCTTTTCTTTAAGTAATACAATGACAGTGGTTATTGTGTATTATGTGGGTCAAATTTTTCCACCTTTTGTGTGGAAGGAAAATGACTTTTCCAAATAAGAATAATTATGAAGTATTGAATTCTTTCAAGACCCTGTCTGTCTATCAGTGTAAAAGCTTTGTGCTTTGTGCTTCAAAACAGGAAAAGGTTATGAGCATTTATGATTCCTGAGACCATCCATGTATCAGATGGAAAAGAAATCTTGAGTCACCTATAGAGGATAAAAGAATGCACAAGACTTCTGATTAGTATCCATCCACCACTGGAATGGACCAAGCCCAGTTTTGCATCCTCTGTGGTACAGAAGCTTCCTAAGAATCTCTTACTCTGTGATGCACTTTTTCCAGCTCATATGCCCGAGCACATTGGTGCCTATCTCCAACACAGACCCTACAGAGGTCCATTTAAAAGATGGAGAGTTCTTAGATTTTCTGAACATTACTGTCTGGTGTCTGTGCTCCGAATAAGACTCACACACAGACACAATGCTGAATTCACAGTGATCATGGCTACTTTCATTCAAAAATAAACAAGTGAAAAACACCCCATTGCAGAAGAAAGATAAAGCCTGTTTTAAAGACAAAATTTCATTGACTTCAGGATAGGAAGCAAAATGTATGGGAAGTGAAAAGTGGGTCAGATAAGTAAGTGTGACGTTAGAAGTACAGTGTAAGCTTAAGAAAAAACAAAATACAAAACAATCACGAAAATTACCTAGGTAACATGGACTAGTGTATTAACAATAAAGAAACAAAAAAACTATTGCTTTGCTGAGCTGTGTTTGATGCAGCTCTTGCTGGGGTTTGCCCTGGCACACTGTTGCCTCACACTGAGCCTGCTGCCAACCAGCACCCCTGGGTCCCTTTCTGCAGGGCTGCTCTCCAGCCACTCCCAATTCATGTTTGTGCCAGGTGTAACACATGCCAGAGGCAGTGTCCAGTGTCTGTTCTTGTTAAATTTCATGCCCTTGATGATTGCTTAATGCACCGATCTATCTAGAGCTTTCTGGAAGGCCTCTTGTCCCATGAGAGAGTCAATGGCACCTCCCAGTTTGAACTCATCATCAATCTCTCTAATGGTGCATTCAACTCCAACATCCAGGTCATTGACAAATATTGAACAGCACTGGCCCTAGAATTGAGCCCTGAGGAGCACTTCTGTCTCCAGAGGCTGTCTCCAGCCACAGGTAGCTCCATTCCCTGCAGTCCTTTGAGCTATTATTCAGACAGTTCTATAGCTAGTACACCTTTACCCTACTCATCCCACAGCTGAGTAACTTGTCCAGAAGGATGTAGTGAGACACAACATAAGAAGTCTTATTAAGACCAGAAAAAATACCTTCATCAACTTCCTTTCATGCATTAAGAGAAGAAGGTTTCTCTATCTGTCTTTTGAGGATGTTTGTGGGCGCAAAATAAGGTATCAGATTGCCTCCTCATTGGCCACTGTCTATGTGTGTCCTTCTTTAGTTTCCATGATTTATGGGTCATTATCTGCTTAGTTTCACCCACCTTCTTTGTGACAGAGGGCAGCGAGAGCCCACTGCTCCATACAGGAAGATGAGTGGGATATCAGGCATAGTAGCCAGGCAGATGGATTGGGTATCCCACTGAAAAGGAGGTGGGCTGGGGGTGGGATAAGTCCAGGTCAGGGTCAGTGTCAGAGGCAGGTGTCAGGGTCAGATAGCCCACTGTACATTGTGTTCTGGGTGTGGACTCATGGATTTGGATGCTTCTGTTCTTGACAGGCATCTACTGTTGCTGACTGGATGCATTGCCAAACTTTTGTTCCTGGCTTCTTCTTCCTCTTTGCTGATTTTTCAGTGTCTGTTGATAAAGGCTACATTTGTCACTATGGGGACCTTTAGTAAACAGTGGTAAATGAAGGCAATCAGTAAGAACTTGCTGAAGACAGCAGATTTCTGAGAGGTAAAACTGTTTCAAACCATATTCCAAATCAGACCTTGAGAAGATATCAGGTAACCAAGAAATAGTAACAGCTTAAACCACTCATTCTCGCCTATGAGAAAGGCTGTCATATATGTGCATTTCTGACAGGTTTTGGAATAAACTTGTGTTCAGGGAGTTGGCTTTTCTGTTACGGATTCTCATCCTTTTCTCTCATTGAAGGCAAGGCACACTTCCTTACAGCACTTTGTCCAACAAGGTAGACATGCCCCTTACAGTGGCTTGTGAGCTATCCAGCAACACAGGAAAAGGCTCTTTGGTACAAGCACTGTTTCTCTGGTCACTAGTCACAGATTTCATGGTCTGAACAGTCACTTTCTGTAAGAAGGGGCAATTCCATGCTTACCTCATGACAATGTTTTCTCTCTAAAGCTGGAGGACACAAAAATTTGAAAGTGTTATTTCTTACTCTGTGTGTCTTCTGCTTAGTTGTAAAGAAAAGTTTAATTAAAAATGCTTCAGTAACCACACAGAGGATTCCATTTTATGGATGGTTGAACTGGAAAATAAAAAGTCATTACCTGTGAAATATCCTAATTAAATTCTCAATGGCACGTTCAAATGTAGTTTCTAAAGTAATGTTTAAAAGAGATTATAGTTTCAAAGTATAGTTTCAAAGGTGATATTTTTTCTTTTCATGATTTCCAAATATATTCTTTATTGGAACTAGAAATTTACGAGGGTTAATGTGCTCTTTTCAAGGTCAACAACTATGAACATACATGTGGAGCATGTAGTTTACAACATGAAGATTTTACCTGTTGCAGAAAAAACACAGAAACTGGAATTTTGAGGCAAATCTGAAGATCACAATTCTGAAATGCTGTTTGAAAAGTAGACTTGTCCAACATTTGAAAGGATGGCTTGGTCTGCTTTGAAAAGTTCATTAAAATCTGGCATTTCTGCTAAAAAATTACTTTTCTGAAGCTATTAATATGTTTTGTTATGATTTTAGAAATTGGGTTTTGTTTCTACTTTATTCTTGTTAGAAAGAGAAATTCAGAGAAACATGAGTGTAATCTCTCTTCCATTGTAACACCAACAGAATTACAGGAGAGTTGCTGAAAACTTTACAAATAATTTCTGAAAAAAAAGATAAAAAATGTTTTCATGGGTGTTACAATTTCACTGGCAATCTTGTTTGCAGAGTTCGGAGACTAATTATTATTCTGAAAAATCCTAGTTACAACAAAAGAATTGGCCCTCCTTTACATGATAAGAGGACAACAGAAAATATGGGTCTATTTGAAAATGAAGTAGGACAGAAGAAGATGATGCAGGGCAAAAGTGGCCCTTTATTTTTTAACTGTCATTTACAGAGTGACATGATCTTATTAATAATTTTGAATAGTTATTAATGAATTTTACAGTCATTAATAATAAGAGAAGTAGTAATCATCATCATCATCATCATCATCATTACTTTCCCCTTGACACTGAGTCATAAAATAGTTTGGGTTAGAAGGGACCTTTGAAACTCATCTAGTTCAACCTTCCTGTAATGATCAGGGATGGCTTCAACCAGACCAGGTTGAAGGTCAAAGGTCTATCCAACCTCACCTTGAACACTTCCAGGGATGGGACATCTGCAGTGTGTTTGGGCAAACTGTTCCAGTGTTTCACCTATCTGGACTCAATCTATTCTTGTCCTGTTGCATCAGGTCCTTCTAAAAAGTCTTTTTCCATCTTTCTCAAAAGCCCCCTGTAAGCACTGAATTGTGGCAATAAGGTCTTCCTGGACTCTTCTCTTCTCCAGTCTTTCCTCAAGCGAGGTGCTCCAGCCCTCTGACCATCTTCATGGCCCTCCTTTGGACTCCAGCAGGTCCAGGTTTTTCCTGTGTTGAGGGCCCCAGAGCTGGGTGTAGCATTCTGGGGTGCTGTGTGTAGCACCCCAAGTCTTGCTAGAGCAGAGTAGAGAGATAAAATTGTCTCCCTTGATCTGCTGGCCACAGTGCTTTTGATGCTGTCTGGTTGACTTTCTGAGCTGTGAGTGTATGTTGTCAAGACACCTCCAGGTTTTCATCCACCAGGAGCCTCAAATCCTTTGTGGAAGGGCTGCTGTCAATCTCCTCATTCCCAAGCCTTTGCTGATATTGGGGATTGCTCCAACCCAGGTGCCACTCCTTGCATATGGCCTTGTTGTACCTCAGGAAGTTCTCATGGGCTCACTCCTGAAACTTGTCCACATTCTTGTGGATGGCATCCTATCTCTCAGGAGTGTCAGCTGCACTACTCACCTTGGTGCAAACTTGCAGAGGTTTCATTTACTGCAGCTCTCTGCTTATCATGGATGAAGATATGTCTTTGTAAATCTGCTAAAGGAAATCCTTTCTGGCTGCCCTGAGTCACCTCAGACTGCTATATCTATACCCCCTGTTTTGGGTTTTGATGGCAAAATGTTTACAGCAGCTGATCCATGCATATTGCTAAACTAACAATAATTTGGTGTCAGCTAGATCTCTTCAATTCTGCTTTTAGTATTCAGTATTCTTTAAACATATGCCAGTAATTTTACATTGGCTTTGTCATGATTTATTACATCTATATGTCTTCTAGTTTCCTTACCATTTTTATTCCTTCAATAGTTTGATATTTCAGCTTAAGAAAATATGGGTTTTTTTGCAATTTATCCCACTCCCTCTGTGACAATTGTTTGAAAAATGAGGAATGACCTTGTGTGTGTGACCTGGAATACTTCTGCAATATTTAATTATACCTGTTCTGCTCCTATCCTTGTGAACAACTTGGTTACTTTTACATGCACGAGGGTTTAATAAAGGCTATTGTAACAGATGCCAAGAAGTCAGTTCACCAGTCCTTTACTCCTGGAATTCCAATGAGGTCAGTGGAGATATTTCTGATTTATACTGTCATAACTGAGAATAATGTTCATGCAATCTGCCAGGGTGCCACCACTGACATATTGTTTTGAGGAAAATAGTGATTACGTAATGAATCCTACCTAAAAAGAGTGCTTTGTGGGAGAGTTTTGCCTATTTTCTCTAAGTAGGCTTATTCAGATTTAAATGGAAAGTAGTATGAACTCTAGGGGCAGACTTTGTCAAAATTCTGGTGTTAAAGTAGCAGACAGATGCTGAGTGGGCCTTTGAAAGCTGCTTTGGAGTCTTTCTTTCAACAAAATCAGTATGCTGATGTACAGCTTTTGTTATTTCAGAACACTTACATGGGAACTTTCTTAATCCTTAAGAACCTCATCACTTTTGAAGTTGATGTCTATGATGCCTATGCAATACTGTGACAATGTTCTAATGTCATGAGATATACATCACAATCTCAGATTTCATGCTCTGGGAAATATACTTAAGAGTTCTTGTTTTTTCAAATAGTCTCATATCCTGACAAGAACATTGTCCTGGGAGCTTAGGAATATACTCTTGGCAAGTTTAGAATTCATTTGTAGTTCCTGCCTGTTCATTGTCAGAGGGATAAATAGGTAATTTTGAATGTGATGAAAGATGACACACTATGTGGGGTGTTCTTTTAGGGAGAGCATGATTAATGAACTTATGGTAGGAATGTAGAAAGGCTGTATTGGACTGTGCTGACTGCAATACTCAAAAGAGTACAGTAATTTTCGCAAGATTGCTTCTCTTTACTGTGTTAGATCTTTAGTGCAGGGACAGTAATTTTTCCTCTGCCTTTGCATCTTACAAGTTATGTCACATTTCTTGCAGTAGTATAGGAAAAATAAATTGCTGTAATAGTAGTCTGCAAAATTACTGACTGTGTAGTCTTCCCATGTACTTGGATTAGAAAAGATGCAGTATACATGCTGCCTGCAGTGTGCATCTCTAACATACAGAGATATGGGATCTTGTGCAAAAGTATTACAAATATAACTTTTAAAGACTGATAAGCAAACAATCTAAATGCTGTTTTTTTGGTTTTTTTTCGGGAGCATATCAGGGTCAAAATACCATATAAATCTAAAAATTTTTGAATTATAGTGCTTTCTTATTTAAAATTTACAAATATGCACTTCGCTACTGTCATTTTCTTAAAGTAATTTCAAGTTTTGCTATTAATACATAGAATTTCAGACAGGCTTGTAATGGTTTACATGAAGATTTAAAAAAACAATTTGGTACATTACTAATTTCCCATGAAACAGATAAGCTTCTCCTTCCATCTCAATTATGTTGTAACTGAAAGGACTGCAAGTGGAATGAATGCAAATTTGATTAAAATATTGTAACTGGGGAGTTTTGTATTGGCTTTACAGTGAGGTTCTCCAATGCAAGGTGCCAGGCATCAGGAATCAGCATAAGGGCTGGCAGTCCTCTAATGTTCACTTTCTGAGCACAGATGTTAGCACAAAGATCTTGTCCTGGCAACAATGTAGTGACTCTTTACAGATCTGCTAATGGCATCCTAAGAAAGAAAAGGAGGAAAATAAAATTGGCAGAGAGAAAGAGAGGGAGACACCAAAAGAGAGAGAGAAAGAGAGAAAGAGAGAGAAAAGAAAAAGAGAGGGAGACTTTAAGTTTCAAACGTAGATTTGAGCTCTTTTTTTAACATCATCCTAATGAAGTCTGAGTAAGACCTGCCCAAATCAAGCGCTACAGGTCCAGAGCATTATAAAAGTTTTTGCATCTGGTGAGAATAAATCCTTGAGAAGGCTGGAGGAAAGCTCTAGGGCAGAACAGGTCACAGCTGGCTGTCTCTGAACAAGAGCACTGTCATTTCCCAAAGCAATTGGAGAAGAAATGCACTGGGAGAAGTGTTCTGTGAACCATGGCCTGACAGCCTCAGTCTGTCAGTATGTGACAGCAGCATGTGAAGAATAGTAAAATTAAAGCAGCAGACAGTATGTACAGAAATCAGCAAATACAGTGAGATAAAGAGAAGTTGGAGTATAAAATGTCTGTGGTCAGCTTGTATGATTTTTGGCAGCTATGCTTCTTTCCTCCTTCCAAGTGGTTGATTTTTTTATTTGTTTGGGTTTTTTTGTTTAGCTGTTATTTGTTTGGTTCTGTTTTGTTTTGTTTGTATTTTCGAATCCAATTCTCCTGTCGATACTTACACTTTTCTGATCTACTTACACACAGTTGAAGACAGTGAAATACATGGTATCTTTGGCATTTTCAGATCAGGGATGAGGTATTCCTCTAGATGGGAAATCTATTTGTGATATTACGATGGACATTCTTTCAGTTTTTTGGCCTTTGGCAGTGCTAAAAATCTGTTAATATCTGCCATTAAATATCTTTTTGAGGGATATAGTTATATTGGAGTGTTACTTTGCAATGTTGAGGGAGCAAACATATTCACAGCTTAACTATTCAGTCACCAAAGCTATGCACTGCGAGTAATCTTCTGGTTTGCATTCCAAAGATTGGTAGCAAACCTGTGGACACCACTGTGAAGAGTTAATGGGCACATCAGAGCAAGAAAAACAGTCCTCCCTCAGTACACCACTAAGCGAACATGATCTGTTTCCAGTCCCAGACCTTGACTTTCTGTAGCGTCAGTCAATTCATGTAGAAGAGATGTGGCAGTCACATAAACACAAAATGGCATAAATTTAACTCTAAAACCTCTCACTCCCTTTTATCACTTTTTCCAAGGTCCTGTGATAACTTTTTTTAAAAAAATTTTTCTTGCTTCTACACAGAGAATATCCCAGCCATAAGTTACTGACCTCAGGATCTGCAGAAGTGAAATCTCCCACCACCAGCTCCCACTCTGCTCGGTGCTGCGGGGATGCTTCCCTCCACATAGTGTGTGTATTCCTTGGTCCTTTTTCTCTCTCATGCATTCTCTTCAAAGTATGCTCTACCTGTCACTGATTATTTTGCCTATTAGCTCCCCTAGTGTTTTTTAGATTCTGCTAGACCCTTGTTCCTGCAGATTCCTTGTTTCTGCAGCTGTTCACAGACACAAATGTTGCAGGAAGACTTGTGGCAACTCACTTGAGATGGCTTTGCAGGAAGACTTTCAAGAAAGAGAGAGGAGCAAACAAATTAATTGTTAAAATTTCTTTCTATTGTGTGATAATTGTATCTTTTCTGGATGCATGGAAATAGCAAAATGTTAGAAAAACATATATGTAGAAATTATGTAATAATGTCCTGATTTATTTCCCTTCAAGTGCTTTTCTCCTTCTTTTTTTGAAAAATACCCGTTTAATGTAGTTTAATGTTATGGCTACTTTTCCTCTTCACTTTCCAGCTGCCCTGTGTTTGGTCAAATTCACAGATTTTTTAATTATGAAAAATTCTTTCCTTGGGAGAAGTTTGGAAAGGATTTAGACTTAAAGAAAATAAGGACTACAAAAGTGAATAAGACTTTCAAGATGCAGCCTTTTTTTTTGACACATATTTCTATCATTTTTGTCTGACAAATGAGATGTGTCTCTAAGAAGGTTCCAGTAGTAATTTCCAGACTGCAGTCTAAAACTCAAATAACTAACTCTACAAAACATGACAGAGTACAAATCTTAAACTTGGAAAGAAAATGGTGCATAGCTAAAGCTCAGCTGTGAAACATTCATAGCTGGCTTTAAGGTAACTGCCTTCTCACACTTCAAGTCTTGACTTTTACCATTTCTTCCCATTAACAGGCCTTCAAGATGACAATATATATAGAATGTGAGTTTCAGTTTAGTGCATGGATGTATTTGACAGAACCTTTATCCTGCTTGTGTAGGTTTAATTTGAAAACAAATTACGTCTAAAATTGCTTCTGTTCTGTCCTTTACTCTGTATTGTGCTAGAAGTTTGATTATTGTTACTAATATTGGAAATAGAATAGTTGAACATGTGCTGAAAATTCATTTCACAATCAGATTTGTTTCACTTTATATGTTCTGACACCTTTTATTCCTTTACAATTCATCTGATCAGAAAGTGCAAATTATTTCATGCAACAAAAAGCCTCTTTTGCAATTGGCCCTGTCGAGCGATTTTTCCCCAAATCTAAAAGGAGTTTCTGAAAGAATATATCTAAATTTGTGACAGTTTTTTCTTCTTTTCCCAGCATAGTGAAAATCCACCTTGTAGTTTTACTCTGGATCTGAAGAGGGAGGCATGCGGGTTTGGGAAAGCCAGCCAAACCAAACTTTCCTGGCTTTCCATGCAGGTGAGATTTGGATGCTGCAAGAGTGGAACTCCTGACCCCATTTGGCTCCTGGCATTTCTGCTGGGAGACAGCAGCTGTGAAAGCTATGGGCTTCCAGTTATTCTGCTGCAGATCTGAAAATTTGGCTTTGAAATTTTCAAGGCTGGATCCAGGGCATCCAAATCACAGAAACTTGGTATGCCACCTTGAAGACCCAGATATATTTTTAGAGGAAATTATCATGATCCTCCTTCCTCTTTTCATAAACCTGCTTCAGCTTCATTTACAAATCTATGGGCCCTCATGGGATTCATGCAAGAATTCCTAAAGAGCTAGCTAAGGTCATCGCAAAATCTTTCATGATGATTTTTGAGTGATCTTGGGAATCCAGAGAGATTGAGCCAATGGAAAGCTGGTCAATACAGTCATTGGTCACAGCAGGGTCAAGCAAGTCCTGCTTGTCAAACCTGATTCCCTTTTACAACAAGGGAATCCACCTAGCTAATGAAGAGAAGCCAGTGGATGTAATCGTTCTAGACTTCAGTAAAGCTTTCAGTACTGTCCATCTGAGCATCTGTCCCGGTTTAGAGCAAATCTGGGAGGAAACCTCTGAGGGAGTCTCTCTAGAAGGCAAGTTCAACTGCCCCTCCCCCCACTAGTTCAGGAGACATAAATCTCCTTTGAGAAAAGCGAAAAAAACCTGTTTATTTAACAAGCAAAGTATTCACAAACATGGGAAAATGAATAATATTAAACAGTGGAGCCTCTTGCTGTTCTGAAGAGATGGCAAATTCAGAGAGAGTCCTGTTGGTGGGGTGTAGCTCAGCTTGCTCAGTCCCTATCAGTCCCTCCAGTGCTGGAAAATGCAGCATCCTGGGCCCCAGTGGGCCACAGGTGTGAACTCCCAGTGTTCTTCTGGATTTCAGTCCAGAGCAAGGCTGATCAGTTCCAAGGAAAAAGAAAAGCCACAGTCAGAGGAACTTCCCTGGCTTAGTTAGCTAGAAAAAACTAACTAAAGGTAAAGAAGAGCTCTCTCCTACTGTCTGTACTGCAGAAAACACAGTCTGGGAGCTGGAATGCAAGGGAGCGAGTGCAGTTTCTGATAACAAACTTGAGCTTCTTTTTCCCCCCACTTCACTCAGAATCAGTCTTAAAGGTGCAGAAATTAATATCCAGCATAAACAGAACAGATGATTAGGATACAAGAATCATAATGTCACCCTAGGATAGCATTCTGGACAAGCTGTCCAGCACATGGCTGGATAAATACATCAGGTGATAGGTGAGCAACTGGTTCAGGGGCCAGGCAGAAAGGGTTACAGTGAATGGGGTGACACCAGACTGGTGACCTGTCACTGGGGGGTTCCACAGGGCTCCATGCTCAGCTCTGTGCTCTTCAACAGCTTCACAAATGGCTTGGACACAGGACTGGAAGGGTTACTAAGTAAGGTCACAGATGATACAAAACTGGGAGGAGCAGCTGACTCCCTCAAAGGCCGGAAGGCCCTGCAGAATGAGAGGACTGGGCAGGCACCAACTGTATGAAATTCCGCGAGGGAAAGTGCTGGGTTCTGCACCTGGGATGGGGCAACCCTGGATGTACAGACAGACTGGGAAAGGAGAGGCTGGAGAGCAGTGTTTTAGAAGGGCCCTGGGGGTCCTGGTTAATGGGAAATTGAACATGAGCCAGCAGTGCCCTGGCAGCCAGGAGGGCCCCCATGTCCTGGGGGGCATCAGGCACAGCATCACCAGCCAGGCAGGGGAGGGGATTGTCCTGCTCTGCTCTGGGACAGCCTCACCTGGAGTGCTGGGGGCAGTTCTGGGTGCCACAACATAAAAAACACATTGAGCTGTTAGAGAGCGTCAAAGGAGGGTAAAAAGGATGGTGAAAGGTTTGGGGAGGAAGCTGTGTGATGAGTGGCTGAGGTCACTTGATCTGTTCAGGCTGGAGAAGAGGAGACTGAGGGGAGACTCACTGCAGTTACAGCTTCCTTGTGAGGGGAAGAGGAGGGGCAGACACTGATCTCTTCTCTGCAGTGATATCGCCACTGTAACAGTGACAGGACACACTTCCCTGACAGGACATTACTTCCCCTGAAGTAATGTCAGGGGATGTTTAGGTTGGATATTAGAAGAAGGTTCTCCACCCAGAGGGTGGTTGGGCACTGGACCACACTCCCCAAGGAAGTGGTCACAGCACCAGCCTGACAGAGTTCAAGAAATATTTGTGCAATGCTCTTGTGTGTGTGGTGTTGCTCTTGAGACTGGTCCTGTGCAGGGCCAAGACTTGGATTCTGGTGATCACTGTGTGTCCCTGTCAGCTCAGTGTATCTATCCTGTGATTCTGTGATTTCGTGAAAGTGAAGAATAACACTTTGCATAAATGCTGCTGAACTTTTTAAATTCTTATGAGAAAGCGTGGAAATAAAAATAAGGCAAAATGATTGTTTTTCACTTGTGAAGTTGTCTCTAGAAGTGAAACTAATTTCAAGTGTATCAAGAGCTGAAAAGGAGGCTATGACATTCAGCCATTAATTTTGAACTACATTCTGTTTCTGTCAAACAGAAAACATTGCCCTCTACCTAAAGCTTTATAGACTGTGTATTTATTTCAGTTTTCTACTATAAATTGTAAGGAGACAGGTTTGAGCTCAGGTGAATCTTCAAGCTTAGTGATTTCTGATAACCGGTCTCAATGCAGTAATGAAGAGTTTTCTTTTTTCCATCATGTCTACCAAAGAACTGACCTGGTGGATGCTTAGATAGCACCATGCCTAGAAGAAAGTGATACAAGGCTGAACCAATGTTGCTCTAGTAAATGTAGTCCAAAATCCTCAGTGTTCTGAATAGCCACATGCCCCAGGGCAGAATGTGTGATTCAAGGTAGAAAATTGAATTAATATCTTCTGATGTAACTCTCCCAAATCTTAAAAATACAATTTGAAAAAAAACTCCAGAACTTTCCAAAAATGTAACAAAAATCTCAGCAAGGTCTTCATGAATACAGTGGAAACAAACTCTCTTCTATTTACTTTACATTATCTTATATATCTGCATAGCTCAAGGACTGAACTATAAGTCTGAGGTTCCAAAGGGAAGCAGGGGGCACATGCTTCAGGAGCATGTAGTTGTTGCGAGTTCTCTAATTCCTTTCTAGTGTTTTGATGAATTATTAAAGATTTTTTTTTTTGAGAATGAGGTAAAATCTACTACAGCAGCAAGAAATTGCAATTACAGTAATTTTTGGATCCTTCCGTCTAATTTTGCAGTAAGTACCAATCTTTACACAAGAAAGCAAACTCCTCTCTATTATTTTTTGGTGACTTGTTCTTCAGTTCACTAGCTCCATTAGTTAACAAAGATGACTCTTGCAGAAAGATCCCATATACTTCAGCCTGTGCAGGCACCAAACTGCTGAACCAGCAAGATGAGGTAATCAGAAATCTTAGTTTCTTGAGCCTGAATAAACATATCCTGCCTCTCAGGAGGGCTCTCAAATTGGGCTCTTTGCTGCACCAACTGCAGTCATGTAGTTTTTGGACAGTTTGAGCAGAATAGCTGCAAGTGTGGAACAATTGCTTTTCAAAGAATGTACCTTCAGCAGATCAAATCTATGGAGAAAAATCTCCTCATTAGCCCTGGCTTGCTTATGATTAAGAACAATTGCTGTTCTGTTCTGTGTTGCATACCCAACTGAATAAAAAAACAGTGTGTTGATACAGAAGTTAAGATTGAGGCTAAAGTCTCAACACATCCATGGGTGATGGTTACTTGCAGTTAAAAACACACCACAAAAAACCAAAACCTTCTGATTCATATTACTGGAACAAGGTACACGAGGAGGCCAGTCTTGCTTTGGAGGGAGAGAATTACTAAACCCACATATATAGAGATTGACAAATGTGGCATGAACAATCAAAGGTTCCTAGTACTGGAACATACAGCTTATGGCACATACAGCTTATGAGTACGTTAGGAGCATGGCAGAGTGCATGCCAACAGATGCCATTGTGGCTCCAAAGAAGGGGCTCTTTGAACCCTTTTGTAGCCAGGAACATCAAGGATGTTCTGGTCACTGCTGAGGTGCATGTGGTTGCCTTTCTTCTCCCTTGTTCCTTTTCCTGATCATCTGCTGGAAACAGGAGGGGTCCTTCCAGCACCAACTCCCTGCTCTCTCCTGTCATTTTCATTGCTGCTCTCCATGGAAGTGTCACTCCAACAGCTCAACCCCCTTGAACAGCCATGTCCTCCCCTCCTCCACCCTTCCCTTCCTGGATTGTGTAGAGTAAGTAGGATGGAGAAAGTCTGAAGTAGTACTCAGGTGCCATGGAACTTGCAATGGGCACGCTCCTGTGCTGTTACCCAACTGCATGAGTTGGTTGCACTACTGTTTACATCTGCAAATATTCTGTAGCCTGACAGCTTTCCAAATCGCAATTTTTACAGACAGTTTTCACTTGTTTATGTAGAAAATTATGATAGACAAATTTGGAATTCCTTCCACTTGTGTCTTGGGAAGGAAGTGTGTGGCATGATGAGTGTGTGGCATTTATATGCCCTAAAGGATTTGAAAATGCAGAAATTCTGATGGAGTGAAATTCTGACTGGGTGAAGTGTTCATTCTCAGCCCTCCAAGTTGCAGCATTACTGTTACATGCTGCTTGAATAAAACTTGGATGCCCTTGACTACAGGGCAGGAACTCCTTTGTGGAAACTTATGGTTACACATTTAATTTAAAGCACTTTGGTAGTGACAAAACCTTGGTATGAAAATTTAATCTTATAATTACTTCTGAGCCATGTAATTTTTATATTAAAAAAGAAAAAATGCTGTAATGTTACTAAAGACTTTTTATTCCCCTTCAAAGGCAGACTGTTCTTACTGTTTCAAATTTCACAGTGACTAATTTTTTGGAAATGATTGTTTATGGTTCAGTGTTTTTCAAAGATGGTATAGACAGTATAAACTCTGAAGCTTGGTTTCAAGGTATGGTATTTAAATCATACCTAAGTGAACTAATGAAAGAGGCAAATGCTTTAATAGGTTTTTGTCTGATATGCCAAAGATATTGAAGCTAGAACTACTAGGAAGTTTAATGCTGGTTTTGTCACTGGCCTTATCTCATTTTCATAGATCATTTATTCTCATCTATGTCTACTTCGTTTTCATTTAAATTAGAATAATAATATGGAGCTGTGGCAAAGATGCAAGGTAATATTCACGTAGCAAGGTAATATTCAAGTAACATGTCAGTATTTTCCTCAAAACTAAATAAAACAATTTAGGAACCAGTATTTTATTCTTTTTTCTACTCCCAGCTGGCCTGAGTAGTTGTTGTTGGAGCATGTGCATGTGCTTTTATGGGTTCTGTTCCAGACAGAAGCTGTAATTTGATGTTCCCACAGCCTCTTGCCCCACACCCCTCACCTAGATTCTCTCACTTGATATAATAGCTTTTTCTTCCATTTCTTCAAAGTGAAGGTTGTTTATTCAGTAATTCTCTAGCTACACACATGTCTTTTGATTTGAAAACTTGATTTTCAAGATTTAATCTAGCAAAAGAATTTGAAATATCCGTGTCAGACTCTGGGCTTTGATCTTTGATAGCTAAATGACCTTTGTTTTTCATGCATTTGCTTTGTATTCTGCTGCGAAATAGCTCTACTTCAGGTCTTCAAGAGAAAAAGGAAAATTTCTTCCAAGAACCAGGCTTCTTATTAAACATTTCACAGGATCCTCTTTCCCCAAATAATATGATCCCACAAGAAAAGGAGATAATTGAATTTGTGAAAGTCTTGTGCTAAAATATGAGAGTAGAGAAGCTTAGTCACAGATTTTTTTGTTAAAGCAGTGGCTGAAAGAGTCTGCTGTTGAACATAGTATTTTGAATATTGTCACATATCTTGCCCTTTCTGGAAAGAATCCCTCCTAAGTCAGTGTTTTTGACTTTTAGTGTACTTGAAAGGTGACATCAGTCAGGACCTCTACAAGCATCTGCTTTACCCACATGACATGGGACTAACTAGATAGGACACACTCCTTTGTGTCCAAATGACTTTTTGGAATTAATATTTTTAAAATAATCATTAATTCTTTCTCAGTGCATTGAATTTTTTTTTATGATGATAGCAACTTTCTACTGCTGATACTTTTTATTTTGTTTTTTACTGCTAATTGGTTGTGATAATTCTCAGTGACATATTGGCCTTCTCATGGTAGATCTGGCATGCAGAACAGAGTCCCAGATGACTTTTTGCTACTTCTTATTATGCTGAAAGTGGTGTTCTGGCTCCAGAGTGTAAGATCTGGAAGAGGCTGGTTGGTATGTGTTCTATTTCTCTAAAACAAGCTGCAATGAATAGAAAGTTGGGATTTCAGGTCAGAAGAAATAAGTGGTGTGAGAGTAGTAGTGAGTGGGGAAACTGCCTTTTCTGGGCTCCTCAGCACTGCAAGCATGGCATGTTAATGAAAGTCACAATCCTTATTCAACACACTCATCCATGGCATATGGCAAGCTTATGAGAGGGCACTGCTGCAATGCAGCCTCCGCAAAGGGGTCTGAAGGCTTACAGCTGTGTTAGAATAAAAATAACTGTTGGGTTGTGCTTCCCCAGGAAAATTACAGGGTCTGGATGAATGGACACATCAAGAGGGCTCCCTTGGCAAAGGGATTCGTGTTGGTGATGTTGGTTGAAATTGGAGGTTCTGCAGCTATGACAGCCACCATCCTGGTTTACGCACTGAGGAAATATTCAAAGCTAAAATGCTCTTGCTAGAGCAAATGTTTTGCAGGGTTGCAAGAGATTCCTCTTCTTTGAGCTGCATACAAGGAAAAAAATCTGTGAAGCACTGTAACCTGATTTATAAACTTCCTCTGCTCAAAGAAAACCCAATCTCAGTATTCTCAGCCTATCTACATCCTTATAAGCCCATATATATAAACTAGTCTGTTGATTCTTGGAGGACGTCAGGAACAGCAGGTACAGATTCAAAGGGGCAGATGGGCTTTTGTGTACTAGCATCTGGCTTCCCCTGTGTAACAAGTTCTCTTTCCTAGTTCAAGAGGAAGTCGGAAAATGCTAGCTCTGTATTCCTTCCAGTCCTGAATGTTCTGCTCTGAACTCTGGAAATCCAGAAGAGGTTTTTTTCCTCAGACTCAGCCTGGAGTCAATAGCGATAGAAGGGGCTCTCTCTATGAATCAATTCAAAGTTTATTATGTTTTCATGTGAAATTTCCTGAAAAATCTGATTTTCAAACTATTCCCTAAGAGGAAAGGATATTCATCTTTTCATTCTGGCCTAGGATGACATGAATTAACTCTATATTTATCTATGTTGCCTATTTACAAATAACTAGAAATTGTTGTGGGGCCTACAAGTTTACTTAACAGTTCAAAGCAAAAACAAGGTCTGGATTTGTCCAAAGGGATGCACAAGGAATTTCTCAGGCCTGAAGCTTCATATTTGATTATAGTTGATATGGAACCTCACTTCCAATAAAAAATGAGGGGATGAGTTTAACTATAAAATACTTTAGTTAATGGAGTTTAAAAGCAAGCATAGAGTGAAGATTCATCAGAGAATCCACTGAGGAGGATGACAGAATCAGCTATAATCAGCTATATGTGTTTTATTTTAAAATCCTTCTTATATTTTTCTTTTGGATAACAGGTTTCTTCCCAAAGAGAAAATGACAACAACATGTTAAGTCAGCACCAGGAGGTCTGCATTTGTTTCTGCTATGATGGAATAAGGGGCTCATGAGATAGGAGAAAATACTGAGTAAAGACAGAGTAAGCAATTGGAGGAGAGTTTTCCTGTTAAGTCAAACTTTTGTAGCCATGGCCCCATGTGTAAATTGCTTCTGGATTATTTATTTTAAGTTGTCTTGCATTCTGAGTTCATAACATAGGTGTAATGAGGTTGGTTTTAATTCTTGTCCTAAACAGCTCACCAGAAATGGCCATATATGTATAATGGAAGACAACCTAAATGAAAAGTATTAATTATTTTTGCAAAATATATTACTGTGAGAATAATGTAATATGTACTAAAAACTGTTGTCATGAAACAGTCGTGGTGTCTGCAAGACTCATGACTCAGAATGGCAGACAGCAATTTTTAGCAGGTCAGAAGAGGATAAAAAGATCTGGAACTTTTAACTTCTAGAGGCTGGAGGTAAATTTAGGAATGAAACATTTAGTGCATATGGGGTTATGCTTCTGATAAAGAGTAAAATCTGTACAACTTCCTGTCTTTTGCCCCACGTTGCAATTATGAAGGTAGAATGTGGACTACTTGTAACTATATTATTAAAATTAAAATTGGGAAATTTGAAATTGTGTGCAATCCTATTAAAATATCACCACATTGATCCATTTCTAGTAATTAGGAAATTCAGGTCAAAACAAAAATATCTTTTTACAGTTCACTTCCACACAGAATGAGAAGTTCACATTTCTCTAAAGTTTTCAAAACAGAGGTCAGAATTCAGCTATGAATAGAATAGCACCTTAAAGATTAGGAAAAGACAGCTGGTGTTAGCTGTAACAACTTTGTCTCTTTCTCTCTAAGGACTAGAACTTAATTTAAACTAAATTTCTTATACTTAGAAGGCTTCATATGTATATAATTTCCTGTATTTATATATATTTAATTTCTGTTTTTAGACACAGTAAAGTTCAACAGCAAGAGTCAATCTTTGATTTGGAGTCAACATTTATGTCAGAAAAATGACATCTTATATATATTTTCATCAAAAACTAAGAGTAGACAATAATTTATCTAGGCTTAGATATGAAATGTTCTTCAAGGTTAATTGTTTAGCCTATTAAAATTAATTTGCTTCCTTGTTTATAAAGCAGCAATGCATTAATGCGCTAAACAGTTTCACATAGACTATAGTAAAGAGTATATACTGAGTATAAAAAACCCAGCAGTATGATAAATGAAGGTCACTTGAAGCAGTTTTTCCCTATCTTGTCTTCTAATTTGGTTCTCATATGTGAACTTAAGGTGCTATATCTGGAGTTTTTTCACACTTCTAATATATTTGCTTATATTTTATTAAGAAAGTGGAGAGAAAGTTTCTAAATTTGGCCATTGTACAGAACTGGCTTTAGCTAAAACTGAGAGAGGCAGCTGCCTATGGCTGTTGGTTACCTAGGCCAGGCATGGTCCTGATGTCTGCTTGATCTAGACTGGAAGAAAAGAGGAAGAGCTATCTGTGGTACCTTAACCACAGTTAATTAACCACAGTTGATTGCTGCTGGTTTGGTACTTTGGAAGTCAAGGAACATGCTGGTGAATACCTACATCACAGTTCCCATTTCTGTCTCACTGATGGCAGCAGAAGCTGCTAGTGTTTAATTCAGGGTCTGTCCCTGTGTTTCCTAACCGGGTCTCCTCCTTCCTGTTCATGGTGGGAAGATGCTTACTCTGGCCCCAGCTCTCTGCATCTCCCATCATGGGTCTTCAGGCTGGGCCTGCAGGGATTGGGTAGTGTTTATCCAGAGAATGAGAATGTAGTCTATGTGGGAAGACGGAGTTTTCAAAGAAAAACTGCAGAATGGATAAATAGGTCCTGTTTTCTTATGTCTTTGCTTGTGCTGTTCAATGTCATGGGAACACTCCTCAGTCTGGCTCTGCTGATCCAAGAGCAAATTTAGTTTTGTGGCCAAGAAGAGTTAGATAATGAATGGTTGGACTCTAATTAAGATTGTGATGAATATTGTTTTTTGTGTTGGTGGTTGGTACTGCAGGTGGTTTTGGCTTGCTACGATTATGTGAGATAGTAGTTGGCAGGATAGTACTAATAGAGGGGATAGGATTTAGTCAATGCCAGTGTTTGGGGGGGATGGTATGCTAGGAGTAGAGATTGTAGGCTGAGGGTGGTGATTAGGGGTGGTCTTAGCTCAAAAGTATTTTGGGCAGGGGGAAGAATATAATCTTTGGCTTTTACCATTATAGGAGGTCTAGGTTATGCAAGTTGTCAGAAGCATGGGTTGGTGTAGAGGCAGTTAGTATTGCTAGGCCTGTGTCTACTTTGCAGACAGAGAATACTAATGTGAGTAGGGTTTTTAAAGTAGGTGATGTAGCTTGATATCCAGGAAGCCATATTAACAGGGCTTCCTCTTCTTGATGATGACTAATGTATGATCTACTGGACAATGAGACATTATCCAAGTAACCCTTGCCACATCATGCTTCCTCATGACAATAACAATCACAATAAAACTAGCACTAGTACCATTCTACTTTCGATTCCCAGAAGTGCTTCAAGGGTTATCCCTAACCTCTGGTTAATTAAATTTCCCCCAATCACCATTCTCTTCCTAACATCTCACTTAACTCAACACTACCAACTGCTATAGCTGTCAGCCCAGCAGCCCTAGGGGGACAAATAAAACTAAAATAAACACAAATTTGAAAAATCCTAGCCTTATCATCTTGTCTTCCACTTAGGCTGAATAGCCATTATCATCATGTATACACCAAAACTCACCCTACCCACTTCTTTTCTATACTCCCTAACAACCACCATTCAACACAATCAAGGCTTTAAAACTATCAGCAATAATAACCACATCTCTGTGACATATAAAGGTGGTTCGTATGACCTAAGAACCTCCACCACTACGGTAAGGAATTCAGTCCTTGCATGACCAAAGTGGTTTTTGACAAAGTCAGTGAAGATAACTGATAGCTATGGTGTCATAGTGTAGTAGTATAAAAGGTTTTGCAGATGTGTTTATATAAGAAATATAAGAATTGTATAATAAATAAAGTAATGAGAGTGATACTGCTTTTTAAGAAAATACACTTTGGTTGACTTTACTGAAAAGTTGTTTGTTGGCTCTTATTGATGGGGCATTTAAAAGCATTAGCTAAAATATGGTGAATTAGTAAGAATAAACAAAAGAAAAGTAGGGTGTTACTGCCTGTGTCAAAGATACCATTAACTGTGATAAAGAATGAAGTGTGCATGGATAGCTCTTATGTATCATCCTATTCATCTGAGAACAACTTACTCTTTACATATATATTTGTAATATATAATTTCCTTTACATTTGATTTCAACGTGGGTGACATCTCAAATAGACAGAAACTTCTTAAGAGTTCCTAAAAGTGGTAGGGTTGTTTTATTTCCTTAAAACTTTTCCAGCAAAAGACCAAGTTAAATATAGATAATTGTTAGAGGCAGATAGTATAATTACAAATTTTTGGGTTGCTTATTTATTTATTTATTTCATTGGTTGGCTTTTTAGGGGCATTTAGACTCAGCAGATATTTCCAATTTATGCTTGGAGTGAAAGAGGTGAATGTTTCCTTTCAAGCTGGTGATCTTGAATTAAACGGAACATTTGGCATCTGTAACAAATGAAAGATGAGAAGAGGCTAAAGATAGGCATGTAAAATCATAGGATTAATTTAGGGTAGAAAAGATCTTGAAAGGTTATGTAGTCCAGCCTACTTTTTAAAGTGAGACTCATCTCAAAACTGGATCACATTTCTGAGGGTCTGACTCAGTCCCAAAATTGAAAACTGAGTTAAGAATGAGGTTCAACATTCAGGTAAAATATATTGAGGAAAGAGGCAGCTGAAAGAGTGTTTGAAGGGCTCCTTGAATCTTGGAGTTTTCTTAATCAGAGATGCTCCTAATTACCCCTTTAAATCAGAGATGCTCTGATTTGTGTATTTGGGCTGAGAGGGAAAGCAGCAGATCGAAGAATTTGTCAATCCTTAGTATTTTTTGCATATCATGCTCTTAAATCTATGAATTTTATAGATGATTGTGAAAAGAGCAGGATTACATCTGTCAGCTGATGATAAAAAAATGCTTCAGAAAGATGTGGGAATCTTTTTTAACTTTTCTATGTATGGCTGCTGAAACATCGTGTATTAAAGATAGCAGTGGTTACAAACATGAAAGAAAACACTTTTGGAAGCTGGACACCATATGAGAAAATGTAAGTTCTGCAGTCCTGAGGGAAATCCTCTTTCTCTTGAAGCTGTACCTTGCAGCTAATGCACCAACTGCGTGACAGGAAGATTTGTTTAGAAAAGGGACATATCTTTCAACTGTAGAGGAGCACGAGGTTTAGAAAAGGCCTTCCTTTGCACTGCTTGGGTAGGGAGCAGATGAGTGATGGTGTGTGTGTTTTTGGTGAAGTGCTTCTCTATGGCATGGGGCACTGAGTGCTGTGGCTAGCACCACACATCACAGGACCAGGCCTCATGCAGACCAGTGTCTACAAGGCTCAACTCAGTCAAATCTGTGCTACATCTCCATTTTTGCACACAGGATTATGTTGCTGATTATTATATTCTTTTCCTTCTGAAATTCTTCTGGTCCCAGAGCTTTCTTAAATGTGGGGCTGTGGATTGGCAGGAAAGGTTTGCTCTGAATTTGTTCAGGATAGCGGGATGCAAAACATGGGAAAGTAAGTGATGTCTAAACAGTCATTTACACCTCTTGTTTATTTGAAGGTGTTTCAATGGGTTTTTTCTCACATTTCTTTCAGTGTGCTGCCTTCCTTAGGGGTGCGTCATCCATTCTAACAAAGATCCTGCTGCAGGCTGAAGTTACAGTTCCTAGGAGGAGGGAGGGAAACTCATTTGCTTGAGACTGGAAACACTTCTCTGGAATTTATTGTATTCTGTTTTGTTATCTTATATTTTAAGGCCCCAAGAAGCTTGGGTAAATTCACATTTTTACAAGACCTTTGTTAGTATATAGGTATCCTTGAAACTCAAATGGGTTTAGTAAGGAACAATTTGTATTTGAAATATGCACTACAAAAGGCATGTTTGTAACATGTTTGCTAAAGTAATGAAGTGTAAAGCATCTTTCGGTAATGTCAAATATTCTACCTTAACTTCTAATGAAAATTGGTCTTTCATTTTTTTCATTTTTGCTGACACAGAGAATAAATGTTTTCTGCAGAAGCAAGACTGTTGATGGTGAGAGTAGCTTTTTTTTCAACTCCCAAAATTTGGACTCTTTTGTGAGGTTTCTTGTCTTTATTTCTGATTTTAAGCTCATGTGATCTTCAATTTTGTTCAACAGTTTTAAAGCAAATGTTGCCTGTTAAAAGAAAAAGAAAATTCTGTGTGACCTACCTCTGTTTAAACAACAAGTTCAGTGCAGAACTGAGGCATTTATGATTTAACCTCTCCCTCAATCTCAATCCCTCACCAGCAGGACTGGGGAGAGAATTGAAAGGATGAAAACTGGAAAGCTCTTGGATTGAGATATGGACAGTTCAATAGAGAAAACCAAATCCATGTACACAAGCAAAGCAAAACAAGGAATTCATTCCCTGCTCCCCACAGGCAGGCAGGTGTTCAGCCATCTCCCGGAGAGCAGGGCCCCATCATGTGCAGTGCTTATTTCAATAGACAAATGCCATGACTCCAAACATCCCCCCCTTTCTCTTTCTTCCCCCCACCTTTACGTACTGACCATGATGTCACATGGTCTGGAAATCCCTTT
This sequence comes from Molothrus ater, assembly GCF_012460135.2. Classification (NCBI taxonomy): domain Eukaryota; kingdom Metazoa; phylum Chordata; class Aves; order Passeriformes; family Icteridae; genus Molothrus; species Molothrus ater. Next base: position 52,915,477 of record NC_050511.2, read on the forward strand.
GGTCAGTTTGGGTCACCTGTCCCAGCTGTGTCTCCTCCCAGCCTCTCATGCACTCCCAACTTCCTCACCAGTGTGGCAGTACAAACAGCAGAAAAGGCTTTAGTTCTCTGTAAGCCCTGCTCAGCAATAACAAAAAACATCTCTGTATAATCAACCCTGTGTTCAGCACAAATCCAAAATACAGCTCCATTCTACTGCCTGGGAAGAAAATTAACTCTACCCTGGTTGAAACAGGCACAAGCAGATAAAAGGTGGTTCAATCTTACACAGGCTTAATTAATGAGGACAACATAGGTATAATTACATAATAGAATGTGGGGTGTTATCAGTATTTATCACAAGGAAAGATCAAGGGCCCAGAGAAAAACACATTGAGAGAAAATGAAATGTGCTTTTTTATCTTTCCCTATTGTGCAATGAGGTTGGCATTTGGCCCTGTCTTTCCTCAAGGTGAGTGCAACATGCAGTTGTTAGACTTGTCAACTAAAAATGTGAACTGGAGAGGCATGTGTGATCTGACATGAAGGCTGGATATGATAAACTTGAACTTAGATGAAGTAGTTCAATAGATAACTTTGTTCAATAGATAACTTTGTAGTTCAATAGATAACTTTGTTATCAAAAGTTATCATTATTAAAAATACTGATTCCTGTCTGAACATAGAGGAGTGTGTTGGCCTCTACTGCATATGAAATAAATCTGAGATGCATGATCCCAATGACTAGACTGCATAGTCTTATTAATTTTTTTTAGCATTTGGTGCTAAATTTCTTTTTCTAATGGCATGAAAAGAACATTTTGATATTGCAAAGTCTGGTCCTCAAAATGTAGCTGGATCAAAGTTATCTTTACAGATTTTATTTTTTTTTCTTTTTTTTTCCCATGGTCTTGTGCTAACAGGAAGTATCTAACCTTAGTCTAACCTTCTGCTCTGTTTTCCTTTCTTTCCTCAGCTCTTTAGCAGGTGAACAGAATGGGCAATGCATGTCTCATGAGCAGCTATTCAGTTATTTCTGTATTAAGTGTATAGGTAATTATTGCGTAATATTCAAATGCTGGTTTAAAGAATGCTAATACGGGTCTTAGAGCATTTGGATGAATCTTGAACACCAGCAAATCTTATCAAAATTCCTGAAAGCTGAGGGGATATTGTCATCCCCATTTTATAAAACTGTGGCACAGAGGCAGTTGAGACTCCAGGGACTGAGACACCCAATATGTTTTTTAGGGCGCTTATCATTATGTAACACTTAGTGTATATGAACAGCAATTAAATAGTGCCTCCAGTTGTAGGCTGGGCTGCTTGGCTCTTCTTTAATTTAAACCTCAAAGAAAGACAGCTTTAGAAAATTTGAAGTCTACAGGAAGGGGTCAGCTAGCTAATAGATGTCTAGTATACCTGGAAATATACTGTGAAACTCCATGATAAAGCAGGAAAAAAAATTCTAAGCTTCTAATCATCTAGGTTTCTAATCTTCTAATTTTCTAACTAGAATCTAATTTTGTAATTTTGCATCTAATTTTCATTATAGACAGGAATCTCTTTGCAGCACAAGACTGTTTCTTTTGCAGTTGTACTGAATCAGGGAGAAATTTAGTGCAAAAATAAAATACAGTCATGCCACTATTTTATGGTCTCCTTCCTGCTTGTCAGAGTTTTTGGAGCCCAGAAGGGTTGAGTCAACCCAGATGAAGTGAAAATGCAGATTATTTGACATCTGTAAATTAAGATACAAGAGCGTACGTAATGTGCTTGTAAGTTTAGAAAACTTGTAAACTGTAGCCTGGAGACAGCAGGGATAGCTGGGAAGAGCAGAAGGCAAAGTGGAGGTGATTTGAGAACTATGGGCTGCATATATATCCCTGAAACTGACATTGTGGCACGGGCTGTTCTGTGAGTACAAAGCAGGATTATCTACATGTATCAATCAGTTATTGAACAATTCAGGCTTGTCTGATTGATAATGTGTGTGTCAACTTGAAAAAATACAGCACAAATACATTTTTGCATTACACTGCGATTGCTTCTAACCTTTAATCTCTAATCATCTAATGTAAATAGGAAATAGCTCCACTGGTTTAGAAAACATTAAGTGTTTTCCAAGGTGAGGGTCAGGCTCAGTGTCTTTATCCTATATGGAAGACTTTTTACATCACAGTTAAATATTTGAGTCTGTGAAAGTTTTTGCGAACTTTCTTTCATTACTGCACCATAACATGATGAGCCTCTCTTTTATAAGTTGTATTCCTGCAAATGAAACTCACTTGTTACTGCTGCAGTTTGGGAATTTGTACTCTCCCTGTGTACACCAGCATCTGGGAAAGGAGAATGATGCTTTAGGGAACCATCTCAACATTTATCTGTTTAGAAATTCATCACATTCTGTGGCAAATGCAAATGCTTCTGTCTTATTAACTATTAACACTTGGAATACTCAATTATTAAGGAAAAGAAACCATTAAGGGTGTAAATATTAAACATGTTTTTATGTGTTAGCAAATTATTTGGCAATGCAGAAATGTGTACAGTTGTGTTTTGTTTTCTACCTGTGCACCTGTGTTGCTGAGCTGGATGTTTGTTTTTATATATGAGACATAGAACCTATCAGAGGTTCTGGACCTGAATGTTACTGATAAAAGACTGTTTCACTTCAGACATGAAGAGTATACTGAAAACCAATGTGCAGTGAAGTCCCTGTACTGCAACCACTATCCTCACAAAACTCCTGCTGAAGTTAAAGGAATTTTGAATTCCAGTTTTTTATTTGAAGGTTTCTATTTAATTGTTCTCTGATTTTTTTTGAAGTCAAGAATTGTAGGAGTTTGTCTTGATTTTGAAATCTACATTCTGTAGCAGATGAAATGATGATGGAAAATGTAGCTGGTTTTTAACAACCCAGCATTTAAGGGTTTTGTGCTTTAGTTCATAGCTTAATTTGTAATTAAACCAGGCTTATTTGTGAAATCGGTTGAAATAATAATTCTGGCTCAGAGATTTTAAGGGCATTTTGGTATGATGCCTTGACTCAGGTGTATAGCTGTAAAAGAGAAAAGCAGAAATTTAATGAAATATTTAAGACAAGACACTGAGTAAAGTATTTTATTATTTTGTGTACTGAACAGGACATAATAAAATAGGAAAACTCATACTAAAAGCTGTAACATGAAAGTGTTAAATGAAGAATGAGTGTTAAATTATGTCACAAATTAAATGTTTCATTTACCTCATAAGTACAATATTTGCAGGCCCTTTAATTTTTTTTGAGTTTTTTGGCACAGTGTTACTAAAAAGGAAAGTCTGAAAGAGGTGGGAATACTTTTAAATAACATCCTCAAAAAAAAAAAAAGAAAAACTAAGTGTACCTTACTTGCAGGCCTCTCTCAACTGCTTTTGTTGATTCTGGAATCAAATGACAGAAAATTCTCAGGGCCTTATATACACTACAAAAGCAAGGCACCATCATTGATGATGTAGCACAGGAACCTAACTGTTTTTCTTTGGGCACAGCTGTCACTTGACACTAATCATGGAGTAAAGTCCTCAATGTCAGGCAGGGGAGAAAAGGTGTGATAAGACATTAGTTAAGCTTAGCTTTTGCGGCAGAATTTAAAGTTATTTATACTGTAAAATTTTTGAGATGTGGCTTGAATTGAGAAAAAATTACTTGCTCATCTTTTAAGAACTTCTATATTAATCAATTTACAGCTATGTCAGTTCACTGTCTTTTCCCTCCATTAGGCCAACTGAGTGTTGTTCCCTTGCTCTGCAGATTTTGTAACACTGGTTGTTAGGGAGCTGTTCTAGCACAGAAGTATAAGGCTTCACCTTCACCTTCCCCATTGTGTGCCTTGCATAAGATTATGCCAACAGCAGGCAGAACCAGCCTGCCTAAAATCAGAAGGATTTTAATTTGGAGGATGTTTCTGTGACACCAAAGCTGAAGTTTACATCTGATGTAACTGCCTTCCCACAAGGGCTTTATCAGCTAGTCCACACACAGTGTCTTTTCACTTGTGGACATTTTTAATCAATCAGTGTTTGACACAAAGATGAAATCTAGCCAAACAAGTCTGTGTCAAGCACATACTAGAGCTCTCTTCACTTTCTTAAATAGAGGAGGCCTCTATCTAAGTGATTTCCTCGGGAAAATGCTGAGTACAGTGACTGGCACAGCTTAGGGAGGGATGAACTGGTAGAAACCTTCAAGCACCTAAAAAGGGGTCTGAGCACTTGGGGTGTGCACATTGAGAGGACATTCTGGGTTTGTTTCCTCCAAGAGGAAGCACCCAGGCTGCTCTGTGGTCTGGCCTGGCATTTGGAGATGGGGGGATTTACTTTGAAATTGCTTCCCTTCCCAATCCAAAGCACTCATGCAGATTCAGCCGTAGTGCTTCAGGCTCTGCGATGATGGGTTGGATGTGGGTTATGGGAAAGGCAGGCAGAATGCTTTACTATCAAATTCCCATTGTGAATAAATTGCACTATGTTCTAATTGTTGGGAAATTAATTATCAATTATTTAATTTTAGATCTAATTGAAGATTGGTCAAATAGTGTTTCCTGTTCCTTTTTTGTAGTATATTAATGTTCATGATATGCATCATAAAACCTCATGTCATTTTTCTTTCTGCAGAGTGTAGCAGAATGTTTAGGAAAGGAGTCAGCATTCTCTTACATGTTACTGAGAAGAGATGGAGACAATTTTACAGGCTTATAAGGTGTTGTAATACCGTTCTTTTGAGATCCACAGGAAAGAAAATATTATTTTTGCCATCATTGCATCCTATAATACCTGGCCTATATACTAGCCAAAGCCTGGCCAGAAGACCATTGCATATTGAGGAGGGAGTGAGCCATGTAAGAGTTACCCTGACTAAGTGCACTGTGCTGAATGCACAGCTGGGCTTTCAGGGCTGTACTGAGTTGCACAACTTTTCTGGCTTCAGGATGAATGCAGACAGCTTACTGAAAGGGAGAAGGCTGCAGACAGTTGCCACTGGGTACTAGTGATTACATCACTTGTGTGTGCCTGTCTGTTACTAACAGTGCAGCAAGAAGTTCTCATGTGAACATCCTTTGTGCTTGACAATAGAAGTGGTATATATATGATGGTGAATATAATTCCCTATAAGAGAATCCTGTGATAGCTTGAATGATCCAAATTATGGGAATTTCTGTTAGAGATAGGGTCTGCACAGCATGCTGTGTGTGGTGTGGAGGTTCTGCACTATGTGGGGTTCTCAAGATAGAATCAGAGAATCAGACTGGTTGGAAGGGAATTTAAAGAACATCTAGATTCAACCCTCCTGCCATGGACAAGAACATTTTACATTAAACCTCAAATACCCATTCAGCTTGGTCTTGAATACTTCCAAAAATAAGGTAGCCACAATTTCTCTGAACAACCTGTTTCAATGTTTACCATTGTCACAGCTAAGAATTTCTTCCTCAGATCTAACCAAAACCCATTCTCTTTCAGTTTAAAGCCATTCCTCTTGTCCTATTACTGCATGCCCTTGCAAAATTCTCTCTAGTTCTCCTATAACCTCCTTCAAGTACTGGAAGTGCTATAAGGTCTTCCTGGAGCCTTCTCTTCTCCAGGTTGAACAACCCCAATCCATCAGGCTGTTTTCATAGGAGGGATGTTCTAGCCCTCTGATCATCTTCATGACCCACCTCTGGACTCATTCTAAGTCCATATCCTTCTTATATTAGAGGCCACAGAACTGGGTGCAGCACTCCAGGTGGGCTCTCACAAGGGCCAAGTAGAAGTGCAGAATCCCCTCCCTCTACCTGCTGGCCATGCTGCTTTTGATTAAGCCCAAGGTATGGTTGGATTTCTTGGCTGCTTGTGCACACTGCTGGATCATGTTGAGATTTTTGCCCACCAACACTGAAAAATTCTTCTACCGAGGGCTGCTCTTGTTCCATTCCCTGCCCAGCCTGTATTTGCATTTGGGATTGTCCCAGTCCTGGTGCAGGACATTGCACTTCAAGTTATTGAACTTCATGAGGTTTGAACAAATCTACTTCTCAGGTTGTAAAGGTCCCTCTGGATGCCATCCTGTCCCTGCAGTGTATTGAGTATTGGCAGCACCACATGGCTTGGTGCTGTTGGGAATATTGCTGAGGGTGGGGTTGATTCTGCTGTCCACATGGCTGAAAATGATGTTAAATAGCACTGATCCCAACACCAAGCCCTGAGGTATGCCATTACAATAAATATAGGGAATTTGTGAACAGTATTTATCAGTGCATATCAGATGTGCTAGCTAAAAGGGCAGATGACTTCACTCTTACCAAGAATTGGTGAATTTCTAGTTTAAAATTACCTACAGTAAGATACCATTCTCCAAACAGCTGATTACCTTTAATAATTATTTAAAGACCCATAAAAGCATCCCATATAAGCAGAGACTTCCAACTTTCTGCTTGGACTTTCTGCTCCAAGTAGGCTATTGCTAGCACTATATAAAATGGACTATGAATTTGCCTTTCTGACCTTGCATTGCCTTGTTGTATCTAAGTATACCCGAGCTGTGTTTATTCATTGCTACAGACAAGTTGGCTATTTTTTATTCCTTTCAATTTGGAAATTATATTGTAGCAATAAAGGAAAAGGGAAAAACAAACTCCTGTGTGACTGGCTACAAAAGCAGTGACGATCAATCAGTGGATAATTTTACAATGGTATTTTGGTGGTCAGTAGTACGTGTGAGTATAAACAGATTGGTAATATCAATTAGAAGGAAAGGATCAGGCTTTTACAGTAGACTGTACACAAAGACAGACTGATGCCATGCAGCTGGGGAAAAAACAAAGAGATTATTTGGGTAGCAGTAAGTGATGTAGTATTTAAAATCTGAATGAGAATTCTTGGGCTTGGTGACTGTCCTGGGCTGCCAAGCAAATTGTATTCTATTTGCCATCTGTATGGCAGTTGTCTTCTGTTCAGTGGGCAGTTTTCCTTATCTCTTCCATAACCACTCCTCCCTCTGGGGAGCCATCTGCTAATAACAGGCTATTGAATGTCACTGCATGACTGATAAGAATTATAACATCCCATTGTGAGATGCTCCGCCCAGAGGAAGGAGCCAAGCATTGCTACCCAGATATAATCTTGAGATTCTGGAACACCAGCCTGGCTTTCTCCACTGGAATTCCCAGAGGAACAGCTGCCTTTTCCACTGGATCTTCAGAGGAAGACTACAGCTTTCTACAGGATCTCTGCTCCAACAGAACCACACCTGACACTCCAGGAGGACTGCAGCCACAATTCCAGTTGGACTGCCACCAGCACCCTGACCAACAGTGTCAGGTTGTGTTCTGACTCTGTCAGTGTTGTTTTAGTTTACTGCATTGTTTATTTTATCTTTTTATTTTCTCCTCTAATAAAGAACTGTTATTCCTGCTCCCATATTTTTGCCTGAGAGCCCCCCTTAATTTCAAATTTATAACAATTTGGAGGGAGGGGGATTACTTTTTTCCATTTCAGGGGAGGCTCCTGCCTTCCTTAGCATACACCTGTCTTTCCAAACCAAGACAGTGACTGAGAAGTTGCAGCTGTAGTTGTGTGGTTTTTTGACACCACTCATACAAAGGAGATAGAGAGATTAGAGAATGATCAGAAGAACAGCCAAGAAGACAAACTGATAATTTTATGAAAAAACAATGCAAGAAGAGTAGTTTAAACTAGAGGAGATAAAATTGATATAGAAGAGAAAATGTTTCAAGTACAAGCAGTTCTCTACTAAAGTTAACAGCAATAAATGATTCTGACTGTCAGTTAAGAGCTGGGTAGAAAGTGGTTGGTTTGCTCTGAAGGAATTTAAGGTTGAATATTTAGATGTGGTTACACTACAATGTTATAGAATTAACGCCAAAAAAGGCTTTTAAGAGGGGATTAGCTAAAATCTGCCTGCTTTATAAGATCACGCTTAAAATAAAGAGGGTTTTCATGCAATCTGAGTATAGTTCACTTTTATGTGATTTCTCTGACTTTGGAATAAGGAACAGTTTGAATGCCGAGCCAACACATGAGCTATATTGGAGTGTCCTCTTCACAGCATAAGACCTGCTACATCAGCTGGGAGTATGGCAAATTAGTTAATCTAATATGACTATAAAGAACATTGTGATCCTTTCAACTTATCACAGAACACTGAGTCTGGAAAATGTTCACTGAGTTATACTTGGCTAAATTTTCTAGCAAAATTCTTGTTTGTGAAACTTCCACCTCTTTGTGCCAGCTGACAACAGAAATAGCAATTCAGAAGTGAATTTGTATGCCCTTCTTCTACCAGTTTTACCTAATTTAAGGATCTGTCTTTTGGATGAGCTCATACAGACTGTTAGGTTTCATTTATTTTAATGCACTTACTGCAAGTCTGAATACCTTGGGCTGAAGAGGTATTTAATTATTTTTCACATACGATAATAAGATGCTGGGTCATCAAAGTATCCTGGTATGAGGATCCTGATTATGAAACCAAGGATTTGGTTTCATACAGAAACTTCATATTTCCTAATTGACACTATGAGAACTTAATATAGGGTCAAAATTTACTCGTGCAATATTCATTGCATTTGGAGTTCTGATCAGAGCAATTTAAAAATAAATTAATTATGTACAAGATGTAGTTTTGCCCCTGCATAAATAGTGAGTCTAAGAGATGCTGTGTTTTTCTACTTTCAGTGCTGCTTCTCTACTTTGCTTAATGAAAGGATATGAACACTAAATAGACCTGGTGCTCACGAGATATTTATGTTCATGAATACTTCCTTGTCTGTCTCTGGTGGCACCCTGCTGGGATGCACATGCTTTAGTACTATAATTTTTTAATTGATGTCAGAAGAACTACTGCTCTTGTAGTTGGAATGGCTGTGCAGTTTCTTCTTCTTTCTGTTTTGTCAGAAGCAATTTCTGACAGAAAATGTCATAATGTCATCAATTTCTGACAGAAAAAATTTAGAAGCAATTTTAAGAATGTATAGTTTATCGGTACTTGTGACTTTGGAAGACAAGGAATGCAAAAGGACAATTTAACTTCCTAACAAATTGTCTGGCTGTCCTTGTTTCCAGGCAAACTTTAGATTTCTCAGTCCACAAAAAATATATTACTGCTTTAAAAACCAAATATTTGGGAATAAATAAAATTTTGGCTTTATTATTTGGCATTTTGCCCCTTCCATATTTGAGACGCTTTATTAAGCTGCTTTGCAATATTAACTTAGAGGATGCAGAAGAAAAAAGAACTGGGTAGGTAAGTGTGCTGTTAATTATCAATTTATCAGCCATTCATGCCTGCATGACTGTATGTTTGCACTTACCATGAGAGTGGATGTCTGTTAGCCATGTGCAGCTGAGACTCTGAAGGGTGAATCAAACTTTGGGGTAATCAGTTTTTGTAAAGAAAGATAGAGACTTTCCAAGCAGTCCTGGATTTGTGGAATGTCTCAAGATAATATCAAAATGACCAGTTAGGATTTGAATAATTAGAAGTTTCTTATTAAAAGAAACACAGAAAATGAAGCTACTTGTCACTTAGAACTATGAGAAAATTGTAAGTGAATATATCATACACCAGAGAAAATAAGTTTTTTGTCTGAAGGTCAAAATGTATTGAGATTTAGGAACCAAAACAATGGTGATAATTGCATTCCTACCTTAAGTATCAAGTATTATTCCCAGGGATGAAGAAAAGTTTACTCATGGACAGCCAATGAGCCACAATGCAGTTTTGGCACAGTACAAAAAGAGCTTGTTCCATTTTGCTTTCTGTAGTGGTCTAAGAGGTTGATTTGATAACCCCGAAGAATATATGTAATTCTATAAACATGGAAGTTTTTCTTCATTTATCTCCCTGTTACCATAGTAAGATACCCTCATGGAGATTTTTTTCAGTGTAAATGACAAAGGAAATTTCATTTGCTAAATGAAGCATAGAGGGGTAGTTGGGTGGTTTTGTGCATTCCAAAGGCATACTTTTCCTCATGCATTTTCTGTAGATAAAAGAGCACAATTTAGAAATTGAAATAGTACAAGAGTGAATACCATCTCATTTTTTTTCTCAGCGTATTTCTTTAAAATATTCATTCAACATTTGTATTTTAAACCCTCTGTTGATGTAAGTGCTCATTCCTGAAATAACAGTTGTGTTTCAGAAATCTTGCATCCACTCATTTATGAAGAGGAAACTTGGTGATTGCCAATTGGCACAAAGTACAGAACTGTACATAGGTGATATGGGTCTGATTCTTAGATGTGCTAGTCCTGTTTTTTGACCTGGCAAATGATTGTCCTCTGGCTCCTACCAATTGCTGTGGAAGGTAAACTGCTGATTACTGCATCTCTCCATGTGGACCTAGGGGATGGAGCACAGGGAGGAACAGGAAGGGAGGAAGGGAACGTGCCTGTGGTCACCACAGACAAAATGGGGATACTACAATTACTGTGTTATATTCTTACTGTATTATATCCTATTTATAACTTGGAGCAATTTACTTGGAGCAAAGTAAAATCTCTGGAGCAGCATTGCACTTTTTACTGTCTTGTACTTGCTCTTCAACACCAGATTGCAAGGCAGCAATATCACCTTACTGCTGGCCAGAGCTCGTGAAGGATTCTGTAATGAGAACAATAGCAATCAGAGCAGGAACGAAATAACACTCTGCAAACCAAGGGTAAAATGACATGCTACAACTTAAAAGAACTATTAAAAAACCCATGCAGCAAAAAAAAACCCAAAAAACAAACCCAAAAAACCCAAACAACAAAATGATTGCTTCTTTTTCTGAAGTCAAGTGTTTCTAGAGTTTTCTATAGCATTTTTTCATAGTTTCATCAATCAAGTTCAAGAGAAATTAGAACACTCCCTCTTGGCAATTTAGGAAATAGGAACTAACATGGCAGCTCTCTCGGGTCTCCCTATTGTAATTTTCTTTCTAAGTGTTGTGATCATCTATGAAGAAGTTGGACGCTCATTTTGAAGTCCAGTGAATAGCTAATTTTTGTGTAGTGTACCAGCAGGAAATTATTCCTATTAATAGTTGCTTATGATTGTTGGTCTGATTTAATAGAGATATTTTTTATTCTGACTCTGAAATTGACAAGAATTTTTCTGTCACAGAAATATATGTACAAGGGTAATTTCAGTCTTGAAAGGAAAAAGATGTAGGTAGCCATCATGTAGGTAGCAGAACTAAGTCAATATTTCTGAGAGAAATGACTGGAGCATTTTATTTAGCTTCTATTCAAAAGATCTTGATGGGTTACCCCATCACCACTGAATGACATCTGTACGACACTCAGATAGAGGTTTCTATCAACGTTTGAAAAGGAAAGAATGTTTCGCCTCTTCATCACAGCTGTTGTTCACAATGTAGAGTGTACAAACAAAGCATTCTATTTGCTCTGTTTATTCAAACAGATGGATTTAATTCCTGCTTAAGAAATAGTCCAGGAATCAGCTGGGGTTTTTTCCTGTTTCATAGTAAGAGATAATGGGATAAGAGTAGGATGTCCTTGGGAAGGGACATTCACAAGGAATGGGTTCTCAATAAGGATTGTGGGGGACAGAGTAGGAGAGGAAGGTATGTTCTGGAAGAAACATTTGGGCAGCAGACAAATAGTGCTGTGTCTCAACAGTGAGATTTTGAAAATATTAGTCTGTTAGGTAAATTTATCTTGGGGCTTGTGGACAGATAACAGCTGGCCTCTGTACAGGATCACTCCATAAACCCACTTGTGATTTACATTTGTTTTCCCTCTTGGAAAGAGCACATACTTTTGTACTAGAACATGTGTGTCTAACCTTGTAGATGTGGCTGAACTCTGTCTGAATGCTGCTAGATTTAGTTGAAATAGTCACTATTAATTAGGAGAGCTGTAGCCTTGAATGCTGTGGCTAGAGATGACGTTGCTGTTAGTTCTAGTTGGCAAAGATGTTTGCTGTGAGAATTTAGTGCTACAGGATTCCTTAAGGACTGGAGATGAAAAATATTTTCTAGAAGCACTGGATTTTTCTAACTTGTTCACTGCTTTGAAAATTTTTCCAATAAAATCTATCTAAACACCACATTGTTTTTAAAAGCATATGTGTTTTTACTTTTCTGATGTTTCTTCTTTGCACCTTACATTTTCAGTCAGAAGTATTGATGATGAGTGCAGGGGAGCTGTTTAGCAAAAGATAAACAACAGCTTTTAGATATCTTCAATTGCATCTTTTGTTGAAGACCTATGTCTATGCATGAAGTTAAGCTATCCTAGGAAGATTTCTTGAAGTGGCTTTAGTCCTCCTGGGCTGGGTGCTGCTTACCAGTAGATTTAGGGAGCCATAATGAAAAATTCAGTAGTTGCAGCAATTTCAGTAATTGTTAGACTTTGCCCTGGTCTAACATTTTCTGACTGGTTCTTGGTAACTGCAATTGAAGCCATTGGTAAGGTAATTTAGGCAAAGCGATTTTGCTTCCTGGACTAGTATTGTCACTATTTGCTGCAAGCCATGAAGCTATTTTCTAGGTTTGAGGAAGCCGTCTGTGTCCCAGGTAGTTTTAAGTGAGGAAAAGTGATCAAATTCCAGTATGCATCCCACGTCAAAAAAAGATAGATGCAGGTAACCTTATGAAAGTGACTTTTCTTTCCTTTTTGTGTCTTCAGCTAAATGTTATTTTCCCTTCAGGCCACAGCACTCTGCTCAGATATGTTGATTTCTGAACAGGTATAAGGAAATATATATGAGGATAACTGTGGTTTTTTAAGGCAGAAAGCTAATAGCAGATTTTTATTATACTAAATAACTGGAAAATCTGTTATTTGCCAAAAAACAGTAACATGAATTGCATCTTTTTTTTTTCAAAGGACATAGAAAGGGAATAAGTGAAGGTTAAATGCTTTAATTCTAGTTAACAGCAATATGCTCTTTTTGTTTTTCTGGGTGGGGCTGAAATGGAGCTCTCCTACATCTTCCTGAATTTTAGACTTTTAACAGCATTACAATTATTAAGCCATAAGAGGAAACTTCTGTGTTTCAGGCAGCTACTGAGCTGTGTTTTGCCAAGCTAATTTTCTGATGATAACTACATGGTGGTTATCAAATTGGTCAATTTGTAAATATTCACAGAATTTTTTTTAATTACATGCTTCAAATACAGCTGAGTTACTGTTCTGATAATCTAGCTGTTTGCTCATATATTGTATTTTTGTATTATATCAGCATCCCGAAATATGTTTATGGTTAGATATATGTGAGTTCTGAACAATGGCAGCCTTATGCTTATGGGAACAGTGGCTGTCAGTGTTTTACAGTCTGAGGGACTGTAAAACCCATCATGTTTGTGTGGAGAAAATGAACAGAGCCTTGGACCAAATGAGTTCTCTTGTACACACAACAGCCTCTCACTCTGTCTTGTGCCAGGCTAGTGCTCTGCTGCATTGATCTTGGAGGTATTTTCCCTCTGCACTTGAGAAGACAACTTAGGATCTTACATATTTTGTGTGTGTGAGAATTGCATTCTCTTCCAGCTTGTGTATCAAACCTCTGTAGCTCTTTAAAGTAGTATGATACAGATCTTCTATAAGCAAGAACTGTTTCCAAGCCAAAATGAATAAACAGAACTGCAAAGTGATTGTAATGCAGCTCCACTGATTTTACGCATAATGGATCCTGACTAAGACATGTTTGGCACTGTCCACAAGTGGCAATCTCTTTGACTTTTTAAGCAGCTGGATAAGGCAAACTGCCCAGAATGGTCAGCTTCATAGAGTAAAATTTTAGGTCTGTCAATGTTGTTTGATTTTTTACACGTAACCATGTCTTCAATCATCCAATGGAACCATGACTGGGATGGTTTTTAATTTAATCCATGTCTAAAAAATTTATTCCTTTTATTGTGTTGTGTATTTTGGTATCAAGGTGTCTTTAGTACATCTCAGACTGGATATTGCAGTGTCTATGGGGCTGGATATATCAATCAATCATAGAAGAAAAGATTATCCAGAATTGGAAAGAATCCAGAACGATCATCAAAATTCAACTGATGGCTCTGAACAGGACAGCTCCAAGAGTCACACCATGTGCCCATGAGCACTGTCCAAAATCTTGAACTCTGTCAGGCTTGGTGCTGTGACCACTTCCCTGGAGAGCCTGTTCTAGTGCCCAACCAACCTGTGGGTTAAGGATGTTTTTCTAATACCCAGCCTAAACATCCCCTGACAGGACTTCAGGCCACTCCCCTATGTCTTGTCGCTGCCACCACAGAGCAGAGATCAGTGCCTGCCCCTCCTCTTCCCCTCACAAGGAAGCTGTAACTGCAGTGGGGTCTCCCCTCAGTCTTCTCCAGGCTGAACAGACCAAGTGACCTGAGCCACTCCTCACATGGCTTCACCCAAGGTCCTTCACCATCCTCTTGGCCTCCTTTGGACACTCTCTAACAGCTCAATGTCTTTTTTGTGTTGTGGCACCCAGAACTGCCCCCAGCACTCAAGGTGAGGCTGCCCCAGAGCAGAGCAGAACAGAACAGAGCAGAACAGAGCAGGACAAGCCCCTCCCTTTCCTGGCTGTGATGCTGCACCTGATGCCCCCCAGGACACTTCTGGGGACCCTTCTGGCTGCCAGGGCACTGCTGACCATGTTCAACTTGCTACTGACCAGGAAACTTAAGTCCCTTTCCGCAGTGCTGCTCTCCAGCCTTTCCTTTCCCAGTCTGTCCACACATCCAGGGCTGTTTTGTCCCTAGTGCAGAATCTGGCAATTGCCCCTGTTAAAATTCATATGGCTGGTGATTGTCTACCCCTTTAATTTTTGTAGGTCTCTCTGCAGGGCCTGTCTTTGAGGGAGACACAAACTCCTCCTGATTTACTATAATCAGCAAGTTTAGGAGAGGATACTTTCACAAGGCTTATGTTCTTGAAACTGTTCCAAAGAATTTGAATCAATTAGGAAATATCCCTGAGTGCAGAGATGGGTTGTCTGCTTGTGTACTTTTACAGGAGTAGATTGTGACAAAGTTAGCTTCACGGAGAGTGGTAAGTAGTAGGCAGAGTAATAATGTCTCCCCTGAACCTCCTTTTCTTCAGTCTATACAACCCCAGTTCCCTCAGCCACTTCTCATAGGATTTACTTTGTAAAGCAACTGTAGGAGAAGTATCTTGAGAATTAGACTGTATACAGTAAAATATTAAGAAATGTAGTTATAAATAATAATATATTCATAATATAATTAATATATATAATATATATCATATAATATAGATTATATTTATTATATATAATATAGATAATATTATATAATATATATTATATATATTATATATATAAAAATAATATATATTATATATTATTTATATATATATATAAATAATATATATATAATATAATATAATTCCCAAGCATTAACACTGTACTAATGATAACAATCTACCTCAAAAAATCATCTGTAGTTAGATAACTCAACATAGAAGGTTTATAAATTTGAGATACCAGGTTATATCAATACAGTATATAGATATTAATATATATAGTTATATATTTTAATGGTAGCTACTACAGCCTTCTTTTTTGGTTTTGATACCTTCTCTCCTGGATCAATACAAGAGACACAGTGATGCAATGGTAGTGAAAACTTTTGATTTTGAATGACCAAGAAGATGAGATTTAAAACACTGAATGAAATGGGGGCAAGTTGAAAATAAAAGAAAGCAGCTGTGGTCAGGAAGAGCTAAATATACATAATGTGTCTGCTGTAAAATAAATCCTTTAAATAAGTAAAATTTTGCTGTGCTCTGAGGCACATAAACTATACATGTGAAAAAATGTCTAGGTCTGCTTCAGTAATACTTTGTGAGATTCACATATTTTAGGATCAGACTGGACAGCTAGAACAAGTAGCCTAAGATTTACAGGCCAAATCTGAAATACAGTTCTGGATTCCCAATTTGGTCTATTACTAAAGGAAAACATTGCTGAAATTTAGATGTGATGGGGACCTGGCTTTTGATACTGAGGAAATTCACGTTTATATGTAATACAAACAGATCAAACTATCATAGTGAGAATTTATAGAAGAGTGTTGTCAAAAACCCTTGGAAACAAATATGGAGAGGGCAGTTTCTTTGTGGCCAGTAACTGGTGAATCTGTTCCATCTTAATCTATAAAGATGGCCCAATTTAAATATGACAAGTAAGCAGAAATGGAACTGATGGGAGGAAATGGTTTCTCATGCAGAAAATGCTAAGCTTCTGTAATGACAGCAGAGGTGGGGTTGTTGTGGAGGTAATGTAAAAGAATAATGGACTGTGTCACAACTTCAATATGCTAAAAATCTGAAATTCCATTGTATGGCTTTTCCTTAGTGTCTCAGCCAATGCTTTCTTTTAGGTTGCTGACTTTGCATCTCTCAAGCTTTCTTTTACAGTGCTGTCCCTTATGTTGAAGAGAGGCAGCAGACTGCTCATTAACCGAAGGGTGCCAGAGATCTGACCTCCACTGCCAAATAGTTCTGCTTCTCTTTCTGAGAGAAAAGGAAATTGTGGGAAAGCTGCTAAAAGAACAGTCCTACGGTTGGCTTAGGAGTCTAGAAATACATTTGAGTTGCATTTGAAATTTACTGAGTGAGCCTCAACAGAAGAGAGAGAAATATGATCCTGCCTAGTCAGGTTATGAGATCCAGGTAATTTTACCATAGTAAAATATTGAATCATAGATGAAGTAAAAAGTTTTTTGCTATTATTCTGCCAATTCATTTTAAACATCATTTCCTGTTACACTGCAGGAGTTTTCTCAAATAACTGTAACTTAATCCTTACACTTCAGATAAACTGTATGGGAATATAGACTCACAGGAGCTCATTGTGGAGTCAGTTTCTTGTACATCCAAGCAAATTATGAAATCAATTAGGAGCCAGGGAAGGGAATCTGCTACTGTAGATAAAGCAAATGGCAAAGCTAACGTATGGATTCTTTGCATTTCTAATTTGTTTTTTTTACCAACATGTAGTATATAAATTTGTGGAGAGGTGGAATCAATCATGATAAATAATGTCATTCTATACATGAAAGGTTTATAATGAACAAGAAACACAGCTGCTATTTGCAGATTTCCACTTTTAGAAAACTAATATTTTCCACTATTATTTAGAAAATGCTGGCTGCCATGATTCAACACAGAGGTGTTCCTGTGAGCAAGACCTAATGTTCTACTGCATTTGTAAATCACTGTTGAAGCAATGAAATAGAGAAAGCAAATGAAGAACTTCTTTTGTCACTGAAATATAATCTCTAAGCAGGCAGCATCGAGTTGATAATTAGATGTTCTGATCAGCATCTGGGGAAAGACAAAAAGACAGCTTGGCTTTTTGTTTTTGGGAATGTCCTGTTCAGGACATTCCTGTTCAGGAACTGGAATGCAGCTGCTTCTTCGGGCTCTGTGTCATGAATCTCAGGTGGAAATGCAGTGACACTTAAAAAACTTCAGTTTCTTGGACATTTTCTATTCATTTCCTAAATGCTATGCTTGCTATGTGACTTTGCAGCTACACACAAAAATAAAGCTTTCAAATCATTCACTCTTTGGAGGATTATGTTGCACTCGCATACTTATTTTTCAAACACTTTTAGAATGTGATTTCTTAAGACTCTTTATGGTTATAAAATACAACCTCATTTGCTGGCCAGACTGTGTGTGTGTGTATATATACATATATATACCTGGGTTAAAATGAGAATCACTTTTCAAGATTCATCATAAAGCAGTTAAAATAGGGAGCACAGTAGAGAAAACTAATTCCCTGTTGAATTTAAGGCAGTTTTATCCATGGAAGTCCTGATGCTTATGAAACATAGTGGGTTCTTTTTTTTCTGTTTAGGCAACAGAGATTATAGTGGTGTATTGCTATGCCACCTACATTTGACAAGGCAGTGGTCTGTCTTGTTTAAAATAATCAGATATTCTCAATCCTCCCTGACTTGGTAATGACTGTTGCAGATCCCTGATTATTGTGAAAGGTTGTCTACCAGTGGTAACAGAAACCCTTGTGGTCTTCAAAAATAACTTTTTTCTTGGTTGCATTTCAATTTATGATATGATAAGTGAAATTGCATCATGCTTCTATCAGTTTGGCAAAAACACTGTTTTTGTACCAGTTGTGATAATTTTAGGCATATTGCCTGCCTCTGAGGTCACTGACTGCAAGGTTAAAGTGATAGTGGTGCAGGTCAGGATGGGATTAGGTGCTATTATGCTTGAGGTTTGCAGAGAAGATTTGGAAAGCAATGTATTGTGTGGTGGCTGTAATGGTCTGAGGGGATCAAACAAGAAGCAGAGATACCTTTTCTGCCCAATTTCCTCCTCTTATCTTCCTGAAAGTTCTGGAGGTTCTTCTAGGAGTTAATGGAGTTCAAGTTTTGTGGTAGTAATTTTCACAGTAATTTCCTTTAGTTCGGAAAAGAACTCTGAGATTTTTGAGTCCAACATTGGCCTCAAAAATCACCATCTTGTCAACTAGACCATGGCATTAAGTCCAGGCATTTCTTGAACATCTCCACGGATGGTGGCCCCAACACTGCCCTGGATGCCTCTTTCAGTGCTTAACCACCCTCTTTGTGAAGAGATTTCTATTGATGTCCCTTTATCTCATGGAAAATTAAGATCTTCTGAACAACTCTTTATGTCATGTTTTGTCTTATGGAAGGTACCCAGCTCAGTGAAAGTGTTTTACTTAACATAAGATGCTGAATGATTGTCCAGGTGTCACTTAGATAGTCATTCAAGTGCTAGCAACATGAATGAGGTACAGGTAAGACAGAAGCGAATTTATTTGCTTATATGGATTAATTGGTAGTAATAGACTGAAAATCTGCTTCCTCATTACATGTCTGCTAGTGCTTTTTAAGCCTGCTTCCCCACAAGAGAAAAAATAGTATGAGATGTATTGGAAAGAAAGAATATGTGGCAACTGCAAGAAGGATTTGAAATATGATTTTTCTTTAGGATGACAAGGTCCAGGAGGCATTTGTGGATATACATATCTACAGATCTTAATGTGATCAAAGGGTAAGGTTGACCAGTCAATTACAGCAAGTCAAGTGGTTACCTACTGGTTACTATATTTAAGTAAATATACCAGTAAAGTTGTTTTGTTTTGTTTTGGTTTTTTAAACTCAATCTTCTAAGCAGATTGTTAACTTTAGCTATTAACAAAATTAAGGTATTTAAAAGATGTAGCAACATCCACTATAAAATTGATAGCAATGAAGTATTGTTTGTTTGCTGAAGTTCACAGTGTGCATGTTAAATTGTCTGTCAGTTTGAAATCAAGACAGATGGTGTCTTGTATTTTCAAGCATTTCTGGATGATAAAGATAAATTGTCAATTGAGACCATGCTTTACGAACAAAATAGTGGTTACTTGCTGTATATATGGAAAAATGAGAATCCATCTGAAATGAAGAGTTTTTCCTGGCAAAAATGTCAACATTTATGAAAGCATTACTACGTGATCAATTTTTGAAGACTTAAAAATCAAGGACAGGTTTATAAAGAATTTTGAAGAGAAGTAAGAATATATTTGTATGGAGAATTGCTTTCCTAAAGAAAGTTCATGTTTTCAGACCACTTTCAATGGCATACCAGGTACTATCTCTGCCTATTAAAGTCAAATTGTTAGTATAAAATTGTCTGGTTGCAGAATCATTCCTGCCCTAGGCTTAAGAATTCAGTTCTAAAAATGCCTATGTGCAAAAACATTTTGGCATGAAGAAAAATATTTCCTTGTGAAAAAAAGTAATTGTATGAAGAAAACCTTTGTAAAGATTATATAGGAAAGCATTTTTTTGTCAAATTGGAATTCTGTAAAGACTTCCTTTGGGTATATTTAACAGCTTAAGTGCTGGGATAATACTTTTTTTTTTAAGGAGCCATGAGGAAGTCTAATTTTACTGTCTCACCTGCCAGCTATTTCACCTTTGGTTTTAGCACTGTCAGAATATGCTGCCGCTGAATGCTTTTAAAACTTTGACACCATATTCCTGATTGTATCACTGAACAAGTTTTTTGCTCTTCATTTTGATTTATTGAAGCCTGAGAACCTGTTGATGTTTAAGAGTCTAGTGGGGTAACCTGCATGAAAAATAAGGTAAATGCAGTACATAAACCCTTCATTTTCAGCAGATGGAGCTGACTCCTTGGACTTTTAACAAGTACAGGCAGTTAACTCTATTTAAGTTCCCAGATTCACTGTATTAGTGTTACTTTCAGAGTCCCACTCAGTAGTCAGAGCCCGGCTCTGGATGAAGGGATTTTATGAGTAAACTGTGTTGCTCCTTTTTCTGACTGACAGCTGGAATTCCTGAAAACTTCCTTTATTCTCACTGTTTATCAGGTGCCATTGCCGCTTTTTGTTTCGATGTACTGGAGTTAAATGATAGAAAATGAAATATTTGTATTCACAGCCAGTATTTTCAGTTGGAAAGGAAGATTCTGCAATGAGCATTTCTGTACATTTTCTCAAAAATAGGTTCATAACCACAAATTAAAGAAGGTTACTATCAAATTGCTACAAAAATATGTTTCAAGGAAGCAGTGAACTATTTGGTCTGTGCATATTTTTTACAATTTTCTAAGGCTGTTCTCACATGAATCAGCTACCTTTATTTCCAATTTGAAGTTGGTTTTCCTTCAGTGTTGCTGCAAGAGCAGTTCAAAGGCACTATGTAATGATTCTTTGCAGTGGCATTTTGAAACACACATTCATTGAACTTCCCGTTAATATATATATATAGATATATATATATATATATATATATATATATATAGATAGATATATAGATATAGATATATATAATTTTTCAAAGCTGATAAGTTCCATTTTCCATCTCATAGTGGAGCTCCTTCAGATTTGAGGATTGGTCTGCTTGCAGAAATGGCCTATGTCTTGTATCTCAAGCCTGCATGGAGTTGGCAGTTCAGCCCCATTTTCTCAGCCCAGGGCCCATGGGGAGAAGTAGAGGCTGGTGAATTAGCAGCCATGTTCTTGCTTTTCCTCTATCTCCCCTCATGATGTGCACCAGGAGTACAGCACATGGTTGGTTTTGCCCTCTGTGTGCCATTGCCAGAGCCATCTAAGTTCAAAATTGAGAGATCAGCTCCTAAGGGCAGCAGTAGTTTATACTGATTGTAATTTAAGATCTTGGTCAGCTAACTTTTCCTTACAAGCTGTCTAGCAGTGGGAGGGTAGAACAAGCTGCATGGCATGTTCCAAAAATTATTTCATTGTACACAGAAGTCTCTAAGGCAATCTGACTCAATGTAGATGATGAAGAAATAACTGCCAAATCTTCCAAATCTCATTTTTTTCTGAGCTGAAAATTTCTCTCGCCTTGTTGGACTCAGAAATGGAAATTTAAGATATGTTAGGAGCCAATCATCTTGAATTTATCTTTGGTAGTGTTTTTGTTTGCTTGGTTGGTTCATTGGGCTGGGTGTGTTTTTTGTCTTTGTCTTTGTTGTTGTTTTTTTTTTATTGTTCATTTGTTTTTTTGGTTGGGTGTGGTTTTTTGTGAGTGTGGGTTTTTTGCTTTTTTTGGTTTGTTTGTTTGTTTATTTTTTCTAAAATATGTCTAAAAATATTACAAGGAAGACTGAAGTTGTAGGATGTGCTGTTTCTTCTGAGCCTTGTCCATAACATGCTGGTCTGTGACCATGGGAGACTCAACTCTGGTACTCTACCAATCTTTCTGATCCTATACATGAGAGCAAAGTTTAGTTTCACTAATATTTATTTGGAACTACCAGGATCTTAATGGATACTTTTGGAACAGATTGAACAGGAAGAGGATCAGCATTTTTTTTTATTCTATTCTAATCGCATCTATTGTGTGATTCAGTGGTACAAGCCCAGTACAGGGCAAGTTTACATTTATGCCAGCATTTGTGAAAGGAGCCATTCCTTGGTCTTTTGGCCAACACAGATAAAAAGAGACTAAGCCATTTAGCCATTTGACATTCTGGTTCTGGCAGTGTTGCCTGCTCTCTGTTCTTTTTTAAAAATTGTTACAGTAATTTTCCTGAGCTGGTTTCTTTGGAATTACAAGGCAGGGGGGATCATTATTCTTATTGTTTAAAGGACCCAATCTTTGCATGAAAAGAACTGTTTTGGTTAGCTGTGCTAAACTCAATGGAACGGAAAAAAATGTTTTCATTATTTGGGAAATGCTGACATTTCATCTCCTGTTCAAATTGTTATGGAAACTCTAAGTATCAGATAGCTTTAGAGAATTAAAAAAGTATTTTGAGTAAATAATGTCTAAATGCATAGTTCTGATTTTATTTAGAACAAAATAGGCTATTTCAGAACAGTATATATTTGAAATTGTTATTTGAAGTTGAAAGTTTCACTTCCAAAAAATCCAAAAGCAACTTTTATGTTTATGGTTTGTCTCTCTGGAGATGGAGTGAAAAATGAACAATTTTGTGGAAATTGCCAACAATAATACTGTTTTAGACAATGTGATTTTTGGGAGAGAAAATTCTTGAAGTGTTAAATTTCACCCAGCTTCTAATGTTGAAAATTCTTGGTGCTGACTGCCATGTTGTACTGAGCAGATTTTTTACAGAGATACTGCCCTCTGTGGCCCTCTTGATGACACAGAGGAGTAATCATCTCTCATTAAATGGATGATGAGGAATTCCTTTGGTAAAGGAGACCTTCTTTATCAGAATAATGACTTAGAATTAGGTGTTTCTCTAATCTGGAGAATAATAATGCAGTTGTTATTCACATGCTGCAGCAAGAGCAGCTTCTAGTCAGCAATGGAAATATGGTAATATTACAGTATTAAGAAGTAAAAATTGTTAGTATAAGATGTAACGGTTCGTTTTATTTTGTTGGAAGTTAGGGTCCACACCCAATGCTTCAT
Source organism: Molothrus ater (assembly GCF_012460135.2). Classification (NCBI taxonomy): domain Eukaryota; kingdom Metazoa; phylum Chordata; class Aves; order Passeriformes; family Icteridae; genus Molothrus; species Molothrus ater. The sequence continues at coordinate 52,938,392 of NC_050511.2, forward strand.
GAGTTCATGAACCCAAGTTTATTTAAACCATTTCATATAGAACCTGAAGGAAATGAACATTGTCTTAAAGCATTGCTCTAAGACAATGCTCCAGTTGGCTGATAGATTCTCGTGAGGATATACCCTAGGCAGAGAGCAGAAATAGCTCATCTTTCCTGATTCCAGCATCTTGGCAGTACGTGGTGCTATGCTGCACAGGCATACAGGTTTATAACTAATCCAAATATCTTTGCACAGTGATGTGTTGCACAATGTAGACATATTCCTAAATATGAAAGAAAAGTGGCAGAGTGATTTAGGAGAGTTTATTTAGATGAGATGTGGATTTTGATTAATTATATTTTTGCATTCTTTTTACTTCAGTCCACTCTGAAATGCCAAAAAAAAAAAAATTACATTTTCATCATCTGAGAAATTATCAAAAATAGCAGGTATATTCTGATTTTTCTTTCAGAGAATGATTGAAGAAAAGTTTGCTCTTAGTCAGTGATGATTTTGCTGGTTGTAGTCTCATGCATCTCTCTTCTTGGGATGGAATGAAAGAATTTTTGGAGTTAACTTTTGCATTAGAATGAGCAATAAGATACTGTGCTGGTCCCTGAACAGGTCATGCATCTCAGCTGTGAAGAGGTGTCCAGTGTTGTGAGTGAAGTTTTTGTGTAGTTCATCTCACCCCAAAGGGGACTCCCATATTGGCCTGGTGAAAGAAACCCTAGGCTGCATTGGTGGGATTATGACCACCTCTCCCTTGACTCCAGAGGGAAGATAGACAACTCAGTGTGGACACATACATTGTAAGCACCTGAAATAAGGTGAAATGAATTTCCTTCTTTTGTTCTCTTATATTCCATTTCCCTCTATTTTTTCTCTTCCCTTTTCCTCTGTGGGATTTTTTTCATTTGATGTTTCTTTGTTGCATGTTGCTTCCTTGGAAGCTCCTGAAGCCCTTTCTTCAGCTTTTTTAATCTTCAGAAAATCCTGTACTTCTGACATATTGACATTGTTTTCATGAATGTTTCTGTGCCAAATACCACTGTAATGAGAGTGAAATATCCTTGGCCTCTGGCCAATGTCTTAGTCCAGTACAGACAAATAGTTTCTTCTTTTGAGATGCATCAGACCTTCCTGAAACATCAGAGCAAGTTCCTCAACTATTGTTCTGCCATTTGTGCAAAAATGTAGTTCTAAGAAAATTACTATTTCTTTAATTGTGAGTGGGTTTTATACCTCTGCAATTCAGGATTGTTTTGTAAGAGTGTGCAGAGAGAACTGCGACTGAGGACAAAGTCCATTTCCTAATATATTAAATGTAAACATGCAGAAGGGATTGCAGAGCTGGAGTGTGGAATGTTGACATTAGTGCTTTTCAGCTACTTGTGCCAAAGCTTTCCTTCCACTGAGTTTCCATTTCCCTTGCCAGGTGTGAAAAGAAAGCTGCAGTTAGAAATCTGCTGTGGTTTTAGTCAGTCTTGCAAGCTGAGTACAGAGCTCATGCCCTTCTAGCAACCACTGATCTGTGTTCCTGGGGCTACTGCAACCTCTTTGGGCAGGGGGATGAGGGCAGGAGATCATTGGAGGCTCTGAAGGGGCAAAGCACAAGCCCCTTCAATACCATTGGCATAAAGTGGGAATGCCCTGCACTTTCTCAGGGGATGCCCTGGTGTTAGCAAAGGTGTTGTTCCTTTGATATCACAATCTGGTGTGATCCATATGTGTTACAAATACTTTGGGAGATCTGTGTGGATCCCTGGCATGGATATACTTTGCATAGCACAGTTAGCCAGGGGTGTGGCGAGAGATCCTGCATGCTTATCATTTGTAGAACTTGCAATGCCATCAGTGCACACTGTCTTTTCATCTCCTTGAGTCATTTCATTTCTTGTGTGTGTGTGTGGCTTTGCTTGGGAGAGATCTCTTGTCTGAAGTCTAATTTCCTTCTTTTTCCTCCCCTTCCTTTGATGCTGGTTGCTTTGCTGGAGACAGACTTTAAATGTATTCTGTGTTATGATATTAAAGAACTTTTGCTACAGTCATCACTGTTATTTCAGTAAACACTTTCCATGGGAACGGAGACTGTAGCAGAACATTAATGGCACATGGCCCACATTCAGGTACTCTAATACAATTGCCAATATGTATTTTAGTTCATTTTGACCGTGATGGATATTTACCTGGAGCTGATATCCTGAGGTGAAACTGAATAACGAGTTAAATTCTTCAGTTTGCTGGTTGTGAGATTAAATGAACAACATGTTTTGTTGTTGGGTATTGGTATTGGGCTGTTCTGGTAGTACTGAACAATCTGAACAATTGTTTTTAACTCATGCTGAGGAGTAGTATGGTTAAGATCACCAGTTTCAGTCTTTGGCCTCAGACCAACGAAGCAGGTACACTTGGTAGGATTAGTTTCCTCTTAAAGGCATCTGGACTCCAAATGAAGCCGAAACTTTTGCCTTGGTGACTCCTTCTTTGATACTTTACCAATGTACAACCACATATCTTCTAATATAGCAAGAAGAATTATGAGATAGGATGAACTATCTCTGTTTACCTGTAGGATTTTATGAAAACTTCTCTGGCTATATGAACTGTAGGACTAGACAGGAGGAATCCCCCAAACAGACTATGATGCAGAACTTAGCCCTGGGCTTTAGCACTTGGAGGGAGGAGAGAATCATGTCAAGGAACTAGTGCTCACCATGTTGGGTGGGGAAATTCTGCTGTCTTAGTCCAGCAGCAAAGATAGCATCTCCTAAATACTACAGAGGAGACTGCACAAGTTAAAAATACCTCTCCATGTTTCCTCATGTCTTAAAATATTTGCTTCCCTACACAGGAAATCTCTAAACAGTAATGCAAGAAAACTTTACATGGACGGGTTCAGACTTTGGTAAGAAATCCCACAGCCTGGTTGGAAACATAATGCTTGCTGATTACATGAGAAGGTAGTTTTATTGGGTCTCAGAGACCAAAGGAGACCTAAACTTGATGCCTCGTATTCTCTTAAAATCCATCTATTGCCCTCACCCATCCTGGAAAATATTTCAGATCAGCTTACTTTAAAACACACAAACCCATCTTCTGAGTTAGGTACAATGTTGCAGGTTTTACTGTAATAGTTAAAATATTGTATGATCTAAAAATTCATTATCATGACAAGCAGGAAGACTGTCATGCTGTTTTCTATGAACTTGTTTTGTTAAACAAAACAAGGTTTGAAAGTGTCCTGTTCTTTGCAAAGGGATATTTATGGAATTAATCAGAACTTTGCTGCATATCAATAGTATGGGTTTTTTGCAAGGTTTTAGGTGTCTGTTGATCATCTCACTCTCTAGCAAAATTTGGCAGCATTAAAAGAACAGATATGAAGAAAATGTGAACTTCATGGTGTCAACTTTCTGTTCATATAAAGGAAAATAAAGTGATAAACCATTCTAGTACTCGAAAGGAGCCCTAGAGATACAAAAATGCATAGCACAGGTATTGGAAATATAGGTGTCTTCCTGGCTGGGATACGATTTGGACATGGATGTGTAACATTTCCATAGCAGCCAAGAGGTGCAGCTTAGAAATTATTTCATGATAGTTTAACAAGAAAGAAACCGACTTCCCTGACTCTGAACTGTGTGCCAGAATCTCTAAGGATGGGATATACACTTCATCTCACCCAAGGCTGCTGGTGCTGAGCTCAGTACCCTTTGCTGGCTTGCTTCCTGCTGTACTTGGGAGTGGGAACCCCACAGCAGCCCCATCACTCTCATACCAGTATTGCAACTGTTCTTAGCTGGTTGCTGCAACCAACTAAGTTGGAAATGCTTAGATGACTGCTGCAAGCTGGATTTTTCCAAAAGCTGGGAAGTCAAATCACTGAACAACTGTGTCATTTTCTCTCTTGGGCATAGCTAGTATGAAGAAAAAAGTTAAGATATAGGAAACAATCTGCTGAAAATCTCTAAATTTTATAAGACTTTAGACCCTGAGAAAGCAAACTAGGAAAATTTGGAAATCCTCAAAGTACCAATGGGAATACACAAATTCTATCAACCAAATAAATCTTAGTGGTTTGTTGGAGATGTAGTGGGTGGGAGAGAAGCTAAACAGGAATTATTGATGGTTGTGTTCTCCAAATACGTTTTAAAACTGGTTTTCTGCAGCTGTGTAATAAAAATATTTTCAACTTATTTTTTAAGGTAGTGATGCCCATTTTGTTTGCAAAATAATACTGAGCAAGATATAAATAATGACACCTTAAAGTGATGTTGGAAAGCATGTATTACTATTATAAAAGTTAGGAGATGTTGTTATTAAGGACTTGATTATATGGTTCAAAGTTTTCAACACAATGTTTCTTCCTTTGCAGAAGAAAGGCTTCTCCAAGGCTTAATTAGGATTCTTTTGCAAACAAAGCTGCTGTCTGTCAAACTGCTGTCTCATTTATTGAACAATCTGGAAGACAAAGCAGGGAATAGCAGGAAGACAAAGGATGACCTAGCAGTTATGACAACTCCATGATGGCTCAGAGGATCTCTGCATTGCAGTGAAAATGGTTAACACTTGGCAAGGCTTTAGGAAATTGAAGAAAGAGAAATGCCAGAGTGCTTAAATAACAATTGTGTTAACAACCCCATCATTAGAGCAGTCAGATTTTTTTCTGTTCCAGTTTTTCTGAAACCATATGTTCCTCTACATAAATAGAGTAAAGCTTCACTCATTAGAAACCTTCTGCAATTTTCCATTTGCTGTGAACTAGGTTTGCTTGTGATTACATAAATAAATGACTAAATCAATTTTCCTATATTTTTAATTTTCTTATCTGAACTATCTCAGACTCCTTGAGCTTCATAACCAGTCTGCAGAGTTAGAAAGCTTTCTTACATACTTTTGGAACAGTAGTATTTTAACTCTGTTCTTCTCTACTGATCTTGGGTTTCTAAGTTCTCATCCACAGGAGCTCACACATTTTAAAAATTGTTTACTTTCAATAATTTTAAGTGGATATTTGACAAAATTCACATTCTTTAACTCCCATATTAGCTAGAATGAAACACTAAAATAAAACAGGCTTTTTCAGAGTAAATACCATGCAGTGGTTTTCATGCTGTGATTCAGGGGAGGAGTTGACAGTTCCTGGGTATTACCAAAACAGGATGAATACTTCCTTAGAGCTGACTTTTGGATAATTTCTGTAAGGTAGTGAGAGAAAGCTACTGACTTTACTTGACTTTACTTTTCTTGAAAAATTTCAGACTGAAGAACTTGGAAGGGTTATGCCAGTATGCCGGTTTGAGGATATCTCTCCTGATGTTCAATCCCTGATGCAGTGATCTCAAGGAGAATTGTTTCTTCCCTCATTTTGTTGGATTTTTTAATTCTTCTTGAATAAAAAACTCTTGTTGAAGAAATCTCCTCAATAAGAGGAATCATTTTCTTCTGTACAAATAGAAGCACTACAAAACTGCTACAAAACGTTTTAATGGTAGACTTAAGTAGGCTCCTTTGTGTGGGGTGTTCCTACATTTTTTTAATAACAACAACACTAATTTTATATTCTGTCCCCTTCTGTGTCTGTTAATAAAAGAAATGCAGCCCATTTTTCATCATCTTGGTTTTGCTTGAATTTTTTTGTATAGTAATCCCAGAACAACCACTCAGTGGTTCTTCCAGATGGACATTCAGCTATTATATATGGATTGAGTTTATACATTAAGTAGTTTCCTTCATGGTCATTCAGCTGTGAAAATCATAGGATTGTGACAGATAATCTTTACTTATGTTTTCATTTGAAGGTTTCTTTGCTGTAAGCAGAGCTCCTCTGCTACATGAATCTGTGTAGTTTATTCAGATAGATGCCTTGCAACTTTGTTTTTTGCTATGAAGACTGAAAGCTCCTGAGGGAAGGAGGCTTCTTATTGCACTGCAGTCCTTCACAGGAGCTAGGTCCTTGTTCAGCCAACAGGTCACAAGGAGACTGCCACTTCCCAGAACATACTTCCCAGGTCTTTTGGAGTGTCTGGTCCATACTGGGTAGGTAAGAATAGCTCAGAGTACCTCAGAGGATTCCCAGTCAGCATGAAGTAGTGCCCCTGTGAGTCCTTGCATCTGTTCTGTGGGACTGTGCCTCAGCAGGACACCCACGTAGAGTCTAAATGCTCAAGGCTTTCTGCTCTAGGAGTAAATTTTGAGTCTCTGGAGCAAGTAACTGCAGGAGGATGGATTGTAGGAGAATAGAGATAGGGCTGAAGGCAATCTCACCCCTGCAGACTTGCAGCTGTACTAATTACCAACGAGTAGGAACAGCCCTGCCCTTAATAGGTCACAGCTATGTCCAATAAGGATGGGTGTTATAAAAGAGTGGGTTAGCTGGTTGAGAGCTGGAGTTTGCTGGCTGTGCTGTGAAGAGTAGTAAGTGACAGGCAATTGTGCAAGGTACAGGGAGGAGCCAGCCAGCCATGCAGAAGGAAAAGGAGTCAGTGTTGTGAGAAGCTGCCCGTGGGAACTCACAGAGAGAAGGTATGAAAACTTTACAGTAATGATAAACTGATGGTGACAGTCAGATTGGTGCCAAGCCCCAAAGCTAATAATTGGTAGTTCATATGGGGATGAGTCCTGACAAGTGCCTGTCCTGTCTAACAATTTAAATAACTTTTTCTGGAGAGAAGACTATTAAGAGTTTTAAAAATGTGAACAAGGAAAAAAAAGAGTAAAAAATGCTAAAAATTGAGGAATTTCTTTATTGAACAAAATAACAAGAAGATGCAGGAGAAACCAGCTGTTGATTGTCTTAGAGAATCAGCATTCTGGGAGATGAAATCCTTCATAATGATACACTGCTTACCATGATCTTCAAAACAGTAGTTTTGCAGAGCCTTGCCATATTTCAAAAAATTACTTTAAGAAACATTTAATGACTTGTAAAAGGTTATGAAGAAAAATGTGAAGTATCTTTGAGACTTTATGGCTGCAGTAACTGGAACATTTTATTCAAATAAAAATAGTGCTGAAATGACTAAACTCTTTTTAAAATTAAGGGCAAGAATCATGTTAATTTCACTCAGGTCAACAAAAATATGGTGCAGCATATAAACCCAAAAAAGTAATTAATTTCCAATGGTGTTATTTATCAGTCAGGTACTGAATCTGGTCAGTGTTTTTGTGTTTAACTGTTCCTTAAACTTTTCATATGGAACAAATACCTGTATATATTTGCTAGATCCACAGGAGACACAATACAGCTAATGTCACACTCATAACTTACTGTAGATCAGCATTTGATTTTGAATTAATTGCCCTGTTAAGTTAACAACTTAACTTGGAAACCAAAGTCTAGGTGAGAAATCGTAGAAGAGTTAGGGGGCTAGGGGTGTGAATTAACGTTCCCCCAGTCTAACTCTGGAAGTACTGTTACCTCACTATACATCTGTGTGAAGGGGACTTAAATACAGAGGACTCAGCTGCTGCCAGTTGTTCTTCCCCTCTGTTGATTATACAGGAGACCAACAGTAAATGGCTGAGTTGTGGATGACTAGTTCATAGATACCTGAAGTTAGGTAAGCTTACATCCATACCAACCTAAAATTTGAGAGTGCTATGGCTCATTTGCATGACCCATAGATATCATATGGGTACGTGGTACATATATACATATAATACTTATGATTTTGTATCTTCATGTACCCTGTATGTATTATATAGATTGAATATGATTAGAGTAATTATTAATTACACATATTGTATACATGTAGATTTATATGCTGACTATTTCCTATGCTATTAAAGAAGTATGATTAAAATGTGCTGTCATTTATGACCACAGGTGTTATGTATGATCTATAGCCTGTCCAAAATTTAAATATTTATTTTCTATTATACCCTTCCCCCTTCCAGTGATGAAAACATTTATAGGGTTATCTTACAGATACGTAAGATAACCTCTCATCCCGTCTTCACACTGAACCATACACTTACCTGTGAGAATGCCTTTTTTGCTTGTGACAGTGACAGCAATTGTGCCATTATTTTGTATTTAAATCCTCACCTTTTTGGTGAAAATACAATATTAATATGATGGATTTCTCTGTGAGTACCAGGGGACTTTGGATATCTTTCTTGGTTTACAGTAGCCCAAATGTGAGGATTTCCCATGTTATAGAAGTCTTTTCATTTCTAGAGCTATTATGGTGGAGTTGAGTATAGGTTCCTGCAATGAAAAGTAACTTAAATTTGAAGGGAAATTTATATAAAGTAGATAGTATTTGAATGGCTGAGTGAGGGTGGAAAATTTGGATTGTATTTTTCTGAACAGTGGCTTTCAGTTTTTCTTTTAGTGCTTGCAGGAAAATTATGTGTTCTTTTCAGTAGATAATAGGGGCCATTAGCTCCTAAATATGCCTCTTTTTTTACTGAAATGTAATTAAATAACATTTTATCAGAGGAGCGCTCATGGCAAAGATGTATTCTGAGGTCTATCCATAATTTATTTTCTCTTTTTCTTTTTTCTCTTTTAGAATGTTGCCCCGCAATTGAACTCCCCCTGGCAGGTGTAGCTCTGGTATGGGCAGGACAGCTTTCTATTAGTAGTATTATTGTTATAGCTCTTGGGCAGAAAATAATGATTCTGTGGGGGGAAAAAAGAGGCAGCAGAGCAAACTCATTGGTCATTATCACTCAGGATATGTCAAACAAGTTTTCTTTTCTATTGATTATATTTTCAATTTTGTCTACCTGAGCACAAAGTAAATTAATTCCACAGAAGGACTATTGATTTGACATACAGTTGGAAAGAACAAAAGTTAGAGGGTTTCTTTCATTTTCTTGATTGTTTTTTACCCCTAAGTTTTTTTTTTTGGCAGTGTATATAAGCAAAGCTCTCTTACTGAAAATGAAGTTTTTTCCTGGAAAATGTGTTTCTTTCATTTCTTTCACTGCACTTAAACCTGCTGAGCTGATATTTTAGGGGGTTATATTTACAAATGGTGTTTGGGCATATTCAGTTAAACCCTGTAGACCTGAGTTAAGGATTTGAGATAAAGGCTTTGGATCTGAAAATACAGGGCTTGTTGAGAGAACACATGCGAATATCTTGTGCACGTTGTGATGGGTGATAAAGGACATGACATAGTAAGCCCAACACAAGTCTCATAGTTCTTGTGCCTCTGAAAGAGGTTCTTTCTCCTCCAGCTAAGGTTTTATTAGCTGGAGCAAACATCACTGTGGAACACATTAATAGATTAGTGTTTTGGGGTTGGAAGGAGTTGTTCTGCACCGCTCTACAAAAGGTGGCGACTTACCTAATTCTAGTGGGTTTTTTCTGCTGGACTCTCTCTTTTTTTCTACTGTATGAAAATGTATCTATTGCAATCTCTTATAAGAATAGTCAATTGCACTCAGGTGTGCTACCACAGTCAGTTACTTGCAAATTATGAAGTTTGCCTAATTAAGCTATTATAAAGATTTTAATGCCAGTCACTTTCTAATTTGAAATTGCAGTTGTAAGGAAGTGATCTTAATAGCTAGAAATATTCTTGAGCATGAGTATACAGATATGCAAAAACCCAAGACAGTTCAAAAATGCTTTCCAATTTAACATTTATTTAGTGTTTTGTTTCAAAGAGAGTTGCAGAAAGTTTACTTGCTCAAATGTAGATTCCTAAAATATATTGTGCACTAAAAAATCTGTGGGACTGAGATTCTTAAAATACTTTCTTGGGGAGAGAAACATTTTTCCCAGCTGATTTCTTTGTAATTATTAAATATGTGATAATAAAGCTAGTATTTTTTTTATCTGTTTGTTTCTTAAGGTTTTGGGTTTTTTTGCTTAGTTTTTTTTTTTTTGCAATTGACAAAATGAATTTCACTGAGAAATCTGTCAGTTGTCCATTTTTAATAGGAAACTAATATTTATAGACAATGTTGGACTCTTACTATTTCCCCTTTTGCTCCACTACTGTAATAGATGGCTGTTAACTTTACAAACCCTTAAATTTGACTACATTCACAGTACCGCATGCAAGTTGAAAGAAAGCCTGCTATGTATTCCTGTGCTTTTCTACATGCATCTTGATCTTCTCATGTCAAATGAGCAAGGACACTTGAAACATGCATTTTGGAGGAGAACAAACTGTTCTGATGTTAGCATGCTGTTCCCTTGGCATTGGGGAATAAATGCCTCAATCAATGAAATACTAATTATGAGAGCCAATATGTACTACCATTTTGGGGTGGGAAAAGAAGTCAGTTTCTCAAGTCACTTTCTGTTTGTGCTGTGCACTCCTAATCCCCTTGTGATTAGGAGTAAAGGCAGTTCTTTAACAGCTTCCAAAGTGCTGCATGTGCCAGCAGTGCACACCAGTGGTTGTCCAAATGGATTATAGGACAAGGGTACCCTTTTTTTTCACTGCTGTAAACTGAAATGAAGTAGAGACCATTCCTTCTTTCACAAACTAGCTTAAGCCCTTCTTTGGAGTTTTGCAAAGGCTGTAGAATCTGCCACAATCAGACAGGTGAGTAGTATTTATAGATTTTTCTAAATTTTCTCCAAGTATTTCTAAGGCAATGAGTGTTTTCTCATTCATATCACAAAATACAATATTTTCCCGTAGTAGCAGTTACCATCCATTTCTTATTCCTCTCTATCACAATTTAAGCCCAACTCACAACAAAATACCACAGAGCTGCTTACTCACTTCCTCACCTTTGGGATCAGAGGGAGAATTGGAAGAGTACAAGTAGGGAAAGAAAACAACTTTTGGGTTGCAATAAAGACAATTTAATAGGGAAAGCAAAAACCATGCACAAAAGCAAAGCAAGGAATTATTTCACTTAAGGGAGGCAGGTGTTCGGCCATCTCTGGGAGAGCAGGGCTCCATCATGCGTAATAGTGACTGGGGAAGACAAACACTATCATTCTGAATATCACCCCATGCCTTGTTTCCTCCCATCTTTTGTGCTGAGAATGATATGATACAGTTTGGAATAGCCCTTTGGTCAGTTGCGGTCACCAGTCCCAGCTGTGTCTCCTCTCAACTTTTTGGGTACCCCAACTTCCTCACTGGCTGGGCAATTCTGCAAGCAAAAAAGGCCTTGTCTCTGTATCAGCACTGCTCAGCAGTAGCAAAAATATCTCAATGTTAACAACAACATTTTTGGGACAAATATTAACCATAGCCTCATACTAGGTACTGTGAATAAAATTAATTCTATATCCCTGCCAAAACCAGCATACCTTTGTATTTCATTAGAAATCATTGTGTTGCATTTTTGTTTGTCTTCCTTTCACTGAAAATGTTGGAATGCTTACCAAAATTCTAAAAATAATCTGTTGTGAAAATAATATATTGTGAAAATAATCTGTAAAATCTCTCCTTAAATACTACTTTTTCTATTATGTTAGGTTGTTGTTCCATGTAATATTGGCCAGGTTAAAAGTAGGCTAAGACTTCTTGGGGTTTTTAAAACCTTTCATAATTTCTTTGCTTACCAGCTTTGTTGAAGGATTAGCAGTTATCTAGTTAGCTGTATTTTAAAAATCATTTGTTACTCAGTTGCTCTGAAATGTCTTAAGTTCCTGCTCTTACTTGTTTGAGATGTACCTGAAAAAACACAATCTGCTTCTTAACTGAAATATGTGCTGATGTAATGAATGTTAATTATGACACTAATAGACAAGTATGGGAGTTTTTAGGAAACAATAATAATTTCCTCTGGCCTTGTAATTGCCAGTATTTAAAGGTGCCACCATATCTAGGTTTGGGTATAGATCCATTCATTGATAGTGTCTATATGTATGTGCATGTGCATATAGAAAGTATCCTATAGCATAACCAATACTCAAAACTGTGATTTTGCATGGGTCCAGAAAGGTCATCTGAGAGTACTTCAAACAAAAACCCTGTCACCTTGTTTTGTGGGAAGGAAAGTAAAAGTAGTTGGCAAGCATCACAGTTTCTTCATGACCTTCCTCTTGGGGATGGTAGAAATATCGGCATTACTTCTTCATGTTTGCTGCTATACTTCCAATGTTGTCAGAAAGTAATAACAGGTATGTACTAAAATGAGTTTGAGTGGTATGCACAGCAAGCAAGTCGAAGACTTTCACTGTCTGAATATAAGAACTCACTTTTTTTTTTTGAAGTGGAAAACTTTCCAGCATAGTCTTCTGCTAATTGATTGCAGCCCCATCAAAAGAGTTTTAGTTATCAAAAGATCTCTGTGAGAGGAAAACTGAAACTGCTGCCAGGACTGCATTTTTTTCTGCCTTAGAAACCACAATGTCAAGACTGCATTAAAAGAGACTAGTAGCAACAAAGAAAGTGTCAGCAACTAGAGCACTGTATAAGGTGCAAAACAGCTCATTGGACAACTCATCTTTGTAAATGATTAGAGAAAATATTTCCTTTGAAATTTTATTTTGTTCATAATCTTGCAGAGCAAATAAGAATAATACTGAGTTGCAGTACCAACAAGATAATCACAGTTCCCCATGTTGCTGAAGACAAAAGCTACCAGTGATAGGATCTGTATTTTTGTTGACCATGAATTAGCTGACTGGAACAAAAAGCTCCTCTGCGTTCTATCAGTCATCTCAGATTATTTATATTCTGCTTCAATTCATGTGGTTTTTTTGAAATTTACAGAAGTTATAATTTGTATGTTTGTCTTGCCACTGTACTGGCATACTGAAATTTTGATCTTGGGTATCTGAAATGAAAAAGGGGAATCTAGTACTTAGAGCAAAGACTCTGGAGGATGGAAATGCCTTTCTGTTCCCTTCTGGCAAAAAAAAAAAAATCGTTTCTATCAATATGTTAGTATGGATGCTTTCAATTGAAAAATTTGTGACTGAAATGACAGAAAAAAACCCCACTTGATAGAAGCAGCCATAGTTGATAGTAACAAAGGACAACAGAAGGTTATTTGCTAAATACTACATGCACTGAACTCCTCTGCTCAGATGAGAATGCTCTCATCTCTGCTAGATGCTATGCTATTTCCTTGTGCACTTGTTTTACTCCTCTCAGAACAGTCCTAGGAAAAGTTACTGTTCATTTTTTTTAAAGCAGCATCAAGGGTAGCCTGTCCCAGTTCCTAACATCTCTCTTTTCATGTCACAGTCACAGAGGGACAGCATGCACAGCTCTACTGCTTCAGGCAGATAAGGATTTCTGTGCTGTTGTGTTCCTCTGCCTGCAGCTCACCCTCATGAAGACCTGCTCGGCTTTAAGGGTACAATTGACTGTACAGCTAGCTATAAAGAATTTGAAATTCTTTCCTGAAAAAAATCTATTTAAACTGGAGTTATTCAGAAAACATGGGAAAGGCAAATATGTTTAAGTGGCTGGGATTTGCTAAGGTGGTGACAGATGGCTGAGAGACTGTGATCCCTAGGCAAAATGGAGTTCCTGGAGAAGAAGGATTGGACCTAAGACACTCCAGTGTACATAAATACCTAATATGTACATGAGGTTGTCTGATAGTCATGTGGGCTAGAAACTAGTGTATCATTTGTGCAGTTTAGCACTGCTTCACATGACTACATTTCCTCCAAGTTTAAGGTTTCATACCTCTGCATATAATTTTCCAAACACCTCTCTCCGTAATGCAGATTTGTGAAGCACAGAGGCTTTGCTGTGTGAAAAATGAGTCTTCTCAAGATATGGTTCAAGACAAATGGTGGTGATCTCTAAGGAGGTATTCTGCTGGCTTTTTTCAAAAACCAGACTGAGGAAGGATAGAGCAAGACAACCTGTGTCTGGTCCTGCATATCTTCAGTGTCCATGGTTTGTGGCATTGGTGTCATTCATGTGCTTGGAGCAACAAATGTTATTTCGAATCTGTCCTGTCTGACATTCATTAGGTCATGGGCAAAATGAAATAAAATGTAGGTTTGAAACTTATGTATTAATTTTGTTCATAGTTTTTTTCAGTTGGAACGGAAACTGCATTGTGATTTTTGAAATGTGCAGAAATCCAAATTCTAACAATGTTTGCCATTGCTAAATCAGTCTTTGAACACAAGCCATATAAATTTTTCACTTAAAGTTTTTCACTTTCATGTAGTTCTGATACACTGAAATTCAAATTTTTCATCAACAGGATATTTGCAACAGATGCCATTTTGTTTAATGACATCTACTTATCTCAGAAAACTGGGATTTATTTTTTTTTAGCTGTTTAGCAATGGTAATACCTGTGTCTGTGTTCTACTTCACATCATATATGCTGAGCTTCTGGTAGAATTTTGATGTTTTCAGGTAGTGAGTCCAGGATGAAGTTTTTTTAACACTTACTATTGCTCTCAAAACCTTTATGGTAATCTTTAATGTAAATGTCTATAATACTGCTGTGAAGACATTCTGGGAAAAAATAAGCCTATACTTACTATATCTATAAAAGTACCTTTATGCACATCAGAGGAGGCAGTTAGGTGTGCAGACTGATGTTTGGTTTGCTGCTGTAAATGCAGAACCAAGTTGGTTCTGCATTCTTGGTTACTAATACAGTGCCATGATTGAGTCTGCTCTGGCTTTCATAGCTAGGTGGAAATTGATTGGAAGCATGAGTGTCAATCAAATTGACCTTTCTCTTTTCCCCCTGTACTTGTAGAGTTCAGGTTGATGTAAAATATAAAAATTCTTTTAATGCAGTATTTGTTAAAAGCTTTTGTATAAAGCAGTCCTCCATAGGCATTCAGCAAATTTGTACAGTTCCCAGAATCAACCTTTTTATCTCTTTGCATTAGAGGATGAGAATAGAACGAAACTACACAGGATAAATGAGAACAATTTGAATGTCTGTGACATGTTTCATGTCTGAAAAACTTCTCGCACTTAATCTCCTGTAAAGGTAGGTCACTACTTTTAGGAGCTTTGAGTCACTTTTATTCCCTCTATCTTTTCCTTTACTGTGGATGATCGTTTGCTACAGTTAATTCCCTGAAAACCTTTAACAAAGAACTGCCTAAAAAACAGCTTTTCTCAATGATTTGTTTGTTCTCTTTCCTTTGTGTCATGAAGAAAATCAAATAAGACTTGAAAGTCAAACACAACATGGATATTTGGGAATAAAATAGTTCTTTGGCTTCTTTGTGGAGTCTGGGTTAAATCTTCACTCCTTGTAAATCAGGGGAACTTTACTGTTGACCTAACTCTGAATTACTGACAACGTTCATGCAGCATATAGTGCTAAATATGGAGGTTAACAACAGTGCCTTGGTGAAGACATTTGGTGATTTTTGTGTTACTCATTCAGTTTCAAAAGCATGAAATTCTTGATTTTAATTTTGTTTTTAGTGGATGCATCATATTTAATTGAAGTCATATATCAAATAAAAAAACATTTTTCTATAGCCTGCATGAAATACTTTCTATAAATACCCACATAAGGTGAATTGTATACTTATAAAATTAAAAACTTTAATGCCATTAGAGTTCCCTGTACAAAGGCCCTAAATACAGGAACTATAAGTTCAGTCTATCATTTAAAATAACCAATGTGCTTGTACTGAATGGGTTGGCAAGGAGCAGGAATTGAATTTAACAGACAATCCTCTCAATATGCAAAAGTTCAGAGTGGAATTCTAGTTATAGTCTTTATAATTAAAACCTGACACATAATTTTTGCTGAAAAGCACCGAAATGTAAGTGAAAGTGAAATTTAAGAATAAATAGAGATGAGATAAGCTTAAAGGAAAATGTACTTAGAGGATGACAGATTCCCTTAAGTATTTTGATTTCAATTGTTTTGGTAGATACTCAACCTAGTGACAAAGACTATTTGCAGAAAATACTCCCTCAAGAGAATTATACTTTATATCTTGTCCAGACATATTTGTATTCAGTAGTCAAGTTATCAGGTTAATACACCAGTTTCTAAATTATTTTTCCTATGCAGAGAAAATTATTTAGGTTTGGCTTTTTTTTTAAATTTTCTCTACAAAATGCAGATTGAAAGAGCAAATTAATTTAATGAATTCATAAGCCATAAAGCCCAACTTTATAAGACTGCTAGCTCTACTCTACTATGTATAAATCAGGATACATGTGTTTTCTGTAAAAAAACTTAATTTCCTTTGTGCTCTTAAGCAACCACTTAGTAAATCATATCTGAAGACACTAAATTTGCTCCACTTTGACTCTTTATACTCTTTAAAAGAAAATTTCAGTAGAAAAAGGGATGTTTATAGAAGTTTTATTTTTGGGATTTAAAAAAAAAATTGTATCTGCTTTAAACTGCTACAAAAAATGCCTTCAGTTCAATTTTAACATTACCTTTTTCTATGCAAAGTTAACAGTACAGCCCTTAAGATGAAGTGTGAACTTACCGAAGATCTCTGCCTTTTCTTCTTGTCATCCACTTGTTTTTGCTCTAACTCTGAAATAGGTTTTCAGAGTAAGGTGTATAATAAGCCCGCTTCTGCAGATTTTTACTGCTACTATTCCAATTTTTGCAGTTTTGGATGACTGAAAGTAAGCAGCTCAAGCAGTAATTTACATTTGTGTAACATTTGAGACAGTGTGTCTCATATTTTTTATCACGTGTCTCAACAAAACCTCACCCCACATGCCTTGTGGTCTTCTTTGTGCTTGAGAACATTCCATACTTGTAGAAACATTCATCAATTTCTTTAGCTATTGGGAACTAACTACCATAATTATGCTGATAAAAGGACAATTAATTGTCAGTTATTAATATATAATATATATAATAACTGACAATTAATTGTCAGTTATTATATATAAATATCAGTTCTCAACCTATTTCTGTCCATCTGAACAACCCCAACTCACTGCATCTTTCTCAGGGGTCATAGTTTCTACATTTTTACACTAATTGTTTCCTGGGGCTTTTTTTAAATGCAAATCCTACCAAATGGGCTTGTACCAACACCAAGTGGAACAACAGGTCTGCTCCAGATGCCATTCAGGTTTGACTCTGTTTACACCTCCTGGGATGTTTCTGACACACACTCAACTCTGGAGTTTCTTCTTCTGCTATATTGAATCTTTGTTTCATGTAATTATATAGCCTTTTACTCACATCTATGTTCATAATTTTTAAATTCATCCTTTTGTATTATGTCATGTTCTTGAAATTTATTTCTTCCAGTGAAGAAATTCACTGATGATGATTCACTGATTCATTATTTATGAATATAATTTTGATTTTTCCTCAAGTGTAGACCAGAAATCAAGTTTTTTGAGTGTCAGTGGAACTGCACTGCTGTGTAAAGGTGGAAAGGGTAAATGAGAGGAGGGATGAATTGACTTGTGATGTTCTGTTTTGCTGAAATTTTCATGATAAGATAATGTGAAGTAGTGAAAAGAAAGGCTGTTAGTGCACTTTCCTCTTTCATTATGTGTGTGCTGATAATAGCACGTAATTTACATGTCAGTGTATGTACCACTCTGTATTAATTAGTGCAAGATTATTGATGCGTTTTGCAGTGCATATCAATCACCCTTAATTTTCTAGCACAAATGGCTGAGAACTCTGTATACCTCACTTGAACTAAGGTTTTATTTCTACTTTCACAGTGGAAAATATACTTATGATAAGAAAAAAAATAGTCTGCTGCTTTGGCTTTCTGTATTGGTTCTATTAATAAATTTAATTTGAATTAAATTTAAAGTGCAACAATAGAAAAAAAAAGGTTAGGTGTTTTTTCTGTACTTTAACCCTCTTTTCAGAGAGAGAAAACTTTAACATAACCTGAGTTTGTGCAAGGCCTGGCCCAGCTAAGTTTGAAAATCTCAAAGAGTGGCCATGCCAGGGCAGAGGCAAACTTCTTCAGTGCTTACCCATGAGACAGTATACTGGAGACAGTATATCAGTTTGGTATTTATTGTCTCAAGCTGTGATAATCAGTTATTTTTGCAAACTAAATGGGATGCTTCCACTTCCTAACTCCTATTAGTGACATGGAATGCTTTGAATCTGAGCAGATTTTGTAATGTCCTAAGCTTCCAGAAAAACTATTCAATTTCTTCTCTAACACTGTGTGTCAGAACACCACTGCCTCCTCTTTTAGTACTTTTGTGTGGGTGTACAAAGAAGAAAGCCTTTAAATCATATAACTGTTGTGAGAAAATGTACCATATCAATTTTTAAAATGGATCTAGGAACAAGAATATTTGAAATGGTGAAATTAAGAGGGGAGGAAATTCAGAACCATTGTCCTCTGAAGACCTCTGCCCATTTTTTCACAGTATTATATGGAGCACTATGGGGCTGTAAATAGTCTTTATTCCTGAGTCAGCGCTAGCCTGAATTCTGTCAATAACCATGTATTACAGTTACTTGTCTTTAAGTGTGGAAATTGCTGGGGGAGAAGACAGGATATTTTCTTTGAACTTTTACTCTTTGTCCATCTTAGCATTACTCACTCCTTTCAGGGAAAGAACATAATGTTTCATTTTGTTTTCAATTTTGTCTGCTTGTGCTCCTTCTTGCACTCATCCCTCTGGCAAGGTGGAGCTCTTTCAATCTTTGACACCCCATGCCAGTGGTATTTGCTCAGAAATAGCTTTTTGGGCTCAGGCTTTCACTTTCCCCTTCATTTGCCGATGTGTTCAGTAGGGCCTGACAAAGTAATAACCATCTTTGTCAGGAATGAACATGCACAGCAGCTGTAGATTCAGTGCTGCTCACATGGGGCGAAGGCTGATCCTTTGAACAGAGATAGAAACTCCCAGCATTGTCAGTGGGCTCCAGGTTTTCCTCTGCAGGCATTGTCTGAGTAGGACACCAGATTACCTGGCTATAGCAGAATGATCTGCCCTGCAGGCAGAGGGAAACCTGTGCAGTAAATGACATGGGAGCTTGTTTTCAAAGCTGTGGTAAGAGGACAGTATTGTTAAAGGAGCTAGAAGCCCAGGGATGTACCTGAAACAGGGACAAGACATGATCTCCCAAATTTGTGTTATCACTCTAATCATTGTATTGTGCTTTCTTTAATTCTCCAGTATGATATGACTTTTTGCCAAAATAAAATGCAAACTTCTTCATGGAGTAACAAGGAGAAAGCTGGTGAACACGTAGACATATACTTTTTACTGCTTGATCTTCTATTTAAAACCCAGTTAAAAAAAAAGCTAGTTAAAAAAATTGTCTTTTTCTTTCAACTCAATTAGAACAAACCTCTAATTAAAAAAATTGTATTGGATTTTGATGAAGAAGCTCTCATTTTAAATACTGAAAGCACAGATGAACTTTTTACAGTGGTCCAGGCTGAAACTGAAAGGCAGGAATTCACAGTGTAAATCAGGCCAGAATTGCAATGTAATTCTCTCTGGCAATTCAGGAGTTCAGGCATGGGTTCACCGTAGAAAACAATGCACCTGTATTCCTTACAGATAGAAGTGACTGGGGCAGAAACCTAATTTTGAATATTTTCCCTTATCATTTTAGTGGATCAAATTGGTCAGTTTGTATTTCTTGCTTTTTGCTCCATGGATCAGGTAAGTAGAAAGAATAAAGGAAGTGCTAAGTAATTATGATGTAATTTTCACATAAACTATGTCAGCAAACCTGATACTAGTAGGCAAGTGCCCTAGATGCTCATCACCATGCTGTAAAAAAATATGTATTTTTCTTGCATGCATTCTTGCATGCAAACTAAAGCCTCTTTATTATTTTCCTTGTAAGTATTATTATTTTCCTTTGTTATTATTTTCCTTTCATGCTTCAAGGCACGTGGATTTTCAACATAGGGAATGTCTACCTTCAGTGTATCTTTCCTTGGGGATGCTCTGTGTATCAACATTAAAAGCTAAGCATGGCATTCTCTAAAAGGTGGAGGTGTTATGGGTATGGAAGATTTCCCTCTAGTGCTTCCTCTGCTGCTCGGTGGCAAGTTTATTTTCAACAGGAGAGCCCTTATGTCAAGTTGCCTGGCTCCTCTGTGCAGTGTCTGTGGCCATTTCAGAGCTCATGCTCCAATCCTGCAAAAGCTTATTCTGTCTTCAGCAGGAGCAGGCTATAGGTCTGATGTCCACAGTTGGAGAAAAGAGAGAACAATGTGTATTCTAAAAGATGTGAAAGGGAAATCCACATTGCAACTACTCAGCAGTAGTGATTTATGGGCACAAAATGAAGGAGGAGGAATGGAGGACAGCAGGCTCATCTGCAGAAGGGATCAAAATGGCTGGAGGCAGGGATGCTGGAAACAGAGACTCTTTCCAAGGGAGTGATGTTTTTCTTGGTGATGAGATAAAAACCAGACCCTTCATGGTCACATAGCCACCCTGGGATGGGACTGCTCAGGTGCCATCTCTGGGCAGCAGAGCTGGGCTGGGTCATGGACCCAAAGCCAGGCTGAGGATTGGTGCTGGTCTAAGTGTATATAAAAAAACTGGCTTGTGGTTGTATCTATTCAGACTTCTCGTAGAACAAGTTATAGTGGTAGGACACTGCCCAATGCATGGTTCGCTAATAATAGTGTAGTTAAACACAAAATTGTTTAAATCAATTCAAGGGCTACAGTAAAAATTCACCCAAAGATTTGTGGGGAATCCTCTGTTTTCCCTTTGAATGTATGATTTTGTATTTTGTTTGGTACATATAGAAAGAGTGGGTTGTCGTGTCCTTCAAGTGTTTCTTCTCAGCTCTTTGTAGCTGGCATCATTCACTGTCCTCTTCTGTGATGCAGCATGTGGTGACCAGAAAGGGTTGTGGGGGAGCAGAAACAATAAAGAGAAAATCACAAGAGCTGAGGAAATCTGAAGCCAGCTCTACCTGGGGACATTTTCCACAATCTGTTTGATGGGTTATTCTGCTGCCCCAGACCCCTGTTATTTTAGGGAAAGTGTGAAGATATTCTCCCCAGGTTTTTCAATACCTGGAATTTTCTCAGCTGTTGCTGGGTTTTGTGCACCCTTTCTATGGCAGCCTGAACTTGATTACTCTGCTGAAAGCCACCCTCGGCCTTTCAACGTGCAGTTCAGATCCCTCTGTGTTGCTGGATTCCTCTGTTGTATGTGAAAAGGGAAGAGATGCAAACAACTTAAAAACAACATCAAATGCAACTAAGAATTGAGCTTGCAGTTTATAATAGAGATAAATCTTTTCATATATGGTGATGTTGTGCCAAGTGATGATGCCATAACAAAAGAGTCATCTTTTTCAAGAACAAATTTAGTATCACATTCTTTAACTTGTGCTTGCAATATTCCAGTGATAGCTTTTCTTCAAGACTGTAATAGCTATTTTTTTTCAGAAGAAATGTATAAAAATCTTTCCACAGAAGCAAGATTGCTTACCTCCATTATATTTCTATTATGAAATTAACAAGGATGGTCTTCTACCTTAGAAATTGTCAGAAGATAAGATTTTATTTGTGCTATAAGAAGACAGAAGGAATATTAAAGGTAGCCACAGTATCATTCATAGAATTTATTAAAATGGTGTATCCCCTGGAGGCTAGCTGAGAATAAAAAGCTTAACAGCAAATGCTGAATTCCCCACTGCAGTTGAAAGCAAATCTATAAATAGAATCGCAATGGAATAACCCTCCAGCTAGTGAGCAAGAGAACAAGAAAATCCCTCCTGAAACTTGCTTTGCATAGTAATAAGGACAAAAAGTGAGGGAAGAAAGAAAGAAACAAGGAAAAATGGCTGCAGATGGCTCATTAACCAGACTACAGAGAAACCATGTGCTTGGTAGTTAATTCAGGTGCCTTTTTTTCAGCACTGAACAGAAAAATAATAGAAAGAATTTTTTAGAAAATTATTTATTTATACATCTCAGTGAAAAAGAAGATGACTTGTGACATTTTCCTTCCACAGTATGCCTTCTGCTGTGACTAAAGCAAGAAGCCTGTTAGATGTATAAAGCAGAAAACAGTTTGTGAAAGTGGAATTTAATTATAAAAGAGCATATTTGGTCTTTTGCAGTGAAACTGGATGCTTCCTGTCATTCCAGCATTGAAAGCTGTGAATAACTCATTGTTCCTATGATATGTCATAGTGCTGTAAACCTTTGTAATCTTTTACTCTCATTCTGTCCTCTACCAGTTATTTACCCAGTTGTCAAAGTGAAAATCTTTTCATTTGGTATCTATAATGAATTATATCAAAGCTGCTAATACTAGCGAAGAATTGGCAATAGATGGGAGCACTTATAGTGTAGTTTATAATTTTGGTAGCTTGGGGTAAGGAGGGGGAATCAAAATGCAAAAAGCAGGTGTACCTCTTCATTAAAAAGTGCAATTTTCCACACCTGCACATCTGTCTTGCCAGGTGAAACACTTATGTTATCTGTTAAATGTCCTTGTGTGGGCAGCAAAATTCAACTTTGTATCTAGAGGTCAGCAGAAGTGAGGCAATGGTGAATGTGTGTGTGTGCATTTTCCAATCTGTATTCTCACACATGTCCAACATTACTCACAATGTTCTGTGATCAAATTCTTGCTTTTCAATTTTTACTATTTATTTTTATTGTCTAGGGGTTTTTATATTGTGCATTCCATTCCTATTTCTGATAAACTTGGCTTATCTGATTCCGGGTAAACCTTAGGTTTCCGGTGACTTAGCTTAGGTTGACTACCATTCCTGATTTACAAACTGTGTACCCAAAGCTTCATATGGCTTACAGCCTTAAAGTAGTAACTAGATATCTGTTAAAGCATCAGGAAATTCCTGAAATATTAGAATGAGTTATGACAGTATGTCATAGACATCTTTTATGAAAAATCCTTTCCTTAGGATTTTTCCTCCTGAGAAGCTGAGAGGCCTCAGGAACAAAATGTAAACAGTGGTTATCTACTGCTGTGGAATGCAATAGGTGGATTTTTGATTGGCCCATGTTGTTGGTTTCTAGTTAATGGCCAATCACAATGAGCTGGCTCAGACAGAGAGTCTGAGGCAGCTGCCTTTGTTATCATTCTTTCCTATTCTATTCTTAGCTAGCCTTCTGATGAAATCCTTTCTTCTACTCTTTTAGTATAGTTTTAACATAATATATATCATAAAATAATAAATCAAGCCTTCTGAAACATGGAGTCAGATCCTCGTATCTTTCCTCACCCTAAGACCCCTGTGAACACGGTCACAACAGTACCTACTCAAAAGTCCCTCAGCTTCATGCTGAGTTGGTGTCAAGTGAGGCCTACAATTAAGTTTCAGGGTATCTTTAATGTATTGACTTTACAGATTTGGGAACTAAGAATTGAGACCGATGCTCAGAAGTTTGATATAATCCCAGCATTATTATTATTATTGCTATTGTTATTAATTTCCATAGGTTTATCACCACTAAGCTAGATAAAAAACATTGGAGAGGGAAATGCTGTGCTCTGTACCCTCTAGGTAGAGAGGGATGGATTCTAGCTCCTCATTGCAGCCCTGTATGGCTCACTTACTTAAGAGCTGAATGTGATGATCCTTGTGAGTCCCTTTCCAACTCAAAATATTCTGTGAAACAAATAGTTATATTGGGTTTGTTTGGCCTGGATTTTGGTAGCAGGAAGCTTAAGGGGTGGCTTCTGTGAAAAGCTGCTGGAAGCTCCCACCGTGTCTGGCAGAGCAAATCCCAGATGGCTCCAAAGATGGACATGCCACTGGTCAAGGCTGGGCCAATTAGAAATAGTAGCTATGCCTCTGTTGCAACACATTTAGGAAGAAAAAAAAAAGTTATTGTGCACTTGTAATTGTGGCCAGAGAAGAGCAGGGTGAGAACATGTGAGAGGAACAATCCTGCAGACAACAAAGTTGGTGGAGAAGGAGAGGGAGGAGGTGCTCCAGGCACAGGAGCTGAGTTTCCTCTGCAGCCTGTGGTGCAGACAATGATGCAGCCTGTGGGGATCCATGGGGGATGCAGAGATCCACCCAGAGCCCATGGAAAAGCCCCATGCTAGAGCAGAGGGGTGCCTGGGAACCTGTGGGGGCCCCAACTGGAGCAGCCTGTCTTCGCAGGACTGCCCCCAGTGGAAGAGTGACCCACACTGAAGCAGTTTGAGGAGGACTGTTGCCAGTGGGATGGACTCACATTGGAGAAGTTCAGAGAAAAATGTCTCCTGTAGGAAGGCCCCCCTGTTGGAGCAGTGGGAGAAACAAAATTTGACGAGCTGACCATAATCCCCATTCCCTATCTCACTGGGAAGGGTGGGGGAGAAGGTGTTTCTGAGGGTCTTATTTTACTTTTTATTATCTTGCTCTGATTTTATTCGTGTAATAAATTCAATTATGATCTTTCATTTGAGCCTGGTTTGCCATGACGTCACTTCAAGACTGATTTTCCTTATCTCAATCCATGAACTCTTTGTTATGCTCTCTCCTCTGTCCAGCAGCAGAGGGGAGTGAGTACATAGCTTTGGTGTGTGCCTGGCATCCAGCCAGCATTAAGCCAAAACAATAGCATGTTGCAAAATGAGAGACCAAGTATAGGGACTAATAAAACAAAAAGTTTGGAGTATCCTGTGTTTTCCAGATACCTTGCTAACTCATGCATTTGAAACAAACAGAAGTATGCAGAAAGAAGAACTGAATTTTAATACTCTAGCAATTACATATGCTAAGCTCAAACTGACTCTGAAATGATAAAATATTCATAATTTTTAAGTGAGTTTCACATGTATGAGGATCACTAATAGAAAGACAAGCTACTTCATGTGTCTTTAGCATCTTAATGCATATAAATGGAAAAGTCCTAAGAAACAGAGAACTCCTTTTTCCCTTACCAAAGATCCTTGCACAGCTTTGAACAAAATAAAAATTAATGTAAATGGAGAAATTTTGTCACTTCAAAACAGGGACCTGCAAAGAACTATTCATTAAGAAGAAGCTGCAATGTTACAAAACGGTTCTTTGGTCATTTAGAGGCTGCATTATTTCCTTTGTGCTCCTGAAGATGCATTATTGGTTCTTATTCATAGCTGAGATATCTTCTGAGGGAGTCTTTACCTATTCACTGCACGTTGCTGTGCTCAGCAAGCAGAGATATTCTCCAGTGCAGCTCTTGTTGATATTCCCCCAGGTTTTGAATACAGTTCCAGTGTACACAATCAGGAGAACCTCTAGGCAAAATGTTTGACGAGGCTGTTTACACATGATCAAAATACTCTTTGGTTGTTTAATTTGAGTGAATTTTTACATTATATTTTATTCCATCATCAAAATGATTGTAGTATTGTAGTGACAGAGTGTCACGACAGGGAGTTTGCTACCAGTTTAGTAAGTGAAAATAGAATGAAGGGCATTAATAAACAAAAGATGTACTAATTGGGCTTTCCTGGTATTTCTGTACACCTTATTTCAAAAGCTGTTTCAAAATCAAGATAGCACTAATGTGCAGAACAGTGATGTTTTTGATTTTTGGACACCTATGCCCATCACTGCACACCTGCGTGCACAAATCAACACTCATAAATGGGTGTTTCTGCCCCAAAAAGTAGCCATGACAGCAGATAGTCATAAAGTTTACAAGTCATTAATCATGACCTTTCATTGGTTTCAGTTGTCCATATTGAAAAACGCCTTAACCAGAGCATGTTTTAGATCCATGTATTTTGCATAAGTCATTGAAGGAATGAAGTAATTTTGTGTGATTATCTGCCTTTTTTTTAAACTGTGACTAATATGTTATTTTCAAGCTGTCATATAGTAAGCTGCACTTTGATTACTCTGAGTCCTAATAAACAATTATAGTTTATATAACAGAATGTATAAAAAAGGTTTTTATTTGTAATGCTAATTGGTCATGACATGTGACTTTAATTATTTTGATATGTGAATTTCATTACTTTAATAGCCTGATTAATTTTTGTATACTGATGACTTTACACTTTGCTCACTGAAGGTTAAGATAAATATCAAATATAACTAAGGTTCATATTTTTCTATTGAAATTAATATATTTCCTTCTTTAACAGACAGAATAGCCAAGTATGATAATGACTAGAACAGTGTTGTAATTCTTCACCATTATATACTACAACATATAAAATAAATTACTGTTGACTGCAAATTCTCATCTAGGTAGATATTACATTAACACATATTTTTAAATGAATGCATGCAAAATCCAGCTTAGTATTCTGCTAGATTGTTATCTTTGTCCTTAAGTCCTTCAAGGATGAAAGTTTTTACAAAGTCAAATAAATTCATAGCTACAGCAGTGTTCCTTCAGTCTTTCCCAAACATTGACAGTGCAATTCTTATCATTCTCTGCATGCACATACAGAGGCTGTGTGGGAGCACAGTCTAAACAGAGAATAAAGAGAAAGTGAGCATAATGGAGAACTTGAAAGGTAGAAATAAGAAAGTAGCAGAACTTTCTTTTTCTGTTCTTATTTCTTTGGTTAGTGATTGACATTTGCTTCACCTTTCTTCTCACTCTGTGCTGAAGACTGTTGATACTTCCTGGAAAATGAAGAAAATATGACAATGGTTAATGTCATTAACCTTTCTAAGGTCAACCAATGATTTCTACAGAAAACTTCTAGTGTGACTTTGAGATTTCCTGGGCTTTTCCTCATCAATTTTCCTAAGATTATTTAAAAAAACCCAGTATGCTTTCACTCTGCTTAGTGTTCACATCAGCAGAATACCTCACTGGGGGGCTCTTGTGGGTGTGTGTATTTAGAGACTTGCAGGAATAGCATTAGAGATTTTGGTGTCAGAGTTGTTAGATAATTGGAAATTTACAATTTCTTTATGGTATGAGTGAGAAGGAAGAAAGGGAGTTTAAAGCTACTATTCTAGTTGATATCCTGCTCTGTATCAGCCCCTGCAAGGATTTCTTATTCCATGCACAGTCACTGGTTCTGCCCAGAAATATGGTTTGCAGCCTGGCAGGTAGAGATGAAGCCCACCATCCTGTTGACAGAGAGAGCTGATACTTGTGGTATCCTCTTGGGAGAAGGAAGAGAGAATGTGCTAAGTTTTTATATTTGCTCAATAGCTTTAGAAAGGTTTAGTGATGTAAAACAGGAAAATAAGCTCCTCCAGTACTTGTCTGGCATGTATACAAAATGGTTTTGCCCCAATGTGTAATACTGGGGAAGCAACAAAATAAGCACAAACTTTCTCTGAGCCAGTGCTGCAGAGCGGCCTCAGTTCTCCAAAGCTTTGGTCACCTCTTCATCCTACACTCACAACACCAAAATTTCATCTCCAAAAGGCACACTTAAAGGCTGCTGCCAAGGTGAGATGGACACAGCCTCAAGAGAAGGACATGGAATCTGAGAATTCCACAAAGAAATGCCCAAATAATGGCAGTGAAGGAAAGAGGAGGTTGTCGACCATCCATGAGTAATAAATGGTTATTTGCTAAGAGGAACATAATACCAAGACTCAGAGGATATAAATTGTGATATTTATATCCAGATATATATCCAGAGATTTATATCCACAGATCTCTTTGCTCTCTGCTGGGTAGGAGAGATGTGGGTGCCTCTGTTCCTTTTCACTAAAATGCAAGATCACGATACAGAAGAACACACACACACATATACATATATACACAATGTAGGAAAAGGTGTATATGAGAGATTTTGGGGCTATTGCCTTCAAAGGTGCTACCAAATTAAAAAAAAGGCATTGTCCTGTCAGCAGATTAACTTCTCTTTCAGTAAAAGAACCTTATTTTGTTTTATTTGTCAGCTGGGTGCTCTTCAGTTTTGAAGACAGCAAAGAGCTAGTCCTTTTCAGCCCTTGCACTCAAAAGATGTAATAGAGAGGGATGCTGATGGAGATTTTAGCTTAATCTGAACAATTGGAAGCTGTGCTTCTAAGCAGTGCTCCCTGATTTTGTTCCCAGTAATGATCCTAAAGCCAGGGCAGAGAAGATGATGGGTGTGAAGTCCTGAACAGCCACAGTATATATAGTTAACTTTCTTCCACATATGCAATGGGGAGATGTTGCACCCTTGCATATAGTTAAAGGTTTTTTCCATTTTGTAGAACTGAAAGCTGTGTATTCATGTCCTAGGTCTGACTGTTAATCTCTATATCCCAGAGAACAGAATATTCAGAGGGATATGGTGCTAAAAGGGATGTTGGTGCCCACTGAAATGTGGCTTTCCAAGTCCTACAATACTAATTTGTTACTTCGACGAACCTCATAAGCTGGATTGAGAAGAACAGCTCTTATCTTTTCCTCACCTTCAGGAACAAGTAGTGTTTTGTGTCTTTTTGCCCAGGACAAGTGGAGCATAAAATAAACAGAGGAGGGCTTGAGGTTTGAGCAGGAACAGTCTGATCATCTCAAACTTGATTAACTGCTGAATTAACATGTTTCTTGGGCAATTCAGACATACAGATCCAATTATTATTCTCATACATTTTCAGACTACGTGGTTGAACTTCTTGTAGATAAATGCTTATTTTTGTTCCTTCCTTTTCTTCTTCATGTCGTTAATCCACAATATATCTTCACAAAACTCAAGTATATATTCCTCAAAATGACTTGTCAGGAGTTTATTTGAAAACAGCAGTGCTTCCAGAATTAGTACACATTTTAAAATATAGAATAAAAGGCAAGGAAAATATGAATAGACAAGACCCAAAAAGAGAACTTGGTTTTTTTCCAGTTCTGCCAGGATAGTCTGGATACATGATATCTCACCCTGAAAAACTTGACTTGCTTGTATCCTTACAATGTCACAAATGCAACACTATTCCTACTACAATGACAAATGTATCTTAGAACTCAATTTTCCTTGACTTTGATAGGAAGCAAAGAATTGAGTAGTAGGCTAGTAAAATTTTTGTTATTGTATGAGGAAAACAGGCTTCCTCTTCAAAGTAACAGCAGAATATTTGCAATAGATCTTAATATCAATGGCTATATTATTATTTCTGTGAAAGTAACAACCACTACAAAAATTAGTCAAACAAAGAAAAGTAGCTTGTTTGAATTATTCACAATATGGTTACTATTAATGGCTGTTGTACAGAACTCCTCAGATATATTATACTCTGTTTAGTCTGCTTTTATAGAGACATTGGTATGAATTAGGGAAAAGTTTTAGTCTGAAACTTGTTTCTTATACTGCCATGATAAAAGAATATTTTTTAGGTTAATTCTGAATATCTAATTTAGTGAAAAATAGAGGACATTATGCAGCATATTCAATATCTGCAAGTACTCTTCAGCAACCATCAACAACACTTTCATTTACTGGATAAAATATCTGTTACATCTGACCAAGTAAAAAATATTTAGTACTTGCACGTATAT
Source organism: Molothrus ater (assembly GCF_012460135.2). NCBI lineage: Eukaryota > Metazoa > Chordata > Aves > Passeriformes > Icteridae > Molothrus > Molothrus ater. The sequence continues at coordinate 52,967,565 of NC_050511.2, forward strand.
GATATTTCTTCCAACTCTATATAAATATACAACATGAACAGGAAAATGGAAGACATGAAATTTAGTTGTTTTCTTTTCCATTAAACTGACAGCACATGTTGTCTTGTCTGTTTTTCTGAATTAAAAACTCACTTCTTGATCTTTACACTCTATTGTAGGATATTAAAAACCAGTCAACTTGATATTGCTCCTAATATTTCTTTACTGATTTTAAATCTAAAATCTAGACATGTTAGGGTACTGATTTTCTGTATGTATCTGGGAAAAAATATTCAGCTGTGTAGGACACTGTGATGTTATGATTCATGGTAATGGATTTTGGAGTAAATTGCTGTCAAACTTCAAGACTTGAAAAGGAGCTTCCAATCAATAAATAAATTTTGAGGCCCTGTGTTTAGGCTTTGAATGAGTAAGAAAATGCATTTCTGCTTACACATTGTCTCTTGTTAAAGGGAAGACTTCAGGTAGGGAGGAGTGAATACCCTTGTCTGGAGGTATTTTGCTTTATGTTAGTTACACGGTGCCAAACACGCAGAGCATAGGGAGGATCTTGGTTATTGTTGTGAGCCTGCTATAGGTGATGCTAGAAACTACCAAATTTCCAGAGGTAAGGTTTTTCACAAGCAGTGATATTCATGCAACCTCTTCAGTGCCAAAACTGATGTGAACTGGTGTCAGGAGCCCTGTCCCCATAAGGAAGGGACAAGGAAAGTCTGTACAACAAAATTTCCCTAGCAGTTAGAAATGAGATAATTCTGCTTTGTTTTTCAATCTGTACAGAGAACGTAAAGGAGAACAAGTAAAGCCCAAATACTATGGTGCCTAGGAAGGCTAATAGATATAGCCTTGTCATTCAATAAGAAATTAAATTGCTTGGGAAAGAATGACTTTCAAAATCAGTGTTATCCCAAAATAGGTCAGTGTACTGATACTTTGATGTATTTTGAAATCTCATTACATTGAATTGAAAGCTTATTTTTTATTATACTAAATGAGGTGGAAGTTTCATATTGGTAAATAGGCTCCTTCCATTTGGCAGAAACAGAAAGATTAATTTAAGAGCAGGGGTAACTTGGATTGTGTCCTGTGTTTTTTGTTTTTTTTTTTTACTGCTGATCCAATATAATTAATCAAGCCATCCTGTAACTTCAAGTCAGACCTGCAACAGCTTGGGATGCTATCATTTCCTTCTCCTTTACCATCCATATCAATGAGGTCCTATTCAGTTAAATAACAGCCACAAGTCCAATACTACCAAAGACAGTAGACAAATAATGTCTCATTAATTTATTTGTTATGTGTGGACCACTACCTTTTGCTCTGTATGAGGGAAGCCACCAATATGGCCCATCTGAGACCAGAGGCTACCTCCTCTCACAAGCTGTACTTTGGCATCCTCTGTGAATAATCCTGCTCTGCTTAGGGGAAGACTGTATTTAACCTTTTGTTTGCTATGGAAGATGACTGCAAAAAGCAGAAGAAAATAAGGTTAAAAATTTACGTTGCACATTAACCTTTCTTTCTCAATAATAGCCAAAGTGTTTTTCTTTTAAATTTAAATTTAAGCATGGATTTTAAAAAAATCTGATGATCTTTGTATATGATTTCTGTAATTATGTTTCAGGTTTCCCTGATTCAGGGTGAAAGTTTGCAGTCCACTTCCATTCTATATTTTGATGTATATACTGGATGCACAAAGATGAAACATGTGGAAAACCTTCATGCCTTTTGCTATATTCTCTCTTTCTAGTCTGGATTTTCTGAGTTAATTCCATTGTCAAAACCTTTAAAGTTCTTGCCATTTTGGCAAAAATCCATCTATTCTAGAAATGTTTCCTTTTTTCCCTTGTGTCCCTCTGAGTGGATTTTCAAAATTGCTAGGGGTGGGCAGAAGACAAGAAATGGCAAAAGATATTAGATTTTCCATTAGATTGTCTTTCACTAAAAAAGTAAGACTTTGCTATTTTTATAAAATGTCAGCTAAAAGTAATGTAAAATTTATCAATTATTTCAGTTGATCTCTGCCTTCCAAAAAGGAAAGTTTAAATTTTAATTTTTTTTCATTTAAGATGTTATTTGATTTTACTAGAGAATTAAAACTAAATGAAATAATTAATTTGAAGAAAATAGGTTTTTAAAAATAATTCCAACCATTCTTTTTCTTCCTGAAATATATTTAAAACCTTGGTACCTAATGTGAATATAATAACAATTATTATACAGCTTAGGTCCTAGACCAGCATCACTTTTCTAAATCTCAAATTTATTTTTTACATTAAAAGATTTTCACATTGCTGGTGACTCCTTTCAAGTCAATTGCTGATGTAAAAAAAAAAAAAAAGGACAAAATTGCTTTTAAAAATGATAAAAAATCTGCTTGTGGACACTTTCTCAAATATGAGAGCCTTATAAAAAAAAAAAGTAATTTATCTTCTAGTTTCTAGTTAGGGTTTTTTTTCTTTATTTTTAATGAAGCTGGGCTTTAAGCCATGATGGAACTTAAGAGACTTTCACAGAGCCAGGAAGGAAGAGATAGTGGTGCCAGCAACATTATATGCTGGCAGCTAGGACATTTGCATCAATAATGGAAGATTGAAGAGTATGACTTACAATAAAACAGATGTGAGACTTGGTCGCAGATTTTCTTTAAGCTGGGGACATGATCCATCCACTGGACTAGAAGAATAGCAATTGTTTCTTGTCTTCCTCTTACTTTAAATTAATTGTATCCAAATTTGCTCTCAATTTTGAATGAAGGAATTTACATTTTAAAAAGTTAAATCAGGATGGCTTATATATTTTTATTTTCATTTTAATATCTCTTCTAATTTTTTCTCTGATTTTGACTTAAAGTCAAAACAAAATGTTCCAAACATTTTCCTCCATATAGAGGTGGCTTCGTGTGTTCTGAGAACACTTTTAAACAACAATATTGTAAAAATATTTTGTAATTCCCCTTTTGGATATATATTCCATGTAGTAGAACTGAGCCCAGAGGAAGAACCCCCACATTTTGTTACGTATCCATGAAAGGTTATGGTTGTGGAAACAATCCATGGGTAGACAAACAACAGAATACAATGACCTGAAGACGTTGTCTTGCTCGAGGTCTTTCAGCAAGGAGCCTGTGGTCAGACCTGAAGCCAGTTCAGGATCTGTCCACTGCCTTGTCTCATCACAATGCCTTCAGTCAATAACGTAAGAAAAAGTAGTTGTCTCTTTGCATCATTTCCTTCAATATCTTCTAAAGTTTTATTAGTTTCTTCCCTCCTTATTCAAATCTCTTTGCTTGTGCTTTCTTTTCATCAAGACATTGGGAAATTTTATGTGATTCTTCGTCAAGCCTTTTAAGAACGACATATAAGTGTTGACAGATGAACTTGAGGCTGACAGTAGCAGCTGTAGAGCAGTACTGTCCCTTTGAAGCATTAGCTCCTTGGGACAGTCAATTGGGACAGTCAATTGGGGCAATCATTGGGACAGTCAATTTTCCAGCTGTTTCATAAAAGAATCAACAAATTACAGAAACCTTGAAGCAAACATGACTAGAAAATTAGCAAAATCACAAAAAAAGCAAAGGAAGTGTGGCTTGGAATGTGCCTTCCTGTGGTAGGCAGAATTGTAGTACTTGCTCATGTTAAAAATTCTCTACCTTGCTTTACATAATTTTTTGCACAATGATAAAAAATTAGTTCATTTTAGTCAGAGTGCCATTTTAAATGTAATGGGAGAAGTCATCTCAATAACAATCTGTTGCCAGTGGGATGTTATATTCTAAAATGATGTGATAATAGAGTAATAAAAATTACTTTAAGTAACTTTAGATTAAAAAATAAACTTATGTGTTATATAAGTTATATGTGTTGTATACTGGTTATAGCAATGATTGTCCTAAATTATCTCTGTCGTGTGTATGAATTGCTAGATGTTATTTTTTCATGAAGGTTCCAAGGACCTCTTTCAGATTTAGTCATCTTTAAAACAACGAAATGCTGAAGAAAATATAACCTATTTTCACAAAATTTGTGTTCAGTGTTGCATGAGGGTTTCACTTGAGGGTTTCACTGGCTATGATGAGAAAGATGACGCCTCCTCTAATACTCAGCTGGTGAAATAGAAAACATTCTGGATCACATTAAGTAGTCCTGTCAGAATTTTTAAAGGCTGAACTTAGAAGCAGCTAGGTTTTGCGCCTTGCTGCTCTCATGGGAAAGCTGGTACAGCACCCCAAACCTTGCCCCGAGTGTTCTGGCAGCCCCATTCAGCTGAGCCATCAAGTAGTGGTGCAGTGAATTTCCCTTGCTGTTGTATTGTAATTTTTAGAGGTTCACATCATGAAAGACATTCAGTAGGGATGCAGGCCAGTACTCAAACAGCATGTTTTGTTATTTCTTCCCCACCAGGTTAAAAAGAAAATATCCATAGTTTTACATGGTTGCTCCCTTAAAATAGAAGTTTGATTTGATCGTGGGTAATTGGTGGTGGTCTTATATAATGAAGTGCTTTAGTAAAAGCCCAGATATATTTTTATTATGACAGCTGCAACAGTCCTTGTTTTTTACGAAGGCTTTAGTTCCATATTAGGAAACAATTTTTGATGTCTCATTTGCTGGGAGTTATTTTGACATACTTGACATAGTCCTGTCAAGTACATAAATCCTGCTGATATCTTTTCTCATAATCTGATATTTTAAGGAATCTGTAGCTTGGAGTAACTGTAATTTTGAGGGTTGTCATATTAATTAATTCAGAAAAAAACAGCAACAAATATGTAAACTCATTTGTTTTAATCTATTTTTTATCTCTGCAATGACTTGTGGCAGTGAGCTCCAAGCACAAATTATGTGCCATATACAGAAAAAAGACAGCTCCAGTTTTTCACCATGCCATGTTGCAGTTTTGATCTCATAACACACATCTATTCATATTTTTGTATAGAAAGCAGGTGTAGCTGCCCATGGCAAAGAAAAATGAAAATTAAACTCATCCTTTTTCTATTAAAACAGTACTGTTTTAATAGAATACTGTTTTCTATTAAAACAGTAAAGTCACTTAGTGTTTACATAACTCTGTGCTTAAACCTTTTATAGATGTTAAGCAATTAATCCTTATAACAGTACTCTGCTAAGTTTAGCGTAGAATTAGAGATTGTACTGAAAACTGCCTACCGTCCTCATTAATTACTTTGAAACACAATCTATCAAACATTATGTTTTGTGCTTGATCATTTGCAGCAAAACACTTCAGCATTCTTCTGGTCTCCAGTCCTCTCCTAGGAAGTTTTCAGAAATGCTGCTGCTGCCTGCATCCTGACCTGATAATTAAAATCATTGCATCTTCCCACTCACTTTGGCACATGAGAGATATCTAAGCAAATTAATAAGTCATACTCTGTGTTGTCGTTGTGCTTCCTTAGCTGGTTAAAGATATTTGTCCTATGGTAATAAGCAGACTGAAGAAAGTTTGTAACTGAACATATATTTTCTGATTAAGTGATCATAGAGTCTTTAGAATACCTAAAGTTATGAAAATTGAAAATTATTTTTGAGAACAAGTTCAGTAATTAAGTGAACCTTCATTAAATGTATGAAAGATATTACTGGCTAAGCTGAGAGTGGAAAATTAGATAGCCACATAACCAAATAGGGATGAAAATTATTTGCAACTTGTAGCTCCTGCTTCTGTGTTTTTATGTTGTTCCTATTTGACATTCTGCTCTTAAGCCTTGCTAACCTCCATCTCATGTCAAATGGCCTGAGCAGCCATAACATGATGTCTTTAGAATTATAAATATCCCAGCCTTGAACTGTGAGTTTCTAGAAAGTGATTCCAATTACTTTGGCTTCTGCATAATTTATTTCACATCACTATAGTTGGAAAAAGCCACCTGAAATTCACGTATTACCCTTTTGGGATACTCTGCAGTAATCATTAGAATATGCATAATATTAAGGCTATAATGAAGCCTGCAGTAAACAGTGTGAAAATGTTTTTTGCTGTTCTGAGGGTTTTTTTTTAATATATCTTAAGTGACAGCTTTCAAGATAGATGAAGGTTTTTGAAGTTACAAAGCATCATGTTGAATGGCAAGTGTTCTTGATTTGAGTGTAACAACATTTACATAACTTCACTTATCTAAAATAAGTGTACAAGCCAAGAATCCAGTTTGGATTAAGTTCTACCTGTTGGAGGGTGCTTTGAGGTTTATCACACAACAAGAAGTTTTTCAAACTCACAGGAGAGTTGAAACTTCATCATGCTAATAAAATCAGCTAATTTAAGTATTAAATTAAGTTCAGATCTATCATTGTGACATATCATGAGCCACTTTTATACTAGTTGCTGGAAACTGTTGGAATTTATTTTATGCAAAATTAACTTACAATGACCCACGCTTAGTTCTGCTACAAAAGTCAGACCTGCAGACTTCAAATGTCTTACAGTTTCAAATGTCACAGTCTGCTTTAAATCTCTAGACAAATCTCTGGTACTACAAGAACAGAAAGAATCATCATTGAGAGTACAGAAGAAGCATTGAAACTGTATTTTGAGCAATATATTTGTATTAGTTTATATATTTGCAGAGAACTCAAGGAGAGGGAGCACAGAATGACTATTGTAGCAGGTTGGGCAGGAGACTTCACAGAATCACAGAATAAATTATGTTGGAGAAGATGTCCAAAATCATTGTGTCCAACCTTTGACCATCACCATGTCAGCAAGACCATGGCACCAAGTGCCACATCCAGCCTTGTCTTAAACACCTCCAGGGATGGTGACTCCACCACCTCCTTGGGCAGCCCATCCGAATATTCAATCACCATTTGTGATTGAATATGTTCAATGTTCAACCACAACCTTCTGTGGCACGGCTGGAGACTATGCTCCCTCTCCTGTCATTAGTTGTCTGGGAAAAAAGACCGACCTCCATCTAACTACAGCCTCTGATCACATAGAGAGTGACAAGGTATTGATATTTTATGGAGCCCAGTCTGCCCAGGGCATGCTTCACAACCATTGATACCAGTAACATTTTTTTCTCAGTCATTGTGGTGAATAGAAATGCTTTTCCTCTTGAAGGATATTCTGCCAGAAATACTGCTGGTATTCTAGCCTTGTGCTATCTGGGATACAGCAGAGAAGGTGCAAACCTATTGTTTTGAAGTGTCAACAGAATTACTGACAATCCTCTATTACATTTCTGTAAAATTTCTGCATAATTTTAGTTCTGAATATGTTTTGAATAAGTGAATATCTCCAGTACATGGAGCGCTAAGCAAATAAATGCAGCTGGTTTATGAAAGGACAATGCTTTTTGGGAGATAGATTTGAAGAAAATAACTTTAAAAGAACCAACAATCTAGGTAATTCTGGTTTTTTGCTTGAGTGGAAGAAGCATAATATCTTTGAACAAAGGGATGTTAGATAAAGTGAATCAAGACATCAATATGAGAAGTATCTTACACCATTAAAGCAGATATTTATAAAAAGCAAGGCATGGTTGCTACTACCCAACAATAAAAAATGTTTGTCTCTACACATGTGGGAAGAAAATGGTAGAATGCTCGGATGAAGAGGGGCATAAGATGAAGTGCATGTAAAGGTAGCTGGTGTCCTTTATTTCAGGTGCATTTGGCACTGTATATCACGAGTTTCTTTGACAGAATGTTGGTGTCTCTACTTGGTATTGAACTCAGAAATATTTGTGCAAATTGCTGTATTATCAATAGGCTATTTGAGCTGATTATATAAATATCCTCAAATTTTATGTCAGGGCTGATGCAGTCCTCAGAATCTCCTGCACTTCAGCATTTATTAATTCTTCTTCTGCTGCTTTATAATCAGATAGAATGTATAAAAAGGATATTTGATAGCAAAATCAAGTCTATCATGTTAAGGTACCCATCCCAGGAATTTTTTAAAATACAATTACCAAACCGAACAATAAATTTCACAGGTACTGCAGATCCTTATTTATGGGCCTGGGATATTCTATTTGCATCATATTCTGGGTATTTGCATTCCAGGTTTACATTTCAAAGAAAGATCTAGAAAGTAACAAGAAGAGAAGAGATTTTTGCTTTTCACTTAAGAATGAGAAGTTTAAATCAATTTGGGATTCAGTGCAACTGTGTTTTTATAAGGGCATGTGTGAAAGAATGCTAGAGAAGAAAGTAATTTCTCAGTGATGCAGAAACAAGATATTAGTAAGATTTTAAGGCACCTTGCAAAACCATCTAATGGAAATCTAAACACTTCATTAAAGTTCTACCTGCTTTGTGATACTGACCATTTTAATCCAAGATTTTACTTGATTACCCTCTATGGCAGAAAGATTGTGCTTTTGAGATAGGTTTTCCTTAGGAAAATAGGAGGTTTAGCCCACGGTCCTCCGAGATGATAACAGAACCACGGAATCAAAGAATGTTTAGGGTGGGAACAAACCTCTGAAGATCATCCAATCCAACCCCCCTGCCAAGGCAGGGTCACCTGGAGCAGGTGACACAGGAATGCATCTAGGTGGGTTTTGAATATCTCCAGAGTGGGAGACTCCACAACCTCTCTTGGCAGCCTGTTCCAGTGCTCAGCCACCCTCAGTGTTAAGTTCTTCCCCATGTTGAGGGGGAACTTGTGTTTTAGTTTATTGCTTTTGCTCCTCATACTGTTGCTGGACACCACTGGAAAGAATCTGGCACCATCCTCTTGGTACCTGCCTTTGAGATATTTGTATGCATTGATGAGATCCTCTCTGTCTTCTCTTTTCTAGACTAAAAATGCCAAGCTCCCACTGTTTATCCTCAGAAGAGAGATGCTCCAGGCACCAAATCATCTTTGTGGCCTCTGCTGGATCTTCTCCAGCAGCAGCTTGTCTTGAACAGTGGAGACCAGAACTGACAGTAATGTAACATAGCTCAGTAGCTATGGTTCAGTAGTTCACTAGCTGGAAGATCCTTCATCAGCACCAAGCTAAAAAATTGTCAGGAACAAACATATAGAGTACAGAAAACAAAATATAAGAGAAATTTACAATAGTTGCTTGAACTATTACCAGGGAACCAAAGGACTTTGGAGGAAAGGAATCACATTGATATTTAATTAACATAACTCTGTAGAGGTTCAAGGTTACAGAGAGCTTTTGCTGAAAACTAGTTATTTTGTAGGACAGGAAAAGACTCTGGTTAAACAGTTAGAAAATGCAATTGTTTCATCTCACTGTACCCTTTTCTTGGTTCTTTTTAATTGATGTCTTTATCAGTAAAGATACTTTTTAAACTATGGAGGTGTATGTGATCCTATAAAGCCTGATTCAAGCAGAGGCCTTGGATATAGACAGGAGTAGATGTCCATATCCAGCTGGTATGGCCATTCCAGCTGTCTATCCCAGCTGGTCTGGGAGGGAGTGGGAAGACCTCAGATCACTTGAAGACATGAAATCTTGTGTGGAATGACATTTTAGGAACAATTAATGAAGTGTATTTGTAGATGGAAAATTATGGGATCCTAACTGAGCAGTAACCAGCAAGTATATGGTGACATTTAAAAGAATGTTCAGTGAATTCTGGGATCTGACACTTTTAGTTTTATCTGCTGACTGAGGGAAAACTATAAAAACACACAAGAGGTGCCAGGGATTTAATTACAGAGGCCTGCCAGATGCCTCTCTGCTTGAGATAAACACTTTCTGTTACCTCTAAAATTTCTGTATATTCTAGCGCAGCAAATCAGCTGCTGGAGCTGGAGATGTTTTGGCCCTGACAGATACACGCGGGCTTCAGCAAAGAAGGAAAATAACTATCATTTGGCTAGCCAACTAACCCAGAAGACAAATTTGCTCTGTAGCAGCATACAAAGAGTATTGTCTGCCTCACACAGAATTTATACCAGCAAAGCAAAGAGGAAGCTCTAGTTCAAGTACCTCCACTAGACATGGCAGACTAGCTTGTTCTTTATATGCATGCAATAGTGTTAGCTTAAAAGCCCCAGAATTAATAAGAAGGAACTTCTACTCTTCAATATATTTGTATTATTTGGGAAATATGGAATAGTATCCTGGCTTTAATTGCAACCACAGCTTGGTCATGCCTGGTGTGAATTTGAGCAGCTAAACTACATGAACAAATTCTTGTTCTGCACACAGAAAATGTATTTATGATATTTAATATAGCTTAGGAATCATTCCAAGAGATTTTTAAGGGAAACATAAACGCAGACATTTTGGATTTACTTCTCTCATCACTGCCACAGAGTGGCAGCATGAACACATCTGTGTAGTGAAATAATTCCTGAAAAAGGAAGCCCTTAATAAAACCTGATGGATGTAGTAATCTATAATAGAATAAATAAATCGGTTTCTGTGCTCAGAGTTTAAAAGAAACAATGCTGACAGCATTAACGGTGAATTAGGAATTAGCTATTTTCAGAAAAAAAGGAAGCATTCAACAGTAAACACAAAATTGCTCCTTAATTGTATAGCATAGACAAATATACAGAGGAAAATTAATTCTTTCAAGGTAATGCTTGGGTATTGCTAAAATGAGTAAGTTAGAACTTTCACATAGTGAAGAGAGCACCATGGCTACAGAGATGGGACATCTGGAAGAAGAATATATGATCTTTTAACCAGTCAATTGATCTGCTCAGTTCTTTAAAATAGCACCCTCTTGTGCCTGCCTCCTCACCTCATCCCAAATTTAGTGGTTTACATTTGTTGCATTCATGTGTTTAGAAAAATTGATTTTGTCTCAGCTTTCTTTGAAGGAGGAATGGGGAAGTCTGTGATGACCCTTTTCCTACACAGAGTACCACATCTCCTTCCTATCCAGGTCACTTTCACAACACCAAAGGACAAGGTGAAGAAAAAACTGCTACTGTGCCAGTCTGGCTCAAGACATGTAGGGTAAACCTGGCCTCAACAGAATAAGCAGGATTGTATTGTTTGCTTTAAACAAAACTGGAAAACACAGAAAGTACATCTGGATGTTTTCCTCCTCCACAGCCAAATTAAAGCAAATAACCACATAGTAATTTGGAGATATTAGGAAAATCATATTGATTGGAAGAGCCATGAAGGAATTGCAGATAGGAGAAGAATATAGGAGGGTGGGGAACAATTCTTACTAAGCCCTCTGAAAAATAGAGAGGCTTCTTCATGCCCCAGATGGAAGTATGACCTTGGGAGCACGGTTTCTGGGCCTTTTCTGTGACTAAAGAATGTGCAGGAGAGTAGCTGGCATGGCCAAAATTCATATAACTCTTTGGTGAACTGTTTTAGTTGTAAGGATTAAGAAAAGTCCCGGGCACTCTGGGAATTTCTTGAGAACATAGTCCTACTGCTGATATATTGAGCTGTACATACTGCATTTTTTGTGGTAGATTGTAACATTTTGTAGCTATGATAGCTCTGACACCTTCTGAAAGAGCACTAAAAGCATCCTGGGATCCATTGATTTATTATTTCTATATTGAATCCTGAATTTAGGATATGGGTGGTTTTTTATGCCTGAATGTCTAGCTTCTCGATTGCAGGTTGAGCACTGAGGTCCTTCTGGGGTCAATCTGCTTTCTGAATATTTATCACCAGTGTGAGTATTGCATGGGGCAATTCTGCTCATTCGTGGCTCTGAGCAGCCTTACATATGGATACACAGGACAGAAGAGAAAAGATGCAGTTCACTAGCCCCAGGCTGTGGTGGTGGTATGGGAATATGTAAGATAGAGTGCAGCAGCACAGCTGTGAACTGTCCTGCTTGTATGTGTGCTCTTTCCTGTAAATAAATGCAAGATAATCTGAAATATTTTGTCTGCATTTAAAAGGGCATGAAATGAACGAGGAATATCAGGCTTTAATCAGAAATGGTATGTGATGTGAATGCAGGACATTGACTCAGCAGACCAAGTGGTGTCTCTTAGAGCTATGTTCACATCAAGCCCTTTAAAATGTTCTAATGTAAGCATCATTGTAGAAAGATGGTGCTCTGTTGTTGTACAAAAAACACATGAAAACATGTAGGTAAAAAACTAGTAGGTAATATAAATTGCTATAATGACTCTTTTCTGCATTACCTTACACACGTGCCATTATATTTCCTCCTGAATAACTTGGTAAAAATCTCTGCCAATGTCACAGTTCTTTTTTAATGCCATGTACTTTTAAGCAGTTTTCTATTAATTATTTTTCAGCTCAAGTTTGTCAGAAGAACCATGATTTAGTATTCTCTTTTTCTATGTTGTATAAACTCTCTAAGGGAATTCCTTTCTGAGTAAAAAAGTAATTTCTGTAATCTCAATGTTTTACTGCATAATAAATATGATTATAATGATTGTATTCTATTCCACTCAGAACAATGCACCTATGTCCATGAACATATATCTAAATAATACAGTGGTCATTTCCAGCTGATTCCAGTGGTCATATTCAGTCTGAATTGCAACAACTCAAGCTGGATGATTTCAAAGAAACTTTTAAAGTTTCAAGACATCTATTGGTGTATATTAACATTCTTCTGTATGCCAAGAAATAGTGAGTTGAAGTAATAACAGCTGAATTTCTCACCACCTAATCTGAGAGGAAGGCTTCACTTAAGGTTCCTTTTTTGTGATTTGCCCTACTGTTGCTCCTCACATGGAGAGACTTCTGGCTGCCAAAAACCTGTCAGAGCCCTTCTGCTGACACAAACAGGGAAGATGGTTCATGACTCCTGGAAGTTCCCACCATGAATAACTGTGGTTGTAGGACCTTGTTGTTCAGCCATTTTCAATTGTGCTGTACTGATGGTATTATTATGACAGTTAAAAATGCTGGTTTTTAACTAAATATGTATTATTAAAACATTGTCCATGTGTGTGAAGAGATGATATACAGGTTAGTGAAAGGGATAGAATAGAATTTTTACTAGAGACAGATCAGTGCAATTTTCTTAGTAGTTGTTTTACTGTCCTGTACAAGGTGGATATTTGTTCTCAGAAACATTATTTGTTGATGACAGCTAGCAGACCTGCTAACATTCTAGGTTTCAAAGCAAGCATTTACCTACAAGAACAGCTTCCTAATCAGATGAGTATTGCCATAAAGTATGAGTATTGCCAAAAAAAACCACATTGCCATGAAATAAGTGTGGCAATCTTGAACCCTAAAATCCTCATGTCAATTTCAAAGTTAAGCCAGAGAATATCTTGAAAATGTATATCCCAGCAGCTAGTTTACAGATTCACAGCTGACTAGAAAATATATTGTTTTTAAACTTGAGCAGAATGACTTCTTATCAGACAGGAATATAAGAGGATGTTTTTATTCTTGCCAACTACTATATCATGTTATCAAGTACAACAGTTCATCTATTCCTTTAAAATTAGCTTACTTTAAAAGAATTAGTGCAGGATTATGTCTGGTTTCAATTTTGGTCCTGTGAGGGTTAGGAGCTGAACACACAGTTGAGAGCATTTAGTGTTCCAGAGACTGGAGCACAGAGAATGTAGACAACAGAAAAACTTTGCAATCTCATAATAAAAATTAGCACATTTATTATTTTAATTTGTTTTTCTTAGACATAAAAGCCATAATTCCTTGAGAGAAGAACATTTAGTTCAACATGTATGCCTATACATCATATTAGAGCTGCAAAAAATGTTACATTTTTCTTACAGAAAATTCTGAATATGGCAAAATGTATCCTGTGAGAGTGCAGCAAGGTTAAACACTGACACATGTACATACCAGTCAAGTTTAATAATGTTTTTTCTTCCTAAACATTTAGCTTTTGCTATATCCCTGAGGCAGTCCCTTCCTCTGAGTCTCTGTTGCTGGTATCTTCATCTTACCTTGATTTCTGGCTGCATTTTAAGAGTAAATTTTTTTCTTTGCAATCTTCAGATCTGATGCAAGGTATTATGATGAAATATGTATTATAGCAGGTCAGACTAAGTGATCAGGTTGTGTCCTTTGATCTCACTCTCCAAAATGCTGTGAAGGACAGCAAGATGTCATGAGCTCCACCCTTGGCTGGACCATAGTTGCAAATAGTTTGGGTGCATAGGTGAAAAGTTTGGGGAGGCAAGATGGTGTTTATTCAACTCTGAGTTGACTGAGTGGTCTACTGTACAAACAAAAGACTGTTCTGTCTGAAGATTTCTGTCTATTCACCCTACGTGCCTCCATCTTATGCTGAGCTGGATATTTAAATCTTCTGTGACAGCTTCACAGTTATGGAGATTTCAGTCTTGGTTAGAAGAACCAGCTGCCTCTCGAGAGCAGCTATCTTTCCAGTACAGAGTAAGTGTGTCTAGAGCCACTATTTCAATCCTGTTTGAATTTGAATCCAGGTAGACAATCTCTTAATTTCATTTTTATTTGAGACTCTTTTCTATAGGTGACTTGTAAGCTGCACATTTGAAGTCTATCATACTAGGAAAAAAAAAAAAGGAGTAAGACAAACAGAAACATCACATTCTGTTAAGTCTCTCTCTAGTGAATGAGACAGTCCTAGAACTGTCAGCTATGAGAATATGACAAAATCAATGTCATCAGTTTATCTTTCTCTAAACATGTACAGTATTATTAGACTTCTATTGTTAACACCATTCTCCATTGCCATAATTTATTTGCTGTGCTTTGGCTACTTACTCTTAATCCTTGCTGCTGCAGGAGATTTTTTTTTCAAATTTTATTCTTATTCCATTTTAAGAAGTTCCCAGTATTTTAGATAGAATGTAATTTCTAGATCAAAAACATCTGTTATTTAACTCTGAACATACTGATACCTGTGATCTAAGATGTTGCCATTGGCTTCAACACAAATTTTTAATTTGTGGGAGGTTCTGAAAGTGGAAATACTTAAGCAACATTATTGTGATGCCCCTTCAGTTTAGCAAAGAATAAGTTATTTCATTTTATTTGTTTGAATGGCTTGGTTTCAACTGTTACACAGTGGTTGAATCATGAAGCCAGTTCCTGAGAAACAGGAAATTAAACAGTTACTTCCATTATGTAACTGAGGACTTTACTAAGGTTATCTTAGTGGCTGGACCAATGTTCACTGAACATTTTTACGAAAACCTGCTAATTTCTACTGAGTCCTATTGAAGCAGCCAAGATCAGCCACTCAGAGGCTGAAAAATGCAGTTGTGTGCAGCATCTGATCTTAAGAAACTAGCAGAATGATAACAACAGTGGGATGTAAGGGTGTTAAAGCTGTCACTTTTGGAAATGTCTGTAGAAATCCGACCATGATCAGCATCCAGA
This sequence comes from Molothrus ater, assembly GCF_012460135.2. NCBI lineage: Eukaryota > Metazoa > Chordata > Aves > Passeriformes > Icteridae > Molothrus > Molothrus ater. The sequence continues at coordinate 52,982,803 of NC_050511.2, forward strand.
CTAGTCTCTGTTACTTAAGTATATAATTTCTCAGTATTGTAAATCCAAGCGGCTTAAAAACTGTTTTAACACTTGAAGTTCTACCAATAAAGCAGCACAACACACAACACATGTGAAAATATACAGACCTGGGCCACACTTTCCTATGGTGGAACCTAATAACATAATAGATGTTGCAATAAACCCTTAAGTTTCCTGTAATAATTATTTTGAATTATTCCAGAAGGCTTAACATCTCTAAGGCAGCAAAGTTAAGGTCAGAGCTTGCAGGGAAGAGAAAATCAGCTACACAGGGTGACAACTTGTCCTTCAGGGAGTTCAGGTTCTGCATTTTGTTGTGTCCCTCACTCATAGATTTGAGGCACTCAGGTCTCAGTAGAAATCACACTGTGTGGGTCCAAAGTCTTCTCTAGGCCTTCTTGTCCACCTCTTAAAATTTTAAGAACTTTACTCCTATGTTTTTTTTTTCTTGCTCATCATTATCTATTTTCACAGTTAGCTGATGTATTAGTGCTTATTTGTCAGACCATTGAGGTACTGTTTAATAGCAGTAGCATTATTTATTTTCAGAAAGTAAACTGCTATCTTCTGAATCAGAATCTAACCCTAGGAAGCTAAGATACCATTAATTATCCTAGGAAGCAGCAGATTACCTCTTCAAGCCTCCATCTCATGATGCAAACTTGAGATTTTCACATAGCATTCTTTTTTTCTCAAAAGGAGTTTTGCCTGGACTCGAGATAACTATAACGTTACTTTCCCCTCTCTCCCTGTAAATATAACTATGTTAAATATGGGAACTATCCCAGCAAAAACCTATAGAAACCTTCCAAACCACAGAGAAATTAAACTGGATTTTTAAATATTCACACATTCTCTCTTCACAGCAAATTGTGTGATGAATATGACCTACATTCTCTGTTTATAGTTGTGATTGATCTCACTTTCACTTCAAGGGTGTTTACTCCTTGAAATGTTATGATATGAACACTGTTCTAGTTTGGGTTGGTTTTGCTCTTTGCTCTTTGAGACTTTCTTCTTTACAAAGGGCCACAATAAAGTCTAAGTGATGTGTATGTTTATATAATTTATGTTGATATATCAAAAACACCCATGCTGAATACTTTAGACTCACAAAAAAGTCTCCCAGGCTGATGCTGATCATGTAAAGGATTGATGTAAATAATTGTAAAGATTTTTTTTTTTTAATTTTGCCACTAGGACAGAAACAGGAAGAAGGGAAGGACTGTAATGCTCTTAACAATTGGGTACCTAGACCTTCCTGTAGTATCCTAAATTAGGATTAATATTGGCAATAAATTACTACTTTTACTTTGTCCACATGAGAACACAAGTTCATCCATGTGAAATTTCACCAGGAATTCTAAAATCACTTCTCCTCAATGGATGATATTTTATTTTCCAGTAATTTGTTGGGATATGTGTGGGTTATAACAAGTTTTTATGTGCTCTGTACAGAAGGGGTTTGCTAAAGTTCTAAGATTCCAGCCCTTAGCAGAGAGGACAGATAGCAGTGTTCAAATAGATTGCAAATATATTCTAACACACACAACCCCATGAGTATCTTTCATAGCAATTTTGCTACCTGCTGGCAAGATTACCTTTTCTAAGTATTTTTCAGAGCATGGAGTAAAGAATATGGGAAAGCCATAGATTTTCGGTTTTGATATCAAAATAGGGAAATTATCTTGGCTAACATGAAGTTTAAAATGCTATACCATGTCCACTCTAAATATATCTTAAGAGCTAAGGTCACTTTTGCATAATTACTGAGGTATTTTAAGAGCTTCCTATAGCTCTCATTTATTCTATCCTGTGCAAAGAGATTGGGATGTCTGGCAGCATCTCTTTGCCATATCTATCTTTTCGTCATCTGTCTTCTAAGGTTAAAGGGCAATCGCTGAAAATCTCCTTCCTATTTGCATTATGCAGTGATTTGATAAAGAGGCAAGTAAATGCTAAAAAACAATATCAGATCTTTTCAGCACCTTGTACTTTTTTAAAGTTGCCTTTAAAGGACTCTTCTTTCTTAGAAACCTGAAAGCCTCTTATTTTCTGTGGATTTTGGCACCAGACATTTGTTTAAACTCAGGCAGAGGTGGTCCTCTTTAGAAAAAAATATATGAATGAGTAATAATAACATGACCATAACCAGCTATTTCATGTACACATAATTTTATTATGTCAAAACATTTGTATTTATTTGCTAGCATAACTAATGGTGACTACACAACACTTGGAAAGTATAAATGGGAAGACAGATAATGTAACATATCTTGATTAAGTTTTTCCCATCAAAGATATTTTTATTCATATGCCAACTTTTTATTCAGATATCTGATTCACTACTTGGACATCACAGTGAAAAAACCCTATACTGCAAGATTATAAAATGCAAACAAATACAATTCTGAAGGTCTGCATTCAAAACCTTTGAAGACTGGCACACTTAAATGTCTTTTATAAATCATTAATCCTTCCTTGTTAATTGAGTTTCTTCGTAATATATATAATTGTCACAATTTTTTTATTATGTAACCCTCTTTCCATATATAATTTTACTTCATACCCTTTTGAGAACTCTATGTAAGAGGTTACTAGCTGCACTCATCTTTCAAATTCTTCTTTTCAAAAGTGACCAGTTATCTCACTCTTCAGTTTGATATCTGCATATAAGATATGCTTGAAAAATTATTACTCTTTAATTATTACAATACAATGTGCCTGAACAGCTGGTTTTTAGGCGCATTGACTTTCACTGCCTTTAATTATAGCTTTTCTGTTTCTGCTGCCTTCCTGTATTCCTCATAGCACTTTTAAAAATTGCTTGGAAATGTCAGGTCAAAGTCTGGAAAGAGAATAAAAAGACCTAAACTATGGAAATGTTGAGTTCAAACCAAAATAGACCATTGTGACACAGTAAGAGGAAATATTCTGATCCTTTTTGGGTCATTGTTACAGGAACAGTAGGAATTCTTGTACCCATTTAACATCCTACCCATTAGCCTAAAATGTCTAGAAAAATTTCTAAAGTAGTACCTGGATAAAATTCTAAGACTGACAGAAGAATGAACATGCAGAGTCTCTTAATTTTAATGATGGGAAAATAAACTAGAAGAATATCACAGTGAAGTTTTAGAGTTATTTAAATTAGTCTGCTGTTATGAAGTTGTTAGTTAGAAGTAAAGCTAATACATTTCCAATATTGACTACGTACTTTATGTTGGCAAATGGATATATGTTTCCTCAGTATCTTGGCAGTGTTTCCTGCCTAATATGAAACTTCAGACTCAGAGATATAGGGAAGATCAGCATGATATTTCTTCTGGCAGTAATGTCAGAGCACCTGCACAGACATCTGGAAGGAAAGCCTGCACTGCTGTGTAAGCAATGTAGTCTACATGACTCAGGCACTTGAATTTTTCTGATACCTCACTGTGAAAAGCTTCCCTAGTAGCTTCTGTGTGAAAACCCCGGATTTCTGGAAAGGCTCTCCTGTTTAAGAGAAACTCACCCACTGTTCTCTTTGCAGAGAGTTTTTTGCAAGGTGCTAGTTTTGACTCCAGTTGTAAATCTTCCCCACCAAATTTTAAATGTATAAGTCTGACTCATTCCTGTTTTCTGCATTAATTAACCAAGGAAGAAAACCCCTCAGTTCTAAACAGGTATGTCAGTTGACTGCAATATTTGAATACACCAAAGGATGCAGGTAATAGAGCTCTACAAGCAATCCTCTGTGGCAGAAATTCTAAATGGGTGAATTTATTCAAGTGACAAGGTTGCGCATTTAGCCAGTTTAAACAGTAGCATAAATGTAAACCTTCAGGTAAGGAATAGAAGCCTGGATAGTGAAAGGAGGTGGTAAATTGTTACAGTAATTCATCACAGGCTCTTTTTATTATGTTCCAAGAGTCTCATGAATTTTTGAATTTCTGCAGTAATAAATTATCTTCTAAACACTGTTTAAAGCACATATTGCCTTTGCTCAAGCAGTGAAATGATTTTGCTGATCTCTACATGAGTTCATTTTTCTTCAGCAAACATGCCCCAGGAAGATGAAAAAGGACCAGAAATTGTCCGCTACCAGAAGTTAAATAGTTTCTGAAATTGTGCACTTCTGCATAGTATGTTGTGCTTTTTTTTTGATTCATTGACTAAGACAGAATGTAATTGAGGAAAAATTAGCACACTAGCTCCACAAAAGGTCTTAACATGTTTTACAGTATGCTGGATGAGTTTGAGCTTGAGGAGAGCATATAAGCAGGCCACTGCAGTCTCTGCCTGCAGGTCCTGAGAATGCTCTGCGCTGAATACAGAGTCAGTCTCCTCCCAAATCCCTTCTCCCTTTAAGGAGTATCTCTAGGTAGTATAAGCTGAGTGCATCCTTCAAAATATGAGAATGGCAAGACCAACAGTCTTCTCATTCCATGAGCTTGACATATGCATTCTTGAGAACTTTAAATGCTGTATGTCATTACAGAGTCAAACTGTCTTAAATTTTAATGATAAAATCATTTTAGATAGTACTGGTAAAGATTCTGTCATTCATGGTATTCCTCCTTGTCTGGCTTCAGGCTCTAGTTTACTCATCACTCATCTTTTTTAAAGTAAAGAGGAACAAACAGGAAGAAATGCTCAGTTTTAAATAATGAGAGACAAACAGGAAGAAATGCTCAGTTCTGTGAATTGAAAGTGGGGTAGGCTATGAAGCGCTGTTCAAGTCATTAGCATAAGGAGTGAAACCTATAAGCAGCATGTTTATATTCTGAGTAGGGATTAGGTATTTTGAGAATTCAGGACATGGTTTGAAAGGTTTGCAGAGCCATTATCCTTTTAAAACCATGAGAAAGAAAAATCAGTCACTTTATAGTTTTTTTTTCCTTAGAATTATTAGAAAATGTCATGGCACTCACCAAAGAGGTGTCTGAAGTAAACACCAAGTATACTTGATATAGTATTACAAGATTATGCTTTTTGAAGTCTTGCATGAAAATAAATTTTAATTTTCTTGGTTTCCAAACAGCTTGAAGTGGCTGTATTACATCCCTTTCTCCACTTCACCATCCCCATGTAAATCTCATTAGCAAAACCAAGCAACTGGTGGAAGTCCTGACCTTGAATTCTTGTAAAGCTTAGAAATTCACAAATTTAACTTTATTTCCTGGAGAAATCAAGTACAATTTATTTTCTTAGGTATAATATCTCTTTTCAAGTGCTCACAGAAACCAGAAATCTGAAAATTTCTCTGGGTGAATTAAGCTCCTGTATCACAAGTCAGAGTGTAGACTTGCTGAGGCAAAGTTTGCTGACATCTTCCCCTCTCTCCAGCGTTTGCTAGTCTGCTCTAGCTTGTGTGAGTTTTTATTAATTCACATGTAATGATGTTGTGAGAACCTCAGGTAGTTCCCGAGCACATCTGAATATCATCCTGAGAAAAATGTTGTAATGGTCCTGTATGTGTTGTGTATGCTAAGCCAATAAATTCAGATGCTTCTTTTGCCTGTAAACAATTACAATTAGTAATGCCCAAATATTCTGCATTATGATGGCACTAGCAATATGTGGCAGCTTGGATTTAAGTTAATAATAAAGAAAACCCATCAGCTGTATTCATTTAGTCAAAGTAGGATTCCAAAACTTTGGGTTCTGACTTATGCTTGCTCAGTCCTGAGGGGAATACTTCTCACAGTCTTGTGTGTTCAGTGTCTTACAGTTGTCTTATAAGCATGCACCTAAAGAGTATGCATGAGAAAAGAAGTGTTGCCCTGAATAAATGCACACTTACTAAATCACTCACAGTATTATTGGATCTGCTAGTACTTGGGAGACAGTGGCAAAAATAAAATTACTCATTTCTTTACTTTCTTATCATGGAAAACGGGTCAATTTCAGTATGTTCAGTAGAATAGGGTGTTTAGGACTTAGACAAGAGAGAACCTTTTCAAATGCTGGTCATTACAAAGCTTGAAATTGTACTTAGCTTTTAAATATTGCAAAGCATATTGCTGAAGTTGTTCTCAGCTTTTTTCATTGTCTTTTTCTTGACATCTTTGCTCCATCTATCTTTACAAAACTGCAGATGAAGCAGATTCTATTCTTCTTGTCTTCCCCACAAATGTCCAGGTGTTTATTTAGTGCCTTCCAAAATCCATTTCAAATACCTTTCTGCATGGTTCTACATTTGACATTAATTGTACAGGGGTTAAAAGCATCCAGTCTTTTTGGTTCCAAAAGTATTTTATGAGTTGTTCCATAGGTGATAGAAGTGACATTGGTTACTCTCATGGTCGATAATATAAAGCCCTGCAAATTTGGCATGTATGGAGCATTGAGAAAGACATAGCAGAATTGTGGGTTATGCATTTTGTGGGGAAAGGGAGGTTTGGTAGCAGTGAGTATCAATGCTGGGACCCAGATTTTCCTTCTTTCTGATGCCATTCAGGCCATCTCTGCTGTCAGGGCAGCTGCAGTAGTACCATGAGTGGGTTTAACTGCATAGCTTAATGTGCATCTACGCAGCTTCTTTCTGCCATTGCTCTCCTTGAAGGGTTACTCCACAGGGCTGATTCTCTATTCTACTAACTCATAGGCACCCAAAAACTGTACTTGTCCATTTTTTGTCATTTGGCAAGCTTTGTTTTACTGGTCTTCTTTTTGTTTCATGATCCATCAGGTACAAAAATTCACTTCTGTGTGCAGCAGTGGAGCTGTTTGTGGAAATAGCTTGACTTACGTAGCTTCAATGCTCATTACAAAAACTTAAATCATACAGCAAAGAGAATCTGATAATTGTTATGCCCACTGAAAACAGAATTGCATTTAAGGGGAGGAAAAAATGAGTTTGTGGTACCATAAACATATATATGGTATGTCTCTGTATAAAGTATTCTAAGTGAAAGTAGGAAGATTAAATTAAGTGAAAGTAGGAAGATTAAATAAGTTTTCTCATGTAAGAGCCCTAATAAATTTAATTGTAGCATTAGAAATGAAAGACATTTCAAACTTATCTACTATTTACAAACAATCAGAAAGGAATAAGAAGGTGAGGTGGCGTTTGCATGTTGTGGTCATTGAGTGGCTCTGGTCATCGAGTTCTTTTTACTTAGAAACATTCTACCCTTTAAAAATTATCTTATTGGCCACAGACTTCTAAGTCTCAGACAAAATGTCCATCAGATTGTATTTCAGAGGTAAACATTTGTACCTTATCTGGTTAGAAATGTAGTTAAGCAGTATCAAGAAAAATATTTTATAGCTGAAACTGAAGTGATCTAATGCTCTATTCATCTGCATGCACTGCTAGTGAAACTCTTTATAAATTAATTTTCTTCACTGGAGTTTTCTATTGATCAAAAGGAAATTTTGAAGCAGTGCTTTGATGGAGTGAAAAGTTTCCATGCCTTTTTTCTTTAGATTAAACAGCTGTGAAGTTTGAGCAGATTAAACTATATGAAGTTTGTTTCCTTCTGGATAATATAGCTGGAATCAGGGATTTATTTTACTAAGGCTCTTGTTCCTTATATTAGCTTTAGGTGAATGAGAATATAAGTTAGCTGCAATGCAAAATTGTATTTTTATTCATATATTATTTGCTATACTAGCAAATTTACACAGTATTGTTCATTAAACACATAATTTCAATACACAGATTTTTTTCTAATTATATTAGAACAATGTGAACAGTAAATATATATTTAGATACTTGTCATTCTTTGTTGACTTAATTAATTTTTTAAAATATAAATTTCCCCTCATTTGTTTATCATTTTCCCCACTATATTTCCTACATTCTTCATAAATTAATCTCTTTCCTATCTTCTAAATTTTCAAAGTAACCACCTGTCTCTGGACTGTCTGCCAATCCTTTTTTCAGAACTAGTGGTTTTGGTTTGCTTGGCAGGAAAGTAAATATGAAAGAGTGTCAGGTGTTCCTGGAGATAAGGTTATCAGATGTAAAATGTGCAAGACTGACAAAAATAATTATAGCTCTAAAAGGAAGTTTAGAATTGATTTTAGTGTATCTTATTTTAGTTGCTTTCCACGATGTACTTATTTTCTTTCTTCTAAATTATTTTGTGAGTCATGCAGAGATTTTAATCACAGAGATGAGGGCTAGAGCAGCATTCACAAAAAACAGCCTTCTGCTGTGTTCCTCAGAAATGTCTTAGATATTGAAAACATTTAATTTGAGATTTGTGGATGAGAGAAATTATCAACATAAAAGAGATTAATAAAGAATAATCTAAGCACTAAGTTTTTGTGGTGACTCTTTAGTGCTTTAAAGAGTGAATAATTCCACTGGAAAGGGATAAGATCAAATTTTGTATTGATATGATAAATAAATAATGTTTCTTAAAAAAAAAATCAAAGCCAGAATCGGTGGCATTGAATCAGTGGATTCAATCAATACATAGAATCAGTGGACTTCTATGCTGTGGGACCCCGAGTCTGCACTATGTTCTAATTTTTCTTGGTCCATATGCCTGCCTTCTTTCTATGCTGTAATTTTTCTATGCAGTATGCCTGCTTTCATTGACTAATTCAGATCTTCAGGAATATGGAAGGTATAAATACATTTACATTCAGATATTAGCAGGTGAGCTAGAATTCAAATAACTTTCATGTTGCTTTTTTCTTTTCATGCACTCTTTTGTTACATTTTTCTTTATTCTATGTTCTCACTCAGTGAGTCCCAGCTCCAGATCTGTATTCTGCAAACACTCATATGTTTTATTGTCTGCTCTGTGAATACTCATGCTTTTATTGTCTACTATGAACTTAATTAGACCATTCATATTTGCTAAAATTGACATTGTATGTAGCCGTTTCTTATGCTTATTTCTCCTTTTGTTTTCTATTTCAAAATCACTGTAGTTCAGATTTAACCAGTACTGCTTTTTGACAGTGTCACGCCAACTGGCAACTAAGCCCCTCTCATCCACTTGTCACTCAACAACTGATGCCCAGCCAGTTCTGAAGCAGCAGCCCTGCCCAGCCTGCTCCCTAGTTTATATAATGAGCATTATGTCATACGATATGGAATGTCCCTCTGACCAGCCTGAGTCAGCTGTTTGGGCTGTGTCCCCTCCCAGCTTCTTGTGCCACTCCAGCTTTCTCGCTGGCTAGGCATGAGAGGCTAAAAAGTCCTTCACTTATGGCAAGCACTGCCTAGCAACAACTAAAACATCAGGGTGTTATCAACATTATTCTCATGCTAAATCCAGAACACAGGACTGTGCCAGCTACTAGGAAGTAAATTAACTCCATCCCAGTTGAAACCAGGACAATACACATGTGATTCCTCCCCAGTTATAGATAGAATCTTCTTATGACTGTTTTTAGTGTACTTGCTTTTCAGTCAGAAGCCCAGTGGCAGAAAATCTGGGCTCTGTGTGTCCTTGTAGATAGATGAATTACCTACTCTGTGAAGCATGTAACCTCCTTATTTTACTGTGAAGTTTATCAGTGATGGAGAACCCAATATTTGCTGCAGGAAGAAGGAGGCGTTATTCTCCAAAGCCTATTTTGATCTAAATTTGACAGGACCTCTGAAGATATTCTTACAGCCCAGTTCAGGATTTGAAAATTGTGTATTATGGTACAGTCCTTTAGCCATGTTTGAATGAAGAATCAAAGAGTTAAGATAGATGATATTTGAAAAAGTGTTTCCATAGCAAAATTGTGTCATGAAAATATAAGGGGGAAAAAAATTTGTATTTCAACTTTAAAACTTTTTATACCCTAGGTCTTCTGTGCTTTTTGGTTTGGTTTTTTTTTTTTCCTGGTTTGTTTTTTTTTTTTTCCCCAGTTTTAATGGGAGAATAGAAAATTGCTGTAAGTACTGCACACTGCTGTATATATGTATTTTGGCTTTCTTGCCATAGTGGGGTGCACCTGATGGGGAAAAACACTGTGACTGGCTTTGAAAGCAGTGTTTTATTACTATCAGATTGTTAAATGTTCTCAACACAGACAAGGAGAGCATACTTAATGGGTGGAGGATGCCTGACTACTGTGAGTTTTTGAGGCTTTTAAGAAATAGAGGGGATGTAGGATTTGATGCATTACCTTGGCAGAAAACTCCTTTTTCATATAAGCAGAAATATGGGAACCTGCAGGATGAAGGTATTTTGGTGATTTCCATTCTTAAATATCTGTGAGTATTTAATTTATTAGTACAGTTGAGTTCTTAGCATTGTATCAGTATGTTTTTGTCTATGTGCATTTTCCTCTGAACAGGAGTTCCTTTCATTGCGCTTCATGTAGAGTTATTCCATAAATTCTCTTATTATCTCTGTGTAATATGTCAATGATTGGCTCTCTAACTTGAAGCCCATCAATTTTGTTGATCATTGTTTCTCCTAGTGATTTTTATTAAGTTGTAATTTTACTAGTGTTTCTTGCTGCTTTTGGTTGTAATTTGGAAACATTCAGGCTTGTTGTCCCATTGCATAGTTTGTCCAAGTCTGCTGGGAGGTAAACTATATATCTGCAAATGCTATTAAGAACGATAAAGACAAAACCCAAGAACATTCACAGAATCTTTCTTCAAATGTCATCAGTATACAAGTAACAATTTAATGCTTGATAATTTAATCATTATTAGAGTTTGGGAAGGATACTTGCATCTATTTTAGAAATAGATTTAAAAAATCAAACATATCATGGAACCATTTGTAACAATGATTAGACTGAGTGGAGTTTCTAAATTCAAACAGCAGGTTTTCTCATTTTTCTACTCAATTTTTCCTACGTCAGATGGAGATCTATTACACCTACTTAGCTGTTGTATAGTATTGTGTCTTCCTCTCCTTTTTCCCATAGAAGGCAGAAAATCCTATGTGTCTCTGAGGCTTTAAGAAATAAATTATGCAGTTCTAACTAGCCCATTACAGAACATTCACAGTAATAAGAGACTAATTCCATGCAGTAAATAGAAAGAGAATATCATTCAACATAAAAGCATTAAACACAGGCTGTGCTCTTTTTCAACTGCTACACTTTCAAGAGACTTCCTTTTATAAGATCATTAATTTGTTTCTTAATTCTGCTATCTTTAGTGAGGGGGATTTTACTTCTGTTTGAAGTCAATAATCTCTTTCTTATTACTGTTACTTGATTGTATATATCTGTGAAAGCATGTTTTGTGTACAATCCCATTTATTTGACTGATTATGTTATGCAGTATGTGGAACTCAACATGTCTGTGTTGAAGCACAAGATAGCGTGATTAATCACTACTCTACTTATTGATATAAGCTCCTGCTTATGAGCTTTTAAGGAGCTTTGTGGGAAATCAACTTCAACTGTTAAGACTGGAAGGGAAGGTAGCTGTGTCTTTCTTTTCTATCTGTGTTTGCACCTTTCTGTGTCTTACGAGTTTAACTATTGCTTGATGTGTTACTGCTGTTTCATGTTGAGTGCAGTGCTGCTTGTTTGCTGCCCTTACTTAGGATTTATCCCAATTATAGAGTCTTCTGGATGGTATTATTGTATGTATTCTACAGCTTTGTCTTTTCTAGAATATTTTAAGATGCTATTCTTTATGCACTTGCAAACATAAGTGAGGGTTAGATTCAGTAAAGTTCTGGTTAGCTGCCCCTGACTGAGTGAAGAAGTTAATGGTCTGAACTATTTTGCTTCAAGTCTCAGCAAAACCTGTATATGTGTGAATTTCTATGATGTTCAAGCATGGACTGATGAAGGGACAAGAGCTAAGAGGCCTTTTCTCCCTTGGACAGGCTTGTGCTTGCTAAGCAGTGAGGGAGCACATACTGGAAGGTAACTGCCCTGTCTTGAAGTAGCACTTTTGTGGCTCTCAGCAGTTTTATAAAAAGCCCAGGCACTGGGGCAGGTTGTAATTGCACTGCTACCCTTGGACCAGACGCTGAGTATTATTCCTCTGCTTAGACACAGCTTTTGTTTTTCACAATGCTGATTTATATTCCAGCTAGTGTATTGTGGGGCAGGGAACACATGCACCAGCCTGCCCAATAATATACATGAAGTAATGTATTATGGTAGTTGATGTTAACCAGGTCTAACAGCTAAGCTGACTGCAATGCCCCAGTGTTGACATTCTTACAGAAACCTGCTTTGATAATTCTAGGGTGTAAATGGCAAATGATGTCAGGAAGTATTTCCACTCATTGTTTATCTGTCTACCTATCTGTCTGTTCAGTTAGCTAGTTTTTTGTATCTTAAACTCTTTGCATTTCAAAACTCTTGACTTTTCTGTAAATAACAGTTTGAAATTGGTATAATAGAAGTGGGGCTGTTGAGCAGGGAGCTAAACAGAAAAGTAAGTGGACATTTTTTCATTTGATTTGGTTCTTGGCTGCATTCAAGTGGGGTTTTTTATAGTCTTATAATTATATGCATGTTACCTGTGAAGCTGCAATCTTGTAAGTGTGAGATGAAGTTCTGGAAGATATGGTAGTGTCACAGCAGATTTTGTTTTTCTGTTTTGCAATCATTTGACAGTATTTGAGGAAGACCTGAATATTCCTTCCATCTTTTCCATCTTCCTGCCTATATACATTTTTATTAATGAACTATATGTCTAACTTATACAACTCCTACCTGTTTCCTTATATCTTTACCTATTAATGATGGTAACAGAGCTTATAGTAGAAAGATAATTATATTCCTGGAAATCACATGAACTGTAATCCCTTCATGCAAGAGGAAAATCTGTTCTTAATTCCTTTGTTACATCCTTTGTTACACTTTCTGATTATAATACCAATCAGATATCTTGTAAGAGCTTAGGTAAATGTTAAAGCTTTACGTCAGCAAGAAGCTTTTAGGTAACAAATTACCTTGTGCTTTCTGACCTGTTCACACACATAAGTACTTGTTTTGGACTGTTATCTCCAGTAACTGTGGTCACAAGTTAAGTTTTATATCAACACTGCCTGTCCTTATGAATTGTTATATATTTAATTTTTATAATACATCTTAAACTAACATGGTTTTTATTTGTTTTGAGGTTTCTTTAGCTTTATGAAGGAGCTGTCCACTACAGATCCTGCACAGATTAAAGTCAGGGAAAAAATGTGTAAATGCTCACATTTTTTCTTGGCTTTGGCTTCTTTGAAAGATTATGATTTTGACTTTTCTTCAGGTAGACACCCGAATTTTGTACTCTGGTGTACTCTAGAGCTTATTAGAAAATGTGTGACAGGGATCTTATTAGAAAATGTGTGACAGGGCTTTTTCTTTCTGGTCAGAAATATGCAAATTAAATAGAGAAAGTTCTATTTCAAAACTGTTCTGATTATAAATATTGCTGCAATATCTTTTCTGTTTCCTTTTATTTGTTTCTTTATTATTTTTATTGCTCTTCATTCTGGTTACACTCCTTAAAATATGTTCCAATCAGCTCTGAAGTGTCCTTTCTTCCTTGTTTCATTCTCTTTCAGCATTTTCATATTTTCATTGCAGAGTTTTAAAGCTTTCATCTTCCTATCTGCGAGCTTTCCTCAGTACACACAAGAAAATAAACATAGATGCCACCTCCACGGCATTCTTAAAATCCCCTGAAGACACTGTGCCTGCCAACTGAGTGCCAAACCACACAGAAGAAATACAAGTTATCATTCAAGACTGAGGCACTGAAAAAACATTTGGAAAACAACTTGCCATTTTTTTCCCCTGATGTTTTACTTTTCCTCTATTTCCCAATTAAAGGTCTAGATGCACCTTTCTCTTAGCTTTCTTTAGAGATACACTTTTGACTAAATGACTTTATGATTTTTTTTTTGTCTTTGGGGTAAAATTCCAGGGTGATCCTTCTTGCATCTTGGCTAGAGATATTCCCTTTACTAACTGTGGTGTTTTGGGCCTGCTATGATTTAAAATGCAACAGAGTTTCTCTCCATGTGTCTAGACCTCAGAACATTTCTCTGTGGCAAGGCTAGATAAATTTTTGGCAGTTCCGATGTAGTCTTGTGTACACAATGAAATATAAACCACTCCTTGCACACCAGAAGTTTTGTCTGTTTGCAAAATAAGAATGGATCATAATGTGAATACAACAGCCCTGAAGAGCTTTAAAATACATATACCCATCTAGAGAACATGCTTCTTCAGCAAAGGTTTGCTCTTCTCACAGGAAAATCTTCTTGCTTGCTCAGGAAACCCTCAGTTTGGGTCCTGCTTCTGCTCAGCTATTGCTTCCCCTTCACTTTTTATGTCTGCTCTTGACACAGGTAGAGGAAGTTGCAGATCTTGACAAAGAGAAGTATTGATGTGTCAACGTGAACATTGTCAGTTAAGCACTAACAAGTGAAGCTTACCAATTACCACTGGTAGTTGTCCTGGGAATGCTGGAGAGCCAGAGCCCATGGAAAAAGAACTGAATGAAAAGCACTGCCACAACAGTCATAGTAATAGTACAGGTATACCTACAAAACTCCTGCAAAAGGCAAAAACTAAAGGAACAAGTGGTCTTGGTGTTGTTGAGATACAGATTCAGCGGCATCACTTGGAAAAATTTAGAATATTAAAGGTTTCTTCTTGTTTCTAAAGCTTTGCTACTGAAATTTATTTCTCTTACAGTCTTTAAATTAAACTTACTTGTAGAAATAGCTTGAATAGGAAAACAAGTTTTATGTGTTGGATTTTTAAATTTAACTCATGTTTCTCAGTAAATAATGAATGAAAATCTCAAAGTTTTCAGGACATGTTACTTTAAATTTTGTTTGCACACTTCCTTTCCCAGAGTGATCAATAGAGTCTATAGCACTCATTTGGCCTTTCCTTTTCTCCTTCTGTCCTTCTTGTTTAAAGAAATAAAAATTCATCAATGTCAGTCAGGCCCCAACACAGTAGTTGTACAGTAGTTGTAAAGAGTGTTGTATGTATAGGAGGTAAAGCAAGTGGTAAAAGCTGGATGTCCTGGGTTTTAAATAGATTGGACACTATTTTGCTAGGAACACTCATAAATTACTATCAAACTGCTTCTAATTTGTGCCACTCTTCTAGTCTTATTTTTGTTGCAAACAATGGCTCATCAGGTATGTTCCCTATTCACTTTTATTCACTGTAAAACTGATGGAAATCAATAGAGAGGGCATGGTATCTTTAGATTTCATACTTCCATTGCATGGACCAATGTCCTGGTCCATGAAATACTTAAGACTTCACTTTAATCATGCAGTTGTGAAAGACTTCCATGCTTGAAGGAGAAAAAAAATCAGTGCAAACAGAGGACTAAAACCACAGGGAACTGAGGCTGACAAAGTGAAGTCAAGGAGCCTTTAAGCACTGCATTAATTTGTATTATGAAAGATGACTTACAGCTGCATAAAGACACCCTAGGGTAAGTCACTCAAGGTCTGTCTTTATTAGTATTGTCCTTTAGTTTTACTGTTTTCTTATATTTCTTGTCTTCAATGAGTGTAGTGAGAGTCCCATCTCTGTGTCAAAGGGCAGCATCTGTTCTTCTGTGTCAGTGGCTACATGGCTGTATCTTCTAGAGTTGTGTGGATGATTTAATTTTCTGGAATTGTTCCTGAGAAATGTGTAAAAACATATTTAATGTTTACTGAAAGTCATAGTGACACAGTTGCACAGAAACCAGAACATTTATCTCTCTTCCCTAATCCTTGGCTCCTTTGTGGGCAGGAGGAATCTCCTGAGGTGAATAACCTAAGACTAACATTTGCAGTGGCTATTGTTTAGCAAGATGTATATGTGATTAAATACAATAATAATTAAACAGATTAAACAGGCCCTTTTTGGCTAGGGACAATGCAAAAAAAATTAAAGAAAAAAAAGAACAAATTTACTTACTGTGTAGTTTTTCATTTGCTTTGACAGGAATAATGAGCAGAGCAGTTTAAACTGCATGTGCAATCTGAAGTGAAAAGACACTATATAAAGCAGACTTCAATGCTAATCTTCTAATATTTGTCATCAGGCTAACTGCAGTTTTTGTAAAAAGGGGAAATCATTATTAACTTAATACTTCAAGTGCTCCTGCTGTTTGCATGAAGGGTAGGTTTCTTCAGGATGAGAGAGCTGCCTGCTGGTCCTGGTCCTGCCAGGATAGGGTTAATTTTTGCAGTAGCCAGGAGGGGCCATGGCTAGGATCCACCTCATACCATTTTCCGAGGATGGCGGAAAGGGTCTCTTTGGGTAGCATGGCAGCTTTTTGTGTATTACCAGCTCTGCAGGGTGAGCAATAACCTGTGAATAGTTCTTTCTCTGGTAGATTTTGTTATTAGTGTCACTAGTATTCTTATTACCTTGATGTTTAAAATAAATTGTTCTTATCTCAATCCATAATCTTTACCTTTTGTTCCTCCAATTCTCCTCTCCAGCCACCAACAGGGATAGGAGGAGGGAGGAAGAGGAGAGCAAACAGCGCATGTGTTTCAGTGGGACCACTAAATTGGGGAATAACATTGCTAAACAATAACAGTGCTTCGAGTTATTGTCCTTTCATTTTCTATGAGATAAAGACATGGCTTCGAAATGATACATGGTAGAGATTACACACTGCTCCCAATACAGAGATAGGTGGGAATGCAGAAAAGATAATTTTTAGAGTTCCTCAGATATAAAGCCAGAGGTGTACAAATGCCTTGTAATTTGAAGAAACTAACTTTAAACAAGATTACTCATCTAGTTCTGGGTTGGAAATGCTTTCTGATCTGAAAAAAACTTGAGTCACTTACAGTTCCTGCTCTGTTTTGAACGTAGAAGGGACAGGAGAACAAAGGGCTCAGCGTGATGTTTTCATTCAGTCCAGATTAACCAACAATTCAGGAAGAGACAGACTGAGTCCTCCTCTATCTGGGGAACCAACATGCTCCTTGGAGACTCCTGGGTGGATTCCCTTTGCTCTAGGCTGTGGTGCCTCTGTGATCCCACTCATGCTCCCCAGGTTTAATCAGAAATTAATCAGTCACACAGATGTTGCTTATTTCTTGACAGGGAATGTAACATACAGAATGTCCATCTACAAATCATTAGATTTGAAGAGAAATTCTTCTCTAATGCTTCATATCACATTGATTGGTGGCATGTTTTCCAGTCAGTGTCCCAGTTCTTAGCACCTTCTTTGAAAATGTAGCAAATTGCTGTGTAGTCTGTGCCATAAGTCTTTTTGGTCTAGTTTGAGGTGAGAGTATTTTCCTATTTTGGACTACTCTTTCTGTCTTTTGTTTTTACTTCAGAGCAATGCCAGAGACATTAGTCTTCTCTTCTTTCAACTTAAGATGTCTTTTGATGGATAAAGATTGAGTCAGCAATATTTTTATATATATATAAAATATGTATGTATATATATTTATATACATATATAAAATATTATATATATATAAAATATTATATATATAAATATATATATATAATGTGTCCATATCAATCTATCTATAAAGATATAGATAGAATGCATATATAAAGTGTGTATATGTGTATATGTATATACATACATATGCGTATACACTTATGAACCAATTTTGCAGATGAACTCAGGAAGCTATAGGCCTTTTGTGACAGAAAAAGAACTTTAAAATTATTTGCATAATATTATTATGCAAAATACAAGATAAATTACCAATACAAAACATCAGGATATCGTGAATGCAGCCTTTTAAAGGCAAACTTTATGAGCTGTGTACTTCTAACAAATAAAGAAGCTAATGCTGCTTATAATGATTGGTAATAATGACCTGTATCATATGAAAGGATTTTAACTTCAGCTAGTGATGAGTATTTTTCCCAACCGGATTACTAAACCATGTTGTGCTTTAGTTTCTTATCTTTTAAAGATGTTCTAAAAAATGATGAATTTACTATTAGATGAGAAAGAATGTAATAGATGAGAGAGGATGTAATGCATAATGATTAAGAAAAGCATTTATACTGAAAGTCATGCCTAATTAGAATTATTTCTTTTAAACTACAACTTCTGAATGATGAAAAAATATTATTATTAGTAATAATTTCTAGCCTTGAATCCAGTTACAATTTTCTCTTTCAGTAAAAAAAATTGAATTATGAAAAAAACCTCAAGCAATCCCTGACTAACAAAATTCACACTTTTTCTCAATTAAGATAAAAATTGAAATAGATTTCCCCTCCTTCTTGCATAAACTTCTCCACTATGTACTCTCCCTTTACTGTGGAGTAGGAATATGCATACCCAACAAAATTTTTGCCCTTTTGGAATAAATAACTTTCTATTAACAACATTTTGCTAAACTTCAGCCATTTTCTTGATCTTGAGGAAATGACATACATAGATCTCCATAATGACTGTAACATTTCAGAAGTAATGGCAGCAGCTGTGTTAAAATGCTTGCCTACTCTGTTATAATGATACTATTTCCTCACAAATCTGTATTGTGTAATTTTCAATTATTCTTAAAAGTGCAATTTGATACATCCTCAAGCAGGATTATGTGCAATGCATATTTAAACACCAACTGGCATAATGTGTTATTCTGTTACTTCCCCTTGTACATAAGTGTTAAATAAGAGCAAAAATACAGCTTTCTTACTGCTAATGTCTTTTATCAAGCAATCTTAGTCTTTTACAAAAAGCAAATACAATCTCTCCCTGCCATCATAAAATGAGAAAAAACCTTTCCATTAAAAGAGTCAGATGATTTAGTAGTCTAGTCTCATGGGTTTTATTTAGTGTCCTCTTAATATGATTATCATCTTTTTAGTGGTTTGTGAAGTTTGGTATGTTTGGAGTTATGTTTGTTTGTTTGTTTTTCTGTTCTGTCTTATAAAAATGGAAATATTTTGGAAACATTGTGTGTTTTTTCCTATAGTTTATCTTGAACATCCAAAGATTTCCATTTTCTGCCATCATGAAATTACAAACTAAATCCATTCTGACCATTGTGGGAAGAGAGATGAAAAGCCCAGAAATTTAGATCAATTCTAATTTATGACAAGCATACAATATAAAATACCTGGAGTAAGCCTTCTGTTTTGCTTTTTGCAATATACCTGGCAGGATTGTCTCTCCAAAGGGAATTATCAACTTCTCAGCCTTGGTGGTAATGCCCAGGTGCCTCCCCTGTGGCAGGAAGTTTCACACTGGATGATGTAGTGCTGTGGATCAGGGGAGACTTTGGGAGTGGGAATGAATACCTTCAGGCCTGTGTGTGGATGTCTGGGTACTTCCCTAGAGGGGAGTTTCACAGGTCAACCACTGGCATAAGGATGACAGCATCATAAAAAGCTCTATCCCCCCTAGCAGGATTTCCCTCTTATCAGCCTCTTCCCTTATTTCGTTCAACATCCATCTGTAGCCTCTGGTGATATGTGTGTACCTACTCTGCACCCCTGGGTGGCTACTGCAAATGGCCAATTTTTTGAGTCATTAACCATTAATATTCCATTCTCTCACTATCATGAACAGACATGCCAGTCTTCTGATGAGTATAGGGTTGGTTAATCAGCAGCAATACACTCTTTTGTGCACTGGACATGGGAAGCATGGATTTGGAGCCAATTGTTACAGCCTGGGTATTGCCTACTACACTGACTTTTTGTCAAGAAATAAATCAATATTTTGGGTTGAAGTTCAATGCCATTAAAATTCTCTTGATTACAAGATCTTGCAAGGACTCAAGGTTTTCAAGGTTTTAAACTTATTAAACTTAAATAAAAAGTTTTAAACTTTTTGAATACTTCCTGTGTGTGTTCACAAAGTACCAAGTATATGGTAATTGGTTGTATAACATTGGCTGATGCTGCAGCTACCTTAAAGGTTTTTTTCAAGAACAAATTACCATAACTGTACTTGGGTATATTTAATGATATAAATCAGACACTTTTAGGAGGAAGCAGTTAGGGTGCACACTGTAAAAGTTCAATTTATCTAGGGGTCCATTATGCATAGTAGGATGCTTTTAATACCAGTGGTTTGGAGTATCTAATCCTAATCTTAGATGTGGTTTTCTGGTTCTTACAGTGGGTATCCAATGCTACACAGACATAAACATTAGGAATGGAAATCAACTTATACAACTGGTGATGCTGAATTTCTTGTGGAGTTTAACTTTTCTCAAAATATTTTGGTTTGATAATTGTTTTTCATGATTTTGTATCCATCCTCAGTTTTTCCCCTGATTTTGAAATATTTTGAAGTATTCAAGAGCTGTCCGGGTGCAATGTGCTCTAGGATGACCTGCTTGATCTGGGAGGTTGGGCCACTGTGATCCCTTCTGACTTGACACATTCTGTGATTCTGTGATGCTGTGAGGAAATGTGCCTAAAGCAGTTTCTTGGGATTAATTTTTCAGAAAGCTGCTAGTGGTGTTGTATGGCTTGCAGATTTATCAGATTACAAATTTTGAATGGCATATGATAACAAACTCTGATTCTATCTAGGACCTCATCATACTCAAGATCAAATGCAGCAGAAATTGAAATTGGATTGAATATGGATCTTAAAGAGTTACAGATTAATATAACCGAAATTCTTACTGACTTTTCTCCTTCAACCTTTTGAGATCTAATTGTATGAGTTGGAGGTAGCTGATCCTGTCAGACTCCAGACAGACTCAGTCACAACTTGGGTGTCACACCCAAGCCAAAAAAATAAGTTTGACCATTTTGGCAGACAAAGGTGATGAGGAGAAATAGATGAAGAAACTGAAGATATTCCTTGATCCTAAGCCCTGGCTCCTTCTGGTAGCTGATGGAAAATCCATGGTGCTGAGAAAATTAGCAAGTTGGATACCTTGGCTGTACCACCTCCCAGTCACATTGTCACTGCCCAATGAAGGAGTGGATGGATGAAAACCTTTGCATGTTCAATCTCCATTACATTGTGTGGTCTTCCTGCTCTGTGTCTGCAGCTTTCTTCTCAAGATTAAAATTCTGACTCCCCACTTCTGACTTATGTTCCACTTGGCCTAGGCCTAGTGCCTAGTTCTGCAGCAAGATTTCTCCTACAAGTTAAAGCAAATCTTAAAATGTTTGAAAATAGCTTTATTTCCCTAACAAAACCGTCTTTCAAGGTTTGTTAATTTGTTTTTATAAGGTGTCTTTGTAGGTATTTGACAATAAAGGAATTCTGAATTCACTAGTTTATTATAGTGAACGTTTGCAAGTGTGCACAAATTACATATGCTGTTGTGACTGGCACAATGGATATGTTGAGCAGTGTAAACAACTGACATATTTTAATAACCTGAAAGAAAAAAAGACCTGGAAGCAGAAGGAAAGAAATTATGTCTACCTTTTGGAATGTTGCATTTTGAAAGTATTAATGAAAATAATTTCAGAAAGAATTTTAATTTTTACATTAGAGAAACTAATTTTCCACTTTGTTTTTTTATGGCCTCAAAGCTGACTAATGTGGTGCAGATTACAAGACTGCATTAAGTATTTTCTTGAACATATTTCTCACATTTTTGCTGCAGGTGCCCAGCTGAAGACCCAGCCCTAATTTTGTTGTATTTGTGTTGTTCATGACCTGCTGAAAATTTTTAGAACTGGTAGAACTTCAAAAACCTTGCTATGGGTCTGCTTAAAGAAATTGAGTTGGTTACCAGGATAAGATAGCAGAAACACATACATAATTTGAGAGTTTGTCACAACCACTACTAAAAGCTGCATTTCTTTAAATTGATTTGAAATTATAGTGGAAGGATTCTTCATTTGTATACAGATTACTGAAGCAGAGAGGACTTGGAGGCTCAGATATTGCTCATTCCATTCATTATGTATAGTTCAGCCATAGCTACTAATAGTATGTTATCCTGCTGACATAAAACGTAAAGTAATTGCTGACTGACAACACTGCTTTTGATAGGGTAGATCACATAACAGTATCTTTGACACTAAATGAATTTTCTGAAGACAGACGTCCAAATCAGAAAAAGTCTCTCAGTGAATGCCTCTCTGCCAAAGTCTTTTTATTAGCTGCTCTGTAAAGGCCACAAAATTTTCTGGACATGGCCTGTAAAGAAAATGTTTGGACAGGTACAAGGCTTCTCTTCTAATGATATTCTACACAGAGGGGATGTGTAGGCTGGAAAATCTCGGGGTTTCTTGGTGGTCAGAGTGACCCCGAGAAAAGTTAGAAAGTCTCTTTTCCCAGCCTGGCAGTTGAAGAAGGAGTCAGAGCTCTTCAGTTCTCAGTCTCAAGGTTGTTTATTATATCTTATCTATAAAATATTTTCTCCTGTCCTGCCGAGGTCTGCTCAGCAAGACAGTCAGAGGCACTCTGCCTGTCCCCAGGGCGGTGTCATGTCTTTATACTAAAAACTACATGTACAATGTTTACAATCACTTCCCAATACCTATCACCTACGTTAGACAATGAGCTTCTACTCTAAACCAATCTAAAAGTGCCTACATCACAGCAGAAGATGGAGGCCAAGAAGAAGGAGAAAGGTTTGACACACCCAGATTCTTCCATCTTGCCCCCTGAACCCCCATTCTAAAAACCCCAAAAGTTACTTTTTCACCCTGTGATAAATTCACTATCATTCTACTTAAACTGTCATGGCTTGCAGATCTTCATAAAAGGTTGGAAACTTGCTCCACGGGTCATAATCAAAACCACAGGCCTCTTGGGCTCTGTGACAGGGTCTCTGAGCCCCCTGGCAAGAGTCTTGGCCATTCAGGACAGCCAGAGGAATGTTCTGGGTTCTGACAGGAAAATATCCTAACATAGTTTATTGTAGATTACTAGGAAGACAGCTGCATTCCATTTGCATTTCCCCCTTTTAAGCTTTGTCTATTTACTTGCGGACCTATTCTAAGCTAAATTGAAAAGCATCATGCATAATACAGGGGACATCAAATTTTCCATCACTCCTTAGGCAATAGTGAAACAATGAGTTGTTTAAAACTTGCTGGTCATAGGAGTAGAGGAGTGGGAATTAGACATTAATGACAGAGGGTTTGAAGGAGAGGCAGTGGAAGCCAACAGGGCACGTGATGTTCCCCATCAGCACCTCCTGTGCTCATATTCTGAGGATGGATGTTATGAGGCATTTCTCTGTGCAACAAGGAGTAACCAAAACAAGACAGAGGTTCTAATGTTTTAGTTCAACATGAGAGGTAAACATTTGTTTCCAGTGTAACTCTTTCTTAATCACAATGGCTTTTTAAGCTGTTTTCTCTAGGGTAAAAGGTCTGTACCTCTGTTGTTGTGGTAGAAACTGCTGCTTGAGCTCCTCATCATGTTCTGACAAAATTTTCAACGATCTAATTAATCAGAAATGGCTTTGGCTGGTGGTAAAAAGGCTGTCTTCTTGCTCTAAATATTTCCCTGACTGTCTGGTCAACTGACTACAACTTTGTTTTCCAACTGCTAGCATTTGGAATAAAATTTGCAGAAACTTCTGAATTCTCTGTGTTGGCTACATGTTAATAAGCTGGGTGCGGTTAGTAATGGTCACTCTGATGCAACAGTTTCATTTAGGTTTCTGGTTTTTTAAGTGTAGTAAGTATCCCTAGCAGTTATAAATAAGAATTTCATAGTTTTGAAATACGACAATATTCTTACAGGAAATTATTTTATGGATGAAATTATTCCTTGTTGTCTTGGTTTGAAAAGACAGGTGTCTCCTAAGGCAGGAGCCTCCCTTGAAATAGAAAATTTAAATTTTTTCCAAATTATTATAATTTTGAAATTACAGGGCTCTCAGGCAAAGATATAGGAATAGGAATGACACTTCTTTACTAGGAAAATAAAAATAAAAATGCAGTAATACAAAAAAACCACTGACAGAGTCAGAATATGACCTGACATGCTGTGGGTCAGGGTGTTGATAGCAGTCCGATTAGATGGTGGCTGCAGCCCTCCTGCAGGGACAGGTGTGGTTCTGTTGGAGCAGTGATCGTGTAGAAGGGTGGAGATTTCCTCTGAAGGTCCAGTGGTGGTGTAGATGGGCCTGGTCTTCCTCAGGGAATCCAGTGGGAAAAGGGTCCCCTGGTGTTCCAAATCTCTGATTATATCCAGGTAGGAATGCTTGGCTCCTCCCCTTGGGCAAAGCATCTCCCAATGGGATGATGTTATTTTATCAGTCATGCAGTGAGACTCAGTGGCCCATTGACAGAAGATATTTCCTGGGGTTATCAGGGATGAGTCATGGAAGAGATAAAGAACACTGCTCCACCTGGTTTTCAACAGGTGGTGATAGAATGCATACTTCTGGTTACATCTTGTAATGCAAGCTAGGACACTTTTTCATGTGTTGCACTTTTGCTTATAACAGATTCTTTCTGTTTTGCTCAAGGTAAGAGTTTACCATAAACTTCTACTTTTCTTTTACAAGAGTGATGGCTAAAGACTGAATAAATGTGCAAAGGGCTAATTATCTCTATTATATTGTATTTTATAACCATAGGCGTTCTTAAATATATGTAATGGATGCTAAAAGTCAGTGTGAGAACCTACAATTTTTACTACCATAAAGCCATGAATGAGTACTTGGGGACCAGCTGGCACTACTTCTAGATATGGTGAATAATAATTTACTCAGTAACAGAGCACTTTTATCATTTTGGCAGCTTGTTGAGTAGGAAGTCATTTGGCTAAGAAAGGTTATGTGACTTCAGTTCATAAGTCTGTGTGTTCCATACAAGTGTGTTTGTTTTGTTACATTTGCCTATGCATTAAATATAAATTCGAACAATTGATACATTGTCCTCGTTTTCCTGCAATTTAAAAGTGAAGTTAGTTAATGGCAGCACTGAATAAATATTATTTATGCTACTACTCACAGAGTTCAGGCTTTAGCCTTGTTTTCATTAAGGGCACTATGCCAATTAGTACAGTCATCTCTGTGTTGTATCTTGCACTTATGACTAATGAGAAAGAGTTTGGAAGGGGAAAGCTGATGTGCCAGTTTGCAGAAGAAATTGTAGAATTGCACTTAAATTGTACTCTGGGTCCTCTGGGAACTTTGATACATATGGAGCCTTCAATGGCTGTTATCAGATCCAGAGTCTCAATGTACTTGCTAAGTATATTTACCACAATACGCCAATTAGTAGTTTTCTACATGAATTGTGATCTATGAGGGAAGCATAAGAGGGGATTAAGAGTAAGGTTGTAGCTTAGCAATATATATGCTGTCACATATTTGCTCACTGGGACCATGTGGAAGGAAACGCGAAGGTAATTGCACACATTTCCTCAAAAATTAAAAATGTAGTGAACAACTGGTGTGAGCCAGTATATGGTTGGGATGGGTATTTCCTGAGGATGAATATAAATATCACTAATTTAAACTGCAGCATTACTGTGTGATATTTTGAACAAAGATTATGTCTGTCTTGTTCTGAAGTAAAACTGCAAAACTCTGTGTCATGTACAGGTTTTTTTTCTATCTTTGCCAATGCCTCCCAGGCAACAATATTTTTGCAGGTGCTCCCTAACCTTAGCTTTGTCCTGAAGGGGACTTCTCTAAGTTTGGCAAAAGAAATGCAACAAAAGCAACAGTCCTTTCTGTCCATTGCTGCACCTATTTTGATGAGGATTTTGGTCTCTGAGATACTGGTTTTTAACTCAGAAATTTTTAGGCTTAAACTAGAAAAGAATCAGGATCTAACAAAATTCAAGGGTATTTAGAGGAAGATCCAGAGGTTTCTGAAACAAAGAAGGTTCTTGAATAATGACTTATTTATAAGTGGGAAAAACACTTACTGTTTTTGTGTAAAACTGATCATAAAATGACACAATAAATGGATGCGTAACCAATGATCAAGTGGTTTTCATTCAGTGTCAGTGCAAAAGAGACCTTTTGCTTACAATTGTATGCTTGCTTTGCTTTTCACTGGTATTTAGTAGTACAATTGCACAAAAAGATGGATGATTTTCACTTAAATTGGCTGCATATATCAGTGAAAAGAATAAAAAAGAGGAAAAAAAGGAAAAAACCTGAAGAGGATCAGTAACAAGAAACCACCTTCTTTCTGTCAATAGTTACTTCTGAATACATAGAAATTATGTTTCTTCAAATAGTCCAAAATGATGTTGTCTTTAAATAGCATTGGATTTCTCTATATAAAGCTGCATATATTTATTTTCTTTAATTTTTCCTGGGAAAATATTCTGTGAGTGTCCTGTTCTATGCTGGTGTCTTAAGTGATAATGGCAGTAGGCAGAGTGATGTCTAGGGAAAAAAAAATCCCAAAAGGTTACTCTAAGGTAATTTTGTTTGTAGGGACCGTAATACTCATAGCAGTGCAGACAGCTCCTCCAAGTACCTGTATTCTCCCTCTTCCAGCAGTGCTTGTACAATCAGAAATGCCTCCAATAGCCTTTAAAACAGTCTGCAAAACTGTAGATTTTATTAACTGGCATTATTATAAATTTCTAAACTCAGTACGGTTTCCCAGTAGGTTGTAAATTTCTGATCACCTAGGGGATGACTTAAAACAACCTACAACATAGTCTCCTGCTGTTCAACCCAAAGACTCACTATTTTTCAGCAAAGCAAATCAAAACAAATTTGATCATGTGTAGTGGCTTTATACACGCTCAACAAATTATAACTTCTTTGTGATTTTTTTTTGATTATACATGGCTGAAAAAACTTTACCTAGGTAAAAGTCATAAATACCAAACTACTTGGAAGATGGAAACTCCAGAAACTGCTGCTTTGATCCTGTCTGTTTATTATTCATGCTAAGGAATCTGAAGAGAGTAGTATTGATTCAGTCCATGTCATTGCAGAGTTAAATATGTTTTTTATGTCCTGTTGTGTTCACAAATATAGCTGAACTGGTGCACTATGGGATGGGAAAAAGGCTATTAACCATAAACCATAGTACTTACCTTCTTACTTAATTCCTCTCCACAGAAGGATTAAAAAAATATTGTGTCTCTACCAAATTAATTAATAGCTTTCTTATACTTTCTCTCCACAAATTAATGCTGTTCTAAGGATTAACATTAACTATATTAATGAAAACTGCAAGCTTTTGGATATCATTAGTGTCTTACACGCACACTAATATTGTTTAGCTCAGTTGCATGAGTGTTAATCACCCCCTGAAATATCCGTGGGACCAACCCCTAACCTGGTCTAGTCCCTTCCTGATGGCAGAACAAATATTCATCTATTTACATATTCTTATATATAAATAAGTCAGTTCTATTTTCCTGTGATAGGCTTTTGAAAGTGAAGTTCTTCAGAAGCATTGATTCTTTTAACAAAATAGTCTTGTGCTCATTGTGTGGGCAGTCAGGCAGAAGCAAATTCTAAAGAAAATGTGTTTTGTTTGCTTCAGGCACAGATACAGAGAATTTGAACAGCTTTTTTACAAAGCATATGTGCATTTCAGAAAGAATTTATAGGTCTAAAATCGACTTCTGGAGTCTTATCTCAGGGAAGAAGCTGTACCATAAGAATCAGTGGTCACTGGTGCTTCCTTTGGGGCATCTAGAAGATAAACACAACAACTGTCATAGATTTCTTACTGAGGTAAATGCACAGTTTATCTGTAACAAATAAAAATCAACAAGAAATAGAACTGATCTAATGATAGGCTGAAATTAAACTGATATAATTCAGTGCAGTTCTGATAAAGAATGAATTAGGGAAAATACCTTACAAAGCACATTAAAAACTAAGTGATAAAACCATCCTGTTGCTCTCTTTTTTTTCCTACACATTTATAAACACAATGTAAATGAATGGGTTATAAATAGTGCTCCCTATTTGTGTAACATCATAAGATACCACAGAGCATACAAAAAATCATGCTTAATTAAATTGTAGAAGTTAAAGATCGCTTCATTTTAGAACATGTTTTTAATAATGGCAAAGTGGGAGGACAAAATTGTAAGATATTTATAACTGCCATACCAGTATGCTGAACAGAACAAAGATATCACTTTAAATAAGACTTATTTTACAAGTGGAGAAAATACTTTTTTTATTTCACAAACACTATTGTGAACAGCAATTGGTTCAGTCTTCAAGACCTTCCACAGTTCTCTGGCAGAGGAAGAAGAAGAAGATTTCCTAATTTTATGATGTTCTATTTGAATTTATTTAAATATTCTGAGCTTGGTCAATTTACTGGTTTTATTTTTTACAACATTGTGTGCGTCTGTGTGTGCCTTGCCAGAGTTCCACCTAGTAGAGAGCGTATTTTTTTACTTGAATGAACATAGCACTTGGAATATGAGAAAGATACTTTTAGATTTGTCTACAAAATCAAAGCCAATGTCAGTTTTTATAATGTTTTCATAGAAAAAAGAAACTTATAGAAATACACCACAGTTAATTTTTAGTTCCATTAGACTAATCTACACTCTTGCATCGAAATTCCAAGCAATTGATGATTAAAATTTTCTTGTTGGTGGGAGAGACCTGAGTTTTGATTAGCTTGATTCTCTGTGAGGTATTTCAAGTAAAATACACACTGCAAACACTGGATAAAACTGTTAGTATTACTACCAATTTGCAAGAAATTATGGGTCTCAGTCCCACAAAATAAAAGTGTTGTCAGGACATTTTTTTGTACAGAGATGGAAATATAGTGACAGGCATGTTGAATCCTAAATCTTTTTAATTTTCTAAAAGCTTTCCAGAATTAGTAAAATGCTAGTCTCATAATTCTTTAGTAATTTTGTGATTTTGTGAAGACATTAGGAATTACTTGATAACAGAAAATATTTACTGGACAGGCACACAGGAATACGTATCCTGACATATTTCATTCAAAACATACAAGAGTCAAGGACAAATTCATAGTGCTACTAGAGTTAAGTTCATAGATGTCCTATAGACACCAGGAGATATATGCAGTGGATTGCATAGATTTTTTTTTTTAATTTTGTTATAAAAATGACTGTATCTCTTCCTTTAGCAGCCACCTTTATTCTACACGAAAGTGAAAATATTTCAGAAAGCATCCTCAGGAGTTCATAGACAGCAAAATGTCACCAATACAGCTCATGAGAAGCTCCAAAATTTCCTGTCTTAAGCTTTCCAAACATGGATGCTCTTTCAGCAGAATATTTGTGATCCTATCCAGTCATACCAGTAAATGAACAAATGCTTGAACTTACAGTTTTGAGACTGCAAATTTTAAGAGTGTAAGTTCATAGTCTGAGGCTTGTAGGGGTGATCGGTACTAAAACTGAAATGACTATTTTTTAGGATTGTGAGAATGTTTTGTTATGAAATATAATGTAGTACATAATGGTTTGCCAGTACAGCATTTTTAAAAAATATCCATTGGTACAGAAATTTACATCTCCAGCTTTTGTTATTTATCTTTACAGGTTAAAATTTACTAGTTTTAAGTGAAATAGAAAGAGGGGGAAAGAACAGAAGGCTTTTGATAGTCTGAAACAAGGCAAATTAAAACAAGGAGCATAAACAACCTCTTTGAAAAGTTTGTTTGATGTCTTACTAATTACAGTTTAAGATCTTCTGATCAGAGTTCTTCAATACCCACTGCATTAATGATTATAAATTAAATTTAGATTAAATATAGATGCTGTAGCTTGGGCTCAGTGTGTTCAGAGATCTTTGTGTAGAAAAATATTATTGATGTCAAGAACATAATATTTGGTCAATCATTTCAATTTTGGATTTGAGGTACATTTTATTTCAGGAATGAAAATAGTAAGCTCAAAAGTTCATCTCTGCAGATTGTGCATATAATGATGAACTACCAAATCTTTTCTGTTCTATTTTTGTTCTAAGCAGCTCAGTATATTCCTATTTATTTATATTTTAGATGTTGCCAGTTAATTTAAATACTTTTTTTTTTTGGATAATGAGCCATTTAGTTGTCTTGCTTGTAAAGAAGGAATGGAAAATTCCATTTACTTTTATCAGCCAGTTCAGTTCTTTGTCCTTGATTTTCAGCAATAGCTGTGAATCAGTCACGCAGCATCTTCTGTAAGGTTATTGATATGCTGCAGCTGCAAAACTCCCTGAGGCAGATGTATGGAGGTGGAGCTCAAAAGACCAAAGGAGGAAAGAGAGAAAAGAGGTAGGAAATGAATGCTGGTCAAAGTGAAAGTCTACATGAAGAAATAATACTCCAGCAGCAGGATAAAATAAATCTAAGATACTAAATACTGTTTGTGGGTGAAATATTTGTGGGTGAATAATACATCAGAAACATAAATGAGATTTTGGGGTGGGGTGGGGTGCTCAGTTGCATGCATGCCTAATGCTTCATGCCTTGAAGAGAATCAGCCAGCTGCAAAGCCCAGGACAGTCTGTCCCAGAGCTGCCTGACAGCACACCGTGCTCACAAAAACCCCTCAGGTGTGCAGTTCCTCTCCTGCAGACTCACAAATTCTCTCCGGGACCTTTCACAGGAGATTCCTCCTGACATTTTGGTAGTTTTCAAGGAGCTGTGAGAGGACCAAGTCAGCAGGCTGCTTTTGGGAGCTGTAGGCTGTGCTGCCAGAGGTGATGGTGTACTGGGTGCCATGGATCAGCCACTTCCACTCGCCTGCATGGCAGGACATGAGCCAGGTGGTGGAGGAGGGCTCTGCTTATCCCTTGCAATGGGGGACTGTGCTGTGGGGAGGCCTGTTCAGGCACAAAGGGGGCAGTGCTCCACAGCACTACTCATCTGCTTTTTGGCCTAAGGCCCATTTATATCCTGCTCTCTTATTTCAGGCATAAAAGGAATTTTTAAAATATAATCCTATTAACGTATTATGCAAAGTCTATGCATTTGTATGTTTCAGTGCTTGTAATATTGGATGCTTGGCTCGTAAACATCCTGAAAGGTGGATGAACAAATATGATTCATTACACAGATAATATAGTTTAATATAACTCTGAAAGGAATATCAAAGTCAAATGGTCTCAAAAATCAGATGATACCATCACTTACTGCTATTCTGACTACAACATGGTGTTGCTGCTCACTGAAGTTCCACTCTACTGATCACTATCTTCCAAGAATAGGAAACCATCAAAATCAATTAGCAGTGGAATTTATTAATATCCACTGAACAAGGAAAAATCAATGGCAATAGAAAACAAATACAAATGCTAATCTACAAAATTCTGCTATGTCAAATATATGTCAGTTAAAATTAATATAGGGAATATATGCTTGAGACCAAGTAAAGAAAAGTGAATAAGTTATTTCTCATTATTTTACATTATAAATTTTATACTTTCTTATTATAAAATATTTATAACAGTGACAAGAAAATTTCTTTAAAAATAGATGCTGGTCATTAATAGTCCACTTCATGCAAACCTCAGGATCGTAAGACATATGAGCTTTTTGATTATTTTAAGTACATATTTTAAAATCTTCTTGAATATCATTATAACAATTATGTGTTTCTTTATTAAAATTTATTTTTTGATTCAGATTCTTCTACCTCTATTTAGTTGCATATATGCAATGCATTTCATTATTATCCTAGACAAATGACTGAGAATTACTCCTTAAGTTGTATTTATAGAGTGCCCAAGGGTTGTAAGGCAGAGGTTTTGAGCTTTTGTATTTTGAGTTTGGTCAGTATTCAACTTACTACAAAATGATCTGTGGGATGAGTTCTGAGTCCTGCTGAGAGCCAGTGAAAACTAAATGTCAATTCTATTGTTGTGTATTATGCAGGTACCAAGACAAGGCTAAAAATATTAAGAAAATATACAAAAGAAAAATACAGTCTGTGTTATAAAAATAAGTGATGTTTAAGTTATGCTTAATGATCCAGGGACTTATTAAATCCAGAAAACTTGTTGATGGAGTATGTCAAAGGACAATGATATTCAGGGTATTAATTTATAGCTATGTAATTCTTCAGTTTTAGAAGGGCTCACATACAGGTGTTATGTCTGACCAATCATTTTTCTGCTCTGAGAAATCCAATAGAATTATTAACTCTCACTGCCGCCTCCAGCTCGTCAGAGTTCTAGTTCTTAGACTACTCCATAAGTCTAAGGCACTACAGTAAAAGTATGTGTTTTATTCCTCTTTTCTCATGATATCTCCTACTTTGTCACTTCATGCTCCTGTTTTTTTCATAATTTTTAACACTTTGAATAACTTTTGTATTTTTTGTGCTTTTTCTGTTAAACACTAGCAACACAAAGACTTCCTAGAGGAGAAAAACAGGCAAAGAAAAGGAATATTCATTTGAATCAATCTCAAGATTATTTCTTCTAAGACTATTTAAGTTTTTGCAGACCAAACTTATTTATAATTTTAATATGAAATTTGCTTTTTGGGTTTTTTGGAGCTCGGGGTTTTTTTTTGCTTAGCTTTTTTCAGATCAGAGAAATTTTAGAGAAGTCTGTATGGCTATAACATGCCCACGGAGAAGACCACAAGAAAAAATATTCAATAGAAAACCCTCATGAGATTAGTGCTTATCAGTGATCTTCTACTTGAAGATCACTAAAATGTTTTCCATGGAGCTGCTTCATATAGCAAACTCAAGTCTGTGAACAATCATCTTTCTTTTCATAACTTTCTCCTACCCTCCAAAAGTTGTCCACGTGGCTTCTCCCTGACTGTCATGCCAGATATGAATGTATCAGCAGCCTCTCCTGCTGCTGAAGGTTCAGCACCGGGCGTAGGATCCATCTCACACAACGATTGTGCAGCTGTGAGAAGCACTGTCCAGGCACTTCACTTTTTCTTCTAACAGGATCTGCTTCTGAGCACAGGCCTTGCCCTTGGTCTCTGCCCGAGTTACATTACAGGCATGCTGTGTCTATCCTCATACTGCCTTGACTCTGGCTGACTTGGCTGCATGTATTTATCCTGGACCTGCTTCATGGCCAGGGCTGGTGAGGCAGACACAAGTCCCTCACTCACCCCTGTCACTATCCCAGCCCCACACTGGTGTCCTCATTTGGGTTTGGGCTGTCCTCCATGGTCTGCTGCCTCTGCCACCCCTGGGATGTCAGCAATGGCTCTCCTTCCCTGAAGGCAGAACAGCCTGCCCTAACTGCTTCCTGGCACATATGTAGAAAATTGGCAACAAGAGCAATTTAGTCTGAAGCAGTCAACATTTTCTAGGAGAAGCAGAAGTGCTTTCTGATGTGCTCTGCCCAAGCACATAATCAGGAAAACAAAAGGTAGAAGTGTGAGATGTGTTTTATTATTTTTCCGGTTGTGCTCTGTTGGCACCTGGCAAGTAAAGCCAGAGTTAAATTTCACTTCTGATATTTTTCATCATATCAGAATTGTTTAGGTTTTTGCGTCATAAAGATAATTCAGTCACCCAAGAATTTTATGAAAAAAGTGAACATTTTTTTCTTTAAATATTATGGTTTTTCTCATCTGAAGTTTCTAGAGGATAAAGACATGATATATGCCAACAGAAATGTCATCCTTCATTTGAATTTAATCTTTGACATTTCCCATGAAAGAGGCTGTGCTAGGATATTAACATATGTTGGCAGAGGCCTGAAGTAATTAATATGTACAAGAGAAGCTGCTAACAAAACAAAAAAGGGAATAGCTTGTAAATATTATACTCAAAAAGGTCTTTGATACAACTGTTGTTGACAACATCTGCTTTTAGACAGGAAAACAGCATAAACACCATTGAAGGAAAGAGTGGGACTAGATTTGTCCTGACTCCTAATTCAGATGTTCTTAAAATATAAGGACATTTGAATTCTACAGGTGCTAAATCTTGAGTTTGCTGATAAAAATTGGTGCCTACAAGTGTCAAGTGTGAAGGCATAGGAAACTTAGGTTGTTTTACACATGGATAAAACTTCACTTTACCACAACACAATATTGTTTTTAGTGTATCCTCCTGGACTCCAAAATGAGGGATATGAATCATGTGAACAAAATAAGGTATGCCTTATAGGCACATAGTCCACTAAACTTGGAGTTCTTTCCTTGATTCTCAGTGGCTCTAGATTTTAATGCTAATTTGCATCTGGTTTAGATTTGAGAAACAAATTGAGAAAGTGGGGCAAAGTACTGAGATGGGTACTGACACTGTGTTGTAAAGAACTACATGTGACAGCTGAGGGTGTCATAGCTGAAGCGTTGAAGTTTTCTGTAGTTCACGTATCTTCAGCAGAGCAATATGGAAAGATTATCTGTTAAAAGCAAGTGATCCTCTTCCCCTTTCCACATAGTCTCCTTTCAGCTGAATCTACTTTATTTGATTCTGTAGCCGCACCATAGTTCTTATGTACAACTCTTATCTTCTTCAGTGGAACTCTGTGAGGTAAAATGAGATTTACCCTGTGATTGTGATCCACAGCACACCTGCATGAGATGGCTGCTATTGGAGTGACTGGGCAACAAACCCAGAAGGTCTTTTCTCATGTTCTCTGAATAAAATAAGCTATGAAGTAGATACTAGCGCTTTCTGAGTAAAACTGATGTCAGCTGCAACGGATTGGGACTGTTGTGATACTCATGATAACGGTTGTTTTGTTGACTGATTAAATCCTTATTTTAGAGAAAAAGTAATTTTTTACAGTTTTCAAATGCTCTGAAAGCAGATTGCTGATTGACCTTCAAAAAGTTACACAATAATAAAAAAAAAAGCTATTTAAAATCTTAATAAGTGTTCACGTTATCAGAACTAATTTAAAATTCAGTTCTAAGCCCTTTATCCATTTTGAAATTTTTAATTATTATACTTGCTTTAAGTTGATAAGGGACTATACTTCTCTGGTTCAGGACTGTTTTGTACTTCGAAAATTTCTCCAATGTACATCTCCTTCCTAATGGGAATAGAAATATAACTAGCACATTTATGAATGAATTAAAGTCTCACTGATCAGCTTAACTAGTCCAGTGAGAATCAAGCAAACAGCAGGCACAGGCTGAGCAGGAAAACTCTTAGGTACCCTCATCTATTCTGAAATGACTGACACCAATGGGGAGACTATTAGAGATGTTTAGAAGGTCACAATCTGTGTTAGGTATAGTTGTAAGGAGGAAACATGAGCAGTGTTGACCTCCTTAAAAAGAAGTCTGGATATTTATGCATGTAGACCTCCTCACCGCTCAACACAAAAACTGTGCGTTCAATCCTGAGCTCCGACATGCAATTTCATTAACTGGCATCCTCACCTATGGCATGGGGGATTGGCACTAAAGTCTTTAAAGTCCCTTACAACCCAAATAATTGTATGATTCTATGTTTTATTATGTCTGGAATCGTTTGGCTTGCAACTGAACTTTATTAACTAAACTGAATGTTGGTATTCACCTGAAGGAAACTTTCTATCATGATAGCTTTCTATCTACTTTCTATCATAGTAGCTACTATCAGTGTTTTAGGGAAAATTTCCAGAGATTACTCAATGGGTAATTACTGGAGTAATAATTTTCCTTGAAAAATAGCAAGTTCAAATTTGTTTGGTTTTTTTTTGGTTAACATATGTATGTTCTCATTAGCTACATTGTAAAGCCTTTCTGAGTCTCACCAAGTCTACGGGGTTTTGTTTTTATTTTTTTCTTAATTTGTTTGATGTTTGTGTCTGTCTTGTGGCTTCTTGTCCCAGATGTCTATCAAATTGTAAGAAATAATTTATTTTTATCTGGTTTTCTGGTTTGTGATACACATGACTTTGTCTTGTCCCAGTCATTTACTGCCATTACATACATTCTTGCTCCTTTCTTTATTTAAATGGTCCAAATTTATTCCAATTATTCTCACTATGTCTGTCTCTCAATAAGTCTTTGCCCTCAGTTAGATGAAGGTAGTTGGGCCTCCTTTGACCTGTGGCTTAACTGTGGTTTTGTCTCTTTGTGTCTCCTTGCAGAGGTATTTATGAGATTTGGACATTAGATTGCTTCTTATCTGACTTTAGAGGATTGTATTTCAGAATTGTACCTTTTTTTTTTTTTTTAGGTGAATGAGAGGCTTTCTCCTTGACTTTATTCCTTTTTACCACTAAACAGAGGTGTTTTTGTTTGTCAATAAACCTTCACTGTTTATTCTCATATGTAAATTTAGAACACAGCAATATATTGAGAACTTGTTATCTTCATCTAAAATAAATATATTTCTGCATTGTCATAATCTGCTTTCCTGGATTTATTACAAGGTTTTGAGCTAGGCTGCTACTTGCTTACTGTTTCCAGGAGCTTCTTTACCAACCCCCTTGATATGTAACACACTGACAGCCATAGTGTTCTCCATGTCCTTGGCTGGATGCTGCAGCTGGTAAAGCCAGAGGCAAACAGAGCAGCAGCTGCCTCACTGAGTGCAAAGGAGGATAGGAGGCATGGGATCCACATGCAAGCCAAAGCAGGCAAGCAGCAGAGCAGCACAGGATCAGAGGTGAAGATCCTTCCCTAGCACCTATGCAGAAGGCATGAGATTTGTCCACTGTAACTTGCTGAGCAGAAGGCTGAAGAAGAAAATTCATGGCTCATCAGTCTGGTCTCTTCTGTTTACTGTCCTCTACGTTTGTGTAGTTAAACATAAATGATGATGAGTTTATTTCCTCTTTTTAAGGGTTTAATATACTGTCTAAGGTTTAATGGGTATGATAACTCAGATGAACAAACAATTCCATTGTATAATCATATAAATATATTATCTATTAACAGTAAAATACCTACTATCAACAAAAATTGCAATCCTCCAGCATTTTTTTGCTGCTCAATTATGGCAAAAGAAGGCCACTACCTGTAGAAGATCTATTCTTTTATGTCATTGATTATGTAACTAAGATTAGTTACCCAGTCAGTTTCATGAAAACCATGACATGGCATTTTTCTTTTAGGAGAGATGAACTAGAAAAGTATTGGCTGATCAGCCTAACTCTGATCCTTGGAAAGATCTGTAATAATGATAATGCAATTTTTTAAAACTTGAAGTGCAAATCTTGTGATAAATAAATTCAATCAGCCAATTAAAAAAGTTAACAGAATGAATAATTCATCAGGAATATTTTTAAGATCTGATAGTTGGTTTAATATTATTTTCTTCTTTGTCAAAGAAGCTGGCTTACTGAGGAAGAAGGTGAAGCAAGATTTGGCTTGTGTTGACTTCATACAAAGACTTAGAGTACTCTGCAAGACACTCTTTACAGTTACTTAAAACATAATGGCCTAGAAATCAGTCATTCTCTGACTGTCACATTTTGAAGTGCTTTTGGTGGTCTCTCCCAGACATTGGGTAAACAGGTATTGCCATTAGTGATTTCAGTCACTGATCAGAAAATGTTTAAAAGGCAGTCAAGCATTCAAAAAATACTATGAATTACAGCCTTAAAAAGACAAACATTCTTCTCTGGTATTTTACTGGTGAGGTTATAAAGAATTAGAGGAAACACAGTGGTGTTTTTTGAGGAGCTACCCACTTTACTGGAGGATGTGCTCCTTTTTGAAGAAAGAAAGGAACAGTGCAGAGAGTCACAAGGAGAGAAACAAGGAGAATGTACTTGGATGATGCTGCCCCAAGCACAAAATGTGTCTTATGAGGGAACAGTGATGATTTCTTAAGTTCTCCACAGAGAAGGATGGGAAGAGATCAACACATTCTGCAAAGAATCAATTATATTTTATGGCAGGAGACACTTTATAATTTTAGGTGCTTTTGACTCTGTACAGGGGCTGGTTAGACAAACTGCTCTCTGAAAATGTATGATAGTGTGGATTTTGCATGGAGAACCAAGTTGTTGAAGCTGTCTTTCTCTGCCCATTTCTCAGTCTCTTCATTAAATTCCCTTTAATACAGTAGTTATTCCTTCGAGCCTACCACTTTTTCAATTTCTTTTCAGTTCTTCTATGCATCACTCACCATATAATAAGAATAAGCAGAATGTTATTAATAATTATTTCAAAATTAAGCTTTTTGCCTAAAAAAATTGTGAACTGAGACACATTTACAAGAAATGTGGCATATTATTTGGCAATATAATTTCAAGGGAGTATTGCATGTATTGCATTCTCTTTAAAATAATATGGAATTCTTCTGTAGATGCTTGCACATCATAATTCTTATGTTGGTGTCCTGGTTTTAGCTGGGATAGAGTTAATTTCCTTCTTAGTAGCTGGCATAGCTCAGTGTTTGGGATTTAGTATGAGAATAACATTGCTAACACAGTGATGTTTCAGTGGTTGCTGAGCAGTGCTTACAGTAAATCAGTGACTTTTCAGTTCCTCCTGCTCTGCCAGCAGGGAGCCTAGATGTGCCCAAGAATCTGTGAAAGAAACACAGCTGTGACAGCTGACCCCAGCTGGCCAAAGGGATATGCCACACCATATGACATAATGCTGGATAGTTCTACTTTCTTTCCCTCCCCCAATTCTCCCCCTGTGAGCAAACATTCGTATGGTGCTTATCACCCTGCCACACAGGGTCAAACCACAGCTCTGACTAACATTTTTATATTATATTACCTTCAGTCCTGTCAGAAGTAAGGGTCCTGGACTAAAATACCAAGCTGGTTTTTGTTAATATTTGTTAATATTTGTACCTGAAGAACTCTGTGCTCCAGATGTCTTTTCCAAAGTATCTTTGCAAAATAATACATAATACTTTAAACTACACTTTAAGACACAGACCACAATATTCATTCCTAATTTGCATGTGCAGATTCCATGACCATCTGTGATGCTCATCTCCAAATTGTGTTCAGCATAACAGTGGCAGGCCACCATCCCACTTGATGTGTGATGAGACATGAAACTGAGATGTGTTCTGAATATCCACTACTCTTTCAAATGACAGTAACACCAGGCAATTAAGGAAAAAACAAAGCTACATGAAAAGTTAGAATTATTTTCTCATGCTGGAAAAACTGTATCCACAGTGATGAAAAAAATATGTTTTTCTAAAAAATTACAGAAAATTGTCTGGAGTCATGGAGAAATGCATTTGTGAATTACTGTGAGAAGTAAAACCTATAATCATTAAAAGTAGAAAAACAAGCCTGCATGACTTATTGAAATAGCGTCTTTAAGCGCTGTTATGTTAACAGTTTTTCCATCAAGAAGTTGTCTGTGTCTCCTTTGAAAGGTAATGGTGCTCCACCTTGCTCAATACTGACAGGATTTGACTTCATGCCAAGCACGTTTAAGTGAAGAGAGAAATCACAAAACTCAGTGAAATCCAGAATAAAATGAACAAAAGGTTTACTTGTTGAGATAGTCAAGAACTAACTGACTTTTTTGAGACAAAAAAGTTAATTTATTTCACTTGTCAATCTTGATTACTTTTTTGCTAAAGCTGATTGTTTCTGCTTGATTAGCTCAATTTGGGATGAATGGCACACTGGCCTCTGGACCTCAAACCAGCACTTAGCTTTAAATAACTGCTCACTTCCAGGTTCTGCATAGCTCACACTCCCTGCCCACTAAATGAATTTCCATTCATTAAGAATCTCCACTAAAATCATTGAGGACACTTGACATAAGAAGGGTGCTAAAAAGGAAAAAAACTGCCTCTTACAATATAGTGTTGATATTCAGTGTCACAATGCCTTTCTGACTGACCTTTCTTCAGTGAAAGGACAGAAATGCAGAATTACCAAAAGGCAAGTTAAAGTTTTATTCCAAAGAAAAAGGAGAAGTTTTGTAATTAAATTATCTGTTCGGTTGTAAATCTGAAATTATTAAAAACTTTGTATGCTTTTGACATTTAAAATACAAAATTAATCTGCAAATACAGAAAAAGGGAACGTAAAAATTTATTCCTGAAGGGCTTCTTTGTTGTAGTTGGGTTAAAAGACAAATAGACATCATCTCTTGGGGACATAAAGGCAACAAGCTGTACATTATTTTTCCATCCAGGTGTGCAGAAGAAAGAAAATGAATCAAAATGAAAATGGCACTCCAGGCTGTCTGTCATGCAAATGTTTCTATAGCCAATCTCTTCAATAAGCTGTTTTCCTATCAGATATCCCTCCTGTAAGCACGAAATTTCCTCTCTGTTTTTTTCCCAGTTCCTCTTAGTAGCAAGAGTTGACTGACGCTACAAGTGGTTGCTTTATGCCTTGGAAGATTGTATGAATATTTCCTCTTATGCTCTCAGCCTTGTGCACAAATGATTATTTTCTTCTTCATCTTCTGCTTTACTGACTTTAGATCCGCGCAACTGGAAGGGACAGGACAGTGACTCAACTGGAAGTGGAGAATGAGTGAGTGAGTGAGTGAGTGAGTGAGTGAGTGAGTGAGTGAGTGAGTGAGTGAGTGAGAGTGAGTGAAATAAACTCACAGGTCTTGTGCCTCTCACACTCCCTCCCACTCTCACAGCAATGCAAGCACAGGGAAGAAGATCGTGAATGGTACAGAAGGTCACAGTGTGTGGTCAGTCACCACCATCGCAGGAGCAAGAAGTTCCCTTTGAGGGCAGCCTTGCTGATCCCAACAGCTGAAAGAGAAGGTACTAAAAAAGGACTTTGTGACCTGATAAAGCATCATGCAACAGGTAAGCTGTGAAATTACTTTGTGCTTAGGGAAACAGGCTTCAGCAGTTTGATGCATTCAAGAGCCGGAATAATTTTTGAGGCAAAAGCTTCAAACAAGAGAGACCAGATTATACAACACTATTTAATCTCTTTCTTTACCCCTTTTTAATATTGATCAATTGATTTTTCTTTAAGCTTTTCCAAATCCTCAGATAGCTGATGTTTATTTCATTTGAGCATGCTTTCACTGAGGACACAAAACTTTCCTTTTCCAAATATGTGTTTCTACTCCACACTGAGGTAAGCAGGGCTAGCTGGGTTGTGGGGTGCTTATCAATGCAAGTAAGACCACTGCTCTACAGCTTTACTGGATCACCAGCATCTTTCAAACCTAGCTTTCTTAGCTTTCAAATAATGACCAGAGGGCTTTTATACTATAGCTGTATTTGGGGATAGAGTTACATCTGAATTCACAGTATAATTTGATAGAACAGAAGTGACAGATTGAAAAACTTGTCCTTGTTCCACCATGCAATTTATATTTTAGTCAGAAGAACAAAACCAGAAATTTTGAAAGCTTACCCCCTCCCCCTCTTTTTCACCTGTGAATAGGAAGGTGAAAACTCACCTTGTAGGAACTTCTATGAATGAAATAGAAAGGAGCAACTTTTTTTTTTTTTTTTTGTTAGAGGTGTTTGGGCAATTCATATTTTTTGTTTAAATTCAAAATCAGATGACATTATCATAATTGGATTACTTGCAAGGTTCAGTTTTGATGGCTCTCCTTACGTTTTTACTGTAAAAACTTCATCACTATTTAATTTAGACCTTTTTCCACACATTAGCATGTACTCCAACATTATTCTCTTATCTAAGTCTTGGCAATGCACTCTCTTTTGTAAACTCAGCACAAGCTCATCATAGCCAAATTTCTTTTGATTTTGTTTCCACTTTTCTATGGCCTCTTCTAATTCACAGCTCTTATATCGAGGTACAAAATCAAAGCCTATAGCCTGAGGATTCTAACAAGATCAAAGCTTTAAGATTACATTTGTTATTAATCTGCTGAGAATGCATCTTAAAATATTTAAATTGTGAGAGAGATCATTTGTCCTGATTGCATATCCCAGTACACACCTACAGAAATACTCTAATATCTTTTAAGTTTCTGCTGATGTTTCCTCACAGTATGAGGGAGACCACAACATATCATTGCTTGTAATAACCTTGCACTGCAGGTGCCTGTTACATAAACACTTGTCTAAAAAATTCAGTAGTTGTTTTTATTTGGGGAAAAGAAAGTGCAAAATTTCTATTTTTCTTACGTGTTACTTTCATTACAACCCTTGATCACTTTGGCTTTTTGTCATAAACGTGTAATTTTAATAGAAAATTGTATTTTTTTAATATTATTGTCTGCCGTGGGATAAGTTGGTACCACCTGTGCACCATGGAAATATGTTTAAGCATTTGTGCCCTTAGAGTAGGGCATAAGATGCTAAAACAAACAGATCCTGAAATTATGTGGCAATCATAAAAAGTGTTTGACAACTTGCTTAGCAGAGTAAGTGGTTTTGTCTCTGCTTGCACAGAAATGTGAAAAAAATTAGACAATTGATGTGGTTGTTGACCATTTGCAGCTGAGTGCCACGGTAGATTCATGCTTGTTTTGTCCTTGTGTGTCACTTTTACAGATCAAAAAAGCCAAAAGATTACCTTAGACAGGAAGACCTGTCCATGCCATTGTGATATTTACAAGCTCCTTTGGAAGCCCTGTGTGTATCCATATAGACAGATGGTGATAGGGTATTTTGTGGAGGTTGTTGAAAATGTATTGAATCAGAGCAGACACAACTATCATGACTAATGGCTAGAGAGGAGGAAAAAAACCCCCTGTGTTTTCTTCTAGTATGACTGCAACATTTTCAATATAAATTGGAATAGTTCCAAAATCCAGTATAAATATGAGGATTTCTGCCACAGAAATACTTTCTGTAGGTATATTGGTGAAATTCCATTAGAGTAACTCTAAATATATCTAAATATCTCTATATAAATTTGTTTGTGAACATATTTTGTGGTTAGTTTTCTGTCTCTTCTGATTCAGACTGAATATACTTTTCAGCTTTTTGTCATAAAAATTGAAAATTTCCGTATCTTAAGTCAGAGAATGGCAATGGTTTAGAAGGCATGTGAAAATTTTAATAGAAAAAAAGAATTTTTCCCTACTCTGTTGTGTAAGGTTTGCTTTCTACAACAACTGGGTGTTTACAGCAAACTGCAGACAACAAATCTGAGTGTAAAAATAATGTAATATGATACTGACATGCCTTGACACTCTGCAGATGTTATTTGCATGAAGTGTTACTGGTGTGGCCAGAGCCAAAATACTTACTGAAATAACTGCGAGGTCTCTTAAGCCCCAGTGGTACTATGCCAATACAATTCTTCCTTTGAAGTCAGGGATTAGTCACAGCCTCAGTGCTCTCCTTGGCTACTCCCCGTGTACCTTGTCGCTGTTTCCTGTGGAACTCTGTATGAGCTGAGTTGTTCTCCTGCAGCTATGAGGGAGGCTGGAGACCTGGCTGACAGTAACATAAACTGGGCTGGGAAACCAGAGAGACAGTTTTTGTTCTTGGCTTTGCTTCTGTGAATTGCTGTGTGACCTTCAGTGAGTCACCGTGGTGGGTTAGCCACTCACCATGGTGAGTGCAGCCACACCACTCTCTCATTGCCTCATCATGACAGGGGGAGAACAGAGAGTGGGAAACCTCAGGAACAAAGTACTGGCTCGATCCAAATATTTTGGACGTGCAGTAAATTAATTTAATTCATTGCCAA
Source organism: Molothrus ater (assembly GCF_012460135.2). Lineage (NCBI taxonomy): Eukaryota > Metazoa > Chordata > Aves > Passeriformes > Icteridae > Molothrus > Molothrus ater. The sequence continues at coordinate 53,025,957 of NC_050511.2, forward strand.
TTAAAGTTAGGGTGAGATGGTGGGATACAAAACAAAAATTAAAACAACCTCTTTCCCCAACCCCTTCACCAGGCTCAGCTTCACTCCTCTACCTCTTTTCCCCAGTGCAGGGCAATGGGGAATTAGGGTTGTAGTATGTCTGTAACAGAGCCACAACTTCCTTCTGACATCATTCCCTTCTCCAGCATGGGTTCTTCACACAGAATTCACTCCAGAATTCAATTCCTTCACGTACTGCTACAGCATGGGCTCATCTCCATGGGTTGAAGAGTGTACACCTGCTCTGACATGGGACACATCCTCCTGCCCCTTCGTCTCCGAGCTCAGTGTCTGTGATCCTGTTTGACATATCTTATTTTCCTTTTTCTCTTCCCCTCCCCCTTCTGGTGCTTTTTATCCTTTTTTAAGTACCCTAACTGCAGACATTGGACACCTGCATGTGATACAGCCTTTTATCTTCTTTTACTTTCCTTCACTCTTCCTCACCCATTTATGATTTCGTTATTTTTTAAAATGTTTGGAAAGTATAGATAACTCTGCACCAGTGTTATTTTATTTCATTACTATTATAATTGAAATTGAAGAGCATTATTTTACTTTTATTTTATTTTATTTTATTTTATTTTAGGGACACAGGTACTTCCATCTCTCTGAAATGGAAATCTTATTTTGGACTGAAGTTGTTGAAATTTATAAAGTTTCCTTCAATTAGAAATATGTCAGAGCTGGAGATTTTTAAAAACAAATGTGCTGAGCAATATATTTTGTCAGACACATACTTGCAGTTACAGCTTGCCTTTACTGGAGCAAATTATAATGGTATTTAAATTCCTTTTTCCCCCAGTTTTAATAAGTACTTAGATGCTTCTCATTATAAAATGGCATCCAAATGGGGTTCAGATCCAGCACCATGGTCTGTCGCATTCCTGCTAAACAGCCTTCAGAAAACTGCTTGAGATCTTGGCAAATGTCTTTGGGCTTTAGAAGTGCAGGAAGATGTCTGTGTGTGCTCAGACTCCTGTTCACTCTCTTGCATCCCTGTGTCTGACCAGGGAGCAGTACTGACCTGTGGGCATCAGCTCATCTTACCTCCAAAGGAGAGAACTGAACAGGGAGCAGACTGAAGCCTGCCTCAAGCTGCAGAACTAGTTTAGTGTAGAAAATATCCACATATATAACATTATGGAAATTGTGCAACCCTGCTGGGTCATTCTCTAGACACACTGGAGATGTCTGCAACTGAGGCACTTAATGCAGGTGTCTAATGCCTAATCCAGAAATAACCTGTTTTTAAACCTTGCAACCTCTAAGAAGTCTTAGTCACAATGGAATCTTATTTCTGCTTGAATTTAAGTAATGGATAGGATAGCCTTTTATCTTGATAGGGACCCTTAAAACTAAAATAACCTGAGACAATAGGAGTATACAAATACTATGAATTTACTCTAAAGTGCTAAAATCCATCCAGAATTTCTAAACCAGTATTTATTACAGCAAAAATGTAAATGTTTCTCCCAGTGGGGAGATAAGAACTTTTTTCAGCAGAGAATGGGTGAGCTGGAAACGAATGAACTTCCTCCTATTGCAGTTCTTGGCAGTCCTTTGCAGTCTTGAAAAGGCCCTAACTGGCACCAAACATGATGTGTTGGCTCACTGCTGGATATGAATGACCCTTGTGTGCCATGGCTGATGTAAATTAAAATTATGGTGAAGTAAAGAGTAAACAACTGCCACTTAAGTATACTTTATATTATATATACAGTATCATATACACTGAAGTAGTATTTCACTTTCACCAGAGATATTCTTGCTGCTGCTGGTTCAGAAAAATGCAATAGTCTGATCTCTGCTCCAACAATGTAATTTCATTACTGTAAAAACAGGCACTCTCGAGAGGAACTCCAGGCCTACAGGCATCAAACTTCAGATCCTTCTGATCTCTGTGTCAAAACTTTCACTAACATCAAGGACTCCAAGGTGCCCTTGTTAGAACTTATTGAATGTACTACAAACCTCTCTTTGGAGGAATTATTCCCTGAGCTTCTTGTCCAGTGAGTGAGCATCATGATCTGTTTATTTCTTGTTTCCCACCTTTCACATCTGGAAGCTGAATTTCAAACCACTTATATATCCTTCTTTTCCTCTGTCTTAGTCAGCTAATTATTTTCCAGATCTCCTTTAAACACAAAATTCTGCTTCTATTGTAACCATGATTTCCTCTTTTTATTTTGCTCAGTCTTGACAAAGCTTTCCCATTGGTTCAGAGGGTTATTTTATCTAGTGTGTTGGCTAAATTGTTGCATCAGTTTTGGCACAAAAGTTGAAAAATTTCATTTAATGTTGAGGTGTAGGTGAGGTGCAGTTGGAAGGGAAACAATCTGAAATAGTGCAAAATACAATGTAGGAGAAAGTAACAGTACCTTGACTGAGGTACTTGGCAGACCTTTTGACTTTAGGTTTTGGCATGTATAGAGGGCACCACATGTATAGGGGGCATCACAGCTCTGATTAAATATTTGTATTATTTTATACTGCCATCTTTGAAAGAAACCTAGATAAAAATATGTATTGTCACTAATGGACATTGCATGAAGCAACCATTAGTGCAGCTGACAAGTGCTTTTCAGAAAGAAGTCTCTGCAGCAATTTTCTGATTTCTCTCTGTCTCTCCATAGGGAGTATTTTTAATATCAGTTTTAGACACTCATCAGATCAACAGGCTATTGGTTTCAGTAAGTCCTCTGCAGCAGTTTCCATAACTCCAGCACCCTGTGCCTAGTATTTGTCATGATAACAGAGATTATTTCATAAAAGTCTCTTCAGCAGAAAAGGAGGAAGGAAAAAATCTCTCTCTCTGTCCTTAAACTTGAAAAGTTTTCTTTGAGAGAATGTCAGTGGAGACCTAAGCAGTAACTATGAATGGTTAAATTAAAAGTCAGTCTGAAATTATTTTTTATAGTCTCCTTAATAGTGATGAATCTTAGTATAACTAGGAAGTCTATCTCTTCATAAAACTGTGTTCTTCAGACACCTGGTGTCAAAAATGAAATAAAGTGTTTATATATACAATTTTTTGTTATTGTGGGTATTGAGGCTTTTTCTCTGGATAGACAAAGGATTGCCTCTGTGGCAACTCTAAACAGTGCAAGCCTCTCATAATAGAATCTGTGGGCATCTTGAAACCAAAGTCACTTGGTATTTTTCTGGATTTGTACTGAGAGATAAGATAAAATTTCCACTGATTTTTTGTTTGCATCTTATCTTCTCAGTTTATTTCCAGGTGCAAATGATAAATATGGCCCCAGTCTGTGACCTGGCTTCAATTAAATGGATGGTGTCATTAGCAGAAGTTTGTGCTGGATTTGCTAAATCTGAAGAGACATCTTTTCTCCCTTGTCATTTTGATGGCTCAAATGGTTCATTGAGCCATTTCTCATTTTGTTTCTGTTTGCAATGAGTGTGCATGTTTGCCAGTAAGAAAGTTTCAGTTAAAGTGCCTCGTGTCTAAATATGAAGCCTGAAAGGCATTTCTACAAATGACTTTTTACTTTTCATCACATTCATATAGTGCTAACAAGTTTTTAATTTTTTTAAAGAATATTTCCCTTCTTGAAAATAGAAGAGAGATGTATTTGAGGCATTTAAAACAAAACAAACTTGTACTTCAGGATGAATCCAAGTACAAATCATTTTCATGACCAGAGTTTACAGGACAAAGATTACAGAATGTACAAGATTATTTCAAATGTATTTTGTTCAGAAGCTTCTGTCCTGCTGTGTCAAACCTTTTCCCAGTGATGATAAGTTTGCAGCCTTCTGTTTTTTGTTATTTAAGGATGGTCCACCTGCCCCACTTCTCCCGTCTGACATGACCCGGAATTGTTTCCTGTGGAGCACTAGCCAAGTTGAATGCCTGACATTGCTGAAGAAAGACCTGTGATAAAGGATTGGTGGTGAGTAATCAGAGAGAGTTTTAGATGAACTAAAAAGGAATCAACCGCAGGGAAGTAAAGTATGTGGAAAGCTGTCTACTTGAGGATAACAGTGAGGTTTCTGATGTCATCAGTTTGTTCCGTGACTTTGGACAGGACAGTGTTGGGCCTGGCCATACCCCAGGGAAATGATACTCCCATCTCCAGAGTAGGACATTATTAATTCTGCAATAAGAGTGATGGAGCATGATTCTCTCACTTGTCTGTACATTTCAAATAAGAAAATAGTGTAGGCTTTCCCTTTTGTGAAACATTTCTCAGCCCTTTGAATAGAGTGGGAAATTCTGAATTTCAAACAGCTACATCTATCGTTGTTAGCCCTCACTATCAGCAGATTAGCACATTTCTGGCTGCTTGCACAGCAGTGGTGTTTGCCATATTAAATAGAAGAGTTTTTATGTAAAAATTAGTATTTTATTATATTAATATTAATAACCATGTATTCTAAAATACCATGATTTTGGTTGCCAATCTTCCGTAAAAACTAGAAATGCTTTTAACATAAGCATCTATTGTTGTATTGACAGGTGTTGAAAAGAGCTACATAAGAAACAGTGGGACCTATAAGCTTGCTTAGACTGTCTTGTCCTTCCTTCCCAGGCCTCAAAGGAGTCTTTGATGAGAAGGAACTGTGCTGATTCTCACCTATTGAGGCAGTGATAATAAAGGATCCAGGTGGGAGCAAAGCTTTTTCCTTCATGATATTCACAGTGCATCCATCTAACCCACAGTGCATGTCTCTCAGACGAGCTTAGGAGAAAATAAGAGTTAAAAAGTCTTACTGGAACATATAGTCCAATTTGCTGCGTTTGCAGACAGTTATTTCTGTAATCCCTTTAAAAACATGATCAAGCTCCACATTTGAACTGGCTAGAAATTGTGATAAAAGCAACTTCTGGGATGCTTTCAGTTTCTGACTCCTTTTTGAGTTACATATCTTTTTCATATTTACAATCTAAATATATTCACAGTCAATTTATTCTGCTCTTCTTCCCTCTCCCCTTGCCTCGTGGTTCAGACAAAACAGTGCTCTTGAGATGTTCACTGATAATTTCCTGTAATCTTTCCATCTTTCACTGTTATTGATAATCGTGTAACTGTGAGGAGAACTATACCTTCTGTAAGGAAGCTGTTAATGAATTGGGTTTTAAAAGTTTTGAGTACTTCCCAGAGGAATAGAAAAACTGCTTAAGTCAAGGGAAACATTCCGAGCGCTGTATTTATGCTATCAGAGCTGCAGTTGTTTGTGGTCGTGTTACACTTCAGCTCAGCCTGTGCTCCTAAGCTAAGTGTGACACTAAGCAGAGTGTCTTAGAAGCTAACAAGGTTGTTGCCATGGTGCTGGTGTTGGCACGCTGACATTTTTTGGAGGTGGTGGTGAAGTTGTCTCAAAGCAGCACTAGTCTCATCCTCTGACCTGAATGTCTACTAGGGGCCCTCTACTGGAAGGCACCAGGTCATTCTGTGGAAAGCATTAACTTCCCAGCATCATCCAGAAGGAATAAAGCTGTTCTGGTCTGAGCCTGCTCCTTGGCATCAACCAATGTATGTGAAAGCAATTGGTAAATTCTTTTCAGAAACACAGTCTCCATCTGGCCTACAATGCTAATACATCTGTTCTCATTCCTCCTCACTGTGGAAGACTGATAGGGATTTTCCTAAGACTGGAACTCCTGTGCTGCAGGTTTGAGGTGATGGTGTAGAATTTCTGCAAGTGAAACACTCAGGGGTGCAAGGTTTAAATATAATAAGTCTAAGGAGATATTAGAATTTCTTTCAGCATAAAATGGAAACTGTGAAGCTGTGCCTGCTGGTTTCTCTCTCAACCTTGAGTTTGTATTTGATTTTTTTTAATGGGACTATTGATAAAACGAGTTCTCTGCAGATTTTTCCTTATTCATTTTGATTTTGGTTGGTTTTTTGTTTGGGTTTTTTTTAAGGCGGGGAGGGGCATTCCCCTCAGGCTGTATTATGACCTACTGAGTTTATAATTAGAGGCAAACTGAAATAGCACCACCAGAGAGTGCAGCAATGATCTCATTAAAAAGTCAACATTTGCTAATAGAGAAAAACTGATGTTGAAAATGCCTTTAGGTGGAAATTCTTAACAAGCTGGCTTCACTATAATGATCACTTACACACCTATTAAGGTTGCATTTCTTTTTGAGAATTCATCAGTTTACTGTAGAAATGCTGAATAAAGATGCCATTTATTTTCTAATGTGTCATTTAAAAGTGGGCTAAGATTCCTAAGATTATTTTGCTGCTTCCATGGCCATTGTCTGCCATGGAAGCAGCAAAATAAAAGGCTTATAAGTTCTGAACTCTTTTTGATACCACAATTAGTACTGCTGCACTTTAACCATCAATTAAGAAGCCATAATTTGCTACTGAAACAGCAAAGTGAAGGGTTTGTAAGCCATGAGCGTTTCTTCATACCACAACGACTATTGCTGCAGATTAACTGTCTAATACCTATTTTAGGTTGGTTATTTGGCACACTGTTTTAAATAAATGAAAAATAAATCACTTAAAACAGGGAAGTGAGAAGGTTTAATGCAGACTTACTGCATTTAGAGTATTTACAAAAAAGGAGAAAAGAGTTTTTCTTGGCTTCATGTTGGGCTGCAGATTTGAAGGCACCTGAAAGCCTTTCCGTGAGAATGACAAGTTGTAATATCCAGCCTCCTTAGGTAGCTGGTTCAAACCATTGCTCTTAGGTATAAGTCTGTAATGAGCAGAATGGTTGATGAAGTAACTTTAAAACCATCTCAGAGTTTCAGATTAGGTTTACTAAAAGTGAAGAAACTCCTCTGAGCTGATTGTAGTTTCCATGAAAGATGGGTATAAGTCTTTATGGGACAGATTGTGGCTGCCAAACCCAGAAATGTACACTCACTTTGAGCATATAAGCAGTGTATATATTCATAGAGGCTGAATGACACAGTATTTATCATGCTCCAGGCTGGATATCTGGATTGAGCACTTTGTGGGACAGAGACTTAATGGATCAGGGGAGAAGTATGGCACATGGTCAAGATTACCAGGAAAAGGCAGTGAACTAAGGGCTGGAATGAAAGATCAATAAAAGGACAGGATTGCAGAGAAGAAATAACATCTAAGACAGCCTTGGAATTAAAGATCATTGGAGGAGACACAAGAAGACTGGAAGCACCAGGGGAGAGAAGGTATGCACTACAGAGAAAAACAATGTGAAAGGAGATACACAAATCTGGCTTTTACCTCCCTGATTCCTCATGGAGAGTGCTCTCTGTAGGAAAATATTCTATTGTATGATTCAAGTCTATCAGGAAGTTATAGAATCACAGGACAGGTCGGCTTGGAAGGTACCATTAAAGGTCATCTCAACCAAACATTCTGCCACGGGCAGGAACACCTACCACTAGACCAGGTTGCTCCACGGCCTGTCCAACTTGGTCTTGAACACTTCCAGGGATGGGCATCCACACATTGCTCTCTGTGCAACCTGTTTCAGTGCCTAAGCATTCTCATAATACAAAATATATCCATATATCCTATCTCAATCTACCCTCTTTCAGCTGAATATCTTTACTCATTTTCCTGTCTCTACAGGCATCATTATAAGGTTTATTTTCACTGTAATTTAAGTCCTCTTTATATACTGAAAGGCAGACACAGAAGGTTTCCCCAGAGCCTTTTCTTGTCTAGGGTGAACAACTCCAACACTCTCAGCTTTGTAAGGGGGTTTCACCCTTTGACCATTTTAATGGACCTCCTCCGGACCTGAACACACAGGTCTATCTATTTTTTGTGTTTCCTAAATGGATGTCCTCTAGGTATCAAGAGTGAGGCAAGATTTGCCTTGTGGGAAAGAGATTGCCAAAACCTCCAGTTACAGTAATATTGTGCCTGAGTGAGTGGAACAAAGCTAGGTGAACTTACAGAAAATAAAACCAAATTTCTGTAACAGAAATTCTGTGAAAGTATCTGTCATATCACAGTAGAAGAAAGCAAGGAAAAAAATCAGGTAAAATTTGTTTATCCAAAATGGGTTTATTTATTCTTTATGTTGCAGAATAACCTCTATAATTCATTACATAGGAATAATAGAAATTCTAGGCTTTTCTTTCTAATTAACAAAATCTTTGTGGTATAGTGCATAAATGACTCAAATATATGGGAAGACAGTTTTAAGAATATGAAAAGAGAGGTTTAGGTGATTAAAGTGACATACTGACATGCAGATACGAAAAATACTTCCTTTTTTTAATGAGTGTACACTAAATTCTCCATCTTGAAACTTTCGTGGACTCAGAAGCTCAGCATGGATGCAATCATCACTCTTTTTTAAAAATATAGACTCGCCATTTAGTCAGAATTTGTCTTAGAAATGTTTGTTTAATGTGCAATACTTTTCCCAGTCATTTCAAATTATTTGAAGTGTCAGGTACATGTAGTACCTATTCAAAAGGTCTCAATTTTGGCAGAATTTTTTTTTATTTTGTTTTAATTTTTGTTGCTTTTTTCTTCATTTTTTGCTTACTGTGGGTGATATGTGGAAGACTGGGGAGTTTCTGCACTACTTCCATCTTGTTTTCTGTAGCCACTGACTAGTAGTAGTACCTTCCTCTAAGCAGAAGACAGAAGAGAATTATCTTACATGTTAAGCACTTGGTTACGTATTCCTTTGATCAAAGGAACCTTGAGGTAAATGCACGAAGTGTACCAGAATTTCCTCATTTTAGGATGGAAATGAATCTGTTTAATCTGCTTCCTGCAGATTCAAACTAGAGAGTTCAGCACTAGAAATACACAATACAGTAGTTTGGGTAAGAAAATAAGGATTTTTAGGAGGGTACTGCAGTAAATGTTCACCATGTCCCTTGTATCTGTTGTGCTTCTAGACCACAGCAGATTTCATTGAGAAATTTCCAAGCTGTAGATTTTTGCAATAATATGGTTTTAGAGGGGTTGTTTTAGCAGATCAATAGAAATTGCTGAAGAAGTTATTTCTGTCACTGAGAATCCCATGTCCGTTGTGGACCAAATCAGCTCTACTCTCATAGGAAAAGGTAGTTCTCTCTCTGTCCACTTTCTTTTCCTTCTCTGTCCTCATATCACCCTAACTAGTCCCCTTCCCATACTGTAGGATCTCTCTGTAAGGCAGGGATCCATCTCTGAGAGAGCTGCACTTCACAGTGTCTTGTCCAGACCATGGTCTGGGAGCCTGCTGTGCACCTGATTCTGCTGTGACCTCCTCTCCCACTTTATCACTGTTACAGCCTGCCCAAACCAAGCTATTTCTCTGTCTGCTATTACTGCCACCAAACCTTACAAATGAACTAGCTGGTGTCTGTTATGTAGGCTCTTCCCTCTCTTTCCAAAGGTGTTAAATATGAAAACAGTGTCAGTTTCAATGCCTCCGAAAAGCCCAGGCATGCTGACTCTCAGTATTGCAAAACTTACTGTCCACTCTGAAGGCACCTAAAGGGTGCAATCCCAGAAGCTTGGTTGGAGGACAACTCAGTTAACGCTTGCTCCTTAGGTAATTGAAAGGTTCCTCTCTTCCTGCTTGTATATATTCTGAGATGAAACTCCTCCAAAGCTGACTGCAAGGGCTGAAGTAGATGAGAGAAAGGGACATCACCTGAGTCTTGACTTCACCATAAATGAGTTGGGGCTCTGCATCAGCATTATTGTGAGGCCCAGATAGGGTTTTTGACAAGTAGCTCACTGCACGGAAGGCTTGTCCTGCATAGCAGGACACCTGAGCACCCTGGCTGGGACAGCAGAATGGTGCTGGGTGGTCTATGGGACCTCCACTGCTCCCACCAACCCTCCAGCCTACACCAAGTTGTGATGTTACTGCTCAGTCTCACCCAGATCTGCTTTTGTTGTAACACAATTGGAGAATTGTACTGGGGTAGTTGGAAGAACGTATAAAAATTGTCTAGGCAAACACCAAAAATGCACACAATCCCAAAGACAGAAGTAACACTGTGCGACTAAACAATGCATATAAATAAAATGACAAACATCTAAAATTTTCAATAACCTGGAAATCAATACTGACTTTTTGCTATTAGGATTTCATCTCTTGCTATCATTGTAAGACACTTTAATAACAAAAACAGGTCATACTGGTAACATTTGATATGAACAGTGGTTTATTGCAAAGACCGACATTCATCTGAAAAGAAAACAATTTCTTGCAAGATATTTCTTCCTTCATTTCCCACTTAAACCACTTTAATTTATATCTGAAACCCTGCAATGCTAGCATAATCTGAAATCTCCAAAAATTTAGAGGAACTTTAGAAAGCTTGTTTTACTGCTTAGAATGCTTACAAATCAAAGTCTAGAGAACAATGTTAGGTTTTTTTACTCTTTACTGTAGAAGCCATTCCTCTCTATTACCTACATATTCTTTCAAAGTAATTAATTTTTCATACTGAATAAATTGCCAATTTTTGCATGCACTGAAATAATTGAAAAGTGAAGGGAAGACAAAATCTGTTGGACAGGCTATAGAAATAAAAACCTATTTTAGAGACTTGTGTGCATCAGCATTTCAAAAACCATCTCTATGATGCACCATTACCCACTACAAATCAACAGTTATCGCTCATAATCTTTTATTAGGCAATTTACATTTCAAAGGGTTGGTGTTAATTTTTCATCTTCCCCTCATCCCACCCTTATATCCTTCACAGAAAAAAATTAAAGGACATTTATTTTGAAACAAAAGATAATGTGACCCAGTTCTACTTTGAATAAGGCACTTCCATACAAGTAGTCAGATGGATAAAAATTTACTTTACAAGTTAATAAAAAATATCTCTTAATCTTTCTAAAAAGTAGCTCTATTTTCATACTGTTTAGAGTCCTGGAATCAACTGAATCTTTTGCTCCAGTGTTTTACATAATGTGTCAAAGAATATTAAATCTCCACAAGTATTTCTGATTTTGATTTTGATCTCATTTATTTTTACACTAGTGCATTCTACTCTTTGTGGAGTTTTCTCCAGCTTAAATTCTGTACCACATACCAGAAGTAAACTCTAAAACCTTCACAAAATCTGATTATATCCTATGGTGATCTCTTTTCTTCACAAAGAGGGCTATGTTTAAAAAAGGATTTATGTTCTTAGCTTTCTTTAGAAGTCTCTAGGTCCAAAATTAGATATTCAAAAGTTTTCTGCTCAGTTTCATATTAGTCTGCCAGCTTCAAAGCCTTTATCATTCTTCTTCAGCAGCTGAACTTTTCTGCAGACAGCATTCAGCAGCATGTATCCCTCCTTTGGTTAAACACCTTTGGATGCTTCTTACATCAGTCTCTTCAAAAGCAATCATAAAGGAAGCTAGTAGCCTTCTCCCACCAAGCAGCTCAGAGTGAATAGTCTTTTGTTTACCCACGAAGTGGTTTGACCCCAGACCTCCTACTGTGCTGCTTTGTCTCCTAAATTACAATGTACTCTCTGGTAGGACTGTTCTGGTTCATTCCTATGAAGTTGTTCCCCTCAATCTCCAGCTTACAGCAGATGCTCCATCTGCCTTAGAGTACCTTGGAGTGACTGTTGTGACAGCACTTTTGTGTATGTGAGTGCACAGGCATAGACTCATTGGGCTTGGACAGGTGTCTGAGATCCTTCCAAAGGATGTGCTCAAATTTCAACTAATTGCTGATATTCCTGCTTGTACTCTAGTTGATATTCCTTCTGTTTAGATCACAGTTAATTCAGCCTTCCTTTTCTGAGGCTTCACTAGTAACTTCTTCTATTATAGTCTTTGCTAGTTTTCACTTAGCAGAGTTACTTAGCAGTAAGAAGGCCCTTTGTCACTCTTCTTGTTGCTGTCACACATGTCTTCGAGAAACTGAAGATGAGGTTTTGTTATGCTAGCTCTGAACATTAAAGAGTAAAAATAAAATGTCCCAAAAGACATGGAAAGAGAGACAGATCACAAGCAGACTTTTTGTATTGGCTGCTGACAGCTTGGGTAGCTTTTGTGTGGTTTCTCTTGGTTGGATTTACCATCTGGCCTGTCCCTCCATTTTTCATCCTCTGAAGCACTGTGGGTTCTTGTGCACTTATGTCAGGTGGCACCACCTAATCTTGGCTCTGACTGAGTGGGACACCTGGGTGACTTTCTCTGGCTTACAGCTGTGACTCTTTACTTTGTTCCTCACGGGGCAGCTGTTGCTGCTTTAGCTGCTTCTGTCATTTCTCACCCACCAGACTGCTGTGCTGCTACTGTGAAACATGATACACATTTCTCCTTGAACTTGTTCCTCATAAAGGAGCAAAGTAGCAACACACTACCAGGTCAGATATGTGGATGTGACAATCTCCAGGCTGCAGGGCCAGGGAACTGAAGTATTTTATAGTCCATTCATGGGGTCGTAATATCACAGCAAGTACCTCGGCAGACATAGGACAATTCCATCTGCAGATTCAGCTTGTTTCATTCAGTGATTTCAAAAAAATTTACATTTTAAATAGCAACTTAGAAATGTTCATTTTCTTTATTTAGAATGTAAAAATGGAACAGCTGATCTCTATGACAGCAATTATTATGATGGTGTGATGTTGTTGATACACAGATCACACAGCAGAAAATGAGGACCTACAGGTTAAGGTGTCCAGTGGGAGAGTACAGTGCAGATGCTGTTCGAACCTTTCTATTTGGGCGGGTTCATTTGTTTGTTTGTTTGGTTTTTTTATAAGTAAATTACTTGCATTAAGACTAATCAAAAGGAAGCAGCTGTTCTGTGTCTGTGTACCAATTCTTAAATAGTATTGGAAAGTAACAGGAAAAGATAGCTGAAGGATAAAACAGGCACATTTTAAAAAGTCATTCTTTGATTTCTCAGGAAAAAATTTGCTCAGGAAAAACTATTTAAACCAGAAAATATGTACTTGTTTCCACAGTTTGGAAGCCGAACTGTGGTGTTATTATTTTCTGTGAGTGAACCAATTCAAATTGCAACAATCTCTAGTCAAAGGCTTGAATTGTACCAGGATAGGTAGCTGGGATGAGTTTCTCTGTTCATTTGAATCTATTTCAGAGCAAGTCACAGCATTTTCACTAGAACAATAGAGAGGCTAGAGAACAATGAGGCTAGAGGACTTCTGAAATCTATTGCCTTACAGAGAATCAGATGCTGAAGCAGATGTATGTGGCCCCTCAGTACCACTTACTTCTTCTACAAATGGTCAACAGTTTTCATTGCTTTGCCCATGTCCTTTCACTTTTTCTTTCCCTGGGGAAAGCTATGTGGACCATCTTTCAGTCTATTCCTGCTGCTCCTTAGGCACCTTCTCCTGAAATTCATCAAATGAAATGAAGTCTGTCTACTGGGTGTCTTAATTGGGAAAAATTACAGTGGTTAACAAACTTGAAGCTACACCTCAAGTGACTGAAAACATGGCACCGAAAGATAGCTTAGTGTCTAACTTCTGCCTGGCTCAGGGGTGCAGCCACCCAGTGTTTGGCACCAGCCACACATAACACAGACATTTTCCCTGTGCTGGAAAATTGCTATAGAATAACCTCAGGAAATGAGCAGATGCAACAAGCAGGAGAAAGGATATAAATCAATAGTGAAATAAAATTGGCTGGTAAAATAAGCAATGGTGAAAGCACACCATCTGCTTTTTTTTCAGAGCCTACAAATCACTAAAAAATGGCTGGAGTGAGTTTAAAAGCATTTGAGGGAAAAAAAATTATGTTGCTGTGGTTCCTGAGCATATGTAAAAGAATGGATTCCAATTGTATCTGCATCTTTTCCAATAATTCACCGGGTATTACAATTCAAGACTATCTAATTCAAAAGTATTTCTATTTCTGAACCAAATTTTTGATGGCCAAAGCAGCAGCTATGTTTACAATTCAGAGGCACTGTTCTGCTGTCAAAGCTCCAGGAAAAGCATCTGTATTGGAAAACCTTCTATAAGGCAATGGCAATTTGATTCTTTTCTGAAGGAGCATAACTCAAAACTGCTGTGAGTTGTGATTTTGCTGTGTTTTCTCAAAACACTTGGAAAATTTGCTACCTTCAAAAAGGTTGTTGTATATTAAATCAAAATGTTTGCTGAGAGCCACATCTTTCAAAAGATTTATCCCCACAAGAGTAATGTGCCTCTGCTTCTTCTGGCAGCTTCACTGAAAGTAGAATTTGGACTGCATAAAGAATCAGTACTCCCATTTGCTAAAGAAATATTATCTTATTTTCCTATGGCAAGATATTAGATAATATAAGAGGTACAATGAAGCACATCCCAAATATACTAATGGCCTAGGACTTCAATGCAAAATACAACTCTCTAGTTCCATGTCACATACTTCAGGGAAATTGTCACTCTCTATATTGAGACCTGCCACATTATCAAAAGGATACCAAAATCTACTTCATACAGTCTCTGTTTTATGTAATCCATTCTCTCTGAGCTGTGTGCCTAGTGATAGATACAAGTCCTCCTCAAACCCCACCTTGCCTTGAAGTTTTACATCATGAACATGAGAAAATAGTAGTCTTTCCAAGTTGCTATTGTCACTAAGGACAAAACAATAGTATTAGTCTAATATTTTAAAATAACATTGGTTTTGATTACTAGTAAAGTTCTGTCTTTCATCTATTGCACTAAGTTACAAACAATAGAAACTAGAACCCAAAATAAGTATGATTTCCCTCCTGACACTACAGGTACCTCTGAGATTAAGTGATTCTGCTCTTCATCTCCACCACTTGTCTCATACCTTCTTTTACGTGTACTTCATCAGTTATGTGGGAAAAACCTCACCTTGTTTTCTAATTTTCTAGGTTTTTTGAAATGTAAGATTGTAACAGTCAAAATAGTTGAAAGCTAGTATATATCCCATGGTCAGCATTGTAACACAAGGAAGCAGAAATATGCAGAGATGCTAAAGAGTTAGGGATTTCAGCCCCGAAGGCCAAGGCATGTTATTTAAGCTTTGTCAAGCCCTAAATCTTCAGGCCAGATTATACTACATATTGCAGCTGATAACCATCAAAGGACCAGTTCACAATTTCCCCCACCTGCTTTAGCAGTGTATGAACAAATATTTGGGCATCCAGTAATCTCTTGCTGGTTTTTTTCTTCTTTGGTAGGTTTTACTGATGGAATAGGTCTTGAGGGACAGTCTGCTTATCAGTTTCCAAGTAGCTATCAGGCGTAATCTCTGGACAACCCGCTATTATGGCACAAAGAACCCTGTATTTTCATTGTTTCTGATATGGTCAAGTGAGACACAAGAGCCTTACACTGCTGTTACAACTGATCATCATTCATTGTAGAGCGTGCAGTTAGAACAAATACATATTTTCTTACACTTCCATATCTCACGAGGGCCACAGTCCCATGCTTTACTATCACGTTTTATTGCAGCATACCTCAGATGGTGATTTGAGACTTTCAGGGGGCGTAAAAAAAAGGTCATTTATGTGGAGGGTATTGCAGATATTATAAAAATTTTGAGGCCATAAAAAGTGAAAAAAAATTCCAGTGATTTTTTTCCTCTATGATTCCTAAAATCTAGGACATCTGTGAAGTGTAAACTTTTTCTTGGTTGTCTTGCAGGGAGTCTAGAACACTGAATTATACATATATATATATATATATATATATATATATTTAATATTATATTTTACTACTATGTTAAATACATATAAATATACATATATTTAACATATATTTATTTTTGCTAATTTTATGAGTGAGGAGAAAATGTTTGTGAAGGGGAAGGGCTTCTTTGCAATCTCTTTCTTAATGAATTGGAAAATCAAGGAAAAAAAAATGTTTGAGTCCTGGCTTTCTTTTTTCCTCCTGAACATATGGGACAATTTGCTCTCTGAGCTCTTTGGACAAAAAAATTATTTGTACATAGAAGTGCGCTTGGACTGAGAAGAAATCAAAGCCTTTTGATCACACTCCCTTGCTTCCACCACAGTTGTCAAGCATAGCTCAACAGGGTAGGTAATGTGAGAGAAAGAATCTCTACCAACTACCATTGAGTTCTGGACAGTTTCCAACATTACAGAAAAATGCAAGAACTTCTTCAGATGAATGTATATGTGATTTAAAAATAATCCTGGATCTACAGGAGTATTCACTGTTGTTTGATGCAATTTGTGAGGGATTTTAATTTAACTTACTTTGGAAAGGAAACTGAGAGTTCTTGGTCAGTAAGAAGAGAGAAAGTTCTTTCTATAGGAAATAATTGCCATTGTAAATTTTGCATGTGTTGGCTTGTAAGGCACCAGCCTAAGCACTACAGTTCCTGCAACCTTGCAGGGGCTGTCACAATTTGCCAATGTAATTGCTCTGCTACTGTTTAAGGCTGCTGGACTTACAATTGCATCCAACTTTCTTCAGAAAATTCTGAAACCTGATTTAATGTATCAATATAGAAAAAAAGGAAAGGAATATGAGGATTTATTTAAATGGGATTTTTTCCCCTCTCTGTCAAGTCATAACTCTCTGTGCTCTCTTAGAATGTCTTTCAGCTCCTACTGTGTCGCTGCAAGGGATTTACTTGTAAATTTAATCTCTTTTCCTCTCATCTGTTTGACTACCTAAACTTGATGACTTCTAAAACATAAACAAAAATCCAGACATTTGTCTTGCAATTGTCTTGGGAAAAGGCTTATTTCTACAGGTGCCTTCAGGTATCTTTGTGCTTATCTTTGGTTTCTGACATGCTGTCTGGCAAACTGTGGCAGGCTTTGGGCTGCACCACAGCCCTACCATTCTGGAAATAAAACTCAAGGTAACAGAAGCCCACCTGTACAAAATGAATATATAGGAAACCTACCAGGCCTTTTGCATAGACTAGAGTAATGTATTATTTGTTGCCAGGTGTTACATGGTCCTGGATTTTTACCTGCTTACAGGAAAAAAATCAAAGAAAACTCAGCAGACTTTTGCTAGCTGCTAAATAAACATACTGCCATTATTTTTAGTTGTCTAGTGATCACAAGATATTTTTTCATGGCCTGCATTTTTTCATGACCTTTAGGCAATGAAACACCAGCATTTCTCTATTTCCAAGGTTGCAGTTAAACAAACCAGGCATTCAGTGGCCACCACTTATGTTAAATTAGCCATGGTTTAAGTTGTGATGTGACAATGTGGCTGGAGTCAAGTTCCTCCACTTCTAGCTAGACATTTAGGTGTAAGATATGCCCAAAAATGTTCCAGCAAGTGGTCACAGCTCTAGAAGGACATTGGGAAACACCTTATCTGAAGGGTCCATGTACAGTCAGGCACTAATACTGTGGTATGTATACATAGTAATACAGCTCCCTTTCCCCCATTTTTTGTCCTGTCCTGTTAGGATTTTTATTCATGCCCAGTTCAATTAAGTCAGATACTTAGCAGTAACTATAAATATATACATCTTATCATTGGTGTCAAATTAAGATTTACGATTTGGCTTCCTTGTATACAGTGTAGTCTCCATAAACCTTTGTCACTCTACAGGGTGCTCCTTGGGGCACTAAAGGAATTGGATGTTTTTACACTGTTCTGCTATATCACAAAAGAACCATGAGTAAAGGGGATAAAATCTCCTTGTTCCCACTCTCTGTTACACTGACGGAGAGCAGCATCTGAGAGGTGGGTTTGGCTGCCTGGTTCTCCCTCTTTGTAATGTAAAGAAGTACAGGGCTTCTGGTACTAGCTTAGACTAAAATAAATAATGGGATACAAGCTGTGCAGCTCATAGCCATATGCCCCTAGAAAATTTGAAACATCCTTTTTCTCTTCAGAAGCAGGAGAGCAACAACCCCTGTGTGGTTTATTAGGTTCAGGCTGGCATGGACTGCTGGTACTTGTTCAATTGATGCTCAATTCTAGACCTCTGGCTATCTCAAACCCCCTGTTTCATGTTCACTAAAGAAAGGAGTCTGTATGCTGCAAAGTTTGGACCAGTAAATCTCATTTGTTGTTAGTGCAACATCTTTCAGCATTTGTGCTAAATTAAGCTCTGGTTGACTTACCAAAGACAAAAGGAACCCATAATCCTGTGTGCACCTGCATTGCTTTGCAGCAGTCTGTGAGACAAAAGGAAAAGCAAAAGGATTAGTCTGCAATATTTCACTAGTATGGTGTTAAACTCCCTCTAAGTTGTTGTGTTTTCACAATTAATGTGGTAGGATTAAAACAGTAAAAAGTTTATCAAGTCTCACTTAGATGTTCACTTCAGAAATGTGATGGATTAAAAAGCTATTTTCCTTGGATTGTTTGCTACAGCTCTTTGCCAGAACTTAAAACAAAGGGATGAAGAGGATCTTTCCAGTGTTCATTATTACCCTTAGGACAGTGAAAACCATATTGACATTACCATGCTGTAGAGGTCACTCTGAAAAGGAGGCTGAGCATGATTCTCAGTGCTTCTGGATTAGGAACTGAACCCTCTTTGGGCAATACGATTTTTACCATTGCACCAATTGACTCAGTAAGCATCTGCCTCTCTTTATCATCTTGCCTTGACAGAAACAAGAGAAAAAGCTGAAAGATATTTTCAACTCTTTATTCAGATATCCTTTTTCATAAACTGGTAAATGGTTTGAAGCTTCATTTTTTCTCTGAATGCAATAAGAGCAAACATACAAACAAAAAATTAAATTCATTTTGCTTGGATTTGGGCTGTGCTAGCAATCTAAAAATTTGTGCATTTCCCATATTTCACCTCTGAAATTTTAGAGGGAACTTCTTTGAAGGAAACATGAGCATTTTGTGATCTGATTTGGTCAGGCATTGATTTGAAAACTTCAGTAAGATAGGGTGATTTCTTCCTATTTCTGCTTATTCCAGGCTCATTATAAAATCATGGAATGGTTTGGGTTGGAAAGGACCTTAAAGAGCACCTAGTTCCAATCCGCCTGCCAAGGGCAGGGACACCTATCACTAGACCAGGTTGCTCAAAGCTTCATCCAGCCTGGCCTTGAGTACGTTCTGGGATGTGGCATCCACAGCCTCTCTGAGAAACCTGTTCCAGTGCTTCGCTACCTTCACATAAAAGGATTTCTTCCTAATAACTAAAATTTCCCTGATGTTTTCTGCTCCATTCTTTTAACATTTTTGAATTAGATGCAGTTGCAGATGCAGGCCAGATTTGAAACAAAATATGTGTGATATATAAGTACATTCTTGTTCATAAGATTCAGATTTGGGTTTGATGAAAAAGAAAATTTTCCTCTTTTAAAAGCTATCAAAAGGAAAAAACAAAATAGAGAGTGCCTAAATAAATCCTTTTTCTATAGCTCCTAGAAGCAAATAGCTGTCCCTTGACTTTATTCCTAATCTCATTTATTTTTTTACAAGGATCTTTTTTTAATTGCTGTTATTGTCTTCAGTTTGCACTGGCTCTTTTTTGAGCACCTGCAATTCACCATGCTCAGATTACATGTGACCATGACATTGTTCAGGGTTCATGTTTTATATTAAATTGCAAGATGATGGGGAAGTATCATATGACTGCTGCCAATACTGAAGAGGTATTGCTTTATAGACAGTTGGATAGAAGGCTAAGCTGGTGCAAACTCTGACATGGATCTGCTCAAATACTCTCCTTACAGTGAACTCCTGTTCAAAGACCAAAAGATTTTTATAATCCAAAAATCCTTGTTTTCATTCAAAACACCTGAAGGGTCATTCTTTTGAAATAAAGAAAGCACCAACCAACAAATTAGGGCAGAACAGAAGTAAAAAGTGTCTTTATAAGATTTGCAGGCCACCTCTGTCTTGTCAGCCAAATGCTTCTGTTGCTGGTGCAGCTTACCCCTGAGATGACACAGGCGGTTGAGAAGGTCCAGGTAGAAGAACAAGCCTTTTCTTTTCCCACCTCCAGGGAGCTCTGTCTGCCTTAGTCTTCTTAAAAGAATGTATACATCTAAGTCAAGAGAAAAACAGAAACTCTCTGTGACGTGCATAATGATCACAGGGTTTTCTAGGGCATTGCCTCTAATTTTTGTTATCAAGAGGGGCTTTGGATGGAGATGCTTTTTCCACAACAGCAGGAAAATACAGAAAATTTTTGTATGTAGCTCTCATATAGAAAATCTGCAAGTGCTATTGGTTTTTTTTATGGAATTCATTTCATAAGATATGAAGATATATTGGCATTTTATTTTCTACTTTTGTTGCAGGCTGATGCAGGCAACTAATTAATCAAAATATTCTATTTAAAGGAAAAGATCAAGCACTTAGCTCTCATACAGAAAAGCTGCAAATGCTATTTGTTTTTATATGGAATTCCTTTCATAAGGTATGAAGATATATTGGCATTTTAATTTCTACTTTCTTTGCAGGCTGATGCAGGCAAATAATTAATCAAAATATTCTATTTACTGGAATGATAGAATTATAAAATGGTTTGGGTTCGAAGAGATCACAAAGAACATCTTGTTCCAGTGATTCTGTTGTGGACAGAGAAACCTTTCACCTGGCACTTTCTCAAAGCTCCAACCAGCCTAGTCTTGAGCACTTCCAGAGATGGGCCATCTGCAACTTCTCTGGGCTACCTGTTCCAGTCCCTCATAGTAAAGAATTTCTTCCTAGTACCTAACCTAAACTACTCTCAACTAGTAGTTGGGAACTAGTCCCCTTTTTTCTGTCACTACATGCTCGTATAAAAAGTCTCTATCCATATTTCTTGTCAGCTTCCTTCAGGTACTGTGAGGAATTATGTTCCAAAAGAAGCTACTGCTATTTACAAAGATGAATTATTTCCAAGGCAGCTAAATTGTAACTCAAGGCTGTAGAAAATTAATGAAAAAAAGTTTTGGCAGAAAGATTTCAATTCTTGCTTCAGACTGCTCAAATGAGACATCTGATTTGAGCAGTCTGAAGCAAGAATTGAAACCCCAACTGTGAACAAAATTAATGCTTTACAGCTATGCAAATTTTTAACATGTATAGGAGGATAATAATATGATAGAATAGTTACTCTGCATTGTAATACTGCCAGCGACTCTTGGATCAAAGACAATGAAAAAATTTGATGATGTGTATCACATTGCGATAAGCATTTATTAATTAGCACACACTTTTGCATGCCAATATATGCATAGATTATGCAGCTTGCAAGAGAGTAACAATGGGTCCGGAACAATGGTATCTGTTCAAGATTTGGTTTTGAATTACTGAATAAATGGTGGCCCAGAGTGTTAATCTGCTCTAGAAACTTTCAAAACAATTCTCTCCTAGGCAATACCCTAGCAAACTGGATTTACAGGTCAAGTATGTCTGGTGGATTGCAAGAAATGTAAATGTTTTCTTCCATGCTTGTACAGAAACCTATGTGAGGGAGAGAGTGCATAGCATACAACTATTTCTGAAATGACATCTCTTAGAAATGCAACCCATGAGGGCCTCAAAGAGATGTACTTTTCTCTCTGCTTCTCACTTGCTTCACTTGTGGGCTTTGCCTCACTCCAGAAGAATGCAGGGGTCTTGATACCAAAAATTGGTGAAGTAAAACTCATTAACATCAATGTAACATTAAGAAGAAGACATTCTTTACTCAGCTAGGTTCACAAGGAGATAAAGGCACTGAAATTCTGTACACACTGAGTACAGAAAAGGCTCCTGTTTAAATACTATATTTCACATATATTTTCATTTGTTTTCCTGGAATGAACATGCATATCATAATCATTTCTTCAAAATCCCTGTCTTCACTCCCCTTTCTGCACATGTTCTTCTATCCTGTGCATCTATTTGGTAGTCCCTGGTGGCTGGTGACCCCAAAGCCATACCTGACAGCCTGATTAACTGCTTTTTTCAAAGTTAGGAGAAAAGTTGGCATAAGTAGGCTGGTTACTCTCCCATTCTTCTTCTTGGTTAGTGTTTAACCTGATCCTACAGAATAAGCATTGTGTGGTTCCATGGGCTGGTGGTTTTAGAAGAATAAGCATTGTGTTAACCCACCAACTGTGCAAACTGTTCTTCATCTGGGAACAGACTTAGAGGACTCCTGGAGACAGATGTGCCTCTGGAGCATGAAAACCTGCAGTGAAAACAAACTAGAGCCTCACAAAGACAAACTGAAACAGGTTTTGACATGTCACATGTAACTAAACTATTTGTAAATTTTTATTCATTCAGAGATGTGTATGCTTTACACATAGAAAATTTACCACAGTCCTGGATGAAGAAAATATGTAGCAAGATTGCTGCAGACAAGTTGCTCTTTGGGTAGTTGCAGTGTCTAAGGGAGCTGGAGATAGAAATGAGCAGTTGTCTTGATTTAGTGGTCTGTTCATTCATTTTTGGTAATTAAGACAATTTGAGGTGCGTATAAGATCATGATTCACTAAGTTTTTATGTAACCATCCTCTGATTTCTATTATTTCAGACTTGCCTGGCCTCTCCATGCTGAAGGCTCAGAAATCTCAACTCATTTTCCTTTAATTTTTTAATGCTTTTTTGAGCATGTAAGATTTTAGATTCAGCAGTAACTAGACAAATTTCTGTTAGTGACTATTGATAAAAAAGTCAGAGAGAATCACAAGCTGGAAATTTGAAAGAAGTTTGCCAGAAGTAAGAAGTGTCATTTCCTCAGCCAAACTATGGATCATTTCTGTAAATGTTATTGTTTCCAACAGTGTTATGCCATACAATGGAGGAGTGGGGGAAAAATATAAACTAAGATAATTTTGTGATGATAGCAGGGAGAGAGGAGAATTTTAGTGGATTTTAATCAGATAGATTACCTATACCATATTTGAAGTATTTTCAGCTTAAAGCTTTTCAGTAGGAATAGAGAAGAAAGGGTGAACACACAGCTTTGTTTACCGTGGGTATCAGTCCAAGTCTATTACCAGAACTGACTATAGTTGAAATAAATAAAACAATTTGTTACTCCAAATTAGAAACATCAAAGAGAAAGAAATCCATTGTTCTGAGACATTGATGAATTTGGCTCAAGGGGTCATTGCCATCAGCAGACAAAAGCTGACACATGCTGCATTGTGCTGCACTGCACGTTGTGCTCCAATAGGCATGCAAACACAATGTTGTTCACTTTGCATCATATGCCATTGGTAAAACACCATAGTCCTGAAACACTGACTATGGAGAACTATCTGTCCTTGTGCACCTGTGAGTGGAATTTAAAATTGTGTCACATGTGCCATTAAATGGAACTTTCAATTATGTCACCCCCACAGAACAGCTGATAAAAAAAGACTAAAGCAGAACAGTACTAGACTTTTTTGTTAATAATTCTTAATTAAAAGTGAAACAACTATGAGTATGGAAAAGGAGTCTTCCCTCCAGTAACGTGTCAGGGGAAAAACACAAGGTAGGTCAGGAAACATTGGTTTTTCTAAAAAATCTGCACTGTGCTGGAGAGGCAAGTGAGAGACTGCAGTACTGATGGTGGTAAGAATGACATGCATTGTGTAGATTAGGCCCACAACAGAAAATTAATGACCTAAACTTGTGAGCCACTATACACATTGGGCCGAGAATATGTCATGAACTTTTCTAAAACTAGTTCAGTACAGGAGATGAATACTTGGCTCTCCTAGACCCAGCAACAAAGAATACAGCTAGAAAGGACCTCTTTAGATTATCTAGTTCATTCCCAACCACAGGAACTCTTCCAGAAATTTTCCTGGCAAAAGGGTTTTTTTCTAGAAGATTCTATATTCTTTCTTGCATAATATGTTCTCTCTGTTAACTGTCCGTACCATCATAGACATCCTATCTACATGCAATTGAGGATTATTGCTCTTGTTCTACATCCAGGAGACATATGGAAATACTTATTAATTCTTTCATTGGAACAACTAAATAAATATCCAGTCATTCCTGATGACTCCACACCCTGAAATTTTGTTACCACTTGTTGTTGCTCTTCTCTGAAAGCTTTCCCTTAATATAATATTTCTTAAACTGTGATGCTTAGAGCAGAGTATTCCCATTAGTAAGGTTTTTACTCGTGTTGGTTTTTAGTCAGTTTCACTGCTGGTAGTCCTGCTAATAACTCCGATGATGCCATATTGGAAAAGTATGAGTGGTTAAAGCCTCTTTGATCTATGAGTTATTCTATTCCCATCTCCTTTCCTGCAAAGCTGCTTCACAGATGTTTTTCCAGTTGAACTTTTGCAGTTCATTATTCTCACAGAAACATAGCATTGTGCACAGATTATCTCCTTGACTTGCTGAGATAATTTTGCATTACTTCTTTCTACCAAAGTGTGTGCAATCTTTTCCACTTCACACACACACAAATATATTTAGTGCAGTCTACTCAAGGGTTCAAAATGATTAATGTAAAAGCCCATTTGATAAATTTTTACAGTTTGATGGTGAACCAATAAGGACTACTCTGACTATTATTTTTTAATCAATTCTATATTTGGTTCATGGTAGCTCCCACCTGAACTGTATTGCTGCAGTAAAATTCTGGAAAGGTCATCAGAGACAGAGAAAACCTTCCCTAAAGTAAGAGATATTGCATCTACTCTCTTTTGCCTATCTACAAAGCTTTCAAAGACTTTTTTTGCCCTTGAGGAGATTATCTTAGAGGGCAATGTATTTTCCCTCTACTTGTAGCTTTTAGGTTAGAGAAACTGGTGTCAGGAATGCCATAAGGGAATTGCCTAAGAGAATTGAGTATATGATATCTTGAGGTCTATTTCATTCTAATTTCCTGTGATAGAAAGACATTGCTGGCTAGATTGTTCTTTGGCGCTCTGCTAGCTTTATATAAGCCTGATGAATGCAGCCTCCAGAGACTTATCACATAAAACTCAATTATATGTTCTCCAAGAAAGATCTGGAACAAAGATATAATGGGTTGTTAGGCAAAAATATATTTTGGGAAGTGGAGACGTTATTCAGGTATATATCTCATCCTTAATTAAGGGTTGAGCCCACAGTAAAATCTTAGTGGAGTCTCTGTTACATATCTTCTTGGTAGTTGTATATTTTGTGCTTCACCAATAAAAATAACTTGCCAGTTTGCACTGGACTCCTCTCTGCTCTGCTGTCATTTCCTACTTGCAAAGCCACCAAGAAGTTTCAAGCGCTTTGACTCTGAACTTTTGAAACCAGTGCAGTTTAAAGCTGAGTCCATGGAGTTGCAGGAACCATTGGCACATCCATGACTCAGACCCAAGCTTGTGTCCACCTGTCTCTTTGCAGAGCAGTGTTGTGATATAACTCTGCACCACCAATTCAGAAGGAACAATGGGAGAAAGGGGAGAATTGTGAACCATACTTTAAAGATAAATGCTTCAAGACACATTGAAAAGAGACATAGTAGCTGCTTTTCTCTGTGACTTTCAGGGTAATGAGTATAGAGGGGAAAAAAAGTTTTGTTTTCCATTTTAACTGCATAGGATTACTTTTTGTTTATGTCAGAGTTATTTCCAGCTCCAATAATGGTTTGTAGCCACCTAGCCTTCTTGTCATTACTACTCTGGCAGTGCAAGAGCTTCATACTGTTTAATGCACACAGTTTCGAACCTAGACTTTTGTATTTACCAAAATTCATTTTTTGATCATGTAGTAGTGATATAACAATGCACTTTTTGTTTTAATCCAGCTCTTGCATTGTACAGGTAGTGAAGTTTGACACCTTGTTTCCATGTTTTCCACTGCACAAACACTTTGAACAAGTGCACATAGAAACTACATGACTGTTACCTTAATTCTCCCAGGAGGCTTAGACAGAAAGACTGGATTGCACAAAAGATAGGCAGGAAGAAACTAGTGCAGGGTATACCACTTCTGAAAGCTGAGTATTTTCTAAATCATGTACTTGTCAGCCCTGGTTTCTTCTCTCGGTAAGATATATAATTTGTCTGTTTCTTCTGGGGGCAAAATGGCAATTTTTATGCCTCAGTAAATGTGAATTGTAGAATATGTTATTTCCTGTTGTAACTAACAAATAACACAGTGAGCCATTTTGTTTTGACTTAGTGGTTATTCTGGACTATCTTAGGAACCTAGGTTTTTTCTGTTGTTTCCAATATTTTTTTAATGATCAAAATGATCTGTTAAGTTTGCTAACTACCTCAATGACTGGTCTTAAGAAAAAGGCTGTGTGTTATACTAAAATAGGTGGAAATTTGATTTGCAAAACAATTTGTAAGTTCTCATCCTTTCTTCTGTACATGCAAACACATGTACAGAAAATATTTAGGCTAGAGATGTGAGCATTTGAATACTTGGGATTGTCAGCACAAGTACTAGCAAATAAGTTAACTCATTGTGGATAACCTTATACTGATTTTTTATAAAAAGTTGCATATTTCTCTTTTTTTTTTCTTCTCAAACAAAAGAGTAAGCAAACACACTCTTCCCAAATATAGAAATGTATTAAATTCTTTTTTAACTTAATTAAAATGTTTGTTTATAAGGTAAGGGATAACATGATCTTATTAATTTTTTAATAAATGTATTAGGCTTTTCACCAGTCTTGTGCAGACAGTAATTTAATCAGGAGCCACATAGATTTGTTTCACTGCTGGGAAGATATAAGGCAGTTTACTCCAAAAGTGAGTGATGCCTCTTTTGCTACTATTGAGAGATGTAGGCTGTTATGCTTCTAGTTTGACCTGCTACACAAGGAATAACATAATATAACACGTTAAAAATACAAAGGGGTATACCCAAACCTGCAAAAATATTCAGGGTTATACCCAGGCCTGAATCTATTCTCATTTATGGGCTTAATCAAATCATAATATAATATGAAATGCCTATATCCAGCTTACTGAAACTCTTGCTCACTGAAATGTTTTGGCTGTGTTCCATTCTTGACCTAGAGACACGGACTTTTATCCAGTCTTTTGCTCAGGGTATTAGAGAATGTCACACACCTTTTGTTCACTGTGTCAAGTCATTGTGAAAGCTAGGATCTGCTGTGAGTTATCACTTCTGAAA
This sequence comes from Molothrus ater, assembly GCF_012460135.2. NCBI lineage: Eukaryota > Metazoa > Chordata > Aves > Passeriformes > Icteridae > Molothrus > Molothrus ater. The sequence continues at coordinate 53,052,856 of NC_050511.2, forward strand.
AGACTGCATTATCTGCATAAAACTACATCTGTAACTATGGACAAAACGTCCCAGGGCTTCACTTGGTTTCTAAAACTTTTGTCAGATACTGCAAAATTCTTAAAACCAAATAACCATCTCCAGGAATCTTGTGTGAAATGAAAACATTTGTCTGTCATTTAACTTATATAAAATAGGCAGTTTCATAGAAGATGATGAAATATTTGAGACTAAATACATCATAGCAGACTCTTTAGCTTACAGTTTTCTGAATTTGAAATCAATCCAGGACTACATCAGATCCATTCTAGAAAATAATGCAAGCCTAAGGATATCAGAACAAGCTTCATGTATTAATCTCTCTCAAGCCTAGTGCCAACTAGAATTATCTTGTTAAAAAGGAGTGTGTGAGTAAGAGGTGTGTATGTAGACATAAATGTTCAGTCTGGATCAATATTAAATGAAAAATCCAATCCACTTCTGTAGTCGTAAGGTGGGAGATGTGACAAGATTCCTCCAGAATCTTACAGTAACAAATGTGTACTGGGTTGCCCTGTCTAGATGAGGGTTTCCAGTATGATGCACTAAGACAAAATTAGCATCTAATAGCTGTGTTTTGGGGGGCTTCTTTGGTTTTTGGTTTTCTTTATTTGCTTGTTTTGTTTAGGCTTCTTTCTTTCTTTCTTTCTTTCTTTCTTTCTTTCTTTCTTTCTTTCTTTCTTTCTTTCTTTCTTTCTTTCTTTCTTTCTTTCTTTCTTTCTTTCTTTCTTTCTTTCTTTCTTTCTTTCTTTCTTTCTTTCTTTCTTTCTTTCTTTCTTTCTTTCTTTCTTTCTTTCTTTCTTTCTTTCTTTCTTTCTTTCTTTCTTTCTTTCTTTCTTTCTTTCTTTCTTTCTTTCTTTCTTTCTTTCTTTCTTTCTTTCTTTTTCTTCTTTCCAGATATATTATCTACTATATTTTAAAAAGTGTGCCTACTCAAAATATCATTGAAGGGCAGTGCATGTAAAATGATTTGAATCCTCCTTCTAGGATGGCTACATACAGTCATATAATAAGGCTGTTTATTTTGTTCATAGTTCCATTCCAGGGTAAATACTTATCTAATTTATTTATCAACGGATAATGCAAAGATTTTCTTAGCTTCCTTCATGTATACTTGCATGTAATGCTTTATATGCAGGAATAGCAGGCTAATGACTGTAGAGTAATAAATAATGAAATCCGAGACCTGTGTGGTATAAATGCAGAAGTAACAGACATCTGAGACAAAAAAATGCTACGGCTAAAAAAAAATGAAGTGTTTAATTGTAAAAAATGCACCAAATAAATCAGGGATGGTATGAAAGCTTTGTATGAGTATATCTGTTTGCAGAAGAGAGCTTCCTATATAAGGAAGTTCTGACACTTTGCTTCTGAGCAGAAACAGTCTGATTATGTTGGGATGATGGTTGTTGAGCCCTGTTTATATTTGTTTATACAAATATTTATTCTTTACACTATGTTATCAAATTAAATTCCAAACTGTTTTAGTTTATTTTCAGTTTAGAAGAACTAACTAAGGGGCAAAAATGTTTCATTTTTATCAAATTGTAATGGCTCAGGGAAATGGTTGAACACAATTGCAATCTTTAAACATTTATCTATCTTGGGCTCTACAGTTTGGACGATACTTAGTTTAATCTGTTTACATTTGACTTTATTTTTAGGAGCAAATATCTTGTGTCAAATTCAGCTTTATTCATGAAAGGTGCTGAATTCTATCATTTACATCAATGAATACTAAACACACTGATTTTAACAAGATGTAATGAATCATACTTTCAAGTGTTCAGCCCACCCCAAAGTTTAGCTCATAATGTGATTAACACATAGGCATGACAGGCAGGATTTGAAATAGCATCCTTGCTAACATAGCAAAATATGCACTCATGGCAATGAAAAAAAAAGCCCAGGATCTTTTCAGGCTGAAAAGTGTCTTCCTGACCTCAAACCAGTTTGTTGTTCTTGTGATCTTACTGTAGACAAAGAAGAGGGAGTGGACTGTTCACATACTGGCATAGCAAAGCTCTGTTTTCTCCTGCGGGAAGACTGAATGTTGCACTCGGGACAGGCTGCCCAGATCTTGAGACAATAACAATGTAGCTACACTGCTTTTGCAGTTTACAGACTGTAAACAAAAATGTTACAGGAAGGTGAGGTGGGACTGGCTCAGAGGCAGAAAAATGTCTGGCTGCACTAATGCAGCTAAAGGAAAAACAGAAATTACAACATCCTTGCAGATGATGTAAAAACGCTTCTATTTCCATGAATTGAGGGGCAACATGGCTGAGAAGAAAGTTCTATGTGAAATACCAGGTGAGGGTTACTGGTTAGGGCACACCCACCACACACCAACCTTTGCTCTGGCTGTGTGATGAGGCAAGGGCTTCTCTGAGAGACATGTCACAGAGAAGTGCTGAAATATCACTGAATAAAGATGCATAAATTCACCTCATCAGTGTCTGTCCCAGAGTCTACCAAATTTCTCTAGCTGAATCACTTCAGTGTTGTGCAAGCCTCTGTTGTAGCAACCATTTCCATGCGTTGAAAATGTCTACATTTCTAGCCTTTGTTATGCAGCTCTATTAACAGGTACTGAAATTTGTTTCTTCCAAAGCATCACACAAACAAATTGTTCAGATGAATGATCCTGTAACTTTTTAAGTACTTTTCTCTGTTCATAAAGTTTCATTAAGTAAACATTTTCTTTGGCCTTTACATATTTATAGTCATTCATATCTGCGTGTAGCAGTGGCATATTTGTGGCTAAACATCAGAAGACACCAAAGCTTTATAGAAAAGAAAACAGAAAACATAGGAAAACATAGTTTATCAATTTGGTTATGATGATGGAGTTCAATTATTTTACCAAAATGAAAAAGTAATTTCTAGAACTAATAATATAATGTATATATATATATATATATATATATATATATATATTCAATTTCAATACTTGCTAATATATGTATTCAAGCTGGTATTATTTATTTACTGAAAATTTCAAATGTATTTTTTGCAATTGTCTATTAAAAGAAAGAAAAAAACAATACCAACAACACCCTGCCCCCCCACCCCCCGCCCCTTTCCTCCGCAGATTCTCAATTTATTTTGGGTCCAGTGAATTTTGTTTTCTTTACAAATTGTGGCCTAATTATCATGACTAGAAAACAATGCTTGACTGAGACAGAAGCCTTGGAGAGAAGAGACACTCTGGGCATTTTAGCATTAATGGGGTAAGACAGCATTGGGTTTGGTTTTTTCTGCCACTCACCTTATACCATAAGTACAAGAAACAAGACCATGGGACATTCCTGAATTGACTGGATAAAAAATTTGTTTTCCCTAGGTCAAAGTAATGTGCTCTCAACAATTTCACTTATTCAATTTGTATCTATCACATTAACAGATACAAAACTCTAGTGAGAAAAAAAAAGGCTGACTATTCTCAAATACATATAAATAATTAAAATTCAACCCAGAGAATATTACATAAACAAAGACAGAATTATTTTTGCTGTTAGCCATCTCGCTTGAGTCCAATAAACACATTTTACAAAACCCTAAAGCTTTTGTTAATGAATTACAGATAAGAGACCTCAAATGAACTATGGATATGTTGTGTTTTCTTTCTTATTAGGGACCAATCACAAGGGAAATGTAGGCAGACTCTGAATCACTAGAACAACGTGGGCATGCCAAAGAACGGTAACACAAGGGAGCTCAAGATTGCAGCTGTGCTTTGCTGCTGTGTTGATACACAGGATACATAGGCACACAAGATGAGGGAATTTTTTATATTCCCTCTTCTTGTCCACCTGAAAGCAATAATGAAAGTATGATAAATATTCATAAACATTCACTTTCATCTGGGAGGCCTTCGGGGTGGGGGGGGGGGTCTATTCAATTCTGATCTACACGACCTAATCCATGATTACTTTAGTTTCTTCCTCTAAAACTAATTTCCTGTACCAGAAAACACTGTCGTACCTTTATTGTACAGTTAACACATAATCTTCCTTTGACACAGAAATTAGATGTTAACACATCAGCCTCTTTGAGGCAGTGATCTGGTAGGGTTTTGTACAGCATACATTGTACAAAATCTAGAGGACTGCAGTTTTCATGAAATGTAATAACCATAGGCATTGCTGTCTTCCAAGCATGGCTTGGGAAGAGGTAATGGAGGTGATGCTCTGGACTGGACAAATATCAGAGTCTTGGACAGCAGGAATCCCTGTCCCACTGAATACTGAATAGGCTGTATAGTCATGCTCCTTACCTTTTTCTTTCTCAAAGACTTTATTTAATGCTTTGGCAGGAGAGACATGCAGACAGTAAAATATTATTCTGGGAGGGTTTCCAAAAGGTAGGAGATGAATTTCTAATTCCAAGACTATGATGCAGGAGGGAAGATGCTGTTTCTGTTTCTGGCTGTCTTCTATACTGACATGTTCAGGAGGGGTTTTGGGTTCTTAGGTGGAGAGAGCTATTTGCCTCTGCTTAGAGACCTGGGGAACATGACATATTTATGGTATGTTTTTTACACTTGTATTTGCCTATTAGCTAGCTCTTGTAGTTCCTCTTTGGGAAACAGTATCTGTGCAGGAAGCCTAAGTGCTTAAGATTAATTCCCCTACCTCAAAGCAAAGTTTTTGCGGTACTCAGAACTGTGACACTAGAGTGGCTTTATTGATGTTGCATGCTAAATGTGACAGAGTGGTACACTCTGATGTGGCAGATAGATGTGGCACCTGATACCACTCTACACAGAGGTTTGTTTCATCATCTGTTGAAATTAATACCCTTTTACTTACTCTTAGAGGCATTTGATCATACTGAATATTTGATTTTCATGTGAGGAATTTGTCTTTTATACTTCAGAAAACAGAGAACTAAAAAGAAGGCTCAAACACAGTTCTGATAGGAATTCTATACAGAGATTTATACAGGTTATTTCTCCTTGCATCAGCAGCAGTTGTATAGAACAGGTAAAAGTCCAAGACTGTCACAGGCCTGCAATGATTTTTGGAAACACTGCTTTTGGTGATTTCAAATATTTTCAAGGTGTGATACTTGAGACTGGATTTTCAGCAACTTCTGAAGACCAAGACACTGCTTAAAGTGTCAAGTATATATGTCAAGAATTAATAGAGCCAGCTTTTATACTCACATCTGAAAGAAATAAATTAATTATTTCAGAAGATATAGAAAAATTGGGTTCTTTAGCAAAGCACTTATGAGGAAGCACACTGAAGAATTAAGCAAATGAACATAAGGTATGCATATAGATAAAATGGGATAACCCCCCCGCCCCCACATCCCCAATACTGTGTTGTCCAGATCCCAGTTTAATTTATGAAGAAGAGAGCTAGAAGAATTATTCAGCTCTTTGGTCCCTCAGTATTTTTCAACTAGTTTCCCCTAAGTTAAAATAAAGTCCATTGTAACTCATCTGCAAAGTACAAATACTGTGTGAAGCAATTTTGAAGCAGAAAGACAACTTTTTCACAATACTGTATGCTGCAAAATCTGTAACTAAGTCTAAAATAGACTTTTTTTCTCTTTGGCTTAACCAAAGTACAAAAGGAGGAGGTACAAAAAAAAAAGCAAGTAAAAAACAATGTCCTGTGTATTTATAGATTGGTTATATATAGTCCATCTGCAAATGCTGAAGTTCAGTTTCTACAGTTCTTCTTTAGTTCTATTACATTTTGAAGGCTATGAGAAAAGTAACATTATTTTTATGTAGATTGCTAATGCTACTCCTGTTAGATGGAAGACAGATAATTCAAAGGAGAAACTAATATACAAAGAAGATTTGAATTCTTCCATTAACTTAATATCTTCTCTACAGAGGAGCGTCTCTTTATGTAAGATCAACATTTCTCAATGCTGTTCTTTGTCTTTCAATAATCCTTCTGTATCTTTCCCTTTCACATAACTGAAATCAATATTGTCAGCTAAAATTGCTTCCTAAATTCTGTTCAATGAAGATGAGTGATAGAGTGCAACAGAATAGTAATTAAATTCTAAAATTTGAATTTTTTTTTCCTCCTCATGACAAAAAATTGTTAGGCATTATATTCCTTCTGGAAAGGTGAAGAAAAATGTTGCATAAAACTTATTGACCAGCTGTCAGTAAAAAGGTGATTCAAGGACCCTAGTCCCTCTGATCTCCATTGCCTTGGGTTTTTTCTTAATTAAATCAGTCTGCAATTGTATATAGTTAGGTATAAAACTCAAGCCACAATAAAGCTTGAATAAAGCTATATAAAGAGGAGGAGAAACTTTTATGGGTCTTACCCTTGATGAAAATATCATTTTTGATAAAAAGCTATATACATTTCACTTTATAATAGAATTGTTCCATTATCCAGCTAATTCAGTCATGTGAAAAGTCTTCCTCAAAATTCAAGCAAAAAAAGCTTTTTCAGTATTCATTTACCTGGATGGTTTGCTGGAGGAGTCTGTCAATTTGCCCACTGACTAGTGAACTAGTCACCTTAGCGGGGTTTTCCTGCCACATGACTCACACCTTCAAAACAGGAAAAAGAAAAAAATATGCGATATTTTACTGCAATTTTTTTCATATTCAGCTGCCATTTTGTTTTATTTATTTACAGTAGGGCCTTGATGGAACAGCCGTAAAATTTTCTGGAGTGCTATGCATCCTCTTAGTACTTACAGATAAAATCTGAAAGTGTTTATACAGAGAAAAAAAACCTGCAACTGTTGAAATCAATGGGTTTGAAATTCTTTGAAGAAAGTACTTGGTATTCTGCTTCACGAAATTATTAAGTAAGTTTTAGTCTTGTGCTCTTGCCAGATGGAAGTCTACTTTAACATTAAAGAAAAATTGTATGATTGGATAAAAATTGGCAATCATCCCAAGACATTACTGAAAAGACAACTTTGCTTCAGAGTCCTTTACAGATTTTGAAAATCCAAATGTATTAAATGATTGTCCCTTGTTAACACCATTGTGATGACTTCATCAAGGAAATCCACTGAATTTTTAGGCAGGACATCTGCTGTGGGGAAGAAAAAAGGATTTGAATCTTTCCCAAACTCATATCAGTCCAAGTATGTATTACTATTATCTTTTAATATAGTTCTTACTAATTTTTGCAGTTCTAACATCAGATTTACTGGTGTATAGTGTCACTCATCATCCCAGGAACCTTTGCACTGTATTAGCCATTTTCCAGCTGTCTGGTGTTGACATAGTCTTTAGCAAGAGGTTATATGTTCTGCAGTTAGCAATTCAGCTACTTCATCTTCAAATCCATTTATAAACACTCACTGATATTTTTCCCCTTTATTTCTTTTTACTATATCCTCTTACTGCAAAAACAATATAGGATAGGTATTCAAACTATCCATCTTTTTCTTCTTTGTGGAGTACTAGGTGAAAGATGTAACATCAGGACTCAAGACTTTGAGTTCTTTATCATACCTACTACTTGACTATATAGATGTTTTCCCTTCTAGTAGCTAAATTCTCATGTCATTTGTTTTTGGCAATGCCCAGGATTAAAATCTCACATGTAATGGTTAGCTAAGTACCCAGCTCATGTCTGCATCTGCCTAAAAGTGATTTTAAGTATTTTTTCTACCTCGGTCTCACCATCATGGCCAACTCCATTAGACATTTTTGCAACTTGTTATATAATTTCTCTTCTTCCCTTACTGCTCTCTTCAAAACAGAGGTGTTGCTACCTGTTTCCACAAACTCACTTATTTAATAATCTTATGAGATAGAAGTATCCCCTAGCATGTGAGAGACAATGCTGTAGATCCCTTCTGTGTGATAAAATTTTAAATCCCACTGAGCAGGATCGCTAATTGCCAAAATATAAGGTAAGGTTTTTTCAATTACTCTTACTGTAGAACAGAATAATTAAATAGCCACTGCAATGCTCTTCAGACTACTGGCAGAGGAAGTAATTTGGGACTTGGAAACCTGGATTCCAATCCCTGTACTAACAAGTGTTTAAAGTTCATTCTATTAAGTGTTTTATTTCAGAAAACTCCTTAGGTTAGTGGCTAAAGCATAGAGCTAGGAGACACACAATAAAACTCATCAAGCAGAAGGAGATATTGACGCTATTTGTTCTGCAACTTGGGCATGTGCTGAGCAGGTGAAACATTGCATGGGCACTCCTGCATCCTGCTTGTCCTTTCTTCATCCTCTCTCCATTTTTGCAAGGAGCAGTGATGAATTCTGTGCCCCAGGAAACAGTTTGGATGTGGGATCTATCCTGGCATGGATAGATCTCATCTCATTTCCCTGAAGTGCCATCACCCTTCACAAAGCAGTTGCCTGCTGGCTAGCTTAGGCTCAGGTGCTGCATTCCTATTTTGCAGTTAGGTGATTAACTCTTGAAGTATATTAGGTAGGTAAAGTTTCAAGTTGTGATCAGCAAGCAAAGGGTTCCTATTATATTAGTAGCTAGATACTCAAGAACAGTTATAGTGCTGAGAAATACAGCTTTTACAACCACTGTTGATGTGATGCACAGCTTTTGAACCTTTAATTCAGGTCACAGAGGTCAAGTGATGCTCTGTGGAGCAAGGTCTGTATTCATAAATGAGGAGTTTCATTGGTTAACAATTTTAAGTATCACTTATGTCCTAGAATAATAGATTTCATAATTTAATGAAATTATTGTCAAGATATACTCAGGTGAGAGACAGTATGAACCATGATTAAGAAATCCATCTACTAGGAATTTTTCTGGAAGCAGAAACTTACAGTATGCAAGCTACTGAGCAGTTATTCAAAACAGACAAAGACTGAAATGAGAGAGGTGTTCTAGGATACGTAATAATTGCCTACCTTAAATGAGCACCTTTTCAAATTAAATTCAAAAATTGAGAAAATACAAAGATTGCACACTAACTCTAATTTGGATTCTCTTCTAACAGTTCCTTCTTTTGCCAGTGGTCTTGTCTGCTTCACTGATCTTTTATAATTTCTCAAGTATCTGGATTATTATTACATCTTTATCCCAGTTTGGTCATACATTAGTTCTCCACTGGCTTACTGAAAAAAACTAAGAGGAAAAAGGCAATGTAGTGGCTAAAATCACCCCTTAAACACTTCACTCTTACGGTATTCCAGGCATGCAGGGATTCAGAGAAAACTAAGACAACGTAAAAGGATTTTTAATCAAGTTATAAAACTGCTAATATTCTCCTAGCCAAATAAGAAAGCTTTATTTATATTACTGTAAAATATGCATCTTTAACTCCATGACCACCTGGAAATGCTACTGCAATAAATATCATTCCTACATGCAGGAGCTGGGGGAAAAATACAAATAGATAATTCATGTTTATTTATTAACTGGTCATTTAGATTTAAATGCCTATTGTTGTTTTTCATCTTGTGATCTCATTCCTTCATATTCTGAGGTTCATCAGTGATCTCATTCCTACATATTCTTTAGTTTGTCAAAATGAACAGAACTCTCTAGTAAAATAGATTTAAAGGGATCACTTTAGCATAAGAAATTTCTAGAATTACACAAAATTGTTATCAGGTAATTCTGTTCCTGAACATTACAAGAAAGCTATATTGTGTCAGGCAACTATGCAAGACAAAAGAAGTATTTGCTTCCTGTAAGAAGTAGACATAATCTTATGCTTTGAATCTCCTTGCCTGTTTCATTCATGAACATGTTCACACAATAAATACATTTATGCAATCTCTTTACACAGAAATACAAGAGTACTACAGCAGCTGGACAAACTCAGTAATATTGTGCAGAGTTCTTCATATTTCTCCTAGAAAGTTCTTCTCATCTACATGGCATATTTTTGTCCACTGTGATATTGTTACTGAGAAAGTACTCTCCAATTTTCCAGGGCATCTGATTTAATTATTAAATGCCTGTTTTCATATATTTTCTTTCTTCCCGAATTAGCCTAATTCCAATAGTTTACTTTTAATGTATATTATTGATATTATTTTAGAAAAAAGTCTTTACATTCAGGGGAACACCTGAACTCAGGCTGGAATACTCTTTTCTGCCTTGTACTGAAAAATAAAGTCTTGTACTAGAAATAGGAAAGAATACCAAATCTGGTAGCACAATAGTAATTGGCTTATTTTCAGAATTCCTAAGCAGCTGATATAATTGTCAGTTTGGCAAAATATATCAGTCAAGAAGTTCCAAAAGATCTGTCACACCACCACCAAGAGTTTGACATAATTTGCAGAGTACCTGAGTCATATCCTTCACAGGTATAATAGAACCAAATCTGTCCCCTTGACTACAGTGCTCTGTCACAAGTATTTTTAAAAAATGTGAACATTCACAAGCCTCCTGAAAAGTAAACTGGGTTAATCCTTGCTCATGCCTTAACAGGAAAGAGGATGTTAAGAATGAGCTCATAATTACTAATCCTGTGTTCTTTGCTTGGACTTTGGAGATAAGCTTGGTTTCAACAAATGACATAAAACTAGGAACCTTAGGAAACTACTGCTTTAATGTAGCAATAAATGAAGAATTTTTAATGTTCTTTTACAAAATCACCTGAGGTAGGAATATTAGACATTGCTGTGGGTAACTCAGTGAACAGCTTCAGTATGCTGTCACAGATAAAGATGCATTTAAAACAATAGGGTGAAGAATAACAAGAATAGCTTAATAACTTTGAAGACACATCAGTAAGCATTCTGCTCTGAAATGCTGCCCTGGACATTCCTTCTCAAGGAGGTGTTTCAGTCCTAAGTGTGACTAAGAAATGGATAATATACATAGGCCAGGTATAGAAAACACTTTTGAAAGAAAAAACTACATGGATGGACTTCTCACTTCTTAACTTTTTTAAATGGCCTTCTGTGTTAATAACACAATGTTATTAAAATAGATTTTTTTAAAATAAAAGAGCCTAAAAATAAAATGCAATAAGAACAAAAGGAACAAGACCTGTGTCTCCTTTCTCTTACCAGAAAAGTTAGCAGCAAGTGAATGAAATATTAGAAACAGAATTATTCAAAATTTATAATGGAATTGGGTTTTTTTTCTAAAATTTTTCCTGAACCTTTACAAATTATTATCTTGGGGAGTCTGATCTCTAATGTCAGAAAGATTAGAATGTGGATAGGTCATCAATTTAGATTTATAACTAGTGTTTCAAATAAGAGACCTTGGAAGAGGGATCCAACCTATTATCTCATAGCAATGACTGCCAGAACTGTTACAGGGCACTTCTGAGACCAGACAGGTCTGCAGACCCTGTCAGCCTGCTGCATTCTGGAGATGCTCTTCCTGCCAGAAGCAGAGCTGCTTCCTTTCTCCACATCCACTGATCCAGCCACATCAATCACCAAGCTTCTGTCACCCACAGCATTTAAAGTCATGCTGAACACATGCCCTAGCAAGGTGAATGGATTGTCCCCTTATTTACTGCCAAGTCCTGAGCACCATCTATATACCAAATGTCTGATCAACTTCCATCAAAGATAGGATACTCTCCTAAACTTGGGGTCTAGACACTGCCTTCTCCTCACAGATTACAAAGAGGGGCAGCCCTGGTGCTCACAGGTCTTATCTGCTTTCTGCAGCTGAGAGGAAGGACATGTCAGCCATCTCTATCATATGCTGAGGACCTAGATCAAGCTCGTAAAAATGACAAGAAATTTTCACTAGTATGACCATTCATAGAAGAGCAAGTACTTTACACTGATTAGCCAGTTTTCACTGCTCAGGAGTTAGGCTAAAATGGTATTTGTATTCTACAGAGATAAAATGTTCTCCCAGAATTTAAAACTGGCATTTAATTACAGGCATTCTTGCATTTAAGAAATTCAGACATGGTGACCCTCAAATTGTTTATGTATTGTATTTCTGGCCAAAACATCACCTCTCCTTTTAAGCACACTTTTCAAACACTGTGTCTCAGATATTTTTTTAAACATCTGCTGTCACATCTATTTAGGAATTACAGCTTTTTTTATCCCTCATGGCAATTCTTTCCACCTCACATAATTCATCTCTATAGTTCCACTATTCCTTCACAGTGACTGCTGTCTTGTTTTCATTTCTAGCTCTGCTGCCATGAGTCAGTTTCATACTACAGACTAGAGACCAGTAAGCAATACTGTTCTACTTAAAAGGCTTTTACCTGCTTACAAGGAAATTGTTTATGAGCATATTAGGGGGCATTTTCATGCAAGTTCACACTTTGCATCATAATAAACAGAAATTACCCTCTTCCCTCCAGTGTGTGACTGTGCAATCACTTTCAATGCTTTAGTGCCGACCTTCCCAGCCTGCCCACAGCCCTGTTATTACATAAGTACACATGTAGAAATAAACGTGTATTGGCAGAGTTTGTGTCTGCCAAAAGCAGCTGCCCTTCTGCAAATGTAAATCACTACATTCCATTAGAAAATGACACCTATATTTGTATGTCTCTTTATTAATGCCTCTTAGTGCCTCCTGTATTTCGCTTGCTGTAGATCTATCATCCTCATCTAGAATCTGCAATTACATTTGCCACTGTCTTCTAGGACAGATTTCAAAAGTAAGCCTTTGGACTTTGTCTACAAAATACATGTTTACTTGTGCAAAGAGACACTTCTGTAGAAAGACATGAGCAAATATTATCTGTCATATACATTTGATCTGTGTAAAAACTTGCCTGTAGAAATGAAAGCATTATACTCAAAGCAGTTGAGCTAGAGTAGAAGGAGTAAAACTAAATAGTTTATTACTAGTAATTAGTTTATTACAGAGTAATTAGGTAATTTAGGTTTACATCAAAATAGATTTAGGAATTCTTTTTAATCCCTAATGAAACTGGAAACTGAAAGAGGTTTTGTGGTTGCAAATAAAAGAAAATAGATAAACACATATTTTCATAGATGTCATTAGTCTCTTCCTTATTCCATAATCTTACTGCTAGACTAAGCCAGCAAGGACCTTGAAAACTTCTGCATTTGTTTGGGAGATCCAGCCCCGCAGGGCAGCACAAAGTGGTCTGAGCAGAGACATTTTTGTGCCACCCTTTTGGTATTTTTGTGCATTGGATAGATAGCTGTTCATGAGTGCAGAAGCAGAAACAACAGTGTTCACCTGCAAGTCTTAGCTGCCAGACCTCAAAGGCCCTCATGCACTAAAAGGGAACATGAAAAGGGAACATAGAAGCACTGCTTACAGTTGATTATTTGAGAAAGCAGAGATGGGCTTTATTGATTTGTTTTTGTGAATAAGCGTAGACAACGTTTTTATAATATGGGTTTTTTTCATTAATGCCACATTTCACTTTCTAAATAAAATTTGTGGATATTTGAGTCAAAGAGAAAGTATTTTTTCCTTTTTCTGTTATGCAAAATGTGCTCATAAAGCACAATTCCTAAAAATCCTGCTGAAGTTGAAAAAAAAAATTGCCAAAACAGTTTTTTTGAAGTGGGTCTTCAGAGTAAGTAAAGAGTGCATACAGAGACTTAAATTTAATTCTTTTAAACTAGCAGAAATATAGCAGCTCCACCTCTTGGAAAAACTGTCCTGTCAGTTATGTAGCATGTTCATGAGAAGGGCAGCAGGGCAAAAAACTCATCCAAACTGACACATGTATATTAGCTGGATGACAAATGAATTTGATGGCATTTGTCTTGTAGTGAATCCTCCTTTTCCCACATACCTAACATATATAGGAGAGATTATATGCTGAATTTAACATGCAAGAATAACAGTGACTATAGGTCACTACAGGTGACTACAGATTGGCATGTTTTAAAGTATAAGCAATCCTTGAATGTCAGATTAAACTCCCAGAGATGGTCAGAAATTTCTAGCAAATAATATACAAGCCTCAAAATTTCAGGGCAATTCTGAAACTAGCTTTAGGATCTGGGGCTCAAAGTGCTTCCCTGAGCATTCAAATGCTGATACTGCACTGAAGCAGACATAGAAGCCCGATCATGAGAAAGTCTGGAAATGACCAACTGGTTCCTTTGGCTCATCCAAAAGGGACAGCACTGGATGTTGCTGCAGTTTGGTGAGTATATGCACATTGCTTTTGGAAAGGTGCCTGTTGAAGGACCTCTCTGTACCTCTCTGTGGGGGTGGAGGTGGGATCCTGTTCCTGTTCTGATGAGAGTGACTGATTTTTGTTTAGACATGTGACTTGGGTACTTTCTTGCTCAGTGACCCGATGAATCATCTCATATTTCATAAGCAGACAATTGTAAAGGGAGGAGACTGGTTGTTTCTTCCTTTAGTTACAATACAGCTTGATTTTTAGGACCTGCTTTCTAAGATGGAATTCATCCAGGCTGGCAGAAAAGAAAATAACTTTTTCTTCCCTACTGTGTTTAAGCGAAGAATACCCAGATACATATGCCTTAGATTTAAGAGGCGAACACAATAGCTGATGGTATTTAAAGGAAAATATTATGCTCCCACCCCATATGGAGAGAGTTCTGAATAGAACCATTTGTTAAGTGTTGGATTTGTGATCGTGTCCCTGTCCTCTGTTCACACTTCTCACTAGCTGAAGCTCTGCACACTGAGGTTGCTGCACGCTGTATTCCACATCCCTGAACTCCAGAGTGGGGATCAAGGGCCTAGAAACAAGGTACATGGAGGTGCATGTAGATGTTGCCACTCCACCCTTCAGAGAACAGGACTTGCTGAATACTGGAATTCTGTTCTTGAAAAGACTTTTCATGGTCAAGTAGTCTGTAACATTTCGATGACTTGTTGCTTTCAACACTGTCACTGAGACAGTACAGGAAGACCTTTTATCTAATGATCACAAATGGGAAAATGGATTCCTATTATGAAAGGCTTTCTACTCCACAAGACAGGCTTCTTTGAGATAGAAAAAGCTAGTTTTATTTAGACCAGCTTCAACACTGATAAATTTTCGATACTAGTAAAATTTTCTGAGAAAGAACATTCAGGTCATACTTTGCAACAGTAACAGCAAAGATTTCATAATTTAAATAGGAAGATTTTTTCCACATTGAACTTGGTTTTGATCTTCTGAAAAGATAAATAATCTAACATACTAGTCAGGGTGAAGAAACCACACTATCTATATATTTTGCATGTTTGCATCAGACTACTCTAATGTAGAATATATTTTGAATGTGTGAAGAATAATAATTTTTTAATTTAACAACAATAATTTTTAAAAAGTAGTTTTTCTGTTGAGAAATTTTCTGGTTATCCAAACTCCTTAAAGGAGTCTACCGTGTTATACGTATTTTAAATATCACTTTGCTAATACAATAGCTACTAATCTCATATACTGGGTTGCAAAGATATTTTTTACCCATCTGGAAGGAATTAATTGTAATTTTGTAGAAATTCTATTTTCTGAACAGGGGAGGATTTTTATGTAAAAGTTGTTGTGTTTTAACCCCAGCCAGCCAACAAGCCCCAGGCAGCTCCTTGCTCAGTCCCCCACCAGAGAGACTAGGAAGAGAATGGGAAGGTTAAAAGCCAGAGTACTCATGAGTTGAGATAAAGACAGTTTATTAGTAAAAACAAAAGCCATGCACTCAAGTGAAACAAGATAAGAAATTATTTCACTGCTTCCCATGGGGAGGCAGGTGTTCAGCCATCTCCAGGAGAGCAGGGCCCCATCATTCGCAGTGCTTACTTGGATAGACAAATGCCATCACTTCAAACTTTCCCCATTCCTCTTTCTTCCCCCCAGCTTTATGTACTGAGCATGATGTCACATGGTCTGGAAATCCCTTTGGTCAGTTTGGGTCACCTGTCCCAGCTGTGTCTTCTCCCAGTCTCCCATGCACTCCCAACTTCCTCACCAGTGTGGAAGTACAAGAAGCAGAAAAGGCCTTGGCTCTGTGTAAGCCCTGCTGAGCAACAACAAAAAAATCTCTGTGTTATCAACCCTGTGTTCAGCACAAATCCAAAACACAGCCACTGTGAAGAAAATTAACTCTTCCCCAGCTGAAAACAGCACAAATGTATTAAGCCCTTTCACTTTAAAATTAGTTTTGATAACTAATACTGTCTAGTCTTTTCCTCAAAAACACAGCAAACTTTTGGTTGAATAATATTGAAATAAGAGATAAAGTAGAGAAGTGAGAAGAATTATACTTCAGGGAATGCAAATTTTATAACATTTCCCATTAAGTTCTGGAATATCACTTCAAATAGTTGTTGAGCTGTACAGCTTACCCGGCCAGGGCCAGCTTGAAGCAGAGGGTGTTTGAGTAACTCTGTACTTTAATAAATGCTTCCCTGTCTTCTACCACCTCAGAAGTGCTTTCAAGTAACATAAGTGTACTGTTTCCTCGGCAGCAGGGAAGAGTGAGAAGGAGGGGTAATGTGAAAGGTAGAGGAGGGAAGAAAATAAAGTACTGCAGGTACTGCAGACATAGGAAGGAAGGAGATGCTCTTCCCAAAGTCATTTCTCAAACCAGCCATTTAATAAATTAGAAAAACAAGCACATAAATACAATCGACGGTACATTGAGTAGGAAGTGTAACTGCAGGTAACATAAAATTGAACATTTGCTTTCATCTTTTCTCTGCTTCCATTTGTTCTGCAAGTGCATAAACTTTCCAGACTACTTGTTAAAGAGAGAATTTCTGTAAGCAGGACCACAGTATACATTGATATTTGTGTGTGCTATGAGCACATCCATAAAATTTTAGGTGTGATGATGACAGCACTAAACAAACAGACTTCTGTGACAAGAGATTTGAATATGCTGCAGAAATTGCAGACTTTCAGGGTATCAGGAATGCAGAAACAAATAAAAAATCTTCCAATAAACACAAAGAAGCAAGATTACATTTTATATGTTTTGAATTGTGAGGGTTACTGGCTGGAAGAACCTACCATTACAGATTTGAAAGCATTCATACACACCTGATAGAAGCAATGTCCATCTTTCATATTTTACAACCTAATAAAGGAACCTGTTATTAAGTAACCTTGAAGGAACTTTCCAAATAGAACAAAGAAAATACAAATCTATAGCAATTCTGTTCTTAAAGCTAAACAGAGCACTAATGATTAAGTACCTATGGGGGAAAAAAACCCCAACAACCTTATTTTTAAAACATGGGCAAATTTAATTATTTAGAACCAATTGCTACACAAATCACAGATGACATATTTTACAGAGAGAAAAAGCATGGCTAACCTCCACCTCTGCAAGGTATAATCCTATATTTAGATGTAAGTGCTGTCTCACTGGATTTAACAGGTCAAAATGCTGCAAAAAAAAATTCTGCACAGTTAAAAGTAAATTCTTACACTTGATAATCCAATACAAGCTAAAAGTCACTCTGTGCTCTTGCACAAGCTGAAATAGGAAAAACTATTTAAATACATTAAATTAGCATTTCAGTAATTGTACTGAGTTATCTGAGTTCTGTTACAAAACTGCAACAATTTGTGAGAATAAAAGGCAGTCTGATTAAACATAATTTAAGAGTCACCTGCTGAGCACCTGAATCAGCTGGCTAAAAAAGTATTAATGTTGATGCATTTAGCTAGCTATGAAATTCTTTAAAGTTGGCAGTATCCCTTGATAATGAAAAAAAAAACAAAGGAAAGAAAAGAAGTCATTAGGTGTGTGTGACCTTCAAGTACTATAAAAATATCCAGAAAAGATGGAAAGTGAATTAAGTGAAGAAATATTTTTACCAGGTATTTTTTGGACCACAGTCAATATTTTCAATATGTATAATAAAAAAAAAAAATTGCTTTTAGTAACAAAAAAATAAACCCCCATCCCTTAATTCCCCTTAATTGGAGGAAGGACATGAAGCAATTCTAGATATCTCTTAAGCTACATGCCTATGAATGAAGACATCCCCAGCCTTGAAAACTTTCGTTACTGTTTTAGAGCTGTTGTCAATCCAGTGCCCTTATGTGCCACGTCCTACACATCCCAGATTACAAAAGGTTTTAAACTGGAGCAGACTTGCTCCATTGGTGGTGTTGCTGGAGAAGAAAAAGTGCAGAAATAGTCAAATTGTATAAAATCAAAAGTAGAAACAGCAAAGCACCCATCCTCCTAATATGCAATTGTATTATCTGCATGGAGTCATAGTATTTTCCTTGTCCCTTCAATGTGGAACATTATCAAAAGGTCTAGGAAATAAGCATAGGTACAGGAGAGGTGGTATTCCAGTTAGGGTATATAATTACATGACACCAGTCATTGCTGAGGTGAAAGTTAGGGTCTGGTGGGTAAAAGCCCTGCCAGATGGTATAGAAAAGGCAATTTACACACGTGGTTCATGCAGTTAGTTTCCATGCCCATCATCTCAGCAGCTATACTGCAGTCATTTGGTATGGTCTCAAGAGCATTTTTATTGCTGTATAGATACCCTTGATCTTGTATTACCCTATATTACCCTGGTGTTATCTCTGTTTTTATTAATGTGACTCTGCCTTTACTGAATGACACCTTTCAGTCTAATATTGAGCTCTGCAATGCCTGGGGTTTTTTTGTTTGGTTGGTTGTTTGGTTTTTTTTTGTCATTGGACAAGGCTTTTTCCTTTGCTACTTTCTTAAAAACTCTGGGTGTTGTGCAGAATATGCTTTGAGAATGGAGTTTCCTTGGCTTTTTTTTTTTCTTTGTTTCACTTCCTTTTATTTACTGTATTTTTATATTTTTGACATTATTATGAGTTCAGAATTCTCAGTTATTTTTACAGGAGCTTGGCATTAGTAGGGGCAATAGGGTAACGGCCAATATAGCTTTCTAATATCTTTTATTGTTGTCTGTAAGTGTTGTATCTCCGTTGTATGTTGCTATGTGAGCTTTTCAAATGACCAGCCGATCCACGTCACTTCAAATATTTCAGTGGTTTTTATCCTCCCAAAAATCTAATTTTTCTTGTGTCTGTTGTGTTTCCGGTCCTGTTGTTAATACAGTTTAGCTCAATACCGCTTGGCAGTATTTATCTTGTTCTTGCAATTAGAGAGGTTAGGAAAAGAAAATCTGTTTTCCGAATATCTCCATTAATCATAATTATCAAGTGAGATCTGCAGTAACTGCTTCTCTCTTTATATTAAGGTGTGCATGCACATGCATGTAGACATACCCATGTAAAATCAACCTTTTTGGCACAGCAGATACAGGCCTTATGACAATCAGTAAGAGCAGTTCCACCAGTATTTAATGAAAAGGTAGAAAAAACCCTGAAGTTTTATCCCAAACAGATAATGTTTCTGTCGTAGGTGTTCACCATTGCCATGTTAGCGTGATTGAGCAGTTCTGAGCTGCCACACTAATTAATGTGTGGTATATGAAAGAATGTAACAATTAAGTTCGCATGAAGAATAGATTTTTTTTCAGAAAACAAACACATTCATTCTTTAAAATGAACTTCAAAATTATTTAGCAATGGAAGATAGAATAGCTAATTTCTGTTCTTTCTCATTAATCATGCCACAGGAGGGAAGGTTTATTTAGCTCTGAAAATGCAAACTCTCCACAATTCTTAGTTTATACCTTGAAACTGTGATAAAATACCCCAGACTGCTCAATGAGACTAAAGTGAAAACCTGGCTTATCAGTTTTCTAGCAAGCTGTGTGATGAGTATGACCTCTTGTGTTAGACATGGGAATATTCATATTTTTTTATTCACACAATGAAACAACCAAGACAGTTGACTAAATATCTAAAAGCTTGTAGCAGCACTGTCCTTGCATTTCAACAAATAAACAGGATAGCAGAAGGAGAGGTATAACATTTGGGACTTGTGACTTCTATATATGAGTTAGAAAAATAAATGCAATCATTTCCCCACACAGCATAAAGATATCAGATATTTTAGTATAACAAGACCTTAGAAAGATTTTTTTTCTTCTTCTTCACAATTCTAATATAAGCTTCCATGATCAGAGTAGATGAAGTTACAGGATAGAGCTTTGGTGACTTCTAGATAAAATATGGAGATTTACAAATTTCTTAAAAGGCTTTTCAAGGTAAACTAGGTCATGAGCATTTATATCCTGGTAAAATGAAAGCTTAAAAAAAAATTTTAAGAAAAATTAAGGACATAGCATGAACAGAAAAGGAAAGATGCCTTTAAGAAAAATTAAGGACATAGCATGAACAGAAAAGGAAAGATGGAACCTTGCCTATCTAATTTTTAACTAGCTCACAAAACATGTATTTTGAAAGCATGGTTCAGCAAGACTGAAGCAGAACAGTAGAAGCCCAGGTTCCCTGGGATTTTAATTTCCAAAGATTCCTGAGATTCATGTGTTTCAAAAAATAGGCAAAATTGGGACAAGTAGGACAGAATTACAGCACCATGTTTTTTCAAAGAACATGGAATATCTGAAGCTGTGCTAAACAGCCAGTTCATTCTTAACTTGGCTGTTGGTGTTCAGGGAAATTAGTGCAATATTGAGCATCCAGATATACTTCCGTGTAACTTAAAAACGGAAAGTATTTTATCATTTGTGTAATGAAGTTTGTGTAGATTTCTATTCAAAACTTGGTTGTATGACAAATTTTTTTTTTATCACAAGACATTATGATTTTTTGTATCATATATATTCCCACTTATGAGTTCTTTTTCAAAATAACATGCTATGTAAACATAACTAAATTTTGGTCTGTCTGTAAATAACTTATCTATACTGTAACGCATGATATTTACTACATTAGTGAGGGTTCTTTCATTGTGTGGGTGATACATGTGCTTGCTTTAAAAACTACATCTTGATTAGGAATTAACTTTAAATTTTATAACAGAGCATATTTAAAAACGTTGCTAATGACACTGCCTCACTCATTTTTCTAACCTACAACTCACCTAAGGATTTCAAAGGAAATTGAATGTCACAGGAGACACAGAAATTATAAGGATGCAGGCTTTTATCCTAGAAAGGCTTGGTGGATTTTGTCTTTAACATTAACAAGAAATTAAAGATGTAAGGAAGTCTTCCATGGTATCAAATATTGACTGGGAAAAAAAAAAACCCAACAAAAAACCCCTCTCTTATAGTCTTGCCTAGTTGACAGTTGACACATCTGTAACAAGGTAAACTACTTCTCATTTTCATAATTCTTTCCTTAAATAATCTTTCCTTAAATAAATGCAGAAAGCAGACTTTACCTGATGCAGACATGTCTCTGCCTAACGGAGCTGCCAGAGCAGATTACTCAGTGGGGGCTTGGGAGGCAAAGAAAGGGGAAAAGGCAAAATGGCAGCGGACAACCAACTTCAAGATTGTGCAGGCAGTGCATGGCAGGGAGTCGGAGACGGAGAGGACCTACTTAGTGACACCGGTCCCGTTTCACGGTACAACTCCTGCCGACCCGGCGGAGCAGGTCTCCAGCCCTCGAACCACCCCCGGCTGCCGCTGGCCTCACGCCCCGGCTGCGCCTCTCCCTCCTCCGGCTGAGGGAAGAAGGAGCAGCCGGCAGAAGCCGCGCGTCCCCCCCACCCGTCCTTCGTGACAGGCCCGGCATGTGCCGGGAAGGGCTCCCCGCCCCGCGCCGCGGCCGCGGTCCCTTTCAGCCCTCCGCGGCCCGGGGCGGCGGGCGCGGAGCGAGCCCGACGCTGTGTTTTGCAGGGCGGCGGCGGCGGCGGCGCTGCTGGACAGCTCCGGAGCGCGACGCGGCGCCCATGTTCCGGAGACGGCGCAGATGTGAGTGGGGAGCCGGGGAGAGACGCCGGGGAGAGCCGCGGCGGAGCCCCTTCGCCGACAGGCGGGGGGGATCCCGGGAGGGAGCGCGCTCCCCGCCCCCGGGAAGCCCCGGGTTTCCGCGGCGCGGGCGGGGCGGGCGGGGGGCGAGGGCAGCCCTCACCTGCGGGGGGCGGGAGGCGGGATCCCCGCGGGCGGGGGCCCCGCGCCCCCCGCTGACGGCGCGGCCGCTCCGCCCCCGCTAGGTGACGTGATGCCCGTTGTTTTGGTGCGCCCGACCAATCAGACGCGGCGGCTGGATTCTACGGGAGCCGGGATGGGCCCGTCGTGGCGGCAGCAGGACGCTCCCCTGCCGACCGTCACGCATTGCGCAGGGTGCACCACCGCCCGGTCCTCCTGCGGCTTTAACGGCCCCGGCATGGACCCGCCGCGCCACTTCCCGGCGGGCTTCGGCCCCGAGCAGCAGCAGCAGCAGCAGCAGCAGCACCAGCAACAGCAACAGCAACAGCAACAGCAACAGCAGCAGCAGCAGCAGCAGCAGCAGCAGCAGCGCCCGCCGGCGCCGCCGCACTGCCAACAGCACGGCCAGGACAAGCAGAGCCTCCTCCAGCAGCAGCAGCAGCAGCAGCAGCAGCAGCAGCAGAGCCCGTGCCTCCAGTGCAACAACTGCGCCTACTACGGGGCTGCTGCGGCAGCCGCGGGGGATAACCTGCCCCTGCTGCTCCGCGCCTCCTCGCCGCTTTCGGGCGCCTTTCGGACGCACTCCTCGCCGCTGTCTTCCGCCGCCTCCTCCCGGCAAGGCAGCCAGCTGAACGTCAGCGAGTTCACCCCGTCCAGCCATGCTGGCGCGTCCAGACAGCCTCACCAATATTCCCAGTACCACCAGTGCCATAGCCTGCAGCAGCAGCAGGCAGCCAGCCCCAGCAGCAGTGTCAGCAGCAGCAGCACTCACCATCATCATCACCATCACCATCACCACCACCATCACCAGCAGCAGCAGCGCCGGGAGAGCAACCCCTTCACCGAAATAGCCATGAGCAGCTGCAGGTACAACGGCGGCGTCATGCGGCCGCTCAGCAACCTGAGCTCGTCCCGCAGGAACCTGCACGATCTGGACTCCGAGTCGCAGCCGCTCCAGGCGCCACTCGCCAGCCCCGCCGCCGCTGCCGCCGGCTCTGCCCCCGCCGCCGGCAGCCCCGCCGCCCCGGAGATCGTGGTCTCCAAGCCCGAACACAACAACTCCAACAACCTGGCGCTGTACAGCTCCGCCGGCCCCGGCCCCGGCCCCGGCACGGGAAGCTCCAACAACGGCGGGGGCAAGTCCAGCAAGAAGAAGAACCAGAACATCGGCTACAAGCTCGGGCACCGCCGGGCTCTCTTCGAGAAGCGTAAGCGCCTGAGCGACTACGCGCTCATCTTCGGCATGTTCGGCATCGTCGTCATGGTCATCGAGACCGAACTCTCCTGGGGCGCCTACACCAAGGTATCAGCTCAGGCGGCAGCCGGTCCCACCGCCCGCGGCCCCCGCCCCGTCCCCGTCCCGTGGTGTCCCCGCTGTCCGGTGGCGCGGTGCCGCCGGCCGCCTCCTCGGGCCGGGGTGGCGGTGGGGCGGAGCGGCCCCGCGCGTGGGTTCTCTGAGGAACGGCGGTGTCTTTTTCTTGCAGGAGTCTCTGTATTCCCTCGCTCTGAAATGCCTTATTAGCCTCTCCACGATTATCCTGCTCGGGCTCATCATCGTGTACCACGCAAGAGAAATCCAGGTAACGTTTCCTTCTGTGGGTCAGGGAGCGTGGCTGGCTTAGGTGGGGGTGCGACGCGGTTTGTCCAGGGGAGCTGTGCTGGTAAGTACTGGGCACGTCCTGCCGCTTCAGAAAGCAAGCGTGGTCTCTGCAAGGCTGCCGAAGTTGGTGAATGAACTTCAGCCCCGGAGACGGGCACCAGACGACGGGCAGAGAGCAGCCAGGAAGCTTTGCCTGCTAGGGAATTCTGCCTGCTAGGGACTGTTGTCTGCAGTTGTGCTATAGGGTTGCCTAGCCTTAAGGTTATAACCTGCTTTCTAGGTGATGTGCCTCTCATCTCGTGCAGCAGATGTGCAGCAATAGTCTTTTATTTTTCAGTGACTAAATTTCATGTTGTGTGTTTTCTCTTGACAGTAAGGTTAATGGTCTTCACTGTGCAAGGTATGTAATCCTCAGTGAGCTGTCTGAAATAGGAGTATACTCTAGGAGAGTGTTTAAAAGGAGGGGGATGATTGATATTTGACTTGTTTTATTTAATGCTGTAGTGTCTAGGAATGTGACCAGAGAAA
This sequence comes from Molothrus ater, assembly GCF_012460135.2. NCBI lineage: Eukaryota > Metazoa > Chordata > Aves > Passeriformes > Icteridae > Molothrus > Molothrus ater. The sequence continues at coordinate 53,076,802 of NC_050511.2, forward strand.
AGTGTTAGGAAGGATAGGGCTAAAGGTAAGAGGAACATAATGGTCAAAACTATAGAACAAATCCCACAGATACTGTTGCAGGTTCTGTCCAGGCGACTTAGTCCTAATTTCAGTTGCATTTTTTTCAACCAAGAAATTAAAATGTAGCATTTCAGCTCAACCAAACAGTACAACAGACAGAATTCAAAGTTTTGAAGGAAAAAATACCTTACTCATAGATATAGTGCGTTTGCTTTTTCAGAGACTCCTTGAGCTGAAGACTGAAATGTCAGGTTTCAAGGGCAATGAAGACTTTTCCACTGGTACCATTCAGTTAAATTAAAAAATAAAAAATTAAGCATTGTATAGTACAATTCTTCTTCTGTGCAAATGAAAGCATGTAGTTTCAACATGAAATGGTACATGATCTACTAAGGGTAGTGTTTGAAAAGTATTGTGTCACTGAAGACTTTTTGCCAAATTGAATCATGTTATACAGTCTTTGCACATGCAAAACTTCTCTTCCTGGCTCAGAACCCAGTTTTTCTGCATTAATGTCAAAGATATTAAAAGCTGTTTAATTATATTGAATAAAAAAGTGTTCTGGAGAGAGAGCAAATTTATAAACTACAGGACTACTGATGAACAGGTTTCTTTATCAGTATAAAAATAAATAAGTAGCACTCCTGCAGTGTGGGAGCCTTATCTGGTGTATCTTCCCACAAATGTTTCTTCAGGCATGAACAGCAAACCTTAAAACAAGCCCTCTCTAAATGTTTAAAATATTCTATGCATTTTTCAGAAACTTTAAATGAAGAATTTTATGGAAGATAAATAGTTGAACGAAATAGTTGAATGAAAATGAAATAGTTGTAGGTCTGTGCAGGTACCTCAGCTTATACTGAATAGTTACTCCAAGATTCAGTAGTTTGTTGGGTTTTTTCAGGTAAGGATTTAAAAATTTTCACTGTCTTAGTAATCAGATCCCTTATGGATCAGAAAAGAAATATTTTTTTTAAATTGTCATTCCATTTTGGTTGGTTTTTTAACTGATCATTTTAAAGAACTTCCTCATGTATGCAACTTCATGGCAGGAGTTGTGCAATCACATGGCTTAATCTCGGTTAATGTAGTTTTCAGTGCTGCCGGACAGAGGACAAGTATACCTGCCTGTAAAACTGAAATACCCCATGTTTCAGAATGAGAGTAGTCATGACAGTGCCTGGGGGAGCTGTGACTTCAAGAGGTTCTGTCATTCACATCAAAAATGAAGAGAACTTCTCTGTTTCAAGGAGTTTGGAAGGAAAGGATGTAGTACCTTCTGTAGCTGTTAGATATCTGCTCTCTTTTGAATTTACGCATAGTGTGTTTTTCTGCACACACCTGACTTTTAAAAAATATGATGATGAGAGTGCAGGACGAAGGCTATGTCAATTCTATGGTAGTGAAATCTATGTTGCACTAGACACCAGGGGAGAAAAGGTATCTTTAAAATTCCTTGGCTAAGTACATAATGTTCTCCAGGCAAAAGAAGATACTGTGTAACCCTGATAATGTAATGTTTTTTAATGTTTTAAACAGTCTTTAAAGCAGACTGTTTTCTGAAGGCAGATGTGTAATTAATTCAAGCAAGTGTTCTGCTCTGTGCAGAAGAATGAATAAGGTCTGTAGAACAGGGCCCACAGCTGGCTGGTTGTGTCCTGGAGGATTTTTGCACCAGCTATTAGTCAGTCCTGTTCCCATTGAAACATTCTTTTCTGATTATTGTCTGAAACATACTTAAGTATTTGTTATAGTGTAAATAAGCAGGAATTCATTGAGAGAGGAAAATTTGTTCCATAGAAGAGAAGAAGGTGGCTGTATTCAGCTTGCAGCTGAATGGTGGTGTCTTTCATTCGGGAGCAAACTAACCTTTGCGTAAGTGGATTTTTTTACAAAGCATGAGGCAAAGAAAAATGTTGGGAAATACAGAGCTGACAGTTTAGTGATTATTACTGAGCGCAGGATGAATACTTACTGAAAAACTACTGTTGACCTAGAATGCTAGCAAGTAGAATTCATCTTTTTCATTCTTTTCAGTAGTCTTTGACCTTGATTTATTGGTAGGAAGATCAAACAGCCATGCTGCAAGGATGTCCATGGTACAGTGCCTAGAAGCACAGCAGGTGGCTTTAGTCTTCTCTTGAAGTGACATTGCTGGTATATTTTGTTTTGAAAAGTCAGCCAGTTAAACCAGTCACTGAAGTTTGTCTGCCCCAGACTTGCTCCTTTTTTTTAAGGGAGTTGGGAGGGAAGTTAATAAAGGTTTGCCAAGATTCTTCCCAAGGCGAGAAGTGATACAGCAGCGTAAGACAACTGAGTTTCCGTCCCTTCTCGCGGTCAGACCGCATTGTGTGTGCGGTGGGGTGCTGAGCACCCCGGGGGCGGCTGGGGCGGTGTGGCCGCCGCCGGTTCAGCACCGCAGACAGCTCCGCGCGCAGCGCCCGGCTCGGGCGGCGCATCCCGCCCGGACATCGGAACCGGGACCTGCGCGGCCGTGCCCAGGGCTTCCCCAGAACTTACACATCGCTCTGCATCTGGCAGACCAAAGTCTCCAGAAGGGTGGTAACTGCAGTGTTTAGACAAGGCTAACTGTAGGGATGCTGAGTAATCTTTGTGAAATACTGGAACTGTTTAAACATTGTCCACAAATACATTTTCAGGGATGGCACTGTACTAGCCAGACTCCAGGAGTAAAAATATGAGCTGTTATGAATTTTAATAAATGTGAATTAGTGTTAAGAATATAGCCAAAGTCAGTTGAAAACAGTTGGGTTCAATTGTTAATTCATAGCTTACTTTATCATTTCCCAAAAAGAGGATAAAAATTGTGAGCAAGTTTGCTTCACATCCTTCCCCCTTCTAGAAAAAGTCCTAATGAGCAACAGTAACAGAGTTAGAGTTGAGGCTAGTGATAACCCCAAAATGTGTGTTCACTTTTTGCTCCATTTTTTGTTTTGCCTATAATGCTGTTAAAAACATTACACTTGGGAGATAATGAAATATGCATCGCTCCCTCTCCAGGCCTGTGTGGTTGTTGATTCAGTTCTTCAGAACAAGTGCTTTGTGTTTGAAAGATCAGCAGGAAAAATGTAATTCATCATTATCCCAGCCTAGAACAGGTATTTCTCTAACTGTTACTCCAGTTGAGAGTTTGAAGAGGTGAAAGAGGGAAGAGCTAAAAAGACAACATTACCCAATTATCATAATATTTTTTGATTAATTATCCACTTCATGCATAAACAGTTTGTTACTTAATACTATTTTACATAATTAAAGCAGAGGCAGTATGTAAAGTAATTAAAATTGTATTCTTTAGAACTTACTGTTCCATTCCACATTTCTCTAGTGGAATTCAATTCATAAATAAAATGGAATTTAAGAAAGTTTTGAGTGGCAGTTTACAAGGTAAATCTTTGGTTTTATAATTTTATTTAAAAATTGACCTTTCTGCCTATCTCTAGTATGGTTAGAGATAGAAATGCTTTTTAACTATGCACCCCTGAACCAGTACTGACACTTTCTTGTATTACAAAGAGCAAAAGGATTAAATCAAAAGTCTGTGAGACTGCCATTTGGAGGTCTTTAATGTCTTTTGTTGGGCATTCCACCACAGCTGAGCATCTCTTGAGAGATGGTGGTCAGTGGAAGAATATATCCACTGGAACACTTCTTTAATGCTGGACTGCTTAGTGTACCCTTTCTGTAAATAAACATACTGCCTGTCCTGAATAATAGTAACCTGAGTATTGCTAACCTGTGCTGTCTCAGACAGCATCTGGGCTTCTTTTTCTTTTCCCTGATACAGATGCTGTCACTCATGCAAAAACATGAAAGCTGTTGGTATTTGTTAAAGCTAATAGAAGTCTTGTGTGTATGTGTGTGTGTTATCCGCTGAAGTTTCTAACCATATTTGAAATGTATTGCTAGTTCATACTTTGATAGAACACCCATGGAAAGGCTTGCAAACTCCAAGGTTAAGGTTAAGTTATTGCTTGCGCAGCCGAGCGTCACTGAGCTGCAGGGAGAAAGCAACGTCAATCCCAATGCTTCTGAAGTGGTGGGATAATAATATGCTACTGATAGATTTGGAGTGAAACATTTTCAGTTGTCACTACCTTTCTATAAAATTACCACAGCTGAGACCCCAAATGTCTTCCTGAAGAATCAAGAATCTTCTTTTCCCTGTGCCTGAAAACTTGAAAAAATGGAACAGGCAGTATCAGGTAACAGAAAAGAATGGAAATAACAACATAATACCTGTTCATTATGCAAATACATCCCATCATGCATGATGATAATAAGCACAGTTTATGGGAGTTTCATTATTTTACTGGCATCAGTGGAAAGTTTTACAGTAAAAATTATGCATTTGTGAACAGTTAAATCCCTTACAGTTTCTTGTCATAAGAAGTAATGCTTCTTCTACAGACAAACTTATTTATTTTTAGTTATCTGTTATTTATTTGTGTCTATCCATGTAATTGTTTCACCTTCACTGGAGTGGTACATGTGTATTTCATTGTCTTGCTGGCAATCTTTTGACTTCATGTGAAGTTCAACTTGTCTTTGCTTCGGTATATTGAAGCATCAGGGATTGCTCACAGAGACTGTAAATCTTCAGCTTAAGAAATGAATGAGTTAGACTAAGAGCACAGAGAGCAAGTCTAACGAAAAACTGCTGCAAATCAAGAAATAAACAGAGTGTTACTTAGCCTGATCTGAGGTCTCTTGGAAATTAGTGATTTTTTTTCTAATTATTTTAATAGATTTTTAGTCAAGCAACAACAAACTCATTGTGTGGCAGTTGATCAAGGATATGGTAACTTCATGTGCAGATTCAAAAATTCCCCTTTACCAATTAAATGTAATACACATTTCACTTCTGTAATGAACAGCAGAAAATCACACAGGAATCCAAGGAATCACACAGGAATCCAGTGTCACCGTATTTGACAAATTAACAGCATATCTGTCAAGTTAACACTGTAGAGTATTTTTGTGAAAACGCTAAGTTTCAATTCTGTTCAGTACATTTTTTATAGCTTTATGTGCAGATCCTGTTGATGTAGGAAACGCTGCATGTGCCTGTTGTCTCAGAGAAGCAGCAGTGGAATACATATGGCATGGAAGGCAGGCTTGAAAATCCTTTAATGGTGATCAGCCTTGGAAGGGGCAATAAGGTTAAACATATATTATGTCTCTATTTCCCACAGGCTTCATTAAATCATAGAAGGAGGTGGTACGTGGTGGTCAGTACACTGAGTGGTTGGTCCAGCCATACCTAGAGTTATTTATTTATATCTGGTGTTGTTCCAACCATTTTTTAGTGAAGCTGTTAGAAGTTTTTCAACACATAACAAAGCATTATGAGGTGTGAGAAGGTATGTCATTGTCACTGTTGGAGGAGAGAGAGCATTGAGAACTTTTGTAACCAGGAATCAGATTCTGGATTTGTATAAATTGTGTAGCTTAGCTGAAATCAACAGATGCTCTTGTCTGCAGTGTTAGAGGCATTCTGCATGCCCATCTTAATGTGAAACATGTCAGATCTTTCAGCTGTGGGACCTTCAGATTAGGAAATTCTATTGGGTACTTGACTACAGCTCTTTTTTGCCTGACTTTAAGTGAAAGTGTGCCAGAACCGACGAGTATACATAAATGCCTTTTTGGTTTTGGTTCTGGTTTGTGAGTGATCTATTAAATGTTGTATCTTGGGCTTTGAGTTTGATTTGAGATGTATTTGACATCTGTTTTGAGTGAAGATCAGAACAGGAATGGCTGCTGTTTAGGACTCTGGAGAATTAAAAGGTTCTCTTTCAATCAGCTGTTTTCACCATTGATGATAAAAGTTGTCACCTTCCCTTAGGAAAGGACAGAATATTGCTCTGAGCCTATAAAGCTCCTTTTAAGATGTAAATTACCACTTAGAGAAGAGGCTGTAACTGATCTTGTAACTAGCATTCAGGTAAGCTGGAAATATTGATCACTGTAAAAATTTAATTAAAACATTTATAAAGTGTTCAGGAATTTTGTGAGGAAGTTTTCACAACTTTTTCCTATGGAAAAGAGAAAAGTTGCATATCATGATAACACACACAAATAGAATTGAATTTTTCTCATGCCTTTTTTTAAATTTAATAACATTACATTGAAAAATATGAATGGGAAAACTTATGTTCAGTAAAAGTGATATGAGAAATCCAGATCAAATCCTTAACACATAATGAGTGCTTTAAATTGAAATGCTCTAAAGATCCAGTTAATTTAGATATTTGCAGATATAGTTCCCTTAGTGTGATTATTCTTCTTAGAGAAATATTATGATGTATTCTTGATTCAGTTGTGTAAATTGACTCAATGTCCCACTGTTTTAATGAAAGCCATATTAAGAGATTCCTTCCTGTGTCTCTCAGATGCTCAGAAGAAACTGTCATGAGGACACACTTTACAGCTTAGAAATAAATATTTTGTAAAGGCAGTAGTCAAATATGAACATCTTATATTTTAAACTGGTGTGTCTGAACCCAGACTTTTGCAAACAAAATTGTTCATTTAATGTCATGCCTAAATATTTTCATAGTTGCAGAGTATCACACATTTGTAACTAACTGATTCATTCACTTCTTCCCTCTTGAGCAGTCCCTGTAATTGTGCCCTTCATCTATGTGAAAACAATCGTTAATAAGCATAGTTTTATATTGACATTTTATAGAAGGGCATGAGTATTATATATTCCATGAAGGATTGAGAGCATTGGGTTCTGAAGAGCAATGGCTGTTTTAAGAGGCTATATAGTGTAATTTCTTAAATATAGGTCATCTTCAAAACTCCTGATTGTGAAAGAGTATATTTGAAATAAAAAATAATTGAGAAGTAAATATATGTGGGCTCGTAAGTACAGATTTTATTTTCACCTTTGTATAAAGAGCTTTGTGACCTTTATCTGTATTCTGCAAAAAATTATGCAACTGTGTGTCTTCCATAAACAGTTATACCTCAGTTCTGTGGTTTGATGAGAAGGTGTAAGATAGTCTGAAAAGAAGGAAAAACTTTTCCAGCAAGTATTTATATGGTTAAAGTATTTCATTGTAAAAGGCAATTATCTGGACAATTCCTCACTTTTTTTTTTTTTTTTGTCACATAAAAGATGTTTTCATGAAAGGGAGCGCAGAGATTAAGAGTTCAAGTGCTGTGGATAAAATCTGGGGATGGGTTCATTGCTAAACTTGAAGCTTAGGCTTGTCTATCTTGTACTCTTATGATCAGATCAGTCATTTGTCATGTAAATAAGACATTGTAATTGCCATCCATCTATTTTCAAGAATTATATGCCTACTTTAGCAGATGTCCCAAAACCTGCAATATATAATGAATGCAGTGTTCCACAATATGTTCTAATGAGATATGAGATACTATTCTTTATGAAGCATTTTATTCCTATTAAAAGTTTTATTCCATCTTTCATAGCTCTGCAAGTTCTGTAGCATTACTACAGATCTACACAGTCATTTTCACCTGCCCTATAACTGACCTCTTATGGTAGTGTCTTTCAGTAGAGTAATGCATTACGAAGCAATGCTTCATTTTCAGTCACTTAGCAAAACAAAGATTTGTTCTAGTTGGTGAATGGTATTTCTTGTTTTGTGACAGTTGTTAATAGCTGTCAATAGCTTTTAAGAATATGGTCTCTTGCAGCCAGAGAATAAGGCACGTCTTTAATTAAAAACAAAAATGGTGCAGTAACTTTGATTCAGGCTGCACCATCGTATCCACAATATAAATAAATAAATACAAAATAAACTCCACATGCATAAGAAATTCGAATTCAGTCTGGGAACCTGGAGAAAGACTTAATGTCCAGGTGTGGCTTGACAGCAGAAAATAAATTACCTTCTACCTAGACCTATTAAAAAAAATATTAGAAATAATTAGAAATAATCCTGAGCATTCACTGATAGCATCTAAGTTTAATGACATTTTCACCAAAATTATTATCACTGTGTTTCTGATACAAGTACTAGTTATTGCTTTTACACCAGTCATGAACAATTGACTTCAGAAGTGCATCTGTATTTTGGAGTATCTAAATTTAGATATTTTGGAGTATCTAAATGCTTTAAAGCATTTCAGTTGAGAGCAGCCTTATTATATGTTAATGATTTGATCCTCAACACCTTTGTTATCATTAAAATATTTTTTCAGGGGGATTTGAAAACTCTTGAACACACACTGATTTATGAATATGCTAAAGTTCTCTTAACTGACTTTGCCTTAGCCATTTCTCTGCAGTAGCAATAAAATTCAGTTTTAACCATGCAGCTACTATAGCAAGATTGTAGTGGGTTCTTTCTTTGTAAATTTCTTCATAGTTTACTACCCATGATTTTTTTCCTGGGCACTACATAAGAAGTGGACTGCTAGAGCAGAAATTCTTGTCCATTCAAATTCAAGTATAACTGAAAAGGTACTTATGGCAGCTGCTATGGAATATAATCCTTATCTGAATGGTGTCATAGGTAAAGTGGGTTCACACTAGGACCACTCCATTCTTTTGCCCATATTCAGGATTAAGCTTTATAGTAAAAGCCAGTAATTTGCACTCTGTTGTAATTTTTGCAGTATGATAGTTTAGAATAATTTAAACTTCATGTGGTATGATAGACGAGTGCTAGACCTGATGAATTGCCAGATCAGTTTCAGTGTAGTTTTAAGACAGTTTAATGGCACAATGTTTTGAAAAGGTATTGATATAAGACTACCCATGCCCAGTCTGGTTTTCATATTCAGTTGTCAGAAAAGAAAATGGTTCTCTTTATGGGGAGCTGTACATGACTAGACATTTGTCTACCTCCCAGCAACAGAATAGGATGCAATGGAGTCAGATGAGAAATTTAACAGTGTGGCTGTCAGCTGGCAGGCCATTCTTCTCCCCCAGCATTTGGCACTGGAAAGGAAAAGAGGGGACAGGGTTTTTTTTTGTATACAGGTTGTGTCAGCAAATCCAAAATTAATAGTCCTTGCATTTCACTGGTGGCTTTTGTATGTATGTTGTGGCTGGCAACATCTTATGTCAACTGCTGGACATCAGAATTTTTGCTGCTCTAGTGTGTCCCATTGAGCATAAGGGTTGTGAAAATAAAGCTTTCTGAAACATTTGAACAGCAATTTTATTTTTAAATTGTGGATGATAAGGGGGTTGGCTGCAATCAGTGCAAGCATGTTTGATGGTTTTGGTCTTCAGAGATATAAAAGAAGTAAGTTTCTTTGAGAACAGAGCATCATTTACCTGAGAGCTGCTGTAAACCAGATTTGATGAAGCTGTAACATTCGAATAATTTTTGGGCAGCAACAAGAACTTTGTGTACTAGGCTGAGACAATTCTTTTCCCTGAGGAAGCAGGTGCACTGATAATTAATAGTGACCAAGTAAAATGGTATTTTACCTATTAAGAAATGCAAATAAATGCCTGTAAAGAAACTTGAGCCTATATTTATTTAACCTAGTGTTGAAAACTGCCCTACTTAAAGATATTTTAGGTTGATCTTTGAAGCAGTTTGAATACTTCATCTGCTATACAGTTTAGCCAGAAGCCCACTTTAGGCTTTCTAGAGGAAAAGATATTAAGTACATACCTTCTTTATTGCTGCCCTCTCAAAATTTTATTTGTCAGGATGTATTACAGAGACATTTGAATAAGACCAAATGCCTCTAAACACTTGGAGTTAGAGCATAATTATGCTTATTAGGATTTTTAAATACACAAGTACTTTAAACTCCATTCTGCTTTTCCTTCTGCACAACATACTTTTCCTTATTTTAGTGGTCATGCTTTAGGACAATACTTGGATTTTATATTTCTATATTTGTAGTTGTTTTTAACATATGCTTGAATGAAATTCTGGGTTAAACTGTATTTCCAAGATAGTAAAAACACAGAGACCTCATGATTCCTGTGGTGCTGATGTGTACTCGCCCACTGTAAATAAAAATGTAATTAGTATAAAATGACCTCGACATTCAAACTTTCTCACATACATGAAGTATTTATGGTATAAGTAAACACTAGAGGAGGAACTGAGAAGACAGATTCTTGTGTATATGATGTGTTGGTACTCATCATTTCCTAAAAACAATTTCCTATTTTAGAGTCAGTGTTGTGCTCCTTTGGCAGAATGAATGAGTTAGCTCATCTTATTTAGCCTCAGATTCAGTGTTTCTTCCTTTAACTCCTGTCTCCCCTGCAAAAATATTGCTGGTTTCTTCAGAAAATACATTCTTTTTTAAAATTGATTCCAGTTTTCCTAGTAGTAATGAAGCTGATCATCCCTGAAGAGAGTGAGGCTTCTCTCACAGTGGCAGATGGCAGTCGTTTTGGGAGATGATGATTTCTTCATGCAGCGATCCATAGAACAAACTATTTTAGTTCTGAATGAAGAAAAACAAATCCTAAATGAAGAATTGTAAAATAATTATTTAAAATTAATAACATAAATATATTGAAATGTAGATTCCTTCCAGTGACTTTTGCATCTGCAAGAAGAATGTAGAATTAGAATTACTTTATTTCTCAGGTACTGGAAATGGAGAAAAACGTATCAAAAACTACTATGTTTCTTGATATATATTTTTAAAGTTAGTTCTGCAAAATAGCACAGTTACTTTGTACAAAGATGTGCTGTGTTCTTCATGTACAAAGTTTTTTAACTGTTGCTCCAGTGCAAAGCTAATACAATCCCTTACTTTGATATCAATGTTTCCATCCTTGTACTACCAAGTTCACTGTAGTAGTTGAAGCAGACCTAACACACCAGAAGAAATTTTTGAAGAGTTTTTTTTGTTATTGTTATTAGAGATTATTTCATTAGCATGGTTGTTTGTTCAGTGTGATTTTTTTTTTAATTTGTGAAAGTAGACCTAAGCAATCCATTTACTTTGCAAATTTCCTTTTTAGATGTAACAAAACTGGCACAATTTTTGTGCACTCTTTTAGTAGGGAGAGAGTGGGCCAGAGTGGGCCAGCAAAAGCACAGGGCAGTGCAGGTTGGCAGCTGATGGAAGCTGAACTCAGAACAAGGTGTGGTCTGGCTAGCTTAGGCTACTGGTAGGTTTCTTAAGGGCTGGCTACACCCAAATAACCTTGCTCAGGCCTTTAAGATGCTCCAGACCCTTCAGCTCTTTGGGCCTCCTCTGGACCTTCTCCAGCAGCTGCTTGTCTCTGTTGTACTGAGGAGCCTGGAACTGTACACAACACTCAGGTGTGGTCTCCCTAGGACCCAGTAGAGGAGGATACTCCAGGATTTAACCATTTATAACCTCCCTACCCTGCTGGTCACGCTCTTCCCAATGCACCCCAGGACACCATAGGCCCTCCTGTCCACAAGGGCACTGCGAGCTCATGGCCAGCTTGTCATCCACAAAGATTCCCAGGTGCTTCTCCACAGAGCTGCTCCCCAGTAGGTCAGCCCCCAGCCTGTGCTGGTACTTGTGGTTGTTCCTCCCCAGGTGCAACACCGTCTACACTTGCCTCATGAAATTTCCCTGGCCAACTCTCCAGCCTATCAAGGTCTCACTGAATGGCAGCACAGCCTTCAGGTGTATCAGCCACTCTCCCAGTTTTTTCCTTTCTGTCTTATTGTTCTTGCACTTCAGTGATGTTCAGAGCTTTGATAAACCATGCTGCTTCTGTATCTGCCTGGAGGACATTATTGATTCTCAAAGCCAGGCACAACAGTTTTTGGAAATTTCTGATGCTGGATGGAAGTCTTCTTCATGTGGTAATTTAGGGACTTATTTTCGTTGTTTTATATAGCACAGGGGGTAGGATCTGAAATGCTGGCATAATGAAATAGCTGTTAAATTAATATTGTTAAAGTGAAGGAATACTTTTCATAGACATTGACAAGTAGAAACTCCTGTTTCAGTCAATTCAATTGAGTCACATAGTGCTTATTTTGCTGAATATCTCAAATTAATATACTCACCCTGAGTGGTGGACTTTTATTTATGGAGCTCTGATTTGTTCAAAGTTTGTAAAAATTCATGTAACTAAATATCTCTCTGTTGATTACAGATCTGAGGAGGCTCAGCTGTGATTGTTCAAGCAAGACTCCAAACAGAATTACACTAGGAAATTGTCATGTAAAATATCTGTTTAATAATGAAAGTGAAAAAACCCTGGTTTTGTTTTAATTTTGTTTACAATCTATTATTAATAGTAAGCTCATTATCTAATTACTTTGATTTTTTAATATATTTATGAGCTTTTGATGATTTCTTAGCTCAGTCCATAATTATGCTTTTCTTAGGGGGTTCTCTGTATCATTGGGAAAGAATCCTGATATCTTGGAATGTCTTTTCTATTTTTTTTGTAGTCCTTGGATTTAGATTCTTAATTCTGCATAGAAAATAAGGACATTATCAGGAGTGTCTCACCTTCTTTGAGTGCCTAGAGCACATATATGTATATGGAGAGACCTATATAGCAAGAAATTATGTACGTCCCAGCAATTGCTCATGCTATAATGGTCTTTTGGCATTGTAGGCTGTTGGGGGGAGGAGGGGGTGTTAAGTTATTTCATAGTTTGGGATGAAGAGTACAGCTGAAAATCTGCCCAGTACCATTTAAGAATATTGAGGAATGCTTCTGAATATCTTTAGAGAGAAAAAGCTAAAAAGAATACTGTTAGCATGTGGATTAAACCAGAAGGGAAATATGGGTAGGTGGAATTTAACTTCGTGTGCTTATGCAGAGTTTAACCCTATGTTATTCATTGGTTCTAAATTATTTTCTTTCTAAAATCTCTCCCTTTTTTTTAATAATTATCTGAGGGATAGATATTAAAAAAAGACACAGACAAACCTGGTTAAGAGCATTGTTTAACACACACCTGTTCTTTTTGGAATGATTGTGGTTATTAGTGACCTGTCAGAGTAACCAAGATGTACTGTTCAGATGTATTTTAGTGTGAAATTTTTGGTACTGCATTTCTGAAAATATAATTCACAAAGACTATAAATTCTCTGAGCCTCTTTTCCCCATCTCTTCTCAAGATGATAACATTTAAATGCAGTATTTAAGAGGGGGGCATGTTTAGCCATCAGGAATCATTAACGAATCATTAATGAAGTTTGCTTTACATACATGCTTTCTTTATAGCAAAATATTAATCATTGTAAAAATTTTGCACAGAGATGTCAAATTTAAATGTACTACACAAATAATAATTTTTGGGCTGAAACTAAGTACCAGACTTTTAAGATCTTCTGTTTAAACTGGGATGTTTATAGTTGGGATGGGAATATGTGTGTTCATGCATGTGTACATATATAAGTAAAGAGCAGTCTGGCTTCCTCATTTGAATGAACTAAGCATGTTTCATTTTGTAGATAACTAGACCTTGTGGATTAGTTTCTAGTTACCTCCTAGAAAGTTTGTTTTTTATTCTGGATATGGAAAACATTCTGGCAAATACAAGATAGGCAGTCCCCCATGTCATTTGTGAAAAAATGTATTATTTGCCTTCTGTGCTTTGTATGTGCAGGAGTTTGATGCCTCATGACTTTACATATGTATTAAACCCACTAAGATGTTTCATCTAGGGCATTGTACTTAAGATAAGGAGTACAGCAGCTTCCAGAAACTCCTGGAAGGCTCTTCAAGGTCAACAGGCATTTGGGTGACTTACAAACTATTTGATTACATGCCTTCTGATGATGTAAGAAAGTAATTTCCATCTCCTAGTTAGAGGCGACTGTGCTAAAGGCTTTAGATGGCAATCTCCTGTCATGACTTGAAAATGGCTTTAAATAATTTTTACTTAATGAGGTGCTCTGGGACACTAACTTGGCTTTTTGGACTTGTGAGACAAAGAGTATCTTCTTTGTCTGCCATAATGTTTTTATTTTTTTGATTGTGTGAATGATACTTTGTGTAATACACACTATAGAAAAATACTGGATCAAAAATTCTGGTAAGTCATCAATCCCAGAGGCTATATTTTGCTACTCTTAATCATAGTCTTATCAGTTCTTTTGTAAGATTTAAGTGACTCCAGTATTTAACCATTTTTAATTTGGGTTCTTAAATTAAACAATTGCAACAATTTACCTGTAAGCAAAGTTGATTTCCTTTCTCCAAGGAATGCTTCCAGCACTACAGCTGATGCTGCCTTATCACTGATTATTGCTTCCCTATTACTCCTGCATTATTGTATCCCCACAGTATTACAGCAGGGTAGTGATGTAGTTCTCAGGTTTCTTCTTTTGCCTGCAAAGGCATTTTTAAAACATGACTAGTTTCCTTTTTCTTTGCATTCAGCAACATTTAGAAAATTAACTTCTCTCCTTTTGTTTCTCTCCTTTAGGGAGTCTCTGATCCAATTTGTCATTGTGTGCAATCTGTCTGTTTAGAATGCCTTTCTGTTTTTTTCAGTCTGGTGTTATATGAATGTAACTGTATAACTCACAAGTGTTATGTAAATATACACATACCTATCTATATAAATATCTGTAATTTTTATGTTTTTAAAGTGGAACATTAATTCTGTGTCTTACATTCACATAGAAGATGCTAGAAATACATTACATAATTCCAGGTGAAAATACCTTCAGAATTGTTCACATGAAGTGGAGACATAGTAAAAGTATATGAGAGTTCTATATTTGGAGAACCTTGCAGGACACTAATGAAGTACTTGCATTAGATTTTAACTCTGAATAATTACAAAAAATTTGAAAACTATGAATAGGCATAACATATGTGACCTTGACTGAAGTTCATCCTTGTCTGTGAAGTGCAGGACTCAAATCTACAGAAAGGTTTGATCACTCTTTTATTAAATTCTCTTTTTATTACTAGCATCATTCTCCATTCAGATGAGGAGTAGTATCTTGAAATCAATGCATGATTATTACAGCCAGATTGTCTGAAATCAGCCAAGAGTGTGCGTACATACCCTTTGAATTGTGCTGTTCAGCTGTCCTTTCTCTTCTCCCTTCATTTATGTTCCTCACTTTCTGGAGTGGAAGTATACATAGCCAAGTGCAGAGGCATGGACAAATACCTCTGTATCTTCCAAATTAGAAGTGAAGCTTGCATTAAATAGATTTCAATATTGCAAGCATATAAAATGTACATGGAATCCTGTACTAGTTTCTGTGTCATTTTATTATGTCTGACCTTAATTGTTATCCACAGCATGTGGTTGAGGCCTTTTCACGTTCTGCAGTGTTTGATATCCATCATAGTTTGAACCTAGGCAAAGAACTGTAACAATGTCATCCTCATAAATGCAATTTTGAACTGTCAATATTGTTATGAAATAGAAATGTTTTACTGTATCTGTGTCTTTGTGACTAGCGGTGTTTTCTGCCTTTCCTGTTTTTACCTCCTAAATCTCATTATATGACAGGTAAAGGTATTATAACTTTAAAACATATATATTAATTTTCGTGGAATAAATTGTCACAGCTAAGGTCACAGGAGGTCGATAAGGATCTTCTGTGTCCATAAGCATAACCAATCCACTGAGATCTGCAGAGAAATTTTTCTCTATGTTTCACTTTAGGATTTCTTCTGCTGACAGGTGACAATGTTATCAAGTATGTATTCCATAATGATGTCTCAATGTTTTTAAAAAATTCAGTCATAAAATAACATTACCTCCTCTAAAATGGCAAAATCAGATTTTAATGCCTGTGTTTAGCTCAATGTTTTTCTATTCTCACCTTTTAAATCAAATCAGTACTGAAGGTATAATTTTTCATTAATTGCCTTTCTGCATATAGAATTCTTTTTGAAATCTATGAAAAGCGTACATAAAAATGGAGGAGAAAAGACCATTGCTTTTTTCAGCAGATTTTGAAACTTTGACATGTATTTGATATGTATCTTACAATTGAAATATTTAAATCCATTGTAAATTTATTCTTTTTTTTGTAAACCCACACAGCATTCGAGAAATCTGATATTATCATATTTTTTATTTCAGTCGCACTGGTTACTATTAATCTTTATTCTGAGTTTTCTAAATATCTAGATTTCTTCATGACTGATGTAACACTTCTAAGATCTCACTGCATTTGCAGGCTAATCACAAGAATCAAATGCACTGGAGCTGTACAGTACTTTGCAAGTTTGTCCCTTCATACCAAATAGTGCATTTGCTAAGTGCAAACCTGCATTGTTGTGGTAAGACAGATGTACAGACATAAATTGACCTTCCAGTATCAATTCACAAATCTAGTATCTGTAGCTTGCAGAGTGACCACAGGTAAAAGAAACGGTATGTGCTCATGGTGCATACATTGAATTCACGGAATGTTTTTTTAGCTTAATTCAACAGTGTATGACTTTGTCTTCAATAGTATTGCAGAGCAGATAAGAACTGTCTGTAAATGTGGTGAATTCACCTTGGCCAGCTGTGAGACCTGCACCCAGCTATGCTTTTGCTCTCCCTCTTCAACAGCACAAGAAGAGATAATAAGATGAAAAAGGTTGCAAGTTGAAATGAAGATGGGGAGATCCCTTGCCAGTTACTGGCACTGGCAAAAGAGGCAAAACTGGGGGGAAATTAATTAATTTGATATTTAAAGCAGACTAGGATGGCAAAAAATATGCTGTCCCACCCCCCTTTCCTCAGGTTCAACATCTTCATTCCCAACTCCGGTATCTTCTCCTCCATGAGTGGTACAGATGGCATGAGGAAGGACAGTGTGTCCATGACAGTTCCTCTCTGCCACACATTTTTTGTCACACTTTTTTTGTGCAGATGTGTGGGTCTCCATGGTCTGCAGCCCTTCAGGATAAATCTGCTCCAGCATGGGAGTTATGTGAGCATTAGTTCTTCTAAGGAGAATCTGCTGCAGTATGAGCTCTCTGCAAGTGAGCGTTTCTTCAACAAATATCCAGCTTGCCCTGGAGTCGTCTTCTCCAAGTGGGCTTCAGGAAATTGCCTCTTTTATCATGGTCTTTTTTTTCCATGAGTTCCTCTCTGTTCCTGGTGCCTGGAGCACCTACTCCCTCTTCTTCTTTTCTGACCTTAGAATTTCTAGTGTTCTTTCTCACATTTTTACTTTTACTCCTCACTGCCTGGGCCATGTTTTGCCCTTTCTTAACTAAGCTTTCACAGAAGCACCACCTGCTTTACTGGTGAATTCAGCTGTGCCCTGCAGTGAGTATATTGAAGAGCAACCCTGACCACTTCTTGCTGACATCAGCCCTGCAGTTATCCCCAGAGCCAAAACCTTGTCATCAACACCCAGTGTAATAGGATAGAGAGAAAGAAAATAAGGGATAAAAACCACATCCATAAAGACAGAAAATTATTTTGGTTTATTGTGTTCCTTAGTGTGGTTAACTTCTTTATTTCTTTTAGTATCAGATCAGCTACAATGAAACTAATTTGTGACTATCACTTTTCTAAACAGTTACAGTAGAGCACTTTTATGAAACATAAAATGAAGGTATTGTGAGGAGGATGTAGAGTGGCTTTTTGATCACTAAAAACATATACAGTGAAATCAAGCTTGTATTTTTAAACTTTTGAAAGAAGGAAGGGGGCAAAGAGCAGTGCAGATGAATGGGTTTTCAGTGTGTGTATATAGAGTTTAGGCTGCCAAAAATACCTTTCTTACATTAGGGAACACATAATGTACTTTGTCTTCTCCCCCATTATTTTTGAATAATCTAATTTTAAAAATTCTGCAAAAGTATTTTTCCCCTCTTACCTGTTTACTGAACAGCCTTGATAGGATTCAAAGTACAGTTGAAGTGGTGGGAAGGTCTTCTTTCTGAAATTGTATCTTCTTGGTACATATGGGTTATGTTCCTCTCTAAAAGAAGTCTGTTTGCAAGGTCTTGCAAATCTCTACTCTCACCTAGTGGCAAGTACTGCTTGATTGGCTATTTATTTCTTAAATCATCAGGCACATAATTTGCTAAACAGTGTGAAATGTTTTAGTACCTTTGTTGCTGAGAGCCAAGTTGAAAGCCTTGATTGTGCAACAGCCAACATGTGCATTTAATTTTCAGCTACTGGACATCCTTGGGCCACTCTGATATTTGCTGGCTATTATTTTTCATATTTTCGCGATGAGATATCTTCTTGAGTCTTTGTGCACTTTCTCATGTAGTTTTATATTTTATATTTATTATTATTATTATTATTGATTATTATTGGTGCCTTGAAGAAAGCTTGAGTACTTCTACAGAAGCTATAATATCACCTTGGCTGAAGCTTAACAGGAATCTTAAGAAATATTTTTACTTTGTAATTTAGTTATCTATTCAAAAACAGCTAAATGCTTCTCAATTTTATGAATTTAGAGTAAACAACTGATTTTGAATGGACAAGGGGTCCAGACTTTTTTTTAAATAAAATATTAAAATTTAAAATATATGAGGAATTCTGAATTAATAATGAATGAATGAATGAAAATTCAATTTCATGTGCAGTTTTAAAAATAGTGTATTAGAAATTCTTTTTGTCTTAACCAAAGCTGCATTTCCTTTCATAGTGATGTAAATAATGTCATTTTCTAAGATGGCATTTTTTAAAAATTTTTTTAGTGGTCTTTGGCAGCATAGAAAACTGTGATAATTTAAAATGGAATTATAACAGTTTTTTGAACAATGTACTAAAGTTAACCTTATATTTTATAATTTCAGTTGTTCATGGTGGACAATGGAGCAGATGACTGGAGAATAGCCATGACTTATGAGCGTATTTTCTTTATCTGCTTGGAAATACTGGTGTGTGCTATACATCCCATACCTGGGAATTACACATTCACATGGACAGCCCGGCTCGCCTTTTCTTACGCTCCATCCACAACAACAGCTGATGTGGATATTATTTTATCTATACCAATGTTCTTAAGACTTTATCTTATTGCCAGAGTTATGCTTTTGCATAGCAAACTTTTCACTGATGCCTCATCTAGAAGCATTGGAGCATTAAATAAGATAAACTTCAATACCCGTTTTGTTATGAAGACTCTAATGACAATATGTCCAGGAACTGTACTGTTGGTTTTTAGTATCTCATTATGGATAATTGCTGCATGGACTGTCCGAGCTTGTGAAAGGTAAGGTTGATTTTTTTTTCAGTTCTTTCTGTTTGTTTTTCTATTTTTTACTCCTGCTTTGTCTCTTAAATTTTGAATTCAGGGGACTTAAACATTGTTAGAATGCAGGTCCCTAGTCCTTGATAATTTGAGTGTTGGTAGCGTTGAATTTTGTGACAGACATTGTCAGGAGTGATTTGCCTCTTAATCTGATGGACTTCTGCAAAGAGATCTGTACCCCGCTGTTTACTTGTAGCACTACAATTTCATTTCAGTGTGTTGACATATTTAACACACTGGACAGATACCACAAAATGCCTTTAAGAGTAGTTGTTAATATTCTGCATTTATACCAATTTTCATTTATTTTCTTTGTGAGATGAATGTAGTGAGGATAATACAGAAAAAATAGCCAGGGAAAATGCTTGGGGGGATGTGTAATTTGAGTGTTGTGCTGAAAAAAGAAAGAGAGTGCAAAATGCAGTTGAGTACTTGGCAGGATCAGTAAAGGGGAACAGGCAGAACACTTACAGTAATATAACTTCTTCTTCCAATGAAAATCAGAAGTGCATTTGAGAGTGTGACTTTCAATTTCAGCTAGCTTTCCAACCTCCCTTTACCACAGACTTCAGTGTAGGTGCAGAATAAATGGCTAGTGCTGACAACTTGAAATTGAATTTTTCAAATATGGCTTTAAGAAAAAAAAAGGGCTTCTGATTGGATAGGATTGCTTAGGAATATGAGATAGGTTAACTCTAAGAAGACAATTAGAATGATTCTTTATAAAAGATTTAATGCCTTGGAAGGCTCTTAGATCTTGGAATTGATTTCTCCTCCTTAAGCTGAAAAATCATCAACATATTTAAGGCATTTCTACTTCTTCTGTTTGTTGACTATTTTGTTTTTTCTATTCTGTTCCATGTCTGTCCATTTTAGAATCAGTTTAGGGGAGTTACTTGTGACAGCTAAATGATTCAAGTCAGCAGTAAAATCAAACACCGTTGTGCATTTTTAAGTTACTGCTTTCATTCATTTTCAACTTGTTAAAAGGAAAAATACCTGATCTTAAAAATAACTGTAGGAATCATGATTTTGTAGTTTTATTGCTAAAATTTCTTTGTATCAATATTGTTTCCTCATATTACAGCTTGACGAATAGTTTAAGAATATTCTGAAAATACGATGTTAAGACACAATGACATATTACAGTTTCAGAATATTCCCCATAGTGGCAGCGAAGGAGTACCCTAGATTTTTACTCAATCTGTAGCAGCTGTGTTTTCATAAGTGTGTTCTTGTTTCATGTATAACTGACTTCTGCAAAGTCTCTCCTCTTTATCTCATATTCTCCACTTCTCTTCCCACCCGTTTTCTTTCAACACAATTGCTGCTCAGGAGTTCTTGAGTGTCTACTCAGGCATTTCCCAAACTGTTGGTTTGAAGTGGCTCTGAAAAACTTCAGCATCCATTGCTATCATTACATATAACTGCTTGATGATGATGGTGATGGTGATGAAATAATAATTTTTTATTAACATTTTATACATGTGCTTTCAAAATAAGCTAGTACAACTCAGTGAAAATTACTGAAAAATATTTGCTACTGTCTGATACATGTCTGTAAAACATATTCATTTGCTAGCATACAGACTGGAGGACAAGAATGTATAGTATATAAGTAACACTAAAAATAAAAGAAACAAAGACCACCTCACTGATTTTTCAATCAGGGGGAATGATGACAGCACTCTTGTAAAGTTTTGAGTTTTTTAGTTTGCTTATTTATATTTAGAAAGTGACATACTTCTGCATCACTGTTGTTCTGGGAATAAGATTATTTATTTGGTTAGGTACACTGAAGTCAGGGTTGCAAAAAGCTGAATTTTCTTCAACTCTCTGCTAAGTTAGTAATGTATTTTCCACATTTTAATTTGCAGGTGCTGTCCTTGAATTGACTGTAATAGTTTGGACAGTAGGCTGAGTAGCTACAGACTCCTCTAAAACTGAAACACAACACAACTAAAAGCAAGTTAAATATAAAAGTTAGTACTAGGTTAATATATCTCTAGCATAATTGCCTTCTGTCACTGGATCCCAGTCCAAGATTCATATTTAAAAAAGGAAAAAAGTTAATTTTATGTTTCAGAAACATTAAAAAGAATATATTTTGGCCTTTGGAATTAGATACTTATGTCATTCATGCTAGTTGCACAGCCAGTTTTTTGTGTTTTGCTTCCAGTTTTTGCTTGAGGGAATATGTAAGTATTTTGCCAAACAGATGATACTGACCCTGGATTCCAGTTACTAGTCAGCCCATCAAAACCATTTAAATCCTTAGCCCCTATGGAGGTATGAGGTAAGATAAAAGTTCTCAGAAGAAAACCTCAAAACCCCATACAATAGCCATTTATCATGAGAAAGGACAAATATGGCCACTGAATAATTTCTGTTCTGTGTAGAAATCACAGTCCTCAGAAGATGTGTCCCAAGGTCCTTATGGCTTTGAATTGCTTAGATGTTAAAAGTGTAGTTTACACAAATGAGGTACATTTTTTCCCAGCTACTCTTGACTTTTTTCTTAGTTTTAACTCAAGGGAACCTTTTTTATTTTAAGTACACTATTTTTTGTACACAAAAAATAAATTTTTGTACACAGATCCTGAAAATAAATTCTATCATTAAGAGTCTTTCCCATTTGCTGCTATATATGAAAACATAACAAATTTTAATACATCTAACAGAAATTAGGAATTAGGCAGCAACCTGGTATCTTTGGTTTGAAAAGGGGTGATTTATATTAATAAAATTTGATGGTGTTAACTTTTTCTTTGCATCACTCCAGCACCATGGTCTAGTTTCTCTTATATAGTAGCATTACATGATTTTGCATTATCAATATTTCTTTGGTGTATTAAATCATTTAACTGACCATCTAAATTGGAACAAGATGATGTTGATAAGTCATAATAGATTAAAATATTAAGATTTCGGAATGGAGAGGAAAGATTCTCATTCGGTTCCATGTTCTCAGTGAGGAGGGAAGTCACAGTAGGCGGTGTCCTTTATTGTGGAGTTGTGTGTGCTCAGCAAAAGCTGTTGCTGCTGAATGACAGCCTGGTGTTCAGATTGTTCTATTCAAAGTTAAGTTTTTATATTGCAGACAATCCTGGGAATAGGAAGGGAGATTGAAAACCCCACATTTCATAGGAAGATAACATGAAAGAGCATCATTATCCGTCTCTTGAAAGATAACCTGTGGAGAGAGGTCATGGGTTGAGCCAGGCAAGTTGGCTGTCTGAATAAAGACTTCACTTCATTAATGGTCATCTGACTGATCACTTGATATACACTGAACTAAGACAGGGCATGTGTCTTTCTCAGTGCCTTAATGACTGTATAGTTAGCTTCCAGAATGCTAATTATAGCAAGTGACATTTTGGGTTGGTGAGCAAGGTATTTTCCATGATTGGAGTGTAAGGTCATGTATGAGGGCAGAAAGTGGTACAGATAATGGTGGTGGACAGCCAGCTGAGTATAAATGGGTTGCTAGGGCTGCACAGTAATCTAGATGAGGGAATTTGGAAGGTAAAGGTGGGGAAAGCATCAAGTGTTGCTGTATACATAATGTCTATTTTGAGAGGAAGATTGCATTGCATAGGTTTCATCTTGCCTTCTCATTGCCAGTAGTAGTATATTGCTGGTTTTCATGTCTAGGCTTCATAATGAAAAGCTAAATTTTTTATTGGGTCGAACTCAAAAGATGTTTGTATTTATAACATCTCTGAGGCACGTGATCTAGAACACTTACGAGTAATTTGAATTATGAGCCCTACAAGCAGATTAGTTTTTGCAGTTTCCCATACATATGTTGTTACTCAAAATAGATTTGTGCATGGGCATCAGTTGTTTATTTCAGTTAGAAAAGTTTGGTTCAGTATGTTTAGCATTAAGTCATGGAAGAATCTGACTAGAAGAAGAATCTGAGTAGAAGAATTCTACTCTTCTGTAGAATGGGTGTCTCTTGTCTCTTCTGTGAGAAGTGGGCCACTTTTCTAGGTTGTGTGAAAGGTCGCCACTCTTTATGATCTGGGTTTTTTATGGAAGGAAGAAAAAATATTGTCTTCTGAATACACACATGGGTATAATGTGCCTGTTTCTTGTGTACCAAGCAGTATGAACCAGAAATGCCCACATTACACTGTTGTACATCCAGAGCATATCATATCACATGCCTGGCATTTCTGTGGATTTGCAGAGGAGAACTGAGAACAAAACTGGATTTTCTTCTGCAGAGAGCACACTTTTGGCACCATTTGTTGTTCTATTTGTTCATCTCTTTGACTTTTGGCAATGAAATCAGTTCAGTTTGAGCAGTTTGTTTTAGTCAGCATTTCTCCCTCTTGTCAGTTTCTGCTCTGTATTCTCTCCTTGTTTTAACAAAAACTCAAAAAACACACACATATGCAAAATCCCATCTGTGTGTGATGGTGAAATATTTTTCTGATTTCTGCTCATTCTTGTTTTCTACAAATAAATGTCTGTCTTATTTCTTGGAAATATGATACCATTACAAAGTTTCCAGTAAGCAGCTCACACATGACAACTGAGAGGCAAATGTTAAGGATTCATTTGATACAAGCTAGTGGATACACTGACACTTCAGTTGTAATTCATGAAGGAAAAAATGTTTCTTAGCTATCTAATTTCCTCTCAGTATGTATTTCAGTTCTTTACTTGTATTGAGGACCTTATCTGACGTTGTATGTTGCATGCATATTCACAAGGCCACCTTCTAATGGAAATTGCTTTTTGCATTCTCTGCAGTGCCAGTGTGAAGATTCTTGTTCTTAGTTTAAAAAAAGCAACCAAAAAAACCCAGAAAAACCCCAACAAACAAGCAAATAAAACCCACCAACAACAAACCAAGTCTGGATATTTATTTTAAGGCTATTTTTAGGCTCAGAAGGTCAGAAGCAATGACACATGATTTTCATTTTTTTCAGTCTCATGACTGTCAACAGATCAAATAGTGTTTGTGTGTGGACAGTGCTGGCTGTTTATCATGATTCTTTACCTTCCCTTGGCTCACAGCTCACTGAAACTAGAATGTCCTACTGGCAGCCAGTTTTCTTCAGTGGTGGAAAACATTAAAAGTTAAATATTCAAAACAACAATAAGCAATGATGTCCTGTCATCATCCTGACTTGCAGCTGTGCTGTGAATGAATGATTCTCTGCCTACTGGTCTTAATTCCTGGTTTTCCATACTGAGTGTAGCTTAACTTTAAATGCTAGGTTACTGTTTTATAATATTTACATCTCAAAGCAATTAATAATTAAAACCACATGTAACCAATTGTATTTTTGCTGCAAAAGTTACAAATAGACTATCAGATCCATTATTTTATCATACAATGAAGGCAACAAGGGAATCTATTCATAGAAGTACATTGGTAAATGTCTGATGTGCATAACCCAGATCCAAAAAAGAGCAATCGATCTAAATAAAATATTCCTTTTCTAGGTGTATGCAGAGGGATTAATATCTAGATAATGTGTTCTTTTGCTTGAAAACAGAACAGTTATGTATACTTAAGGGGAAAAACAGATGCACCCGTTCTGATGCATGTAGAGTTTGCTATTTTTTTAAATTCATATTTTTCTTCCCTTTGAAAATGCTGTTTGTGTATTCTCAGCAAAATAACTTTGGGATATAAGTAAAAATACTCTTCAGTTGGTTTAGGTTATTAGAATTTTCCTTATAAATATGGAAAGTAGCAATAACTGATGAAGTGTCACTGGATATAGTCATGCCTTCACAAAAATATATCAAGCCAAAGAAGATCAGTGTTTCTGTAGTCCAAAAATAGCAGATCCAGCTTTGAGGAAGGGAGTGCAAAAGACAAAAAGTTAAAAAACAAGCAAAAAAAATCTACTTGCTTAATTAAAGAAAAAAATATCTTTCTTTCAGATTAACTAGAGCAAGAAAACTTTTCTTAGGTTAAATTCCCTATTATTTACAAAGGACTTATATGTATATCAGTTGTAGAATAGAATGAAGTGGAAGAGCTCATGTACAGTTCAAAAACAGTAAACAAAGTGAAAACTATTTTTCTAAGCAGAAAAGTCTGAAAAGAGTGAAAATACTTACAGGGCAGTACTTATGTGCTTTCAAGGATGAAAAGATTTTTTTTAATTAATCTTGAATCTATAAAACGTTATTAAGAGAACAGTCTTTGTTCTGGTCAGTAAAAATGGTTGTATGTGCTCCAAATTCTTTCAGATAAGAAAGCAATTTATGGAAATTTTTTTAAATTTTTGTTTCATTACTGGGTCCAAAGTTATATATTCTGATCCTCATATTTTTAGATGTGATAACTGAATTTTTCCTCCCTCTTTTGGCCAGCCTTTTAAACTATTCAGAATATTTTGCTTCAAAATGAGTAAAAGCTATTTGACATAGTACCCCAAAAGCAATCCTTATAAAATAGGGTCATACTGAAGCAAAAAGTGATGTCTTGTCACTTCAAAATAGAATTCATTGCTCCAACAGTTTAACATCTTTGAAAAGTGCACCCTGAAGTGTGAATTTAAGGTTTTCTACTGGTTCTCTTTTGCTTCTTGAGCAAAGTGAGGAGTATAGGCCATGGTTATCACTTCACTGTGAATAAGCTTCCAATATGCTGACTCTAGCCTTAGATATTGAAGAGTGGATTCTATTGGGAATTTACGACTCAGCCCTAAAAATTCAAATTTATGAGGCCCATACAAGGATATAGATAGTGTTGTGAAATTGTGCAATTCAAGGAAATTAGTGGTTTAATGGCGGGAAACATGAGGAGGTGCTTTTTCAATATTTTGTATGTTCTTTATTTTCCTTTTCTGTGATTTTATCCTTTTAATTTGTTGTCTCAACAGCAGATTTTTCTTGCTTGGGTAGTTTTTTTTTCTGTAAAAGTTCAAAATCAGCTATAGTTTTTGCTACAGCTGATCTTGAGATAGTAAGTGATTTGCACCATCACTTAGAAGTAGTAAGTATTGGTGTGTGTCCTCATTTACACTTGTGCTCCCCAAAACAGTGATATTATACTAGTTCAGATCTCAGGCTGTTCAATCTAGAACATTTCTTACTGAGACAATAGAACATGACTCTACTTGCAGTTGTTTTTCCTCTAACCCAGATTGATATCCAATATTTCTTTTTAAGCCTTTTTCTGTGATAAATGAAATCTACTGACAAAATTCCTGTGGCTTTCCACAAGAGCAGTTAACTGAATTGAAGTATTCAGTTTTGTAAAACAGTAACCTAACATTTAAAGTTAAGCTACACTCAGTGTGGAAAACCAGAAATTAATTGCGTATTGAAGACATCATTGCAATGTGAATTGGAGAAGTGTCTTGGATTATTTAGGTTGCAAGTTTCTGGGCCGGGGGTTGTCTTTGAACTGTGTTTGCACACTGCTCAGCACAGTGGTGTCCAAGAATAACACTTACATATATGGTACTGCAGTACTAATAAATGTCATAATTTCTAGTGAGGAAAAAGGGAAGCTAAACACTTTGAAGGCTGGTGGTGTTCTGATGAAGATGATGCCTTCATGTGTTGATAGAGCAGTTTAAGCTGAACTGTCCGGTTTTGATGGATGCTGACTGTGCTGACAGCTTGTGCTGAAAACACTGCCCAGGCAGGAATTTACACCCTGCTAGCTGGCTTCTTTTCCCTGTTGTACTCCCTGCCTCAAGTGGAGAAGCCTAAGGCAAGAGCCTCCGTGTTCTCACTTGCAGAGGGGAGTGTGTTCATGTTGGTTTGGTGGTGGGACCTCCAAGTGCCCTGTCTGGTCAGTGAAGCTGTGCTCCTGCCGGGCGTGTGCAGGCTCCGTGCTCAGCGCTGCGGTCTCGCTTCAGGCTGCATTGGGACAGCTGGGCTCTAAGGAGAAGTCTCTGTACTGTACTTCGTATGCGGTGCTTGTGACTCAGGGCTTAAGGGTATCTTCTCTTGCCAAGACTGACAGCAAAAGAGATCAGCCCCTAATCACTGGGAAGGTACAGTGAAGGTAAAAAGAACTCCAAATGTTCCAGAGCAGCAGGTACCTGAATAGGTTAAGAACACACAGAAATAGAGGGTGTCAGTGCTGTGGGGCTACAGCCTGCTTTGAAACCTGGTTGCAGACTCTGTGGAAACCAGTGAGCTTGCATTAGCTTAAAGTCCTTTGATGGTGGGGCTAAAATGATTGCATCTGCCTGGGTAATCATGAGAATCATGCCAAATTGTTGGCATGAGCCTTGGGTACAAACTTAAGTATCAGTATCAGGAATTGTATATAGGCCTGCAAATTGGTTTTGCAATGTTTTGGGGTTTTTTGTTTGTGGGGGCGATTGTTTTTAAAAAATTAATTTATTCCATGAATTAAGTAAATATTTACTAATAACTTTGACTTGCAAAAAACTACCTAAAATGTGAAAATAGCAATAAAAACCAGTGTATGCTGTCTTTCAAACAATAAAATCTATTCTAATACATAAACAAGAATTATTAAATATGTAACTGCAGAACATAAGATTTTTATTAATATTAGTGTTAATGTAGTCTTCTATGACAAACATGGTCAGCTGAAAGTATAAAAAAGTATTCACTTAATATGAGGTGAATGAGATTTATATTTCAGGTATGCCAGACTTCAAGATTGTGTGTCCCAGGCTAGGAGTACAATGATACATTGTTCACCAGTGCTTATTTTGTTTGATGACATTATAAAGTAGGCCATTGGTCAGGTTAAAGACTATCTTAATACTTTTAAACTTGAGTAGCTATAAATGCAGTTCCATAATGTTTGTTTTGTTTATTAGACTGGCTGCATTAAAAATATCTTGAGCTGTAGGCAGTTTTGGAGTACAAGGCAGAAGAACTTTAAAAACCTGGGACTTGAAAGTTATGTGTAGGACTGGATAAATGAATGTAATTTTTCAGAGATGAGGATTTTCTATAAGGCTGGAATACTAAAACTCAACTTTTCCACAAGTAGTTCTGCAGTCCAAGGTCTTTCACTTACTATACCATACCTGTGCTTCACTTCCCTTCCCTGTAGTGCTGTCATTCCTCTTTTGCAGCAGGTTATTTGTGAATCTTCAACAGGTGCAAAGAGACCTTACAAGCAAGGTATACACAGCTTGAAACTGCAAAGCAATTTTTACTTACTAGAAGTAAAATATCCAAAAGCTTAAGATGGAATTTAGTGGACTACTAGACTAAACATTAGGACACTCACTAGCCCAGTAAGATGCCAAAAGAGGTTTTGCTAGCCATGCAGGAATGAGATAGGCAGTAAAGGTCTGTTCTCCACAGCTCCCTTTGTGCTGCTGCATACCCATGCCATGCTGCTGTGGTATTTTTGTCCAGATATATTTTCTCCAGATATGGATGGAGGATCTTTCAGCTTCCAGTGAGACCAACATGCTTGGCTGGCCCTCTTTTTTTGGGTTTTTTTTTTTTTTCTTTTTCTTTAGGACTTTACCTTTCCACATTGGGAATGACCTTGAAACCTTGAGCTATAGACCATACCTTTCAAGAAGAGCTGATACAGTTCCTTTTAGTTAAAGCAAAAATGAGTGACTATTACCCAAGGCATTGCTAACACATGCATACCCATTTTATAACATGATGGAACACTTGTATCTTGCTGCTTGAGCACAGCAGCTGAACTTGGATTTTATTTTTGTTTTTGTTATCTTTAAATCCTTTTATATTTGGTTGGGTTTTTCTTTCATAGGAAATATCCAACAGCAGACTAGGAAGGATACAAAGGACATGGTTTTAATGTAGTGAGCTTCTGGTCATTGCACAGTAGAGCAAACAGTTAAACAGAAATGTGACTAAAAAACTTTAAAAGTTTGGGACTCAGCTGTCAAAACTATATGGTTCAACCTGTAACCTGGTGATCTCATAAGTTAGCTTCTGCCATGAAAAATCCATGTTCAGGAAGGGGTGCTGATTGAATAACTCTTGATAAATTATTTAGGAGTTAACAGTTCTGTGATATGGAAGTGTCATTTTTTTTAAATAAGACTTTAACCAGTGCCTAATTATTATTTGTAAAATCTCTTATCTTTTTAATAAACACAAGAGACACCTAGAAGGAGTACCTTGTCTTAGTTTACAGAAAGAACTGTGAGCCACTCTGTGTTTTGGCTGTCCAATAATGTCTGGATATTTTTTTAATGAAACAAAGCATCTAATAGTCAAAATGCATTGTTTCCTCAGCTGCTGTATAAAAGTTAAATTGAAAATTTTTATGTAGAAGCAAGAAAAAATAGTTTATCTTATTGCAACTTAATGCTGCTTGAGGAGAGAAGATGATTTTGCCTGAGCATGTTTTCCTTTTTTTGCCTGTCAACCTTTCTAGTACATACAGAGGGGTTGTAGGACATGAGTTCTAGAGAAGAGAAGCTGCTGTCTTGGTCAGCTCTGGCAAAAAGTACAGCATAGCATGGAAGGTATTTTGGTTATAATCAGTTGTGCCAGCGGGGTCAGTTGCTTTGTGTTGAATTCAGTAGTTGTCTGCAGTATGCCTGAGGGAGGAACCTGGCCATGGGTTTGTGACACATGCCTCACCAGCTGCTGGGCTTGCAGTGGGGTGGGAGTGTACTCTGCTGCAGGTGCTCTTTGGAAGTGCAACCATCAAGCTTCAGGCTTGCTTTTGGTAGCTACAGAAGGATGACATTAACCTTTGTTCCATGTTCTTCAGTCACTGCATTCTTTGTTTTTATTGAACAACCTGAATTTACCAGTTTGTAGACACTCTAGATTAATTGGCCTGACTTGTCCAGAATTGTCCGAAATATATACACGGACCTTAGTGTCAGTTCAGGAGCTAGACTATGCATTTTTTGGGCAGGCAGTTGTACATGTGGAAAACGACCTTGCAAAATATTTACAGTAAATAATAGCCTTCTAATAAAAACAATGTATCTTTTCACTGCATTTCAGAAAGAAGATACTTGATGTTCTAATTCCTTGAGTTAAAGGTGACCTCTTATTATTTTGTACTAAAAAGAATGCAGTGGATGTAAATGGCAAAGCTTCTCAGAATCTGAAATCAGAGATACAACATTCCCTAAAATCGAACAGAGATTTCAGATCAAGTATTCATGCCCAAATGTCTTTTCTTTTTAACTGTTTTTAATCATTCATCTCTTCAGAAAATCACGATGCACCTTCAGACTAATGAGCTTCTAAAATTGTAACCCTGACTGTTTAAACTTTGATGTTAAATTGCAGTCTTTTGCAGTAGATTCTTTCCAAGGCGTTTAAAGGCAAATTATATGTTACATTTAGTTAATTGAACACCTTGATACTTGTCAGCTCTCAGTAATACCTTCTGCATTAATTTTCATCCTTTCTCAAGCCTACAAGGATTTAACAAAAAAATGTGCATGATAGTTCTTAATAATACTGCTTTTAGAGTGGTATTTTCTCCTTGCAAGCAGATCACATCAGTTGCCTTCCTTGTTCCTTGTGTGCTGGGAGGCAGAAAACCTGCTGATGCAGTCAGTGTACCGATACTGTTGTCCTTCAGTGGTCGTATTTCTGATGTGGACTATGATTTCTCTTGATTTTTAGAAAATCACGTATATCACAGATAATAGGCAAAGAAGCAGATGCTATGTCCTGAGCTAGTATCTGCAGGAGACACAACCATCTGTACCAGGAATTACACATTCTATTGGTTTATTTTCTTTTTTTCAAAGGAAAACAAAAATGTAGCCTGCAATAATGTTAGCTTGGTTTTAGTAGGATCAACCCTAGCACTCTTCCATTATTTAGGTAAGAGCGGTAGTAGCATTTTTGGTAGTATAGAACACTGGAGTTAAGGTTTTATTATACCAACAAAAGTATGGTAAATATACAAATAATGTGTAAAGTCACAAAAGCAATAAACAGTGCATATTTTTTGTGACAAACTGCATTATTTACTGACAAAAAAGGTGTTCTGTTTGTTGAAATAGCATGAGCTAGAGAATCCAACCTACAGTTCTGTTGTGACCTTTACCAAAGCCATTTAAGCTCTTTGTGATTACATCATGCATAGAATCATGTTTACTGCTGTTGCTTGGTCTGATGTCCCTGTTCTGAATAACAAAATTTATTTGAACTTTGTGAGCAAAGGATTCTACTAAAGTGTGATTGCAGTGCTGATGTTTTATATTGTTTCAAATTATTGTGCAGGTAGTGATGCAATCTAGATATACTCATTCTGAGAGACCAGGTGAGAGGTATGAAAATAGAGGAAATGTTGTAAATTCTGCATGCTTACATTTTTCTTTCACATGGTTTTGGATAGGATATTCAGAATAAGTAAGCCATTCCCTGCTGAAGTTCTTGTGGCTGTACCACTGCTCCATATGTACTTCTCTAGTCAGGACTCCAGAGTCTGGCAGACAAATTGATTGAAGCTGTACATTATGGAAAAGAAAGACTAGATTTCATGTATTTTCCAGGGATCTTTAATCCATATAGTTGGAATTCTTTTTCCGCTCCCCCTTTAAGGGAGTCACAACTGAATTTTTGGAACTCAAAGGATGCATCTAGAGAAAACCAAGGAATTTTTATTTTAAACGTGAAAGATAATTTTTCTTTTAGTCACATCATGGTTTTGAGTTCTTTAAAAGGTAACACTCAAATGTAGTTGAATTCTTACAGGAAAATTTTTCTGTGTATACATCTATCTATCTATCTATCTATCTATCTATCTGTTTGTCTACAACATATCCTTGTTTATACCTTTTTAAAGTGAAAGTTTTGTAGCTTCAGATATACAGTTTAGTTATAACATGGCCTGTACTCTACTCAAATGAAACAAACATCTACAGCTCAGTGTCTAGTTTTTCTTTTCCAAAACAAATATGCTGAGATCTCAGAGTTGTTTATTCTTTAATGTCCTGGACTTCGGCAATGGAATAAAGTGTCTTTGACCTGCAAGAAATTTTTCATTTCTCATTTAAAATGAAGAGGGAAGAAAGCCCCAAATAAATATCTATTTTTGTTACTTTTTGCATTGCTTTCAAGTTATAATTTCAGATACTTTTTATGAAGCAGGGCAACTGAAACAGTTAAAATACCATAAAAGTTGTAGCTCTCCAGTCACATTTGGAGTTCTTAAAAATGCTTGGGATTCTTTTTTTCAACTGGATTGAGTTTTTCTTGTATTTGTAAATCTTGCAAGTCAAACAAGTGAATAGAGGAGGCTTAATAGCTCCCAAAGAGCACCATTCTTGCTAGAAAAAGACCTGCTTGTGCATATTACATTTTCTCGGTATTTGTCCCATCAGCGAACTCATCTCATCTCTAGGGCTAAGAGAGCACTGTAAATTAGATTTCAAGTTTGTTTAACATCTCATCTTCCAGCATGTTGTTGTAATTTAATGCTAATTATGTTGGCAGCCTTTATGAAGCATTAAACACTCTGAGAAACAAATAATTAGTAAGAGTTAAAATTAAATTGAGTTTTCCTAACAAGCCAGTGTAGTTACAGACAGCAGTCCCAAAGTTGAATGTTCCCACTGTGTACATTCTTAGTTAAGCATAGCCCCTGATTATGTGCTTGCCTGTTTAAATCTTGATCAAGGAGCTGAGTTGAGCATGAAAGTCACATAGATAACACACATATCTGCTGTATGATTTCCATAGAATTTGCCAGTGGTGTAAACAATAGGCATTAAATAATTTCTGGCTTATTAATGGACTCTTCCAAGATGTTTTACATGTAGACTCTAAGACACATGCTTCAAGTGTAGATAGCACAAAAGGTAAGTTCTGCTGCCACACCAACCAGAGTACTCCCCTCCATTAAAAACAGAGTGAAAATATGTGGATTTTTTTTTTTTTTTGAAAATGTCATCTGCTTAAGTTCCTTCGGAGCACAGAATTTCATTCTTTCTTCAGTGCTTCATTGAAAGCAGTTAAAATGCGGTCAGAAAGTCTTGAATGAAGGCCAAGATATCAGGGAACAAAGTGGTTTTGGTAAAAAAACATATCATTAGAAAGTGTTCTGTCGTGTTCATAGTCTTCAGAGAAAATAGTACAAGATCCTCCTTTATTTTTGGTAAATGTTTGTCATTAAAATGAAGATGAGCACTACAAAAGTTATTCTGTACTGAAAGCAGATGGAAAACAAATTGAAAATGCAAGGTTTTTTTTGTCTGACAAGCAAAACATCAAATTTTACTCTTTTTTAATGACTAAGGGGGGGAGAAAAGTGCAAGGTTCAGACTACATATAATCTTATACTGACAGTATGACAGAATTTGGTGACAACATGTCAAGGCCTAAAACAGAGCAAAGAAAACTGTAATTGCATCTAGCATATTTAACATATTATGAAGGTCTCTTAAGCCTTTTCTTTTTGGTTACATTTAGGTGGGCAACACATCTGTCTTCAAATGTGACACTGCAGAGGTCTGTATAAGCAAATGAGGATGATGTTCCTTTATTACCACGCCAGAGTAATGTACTACGTGTTGCCCTATTGCATTATTTCTAGCCTATCTGAAATTATGCTATTCTCTCAACTTGCATTTTCCTTGAGGACCTTGTGGCAGCTGGTCCATGTGAGCTGAGTCTGCTGTAAGACATGGTGAAAAGAGTCACAGGAATGTCTTCTATGTAGATAACCTTTCTCAATCCCTCTAAATGAACATCTCTATGTTAATCACAAAAATTAACTCCAAAGTATTTTCCTAGCCTTCTGATTGGTTTGACAAAGAGAACAAAATTTCAAAAGGGAGAACCCTGGGGTTTTTTCCTTAAATATTTACAATCTTATGCTGAAATTTCATACGTAAAAAGTAAGCGGGAAATACTTGTTACAAGTGCTTTCTTTGTTTCTTTTCCCATTCAGCAATCCATAGTTATTTTTTTATACTTTATGCTTCAGAACATTAAAGGTGTAGTCCCCAATACTTTACTAATGAACTGTTTGTGAGATCTGGTACAACTTTCAGCTGACTCTCAAAAGTATATAGACATTGGGTTTGGAATTGTCTTTAGAAATATTCAGTAAAATCTGTTTAGTTTCAAGCAATGACTTACAGAAGCTAAAGTGTAAATACAGTCATTCCTTTTTATAAAATAAATTAAAATTTAATCAACAGTAAGATCAATTTGGCTGATTTAAGTTAAGCACATAGCTGCAGCAGTGTTCCTGATACAGAGTGGTAAACTGGTCCCCAGTTCTGAGTAACTCAATGAAACTTGCACTGACTGCAGGCTTCTGCTCTGATCTAAAATAAAAAATAAAAATAAATTCTGTCTAGATTTTTTAAAATGTTTATTTGTAAATTGCTGTCCTATTTAAACCAGTTTTATTCTCCAATTTATCCAGAACATACATTTTGATGAATCCAGTGTTCTGCTTTCAATTCTAAAGGAAAGGGAATTGGCATATTATTTATTTTATTTTATTTTATTTTAGTCATCTGTTTCCAATGTCCATTACATTAGAGAACTTGCATATGTTGGTAAAATTGTTGATACCCTAATGAACTTTGGACAAAAAACCCCAAACCAGCAGGCTTTAATGACCATGAGCTTGTGCTTCAATTCTTTTTTTAGAAGGTAATACATCAGCTACAGAACTAATAAATTTTGTGATGGTAAATTAGTTCCATTAGAGAAAAATGCATTCAGAATTCTCTGTTTGTCAGAAAATCATTTTGAAGAACTCAGCATAATCTTTGCTATATAATTTCACCTCCTCCTGTTTTCTCCGTCCATAAAAGGCTAACTTTTACCTTGTTCTGCTGTTTTATGTCAGAAAAAAAAAAGGTATGTTTCATTTAAAGTCTGTTGTGATGAATTCTATTTGTACTTTCTAAAACTTTGCTTTAAGGTTTTTCTTCAGAAAACTAATTCAGAATCTTTAGATATCAGTTGATTCTGATAATCTCAATTAAAAAAAAATCTTTCCTCCTTCTGAGAGAGGTTCAGGTATAAAATAGTAACAGAGTATCTCCAGAAGAAGTGCAAAATGCAAGATAAGGGAAAATTTTAGAAGGGTTAGAATTAGTTGCCAGTGAATATAATGATTCACAGTAGAGCTCATTAAGAAACTCTTTGATTTTGAATGATTCATATTTTATCATAACACAGCTTTAGCCAGTGCTTTTGCGGACCACAAAAAATTAAAGCAAAGCAAACTTTAAAAATTAAATTCCTTCTCATTGTATTGACAAATTTTAGTGATTAGACTTTGTGAAAAATATGGGTGTAAATAAATATGCAGGCATGTCTTTTAAAATAAGATTAAAAAGTACTGGAAAACAGGAGTTTTTCCTCAAGATTGCTTATCTCACTTCAGTTTCCTTCTTCCATTTTCATATATTTTAAGATCACATTAACTGCATATTTATAGTAGTTTACTTTACAGAACAATTTATGATAAAGATAATATACAGAACTATAGGAGGAGCAGCTCTTGGATATTTCAGATTTTATTTCTAATAGTTAGTGTGTTTGCAGTCACTGTCTTTCTGGATTACTTGTTGAATTTTGCTTTCAAAGCAGAGTTAATGTTTACTCAAAGTGTGGCTTGTCAAGGATTTTAACATACGCATTCCTTTTATCAGCTTTTTTCTCAAGCTTTTCAGACAGTATGTCTCTCCACTGGATTAAAGAATCATTTTAAATTTGATTTTAAATTCAAATAGCTTCAAAAACATATTCTTAGATACTTTGACAGCCTGTATACTAACAGGTAGAACAGTGAGATGAAGATGCTGATGTAAATGCTTAAGAAGAGCTTGACAAGAGTTCACTCCCCATGGTCAGTGCTCTCCGCACTAAGCTGCTAAAGTAATAAAAGGGTGTCAACAACTCATTTTTGCTGTGCTTTGTGGAGAGCCTGATGCATTTAGGAGGCTAATTTGCCTCTTTTGGATATGCCACTATTTTTGGCAAAATGAAGAATTTCGGTGTTATGCAATTTTAATGTCTAATTTAAGAGAATTATTTTTAGACATGCGAGTCATTATAGAAGACTTTGTGTTCATTGGGTTTTAGCCAGAGCTTTGGGCATACAGGCTAATCAAACTGGGAGGTTGGGAGCTGAGAGCTCGCAAGGTGAAGGCCACCAAAATAATCATCAGCTGTAAAAAAAACAAACCTTAACTTCATCCTAAGAGTCTGTCAGAGAGCTATGAAAAATTAAAACGTGATATTTCGTTTCCAAAAAGATGAGGCTAAAAATGCTATCCCAGTGAGGTATTTTATGCTGTGACCAGTTGTGCTTTCCATTGGAAAAGATACTAATGTGTTTTTTGTGAAGACCAAAAAGTCACATGTGATTATGGAATTGTGGAGAACATTGTAATACATATGCCAAAGTCCATGAGTAAGGATATTTTTCATACCATACTGTTTTGGTGCTGATTGCTCTTCCTGATCCAGCAACTAATATCAACCATTAGAGTCTGACTTTGCCTCTTAAAGCTTGAGTTATGTGAAGCATGCTTAGTTATTCTGCAGAGTCTGGGTGTGTATATAGAAACTGGGAAAGGCTAGAGAGTTGAGTTTTTAAAATCTGAAGGCCCTCCTTTGGAATATGCAAACTCTTTTTATTTGGTGACAGAATATTATCAAATGTAAAGAAACGGAGCTGGGAAACGCTGAATTCCTGACCCTGCCCTGCAGCATGAAGATAGATCTTTCCGAAGGAAGACGGTGTGAATATAATAGAATGTGTTAGTCCAAATACTTAAGATTAAGCAGAATTTTGTACACAGAATAATTATTGTAAGTTTTTTGAAATAAGAAGAATCAGTCATGAAACTTTTGTGACAGCTGCTACTGTTAGTCCCAGCTTTCACCT
Organism: Molothrus ater; assembly: GCF_012460135.2. NCBI lineage: Eukaryota > Metazoa > Chordata > Aves > Passeriformes > Icteridae > Molothrus > Molothrus ater. Next base: position 53,113,748 of record NC_050511.2, read on the forward strand.
CTGGGAGATACAGAGGTATTCCTATATGCCTTACATTCTGTTCCGTTGTGCACATTTAACTTCATTAAAATAAGCCATGTTTAGGCACAGTGAACCAAATTGTTTTTCAAAACAGTCAGATGATATGTTTAAAAAACACATCTGTAAGCAAAGCTTAGGACTTTTTGTACACCTTTCCAAGAGCTTTAGGTATATTCTTTATTCTGCTGAGTCACAACAAATCACAACTTCAGTTATGCCACTGCAGGAGCAAAATAGCTTGTAACTGCTGAAAAGAACACAGTGGGAGTAAGAATATGCCTGTACTGGGGGATAAGTACCAAAACTGGGGCTTGAGGAGAGGTGGGTGCATTTCTTAATTGAGGCAAGAAAAAATTCTCCTTAACTCTCTAAACACTTTGATAAGACACATTATTTTTTTCACATAGTCAAGACCTTCTGAAGCAGTAGTCACCACTTTATTTGCAGGATTACTTTTTGATACATTGATACTGAGCTTTCCTATCTTCTATTCTTTCTAGTGGATTGCTGTCTGTCACAAATTTAAGCCTTTCCCAATTTCCCAATACCTACAGAATTGATTCAACAGATTCTCCTTACCATTCTTAACACTATTGTTGAAAGCACATTTAAAAAAAAAAAAGGTCAGGTACTTTTAAGGAGCTTCAGCAGCTTTTTTGCTTGTAACTGAATGACTTCTCTTGGAAAGGTGGAAAATATTCACAGGTATAATGATTTAGCACAGCATTAGCTCTCTACAGCACCATTGAAGACAAGGCTGCCACCAGTGGAAGACAAATAAAGGCTTGGCATCCTTAGTAAAAGTGGCATTTAATTCTTATTTCTTATTCTTTACTGGTGGGTTATCTGTTGCTCAGGCATTGATGGGTGGCTATCTGACATAGGCTAGGGGTAATTTTATGTCTTTACCCTTATATTTAAACTATAGTTTATATTAAAAATAATGGAAAAATTTCTTAAAACATACTACCTCACCCATCTGATTTTGTGTTGGTTTTTCTCCCCATTTCCTTTTGTTTTCTTTTTGATTATATTTTTCATTCATCTTAGCAAATAACATGCTAATTACATAGAATATTTCACATTTCTTGGTTTTATTAGCTTTTTGTAAATAGCCTGAAAATGCTCTTAGCAGAAAAATCATGAACATTTTTGGCTGTGGTAGTAGCAATTCAGTCAACTGAATCTTACCCATTACTTTTGACTGGGTTCACAACTGCTAATGTTGTGAGTCAGTCTGTTTGAAATGCAGGCATTTGTTGTGGTGTTTTGCACTTTCATTAAACAGTTATTGTGACAAGAACATTTTTTGCTGCTCTTCGTAAATATTTGGGGGACCTCAACAGCAGTGTTAGGAAAAAGATAAGGAGCGGCATACATTTTTCCAAGCTGCCCTTCTGATCCTAAGCCCATCAAGGCAGGCAAAATTTCTTCCATTGACTTTGGCTTTTGGAGTCATCCCCACTGTTCCTTCCATGTGCCATTATGGATTTCTTCTTTCCTTTCTTTTAAACAGGAGGAAGGGAGAAGGAATACAAAGACATCTCTGCTATCATCACAGATAAAATGCTGCTGGTACTAACCATCTAACTGAGACTAAAAAGACAGTAACAGAATGGTCTGATACTGTGGGGGACCTCTAATAGGTCGTTAGATCAATCAGTTCCTCAACAGAGCCTTGACAAGTTTCTGATTTACTGGGATAAGCCTGTTTCCAGCTGTTAATAATCTAAAAGATTTTAACGTTTGACAAAAAAAACCTCAGCCTGAATTGCCATTGCCAGGACTTTCTTCTTGATTATGGTAAAAGCAGCAGAAATGGTCATCTTTTCAATAATTTTTAGTTCTTTCCTTGACTTGTTCAAGGAGGCAAAACCAAAAATAGCAAAATTATCAGAGGCTGTTCATGGAGGCAAGAGTAACTGAATTGGAACTGCTGAGTGTGAATTAATGCACCGGTGGTCAAACTTAATGTTATACTTGATTACTTCTTATTAATCTCTTTTTAAGATGAATGTGTCTTAAATGTCCAGATGTGAATTTGTGATAATTATGTGCAGCTAAAAAGCAGATGTTCTACCAATTAAATGAAACTTCATCACATACGAACAGGGAAGGGAAGCAGTACTGAAAATCATGACACTAACAGTGAAAGCAGAAGGAGACTGCTGTTTGATAAAGAATTTGAAATATTTCTTCGACAAACAAAGCCACTGCAGTATTGTCACTTGAGGAATATATTATATTTTTCTGAGATGAGTTGTAAAACTCCCACTCAGTTTGGCTTGAGAAAGCATTGAGCCGTGCTATTTTTTCACAAATATAATCATTCAGCTATTTTTGGTTTAAATTAGAGTGGTGTCAAGACTTATATATGCTGATTGGTGAGAACTGGATGGTGGTGTTTCACAGGATGATGATTGCCTGGTGAATAGTGTGTTCCAGCTGCAGCACTGCCTGCCTGCTGACATATCCCTTATTAGAAAAGAAGTGTGATAAATAATTCTTATGGCTGTGTGACTTCAGCCAATGATTTTTGTACGCTGCAGGAATACATAGCTTTTCAAAATGACCCTTTATTCTGCAGCTGTGTGAGTCTGGGTGTAATCAAGAAAGTCAAACTGTATATAGATGCAGTTTTAATACAGTTTAATACTAGTTCTTATCTTCAAGTGATTCACAATCTTTCTTATGCAGCTTTTTATTGATTAAGAATAATGGACTTTAAATATTTATATGAATATATTTGCCATGACTAATTTAAAAAATAAAAAAACCATAAAAATAAAAACCTTTATATAAATAAGAATTAATGACAACAAATCTTCCATTTTGGAATTTGGTTGGTAATGACAAGATTCTGCTTTGTGTGAAACTCTTCACTGAAAGGAAATCTTTGTTTCTATTTCTTTAATTCTGAGCTTTCAGGTTTCCTAGCTTTTCATAGTAAATTGTTTTCCTGTTGGGTTTCAGAAGTTTCAGATGTAGAGTGAATGGATACTTTTGGAAAACTTAAGTTGAATATTGGAATGTGTTACACCCAAGCAGTCTTTCACAGTCCAGCTGGAATGAGGAGATGTTTGTAGTGGCTTGTGATTACTGACAGAGAGCAAGACAGCTCTGCTCCAGTGCTGGTGTGGTTGGCTTTTCTGCTCTCTATAATGTCCACTGGAATTGGCTCTACTGGGGATAATCTCAGTGATGAAATGAAAGATACAGTTGTAGGAATGGCTTTTATGTGGTCTTCTGGTGACTTCTAGAGCCACACATTAGAGAAGCTCTTATAGAAAAACATGAGAAAGTTTAACTTCTGCTGTGACCATTTTGCTATTCCCTGTATAAATGGAGAAGTTCACTCTTTGATGCTGGGATAACTTTGAAAACACGTCTAAGGGCAGTGGGTTGATTTCTTTCCCCTTTTTCAAAAGAAAGTCATTTAAATGCCTCTGGTGTTAGTTTTTAGCCATTTCCATGACTGTAAAAATAAAGATTCTGCAATACTACTTTCTTAAGATATTGCTTTTTCTGCTTTGATGAAGATATAATAATATTTTTTTACCTGATTGTGGACACAGGGTAGCAGATGACTGTCCTGACTTTCCTGGTTCAGGCTTGAGTCCCAGGTGATAGTGGTGCCTAGTGACTTTATAAAGTACTTGGAAATCCCTGCTGACACAGCAGTAATCTTATGAAAATCCAAAGTGTGTAGACATATACCAGAACTGCTAACCAAAGAGATTAAAAAATCTTAAGTGAGGTTACAAAATATATGAGACAAGATTAAACTACCTGCTTAAAAATATTACAGAGAAATTACAGGATTATCATGAGAGTGATACCTTTTTATACCGTCTCAATTTTACCTACAGATTTTTAACTTGAGAAGTCAGCCCTTCAACTTTCCATGTACAGTTGCAAGAGAAAAAGTTTTTAGTTTTTTTTGAAATATTAAATTAGGCAAATTATGTAATTTGCATGCTTTACTGTGCATGAGTAGTTGCAGCAATAACTGCAACTATTTCATGTCCTCCCATAGCCTTTGTTTCTTAATCACAGTAAATTCATTAATAAGTACTGGTGATGATTTTTAAATTAAGCATGCAAAATTTGATTGCTGAACTATAGCCTTAAAATCATAACTAAGTGAAAATACTCTGAGTAGGAAATCCAGCATGCCTGACCTAACAACTAGAATGGAAAATTTAAACAGGTCCTTCCTTGAATTGTGCTAACAAATATTGATGTAGATAGCTTTAATGAATAGTTCATCTAGGGAAGCTTAATTGTCTCCATGTCTCCAATGAAGCTTGTAAAACTTCTGATGTGCCTTTTAAAATTTATGTCACCTTTTTTAAAGAATCTATGTGTAGGTTGGCTTGTGTGTTTTCTGACATGGGTAAAGGAGGATAAGCGGATAAAGACTCCCATTTTCTCTTCCCTTTCTCTTCAAGACTTAAGAAAGTAGTTTTAATATTCTTATGGGTTATTTATTTCTGGAACTTAGTGAGTTGTCTTTGAATCTTCTGTTTTCAGTCATATGAAGCATGGAAGTGATCAGGTTCAAAATCCAAAGAGAGGCATTAAAGAAATGTATTATAAATATTTATGTGGGCATTTCTTAATATTTGCCTGAATTGCTAACCTTAGAATGTATAGTAGCTTTAGTACCCTTCTGTGAAGTTCATCCAGACCCTATGGATCGTATCTCTTACTTGATACTCTGTAGGGATTAGCATGATAGGTACACAGGCTTTCTTCTTGCCTCCTGGATGGGACAAATGTGTTTCTCTCTCTGTATCCATATATTTATTTCACAGCTGTTACTTGCTACGATTCTTAAGTGAAGACTAAAATCCCTAACATTTAGTGCAGTCTAGAAAAAAAAAAACAATGTCCGATTGTGGTTTGCTACATGCAAAGCTCTGTGGTCATGAGCTAAATCTGCCGTTATTTTTTTTAACTCTTTTTGCTGTTGTGGTTATCATTGCTGATGTCCTTTAGGACCTCCAAATGTGGACTTTTACTACATTTTTCTAAGTTTTGTTCTAGGCAAAACAGAAAAAATTGCATAAAGTATGTGAGAGACAACACTGACACCAGGAGAGAGGAAAATCCAGGTGAAGTGTGGAACAGACTTGATTGGAGTGGTTGCTGTGGTCTCTGGCAGTCAAAGAGCTTTTATGTTGTTGTAATCATCAGAGCATAGGTGGGACTTTGAAGATAGTATGTTGCAGACATTTATGGTGAATATCTTAAAAGTGTGAGAACAGGAAATTTCCTGAGAGTGCCTCTGTGCTTGCTTTGCATTCTTGGTCCGTCACGGAGACTGCAGTCCGGAAAGGAAGGAAACAGAAGCAGTTGTTTCAGTTGTGGGAAGCAGGTTGTTTACGGATTTGTGAACTAATTAAATAAATGGCCCTTTGTGACCTGTGACCCCCTGCGAGACACCGATTTAGGGACTGGCTAAAATAATACTCCTGGGGAATCTAACAGCATTTAGTGAACCTGAGGCTTCACAGCAGCTGCAGGAGTGATTGCAATCTTGAGTCTGCAGTGGCTGCTGCAGATAGTCTCTATGGCAGGGCTGCTCTGTCCAGGAAGCAAAATTCCACCCTACTTCAGGCTATTAGGCTTTTTTTTTCCCCCATCACAGACTGAGTGGTGACAACAGGTTTTTAAACATAAAATGTATCTTCACCTTCTATTCGGTATATATGTCATGTGACGACAAGATTATTTATCTAAACTTAGCAGTTTTTGGAAAGGAAAAATGAGCATATTCTACTATAATATTGAAACTAAGTCAAGAAACAGCTCATTGTGAAATTTGACATAATAGCTGACTAAACACTAAAGGGAGTTTTTGCTATATTTAAGGTAAACATCTTCTGATAGTGAGAAATACAATGGCATACTTTTTATTTACCTTGAACTTGTAGAAGGAGAGAGACCATAGGTTGTCTAAGTCAGCATTTATGTGTTCTTTTAGGATTGGATTTCTGATCATAGAGTTGCATTCAGGCCAAGGAGATGAAGATGTACTCTGCTGGCTGGTTGTGCACACAACCCATTCTCACTCTCATATTTGCCTCAGACCGCAGCAACTGTGGTATTCTGGTGTCTTATGCTACTGCAGAGCATTACCAGGACTTGTACCCCTGGTGAAGAGATTATGTTAAAAACAAAGAGATTTCTGCTGCTTTACAGTAATAACCAAATACTGAATTATAAACTATTTCTACTACTGGTGTTTTTATATCTTCTGATCCATTACTGCTCATGTATTTATATTTGAGTTATATTTAATTCCTTATAACTCCTTTTAAAATGAGATTGTAAACAAAAATGGTTGTATGGACCAGTCAATGCATTTTTTTTCAGAGAGCATAATAGTTTAACAAATGTTTTCATGATAAAGAAATTGTTTTCTTCTTCTTTTCAGATACCATGACCAACAGGATGTTACTAGCAATTTCCTTGGAGCAATGTGGTTGATTTCAATAACTTTTCTATCCATTGGATATGGGGATATGGTACCAAATACATACTGTGGAAAAGGGGTCTGTTTACTTACTGGAATCATGGTGAGTGAATTTGTTAATTGGATATGAGATTGTGATTGCTTTTAATTAATTTGAAAGTAAGCCAAAAACTTTTGGTAGTCATAAAGAAATATTCATCTGCTGTCTTGTAGAGGGTATACTTAATCAGACCATACCCAAAGTCTCTCATTCCTAATAATAAAACAGAGTTTTCTTTTTCTTTAAGCAAAAATTTAGCAACTGTGTAATGAAATACAGAGAAACAAATTGCACCCTGACATAATTCAGAAATCTCAGTAAAGTCTTCCATTAAATGTTAAGGTATCATATCATCTTGATGATCTTTGGTCATGTATAATTGGACCAGTACTAATAACGGATCTTCGGTTATGAGTTTCTTAATTTCTTATGAGTTTCTTAAAATTAATCACAAAGAGACATAATGGTGGCTAAATTCTTAAAATTTTTTTGTTTGAGCATAGCTTTCTAGTCTTTCTTACAAGTCTAATAACATATTATTCATAGCAGTCCATTGCTTTAAGTGGAATAATGTCCTGCTATTTGAACAGTAAGACCTTTTGCTACCATTGATACCATGCAGCAATTGTTAGGTTATGCATGCTCAATATATATCTATTAAGTGTATTTCATGTCTGTTTTTAATTTTTTGTATTGCACCATTTGGTCAAAGTTGGGCAGGGAGTAAGGCAATGTATTGTAATGGTGGGAAAATTTACAGATATTTACAGTAAATTAGATGTAAACAAGTTTTGGACTCTGCCATCCTTATTTGTACCAACTTCTGTGTAAACGTCCCTGTGAATGAGAAAGGCTGAATGATTGTCATGTATGTACAGTATGCAACAATAAGATACATACTTGATTCTGAATTTTTGCCAATGATTATAAGTAATGCATGTATAAGTAATCTGCCTCTGTTAAAACAACTATATTGGGATTATGGCTGAAAGCAAATACTATCAAAGTGTTGTCCCTTTTGAGCAGATAGGTTGATAGAAGATTGGTTTATAATAAGTGTACATTTTATGTCCAGAGAGAAAAAAAAGCTGCTTTTTTTTTTTTTGGTAAGGTTTAAGGATTTTTTTTACAAATGCTTCAAAATAATCTTTTAAAAAAACCTGATAGGTTTCAGTTTATTGACCTTTATTGATAAAGATTGACAAAGATTTCCAGTATATTTTGCAAAAGGTGGTAAATGCATATCTCCTTAAATACAGAGTTTGCAGCAGAGTTGAAAGGTGCAGGCTAAAAGCAGAGGAAGGACACACAGGGCTTTTTTAAAGGCTCTTGGCTGAGCTCAAATGTGCCATCTTCTGGGGTGTTTACCTTTGCTCCTTTCTGCGTTGGATATTGATGCCAGAGAGAATGAAATGTGGTCACAAATTCACTAGGAAAAGGGATGGGAGAAGCAGTGTTTATTGCCACCTTGCAGGGCAGGGATTGCAGAATTGACAGAATCCTCATACAAAGTCACTTCCACGGCTTCCATGGAAAAGTCAAGTATGGATTTATACATACTGTTTTCACACATTGGTATCTCTTTTTCACAACTGGAAGACTTGTAAAATATATGGATGATACCTTCATGTCTCTGATTGGGTTTTTTTAGTGATTATAAGTTCTGCAGCGGCTTTGGAAGAGCAGAGGCTCCAATCAGAATGTCATGGTAATGAATTTGGGAAAACGAGCCAAGTAGCTGCTGTGTTACGATAGGTAAAACAATAGAAAGGCTAACCACTAACTACATTAAAGTAATCTTTGAGATAAAAAAAACATGGAACAATGAGAAAAAGTCAGATGCTGGAATTATTCTGGGTTTTTTTGGTACTTGCCTTTTGTATTGTTTTGTTTTTTGTTTTGTTTTGTTTTGTTTTGTTTTTATAAAGGACCTGAGGAGTATGAAGTATGGCACAGTAAATATAATAATGAACTCTCTTCTAGACAAACCTGTAATACCAAAAAGCTTACAGGTCTTGAATATCATTCTTTAAAAGCAATTACTCTTCTGAAACTTGTACAGTAACTAATCAATGTTTGTTGTGGAAAATATAAAATCCTAAAAGAACAGACCTACTGATTTTTATTTCAATAGGAGCAATTGATGATCTCATTAAAAGACACCCAAAGGTAACTGTTAAATGGATCTAGTAAAATAAAAACATATATTTGGTTTTAAGAGGTAAAGTGTAATTCCCTAGCATGTGAAGCAGCAAATGCATTGGATTAGTGTGATCAATGCCAAATACTGCTGAGTGTTTGCTTTTGGATAAGGTCCCTATTAAAATGGATGGAAGGGGGAATAAATAGAAATACTTGTGAATACAAGAGTAGTTACACAGACAACTGAAGAATTAATATTGGCTTTGTGGAACTGGGGGCCCAAGGAAGCCTACTTTGGTGTCTTGATCCCTAGGGATCAAGTAGGAAGGTAGACCCTGGTGCCATGCCTTCCTACTTCTGCCTCAGGAATTGCTTTCTGTGCAATGGAAATGGGAGCGCTCAGGCTGAGCTCTGCCTTGTACTCCAGCCTGAGAAGTGGGCTTTGTGCAGTCTGCTGGTGGCACTAAGTTGTGTTGGTGATTGACATTGTAACTACTGCTGTCTTAGGTCACTGATGTAAAGCGACATCTTTTAAACTCTACAAATGCACACTGCTGGAAAATATGAAAATATTTACACATATTCAGATTATACCAAAAGGAAAAATGCCTTGAGAATTGTTGAGAGTAAGATAGCAAAGAAGTTTGATTAATGTATTAGAGAAATTGGGAAAAAAAACCCAAAATAAATTAAAAAAAACCAAAACACCCGCCCCCCAAAAAAAACAACCCTGTGAACAAAAAAATGAAAAAATATGAACCATTTACATTGTGATCTTGCAAAGCACTTAAATATATGAAACTTTCATAAAAATACTGACACAGCATGTTACAAAGAGGAGTCAATGCAGAAATGTTTTACAGTCAAGCAAGTGAAACTGAACTGGGTGCCTCAACTCAATTATGAAACTTTTACTAGGCAGCAGTAGCAGACTGTGGGCCAGGTGGGCTATAAATTGAGAGCAAATGTATTCTCTGCTCCTTGTGTACTTTAGATAGGTCTGGAAGAGTGTGTTGGATGGATACGCATACAGCTGCTGTCACTGTTCTCAGAGCAGGATAGAGAGGAAAGAGGGAGACCTGTGGCATCTTTGCCGTGCCGTGCAGCTTGTTGGTGTACTGAATTTGCATATGTTTTGTGCCTACTGGAGCTGCAATGCCTGGTTGTCAATGCCCACCCAGGCAGATCTCTCAGATGCTCATCAGCAAGGTGATCTCTGCTACAGGTGGAACACTTTCCTTGTATGGTTTCTAAGTGGAACTGCTTGTGTAGGCAGCACTTCCACTTTTTTAATGGCTTTTTGCATTTCAGGCATTGGAGTGGTTTGCAAAATTTTCCCTGCTTTATAAGGAGAATAATGAAGTTAGCAAAAATTTAAAGAAGTTCTGTAGAAATTGGTAAGGGGGAGTGTGAGAAGATATGGAAAGCTTCATAATTATGGACTGTGAGATGGATAACTTTTGCAGACCTTTGTAAGCTTTTGCAGTTACACAAGATAAAACAAGGGCAATCAATTCTTCTGACTGCAAATTACAAGTTTTAAGAAGGATATTTTTCCTTTTAGATCCAGCATTATGTGGTGAGGTGGTGCTTTTATTGTATGATGCAAAGTTTATGATGCAGAATCTTCCTGCAAAGCCACCCACCAACAGTTAGAAGCAGACATGTAAGCCAAACCTATGTTGCTGGAAATAAAATGGATGAATTGCAATTGTCCTGTCACAGGATGCAGTTGGTTTGGTATAGCTTGATGATGTTTGCTTTAAATGAAATAGATGTTATTTCAAGTGTCTGCTTTGCTAATGTGGAAATTATACTTTAATTGCTTCTCTTGTTGAAATGAACTTCAAAGAGATTATTAGGCTTAGGAAAGAACCAAATAAATACAAAAAGTTTCTTAAATGTATACAATGGCTGTGGACAAGATTTGAGGTTTTCCTTGCAAAAACTTTAAGTGGCATCTTTTAACTACAGTATTTGAAGACCACTCATGTAGATGAAATATTCTTATTAGAGTAGTTGCTATGAAGTCAGTGTGTACAATCTGGCTTTAGGAGCTATTAGTTCCGAATGGTGAATCAAAAATTATTATCTCATTTTAAATCCTCTCATGCTGAAGGTTTTATGTCCTTTGGAAGTCTGCCTTTATTTCTAAACAATCACTGTTTTTTTGCTATGAATCATGAAAAAAGTGATGATGATGATGAGGTGTTTCTGATTTAAGAACAGAGAACTCTTCATCTAAGGCTTAATTGTCATGTTTTTGCAAATGGTAATTGTAGACAGCCTGGTCTTACCAACAAATACAGAGAACTATCTAACATAGGAACCTGGCACTTAGAGTAGCAGTTTCTAACTGTCCTATTTTTTGTGAGTAGCAAATCTTAACTGTATTATTTTTGAAATTTATTATTTGTTAGATTGTAAAAAAAAAGAGGTGATAAACAAGTAGATTCTAACTGCATAGTTAACATTGTTTGCATGTCTTCTGGGATGAGTCCTGAAAAAGAGAAAAAATAAGGTAAACGTCAGATTCGAGCGAATATGGAAATTATTTTATAGAACTTTATGGATAGTGTACAAAAAGGTCATAAATTATTGTGTATAATAGTGTCTAAAATGTGTGATTTTATGAAAACTTTTGTTCATGTTGTTTAATTGTGTAGTGTGTCAGAGAAACAATGGTTTATAAAATATAGAAATATATTTTGAATTACAATTTAAAAGCTGAAAAGGTATTATCAAATCAAATTAAAGCACTATGGTACATCATTCTGTTGATAAGTAGATATCTCAAACATCTAGAACACTGTTCAGTTTTTACTTCTCTGAGAGTACAGAAAATATGAAAAGCTTTTGATGTAAATTGATAGCATCTTGGGTCCATGTCTCAGATATATGCTAGAACGTGATTCAGTAGGTTCTGATAATTCAGTAGTAAATATAAGTGACATCAGGACTTAGAACAGACTGCGTTTGTTCCTTCTATCATAGTAGAATCTAAGTAGACAACATATTGAGCAGAAATTTTATATGGAGAAGACAGATAATGATGCCTGCATTCTTAAGGGTAAAGCTATTAAAAGCTGGGCTGCTGAGATATTTGTCAGCTCCTCTACTATTGTTGTTCCAGCACAACAAATTGCAAAAACTTTGGTAGGGAAGAAAGGTAGTTTGGGATTATTTATGTTTGTGGCTTGTTGGAGTGAAATTTATAGCTGAAGTAAAGAATCATAAATTATCAAAATCAAGTTGAGAAGCTTTAAAACATGATCCCCGAAGCAGTGGTTGAGAGGGCGTTAATCTAAAAAGTGAGGCAATGGCAGAGGTTTTACTCCATTTGAGTAAACAACACCTCTTGAAAGGTTTCACCATCTTTCAAAACTAGAAAAATTAAGGGAAAAAGACTTCTTCAGAAGGTCTTTAGTTTGTACCAGTAGAGCAGGGAAGTTTTTGAAGTGGCAGAGGACACAGGAACTTTTTCCCACTAAGGTCTAGTTATGGATGCATTTCAGTAAATTCAAAGGCAATTATTTCCTGGCTGGAAAGAGAAGCAGTTGTCTCATGCTTTCATTGTTTACATGGTATGACTAGAGCTGATGACTGGTGCAGCAAAACTTCTTTGATCTGAGAAAATGTAATTTCATTTGCAATAACCTTAGATTTAATACAACAGTTTTTGTATACTTTTACACATATTCTCATGAAACTTTTGTATTTGCAACATAGGTGAAGAACAAGAACATCACTGGTAGCTTTCATCCTGAATTATTGAAGTGATGTTTCCCGTCAGCCTTATAGGCTGTTAAGCCTGCTCATTTAAGGAAATTACACTTCAACCCTTGCCCAGCAAAAAGTTTTTTATGCATTTTGGGATAAACTGTCCAGGGGTATTTTAGCTGTTATGACCACTGAAGGTTTACCAGAAGCCCAATCATCAGGCCATATTCAATTGCCAGGGATTCTGACAATTCTGAAAATTGTCCTAACTTTTCTGACAGTCTACAGTCATTTACACTACATTCATTAACACTACAGTCCTTTGTAGGTTCCCCTGTAGAAGAGACACTGTCTTCATGTTATAAATCATTATGTCTTTTGTTGTCTCAGATGTCTCTCCTAGTACCCAGCTTTTATTTCTCAAGAAGTTTACTTCACACTCACTTATGAATACCCATTCTTATGTGTGACACTGGTTAATCAATTTCACATTTATACATAACATTTTAATGGTCTTCATAATTTTTATTTTCGCAACATTGCCAAAAACCTTATGGACTAATTAGAAGTAAACAAACCTGCTCATCTATTCCTATATAGATCAGAAATTTAAATGTTGCAGTAAAATTCTAGATGTGATGCAGACAAATGCCACTGAAGACAATAGTAGCCAGGCAAATATTGAATACATGAAAGTATAAATAATGCAAAGGTTTTTTAGATCACTCTTTGGTGAGATAACATAGCTGTTGTCCTATTACTCATTTTATTTCAGTCTTGCAAGGTTATACATCTCTCCCAGTAAACAGTGACAAATACAAACCCACATTTATACAGCACCACTTCCCTAGCTTCTGCCTGTGTTGTTTTCGAAAGGTTTTTTTTACTTCAAGCAACAAATTTTAAAAAATTTTTTCCCCTTCCCTGGTGGTCATATATGTCCACCTTTGAGAGAGCCAGATGAACAAAATGCCTGTTTAAATTCTTACAGGGCTTTCATTTTATGCAGAGCAGCAGGAGGAATGTTGTGCCTTTTCTGGTGCAGAGCTAAATTTCCCACCAGAACCATGTCTGCAAAGCGCACCTTCTCTCTCCCTCAGTGGATCCCAAGAGAAATGAGCAAGAAATGTGGCAACTGCCTTCTTTCAGCTACAGGCAAGTATAGCAGGACATTTTTGTATAGCAGGACATTTTTGTGACACCTACACCACTTAAGATTGCACTTCATTCCAGTCCAGTAAACCAAAGATGCCAGGTGACTTGCAACAGAGACACTGATACGCAGTGTTGCTTCCCTTCTCACCAGCATCACCCTCCAGGTGGTTGCAGGAGTGACTCAATTCACTGTAGTCTTGTGAAGGTATTTCAGAACCTTATCAAAAGAAGAACCAAGTGACAATGCCCGAGGCATTTACTTAGAGGACAACAGGGTTTCTCTACTGACCAAATGCTGCTTTCAGTTCTAACTGGAAATGCAGCCAGTGCTAAGCTTTATTTGCCTTAGATAAACCCTTGGTTGAAGAGCTGAAAGCTTCTCTGCTGTCAGTAAAACTGGACCTTGACAATAATGTTAGATGTACGTGCTAGACTGCCCTTGAAGTCTGAACCCTGCAGTTTTGCCAGCACTGTCTTGCAGCAGTGCGAACATTCAGTCTTAGCCCTTGTGAGTGGTAGTAAAGGCATGGTCTTGATCCAGATTCCATAGCCACATTTTCATTGTGTGCTGTGGGAAACACCAGCTTTTTCCTTCCATCTGCCATGGCTGTGTCAGGTGTGGTTTACTGTAATGTAAAATCCTCTGTAGTAACTTTTAGTTAGTCAGCTTTGATATGGTGATTCTGCTGATGTCAGCAGAAAGCTCAGTGTGGATTGCAAAAGTGAAGAGGACAGAGGATTGTGGTTGGACAGCAAAAGGCATCTGAGCTGGCATGTAGTAATATATTGATGAGTGACTTTGACAAGGAAGAGAAAAGGAAAGTCAGTATAGTGTGATGTACATACTATAACTGGGTAATACAGGCCAACCACCTTTATTAATTCTTATTTATATTCCTGTAGCCCTTCAGGACTCCTGATCCTATTGATGCCAGTGCTGTGTAAAGAGAGTAGAAATACACAGTCCAATTTACTGATGAGTTTACCATTCCCGTAGAGCAAATAGAATGGGAAACAAGGAGGAATTATGTAGGGTAGTAGTAGTCATCTTGGCATACTAGAATCTGACATACCTTCACTGATTTTGCTAGGCTTTGTAGTAAGTAAAATCCTAAACAAAGAAGGGGAAGGTTTTAAAAGAAAAATATATATTAGATTTATATGTTTCTTGGGAGCTTTTACTAAATAAATAGGTGATGCGAAGAATCTTGTCTGAAAGATCTTGTTAGAACTGAAATCCCTGAGGAGTCATAAAATACTGCAACTGAGGGCAAATATTCTGTATATGATGCCATAGAGAAGGGACTACATCAACACAGAGCAGAGTAACATTTTAAGAATGACAGGCAAAGAAAATAACCATTGCAGCAATGTCTGATGTGTCTAAGACATAGTTTGCTTTGTTAAAGCATTTGAAAGAAGGCTTGCAATAATTCAGAACTAAGTGCCAAGAGGAGAGGCTGTGCAGAAAATAGGGAAAGTTGCAATTTATGACACCTGTAAGTAAAATGAAAGACAACACCAAGTAATAGTCATGTTTTTTTCTGAGAGTCACGTTTAAGTTAAATTCATGTCATGTTCAGTTGCTAAATTTAAAGTATAATTTAAAATACAATTAATTTCATCTTTCTTCTCTTTCACTTTTCAAATAACATGGGCTTGACATTAATGCCTGATGACATTATTTTTCCCCCTCAATTTAATCCATCCTTCCATTCGTTTTTTAGGTGTATCAGTCATCATTTAGATTTATGTAACAGAGAAAATTATTATCCTACTACTGTTTAAAAACTGCCTAACCATATATGAGTAAAATGCCAACGTACACTTCCACTTACATTTCTATCAGGGAAACTCACTTTGTATTCTAGGCATCAAAGAGGGCTAGAGAGGAGAATGGCTTTCACAGACTTGCGTACCCGCATGAGCATTTGAACTTTAGGTGTCATTCTTTGTCCTTAACAGGAGCACCATTTTTAGAATTAAACATACAAAGAATGTCCTCAAGTTGCTTGCAGTCACATCAAATTGCTTTCATAAGGGACAATGGCTAAATAGATTGACAATCAAGACAAGTTCTGTCCTGTGCAAGCAGTTGTGAACCCGATGCTAAAGGTTGTACTGCTCATAAGTGCAAATTCTACAATTGCCATCAGAGATCTGATGCCACTGTGAAGTCCAGAGTTTGTTGATTTGCTCAGGTGGAAGACTGTGGATATGTTTATTTTCAGACTTCTTTCTTTTACTGTGGACAAATATGCTACACTTCATATCAAGCAAGAAATACTGCGTGTTCAGGATTAAATTCATGTGCTTCATCTTTTGATCCTTGCAAACAGGAAATAAGCATTGCTCCACTCATCAGTGGAGTCCTAATCTTGCCTATTCTTCAATCTGTGATCTTTAAGAGCTTCTCACGCTTTAGTAGATAATTTCATTCAGCTTCTACATGCCTTCTGGAAAACAGAAGAATTCAGGTATCAGAATCAGCTTTTAAAACTGGTGGTTGCTGGCAAGTACTTGTTCATAGAGTGCTTGAACACCATCAAATTAATGAATGGCTCATTCTGTTATTACCTGTTTCCACTAAGTGGAGCAGATGAACAACCTTGGCTTGATCAATTTGCTTACACTGAGTGTGTTGTAATAATTTCTGTCCTAAGTGCCCTTAAAACCAGGCTGCTTACCAAGCCAAAACACACTGTGATAACTCTGTAATGCAGGAGGTGGTCAGGCTGCTGATTAAGGAGTGTGAATTCCAGATAGAATTGATTAATGCTTTGATACCTGAAAATATATTTGGTCCTGCCTTTTTAATTTCCTTCATTCTTACATATAGTTCTCCTGAACAAGAGCTTGAAGCAAAGATTTATTTTATTATTTACTTCAGAACTGGATAAAAATAATGATGTTGAAAGTTAATACAGTAACCAAATATAAGACTTTGTAGAATTTTATTCTCTAAAGAACCCCTCCTGCAGATGAAATAATTATTAGTGCTTTTACTTAGTTTGAGCAATTTTAATAAATAAGTATTTATTTATAAATATTTACTAATAAATATTTATTAATAAATAAATAACAACGCTACAATTTTTTAAGTAACTATATTTCCTCCATTTAATTTCTGCCATTTTGAATAATTCTCACTTTATGAGTATTTTTAAGGATGCTGAGCTCTTTAGGAGAGCCATGTAATACTGCAGGTTGCTGTAACATAAAATATTAATTAGCATCATGTAGGTTAAGTGGAATTTTAGTCATTGTTGGTAGCTGCTATGAATGATTATGTTTCCTTTACAGTACTGTGAAATGTAAACATGCAGGTAGTATAATACTTCCTGCTTCTGAAGAAACACTAGAAGAACTCATGTTCATGTCCTGAGATCCCATCATGTACCACAAAACGAAGAGGTTTAAGTTTGAATTTAGGGTACCTTACCATCACAATAAGCTGTTTTGGATATGAGGAAGATAGCAGTGCATATACACCGTAGAGGTGGTTGTCACAGCTCACCAGTGACAGTATTGTGACACCGCAGGCAGTATATTTTATGTGAGACATAAAACTCCTACTTTTGACAGCATTTGGCCCTTACAGCTGCTGTGCCACATTGAAAATGCCTTAATCAGAAAGGCTGGAATGAGTTTGCTTCAAAGCAAGCTCTTTTGCCTGCCACCATTCCTCTAGCCTTTTTGAGGGGGATTGGGAAAGAGTCATCTAGTATTTCTCTCCCCCAGTAAATTGGCTTAAATGGGTGTTTTTTTGCCAGTGGGGTCTGTATTGATAAGCTCATTTCCATTCTTTGAGCAGGCAGAACTCTGGTTATGTCATTAAATCAACATCTGGCCCTGGTTTTCCTGACATACTGAACCAAAAGATGTCTGCTTTTATCTTCACTTCCTTGCTATTATATGGGGTAATTTATTAATTTATTTGCCTACAGAGAAGTCTTCTGCATAATAGCATTTACCTCAACAGGAAGAAGACTTAAAGAGCACTGTCTGTTTTCTGGGGAGGTAGGATGTGTTAGAGCATCTTCTGCCTTGTCCTCTTCCCAGTGGAGGCTCAGTGGGCTTCAGAAGTGCATAGCCTTAAGCTGTGGCTGTATTCTTTCTCTTTAACTGTTAATGGGGTCTTGAGAAGGAGAAGAACTTATAGCACCATTTTGACTCATGGAGAGAGCAAAACTTCAAGTAAATTCCCAGTAATTCCATCATCACAAGACTGGACAACAGAGATGTGGAGAAAAACAAAGGCTTAGTATTGAGAACAGGAAAGAAGCAAGAAATGCAGCAAACTTACGAGACGCTCATTTGAAGGAATGCTGAGAGCTGTTGAGGATGGAAGATGAGAACTAACTGGAGAAAATGAGAGGAGGGTTGGGTGGATTTTTTGGAACAATCTACCAGAGAAATGGAAAAGTTATTAATTCAAGGCTTTCACAGAATTCATTGTATGCCTCAGTAAGTACACAGAGAGAAAAGATCCAGTTTTTTAAGGACTCTGTGTGGAAAAAGGTTCCCAATTAGGTAATTTATTTTGCAGTCTCTATATTTTTAATAATGGATTTTGTATTTTGAAAGCTAAATTCTGAGATTTCTTCTGGATTTTTTGGAGAGGGTAAGGCAGTTTTAGATGTGGGGGATAGAGAATAAATTAATGGGAGAAATACAGAATAAGTAGAAGAAAGCTCTGTGAATCAAAATATGCTAAGCTTCAATGAGAAGCAATGAGAGATTGCTTTATATTGAAGAGTAACTGACACAAGTGAGTAAGAGCTAGATTGGAATGAACCTGCAAGTTAAATGTAGCTTTGTATATTTAATGAGATATTTTTATTTTAAAGAAACTGTAAGAATATTTTTATTAAAACAAAATATTAAAGCAGTAGAATTTATAAATGGTGTAAAGGTAATGATACCTCTAGATGTGTAAAACTGACACTGCTTATTACCTGGCTCATTTTAGCCTCCTTTCTGTTTCACCTGCCCCATAAAGAAGCGTTTGTATTCGTGATGCTGATAAAGCCACTGTCATTCCAAAGAGGCAGGCGCCTTCTGGAATTTGCCTGTTGTGCACATGCATGTCAATGTGTATACACGCATGTGCATACATATACACAGCATGAATTAGAAAATTGGTATTTTCTCTGTCCAAGTTTTGAAGATACGGTCCGGTGTATGTGTTCTATTTTATATGGTAATAAGATAAGCAGAAAAGATCACTGAAGGACTCAGAACAACAGGAAAATATACTAAAGTGAGTAAATAATAATTTTACTATTATTTTTAGGCCCTGAAGAAAATCCTAAGAAACTTTTCTTTTTTGTATGTGTGTGTGCTAAATACTAATCTAATCTTATTTCCTCTTTAGCAGTTGTTATAACCTTGAGAAAATTTTTAAGAACAGAGTACTCTGTTACTGGGTTTTAAAAGTTGTTTTTAATCACCCCCTTTGTTTATGCATTAGAAATGGGAAATGTTCAACCCCTGCAGGGGAAAAAAAACCAAACAACTGAACTTCTAAGTGATGCTGCTCACTAATTATTTTGGTGCGTTAATAGTTTACCAGCCTGTAAATACTGACTTGAATTAATACTCTGAAATGAAACAGCTGTAGTATGTTCACTGTATTTACCTGGGATCAATCACCTGATGCTTGCCATACTTCTACAGGAAAGGAGAAACTTCCTCTAAAAACCCTGCAAAATGCAGTAGTAACATCCTGGGGGTTTGTTTTATTGTTTTCAGGGTGCTGGGTGCACTGCACTGGTGGTAGCTGTGGTGGCAAGGAAGTTAGAACTTACCAAAGCTGAAAAACATGTGCATAATTTCATGATGGACACCCAGCTAACTAAAAGAGTAAGTCACACTTTATATTCACAACCGAAAAGGAATACTGTGTATTAATTTATTTCTGCATTTGTGTTTAAGTAGTCTCCTGCTTGGTATCCTTGCTGAACTTTGTCATGGGTATTGTTTTGAAAGATTAGAAATTGGATGCCTTGAGTTTTCCTTTAAATTGAGGACAACTGCAAGTTGTCAGCAAATTTTAAGGGTTTGTATAGAATATTGTATAGAGGGCCCTTGTAACTGGAAGGTATTTGGTGTTAATTAGTTAATTAGCAGTTAAGTGTTGTGGAACTAGACTATTGCATTAAACCAAAAGCTTTTGCATGGCATATGAAAATATATTTTTTGTAGCTAAAATAGGTGAAATGACAGATAAAAACTAAAATTTCAACCTATGAGAGATATTCTTAAGAAAATAACATATGTTTTCATATGTTGCAACATATGAACAATAACAGTGAGGCAGTCTTTCCAACTGCGTTTTGTACACAACACATGGTTTATTAAGTGGCACACAGTTCTGAAGGACCCTGAAAGATATTTGTATATATTATTTTTAGAAGAAACTATTTTTCACAAAATAGGAGGCATTGGTGTTGAAATATTTTAAATGAAAGAAAATGCAGCAAACAAGGCAATACAAATCCTTTGCTGAAATAAAACAGGTCAGTTTTGAGGGAACAAGAAAAAGAGTAGTAACTGTACAGTGCACTCAACTTGTTCAGTCTTCATTATTGAGAAGAGCCAATGTGAAGAAAAAGGTGCTTATAGTCACAGCTCATCAGAACTCAGCAGAGTTTCTCCTTAGTGGTGGGTGCCTGAGATGGAGACAGTCGTTCTGCTCCAGGCGAGGAGGAGGAAGAGGATGGCTGCCCCAGCACAGCTCCATGCAGCACTGCAGCGCTGCACTGCTGCGGGTCTTGTGTTGCAGAGAGCCCCGTCCTGTCCCCAAGTGCTGTGTTTCTCAGAGCACTGCTCTGGCTGTGCTGGGTCTCATTTCTGTGCTGCTCACCACTAACAGCCTGTATCTCCTCTAAGGAGTCACAGCAGGGAGAGACTAAGGATGAGTGAGGAGAGAATTCCTATATAGGTATAAAGGGTGTCTGACAAGGTGTCTCTTTGTGTTTGTTGATTTACATTCCTATTGCAGTCAGTTAAGGTGTTGTTGATACTAGACCACAGGAAATAATTTGTCCTTTCATAACATAGTTACTTTTTTAGTGTTATCTGACAACTGAGCCCAAAATGTGTCTCAGAGATTGGCCAGATTTTGAGTCTAGTCTTTATTTATGCCTTTTGAAGTTTATTTTGTTCATCTATTCTTCATATAAATCTCAATGTTAGTGTAATACTTTATTAAACAAAGCTTTAAGCTTGTGAAACTCAAAGCACATGAAAAGTGAGCCAAGCAAACAAATCTAAGATGCACATCAGATCATAATTCATGCAGATGCTGGGGATCTTTCCTCACAGCCTGATGATAGCCATACTTTCCAGGAGTGCAAGGGCTACTTAGGAATTGTGAGGACGTCTCTAAACCATGGTTGTGCTTTCAGTGAAGACAGGACAAGGTTCTCCAACACTTACAGGTGCAAAGTGGGGAGGCTGTTGCTGGGCCAAGTTATTGCATGACATTCCTGCAATGTCTTAGCGATTGACTTAGCTCTGACACTGCAGTTACTGGCATGATGTAAAGCTGGAGGAGAGAAAATAAAGATGAATAATTAGGACAATTTTTCTTTCCAAGTATCCTAGTCGTTCAGCCATTAATCAACATTGCATTCAAATTATTTGTATGTTTTTAAGCATTCTTGAAAATTTTGGAGGGCCTAAAAAGGGAACTGTAGGTACTCTTTAACATTTTATGGAACGCCAAATTTAAAAAATAAATCAAAGCACTTTTTAAATAGAACTCTGCCCGCATTAATTGACAACATATTTTTTCATCTTCTTGGAGATGTTAAAAAAGAAACAAGTATAAAAACTAAATGCCACCCAAAACCAAAAAAATAAAAGAAAGGGACAAAGTGCTCAAACAGCTCTGAAACTTTAAAAGACTGTTAAATTGCCAAAAGAATTAAGAAGTGCTAACCATAGAATAAGAAAGAGAGAAATGTTATGGTCCTATTGAATACACTTAATTAACATACAGATAATGCATTAGTATTTCCTCACTGTAATGGATATTGCCATAAACACCAAACAGTTCCAACTTTTTGAAGAGGGAAAATTATTCCTGGATGCAAAAATATTTGATCTGAACATCACATCTATATTAAAAGGAAACTGCTCAGCAGTCCCCTTTATCCAGTTGTTGCTTTCTTCCCTCAGTGCTTCAGCTTCTTGAGGTACCCACTTCCCACAGTTAAGACAGCATTTCAAAAGCTTTAGGAAAAGTTAGTAACAGAAAAGTAAAAACATAACATAGTACTACTTTTGTCAGCCTGGTGTTTTTCTTTTATTAAACAGGTGAAAAATGCAGCGGCCAATGTACTCAGGGAAACATGGTTAATTTATAAAAACACAAAGCTGGTTAAAAAAATAGACCATGCAAAAGTAAGGAAACATCAACGCAAATTCTTGCAAGCTATTCATCAGTAAGTATTATTTTGCTTTCTTTTTCCTCCCAAGGTGTTTTCTCTGTTAGTTTCCTTCTCTCTCAGTCACTCTTAGTCCCATTCTGCCCCCTCCCTCCTCTCCCCCCACCATTCCCTTCCCTTCAAGGTTGTTCTGGAGGTTGATTTTCTTTCAGAGTAAGACAAAGATAGCCATTTACTGTATTATCTATTTACAACAAAATAAGAAGGTACACTGGCAGTTTATGTCCATATAAACTGGTGAATGTTTTTTAGAAGTTCCCCATACTTCTTGAGTTATCTAAGACTTTTTTTGTTCTATGCCACTGAGACTATCCTTTATTTTTATGCATTTTCTTCCAGGTAGAAAGATGTGAGCTACAATAGACAGAAGAAAATTAAAAAAAACCCAACATTTTCTTTGTAGTAAATGTTTTAAAATTGTAAAGTCAGAACAATGTGATAGAAGAGAGTATGTATGTAGTGTTTAATGAACAGAATATTCATCAAGTATAAGTTCATGGCCCACCAGCATTTAGCCTCTCTCCACTGTATATTCTCAGTGCATAAGATCAAATGTTGGTATGTCAGCTATGATCCTGGCCATCTATTCTAGAAAATGGGAGTGTATGCCAATAGTTGAGACCATTGAGCACCTCTGGCATTATTCAAATGAGTTCTTCCCCTCTACATGAGAGTCTGAAACAAGCCTGAGGTCTAAAACTGGTAGTAGGTTTAAGCTGTGCCATGGTTTTGCCAAACTACAAGTATTTATCTAAAATTTGCAGTATGTATTTGTCATAAAGCACATCCAAATGAGTAGAATTGCTCAATGGTTACTATTCCTGAACTACCTGAGGGGAAAAAAACCTCAGAGTTTTGTCCTCAGGAACCGGGGAATTTTGGTCCTAAGGACCATTTTGAGGAATGGTCAGGATCTGTTTGTTCTATTTGTTATCCCCATTCAGCTGAGGCAGCCATCTGTACAGCCTATGAAGATAGTTCCAATGAGTTACAGAGAAGAAGGAGAGAAATTAGGTTTAGTTTCAAACTGATGGTTTCATAACTTTTGAGTGTAGGTCTGTGCCTGAGACAACCAGTGAAGTGATGTGAGAGGGGCATCCATGATGAAAAGAATATCTGTGCAGCATCTTACAGGAAAGACAGGAAAGAAAGGCCAGGTTTACTCATTTCCTATTAGTAAATTTAGACTAACAATCATTCTCTCTTTCATAGCAATGTTTTAAAGCAGTAGGTAACTAAGCTTAAGCTATGAAGTATTCTGTAAACTTTGATTACTGTATTACATTTAGCAAATTTGCAGGTTTAAATGTTACTGAGTCATTGTGGAGATATTTTGAGGAATAAAAAGATAACAGAAGTTGAGGCATTTTTATGTGAATATAAAAAGCATATTTTTATATAGCAGTTTGGCCACCCTGCTTAGCTTAAAGGATTGGGAGGTGGAGGGGAGTGGCAGGGGTTCTGGGGAGAGGATAGCATGTCATGTGCATCCTTGCTGGACTTGAATCCTTGATTGAAAAGGCTGTTTCTTAACATTCTAACTTTACTATTTATTGTGTGTGTGTGTGTGTGTGTGTGTGTTGTGTGTCTGTGTGTGTATGAGCACATATGTTCAGAAAAGAATCTAAAAAGCACAGCAGGCTCGATCTCCAGCTTTTTTTATCAGTGAAGCTCAGAAGAGCTTTTCAGGATATAAAGTGTGTTCTGCATCTCCCTTAAAAATTAATTAATCAAGTGGAGGGGAGAAGGTGGCATCAGTAATTTTTTCCTAGGTGTGACAGCTAGATTGCACAGCTATCTTAATAATTTCTCTCTGTCTTTTACCACTTTGCACTACAGCCCCAAAACTTTTGTATTCAGGGAAAAAACCCCAAAAGATAATTTTTTCAATATGCTGAAGAATGCACCATAAATGAAAAGATTGCACCAGCAGTTTGCTTTCTTCCTGTAGCTGATTAGATGGATGCAAATTAATTTTCCATCCCTTTGCATCTTTGTACTTTTTCTCAAGTGACTTACAGTTTTCCATCTTTCTAGAGTCTTAAGTTTTGTTTAGTCCCCCTCCTTCATCTTCAACCATTTCACTGGAAACAAAAATAAAAAGAGTGGGCTCTCTCAGGGCTAATTTAATAGAAGAAACGATCCCAGATCATGATAACAGTCACGGCCACAGCTCTGAAATGTGTTCAGCTGGTCTGAGTGTTCTGCTTCTCATGCACATTAAATAAGATGAAGGTGAAATCATAAAAAAGCATTTTATGTATTGTATGAATAAGAAAATCTGCAGTTGATAGTTAATGGGAAGGCTTGAAGATATTGCAGATTCCTACATCATGAATGCGAGTTAGATGACTCCTCAGGCAGCTGCTGATCAAAAGTAGCAACGCCCTAGGACTTTCCACCTGCTGAATCGAGCCCACTGTGCTCATTTGGTCGTTTTAGTATATTTTACACTTTGTTTTCTTTTGTTTTGTCTTTTTTTCAACATATGAAAATAGAGCTCGGAAGTAAGTTGTATAAGCTGTTCCTTTCTAAACTTGCAGAATTTACCACTGTCTGCATGCAAAAAATAGAGTTTTTATTTGTGAATTTCAGTGGTCTGATTGCTGCCATGGAAATGCGATCCAGAATCATGATCTTTTTCTGTGATAAGTGAAGTTCATAAAATCAAAATTTTATCTTGATGAATTATACTAAGAAAGTCTGTTGGTTTTCTTTAAATCCGGCTGCTGCAGCTAAAGACTTGCCATATCTATATGTTCTTACAGCCTGTGGTAGGTGTTGGGTTGGTTACTATGAAGAATTATCATGTTGTTTACAACTCGTACTACAATGATAATGAACTTCCTGGAATTTTAAAATTAAAATACTGATTGTCAAACAGATGAGTCAATGAATCTTAAGAAAAGCAGAAAGCACATATTCTGCACATTATTTGAAAGAATGGTCACCAAAATGCTGGGGTTTTCATTCTCTAGAGAAATAATATCCTTTGAATAATTGTTCTGACATTTTGATAATACAATTCTGTACCTTGGAGACTCCTTTTTTGCTTCAGAAGAACTCCACCTTGTAGCCTCTGAAAACACGACTCCTACCATCTGCATTTATGTTGTGCTCTGAAAGAAGCTTCCAGGGGAAGAAGAGCATATGGCATTCCAGTAACAATCTCCTGGAATGCCAGTTTTATGTGATCAGTTCATTTCTACCTTAACAGAGTTATTTCCATTTATATTTTAAAGATATTTTTAAATTATATTTCACTCTCCACAACTTACTTTCTCATACCAGTTAGCCTAGATATGAAAGGAAATGCTTGTCAACTAAAGAGATAAGGAAACTTTTTGGTTTTGGAATACCTTCAAGAGGGTTTTCTTTAGACCACCTTTCTAAGTAATACCATCACTGAGAAATGGACAGAGAATGCATTAGCAACCTACCTGTCACGAAAGGCTGCCAAACTCACTTCCATTTGACAGCTAACCAAATTCTTGTTTTGGTTGGCACTTGGCACACTGGTAGACTGAAGTGGTATCTTATCACAAATCTACAAACGACTCCTCTGGTAGTCAATCTGGAAAACATGGGGTTTGTATCAGAGAATGTATAAGAAGGGTCCTGTATCTTGCGAAAAATGTGCATAACCAACAATAATGCAGATAAGCATGCATCAAAGAAAAAATGTACCCTTGCTGCTTCTTTCATAGTTTTTCAATGCTATAGTTTAAATAGTAAATTTAAAATGTAATCATATTTAGATTCACAAATTATCCAAAAAAACCAAATGTATTGGCAAGCATGTTGGTTATTTAGCTGCTGGTCTGATGGAAGTTCTGTTTAAAGTAAGGAGAAACTCACTTATCACTGTATGTTCATCAGGTTCCGACACCTGCTAACCCAATCCATTTCCGACAGAACAGGGCTAATACCTGTATCTAGTCATGTAGGCATGGGAAGATTCTTGATTGCTACAACAATAATGACAAAAAACTGTTGTTCTATGTTTCTTCCTATATCTACTTGTCACGATACTGAGGCTTTGAGGAATGTTTTGGCTTTCTTTCATGTAGTCTGGATAAATTGTTATCTTCTTTATTGAATTCAACTTTGACCATCGCAAATGATGTTCTCAAGGACATCACATTTCCTTGCTGTTTCCTTTTTTGCGGTGTTGAAGAAGCATGCTTCTCATTGTAGCAGGCACATGAAAGATTCTGACTCTACACAAAGTAGTTAAGGCATTGTCCATGCAGTGAATTGCTCTTGTAAATTTTGTGCATGCTCTCTAGAAATCCTAGTATGACCTCATGCAAAAAAAAAATCTGACTTAAAATTCCACTTTTTAGATTAAGAAGTGTAAAAATGGAACAAAGGAAACTGAATGATCAAGCCAACACTTTGGTGGACCTGGCAAAGGTTAGTAGGCAGTTACTGTTGTTTCAGCATTCATCCTTTCAAAATGAACAGTTTTTTAGTGAAAATGTTAAGCATTATATGTGCAAATATTGTTAACAAGGTGTTATATATAGCAAATGAAAATATGTGTGTGTTTTGTGGTAGCACCTACATCTTGAACAAGTATCCTGATGAAAGTTTGAACATGCCATATTTATTTATTTTTTTTGTACATTTGAAAAAGACTTCACAATTGAGAGGCTGATCCTGAGAGCTCCTGAGCTGACTGCAGAGGTCATGGTAAATGCTGAACTGTGAGTGGGCCGTAGTGGTGTAGTGCTGTGAAGTAAGAAGACTTTGCTATGTGGTGATAGTGACTGTGCCATGACAGACCATAGTAAATAGCCTCTAGATTGGAGTTAGAGGTTCTGGATTCCTGTTCCAGGTGTCTTATGCAGCAGTAACTTTGGACAAGTAAATTTAGATCTGCATTTATTTAAGTTTTTATAATGAATAGTAGCTGCCTACTTTGCCAATATATCATAAGGCTTTTAAAATATTTTTAAACCATTTGAGTTGAGGTAAAAGAGGCTATTCAGGTGTAAGCTGCTTGTTTATTGTTGCTAGAATTTTTCATAAGTATGTAATAACTAGAAAGCTAGAGACCTGAGCTGATAGCATTTTGGACTTCCATTAGAACTTAATATTTAACAGTAACTGTGAGTTAATTTGAGGCTACATTAGAAGCATTGATGGGCTCTTCTTAAGAGTTTCTTGTACACATCTTCATTTACCTCAAAATCCTCCTTGATTTCAAGTGCATCAAAGCAAAGATTAAACTCTTCAGTGTTCATTCCCCTCTTGCTTTACAGAACCATGTGACAGCTTCAGGTGAAAATACAGTTCAGTCTAATGCTTCTGGCAACTAATAAGGACTTTTAATATACTATTTTGTGTAGACTACTTCACTTTCAAGGGTTATGCTAGCATCCTGAAACAGAAGGCAGAGCAATAGGTTATAACACACCTGATACTAAAGTGGTTTGCTTACACTTCAGGCAGTCATTCAATTAATTTTCCTTTCCTTTGGATGGTTCATAAATTTCAACTGATTTTTTCTACTGAATTACATCCAGTTTTGACTCCAGTTTAAATAATCTGAACCCTCAATCTATAAGAGGCAGATATTCAGCCATTATGTTTTAACCAAGTCTCTTTGAAACAACACATTTAAGATTACATTTTTACTGACCATTGTGCATTTTAAAGTGCACTCTATATTCTGTATTCAGCAGTGTTTTGTAGAGGCCAGATAGATTGGAGAGTTCAAAAGTAAAAAAGCATAGAATTGAGTTTTTACTTCTTGAACTACTTTTCAAAAACAATCCACTCAACTCCTCTTACTGCCAATTCAAGAAAATCTACCAAGTTTAAGGAGCAAGCCAGTGAACAGCATTTGTGCTCTGTAGAGCTCATTAGAAGAATGAAGGTATTTAAAACCAGAATCAAGAACAATTAAGGATGGAATACATCAGTGGAGCCTTCAGTCTCCTTGCGGCTTACACTGACTGTTCAAAAAGCTTAGCCTGGTACACTCTCAAACATCTGAATTTCCAAAAGGGGTCTGATCTTTAATTGATTTCAACTTCGACATCTAAAATAAATGGCTACAAAAAGCCATTAAGTTTCTGCTCAAGAAATCTAGTAGAAAGTTTAGTCTACTGTAATTTAATCTACAGGGAAAATTATTTCACAAAACTAGATATTGTTATAATACTCATCTCCTGTTTTACAAACCCTTGTACAGTTGTGCTACTTGTTACAGTACTTGTAAGGTCTCTCTAAACCTTTACTTACATCCTTCTACTTTCAGACTCAAAACATCATGTATGACATGATTTCTGACTTAAATGAAAGAAGTGAAGATTTTGAGAAGAGAATTGTTACTCTGGAAACTAAACTGGAAACTTTAATTGGTAGCATTCAAGCTCTTCCTGGACTGATTAGCCAGACAATCAGCCAGCAACAGAGGGAATTCCTCGAGGCTCAGATACAAAATTACGATAAGCATGTTGCCTACAGTGCTGAACGATCACGATCTTTGTCAAGAAGAAGGAGATCATCCTCCACAGCACCACCAACTTCATCAGAGAGTAGCTAGAAGAGAATAAGTTAACCGCAAAATAAAGACTTTTTGCCATCATATGGTCAATATTTTAGCTTTTATTGTAAAGCCCTATGGTTCTAGCCAGCGTTATCTAGGTTCTGATGTCAGAATCCTGGAAACCTGAACACATTTTAGGCCAAAATGAGTGAAAACTCCTCTTTTTTTTCCCCCTCCTCCTCTCAGATGCACAGTGAATGCACCTAGTATTGCTATATTAGATTGTTCTTCCTGTAATTTCACTTTTTATTCATGCACTTCAAACAAGCTTTACTACTACAATACATAATCTATTATAATAAAAATGTTAATTTCTGCACATAGTTACTTGATTACTTTGACCTAATTACCAAAAAAAAATCACAATCAAAAGACCTAATTATGAACTTTTAAGAAACTAAATCGAAGCTTAATAATTATTTCTAAGTATGAAAGCTAACTGTCTAAACTTTGCTTGCAGTGGAGGGGGAAAAAAACCAATATTAATCTAACAGTGTGCTGTGTATGTATAGTCATTTTAAAAGGTCATGAACGGCTTTGATTTCTGAAGTGACTAATTAAAAATATAGTTTATCCTAGAAAATAAGTCTCAGAATAAGCTATGGGTTTTAAAAATATTCTTAGGGCTTTTATTTAACATGCATTGGTACACACACACATATAGATAATATATATATACATATGTATTTATGTATATAAAATTATTTATGTGATGCCCATAGCAATGATCTTTTAAACTGACTATTCGTAAAGCTACTGGCATGCAAAAAGCACAGGCAAAGTCCTGTTTTCTTATTCAGAGTCTCGTAACAATGCCAGGTATGTTTGTCCAAATCAAAAGCATCACTTTCACCCAGAAGTCTCCTAATAATGCTATTTGGGTTTTGAAAGTGTTAGGTTGCTACTTTCTCCACTCCTTTCTTTGTGTTTCTGGAGTGAATGACTGACACACAGACTTAGAGTACACACGGTTGTGTGTGGCAGCACAGTATACATTATGTTTGGGCAATCCCCGTGGTTCCGGCTATGCAGTCAAGCTTAGCAAAACACTTCTAGCAATATTTCCAAAATCTCCTGTAAAAAGCCAGCTGTAGACTGGAGTTACAATAGAAGGGTATCTATAGTACTTTATTTTCATGCATAAAAATAAGGTCTCCTACTTTATTAAAGGAAAAAAAAAAAAAAAAAAAAAAAAAAAAAGAAATCACAAAGCATAGTCACCAGTAGGCACTGGTGAAAAGATTTTGACTAACATTTTTCCTGGTTTATTCTCCAGAATAGCAAAACTAGGTAAGTTTAAATGCTCAGTACATGCAACTTGCATTAACAATTCCTAGTTATAAACAGGAAATTTGACTTTATGAGACATCTTTAGTACTTGCTATTTACAAAATGTGCCAGTCCAGTCTGCCTCTCCCCCAGTTTACAGTCAAGGGTGACATCTGTAGCTAAACTGGTAGACATGGCTGACTGTTTCTATGTCTGCCTGGAAGTAACCAACTTGCTCATTGAAGAAAGTAAGGAAATGCACATTGCTCCATGAAACACTGTGACTTCTGGTCAGCAAGGACAGGCAGGAAAGAGTAATGCAGGAAGTCAGAGCAGAGCTCTTCTGGGCAAGACAGAAGAGCTTTCCAGCAATCAAAATTCCCCAAACCAAATACATAATCTGAAAAACAGCAGACACTTTAGGCCTTTTCAAATTAAAGGATCTTCCTTTTCTGGTGTTACGAATGTATAAATAATGAATGTATAAGTGACATCCAGAGGTATTGCATGCTTATTAAAAGGTCAATAATTTCTCTAACTTTTTATGTCCTTGAGAAAGAGGATGAGTTCAGTATTTTTCCCCCTAGAGCAGGACAGTTGCATGCCTTTGGCGTGCCTTATTTGCAGACTGTGGTATTTTGTGACTGGAAATAACAAGCAGTATGCATAGTATTTGCAGTTCTGCTTTTGTTTTTATGGAGATCATTTTCAAAGGAAAAGACGGATATTATATAGTCCTAATACTTTTCTAGTGCAGTCCTTAATTAGATGAGATTGTGAGTGGTCATAAGGCCAGTAGTGATTAATAATATTTGAATTTAATAGTCAAGATTTAGAAATATTTTTTCTCCTTTTTTGCATTTAGTTTAGAATACTCTTCTTGACATTGAATGTGAAATACACTTTCTGTAGCTTGAATACATTCCTTTTTCTCCTGTCAGCTTGAACTAGCTCTTTCATTGTTTACATCTTTTTAATATATGTATAACACCCATTTTTTGCACAACTGGGTTTTTAAAGAACTGTAGGTCCACTTTGAAAATTTTTGTCAATCTGTCAATTTTAATTAAGATCCAGCTACAAGTATTGGGCTGGCTATTTCTGTTGTGAAAGAGCAGCTGTCAATCTTTGACCTCTCAATTTCTTTTACTCATTAGGACTCGGAAGCCTGAATCTAATATTATTGCCACAGCTTTATGCAATGGTGAGATTCATCAGGATTATTTTCATCAGTAGCATTCTGTAACAACCTGCCAAATTGTTTTGGATTCCTTTCTTTTCTTTTTAAAGCAAAAAACAAATGATGTCACCATGTTATACTCCAGTTCTACATCTTAATTTACCTTCAAGACCACTACAGATATTTTATCTGCATTTTCAGCACGTATGATTTTTTTCTTATAATATCTGATTTCAGCACTAAGGTGCTGCATGGGGATACACTACATGAAAGGACTGATATAAACTTTTATTCAGGAGAGCACAAAGCACTCTTGGTTTGATTTTCTTACTCTTGACACTAGACTCCTTTTAGTCTTCCCTTGTCTGACTTTTGTAGTATCACAAATTCCATTACTGAATGTTTAGTTCCAAAGCTTTAGCTCTATCATTGTCAACATATATAATCACCAAAAGGAAAACATATCATTATGACAAATCATGGAAACGGTATATTTAAATGTAGACTTTTCTTGTAAAGATTGTTTACAAATGACAGGGAGTCTTTCTCAAAGCATATGGCGTATTTACCATATTACAATTGTAAAGCTTCATGCACCTATTGCCTTAGTTTCACCAGTAGGAAAATTCTGCTTTTGGTTGCTTATTAAGCTCTTTTTCACTACATTCCAGACACTGATTCCATTTATAAGTTTCTTGGAAGTCTTGTTGCTAGTCTGCTTTTTTAAAGACACCGAGCAGAGATACCTTGCTCGGAAGGACTGAAATGTAAGATCACAAATAGACCTGTTCACCATGCTTAAAATTAAATGCATTGATTTAAATAGTACTTTTTACTTACATTTACATTTTTTGCAGAATCAGAAGAATATGTTCATATGTTTTATGCTTGCAAATGCTCTGAAATTTTTGATTCTGTAAATCATTATGTATTTTAAGCTTGCATATCTTTCCAGACAGACTTGTGCAACTCAGCTCTTTTTTACCTCCTGCTGCTCCATAAGGATGTATCTTTTATGGAAAGAGATTTGTCATCTAAAAGTTTGGCATCCAGCTTAGGAGCTCTAAATGCCTTCTGGAGGTTCATACCTTGTGAGCTATTTCAAAACTATTGCTCCCCAGACTGAGTTTGGAATCACTGTCATCATTAGAGCAAACATTAGTGATAAGTATACTGTTTTACAAATTGTAAGACTCTTTCCATGTCAGATCATATGTAAACATTCAAGCTGATATGCCACACATTAAGAGCATATCTAAGCATAAAAGAATAAAAGGTGTTCAATGTGTCTAAAATTCAGAATAAAATCTGTAACCCTTATCAATACTAAAAATTAAAATTGTTTGTAAACTCTTTTCCCGTAACAGTTATGAAAAATTCTTACTAAGCTTTATTCACAGAAGGTTTTCTCCATCTGTCAAACTTTGTGTTCATATCCATTCTTTTTTTAAATCAAAGTCCTTAAAGTCTTTTTTTCCTTTTATTAATAATTATTAAGGGGTGACAAATTAATTATAAAGGGGTTGCAAGCAATGAAATAGAGGGGAAGGTGGGAAGGAGCTAACACTTATACATGTTATTTTCAGAATTCCACCTCTGCATTAGCATATCTAAATGCTCAGGTAGAAATGGACACAAATTTTAGCCAGCACTGCTGGCTACCCAGGTGACCAAGCCTGCCCTAGCCTGGGAAGAGCACTGCCATATCTGAAAAGTTCTGAGGTGGAGCTTACACGCACTCAAAGCCAACCATTTATGTGTGCGGAAATTAATGTCCATAGAACCTTATATGTACATAATAAAATTAACCTACAGCTGTCAATTAGGGCTTACAAATGTGGTCCCATATCTGTTGGCACAAATTCAGAGAAAACTAAGCTATAATGTATATTAGCCTTTTTATTCTGAACCTTTTAAGGGGTATCTGTAAGGTCTTATCTCTCTCCATGACTGAGAGAATAGAGAAAAAGAGATGCTTAGAAGATGCTTTGCAGTCAGGTGGGCGCATAGGGTTAGCTCTGACTTGCCTGAGTACCTCACTCTACATCAACTTTGGTCCAGAAACCACAGGGTTTTATTCACTCCAGAAAAAACAGGTTTCTCTCACTATAGAGGGAGTTAGCACAGCACTGAGCACATAAGTCCTGTCTCTCAAGAGCAGCCCGGTGTGCAAGATGATAAAAAATAGGAGAGGAGGATTGTGATAATTTATACAACTCTGCTCAAGACTTAGGGCTTAGCACAGCATCAAGCCCAATGCAGACACTTGATTCCCTGCCAAGAATTGCTTGCAGCTGGACAGTACAGCATGTGGTTGGAGCAGGTGGCAGTGTGGTCTGGCCCAGGGTATGTAGACATTCTGAAATGGAGGCAGTTACCAGAATTAGCATCACCCTACTGCCATATACTAGATCACCCTACTGCTGTATACTAGACTTTGTTACAGTGATATAGCTGAAGATCTATTAGATAAATAAATTTCAGGCCTTTTTGTGAAGAAGATTCCCCTGCAGAGGATTGCAAAGCTTTTCTGCACATTGAAGGATATGCAACACAGTGTCAGTGAAAAGAAAAACATAACAGTCTTGAAACTGTTGAAAACTATCATGGCAAGTAACAAAATTAGATGGAGAACTGAAGCTTTGTGCTGACTTCCCTTTCATTCAGATTCACTTAAATCCATTAGTATCTTCAAATATTTAGGAGAACCTATACTGTTTTCAATTATACATGAAGCGAGCTACAAGCTTTTAGTTAGATTAAAAGGTTCTGCTTTAAGACTATGCCTATTCTGACCTACTGTTCCCTTTCTAACCTGAATTTCAAAGTACCTTGAGTCTAAAGAGGACATGCATATTCTCCTATGTGGATTACAGCAAAGTAGGTCTCTGAACAAAAAAGCATTTTCAGTCCAGATAAATGACCAGCCATTATATAGCAAATGGAGTCAAAATGTTCAGTTCAGAGCTTAGAAAAGGTTTAAGTGAAGCCTCACTCCAGGTATGAAATTCATGGGGAACAATGAAATATAAGAGACTCTGTAATTATATTTCCTGAAAGTGAATTGCAGGGACACACTGTATGTGTTTAATACCAGCTTATCACCTTATATGGAATATTTTTCCAAATGTGAGAAATATGAAGACTGATCATCACAGAAATACAGAAATAAATACACAGAAATAAAGCAGGATTTTTTTAAACAAAGAACTCCAAACTCTAATAGAAATGTGGAGATCTGAAAGAGACTGTGCTAGACTATTCTCTTAAAAGGCTCCTAGAATCCATAGGTTAATATAAATTGCAAGAGATGATGTTTCAAGTGGTTTCAAGCAAAAATTAAGCAAAAAATATATCTCAGGAATAGTTTGGGACTTACAAAACATCACTGTGTTTGTGGTCAGTACCACAAATCTGCACAAAATGAAATGTGGCAGATCAGTTTTCCTGATGAAGTTAGAATGATATTTTGATGATATTAGAATGATATTAGAATGACATTAACATGACATGCATGTAGGAGAACAAGACATCTATCTTGGAATGACTCTTTAATTTAACCTGAAGTTTCAAATAGTATGGCACCCTAGGTAGTATAATAGTAACAATTAGAGCTCCAATTTTATTGTTTTTTCCTAATACTTAGCACAAATGAATGCACTTTGGGTAAGAGGCCTCTGAAGGGTGCATGCCACCCCCTCTGTTGTTGTAGCACACCCTCAACCTTTTGCTCTGTGCTTATTCCTCCTGCAGCTGCTGAGCACTGAGAACTGTGGCTGCCTCTCAGCATCCCTGGTACAAAGCTGCCCAGACTGATCTGAAAGGAGGTGGCCCTGGGGCACCTGAGAGGCCACTGGCCTGGTGCCTGTTACTGGAGAGAGCAGATAGCAGCACCCAGCCTGAAGGTGGCCTTGGCCCCTCAGTGGGACAGCAGCGTGTAACCTCTGCTCTTTCTCCCACACCACTGTATCACTACATTCTTCTGTTTCTTAAATGGTCTACTACACTGAAAAATGCTTTTCTTATCACATCTGAAACGTGATAAGATATCACTCATTGTGACAGGCTGTGCTACCACTGTGAAAAAAGCACAGGGTCTGCTTCTCCACTGTGGGCAAGGACAACGCTGTGCCATTCAGCAGAAGACTGTGTATGACAGAGACCTGCTGTCATGGTTTGACATCTCAAACCACGACACCTGCTTTCAAGATAGAAACCAAAAACACTCCAACAACTTCAGTTATCAGGATTCAAGGGGAATAAACATTAGAAAAGTGTTCTGGCTTGGCAATGAGATTTGGAATCTTGGCTTCTCAGTAGTTAAAATTAAATCTACTTAAAAAAAACACCAAAAAAACAGAGGGATAAAATGGCAGAAGAAGAGACGTCGATTAGCCCTGTGTTGGCCAAAAGACTTGTAGATTGGCTCCTAATCCTGCAAGTTCAGAAAACAGTCCCAAGGCTGAAATGTGCTAGCAAACTACCTAGTTTCACTGGCTTTCTTTGAAACAGAGCTTTCAGACAGTATGGCTAGTAATGGTGGATCAAACACATCACAATTCTGGTGGTTTCAACATGCTTGAAAGCACTTCTTGCTGCAGAGCTCAGTACCCTTGCACTGACTTGAGGCTGCTCAGCTGGCACTTCTGCCCAGCCAGTTCCACAGACCTGGCAGAAAACATTTCTGCCCTTTGAATTCACCTGGTCAGCTGTACTGTAACACCTTCCTCTCAGCTCAGGACATCACCCCCAGTCAGGTCTGCAGAGAAGAAGCCCTTTCATGGTTTCCCAAGCTACTTTGAAAAATAATGGAAGAACAGCCAGAGAAGTTTCTTTCCTTTCAGACTTTTTAGTTGCAATCTATACATAGAGGAAGCTGTTCAGTTATTGAAAGCACAGTGGTAGGAATTTAGGTCATATTTCTTTCAGTTATCAGGTGCAAAAAAATGAACACAAAAATTTAACATAAGAAATAGATTGCTTTTCCAGAGCTTATATATTCAGGGTTATATTTCCTGCCTTTCCATCCATCCTGTTTTATCCAGCCTTTAAAATGCATTTAGTAATTCAGCTGTACTTATGTTCAATTTGAATCAATTACTGTAACACAGCAGTATGAATATATATGCATTTCCAGAATTGCAGACACTCTTTTCAGTTGCAGGAAAACAGAAGAGAGATGGGAAAGAAAGCAGGTAGGCTTTTCAAATAATCTTTGCAATGAATTTTAGAGAGGCAGAAATAGGACAGAGAGGGTTTGATCCTCAGCCTCTCTATTAGTGGGCTATGGATACATCTGGGTTGTCCCTTGGAGGCTGTGCCCACATCTGTCATGGAGAGGAAATAGGCCATATCTGCATAAAATGCAAGAGTCTGGTGTCTGGTAGAAGCATGAGGGCGTCTCTTTGTTGCTCACATTTCACCCATGTGAACCTCTCTTTCCCCAGCTTTCTGTTCAAAGATCTGCAGCTGTCGTATACAATATTCATAATGGACTACACAAAAAAAAAAAAATTGAAGAAAATGTTTCTTATGTGTGTATGAAATGGCCAGAGGCACACTGGTGGTGTTTGAATGCACAATTCAGGGTATGAAGTTCTACCCCCTGTGATTTGCTCGATATTATTTGGTCTGCAAGGAGCTACAGAGTAGCACACCACACACTACTCAAGTTCCACAGTTTTTTGAACAGCTCAGTTCACCTGAGTGCATAAAAAATGCAAAAGGCTGAGCAACACAGTTACGTACAAAGCAGCTGCACAAATGAGCCCAGCAAAGAGTGTGGTGATTTGATTTTGTGAATGAAGAAGCATTTGCCCAGAACTCTATTTAATTCACTTAAAGAGAGCCAGAAGCTTCCCTCTGTGTGTATTATTGTTCCAAATAACTTCCAAGATGACTGTCAGAAAATCTTGATAGAAATAAATTGTTTATGTTGTAAGCCCTGGCATTTCTGCTAGATAACTCTCATATGGAATGGAAGTCTCAGAGAACAATGAAGTTATTTATCCAAAGTAATTTATAGGAAATACCACCCTTTTCCCTGAGATTTGATTTCTAACCCATCAGGGATGGATGTACATAATGCACACCTGTAAATAGACATTTCCTTTTATTTTCAGGCAGATGAGGGGGGAGGAACATTTGAATTAATGCCAAAGCAGGGTAGCAATGACGTTTGTAGGAAAAAGATACTTTTCATTTCTGGAAGGTTTAGCTACCTAATTTTCTCTGTGTCCTCAGAGGATTGAAATATAAAGACACTTAGACCAAGCACCAGCAAGCAGATTTCTTCTCCTGATCCTTTCCAGGTACATGCTTCCCATTCATCACCTTCATTCTTTCAGTGACAGGATGCTCTCCTTGAGAAAGCAGGAAAACTGGGCTCAGATCCCTCTGGAAAGCAGTAAGTGTGTACTTTCCTACAGCTTCTTTCTTGTCTTATTGTCTGGGCAGCTTGGTGCTTAGCTTCTTTCTCTGTGAGTCAGAGACAGTCTCAACTTCTGCAATCAGGCAATGCTGTGCAAGTGCAACATTACCAAGAAAACATGAAGCTGTTTCTTGTGGGGTTTGAAAGCAAACCAGACAGAGAGCAGGTCAATGATGCAAGTACCAGACACTGTTTGAGAACTAATGCCATTGTTAAATACCTCATGTGAAGTTAGTCCTGGGCTCATCCTGTCCCCAGTCTGGTTTTGTGGGAAAGGAAGAGGTGTTAAAAAATAGCCTAGAGCATTCCTAAAAGAGGAAAGAAAAAGATAATTATTTTTAAAGTTCTTCTATAACAAAAAGAATGAACAAAATTTTTTTTTCCAGAAATAATGGAATTATTCAGCACTTGGGAGACTAATCCCATAAGGAGTCAGAATTAAAGGTTTTCAGTTTCACCAGTTGCCCCATCAAGTTCTGTTTGCTTTCTAATATTTAAGTGCAACTTACTTTTTTCCCTTAACATATTTTTTCTGTACTTAATGTAAGGTGTTTATTCATTATAAGGTCTTTTCCTTCACTTCAGTAACAGAAGAGTACTTCTCCAGATTTTGTTTGGGGTGGACAAAATCACATTTGTTTACACAAATATATTCTTCTTTGCAGTTACCTTGGTCATGCTGCTTCAAACTCTCTGACATCCATCAGAGAATTAAACAGAAGGCAGCATATTAAAGCAACAGGCTCTTGAAATCCATGGGTGCAATACACTCTTCTCTGTTTTCTTCATTATTTTATTTCTTTATTATTAGTAGTGAATATCTGTAATGACAATAAGGCAAGATCAGTTTACTCTGGTTAGAAAAGATGGGGGCTGTCTTGTGTTTAGGTGTCACTGAACACAGTGAGACAATTCCTACTCTCTCTCAAATGCACTTCAGTCTATACAAGTTTAAAAGCATGGGGAAAACTCATCCACCAAATGATGGATTCTATCATAAAGCTATCATGGAATTTCAAGGTTTCAATTTAGACTGGTCCCCTAAGTTCATCGCTACTTGCTGCCCTACCAGTACTTCTACCAGAAATCTTTTGGCAGCTCTCTGCTAAGCATGTGGAATCTGCATATCACATTTCAAAAAGACATAACCTTTCAGATACATTGCCTGCAAATCCTTGACACAACCTTGGCAGTCAGGGTCACACAGGATAAACAAGGAAGTGCACAACTCTCATATAACCAAAGCTTTTGTCATGACAGTTCCTGCCTTTCTTTCTTGGTGTTTTTTCAGAGGTTGTTTTTGTTTGCTTTTTTTTTAGGTTTTTTGGGGGGGGTGTTGGTTTTTTTTTTGATGGGGAGGAGTTGTGTTGAGTGGGATATGTTAATTTAAAAAGGTTGATATGTCAGTATATTAGTTTTATTAGTACAATTTTTACACTATATTGAGATAGTGCCTTTGGCCCATAATATCTTTTGTCCAAAGTAACCTCTGCAGCTTTATCAAGTTATAGTGCAAAAAAGCTGAAAACTTTTATTAAGACTTTGGATTTCTATGCTCCTCTTTATGTGTAGTTTTCCTTACCCCTTTCCTTATTATGTTGGTTTCAAGGTACCTGGATGGGTACCAAAGACCATAAAAATTTGACGGCTGTTCTCTAGCTAGCATTAAGAAAGTTAAATAAAAAGCTAATGCTGTAGACAACTTGTTTGCAAGATTTAAGATGAAAATAATGTATTTCTAAAATGAATTTACCTGAATATTTAATCTTTACTATTTTTCTTCTGTTCCTAAATTCCTGAGAGTTTCTGCAATTTCTCTATTTGGTTTGTAAGTCTCACTGAAGAACTTCAGTCCTTACAGTCCTGCACAGTTATCTCCCCATGAAAGAAGGCAGCCAGAGACCAAACAAGTGGCAAATTTCCATGGAGAATTCCACAGAGGCAAATGCAAAAATTCTTGTAGCAAGACATAGAGTTGGAAAAGGAAAGAGAGGAGTCCATGTTGGTTAAAAGTATGTTGCCATTTAGACAAGAATAATATTGGAAAATCCTTTTGTGATGTCTGGATCTTCCTTCCAAATACTTGCAAGTTTTAGTATACCTGTGAGACAAAGAAAGAAGGTGCTGAATGTCAGCTTTATCAAATGGGAGCTCTCACAGATGCTTCTAAACCTCAGAACTCTTTCAGCTCATGCATAGATGGATCTGCACAGCTGGTAAGCTCTGCCAAGCTTTACCAAACTTCAGAGAGTTGTTTTTAGCTTGGTTGTTGCAAACTGGTCTAAAAGACTAAAATGTGTCCTCTGTTGCAAGAAAGTTGGTGCAAGATTCCAAAACAGTCAGGAGTCAGGATGATCCTACTGTCTTCTTAAAAGGAAGGGAAAAAAAAAAAGGAAAAAAAAAGAGAGAGAGAGAGAGAGAGAGAGAGGGAGAGAGAGAGAGAGAGGAAAGATCCCAAACCCTCTACAAAACCAATTAAAAAAACAACAATAAACCCCAAACTCAAACCAATCTACCTTTCTCCAAACATATCACTCAACACCCTCCACAAAATTCACAACTACTGACAGATTTCCTTGAGTGGTGGAACCATAAAATTGGTTGCCCAACAGAAACTCTCTGAGGATCCAGCTCTTGCAAGAGTATTGCCACTGGAATGGCTCTTCCATGAGCAGTGTAGTAACAGATCGTCTCTTTCTCCAGCTGCTAAGATCCTAGAAGTTTTTAAAAATATTTAGTTTTAATTTTCTACTACAACGTTAGGGTTTTTTTCTGAAATTAGGCAACACTTTTAAGAAGAAAGGAGGGACTGACTAATTTTATAACCCTGCATGCCTCCCTGCTTTCAGAACCCAAGTTTAAGCACTTTATATACTGTACACAGTATATAAGTGCTTTGGTAAGAGATTGGTAGCAATCTCTACCAAAACTAGCTAGCTAGTTTGCTGTTGCAGTTATTGGTAGTTGCCTGAGTAACAAAATCTGGTTCCCCTATGACTGCAAAGAATCTTCAGATGGAGGTCTCCCCAAGGCTCCTTCCACATACAGGCATTTGCTAATTAAATCTCCTGGCTGGCCTGTGGTGAAGATGTGCATGCTCACCTCCCAAAGGTAGCTGGTGGGTGCAGGTGGAGGAGTAAAAAAAGGAAATTTTCCCTATAAATTTCTAATATTAGGGAAATAAATTTTTCCCTATAAATTTCTAATATATGCTTTATGCATTAACTACATAACTACTTAGAAAGTACTGTCAGTTTCTTGGGAGCTGGAGTCCACAGTATCTGGAATACATCAGACCCTGACTACCTTATAATACAGTTTTTCAGGCCAGAGTTACCTGGCCACATAAATACAGAAGCAAACCAACATTTGTTTATGTACACAAAAAGAAGCATACTTTGTCCTCTCAGCCCACATTTGCCCCTGATGCTTCGATTTCTTCTCTTTACAATGTAATATTAGTGATATTTCAGTGTGTGTATGCTCACTGATATGGTATGATACCTCAACCCACCCTGCTTAGAGATCACAGAATCACAAAAGATATGAAGGGTAGGTAATGGAAGGGATATAAATTGTGCAGTTGTCTTCAGCCTGACAACAACAATGGCAAAGATTTTAATTTCTTCCCCCCTCATCTCCACTCTACCAGATACCCTAAATTTGTGCTTTCATAGGAGAAGAAAGCCCACACCACAGTAGTTCCCTCCAAGACACTTATATTAAATAAACATGTCTTTAATAACTATGCATTCAGATATTTTATTGCACACACATAACTGAAAAAAATGAACGGATATTACTACTAATTTCAACCTTTTTTGCACATATTGGCAGTCATGACTTACTATTTTGCAGAGTGACTCCGCAGTTCTTAGCCACTAATCATGCATTACTTCAATCCACAGGATGTACATTACATTCATACATGCAACAACTAAAACAGACCAAAATTCATCTCCCAAAAAACAGTTAGCATTATTTCTTCACTGGAAATAGAAGCCTTGTAAATATTACTTTGGCACATTAGTTATCAAGTTTCCTCTTTAGGACTTCCTCTAGGACTATTCTTTCCAAAATAGCTTTTACTAAAGAGCCGAGTTCATTAAATCTGAACACCTGTCCAGCTTTTATTTGCCATGGATTGAAAAAAGAAAAAATGACTGATGATATGTGAAAAATAATTTTAGAGATGAAAATACATAAACCAAATTCTTGGTGAATATATAGTACACCTTGATTTTCCTAAACACAGTAAATAAATTTCAACGTTTTAATGCTGTTAGCAGACCCTAGTATTAGTCTTTGTACACAGTTATGTGGTTACACATTACTTGGTGTAAGTTTGAGGAGAAATATAGACTTTATGCTGGTAAGTTTTTACACCTTAAAAGACTCCAAATATAGTTCCTAAATCTATATGCCAGTACAGAAACAGCCAGCTTAGTTTTAGAGCTTTGAGAATGCATTAACTTTGATCAAGTTTTCCTGATACTTCACATATAGTAATATTTGTAAAGTACTTTGCCTCCCTAAACAACAGCACACCCCCTGAATTCTAAACATACTGTCTGTTTAAACTAATTATTATATTTGTTTTGGGAACAAGTGAAACTGCTACCTATTGTGTAAACAAAAATACCGTTGTCCAATTTGATCAGCTTCAACATAATTGACTGCACCCTCCAAAAAACTAAAACGGAACTGTAATTGCATCATCTGCTATTGCATTTGCAGATACTGAGTCTCCATTCTCTTAAATATGTTACATTTTACTTGAGGCACTGTAGGCATCTCATTTCATAGAGATGTAGTAAAGAAAATAGGAAGGGATAGGGTGGATGGTGGTTTGTTGTAATTGTTTTTCTCCAAAATATATCCAGGACATCCAGCACTGCAAGAGGCAGGGTTGCTTAGTACTACAATTCATAAGGAAGACAGACATTGTCTTGCATGATCTCTTGAAATGGGAGCTTTCTTCTCCTTGCTATCAAGATTATTTGCAGGAAGAGGAAGGATCAGCTATCCTTCAGTAACTTCAATGAATCTTGGAGGTAAAACACCTGAGTGAAGAGTAACAGAAAACAAAAGGAAAAAATCAGACCTTAGTGATAAGGTGAAATTAGACATGAAAATAAATAGTTTTGCCATAATTATTGCATTCTCTGACAGTGAAATGGAATTTCTCTCAAATGTGATTGAAAGCCAAAATGATATAATCAAATCCACTTGTGTTGCAGAATCGTTGGGTTTTTTTTAAAATACGTTAATGCTAAAAGGAAAATATGTAGTTCATATTAAGTACATACTAAGCAAGAATTTTAAGTATTCTATTGCAAAGAAAATTCAAGTATCATACTGAAAAATGAATATCAAGTGCAGTGTCCCTTGTAGAGAGCAGCCCTTTACTTCTCATATGAAGCATTACTTTGGCAAATGTAGAGCAAGATGCAAGGCTGACTACAAACAAGAATTAATGTGAAAATCCAGTGATAGCAAACAAAACAGGGAACAAACCTGCTTGTTTCTCTTGTAGCCTCCGATCCCCTGGTATATTGGTGTCACAGGCAGCTTCAGCCAGTATCATATATCTCTGGGGACTCTCAGCTTGTCCTCTTTAGTGCCTGACACCAGTATAGAATATGGTATCCCAGACTTATTTCTTTCAAAATTGTATGAATTCAACCAAAAACTTCTTTTAAATTTAAGTGAATTCCATTTAAAATGAAAAGCAGTGTGGTTTTATTTCCTAAACTCTTTGCGTCAGAAGAGATACGGACCAAAATCTTTAAGGAGGTCTTCCTTTTAGTCTGTGCTTCCTGTATGAGATAATGAAGAAAAAGGTAACTGAGTGCTACAGTTCACTAGCACTACAATTCTGAAATTGTACCTCAAAAAGCATGGGTCAGAAATATATTTCTTACACCAGTGCAAAGGTCATGTATTTTAAAATAGATATTTTTTACTGAATGCTATTCTAACTTCCTAAACAAATAACTAACTTAGTCTAAACTACTTTGGGCAATCATATTTCTCGCCATGATGACACTGGAATAAAAATTCATTTCTGGCTGCAGTGGCACTGAGTTCCTTTGGGAACTGTCTTCTGGCACGAACTAGAATTTCTTTTTTTTTTTTTTTCTCTTTTTCCCCCAGTACCACTAAATAGTGGAGGATCCTTGTGAAGTGTTAAGCCTTCCACAGCTTCACAGCAGGCAGCTAGAGCAGGAAACACATTCTTTCTTACCACAAAGCAGAAATATATTCTCAGCCCTATGCAATTCTATCTTGCTGCTGAGAGATCTGATCAGAGGCTGATGCAAGTAAGGGCTTTGGCTTAGACTTATTGCTGTCAGAAAGACAATGTTCAGCAGTCTGCAGCAATACTGTGTGCATTACAGGCATGTGCCCAACAACAGCTGGGCGTGTGGGAAGGACAAATGAAGTATGTAACTGGATTTTGTTGTCTTGCATGATAGCAGTGTTTCTGGCATGATCAGCATCTTCATATGAAGCTGCAGGAGTTCTCCACAGATGTTGGATACTCCAGTTGAGCAACACAGATTCTGGTGCTTAGGCTATCTAAATAAGATGGCTTTCACATGGGTGAACTGTCTTTGTACTGGTGTAAGCTGCAGCCTTCACATCAACAACAAAGAAATCAACTAAATAACAGACTTCAGGAGTGAGACCTCAGTACAGCTTGATCCTTTACTTCTGGACCTGTCATGAAGATTAGACAAAACATTCAAGCTATGTTTTGGCTACAGCTCTCAGCATCCTTTTCCTGAAAAGCCACAGATGTAGAATTAAGTACCATCTGGAAGGACAGTTAGTGGAAATTTTCTGGAGTATCAGGATTTTGCTGGCTACCATTAAACTATTGATAGCAGCCATTTCACTGTCCTTTTTGAAAGTGGACACACTCAAGAAAATTGAATAAAGCAGCATGATCGCTGCTTTCAGTCAGAAAACTGAGGAGCTGTAAAGATATAAATTTTTAAATAAAATTCTCTCTTTTTGCCCACAAAATA
Organism: Molothrus ater; assembly: GCF_012460135.2. Taxonomy (NCBI): domain Eukaryota; kingdom Metazoa; phylum Chordata; class Aves; order Passeriformes; family Icteridae; genus Molothrus; species Molothrus ater. The sequence goes on from NC_050511.2 coordinate 53,158,235, forward strand.
CTGAACAATCTAGAATTATTTTGTTTTACGACTATATAAAATATCTTTTATAGGTTTAGGAAGAGTCCATAAAAGTCTCCTGTTTTATGATTGAGGTCATCAAATTTCAGCATGACTTATTTGTCTGAACTATGGTCACAGCTGGAAGGTAAAGTATAGTTGAAAAGATAAGGAAGATGAAGAGGCTTTTTAAAATAATGCAGATGATGGTACTGTGACCATCTTCTGAGCTATCTTCAAGGAAATCCTGTTGTCCAACTATTGTTTTATCTTTTCTCCTACCAATAGGAGGTTTTTTGTTGTGTACAATGAAAGACTTGATAATACAAACATGGAATCTGAAAACACCTATACCCACAGAGGAAGCCTAACTTTTAATGAAGTTTGGGGAGGCAGAGGTGAATATGAATAGTGAGAGAATGCTCATAATCATAAGGTGCAAGAACTTTCCCTGCTACTCAGAGCACAGCCATGAGAAGCACCTAAAAATAACTTTTAACTTCACAAATCCACAGTCCTGCAGGAGGAGACATTAATTTCTGCCAAAAGACTGAAATTCCATTAGCAGTTGAACATGAGCAAACTTATTATTGAGAGCACAAGGTTGTCTTCCAGCAGCTTCCTGAAAACCACTTACAACAGTCTTCTAGACTAGAAAACTGAGCCTGGTGGGAGATCCAAGTACTTCTTTAAACTTAGCATTGACAGCATATCCATTTGGGGAAGGGAAAACTTAAATTAGGTTGCTATAAATACTGTCAATCCCAGTGTCATAATAGGAAGTTCAATTATCTTAGGCTGGTCCAAATTCGTATTCTGAAAATGAAATGATGAAGCACCACGTTGTGGGTATTTTGTTGGGGTTTTTTTGGTTTTTTTAAATTGGCCATTCTGTCAGTTGCTCTGAGGGAAAGCTCAGCAGCATAAGAAAGCAGGAGTCTTCTGTAAAAATGCAGCAGCTGTTTGTAAGGGCTTGTTGAAATCACCATGAAACTTGAACTGTATTGGAGGCAAGACTGTGAAACAAAATAGCCTGTAATGAGCAGCTGTGCCTGAGGAGTTCAGCTTCAGTGTTTTTAAACTGGAAGCTCCTTGCAGAGAGCTTTTCCCAGGCTCAAGAACAGATTCTCTTGATGCAAGGGTCAGAGAAATTTTTAAAACCTTCTGGGTCAGACAGCTCATTTATCTCTTGATTTCTTTTTAACCCACCCTACTTTCAAGCACTGATAACATCCCTCTCACTAGGAAGGGACTGAAGCAACCAACCCAGTAACTATCAGGGAGACAACACTTGATCTATTTTTAAAAATCTAGGATTGCTCACAATGCAAGTTAAACCACCCTGTATTCTATTCCCCTGGCTACAGAGGACAGAGTCAAGAAATTCCCCAAATGTTGCTTTTCCCCAAGGAGTTGAAAACAGGCAACTATAAACATTGCAAAAGTCTTGCCAGATTCTGAGCAATTTTTCTCTGGTTTCTGCCACAAAAGATCCACACAGAATCACAGCACACATTACTTTTCAGGAGCTTTCAGATATGTGATTAATAAAAATAGGGGATTTTTTACTCATAAACCATATTAGCTTTGTAGTACTGGCAAGTAATTCACTTTTATAAAAGAGTTTTTAAAATCTAAACTGGAGGAATGAGGAAAGGAGATCAGAACTCCTTAATAAGACATCTGCAGAGACACAATGCACCCAGATCTCAGGAAGACCCAGCCAAGAGCAGCTGTTTCACTCTGAACATTAGCTAGCTCATCTGACATGGCTTCTCTCCTCTGTATCTCCTGGCACATATAGACCTGCATAACTTATTTTAAAGAGAATATAAAGCCATCTATAGCCCAAGCAACAAATTTTTGCTCAGAAAAAAAAAATATCATGTGAGCATAAAAGGGCTGCACAAATTTTGCCATATTTGTAAAAGTGGGTTTAGCTGTAATTGGGTAGGGCAAATTGGCAGTTTTGGGCCTAGCCCCAATTTGGTGTGTTCAAGAGGATAGCACTTAAAAGGAATATTAATAAACTGCTGTAGGTCTGCACAGCCCTCATGACTCTAGCATTAATCCTTCCTCTACCCTTTTCCAGCTTGTAACCCAAAACTGCAGCTCGCCATTGGAGTGGATGGCACAGAAACACTTTGAGGGTGCCTAGCTCTCTCGTTGCAACTCTCATAAACTCCCCAGCCTTTTTGTCCCTCCAGCCAGAAGGAGGGCACCCAACCAGACCTGCAGAACTCCTCAGGGAAGAGGTTGGCCTGCTGTCTGTACCCATGCTGGCAGTCTCCCACCTGTCATTTGGCACAAGACATGACAGGACGGGCTGGCTCACCAACATGAGAGCTGCTTCTGCTCCTGGGTGGATTTATGGGAAGATGTCACTTAGACAGGTCTAAGGAATCCACCTTGTTTCACCACAAAACCCAAAGCTAAAAAAAATAGCAGCCAAATAATAGGTAGCACACTAGTAAAGGAAAAGAGGGATATTTTTTCTTGACCAGTTCAGGTCAAATCTGAGTTCATCCCTACAAACTCAGAGCAGTCAGTTTAGCATGCTTCTAAACACTGACTTTTCTACTTTCTTGGTCATTCTGGTACTACATGAGGTTGAAAAGGGAGGGGAGGAGAGAGGAAACTAAAAGATGATCTCAAGTTCACCCTTGGGAACTGTCAAGATCCTTTGAGTATAACTTGAGAGGTGTTTTCTCCATTTACAAGATATCTCATCTGAACAATTCACAGCATTTCACACTCAGTTCTCACAATATTGCACTTTTCTGCCAATGTGGGTGTCTCAAACTCACATGGTACCAAACTGAGTTAATACGATAGCACAGCATTAGGGCCAGGGGAAAGTGTTGCCTCTTTCACATACCCCCATAAAGCCTCCACCCCCATCACTGCAGCTGCTCTGTTTCATCCCTTTCTGTTGTTTGGTTTGCTGGAATAAGTAGTGCCAGAAGGAGGTAGGAAAGGGAAGGTTTCGGAAGAAGACTGTACGGCTGCCACATTAATTCTTGGAACTGGAGAACAGACTCAACAGGAATGGGGAGAGGGAATCACAGATCTCCACTGGTGGCATGTTATACTGGGATCAAGGCAGTCAACCAAGACAAGGTTAAGAGTTTTCCATTTCCAATACTTTCTGCAGTTACAGTTGTAATTTTCTTTTGAGAATGTAATTTCATAACATGTGATTGTTCTGCTTACTTCTAACTGAACATTTGAAAGAAATCAACTTTAATAGCCTGCCTGATACATTGCTATTTGCAGTGTTTTCCTGGTTCATAATCTGAAGTCCAGTTAGTGGAAAGATGATTATAAAAAAGAATCCATGAAATATCATGTTAATAGTTCCACAAGGCTAGAGCTATTTAAATTCATAAATTAATTGAGACAAGTGCTTTTTAAATGCTACAGGATGCCAGGGCCCTGTGAGGAGGGGACACTGCAATCTTCCATGCTGCTTTTTAGGGTTTATTTAGTTGCCTGTGTCTATGGTTGGCTCTGCCACAGTGCAGTCTTGGGTGTAAACAATTTTGTTGTGAGAAAGAGCTGTGTGATGACTCTTAGAGCACCCCTCACCCCTTGGCTCAGGAGATACATTAAATCTCAGGGTGTTGCTCCTTGGTCATTGCTTGAGCCATCGTGCAGATACAGATTTCCCTCTGCCTGCCTTTGTCAGCAGCTGCTCCCTGACAAAGACTGTCTTAAAAACAAAACAACTCTTGAACCAGAGGTATATCCAGTTTACTGGATTATTAGTATCACAAACTTAACTGGAGGATGCACTAGGCTACCCCTTCCGCAGTTGATTTTCTGCTTTCTTTCAGGGATGCCCACCCCCAAACGGGCTGCTCTCCTGCCCTGCCTGCCTGTTTTCTTTCACAAGGCTAAGCCAGTGTGCCAGGGGCAGAAAGCAGAAAAGCCTGATGAATTCCCTCAGAATTTGTTCATGTTTGAGTGGGGATGGCAGGTGGGGAAATCCATGAAGAGCATATATATCTTCTCACTCACCCTGTAAAATCGCATGCCAATCATCCTGTGCAGTCTGCGTGGGATCCCAGGGGTGCTAAAAACCAGAAATCAGGACATATTGGAGGATGTATAATTCACAAATTATATCTGCTTCAGGGAAGGGGTACTCCTTCTTACATATTTGTTCAGCTCTGCTGCACTGCAGCCCCTAGGCATCAAATTATTGTAATTTCAGTTCTGTTTTCAGAACATGTCAGAAATCTCTGAAAACACTCGCTGAGAAATGCTTGCAATCATTCCAGTGAATTAAGTGCCCATTTGGGGACTTTCATTTCTTCAGCTTCTAAGATTGGTCTAGGAAGGAGGGTTAGGTTAATCTGGAGCACTTTCCAAGTGCTGTTGATTTGGATCAGGCATTTGCTGCTTTGCTGTTCACTTTCATATAGCACAAGAGAAAAATCAAATGTTATCTGGGACATGGCTTCTTTACCCTTTGTTGTGATATGAAGAAATAGGTTTTTTGCTGAATAGCAGGAATAGAAAACCATCATTCGTCTTCTTTCACCCAATGGCTGTATTAAGATAGTGGGCATTATTTCTTTAAAAAATTTTTAAAAAACCTTTAGAAATACATAATGTTACATTACCAGTTGGTGGGAGTTTCTTAAGCAAGTTGCCATGTATCATTTTAGCATGTGAACTACGTAGCAAAAGATTTTTACATAGCAAGCATTTCATTTTTCGCTTATTAAAAATGTGCACTGTATTTTACAAAACACAAATTTCTGCAATTTGCTGGCATATAAATGCAGCTACTCTGAGCTATCTCATATTTCAAATTAAACCTTCTATTTTACTCTAATTTTCATCTGGAATAGAAACTTTTACCATGCAATGCTAAATTTTCAAACAATGCATCTCTTCATGTATAAACAGTGAGTTGTCCACACACATTCATGCTTGCATTCCAGAAGAAAACAGTTGTTAGGATTATACTTGTTTAATAGCACACATGTTACAATCCAGTTCTGTCATATATTTAAATTTTTCACATGTTTTGGGCAAGATTCTATTTTCAAAATCTATATATATCCAGCAGCACTAGATTCTGTGGTCTGTCACTACTGCACCTTATCCAGCATGATTAAAAGCTGTCCTTAGTTTGATCATTTCTATATTGCTTTCCACACCATCATATCCATTTTCCTTTAACAAAATCATCTCATCTACTCTCATAGCATACTCTGACCTGCCTTTTCAGTGAATTGCTCTAAAAGGTACCCACCACACTGCTGCAAAAATGAATCAAAACCACCTTTCCTCACCACTGCCATCACCTCTTCCACATGCTGTATCGACCACAACTTGCTACTAGTTATTAATTATTCTTTGATAAGCAAGAGTTACTCTGCAGGTGTTTTTAAAGCATCACAGTGATTACAGAGCAAGTGACTTTGGCATTGCTTCTGGCTCAAATCCTTATAGCTAAAAAATTAGCTTCTTGAGTATGTTTCCAAGTAGTCATGAGGATTTTTCAGGACTGCATATTTCAGCCTCATAGAAATTCAGAAATTCAAGATCAGATCCATCAAAAAAATCCAAGACAGCAACCATAGAATTAGTATGATTTTTAATATTGCTGAGCACAATTGTTACATAGTGTTTGCAAACTGGTTCTGAGAATCTTTGTTGCAATCTGCGGTTAATTGAGTAGCTGCAGAATTAAATCAAACACTATCTCTCTACTACATTAAAGCATTGCCTTTCCTCACTTTAGTTAGTCCCAAAACTTTCATAAAACGGCAAGATAAATAACAACTAGAATTAAAACTACTGATAAAGTTTATTCAACATGCAAATAAAGTGTAGTTGAATATAGCACGAAAAGTCTGAAGGAAACAAGCATTTAAGAATTACTTTTTCCCTCCCTCAACTTATGCTTTTGCAGAAAGAAGAGAAATAAAAGCCAGGGATTTTTTAAATTGTAGTTTTTAGGTTGTTATTGTTTGTGTATTTTTGTTTGGTCTTGGTTTTGGTTTTTTCTTCAACTGCCACATGTAGAATGTGGTTTCAGAGAGCAAACTACTGGGGCAATACTGGGGCATTTTTTCCCTAACTTTCTACAGATTCCATGGATAATGCATGAAATAACTCTCAGAACCACTGAGAGTCTATATATCTGGTCAGAATAGAACACATGTGGAAAGAAATGCCAAAAGGAGTCAGGAACCTGTAAGCTTGTAGGGAAAGGATTTCAGTGTGCAAATAAAGTAGACATATATCATTTTCCTTGAAGATATACCCTTCAGCTATGTAATCTGACACAATCAATCTTCTTCCCCAGCAGGAAAAAAAAAAGTTAAAGAAAAGACCAAAAACAAAGCAGAAAAAGCAACAAATGAAAAAGAAAAACAAAATGAAAAACCGACTCAGATCCACTTTCTTCCATCCCTCTATATATAGTTTCTGCTTGTTTTTTGGCATACTCAGTACTCTTCTCCTTTGCTATTGTTTACTATTGTTATTTCTATGAGAAACTACTATTGCCTTTTAAGAACAAAATCCCCTAGGAGACAGGTAAAGGCAGTCCCCATGCTAATTTTCATCAAATTAACAGGAAACAAGCACAAGGCTTAGGTCCTTATCATACACCTCTATATAAACCGCTTCCTGGTCTGCACTGTCCGGTACAGATTCACCCCTTCCAGAGATTAGTGCTGATCTTTTCCCAGTTCAGCTTCTAGTCTGTGCTGAAAAATTGTTTAGAATTGCTTACAGACCTCTCAGATGTTCAGATGTTAAAAACTGAAGTGACTTGATATCCAAACAGTTGTCTTTTTCCATACTAGATTGCACAGGTCCAGAGTTAGGATTAGAAGTTGTTACAAAGGAGAATGTTTGAGATCGTTTTAAAAAATATCGGTAAGGGCATGAGCAAACATTAGATTTTATATTTAAGCAACAAAGCACAACGAGATTGTTGGCAAGATTCCCTCTACTACTTACAGGACAGCTAAGGCACAAGGGAAGGTGAATAACAAAAAGCCAAAAACAATATCCAATCAAACAGAAATTAACTGAGAACTATGTAGGGGGGTTGGTGTGTGTTTTTAGGAGTGTGTGTGTGCGTCAAAAGACAGTGCAGGGAAGGATAAAAAGGAACACAGCCCAAAAGCTTAACAACACTCAAACTTAGCAGTATTTTAATTTAATTTATACCTTAAGCCTAGCAATTTAACATAGGAAAAATACTTAACAGACACACAAATTAGCTTATAACTTAATTTATAGCTTAACAATCTAACAGAGGAATAACACTTAACAGCATTTAACCTAAGTTATAACAATTACTTCAATGTCTAACTTCACAACTTAACAGAAGGACACTCAGCAACACCTAGTTTGACTTATAACTTATGTTTAACAATTTAGAAGAAAAACAACACTTAGCAGCATTTATGTAAGTTTATAACTATAACTTAACCTTACTTACAGGCCTAAGTTACTTTGATATCCAAGGTACTTAAGCATCTAAGAAAGCAGCATTTCTCTCAGATTTGCTGTAGCATACGCACAGGGGCATGTGCACAGACAGAAATAGACAGTGCAGGCATAGTAATGTCTGAAAAATTCCCCTCAGAGGTCAATGAAATTTTGCATCTCCCAGCAGGAGAAGGATCAGGCCTTGAGGAGTGAATATAGACCCAGGACATGTCATGTTTCAGCAATCCTCCAAGTACAGAGAACCTGAAGGTTTGCTGTCTCTGAGAGTCCCACAGTGCTGGTCACAGGCTCACTGTGGTCCAGGAGAACTCAAAGGGCTCCACCTTGGACTGCTGTTTATAGGATCACAAGTGAGTGGGCTTCAGTCAGAACAATGTTTACATCACAGCCACAGTTTGGGTTTGCACTTCCTTTGAAAGTGTGAAAACAGGAACATTATGCCATTCAGGCCTGAGGAATATTTTCCAAGGCTTGTCATAAGGAAAACAGGAGCTTGTTAGCAATTCCTGGGGACAGACAATGTTTCTGATAAACTTGGAAAGAGCTGAGCCCAGGTGCTGTTTTCAAGGCCTAACAAGAATTTTTCAGATCACGCTGCAGCCTGGGAAGGAGCAGGGAGGCAAGAACCACCACAGGGATATAAATGCCAACATAGATGAACTTAGCATTGCAGGATATTTCCTGCTCACTACTTTCAGGCATGTGAAAATTACCAAGTCTTTTCTGGGTCTGGGCTTCTGCTGTGCTTGAAGACTTAGATTATGAGCTCAGCCTTCCACTCCACTCTGAGAGGTGTCTTTAGTATTGCATGCTACATTGCTTGCACCTTACATAAAATGTGTAAGAGTAACTCAAATACAAGGTATTTTTCACACTAAGATTCAGTCATCATTGTAAAGACAAACAGGTTATGTTAGGTTCATGGATCACAGCAGGAAATCATCCTGCATCATCCTTTTAGATTAAGGGTTCCAAAGAGTTTTGCAGTCTTACATAATTCAGAGAGCATTTAAAAAAAATAATGAAAGCAATGCATTCTTTAAAATCAAATTCACACTAGTGAACTAGAGGCAGTTCATTTTATAACTTCATGAAAACAAAATTCCACCTGTTTTCTAAATACACTTCCCATTTGCACAAGAGTCAACACATTTTCTCTTTCGAGGTGGGATAGAATTAATGTGTGAACATTAGGTTTGAGTGAGATGATCTAGATGAGATTCTGGTGACATTGAATCCATGGATAACAATGGTATTTACATTGCAATGCTAGGAATACAGTGCCTTTAGCTCTTGAACTCCCAGGGCTGGACCAGAAGAAGTTGCAGCCATGAAGTGCACAGTTCTGATGTGATATAAACCATTGTGGGTTGATTGCATTCTCACAAAATGTCAATTTTGCATAAGCAGGCTTTGGGCTAGTTTTATCCTGGCTAATAAGCGAAAGATAGGGTTTTGCCTGTTCTGTTTTCTTTACCTCATTGTTTGACAAGTTCTACAGAATTGTGGTCCCATGCCATGCCCAATTCAGATTTTCATCCATGAGTGACTTGAGGTTGTAGTGTTCCCATCCTGTTTTATGATTGTGGAAGCAGCAGTCAAAAATGGAAGAGATGTTTATAAGGCAATGAACCCTACACTCATGAGTAAGTTCTGTTCCATGTGTAGCACATGCAAAATTATTGGGAGATAAACAACTCTAACATCTTCGATAAATATGTCTCCACTGGTTTTTGCTTTCGTAACTGTAGCCGTTCTTTTTTCTAGAGCCTTCTGCTTTAATATTAGTTAATATAAGATTGTTATTTACGCTGAGGAGAACCTAACCATAACTTAATGGCCTGGCACTGTTAAAGTCAATGTCTCAAATGCTGTCCCGCTCTGCCACAAGTGTTTACATGCCTGCATTCAAGGTCCTCCCTACCATGGCGCAACCTTGAATGGAACTGCTGGGAAAACACAGTGTTTTCCAAGAGAGAAAGAAGAGTGAGCTATGCAATGACTTGCTGACCTCCTCTACCTTCCTAGCTTGGGAGCTGCATGACAGCTTAGGCAGACCCTGGCCATCTTTGACTTGCTGGCTTGGCTTCCTGGCTGTGCCTGGAGCATCCTCCTCTGTGGTGCAGCTGTGGCGGCCACAGATCCCTTGGCCATCCCTGATCACACTGAGCAGCCCTACATCACTCTCTTTGTTGGGATGTGATGGGTCTGTATGTGGGCTGGTACAGGCATAGTCCTGCCAACCTTCTTAACACCCTCAACACTTGCTCCTGGCTCTTAGGAGTGTGAAAATCCTAGACTTTTCAATCTCTTTTACCCCAGAGTTAAGCAGTGGTGCTCATTTTATTTCAGCTATTTTAAGCTTTGAGATTGTGTCCTTCTATTGCTCTTTTTAATCTATCTTCCAGAAGTCTCAGGGGAGATTATCTCTTTTTATTAGAAGTTCTCAGTAAATTAGCATTTCACACTACTTACAGCAGTAGTTGTAGACTATGTAAAGTTAATTTTTTCTAGTAAGGCAGATAACAAAATATTTTTGCATGAAAACTTTTTCCTTTCTAATTGGAAACTGACAGTCACTTAGAGACAAGAATAATTACATGGTTCCCATTTAATTTTTTTCATAGAGAACAATGAAATTCTGGATTTTTCCTACAGCATACTGATTATTTATGACAGTTTTTAACCTCTCTGATGACAATTTGCCTTTGGATGTTATGACACTCAACATACTGTAAATTCAGGTATCATGAAGGCAAATACTAATTTGGATACCTGAAATGCCTATTTTTCTAATGCTGTAGCCTGAAAATCAGCACCATTCGAATCCCACAGCACAATTCAGCTCTAAGTAGGTCTCTTCACCTATAAGTGTTCATTTAGTGCTTCTAGAAATTTTCTCACAATGCTCAAACATTTTTTTGCTGTTTTCCAATGTTTCATTTTCATCTCTTACTGGGTTACTCTTCTTTCCATGGCAACCAAGTCACCACTACCACTGATCTTGTCTCATAGAATAATAAGTAGTCTCAGGACTGGTATTACTTGAAAACCGAGCTAAGCACTGCAGAAAGTGATACTAGCCAGCTTTTCCAAAGTATTCAGTACAGAATTGATTGCACCTCTATGACTTCTATTCTGTTTTATATCACAGTAAACAACTCAATTATGGAACAGTTCTGTGAGCCAACTTTTTTTGTTTTATTTATTCAGTAAGTTATTAAAATGATTGTGCATTATTTTGGGAGAAATGGCTATGATACAGTTTCATTTTGATATTTCAATGAACATGAAATAAAGAAAATTATTTTTCCTATCTCTTCATTCAGGAAGACAGGAGGCTAGGTGGGTGATGCAGGATGCTCCAGAACAAAAGACAGTTTTCCTTTTTCTTTTATTTATCTTGTTCCACATTATTATTTCTATCCACATAGTTGAATTGCCTTTAAAGCTCACCATAAGGCACAGGTTAGGAAACAGCAGCACTAAAAGTGCTGAAATTGTAGTGTTCATCCTCTTTGCTCAACAGTCATACAGGGATTGCAGGAAGATCTGAGAAATGCCATCTTCACCTTTGTGCATAGCAATAAAATGAACATATCAGAAATATGCCAGCAACCAAAATGAAAAGATATTCCTTTTTCCATTCACATCTTCAAAGATGCAAGGGAAGCACAGAAGGAGCTAGATGGTCCCACAGATGATGATGCTTATTTAAAAGGTATACTAATGCTTCTCAACACCTACTCTTGTAAGCTTACAGGTCTTCAACACATTCAGATCTTCACTTGGGCAAGCTGGCTCTGCAGCCATGACTTAAGATCTTGAAAACTGTTCCTGTGTGTTCCTGAAGGGCTTTGGCCATCCCTTTGCATTGGACACTTGCCTGAGAAGACTTGTATTAGCCATAGGGTGCAGCCAACTGGAGATGACAGTTCCTCAAGCTACAGCTGATTCCAAGTCACTTTCCTCTTTGCTCAGCTTCCCTTCTGCCCCATACACTTCCTATCCCTGACAACGTCTAGCTGAGTAACAGGCTAACTTAAATTTTACTTCACTTTAAATTTGCTGTTTCATAAGGCATATGTGATGAAAAATTTTTTTCCATGCCCTGGCTGTGTCATCTAGTTTAACTGATTACTTTAAGGCCATACACCTCTGCACATATAATTCTTTCCACCCTATCCATGCCACCACTTTTTGTTATGGATTTCACAGATCTCAGAAAGAAGTTGTCTTGCTATTTAACGTCCTCACATAGAGCCTAGCAGAGTTTTTCCACAGTTCTTACAGCCCTGTTTTCTCATGTGTAGAATTAAACCCTTAGAGAGATGCTTAGAAGCATCACCTTGATGACCTAGTGAGCCAATATTTCCTTTGCTAATGACACCAGCCCAAAAACCATCACAAGGTCCTGTTATAAAACTCTCTAACTCTTACCTTGTCTACTGACACAGCAGCTCACATACTGACCCTATTCAATATCACATCTCATAGCTTTGTTATAAAAACCTTGTGTTGTTTTGCTCCTACCTGGAATTCATAAAGACTCCATATCTTGACTGATATGTAGGACAACACTGTAGAGAAACAGATTCCTGATGAAACAAAACTATTCTAATTGTTGGTATTACCATAGAACAAGATTTCTTTAAGGTTTGTTTAAATCCATAATAGCAAATGCTCATGAATATCCATGAAGAACTTCAGGATCCTTACCTTTGGCTTCTTAAAAATAAGATTAATCTCTGAGACCATCTAAATATCTAAGAAAGATCAATTCTGAGCAAAATTACTGAGCTAAGAAGTCTTCACCACAAAGAAACAAGGAGTACAAAGGAGGATGGGACATAAAGTTATTTTATTTACTTTTTTAAAACAATACGGCCTTCATTCTCACATAAAGACTGCTGGAAGATCTAGAGACAGATCAGTGAAGAAATTGTTCTGATGTTCATCTTAAATTTTTGATATCTTTAGTCAAACTCCATCTATAAAAACTGGGAAGGCAGAAATATTAATTTGAAAATAGTAATGCTATTTCTGGATACTTCTGGAAGACTTAACAAGCTGGAGCCCAAGAAATAGTGGAAGAAGAATAAGAAATTCCGTAAATTAAAAAGTCTACAGGCATGAAATTGTTTTCCTTACTACTCATAATAAGAACACTTTTCTTGATAAGGTACAGGGAAAAGATGTTGAAAAGTCAGGAGAACCTGAGCAGTTAAGCAGCTAAAAGATTTATTGTATCAGCAATAGAAAATTGCAAGTGCAGGCAAGCACAAGGCCATGGGTTATTATAAAAGGAGCAGCACAGTTTCCATTTCTATACAGAGGAAAAGGAAGTCACAAATTCCATCTAAGCAGATTTATGATGGCTATATGTAAAACAGAGCATTTATTTCTAGGATATTCCCTTATAGGGAAATAGAGGCAAACTGGAGCAAATAAGAAGGAAAAGCAAAAGGACAAGTTTAACAAGAACTTTGGACAAAGTTGATCTAACAGAAAAATAAGAAAGAACTGTTGATCCTGAAATATCTCTCTGATAAAGCAGATAGTGAGATAGGGTTCAGGCTTCAGAGCCAGCCACACTGCTAAAAAAATCATATTTCTCTACCATTTTCCTTCCACCCTTTTTAAAAGTGTACTACTGTAACAAAACTCAGAAGCACCCAGGTTTCTGTTTTGCACTGTCATTTCCTTGGCAGCTGCTACAGCAAAGAGTTCAGGACTCAGTGCTCAGAGAGGGAGGCAGAAAGGAGGAAACACTATCTAAGCCCTCATCTGTCTTGTCCCACAGGTTAAGTCACATGCTTAGGCCTGAGTCACCTCTACCCTGCTCTCTTCTCCTCCATATCTCCTCTCATTCATGCAGACGACTCCTCCTCGTAAATTTAGCTGCTGTCAGCATCTTTTTCAGCATTTCAGTTTTTAACCTACTTCTCAGCTTGCAGGCAGTCCTATGTGTGAAACACTCATACATGGCTAACAACTTGCACCTCCTTCTTCTGCTCCCCTTGTTTACTAGAAAGGCTCAAGCCGCCCACAGAGTAGTTTCCTTTTCTCTGTACCTTCATGCCAGTTGTGAGCAATGTGAACACAACCAACAACTGGGCCCCTCCAATGGTTGCAGCCAGGCAGAGCTCAGGTCAGAAATGAGGAGAAACAAAAGCATCCAGCTACTTTGAGTAGGGAATGACTGGAAAGGCAGATACGGAAAACTCAAGGAAGGTCTAAGAGCTGCAGAGATTGCAAGATTCAGGACAGAGAAGAGTCCTGTGCTGCTCCAAGGCTCCAGCGTCTCTGCAAGGATGGCCCTAACCACAGCCTACATCATTCAGTATTGTGCCTCTTCTTTAGGACATTAGTAGTAGTACTACTACTAATTTTGAGAAACTGAGAAGACCGTAGCTGAGTTCTAGCACAAAGTGACCTATGGAAAAATTAGCATGCTTCTGCGTATCATTGATAGGCAGAAGTTTCCCTTCAAATATGACAATATTCTCATATTTATTATTTTTCTTTATACAATGAAGCATTGCACCATAGGAGTAATAACTGATGGTGGGCATATCCCAATTCATACAGCACTAAAAGAGTTGGGATTTAAAATTAGGTTGCACAGAGCACTACTTAAGCACTACTACTAAAAAGATTTGTATTACTAGGGTAATAAATGAATTACTTCTAAAATCTTTTTCCTAAAGTTACTACTATCTTTTGATCTCTTTTTTTCTTCAAGGACCTAGTCTTTGGTGTGCTTAACAGGCCATAGCATAAATTGGGAAAAAATTGAATAGGCTTAGGAAGCCCATTGCTACATAACCAGTGTTCTGTTGCTGGTTTGATGTCACCAGGGAATTCAAAGAAATCCTTAATACAAGAGGAAGTCATTAGAGAAAAGGCAACAGTCATTATATTTTGCATTCCAAGTAGCATGACAAAATAGCAAAAGGACCAATTTTTTTCTTTTTTTTAAATTCAACATCCTGAAGGAAGGAAGGAAGTGAATTTGAAGTTTTAGCTTTGTATGCTGGAAAGAGAATGAATAGTCTATGAGTAATTAAGCCCCAGGTGAAGCTGAGACTAATGCCCCCAACATTTTTAAAGAAAAGACTAAGGGAGAGATTGTTATTCTACAAGTCAATGCCATACCAACTTCAGAAAGACTCTCTGGAACACCCAATAAGACTTGTCTTGCAAGACTGGCACTAAACTATTCCACATACATTTTCCACAGTAGACTAAATGCCATAAGGAATCTTTCAGCATTTTTTTTTCTGATGTCATTTCTACTGGGAAAATAACTGCCACTTTCATACTGAAAACCTCAGCATGGTTGGTTTTTTTTTTTGTGATAAGAGCCTTTTAGCAATCTGCCATTAAAGTTTATCTTTGTACTTAACAGAAGTTCACAGCATAGCTTCTTCATTTCTCTTCAAGACCATGTCACATCTACAGCTATTTTTGTTAAGAAGGCCCCAAAATCTTGTTTCTATGGCATTTAAGGACAATTTCTAGTACATGGCCATAGTTACTTGAAGGAAAGCACGAGCTCCACTGCCTGCTGGCTCAGCTCTGTCTCCTACAGTGACTTCTCTCAGCAGACTGAGGGGCACAGGCTGGCACTGCACAGCAATATGTGGACCACAGGCTCCAAACATGCAATCACAATCCCTCTAAATATTCAGATGGCTGTCTATGGAGATTGTTTACTCTTCATCCAGTATTCTCTGCATTCACATGAAAACCTCCAACTTCCATTCACAAAGACCTCCAACATGTATTTCAATACAAAGGATAGTTGTGTTCTTATAGCAAGTTCAAGGACAAGCATGGGAGTCTTGAAAAGACTCAATTATCAAATATCCCATTTAAAGAATTTTTTATGCAGAAAACACTAAGCCTCTCCTATCCTTATAGCACATAGTATTTTGATTATCCTGTCTACCCCAGTAGGGTAAACAACTAGGAAAGAGCAAAAAGTGTTTTATTCTCTATTAGGTCAAAGGAATATATTTTTCAAAAATTTTTATTCACAAATTTATTTTTGAAACAAACCATAACCTCCCTCTCCCACAACAGATTAAAAAATCAGGTATTTTTGGTCTTTAAATTTTGAAATAACAGGGAATAAAAGGCATCTTTTTCTTAACTACTTTGTTCTCAGAAGTTATGACTATAAATCAAGTTTCCATCTGTCAGACTTTTGCTGCTTAGGATGCAAACAATAATTCAATATATCATGACAGCAGTTTTAAAAAGGTACTATAGACTCTGAATAAAATTATTTTACCCACCTGAGAAAAAGGAACAAAAATGTTTGAGACATATCTCACTCAGACACTGAAAACCTGAGAGCTGTGCAGATCAATCATATTTAAGCAGGTGCTCTAGAAATAAGCACATTCATTAACTGCAACTAATAGAAGTTAAGAATTATTTTAAATAGACATAAGGCAGATTAAGGTTCTGAATCTCAAATTTCATAATTTCCATAAGAAAGGAAAATACTTTTTTTCTCTACAGTATCATAGTAGAGGCCTAAATGTGACATAACAGAAGTGTATGAGGTCATTTCCTCCTCCAGAAGACTTTAGTGTGATACAGCTGTGCTGAACAGTTCTATATCTCTAGATGTAAAAACAGGCTTTACACTTACAGCGGTAAAATAAAGGGCATTAATTATAATTTTTAGCCATTCACTCAAACAGAAGTGTGTTTGTACTTTGATTGGACTCTAGATATTCATGCATTGGTGAAAATTGCTGTCACAGACTAATCCTTGCATTTGCCCCTGATTTATCCTCATAGATGTAGGATAAGGAAAAAAGCAAAGTCTAGTCTCTGTGATTAGTTAGAGCTTACTCAGCATTGTTTTCACTCATGAGCAGCTGTATCCTGGCCCTTTCTGCCTCTTCTGATTGCAAGCAATTACTTGAATACATAGGTGCTTGACTGTCATCCCTTCTGCCCAGAAATATACTTGCCACTAAGACCATGGTGAGAGGGATATATATTTATATACATATATATATATATATATATGTATATGTAGGGATAGATAGATAGATAAAAAATTAGACAAGTTAAGGTAAATAAGGTAAATTGGAGTAATTTCTTGGTACCCTATTTATCAGAGTAGAGCACAACAGGTGATACATTTCTAATGATATTACAGGTCTTCAAGGTTTATAAGTGTTCATGTAGAAGCTGATGAAGACTGAATTGAATTAACTGAAAAACAACCATTGGTCAAATACCACATATAAATTCCAAGACTGTATTGTATATGTAAAAAATGAAAAAACTGCATCATTTTTACTCAAAATTTATTTCTAAGCTAATACTAGAACACATGGACCATTAATTTATTGTAATTAAAAAAGAAGTTTTGAGATTGATCATATTACTTTATGCGCGGGAAATTTAAAAAACAATACTATGGATGATAACAAATTCAGTTATAAAGAAAGATTATCTGAAAACCTTCACAATAACACTTTCTTTAAAAATCACCTGGAGATTTAAATTATTTAGTGCGGAAAAAGCCCAGCTGTCCTTCATTTGTCATTGAGAAGAGAGAAAAAACAAAGGATGAGCCAGATATTGAAAAAGTCTTTTTTTCAAAGACTTTCTTATGTTACTAAAAACTGCTATTTCAACTTAGCTGTGCACTTGATGAGAGGAAGTGCTTTAATGTATGTTCTGTATCCTGCCAAGTCATAGCTGGTAGCAGAGAGGCACGGTGTTCTACTCTGCCGTGCCACTGAAACGCTGCAGCGTGAGCAGGTAGCGCTCTCCTTGTCTGAAATTGAGAGGAGTAAGAAAGAGCCTGCAGTCTGTGCTACACCATCCTGGATGGTGTTGCTGAATGATTTCTATTGCACAGACATGGTCTGATGGACATTTTGCACTGTTTTGCTCTAATTCCCAAATGAGAACTGCTTCAAGGTATTTCATTTAAAAATCCTGCTCAAAAGATTATACTTGTGTTACGGGGACATAGCCTACTGTTTTTCGTAGAACTACTGTTCATTTTGCTGTAAAAAGCTCAGTTCAGGGAAGTTAAAAAGACAGAGATTTCATATGTGGGGTGTTTCTTTGAGGGAGATAAATTTCTTAAGTATTTCACTTGTTCACTAATGTTTTACTTACATTTTGAATACTCTAAATCTCACATCACTATTTTTCACTTAAAGGATACTTTTCTGCTTGTAGAAACTATAAGACACCAGACTTTAATCTTTTTTCCATTTCTTTCTCTCTTTCTTACCTGAGGGACCCTAATAAATCCTTTGTGTTACAAAACAAATCCATGTTTCTCTCCTTACGCACATCAGCTAAGCCTTCCTTTGTAGGGGATACTAAAACCCACTGCTGGTTTCAGTGGGATTCCCAGCCTCCTGATGGAGGCTGCACTGCCAAGACAGAATAGAACTGTAGTAGCTGCAGCAAGCCAGACCTAAGCTAAAAAGGAGATGTCATATCTGTGCTTTGTATTGAGCAGGGTACCAAAACCACACTAAAAGAAAGCCAGTTTTGGCAAAGATACATATAATTTAATTTCTGTTAAAAGAAAGGAGTTCTCTTTGTGTTTGACAGCTACAAACATAGCAAACCATGTTATATGTATATCTACTAGTCCAGGTTGTTAGGTGGCACAAGTGAACATTAGAAACTTGTCAGAGTGTCAGAACTTGTCAGAACAATTTTGTTGGTTTAACAGGATCTGAGCTCTGATTCTATCACCAGTTAGCCTTTCTCTTAGGCGAGTATTGTGGAGGGGGATTCTGGTTCCTTATCCATTCTGGTCTCAAGCACATTATGACTGGAAATGACAGATTTTACGGGACATGGAACCTCTTTATTTGATTAGGAAATTGTGCTTGAACTCACTTTGTGTCCTCTTGGTCCTGGATGCCTCTGGTGCATTCCCACTGGAGTTTCGTAGTTTTTTGTAAGTGCTCAGGTATCATTTTAATTATTATTCAATAACCTCCTAAGAAGATACTTGGAGGTTTATCCATATGTATTAATCTTATAATTCACCATTTGATTCTGTCCAACTGATGCCAAACTGACTTCTGCCATTTTGTTTTTATATATATTTTTATATATATTTGTAGCTCTGTAACCTATTATTGTATAACCACATAGATTCATACCTAGCATTTCACCTACTCTGTTAGGCAGAAAGGCAAAACACATTCCTAAACCCTCCAATACTAATCTTGCTTCCTCTGGGAACCAAGGTTAAAACAGCTTCTAGAGACACTTTTTCATAAACAAAGTTTAGTTAGTATCTAAAGGCAGAGTTTTGGAGAAGAGTCGAACCAAAGGGGAATAACCTCATCACTTGTGTCTCTAATTGGGGATCTTTGTCAGTTATGCTAACTTGCTAAACATATAAAGTTGTGCCTGCTTTATGTTACGGTGTGCATCTTTGGCGCGTTCTTGGTGTGTATTTCGGCATGTTGTGTACCATAAAAAACCTTTATAAAGATAATCGCATTTTATCACCTAACTGTGTCTGGCTCCTGATTTTAGGACCAGGAAAAGCCATCACAACCATGTTTACACTGAAACTACTGTAGAAGTTTTGCAGTAAATCTAGCATTGTAATAGGAATTGTTAGATGCTATTATGTACTTTTCTGGATGTGACTAGTGAAAAGAATTACAGAAGAATAATTGTCTATAATTTTTCTCAGAGATCAAATGGTAATAAAGTTTCGTTTTATCCAGAAATTATAAAGTGCAACACATTTATCCCCAGCATATTGTTGTGGTTTGTTGGGTTTTTTTAATATAAGTGCATCATAAAAAATAACACATTAAATATGCCTTATATATATATATATGTTCATTATTGTTCCAAAGGAATCATTCAGCTGAATCACTGCTGAGTCAAAGTATAACCGTTAACTCTAAAAATACAGAGGTATTCAAGTAAGTTAAATATAGGAGAACCACTTATTTATTATAACTGTCCAGGTTTTATAAAAGATAACACATGAAAATAGTGAATTTATATTTACTAGCAAATTATAGAAATTACCATGGAACTGGGTAAACAGTTTGCTTTAAAATAAAAATCTCTCGAATTTTTAATTAAGAATTTAGAACTTTGGTAATTCTCCATGCCCACTTTTTGTTTCACCAGTCAAGTATCACTGAGTAGGCTTCTGTGCACTGCAGCTGAACAGTTAGGATAATAACACCAAGACATACACAGCCTCTGCTATAATTCTGCTATGCATACCGTAGGTTGAGCTCTGCTCACTAATGTCAAACCTCCCCAATGAAACTTAAAAATCCTTTTAGTGGAAAATTCCTACATTATGTAACATATCTATCCACTTTGAAAGTTGTTCTTACAGACTGGTACTTTTATTAGGTAATTTTTAATTTGAACTGCAATATTACATAGGAACTCAGCTGTGGGTAACATCCCACCACACTTGCCACTGATAACCATAAATGCAAAAAGAATCTGTGCTCCAAGGAATTTTAAAAATAAGGGGGTTTTTTACTATTCTCATGGCCAAACTTTTCCCGTATCTGCTTATCTGAGAAATTTTTAGCTTGCAAAAATGGACATAAAATGAGAACAGTAAAGAGAAACATAATTCAAAAATAATAGTTCAAATGAAAAAGGGTGTTTGAGATGTAAAAAAGATAGCTGGTGACAATTCATCACTATGCATGTGAAATGCAGTCCCAAGAAAAATGGTAGATCTTCAAAACCAAAAAATCCCAGAATACTGGGTAGCAAACTGTGCAGAGCCAGCTACAGATGCAAAAGTTATTCTCTGTTTTTTTTGGTAATTTTCATCTCTGGAGTCTTGGTTTTATTATCTTTTATTTATGGCATTACTTATGGTAATATTTATGGTAATTTCAATTCATCAGCAAAAATAGACAATGCACTAAACCAGTAAATTTAAAGCTCTGCTTTTACACACAGGATGACTTGAAGACTTCCATGGTCCCTTTCCAAAAGAGTATTTATAGTTTTCCTACAATATTCCTACAATATTTAATTGTAGGGTGTAAAGGCATATATAGTTTTCCCACAATATGAACATCTAAAAGGTGTTCATATTGTAGGAAGACTATAAATGCCTATACACCCTACAATTAAACAATAGTATCTAGAAGAATATGTACCAGCTCCAAACTGTGTATAGTGATAAGTCACACAGATGATATATAGGTTAAAGATAACTAAGAATTTCAGAGGCATAGCTTGAAGCCCAGAGACCCTGTTCAAATGTCAGGGCATGATTGTTTCTTGGGTCTGTCAGATAATATTTCTCACAGAAGTACAAAGAGAACAAGGATTCTTGGTCAAAACCTTTCTGCAGAGTTATGAAAGGTATTGAGAAATTGAAGGCTGTCCTTGTTTATTTTTGAAAAAAATACCAATATAATTATTTAATCATTAGTGTTATATATATGTTATTTTTGTCATGACTCTCAAAGGTTTTTCCCATAGGCATTTCATACAATAGATAGAAGTACCTTTATAAACCCTTGATTTTTCAGCAATTGAATGCATCCAGAAATTCAGTAAAAGCAATGGACTGCTATTCCTGCACTTCTATGTGCAGAGTTAGGACTTCTGTATGTTGTAGATGGAGATCAAGAAGCAAAACATTATTAAAGGAAATGACCCACAGAACACGTAACTTGCACGGACCACCATTCCTGTCTGAGTGCAGTCCTTTGGTGACATTTATGGATTTTATGTGCCATATTTGGATGATGGAAGACTACAAACTTTAAAAACAACCCTAACAACACAATGAGGTATAGCAAAACACACTATTGCTACCTTAAATACAATTCTCTGATGCCTTAATGCCTACATATATTCTTGCTATATGTTATTATCTAGTATCTCTATCTTTGTTATTATCTAGTATATCTATCTATATTATCTAGTATACCATCTATTCATACAGATGACTATTCTCTGCATTTCAAAATTGCTAAGATTTGTTTTTAGTAACTAGAGGCAGATTAATTACATACGATTTATTACACAAAAACATGACGAACTAAGCAAACTCAGCAAAGCTGAGTTTTGTCTGGTGACTGTAGCAGGGAACTTAAGAGGGTCGTACACCTTTTGAATTTAGCAGATGCCATAATTAATTTAGTTAGCTCTTTAAGCTGCATTCTTAAATTTAACCACATACTTATATGATGAAAGGGTACACTACTTCAGGCTGTCATTTTTGTCAAGGCCTCCCCCAACACTGCATGCCATGTAGCAATTTCATTACTGTTAGTAAGAATCATCCACTTGGAAATACCCCAACAGAGGATAAATTAGTCCACTAAGATGCATTTATTGTTGTAAATGAATGCAATGTTTATTAGCATTAGCAGATGCAATATTTACACAAAAAGGAACAAGAATGAGCATCAAGTCATTAGACTGCATTAAAAAGAGAAATGAGCTTGAACTGAAAAATCTGTCATTTAATAACCTAAATGTTATTAATGTCTAACTGCCAGACTTTGAGTTCACTTTTTTAATAAGGGATTGTTTTAGCAAGACTTTGCTATATATTTTGATTCAAATAATTGTCCATGTCTTACACTTCTGAGATCACCTGAAAAACAGGTAGAGATAAGGACAGCAATGCTTATGTCATAATATTTAAACTATAGTTTAATAGATATAGTATATCTATTCCTCTGGATGTCATTGAGATCATGTCCTACTAGAAAGGTCATGTCTGTGTTGTGACAAATTCTTTGTTACCTTTCAGCCTCCACAAGATTTGTAACTGTTTGCCTAAAGCTTCAGACTGGTGAAATAATTTGGTAGCAGCCTACATTATGCCTATAGCTCCCACTGAATGTTTGTTCCAGATCTCATATTTGTGAAGCACTGTGATACAATCGCAGATTTAAATTATTTCTACGTATTTTATTGAATTCCCAAGAAAGTGTCAAAGATAGATATACTAGATAATGTATTTAACTTCTAGCTGAGTTGTTTATAGTGAGCATGTTGTCTGGGGATGCCTTAGGCCCATGTATCATTTTGAGGTTTGCAGGGTACAAATTTAAGTCTCTGGTCACAGTCATATTGCCACAGCCTGGTCATCTAGCCTGCTGCTTTTGCAAAGTTATGGCAGGACTATATAAAAGAAAAAAATTGTATCGATCTAAATTCTTTGGAAATTTTCTCTACTAGTGTTTATTCGGAGTTAGTTTGGTACCCTTGTTAGAGCAAGGTCATTTAATAAAAGGCAGAAAGCAGAATTTGCTTTTTCCTTACTTAAATATTTACTACTAACATCCGTGACTATGGTATAATTCCTGTTGTGTCTTTTTAAAAGTATACCTCACGAAGAATATCTTCACATTAGCTCAGTAAATTGCAGCCACTTTCTGCTGCAATTGAAATAATTGTATAACTAAAATCAAATGTTCACTTATATCTTCAAAGCTGATTTTCACAGAGAAGATTTAAGTTCAGAGTCAGACTGCTGAAGAATAAAGAAGATGTTCTTTGCAATGGTAACCAGGTAATTGTTCTTTACTGGCTTTACTCAAATGGAAATAGAAGCCATTCACAGATTAAAACAAAAAATGTGTGTTTCCCAGTTATGCAGGAAGGTTCATGATCAATATAAAATGAGTTATGAAATATGGGAAGCACACAATTTTTCAAGGAAAATTTCAAGAGAAAAGGATTTTACAACATGTATCTTCTGCTCTCCAAAAGGCACGTGAAATGCCTCAGGATACTATTTTCTTTCTCTTTCAGAAATAAATTGTGATGCAAAATCTTGATCTATTTTATGTTTTAAATTCTTTTGGGTACTTTGAAAATTTTTGCCACTTTCTACAAGTTCTTTTTTCTATTTCTTTTCCCTAGAAATCAATATTTACCTTCATTTTGAACATTCATATGGTTTTTTCAAAGTAAAATAAGTCTTGCTTATTTGTCATTCAGCATGATATTCCCCTAAAAGTTAGTTAATGTAAAGATTCAAAAATAAAGATATTTTGACTTATTACCCTTATTATCCTGCAAAATAATGACTGTACATGAAAAAAGAGGAAAATAAGAAGACTACAGTTTTCAGAATGTAAAAGGTCTGTGATTAATTTCTGCAGAGGCCTGCCAGTATTTGAATTGCAAGGCAGTGAGGGCTGTGTGTTAGAAGTGAACTTGCATCTTTTTTGAGAGTTCAGAGTACTGAGTATCCAACTCAACCAAACCATCTGTGTAAACAGAATTTGGTTTTATAGATTATTTTTTAAAATAGAAAACCATAATCTCTTATTGCTAAAAAAGCAGTGACTTTAGAAGACTGATGGGAAAATGTTAATTTCTATGTTTAATGTAGTTGAAAAAATTTTGTCAGAAGCAATGATTAATGTGTTCAGAATTTTCTCCGCAGGATGTACTCTGCTTTAAATGAAAGAAGTCAGACCTGTCGAGAACCTGTCTCTACGGATTGCACACAAAGAAGGTTTCCTCCCTACTGCTACATGAAATTAATGTAAATTGCCCTTCAGTTGATGGTGGCTTCAAGCTATTACAAAACATTTAGAAAGTATGATCCACACATCCAGTGGCATTATTATATACAGTTTGAATAGGAGTCTAGAAAGCAAAGAGAAAATAAAGAGGTGAAATTGGCAGAAATTATCACAGAATCACAGAATACACTGAGTTGGAAGAGACCTGCAAAGATCATCAAGCCCAGCTCCTGGTCCTGCACAGGACCATCCCCAAGAACCTCATCATATGCCTGAAAGTATTGTCCAAATGCCTCTTGAGCTCTGTCAGGCTGGTGCTGTGACCACTTCCCAGGGGAGCCTGTTCCAGCCACCCTCTGGGTGAAGAACTTTTCCTAATATCCAACCTAAACCTCCCCTGACACAGCTTCAGGCCATTCCCTTGCGTCTTGTCACTGTCACCACAGAGCAGAGATCAGTGCCTGCTCCTCTTCCCCTCAGGAGGAAGCTGTCACTGCAGTGGAGTCTCCCCTCAGCCTCCTCCAGGCTGAACAGACCAAGTGACCTGAGCCACTCCTCACACAGCTTCACCCCAAACCCTTCACCATCCTTGTGGCCAGATGGAGGAGGTAGAAAGTGGTGTGACTCGAAACCCCACACGTGAGGCTGAGGGGGAGCTGCTGTGCCATCAAGAGAGACCCCAATGGTGTCACTGACGGGTAGCAGAAGATTTGACTTTGAAGTCAGGGAACCAGAATGTCCTAGTGCTTCCTGCTTCTCACTAGCAGCCTTAGTGAATACTGTCAGGCAAGACTCAGTGGTAGTCTTGCTCATACTTCCAGCTCTAAAAAAATCAGTCCTATAAAATTCCCTGCATTGAACAGCACCATTGAGCTTTCACCACCTCACAACTGCTTGTATGAGCCTCCAGATGTAGTATCTGATGATGAAAAGGAGCATGAGAAGAAGAAAGGAAAGTTTTAGAGGAAAGAAAAAAAGAATGGTATATTATGGTGCATTTCAAGAGGACAATTTCAGCGATGAAGCTGGAAGTTTTTCAAAGTTGAAGCAGTCCAAGGGAATACATATCCTCAAGAAACCCAACTTTAAAAAAAAATTAAAAGTAATTTAAAATTAAAGAGAAACCCATAAATGAAATGCACACAGAAGATGAACATAAGCAAGACAAACATCAAGAGAAAGAGTTAAAAGATGTAACTGCAGTAGACATTGTAAAACAGTGAGGGAAAAAAGCAAACAAGGAGCAACAAGTCAAGCCATTGCCAAGTAAAGACAGGAAAGAAATGCCATTTTAATCAGGATCCTTGTTTATGCATAAAATCAACTGAATTGTGAAAATTACTGTAATTTGAATAAAACTGCACAAATTATTGCTGGCTGTGTAGACCGTAAGGAAACCTTCTTCTAAGCCTGGAGAGTTTCATATTTTTGTGTTCTACACAACAGACTCAAGGGAATTTGGAGAGGCCAGAAGAGTTTTCCAGTGACTTTCAGATTATTTCAAGATGGATTTTCTCCAGGTGATTTAAAATAATTTAGTAGCAGTTTTCTTTCCAACCAAATTAATTATTTACATTATGATACTTGCCTTGCTGTGAGCTTGTAGGAGGGGTTTTAAGTTACAGTGAAAGCACCTGAATTTTAAAACCCTTTTGATCCATAATTTTTTCCTTCCAGACTTTGACTATGACTAATTTCCAGATGAAGCAGCTTTCCTAATTTCCAAAACAAGATTTCTATTACTGTTTCATTGTAAACTTCTGTTGATTGGTGTTGTTTGTTAAATATATTAATCAACAGTACAGTGTGCAAATTACCCATCAAGTCACCATCCAACACAAAATTGCCCACTCTGTGCATGCTTTCAATCTTAAGCCAAGGCTATGTGGGACAAAAGAGGAAAATAGAAGATTGTATATCGGACACTCTTTGTGGAAAGGCAAATTGACATCTAATTGTTTGTGTGGGCTTTTCTTGGTACAGCAACATACAGGCCTTTAATTAATCACTTTTACACATGCTATATACAGCTTAGTTTTCGTAATTCCACATAATTGTAACTTCTTGTGTTTGATTTGATGCAAGGTAAAAAATGA
This sequence comes from Molothrus ater, assembly GCF_012460135.2. Taxonomy (NCBI): domain Eukaryota; kingdom Metazoa; phylum Chordata; class Aves; order Passeriformes; family Icteridae; genus Molothrus; species Molothrus ater. Next base: position 53,184,333 of record NC_050511.2, read on the forward strand.
TTTGTTTCCCTCTCTAGATTATTTACCCTCTGATTTCCTTCTCAGTGAGGAAGGTTTAAGAAAAAAATTAGCAAAATTTCAGCTTTATATAGTGAAGGTACTTTAAAAGTGTATGAACTTAGCACCAATAATCGCATTTGATGATCAAGGTTGATACCTGATTTCATTTAATGAGAATTACTCATCAAATTTCATCATAACACCCATCAGGCTTGTAACATTTGCAGCCTTCCAAGCAGAAGACAAGCCCCAGGGGACCACATGTTAAAGTGACTCTCATGGACTGAGAAATCTTGACCTGCCTCTCTACTTGCACACATTTCACAATGGCAGAAGCCTCCAGATAGCAGGATTTTATGAGGGGAAACACCAACCCATTTTAAGTAAGTGGAGACAGTGAAAATAAACAGATGTTTCTGGAACTCATCTCTGCAGTTTCCAGCCATGCCCAACAAGCTCTGGAGGAAGAAAATGACAGCAAATGAATTATGCAGGTAGCTGAGAAGGGTACCACGCTTTCATAACTAGATATAGAGTTGTGTAAGGTTATTCTATGATCACTAAACGCAAATGAGAAGAGTTGCTGTAATAAGTTGTGGTCTGAAACTAGACAATTGTTTTTTTAGGTGCTAACAAATAATAGATATTCATTAGTAACATTTCTACAGACATTGATTATTATAGTTTGAGTAGCATCCTAAATTAAAAAATATGAAAGACTGAGAATTGTATTGAGCTGAAAATTGTATTCAGTTCAAGAAGTACACATCGCTATGACACACCTGGAATAAGTATATACACTTTTAAAATATTACAATTTTCCGTGAATCCACCATATGTCCTATTTCTTCCAAATTTTCCTGCTTAAGTAGCATAAAGGTAAAAATGTCTTTAGACATCCTGGGATTTGGGGGTATGTGGGGAGGTGGAAGCTGACATTAAAGACCAAAAACCAAGCATCCCATGCCAGAAAATTGCAGTTCCAAGTAAAGGTGGCATATGGCATACATGAATTATTCTAACTGAAGTCCCTGCTTGTTTCTGCAGCTGTAGGATGCCCTGCATGACAACTTGGAGGGTAAAGTCTAAATGATTACTTGGTTTTGACAATAAGCAGGAGGCCTTTCTGAGTCTAGATAACAAGCACATTTAAATAGGTTAATTAAATACCTTATGGCTTTTTATAGAAAGAAAAGTAGACAGCACCTTAACACTGTAAAGTCAGAAAGTGAATATAAAAAAGCAAAAACACTACAAGTCTGTAATGAGAAATCTGGGGAAATCCAATGCTGATTTTGTTGTACTGAAGGGAAGAGGACTAGAAACACAGTCTGGGAAATTACATTGCCTAGGAAATCATAGACTTAAGCAATTTGTTTTAATAAGTCTAATTATAAGGATCTCTGGGCCTATTGTTATGTTCTTGCTAGTTGAGTGACATCAGTTTAAAACATGTACCACTCAGAAGAGCACTTAAATATGCTTAAGTTTAAACATATGAACCCTTTAATTGTAATCAGTGGAATTACTGAATGCTTATTGTCAGGCAGATGTTCAAGTCCCCTGTTGAATCAGTTTTCTCATTGCTGTTCAGTAGATTGCACAGACCAGCATTTTTAAAAGAAAATTCAACAAAGCCCAACTGCATCGTTGGGTTAAAAAAACAATGGAGTTTACAGTTGCCAGTGACATAGCTTGTCTTAATACTTAAAACCAGAATGCCTTGGGACTGTAAGTGGTCACGAATAATTCCTAGGCATCTCAGTATAACACTTGACAGTTTATCCAGATTACAGGGAACTTAGCTTAGTAATTTATTTGAAAAGGAATACATGCAGAGTTTTGGATTAACCTTAGTTACGATGCTTGACCAATTTACAAAGAAATGGAGGTAGCCAAATGAAAACCTAGAATCACAAAATTACAGAATCATTTAGGTTGGAAGGGACACAATATCACTGAGTCCAACTGTACACCTGACAAGGCCAAGTCCACCACTAAATCACGTCCCTAAGCACGGGTCTTTTAAATACCACTTCCTGGGCAGGAACTTTTAATCGGTTAAAAGTCTAAAATAGGAAGCAGACCTCCAAAGCTGAAGAATGTGCTTCAAAATAAAGAGGGACAATTTGTCACGAAACACTCTCAAAATATCTTTCTCTTCAATACTAATCCTAAAGAGATCTAATAAGCCCAGGAAGCTAAGACAACTGATCTGAATCAACATTACTTTGAATCTAATAACCATGGCACACTGAAGAGGTCTTCACCCTGAATACAACTCACAGTCTTCTATGTTAATACACCATACAGCAAGATTTCAGCATTCTCTTGGTTTATCTGTCACATGTTTAGCACTGTGTGATGGCCAGCAGGTAACTGATAGCAATGATGACCATCAAGTAACAATTTTATTACATATAGCCTCAGAATGTGAAGTACTCATTTTCCAGGATTTCTGTATAGGCTACCTCAAGACAGAAATGAGGCAGAAGCATTAAGGACATTATTTATAAAACAAAATATCCTTACTTGGTAATTATATGTTTATGTACTGTTTCAAAAATTTTCCCTTCTGTTTCATGTGCCTATCAAATAAACATCTGTATGGTTATTTCCTGTTCCACAGTAGGTGGTGTGTAGAGAATCTACCTGACAGCAACACTTCCTCTCAGCTGGAGACAAAGGAATGAGGAAAAAACTTCAGGAAGTGCTTCCACTCACAATGCAAGGATTTCCTGTCTGCTAGCAAAAAGCAAAATAGAGAGAAGGAACAGATGACACCAAAGGAGCAAAAGTGAGAATGAATCCACAGATTTTCTGAGTTTTTGGACTCCCACTGTTCCACTAGAAGCAGAGAGTACTATCATCTACAAGTTGCTACTGTTGCTGCATAAATCCAGCTCACACTGGTAAAATATATACCATCTTGTATATGATAGAAAAACCAAAGCACTTAGAAAGAGGTTTAAGTGAGGTCTCTATGATTGTACAATATTTAATTTCTTCAAAAAAAAAAAAAAACCCATGATGATGGAGGTATAAGTTTGACTATGAGAAAAATGCTGTTATATAAAAATCTAGGCAATCAAGAAAATTACTTCTGCAATCTCCAGATTCTTAAAGTCCCAAATGAAAATATGAGTTGCCCTTAACAATATAGTCTATATATGTCTATAATGTACTCAAAGCTGTTTCTATTTCCAATATCCAAGTGGTAGCAAGTAATGCAACACCTTAACATATAAATTGTGTTGAATAATTGCTGGATTGTTGCGTCACATATGGAAATCAGGTCAAAGACTAAGAAGTGATATAATAAAACAGCAGAGATATGTTATCTCTATATAAAAATATTCAGCAGCTACAGAGATGAAGTGGAAAGAATGTGAGTGAATAAGCAGCTTTTACCAAATGATCAGTGTTCAAACCTGATTGCTTTTCAACTACTTTGTGATAGTACAAGTTTTATTGTACAAAACTTCTTTTTACCCATAATGCCAAGTCTGAGCCTGATAGCGCTGTGAGTGGTGGTCTAGAACCTGTCTGACTACATGAACCTCCAAGAACTCAAAAAAATTTAACTCCTCTAAGTTGCTTCTTGGTCCTGATAGGAGATAGTTAATTTCCAAGAAAAAACACTTTCACCAAGTAACTTGATAAAGAACCAAGCTGTTTGTCTCATGGAAGGCACCAGACAGTAACAGCCCAGCCATTTAAAGTTTGTGTGCAAATTGTTTTAGAAAAACATTATAAGTCATCTTTAGCAAAAGAATACAGAAATGAAAGAACTGGAAAGCTATAGTTACTTCTCCTCTTTTACAAGGTACTTATATTTACTCTTATTTCCATTACTTCACTCCTTTCAGAGCTCTCTGTCTTCCACTTGTTATATGTAGTTGTTAGGAATAGGTCCTCTAGTAGTCAAGTGTGGGTGAAGAACCTTCTATTCCACCTGTATTCAGGCTGGCCAGGTTGAAGCCAGCTCTTGTGCAGAGGCTGTGTAGCTACACCAGTGACTGAACACTTGAACACTTGCAGATACAGTGGCCATGACAAACACTCTTCCTCAGAAAGCCAGCTGAGCTACCCAGTTCCCAGACAGGGCTGAGCATGCCCATCCAGCACAGGAATGGCAGCAGTGTAAATATTCTCTCACACATGCCCATGGGTGGCTCCTCTGCCTTTCTTCCAGGGGCAGCTCTGAAAAACTCTGATACTATATTGAATCTATATTATGCTATTTCATCCATAGATAAAATATCTTTTAAAAGAGGGAGTACAAGACCAAAGTAAAAAAAAGAGGTTGCATGACACTTTTTAGCTACTTACCTGGGTTCCGTGCTATTTCAGGATGAAATTAATTTTATATGTCCAGAGGAACATTTGATTTCAAGACTGATACAAAAAATTGCCTGATCTCATCCAATGGCTATTTATCTTCTAATCATCTCCCTACTTTGCCTCTAGCCCCTAGTATGTCAAAATTTCTCTTGTGCTTGGAAGAATGCCTGCACCAATCAAGATGATTGGCCTGCAGACTATTTTTCCACTGCTCCTTGGAGAAGGAATTCAATCACACTCTGGCTGTAGACAACCAGTTGCTACCTCTGCTGACCTCAGCTGTTCTCATGATCTGCCTAATAAAATCAGATCAATCTTTATGTGAGAAAGCTTTGCAGTTAGACAGAGATTAAACACACCCTTATCAATGTCTCCAAATTAAATTTTCACATCATAACTCTTTAGCCCCAGACTATTCCCTGTAAATGTACTGTATTGGAATATGATCCCAATATTAGAAGATGGAACGTGCCTGGGCTTGTCCGGCCCTTGCTGCTTGACCAGAGGTGGCAACTGTGGTGTTTTCATCTCAGAGACACCCCTGGCTGGCTGTATGTTGTAGCTGGCACTTGGAACAAGTCCAGGCAAGCAGGAATTCAGATTTACCTCTGGTGGAAAGGCTTTAGGCAAGGTGAAGAGGAAAAGGAGACAGATTCTGCTGTAGGGTTTAATCCAGAGTTTGATTCCAGGTCACAGATCTCTGAATCTTGTAACAGCTCCAACAGAATGCCAACCGCATGGTCCCGTGTCTTTTTAAGCCTGGGGAAAGGGGAAGGGGAAGGGGTAGGTGTGCCACCCACCAGGTGGAAGGGGGGCAGTCTCAGGGGACAATGACACCTGGACTGGCCAATGACCCCAGGGCTGAGAAGCATCTTTTGAACTTGACCAACCAGACAATCTTAACTTTCTGCCCTTGCTGGAAAGTTAAGATTGATGGACAGCACTTAGCAAGGGGGCAAGGGGGAGGGGAAGGGAGAGGTTGGCACACCTGAGGGACTGGGAAATGTGAAACAGAATATTGCTTCACACCGCAACAGTACTGGGCCAAATTAAATTTCTGAATGCACTGCTCAGAATTGGTTTTTTGGTATCATAAATATTAATTCTTTTATTCCTCATGCCATGTCTAGGACACCACAGTTAAAAGTACAAAGAATGTTTCCGCTCATTAATTGTCTCTAACAGAAAATTCTGTAAAAATGCAAGAGAAAAGGTACAGTGAAGCACTCAGTAAATCATCTGTTGTACAAAATGTCCCCTTTATAACACAAGGGAATGGGGTGCACAACAAGTAAATATGTATTTCTGAAGCGAAATGATGTCAAGAAACCATGCCTAGAGAAATCACATGGCAAAGAGTAAGCAGTTCTGTAATCAAAGCACCTGCTCTTTGCAGCCTGTAGTGATGGTAAACTGATGACAAAAACCCAACCAGAAACTCAGCCACAGCTCTGTGGATCATATTTAAGAAAACTAAACCATAATGTAAGAAATACTGAACCTGGCAGCACAATACAGTAGAAATTGTCCAATGTAAAAAAAAAAAAGTTTAGGGAAAAGAGCAACATATTTCAAATGAAAACTGGATGTCACATTTGTGAAAAAAATTAATTTCTTAGGGAAAAATGGGGCTGAAATGACACATATTAGTGTCTAATATGGAAGTATAAAGATGTGTGTGATTCTTGGGAGAAAGAGTACAATTTGAAGGGCAGGCAAGGCTGAAATAACAGCCTTATGTTAACTTATATGGAATAAGTCCATAGCACTGGAGTGAAAGCTCTAGTTACAGCAACTATGTAAAAATTTTGTTTAATAAATATTTGTACTGACCTAAGATGTGATTAATCTTTGTCTTCTTTGCCAATCACTCCTTCCTCTTCACCCTCCCACCAAACTTTAAACAAGAGGAAACACAGTAAATGCAGGGAAATTAAGAATAAAGTATCTGGAATGTGTCCCTACAAACACCTGTATGGAAGCTCCTGCCACTTTTCATTCACAGTTGAATTATTGAAATCAAAAGTACTGAAAAGCAAAAGGACTGATGGAAGATTTCCAGGTTCATTTTCTCCTACAAAAACAAATCTATTACCAAAGATTGACAAGTATTTCAATTCGCCTTCTTATGCATCAAGGACTGTTAAATACGCCTATGAGGTGCCTCAGATGTCAGGAACTTCTGAATTCCCTTTCAGGATACACCAGGATTACTAATATCTGGGAAAAGTGAGCTAATAGCTGTAGCTGTAGTATAGCCTGTGCTCATATCCTATTCATAAACTCTCTTTCAAGGAAAAAAAATAAGAAAAGAACAAGTTTTGGGCTGATATTTCACTTCTTCTTGGAATTTCAAGCAGGTTCTCTGCTCCACTGCAAAAAGTGATGGACTGCCTGTGTGACAAGGCCACAGAGGAGCTGGCTTGGTCCTACAGACAACACTGCTCTCCATGACTGCAATAGACACACTGTGGTTTTCATGAATTTACAGCAACTGTCAGGAGGACAAATAGCCCAAGTTTGTTGGTCTGACTCCACAGTCCTTCTCTAAATGTAAAAGTTCCCAGTTTTACTAACATCCACCTCTAAAGATAGAAATATTGCCTTTACAGATTTTGAGAACTAGCTCTTCTCTGACATCACTCTTAAGCAGTATTGAATATGGAATAGAATATTAGAATATTCAGGTTTCGGTGGGGGTGTAAGACCCAGTTTCCTACAAATATAAAATACTGAAACTAATGAGAATGCACTTTTGTGAATTTCAATGCATACTCCTCTGCAAAATGCTTACAAGCATGCCCATTAATTCACAATTAGACCTCTTATGGCAAGAGCACAAGGTCTAATATTAAATTCAATATGTAAGATTACAGGGAAGTGAGTGCAGTAACAAAAAGTACAGAGTTTTTTTTCCATTTGGCACAAAGGAATCTCTACCTACATTGCCCTGAGGAAACATTTATTTCTTTAACATCAGCATGAGCTCTTCTATTTTATTTGGTTGTATGTTTGGCATATCTAATCTGCCTTCTGACTTTCCTTAGTAGTACTTTTGTCTGAGAACTTACATATCTTTATTTCTTCACTTAGCCTTTTCAAACTCAAAATGGGCCTTCTTTAACACACCCTTTTTCTGTAAGTATTCATATTCTTAAAAAATATTGAGGCATTATACCTTTATATCAACTGGTTATAATTTTTTAGGATGTTCTGACATGGAGGAGCAGTGCTAATTATCCTAATTTCTACAATGTGTTACCTTCACTTGTTGCTCTTTAAGTGACTGTTTGATATTATCTGAAGCAAAACAGCTCCATATCAGACTATATATAAAAACTGCATACTGTATTAAAAAACAACCAAAGAGAAAGTGGAGAAAACAGTAATATAAACATATTTAGCACAATTCTAATTTTTATTAAAAGAGTCTGCAGCAAACTATTTCTCTTTGCATATGACTACTTCCATTATAAGCTTCTGTTTCTTTTCTATTGTATCTTTTTCCACACAATCCCATCACTGCAACTTTGTTAACTGCAAAGACATATTTAAAACTTTCTTACTGTTTTCCATCTGGAATTCAGTCCCAAATCAATACAGAGTAACATTGCATAGTCATTAATTGTGTTTTTATAGTAGCATACTGTAGTTGGGATACTAGTCCCTGCACAGTATATGTATAACTAGTGTTAGTTATGTTCATTTACTCTTAGGAAGCTCATGCTCTCTAAGAAGGGAATACGTAACCCTTGGATTTCCTTCTACTTTCCTCTGTTATCACAATTTCACATTAGGCCCTTTCTAAATGCACACAAACCCAAAGAAAACAACTATTTTTCCTTTGAAAGTGCATGCAATTTTGGGACGATAAACAGTAACACAGAGCTATTAGGTTTTTAGGAGGGGGAAAAAAAACCATTTTCTGTACCACAATACACTGCTTCACAGGAATCCATGTCATTTCCTGCTCATCTCCCATTATCTGTGATTAGGGCCCTCACACTGAACACATCCAGCAAGTAATCTTTGCAATGTTTGTAATAACAGCAAGAAGTCAACATTCAGCACTTGAACAGCACTTCTCACCCATACATCCCTAAGTGTTGCAAAAAAAAAATGCAGCAGTAATCTTGGGGACAACTTGTACAAGCTTGGGGCTTGTACAAGTTAGCTTGGGGCTAACACCAAGCTTAGGTGAAAATCAAGAAGCTCATTATGTCTATATCACTAGATGAAAGAGGGACAAGTACTGCTCACTGGTGCTAAAGCCAGTGTTGATGTTGTTTTAGCACTTGGAAGAGAGGATCTGTGATGGACCCCATTTTAGTGGTTCAAAACAGAGACAGGGGGGCAATTAACAATGAAATTTCATGGATAACTACAGCACCAGTGCTGCAACTGGATTGCTTATGACTTCTTCATTAGTAGTGTTGATGCATTCTCTTCTGATATTTTTCAGTTGACATAGCCATTTCTACCTCTATTCTGCAAGCCTACTTGTCCCTACTGATAATCTCCAGACTTCAAATGACAAAACCACTTATCCACTGATTATAATTTATTATAAAGATAAAAGAAAAAAATTTCTCACTTCCTAAGTGCCTTTCCAATCTTGAGATTCCTTGGTCTGGGAAAAACTCATATCTACTGCTATATGGAAAAGAGCAGTCAAATAATGTAAAAAAAAAAGCAGTGAAAAATGTCACCAAGGAAAAGAAATAAAAATATTCCAAATTTTAAAGAATTTTCAACATCTTAACAAAGTCACACTCAGTACTGTAACAAAATGCAGAGAATTCTGAGGTGCTCATACACAGAGATACTTATCACAGGATAAGTTTTGTTAAATCTATCATGCCAGTTATGCAGAAAAATCTGCATTGTTAAATTAGATTAATATATTGCTGATTATTATTTTGCTTACTTTTTTAGTAAAGCAATTAATTAATGATCTCTAAATGCAGTAATAACTACTAAATTATTTGCTGACTTTTTCCTCTGTTTTCCTAGGTTATATACGGTGTTTGTTTCTCTTTACCAGAAAATTATAACATTGTAGTTTTTTATATCAACCTTCATTTTTCTTGCTGAGTCCACAGTAAGGAAACTATCAACAATCAGCCCTGTTCTGATAAATGCAGGTGTTTTTCCAGTACCCTATAGCTCATCTCTCATAGCAATAAGCCTTGGTTAGAATTGTAAGTTTATCCATCAGATTCATTCATGAAGCAAAGCCAAAGAGAGCCTCAAAGGAGGATTACAGTCACTGATTGTGGTTGTTGTGAAACAGGTCAAATCTCCATTCATGGTATATACTTTGTAGTATTCCACTTTGTAAACTCTGTCTGGTATTAGATTAAATCTACTCATAAAGCACCTCAAAGACATTTTATAAGCCACAACTGGTAGTTCCCTTCCATAACAGGATAGATTCTGGAGCCTGACTGAAGCAGTCTTCATTTGGGAGATATATACACATACACACACTCATATATCGACATATAAATTATACATAATATGTAATACTAGATATAACATAATTCAATTTTCACTGTTTTTCTGGAGCCAACGGGATGCCACTTTTGCATCTGTTATTCAGGGGGTAATCTAATGGGAGATCTGGTTCACAAATAATTGAAGGTGTTCCAGAGATTTATGAAGCCTGATACTGCTTCACTGCATAGCGTTGTCATCAATGGAGAGAGACAAGGAGACTGACTTGATGATCAAAATTCAATTTTATTGTGGATAAAAACACTTCTATACCGTTTCAGGGAGACTAGTAATGTGTACTACAATGATTCGGTTAAAATCACATACATAAACTTATCCATATAACAACATCTTTTGCTTTCAGAGTTTAATAGGATTTTCCTTTTCCTGTAAACCTGTGTAATTAAATCTTCTTGCTATCTAGGTCTAATTTTCAAAGTTCTATTTGCTTTTGCCAAGGCATCATGTTATCAAATCTCTTACGTTAACCGGATCCAAAGTCCATCATCTGTCTTGTGTCCCCCAACATTCCAACATAGCACGGTAACAAGATGTCTTTAAAACTGACCTTGTCTTGGAGCCCTTATCATTCCAGCTATCCTTCCAAAGAAGGTAGAGAAGTTGTAACCAAGAGAAAAAGAGGAAAATTTAACCATCGTGTTGTCATTATGTTAGTTTTTTATCACTTGTCTGGACAGTGGCAGAGATCTGCTTCCTTAGAACAATCTAGAAAACATGAAGATCCAGAGGAAGACAACACTTTTCCCTGCTCAGCCACTGAGTGCTCAGAAGGAGCATGGATATCAGCATCACGTGGTGGCTGTTTGCTTCACAAGAAGTGCAACTCTAGGAAAGTGCAGCTCATGCACAAGGAGGGTAATTCAGGGCTTGCTTTTTGTGCTCCCCAGCTTGGGGTTTCGTAAGAAATTCTTTGCTCTTTTCTTCATTTAGAGAGAAATAAATCACAATTTGTTACTGCAAGTCCATTTTGACATCTCTGCATATGGTACCAGTTTCAAACATTGTGTGTGGGAGACAGTAGGTGACAGGTACAGTACTGCTAGCTTTGTGGTCTAAAAAAACCCTTCATATTCCACAAAGAAGTACAACTGTTTAATATTCTGCTCCAGTGCTTAGTCTGCTGTTAGCTACAGGGAGTCCCTGTTAACTGTTTTCACCCATAGAAGAAAGTAATTTAGATTACAAAGATTTCAGGCATTGCTACAGTTGGTACAAAGTAATTGCAGAGTTTCTTTATTTCCTCTTTTCTTTTCTAGAAATGAAAGAGAGAAGAACATTTATTAAAATGCATTTTTCTGTTGAGCTACTCCTGAAGGCAACATGGAGAGCCAGATTTAATGGTTATTAGTATGAACTGATATTCTTAAGGAGATAAAGGACTGAGAAAAAACATCATTCAACAATATCCAAAATACTACTTTAGTAACAGAAAATATGCGAAAGGTAAACTTTGAAGGATTTGCCCATTACTAAACCCACTTAATTTCCAGCTCCTTGCTCTTAAGAACAAAATTTTTTTTCTGTAAAATTGCATTCAGCTTTGCAATACTTCACTGTGTAGTCCAACAAGTCTATTTCTTCTATTGACACTTATTGACTATTAAACCAACTGATTTGGGGTTTCTTTTTCAGATGAGGGGCCTTTAAAATGTATCGAAGTGCTCTTAGTTTGAAAGAAGTCCCAAGCTGGAAAAACTTCAATATTGTTATTTTGGTAATTTTTTGCTTGTCTGTTGTTTTGTTTCTTTTTGGATTTGTTGAGGGGTTTTGTTGTTTTTGGTTTGTGTTGGTTTTTTGGGTTTTTTTGAAACATCCCTTTACTAGCATGGTAGCTTTAATTTTGATTTTTCTTATTATCCAGTTGGGCACACTTACCTGCTTTCTGTAGCATCACCTAGTGAAAAGAAGTAGCTGCATTTTAGACATCAATGAAAGGGAAAATGCAAAAGTCAGGTAAAACAATTAAACCTTCAGATCTCAGGAGTCTACACATCAATGTGAGAGATCTTAAAAGAAAATGGATTTTGACACCTTTGAGATCTCAAATATAATTAGATGATTTGTGTTTCTCCTGAACTCTAAAAGCAAATTAAACTTTGTACTTTTTTCATTTTATACTAAATATTTGGTGTCTTGGTCAGAAAAATCTTAGTATTTGATAATCTGATAGCATCCATTTCTGTGTAATAGTGTGGATACAGTGAATGAAACTAAATGAAAATAAAAATCTTCTATCAGTTGTTAGGGAAATGTCTGTCAAGAACCAGCTCTTCCATACAATGGAAACAGATATTACAAAACCAAAAGAAGTTATAACACAACCAAAAGTTGTGTTCAGGATACTGGTTCAGGATCTAGGGTCCATGATATAATATTTTATATTTTATCAAACGTTTTCAAAACATAAATGATTAGGCAACCAACTATTTAAATAATCTTTCAGGTTTATTTAAAGTAAAAAACTTCCTTCATTCCTTTTCATCTCTATGATCTGTCAATACCTCTCCTACCTATGTGAATCTTGTCTAAGCCATTACAGAGTATTATGTCCAACCATATTAAACCTAATTAAAGAGTTGCCTTTTTGAACCATGGCCCTGCGCTATCCCACAAACAAAAGCATATTTTATACCTCCAACTAAAGATGAAATATGATTGAGCTCTCTGAGTGACAACACTTATTTCAGTGTTTAATTATGTTTTTTCAATTGATTCAGTCATAAGATGCAAGCATGATTTATAATTTGTTTTCTCAGAGTGAAAGAAATTATGCTAGATAGGACACAATTATTTTCACCTTTTTAATGCCAGTATTCCATTTCCACAACCCTAAACTGACATTCCCAAAAGCCTCCTGTTCTTTTGACATTACCTTTCTGGTTGAAAAACCTGATATAACAATGCAATGAAATCCCGATATAAGTGATCAATGCAATGACACAAACAGCATTTTAAAGATTCCAAAAATATGTCATAGAATGGCCTCTGTTGAATGGACTGCAAAGAACATTTAGTCCAACACCACTGCTGTGGACAGAAACACTTTTCACTAGACCAAGTTGCCCAGAGCTCCACCCAATATGGCCTTAAACTCTTTCAGTGTGGAACATCCAAAACTTCTCTGGGCAACCTGTTGCAGCACCATACCACCCTCACAATTAGATACACCAGTGTCTAATCTAAACCTACTTTCTTTCACTTTGAAGCCATTCCCCTTTGTCCTGCCATTACATGCTCTTGTAAATAATTCCTCCCCAGCTATCTTTTTGTGTCCCTCCAGGTACATCTGTCAGGATTCATCCCCATACAAGCCACCAATTGTTGGCATCAGTGCTTGGCACCAATCTGACTGTCACCATCAGTTTATCATTACTGTAAAACTTTCATACCTTCTCTGTGAGTTCCCACAGGCAGCTTCTCACAACACTGACGCCTCCCTATCCCTTGCACAACCACCTTATCCTCACCACTCCTCACAGCACAGCCAACAAACACCAGCTCACCTCTCAACCAGCTAACCCATTCTTTTATAACACCCATCCTTACTGGACACAGCTGTGACCTATTAAGGGCAGGGCTGTTCCTACTCTTTGGTAATTAGTACAGCTGCAAGTCTGCAGGGGTGAGATTGCCTTCAGCACTGTATCTATTCTCCTACAATCCATCCTCCCAAATACAACCCTTGCAGATTCTTCTTATTAAATACAGTTGGTGAGCATAAGCATAACACGTGACATAAAGCCAATAATTGTTATTTGTATAAAGCATATTAGAAAGGTGTATTAGAAAACAAATGGGTAAAACAGTTCAGCCAGAATGTTATAGCATCTAGGAACTCTGCATTTCGAGTGAGGCTAGGGTTTCCATTTGGTTGGGTCTGAGAGCCAGGCACACAGAATGCTGTCAGTAACTTTGTGGGTAAAAGACATGAATGAAGTAAGACATGAATAAAGTAACTTTGTGGGTAAAAGTCAGTAACTTTGTGGGTAAAAGACATGACTAAAAGACAAACCAAGCTAGCATCTCTTTTCTACCCAGCTCGCCTAATCGAAGGAAAAAAAGTGGGAGTGGACTTGGAAATATACAAAACCACTCATGATTGTTAATTTTTTACATTAAAATAATGTTAGACACTTCCAAAGTCATCCTTGATTGATCAAGCTTTGGCTTGTTATTCTAACTTCTAACCCCTGACTGCCTGCCTCTAGCTGCTAGCTGGAACAGGCAAAAGTTCTCAGAACAAAGCTGACTCCCAGGAAAAAGGTTGAATTAAACACAATTCAACAAATGAACTTGAGGATATGTTGTCTTTTGGGTCAAAATCCTACAAGAAAGATCACAGAGCTACTCAATCCAAGCTGGCTATGTATTCTATGGTATCTCCTTTGGATTGTGGCAAATTGACTGAGAAAAAAGATTTGGAGGACATGATGATACAAGGTTCATTATGTTTATGGGAGAATAGTAGGGTGAATAAAAAGGAGGAAGAGTTCTGTACATAGTTTTCTGACACTTTAGGAGCCAACAAAGGCATATGTAAAAAAGAAAATTCTTTGTCATAAATTGATATAAATATGAGACATTTCTCATTTGAGATATAAAATTACTTCTGTTTGAGTGGTTCTTCATTCTTATGAACTACTTAATCTCTTTTTTTAACATCCTTTTTTGTTTTATATCTTGTAGAAGTCTCGTTTCCTCTTTTGTATGCAACAGTAATCTACTGAAAACAAATTAAACAGGAAATTACAAAAGGGGAATTAATACCCATATCCAAATTCCATTAGTTCTACTGCCACCACTTCTGTAGCATCAAGATTGGCAAAGAATTAGAAAAGATTAATGGTTCTTGCTGCTGCATCCCATTTCATAAGGAACAGCTAACTATGCAATACTGCAATATTATATTTACTGCTTTCTTAGTGTGCTCCTTAATTCTTTCCCCCTCTTTCTAGTCCAACAATGATATTCAGCTTATACATATGAGCCAGCTGGTGGGGCAAGTCACTCTTCAAGGAGATACTGTTCTTCTCTGTATAGAAAATACTCTAAACTTCTTTGCAAGATAAGATCCCTTTTCTTAGGACTGTCTACAACTATTACATCACACAAACAATACAAACAATACCTGCAATGTACGAGAAGAATAATTACCAGTTAAAGCTCTAGCTATTTCATTCACATTAATGTGGATCTGTAAAGGATCACATTGTGCTAAATCAATCACTATCTTCAGCAGTGGCCATAGAAAAATATAAAAGACCAAAGTTTGATATTTCACTACAGATTTTTACATTTAAAAATCATTGCAGGCAAACACTTAAGGGCTAAAGTTTAAGAATATTGTCAAGTTACTCTCAACTGGAATGCTTCAGTGAGAAAAATGGCATGTCAGACTCTCTTCTACCAGAAAGCAAGCTTTATCAGTCTTACATCTGGTAGGCTAAATTCTTTTAAAGCACTGTAAAGTGTTTTCTGCCATTTTAAAAATTGTTTCCAGCATCCTAGTGTGCCCAACACTTACAGAATATAAGAAGCCTTTATGACTCAGATATCTTGAAATAATCTATGCTGAGCATTCAAAACCTGTGAAATGCAGGTTTTCCATGTGTTTCACAAAACACGGCTCACAAAGATCTAGCTGAAGCAGTGTTTCTAAAACAAATAATTCACTTCACCACAGTTTAAAACAATTTTTTCCAGTGTTAGGTGCTTTTTAATAGGTATTTAAAGAAATACTGGAAATCCAAAGCATTTGCATTAAAGAACCCTCTCTAAATGGATATTTATCCATTCTACATGATTTTGAAACTAAAAATAAAGGGGAAAAGAAACTTAATTGCTGATATATAATTTTGATACATAACATATGCAATTAAGGCTTAGGAAGGATGAGAGTAGAGCCTGTCAAACTCTAGTGTCAGTTTTGTGCTTAAGTGTTTGCCAGGACTTGGCAGGTAAGGGCTGATGAAAAGGGCTTCAGATTTTGGATTTCATTATGGTTGTGGTTAAAAATGGGAAAAGTAAATGAGGTGCAATTATTTTAAAATATTAAAGAAATCAAGGTAGATTTCAAAATTTATGCTTACATTTGTGGGTTTTTTGTTTTAAGGGGTTACTGAAATAGACCTCAAAGTGGGACTGAGGTTGGGATCCTGGGAATGTAAGAAAACAATGGAAAAGGAAGTATTCATAGATTCCTGTTGGGCTTAAGAATTCAAGCTAAGGCTCAATCTACTGCTTAGGAGAAACTGAGTTTAAAGCTTAGTGCAAAGGAGTTGGAAAGAAATTCCACAGCATTTGTGTCCATTAGATCCTTTCATTCCCACTGGAACTGTCACCTGAAAAACCTTGTCTGTAGGTCTGTAGCTCTGATCCCCTCTGTCACCATGGTCTAGAAAAACCTTCTAGAATGAGATGAAAACAAACCTGCAAGCCTAAACTTCTTTTAAATCCCTTTCCTACCTATTTCTCAAACATCCTTCTGTGTAATGTGGTGTTCTGTGATGACCCAAGATTTAGCTCCCTCCAAGGCTTTATTTAAACTTTAGTCTTTGCTGCAGTCAGTGAGGAACATAAAAACTACCAAAAATACGTTAAAAGCCTATAATGGCTTTTTCATGTCTCCTGACCTAATTGGTAACCTTGTTCAAGATTACAAATCTATCTAATGTAACTTCAGAAGAGCTTTGTCAGCCTGTACAATGTGTTTTAGCAAACTATGGCTTTTGGACAAATTGTTTGGCATACTTCTTGACAGAGATCAGGACTGGCATCAGTATTTGTTTTCTATCCAGCAAAGGTGGGGGGAAGGGGCACTGCCTATCTTCAGAGCATGCAGCCAAATTAAGTTTTGGCATTCATGTAAACAAAGACCATTTTTTTACATTTAAACTGCTTGGAGAATATAAGAAAGAGGTTTGGATTTTTGTAACAGTAATGTTGACTCTCAGGGTACAAAAAAAAGAAAAAAAGGTGCAAAAATACATTAAATAGAGATGTCAGCAAGACACAGCAGTGGTCAAAGACTGATTTGGTGCCTCAGCACCATCTTGTGTGGGGCCAAGAGGAATCCCCATGCTGGTACAAGCAGGACTGAGGATGTGTAGATAACACAGAACAACAACTTAGACTAACAAGCAGCTCACTGAGGGCCTTCTAGGAAAATATAAAGGCTTATGTCATAAAGAACTTCAGCCAAAAGATGGAAAAAAGATAAAAGCTTTTGAAATGCTAAAGCTATATTATTTTTTCTTAGTTTACTATCATAAAATGACATCAAGTTTTATTTCTTCTTGCTTGGTAAGTTTTTGTAATAACAAAGAATTCTGTTACAATGAAAAGTTTATCTGCTTCTTTCCCACTTCTTTCCTGCTTCTTTCCATCAATTGATCTTCACAAAGATACATGAAACCTGCACCTTGGCAGCATTTTCCATCTATCAGAATCTCTCATGTTGCCGATACAGACTGTATTTCTTGTACTCTTCACTGCGCAAAAAACTAATTAGTCTCTAAGGAAAATAGCATGGAAATGAGCAAGAACTGGGCAATTCTAAAGGAAATAGTAGCCAACTAATCAATTTAATAATATAAAACTAGTTTTTAAAAAAATGTGTGATTATACAGAAGTCAAAACAGGCTGACAGATGCACAATGCTACTCTAATATTTTTATTATTTGGCAGATGTGTTGAGATGGACTAAGAGGCATTTTAATTTTGTGAATGTAACTGGCACCAGAGAGATGGACTTGTGATGGAATTAATAACTATAACAAAAATTAATTGTCCCTCAGGAACCACAGATTATATAAAGTCCAATTTAGTCACAAAATTTCTGAAATCCTAAGCAAAACAGATAAAGAGTGGCCTTTTCAAGAGAAGCAGATTATAAAATAAGTAACATCTTGTACAAGAAATAAACCATTAGTACTACATGCTACAATGTTAATTATTATATGTCAATTAATAAAATTTATTTCCAACAGGGACAAGAAGAGCTTTTGACACAATACATGCTATTAAGAAGCCACAGTAAGATAGCAGCATCATTGTTTGTAGCACTGCCAAAACACTGATAAATAGCTTCAGTCTCACAGACTTTATATTTTATAGTGGGATATTTATAGGATTACAAGAATTATATATAGTATTGTAGTGTTTGTAAGCAGAGAAATAGCAATCTGCTTTTTAGAGGGTTTGAGTTACCCTAAATGCTTTTTATGTTATCAGCAGTCTAGACAGACTCCATTTCACACAACTAAAAGTCTACCAATCTGCTGGACAGCTGCTATGTTTTTTCCCTTGGAATCAGATTCACTCAGACTCAACCACACTGAGCACAGGAAAAAATGTGGATGTAGTGAATTAGTAGGAAAAAAAGAAATGTTTTAAACTAATTTGCTGCTTCAGTGTGTTTCACCTTTAGGGTAAAGAGAGATTTAGTCACTTGGACAAAAAGGTGGGAATTCCAATTAATTAAAAACTGCATTGAATTCACAACTAAATATAAGGTTATGTCACCAATTCTGACTTGCCTTAGTTCTGAAATGTTTTATTCATGGTTTAAAGAAAAAGGCTAACTTAAAAGTTATTGCATAGTGCTTTCCTGTGCTAGAATTACATAGGAATAGATCTTTTTCAACTCAGTAGAAAAATAAGTCTGTTAATTCATCTTTACAAACAACCTGCAGTTATTTACAAGTAATTATCCAGAGAAAAAGTCCAGATCTGAAGTATAAGAGCCAAAGCATTGGGTCTATCAACCCAGGTCCTTTGTTAGTCTGTGAGGAATCCCATCAAAACCAGAGGGTTACACAAAAACTTGGCAGTCACTAAGTCATCTTCATGCTCCAGTTTTACTGACCAAATCTGAAGAGGTCCCAGCCTACAAAGTATGCTGAGCATATGCCCCCTCAATGCAGACCCTTTTGAAAAGTCAAGCTGGGTCTTCCCATAAGAATTTTAAAAAATCTTTCTTCTGAAAAGGTTTCAGTTATGCTAGACCTAGCTACAGCATGTATAATATTCCATATAACTATTTATGGAGCTCCTTCTAGTTGTTGCTTCAGGCTCTCTCTCTGATGTACAGTCTCCCTCTGTGAGCTACCACACATATCCTGTATGCCCCAGATAAACGTAATTTTTAGACCATGTTCAGTTCAGAAAGTGGCTCAAATCAAAGTGCTGTTAGAATCATCTACAGAAATGTGTTCCGAGTTTGCTGTTTTCTTTCAGCTTTTTTTTACACTCCTTTTCACTGGCAATTCCTGCTTTTCTGTTTATGCTGTTGGCAATTCTGCTTTGTTTCCTTCTGCAGCTCAAAGAGAATTTTCCTAGATTTAGCAGGGTTGTTCAAATAATCACCTGTATTTCCTGGTGCTATTTGGCAACATCTCAAACCAACCCAGTGGTGTGGAGTATTCAAAGTTAAAACTCCAGATTTCCACTACATAGCTGAACTTACTTCTCTTTGTCATTAAACCTAGGTGGTCCTCCACTCTATAAAATCAGAATAAATGGACCACAGTACAGTACTCCACATCAGCAATTTTGTGTAATTTCTTAAGAGAATAATTATAAATAATTATATATTTTCGGTGTCAGTAATGGATCATTGTTGCAGTGCAATTTCCTATTTTACCTATACCAACCTCCTCAGGTGTGCCAACCTTTCCCCCTCCCCCTTTTGCCCTCCTGCCTAAGAGCTGTCAATCAACCTTAACATTCCAGCAAGGTGTCTTGTGATTGGCAGAAGTTCAAAAGATGCCCTTCAGGTCCGGGTTCATTGGCCCCTCCAAGCATCTATATCCCTTGAGGCTTCCCCTCCTCACACCTGGTTGGCCCTCACCTGTCCCTGCCCTCCCCCTGTCCCCGGTGCTTAAAAGGACACGAGACCACGTGGCTGGGAGTTCTATTGGGAGCTGTTACAACACTCAGAGGTCTACCACCCTAAAATAAAACTCTGGATTAAGACTCTACGGTAGAACCCGCTCCTTTTCTCTTCACCGTCGCCTGAACCTTTTCCACCAGAGGTAAACTGAGTTCCTACTTTGCCTGGATTTGTTCCCAGTGCCTAGCTGCAGCATCCAGCCGGCCAAAGGTATCTCTGGGGTAAAACGCCACAGCTGCTGCCTTTGGTCTAGCAGCGAGGGCTAGACGAAGCCAGGCAGGACACTCCCAGAAACATCGGGGTCGAATATTTAATAGATCATTGTGCATTTTGTGTAAGTATCATTAGGTGCAGATGAAACTCACCTCAAGGAGCCATCACATAGGTTTATTTAATATGGACAATGGGTTTTTACACTGTACACAGATAGCATGCTCCCTCTTAGCCCAGAGATGAATTTTATTTGCATACCTCTCCTGGAATGGAAAAGCCTATTTTCCTGAACTCATGTCTTAGGCACACAAATGAGAAGTATTTAAAACCATATTAATGCAATGTAGAACTCATAAAACTGCATAGTTTTATTTGCTTGTTTCTGTATTTAAGGCATTGCTTCATTTATTACATAAGTAAGGTAATAATAGTGCTGAAGTAGTTACATAAGTAATGTATTACTACAATATATAACAATAATATGACTATTGTAAGTCTCTTAATTCCTGATACTTAGGAAATAACTAGAATTTAATTCAAGAGTCTATCTATCTAAATCCAAATGAAACAGTGAAAAGAGAAAATATGAAAAAGCCGCTCAACAGTTCGATATAAGGAGCTCTTCATGCTCAGAAGAAATATTATCCAAGACCTCAATATCCTATGAACCAAAACCCTAATTATACCAACTAGGAAGTGCAGAGAATAAAAAGAAACTAAATGTTATGGTTGTCCAAACCCAAAGGAGACTTGGAACCTAAAAGCTTGCGTTTTAATTACTAGTGGTTTTGATCTAAGCAGAGATATTTATTGTCTCTTGCAAACCATGACTTCCCAAGAGCCAAAATATTTCTGAGGTGAGAGGCTTTCATATGCTAAGAGGCAATGCTGGAAAAGCCAGGACAGAATTTTATCTAGACAGCAATCTAAATAAATTTTTATATCAGATTAGGAGAAGATTAAACTTTGGCGAAAAAACTCCATATGCTCATGATCTTGTTTGGGTATTTTTTCCTCCAAAGTGCTTCTATTAGGACACATATTTTTCCAAGGAGATTAGCAGTTGATGATCAAGTGAGTGTACTCTCAGAGTTAACAGGAATGGGGTTTTGGGCCAATTTATTCTAAGAAAAGTCAGAAATTAACAACTGCCTTGTGTAGAGAGCTGCTCCATTTTGTCCTTCCTCTTTCTTTTAGTCTTTTTTTTTTCTTTTCTTTTTGTGTATGTGTGTGCATGAGCAAGTGAAGAGTTATGTAAGAATTGGAAAATTATACATGGCTTTAAAAAGTTTAGAAGAAATTTTTCATAATTACAGGTTACTTAAATATGACCTGTTGCTACACTCTCCATGTTTTATTGCTTGGTTAACCTAGCAGTTGCAAATGTACAAACTTTTTTTCTCACATCACTGTTTCTGCACCCACAACAGAAGAAAGGAACAAATGTCTTACAAATGTCTTACCTGGTGATATGAAGCAGAACCTTAAAACAATGCAGCTCCATCTTCAGTCAATTTAAACCACTGTTGGTAAGAAAACGAAGAGAAATCTCCAAGTTTGGATATAAAATACCTAAAAACTTCCCAAGACCAAGGGTCACGGGCTATTGCAAAACACTTGTATAATATGCTGGATGTAGATTAAGACAGCATCACCAAGTAAAATTGAAGGATGATTTGTGTTTTGAATAAATGGCTCAAAACTCCATGCAATTTCCATAAATATCTGTGCAGATTTTGTAGAAGGGAGGGTTGGTGTCAGTTATTGTGTCTTCATTACCATGTTTCCATTTATATGGTGATGTGGCAGTGCTGAAAGAATGACAGTGCTTACTTACTTGATGGTGAGCTGCTTTTCCTGTTGCTTAAATAATTTCCTACAAATGACTGGCAAATACTGTGTTTTTCAGTGGCTAGTTTACCCAGCTAATTCTTTTTAAATCAAACAAAAACCTATTTTCTCTTCTTAGGTAACTACATGAATTTGCCAGTCCCTTTTTCTGAGAATAATGTTATCTCTTTCTGTCTGACTTCTGCTCTCCTTGTTAATAATTAATTTCATTTGATATTTTACTTATTCTTTTTTCTTTATTAACTTTTCTATCATCTGGCTAACACATGTTGCACCTTCTTCAAAATGAGAGGTGAAGTCCTGCTCAAGAATGATGTACATGCCCAGGTAAAATTGGTGCAAGGAACTAAAATATTTTTTAACACTATTAAGTATAAAAGCATGTACTAAGTAATACAGCAAGTAATGCAGGCAAGATAAAGGAACTCCATCTTCAGAAAAACTGTCTTAAAATCCCACCGGGATTGTTCTAGTCTAGCATTACAGTTGTAAAGGCTAATACCAAACAAGCGTTGGACTGTCATGTGACCAAGACTAAGTTCTTGAGGGGGGTCTAAAAAACAAATAATAATGATGAGATGACATCTCCCAGGAAGACTCCAGTGTAGGATGAGAAAGGAGATTAGGCTATGATGTAAAGTTTGGTGGAAAAGCAAAGACATCTGTCGTTAATGGAAGTACTATTTGGGGATCAAAGAAAGATTCAGACAGTGACAGTGTCCTCAATCTTTGCTCCTGGACTGCAATAAATAAGATACCATCACTCCTTGACAAATGAGTGCCAAAGAAGGAAAGGAACCATGACAAGCAGACATTATGGGATTTTAATTCCTATGTATTATCTAGGTACCGTTAGATGAGGAAAGGGAAAAAGTTGGGAGGAAGAAAGCAACAGAATAGTCTTTGCACTGAGGCCTGTAGAAAGTAGTTGTACCAATGCCCATGCATGATTTGTCAGTGACTTGACATTGCCTTTGCACAGTTCACAACAATTGTTTAATATTTTTCCATCTGTCTTGAAAATTCAGCCTCAGTTGTAAAGGTCAAGTTGGACTTTCTCCCTCTTACACATCAGAGCTCACAAGGAAGTGTCATCCATTTGGTGAGGCCATCACCTTCAGGTTGCACTGGCATGTCCTTACCCACATCTTGCTCTCTGATTTTTCAAAGGATCGCTTCACTCCATGACTAATAAGAAGAAATATATTCCTGATCATTCCCTTGTCTTAAAGAATAGCAGGAATAAAATGAAGGGAAAAAAGAATGATGCTAGGCAGGACTCTGGGCACACGTGCGCACACACACATTCACAAGCACATTGATATGTATTTGATCAATTTGACTTAAGATGCATACATATAGGCATTCCTTAGTGCACACTAGCACAGTAGTGACCAATGCTTTTCCAGTAGATTTTTCCTATGCAGCGCAGTAATATTTGTTAATTATTGCTTCACCATTATGTAGTGCAGCTTCTCTCCTCTCAGAAATTAGAGCTTAAATACCTTGATAAAGACAAGATTTTGTGGCCAGGTTGTGTGTTGGTGGGTGTACATCTCTATCTTCTTTCCATTAAATGGTTAATTTTCTCTGGATTGCTGAAAACTCCCTACGTCTCCAGTATACAAACAAAAACAAAGTACGATATACAGATCATTTTAACTACAACAAGAAATCAAGGCCAGATATTGACTCAGTCATAAAAGCATAATAGCATTTCTTTGTACTATCTTTGAATTTGAAAATATTTTAATTAGAAATGGAAATGTATCATGTTTGAATCATTGAATCACAGAATGTTTTGAGGTGGAAGGGACCTCAAAGATCATCTAGTTCCAAAGCCACTGCTATATCATCTGATATGGCTCTGTGCTGGCCACAGCTTTAAGAAAAGGTCGCACCTTTTCCTTAAAGTGAGACGATCTTTGAAACTTCAGTGTTATTTCATTAGAACGAGTGAGCTTTAACTAGAAGGAGCCCAAGATCTGCCCAGTGAAACAAATTAATAAAGTAACTAAAAAATCTTACCTTGCCCACTCTGTCCACTCAAGGCAGGCCATTTCACAGAATTACAGTATCACTTAGGTTGCAAAAGACCTGTAAGATAATCAAGTCCAGCCTTTGACCAGTAGCCAACAGGTCACCTAAACCATGATGTTAAGTGCTACATCCAATTTTTTCTTGAACATTTCCAAGGTTGGTGCCTCTACATCCCTGTGAAGCCTGTTCCAATGTTTATCTACCTTTACATGAAGAAATTCCTTCTGATGTCCAATCTGAACCTTCTCTCTCTCCTCTTGTCCTGTCACTGGTTGCCTGGGAGAAGAAGCCGACCCCCACCTGGCTACAACTTCCTTTCACGAGCTTCCTTGGAGCTTTCTTTTCTCCAGGCTAAACAATCCCAGCTCCTGACAGGACTTCTGTCCCAAAACCTTCCCCAGCTCTGTTGCCCTTCCCTGGACACAATCCAGCACCTCGATGTCTTGTGAGGGGCACAAAACTGACGCAGGACTCAGAATGTAGCCTCACTAGTTCTGAGTATTTGGGGACAACCACCAGACAGTGATTCTGCTGGTCACACTATTGCTGACATAAGCCAGGATGCTGTTGGCCTTTCTGGCCACCTTGACACATGTTGTCTCATGTGCAGCCCTGCTGACCAGCAGCCCAGGTCCTTTACTGCTGGACCACATTCCAGTCACACTCCCCAGCCTGAAGCACTGGATGGAATTGTGGCAGATTTGCAGAACCCAGTAGGTGGCCTTGCTGAATGTCATTCAGTTGGCCTCAGCCTGTCTATCCAGCCTGTCTAGCTCCCTCTGCAGAGCCCTCCTCCCATCCAGCAGACCAATATTTCTACCCAAATTAAAGTCAATGCAATTAATGCAGGACACTGAGCTGTCCTCAATCCCCTTCACCAGATTTTCAATGAAGTTATTAAACAGAGATGGTGTCCCAGTATTGAGCCTTGGGGAATCACACAAGTGAGAATCCACCAACTGGAAGCAGCACAATTCCCCACCACTCTCTGGCCCTGGCCATCCAGCCAGATTTTCACTCACTGAACAGCTCACCTGTACGAGCAACCTATGGGCTGACGGCTTCTCCAGGACCATGCCTTGTTAAGAGTAACACTCTTGCTTTATCCCAGTCCAGCATCTTCCAGTGACTTCCTTAACTGCTACAAACATTCTGAACATCCTTCTTTCCACCCTGTCTGATATTTGCCTTCTTGTCTCCTCTCTGTTTCTCTCAGGGGATCTGGGCTAGATCTTCAGCTGCATCATGCCTGTACCTCTCTTCACCTGTGCCTGACCCTACACATAGAATGATGCTCCCAGCTGAAAACATTCAGATTTTTCACATGGCCCAGCACATAATAGCCAAGACAAGACTGTCCAAAAACACATTTTCACTGAAGAAAAATGTCTGGCATGCATATATATTGGCAAACAAAGAGAATGCTTTCTGTCAAAATCTGTCCTTCAATTCAATGCTAGATGTAAAGTTAATGAAATCTAGGAGGTACTCATTGCAGTGGCAGGAAACACATTGAGGGAATGAGACTTCAGCTCTTTATCCTTGTGATGAGATTTTGATTTTGAGGGAAGTAATACTTTTGTAAGGTTGCAGGCTTAATTTTGTTTGGTTTTACAGGTCTATATTTGTCTTCCAGGCACCTTAAAATCTTTCTCAAAATGCACCCAGAGCTGGTAGACTTTCCATCTCCCAGAGAGTATGCATATCTATGCCTACAGGATCATCCAGTAAACATGCAAATTCACAGTATTGATATTCAGGAATGATAATTACTTGTTCACTAAACTGTCACCACTTCTCTGAATACTTTATCACAGCTAGACTTTCCACTCTTGTTTTTGCAGTTTCAGTACAAGTCTAATAGAAAAATTTCTGAGAGCAGGAGGGACTACATAAGGAATAACTAAAGCAAGGGTGAGACAAAATATAAATTTTGTAAAAATTTTCTGGATATTCTGATTTAACATCTAAGATTTTTCTGAGCCCCAGTGCTTCAAGGATTGGTCCACCCATAGTAGCATAAACTTTAAATGCTTTCAAAGTTCTGCCTCATATTTTGGTAAGTGCTGAGGGAATCTGCTTGTTGTGTATTGCAAACTATAAATTACATAAATCAAAGCTGACAATCTAAAAACTGTTACTGAAGTACTTAAAATCCATAATGGTATAATTTAGATGCTTCAATAGATCCCCTTCCAGATTTTGCTGAAAGTCTCTATCACTCTGTGCTCCAGTTTGAAAAGAAAATGCATAATGGTAGCATTGATGGGATGTGATTATTGTTGTTAAAAATGTATCAGCATCTATTAGGGCAAACACTGTGTATCAGTCCAGGCTCATCAAATTGTCCATTATCAAATGATTCAGACCTTCCAATTATGTTTTAGTTTGCAATATCATCTGCTAACCCCTATAATATTTCTTAAGAATTTACTTGGTCTCTGAAAAATGAAAAGGCTGAACAGTCATGTTAACAAAAAAAAGTGAAGAAGTTAAGCATGAAATTGTGTGTCAGAAAACGTAGAATGATGTCCCCTAACAAAAATGTTCTAGTTTGAGATGTCTCATCTTTTTCTGCAAATGCACCAGGTAGTTGAAATGCTGTCTTCTGGAATCACTTCATTTTCTGTCAGCCACCACTAATAGCCTATCCGCTACAATTGGACATATTACCATGAGAATTAGTACTGCTAAGAGATATATCTTGCCTGATTTAGGCAGTTAGAGAACCTTTCTGTTCTGGCCTCTGCCCTCTCATCCCATTCTGTGGGCAAAAACACAAAGACTTGCAGCGCCTGAAACATATTTTTCTTGAAAATAGTAAGACTGTCCAAAGTGTTGAGAATTGAAAGGCTCTGATGTAAGTATATGTGTTAATTTGATTTAACAGAAAAAGAAGAGATTAAGTCACTGGGGTAAATGAAAATTACCTTGAAAAGGAGATACCTGCAGAACCAGGCAGCAAGCACTTAAGCAATCTTAAGAGGGAGCCAGTTGAGGTGATTTGTATGAACCGAGACAAAGTGATTTACTGTGGATTGCCATGAAATAAGGAAATGTTGTTGGCATAAATTAAAAATGAACTGCAGATACAGATAGGGACATGATGCATTTTGCTAATCCTTCTCTGGTTAATACCCTGTAGTTCGGAGTTAATGACTTTGTGCAGAAGTAGTTCAGATCCCTCTAAACATTCTGATGTGTGAGCTATCCATTTCCAGGGCAGTAGTCTCTACAACCTGAGTCTTTGGAAGATCACAGCCTCTGAGAATTACATGTCTGAACATAAAAGCTTTACTTCGACATATAAAAATTTAAATTAAAAGCATCATAAATTCTGTGATGCATGAATATACCATTTTGAAACATTATGAAGAAACTTATTTAATAGCAATGACCATTTTACATGGATTTTTCTTCCTGGACCCTGGAAACAGTCCATAAGAAAGTGTACTTCAGGTCGCGATTCCCATATGAAAATTGGATTAGAACTTAACACTGCTGTGCTGGATTATTATATACCTTTAGTAGGTGGCTGCAATTTGAAGATCAACTTCTATTTCAGCCTTGCTGAAAATGAAGGCATGTCTGTAATCAAAATTTCTTTGAATATTTATACTGTATGTCCTTTGTATGGATCTGTTTTTCAGACCAAACCATGAGATTTAGTCTGAATTTATATTTCAATGTATTTTACTAGAATACAGAATTCTGGTTTAAGCTTGTTTTGTCCTTCTCCCCAGACAAAATTAATACTGTTTTTTATATTTTTTGAATTAGACATTTGGCTTTGTTTTCTGGGCAAGTTCTGCTGTGAAGTGTCTGTGTTTAGAAGTAAAATTAATTGAATCTGTGAATTAAGCAATTGATGGAATAAATATCCAAATATTTCAAACTAATTCCAGATGAGAACTCTGGGTATGACATCCTTAGGGGATTTCTGATCTTTTTTTAGGTGGATTCTGTGTTGTGCTACAACATAGTCAAGTTTCCACAAAAATTTAATATAGAAGCACCAAGATTCAAATGGGTTTTATTTTTGCAAAATAAGTGGCAGTCAGGTCTATGTGTCATTTTATTCTTTCAATAGAAAAGGGGCTTTAGAAAACAGGATGAAGTTCAGAACATACTGTTTTGATGTACTGTTCAATGATGGGGGTAAATTCACAATAGCTCTCTATTACTTTCTAAAGGTTAATGATTATGATGGTGCACTAATATCGTGACTCTTTCTCCTTAGAATATTGTTTTTATATTTTAGAGTGGATGGATCTGCTCTACCATATCCTTAAAAGACATAAATCAAGTTCTTGTAATAATATGCCATGGAATCAGCTAGATACCATTTGATACTATGGCAAGTTTTGTAAAACTCCGTTGAGATTGGTACTGTGGTAGAGAAGAACACATGAGAACACTGCACTTAGACAGAGATTCACAAGTAACAGAAACAGGTAGGATGAAAAAAATATGCAATTCCCTGTAAACTCATCAGATTAAACTGACATAGTACAAAGACAAAGGGAATTTAAGACCAAAAAAGTTTCATCACCCTCCTTTCAATTAATATAAGAGAAATAACTTTTGTCTATATTATCTTATCTCACCCTAATGTACAAGCCCCTTTCAGAACAAATGTGATAGGATCTACTCAGAAAGAAACATAGCCTCCTGAATTTATATACGCAGAAGCTACCAAAAAAATTCCACAAATAAATGTGCTTCTGCTGGAAAATAAACTGTGTCATTATCATTCTGACTACATCAGAGCTTTCTATATAGCAAAATCTTTCCATATTAAAAAAAAAAATCAGAAGGCAAATTTTCAGATTTTCAGGGAAATTAAAATGCTGTGTTAAGTTCCTACTGTTTCAAACCTCCTTGACATTTTCTTTAAAAAGATGAATAGAGACTTAGTTGTTTCTCTAAACATTACAATAAATATTCCATGCTCACTTATTATGAACAGTGAATTTATGGCTATTTTGTCTTTAGAAGAAGTTGAAATTTTATTAATTTCAAAATAACCATGAATTAGCATAAGTAGCATAAGTTCCACTGGTAGCAGAAGGGCAGAGCAAGACTCTCAGTATCCAGCAAAAGCAATACAGAACAGGATGTGGTGAAATGTCCTTGTGATTTATTAGTGCAGAACATACTTTATAGATAAAAACACTACAAGTTCTGAGCAATGCTGGCCACGTTTCAAACAGTGAAGGCCAGCTTGAGCAGCAGCTGAGGTTATTTTTGTGTGTGTTTATATGGTCTTAAATTTCAGACAATTTGGGGCTCTCCAGTTGTGTAATATTTAAGCTGCAGTGTAAGTCCATGGTTTGATTTTTCATTGCCACCACATCTATAATTTCTCTAGAGAACTTTAGATAATCTTATTACATATTATTTTGTTATACATATTTTACATATTAAAGATTATGTATTTCTTATTACAGACTATTTCCTTATAAGGTTCCTTATTACAGATTCTTTTATCTTCCCTTTAAACTACAGACAACTTTTCCCTGTGACAGAGTAAACAATATGGTCCCCAGCACAAGGGTGCCTTCATGCCTACTTGGGATCTAATGCCAGGCTAACATTAAACCAGCAAATGAATAAAAAACTGATGGGAAAAGTGGCAACAGATTCAGCCAGGATAACCACAAAATTGATCAGAGGTACTGCAAATGAAAGACAGAACACTGAAAAATCTTATTATTTTACTGTTCTTGTATGCAACTACCTTGTTAAATTAATCAACAGAAGAGTGGGCATGTTGCTGTATTACACGTGTAATTCACGTGATAGAAAATCTCAGACTCTGTCTCTAGTATCAACATGCAGTATTCTGCAGCCCTAAGTGCTTCTTCATCTTCTTAGGATGACAGATTTGAAACAGCTTCTATAAACCTGAAGTTTGGAAAGGATTCTTATCTATGTCTTTCTCTTTGCAAGTGGAATGCAAAATTAATATATAACATTTTGAAATGAGGAGACCTTTATGCCATTGATCAGAAATGTTAAGGGAAAGATTTAATCAGCTGAGTTGTTTAAAATATTAATATATTAGTAGTGTTGAAGCACTTTCTTTTAACCTGCATTGGTTTTCTGAGCTTCCATTTAAAATATTGTGCTTTGAAATGTTAGCTATAGAGAGGAAGAAGATAACTGTGATCAATGAAAACTTACACACTCTGTGCCTACCCCAAAAATAGCAGAGATTTTTTTAGTTCAGTCACACTCTTACAAATTCAAAATATGCATACAGTTCCATACCTAATCTGCAAGTACATTGACCAAGGCCATGTGCTCCTAATACATAATCATATTTAGAAGTCACTACTTGATATTGGTGTATTTCTTTACTCCAGAGATAACTGACTCATTAGTTGCAATTTCCTCACTTCTCAAAAGAGTCTGAATACTTATATATAAGGAGCTTGCTAAGTTCCTTCAAGAGTTTGTATGACCTGATTGCTCAAAATAGGAGGGTGAGCCGAGTAAGTGGTGCGGGAAATCTTTCTCAGTTCAATGTCTCCAAGTGTTTAAGCTCTGTGACCTTCATAAGACTTTGAGAACAGCTTAAAATTATATGCCCTTTGAGGCTTTGCTGTATAAGAGCTATAAAGGTTGCGTAATGGTTTGTTTTCCAAGTGGCATCTCAGAACTATAATATTAATAATGTAGTGTGCTTTGCAAGAATGATACATTTATTTGAATAAAATCTTCAGATAGACAGCAAACTAATGGTTATATTATTATTCATATTTATTTTAAAGGGATACCACAAGATACAAGTAAAATTGGGAATGGATTGCTTGTGCAGGGATGGACAATGGCTCCTGTGGTTTGCAGCAGGCACCAGAGATTATATCTCTTGGCACCCTGCTGAGGGTTGAAATTGGACCATAACTTTGCACTAGTTTTATATTTTCAAGATTTCTCTTAAATGAATTCAAAATTAATTTGAATTTATGTGGGGTTTTTTTGTTTGTTTGGGTTTGTTTAAAAGTCTGTTATTGAAAAGGCGGAGTGCAAGAAAAGTCCAAGAACAGCCAGTCAGTGCCAGGTCACTGGCTTACCTTCTTACATCTCGGGGGCCAGGGGTCCCTTGGCACCTAATGCTGTCTTTCAGAGGAGGACGAGTGCACAACCCTCCTCTTTCTAAAAAAGAGTCTTATCTTGTGAAGTTTCAAGCACAAGAAAAGCTCAAAGTAACTCAGCACATCAGAGCAGCTTTCAGGCGATCTAACAATGTTTTATGTAGGATAAAGGCAAGTAATTAATGAGAAAGCCAAATTTTTAATTCACACCACCCCATCTGTTTTCTTAGAGGCCTTTTCTCTGATGCCATATTGTGTTGTGTCATCCCAGCTACTTTGGCCAGGACTGCAGTCCCTGGCATTCATTAAAGTAAGTCTGGTGAGTTCATAGGTGCTGCCGATGCACAACAACGACTGGGAAAATTACAGACTCTATCTATTAACACATATTTTTACATGAGTATAATCTTCCTGAGTATAACCTAAATAAAAATGTGTAGGGGTCACTCCTTTCAATTTTCTTTTTTAATGCTTACTAAAAAGTACAGATTACATAAATTCCTAAAAGTGCCGTCATTCTTCTAATAGAAAAAAATGGGCAAATCAGTGACAATCATAGAATCACAGAATAGTTTGGTTTGGAAGAACCCTTAAAGATCACCTAGTTCCAACAACCCCTGCAATGGAAAATGATCACATAATTCAAAATCTGCATAACTAATTGCTTAAACATTTACTTTTACAAAAACTTATTATTTATTTAGTGCTCTGTGGTAGGTGTTCACATAACAAGGTCTGGAAAAGGATAAGAATAATAAAGAAGGAGGTGAATAAGAACTGTCAGGAGGAGAGTTAGACATTGAGGGATACTACTGGGATATGTGTGATAATGTTGAGTAGCAGACAACATTGGCAAGAACTTATTCCAATATGAAAAGGACACAGATTTTGGAGTATTGAAGTCAGACAGAAATGAACAAAAATTCATGGGAAGTGAAGCAGTCAGACAGTAGCAGCATTTTCAATTTTAGAAAATGAAATAGTGCAACTTTTTAATATAATTTTTTGTGTAATTGCATACATCTGCTTATGAAAGTCAGATGCAAATGATACAGGTCTTTATGTAATAATTTAAGAAGCAGGCTCTAGAAAAACTCAAAGATTGTGCTCCCTCAAAATACTGTCAAGTAGAAATTACTTCAGATATTTGCTTTCATTAAACAAACAAAGAAAAGAGTAGGAGAAAATCTCATCCTTCCCTTATGCAAGACTAGATCAAGAGCATCTCCAGAAGAATCCATGGAATCACATTCACGCAAAACTGACAGTGTCATGTTCTGAATCTTTGACTGTTATAATATTATGAGGATTATTTCAGTTCAGTGTGAAATTGTTCAGTGATGATTTCAGTACTGCACTCTAGAAGGCCATCAGGATAAGTGATATATACAGTAAGTATCCATTTCAGTGAAACAGAAGGCAGAGGAGCAACATATTCCCAGGTCTAAAGTCAGAAACATCCTTCCCAGAGGATTAGGGAAAATGTACTTCCTCACCACCAAAAGTTTCTACCATACATTAGGTCCCAAATTTGAATATATATATATATATATATATATACATATATATATATCTAAAGTATACCAAAATTTCAACCTGTCAAGCCAGAAGCAGGAGGTTCTTTTTTTCTTTCAAACAACTTCTCTAAAGCAATTAAATAATAGAAAGATCTATGGAAGTGGAAGATTTTAGGTGTTATGAATATCAGGTATTTTGCTTTTCAAATCAACCTCTTAGATTTCCTATTCTGCCATATGACTGCAGCAGTAATATCTGACAACAAGCCACAGAGATAGACAGACATGCAAAGGTTGACTTGAATGCAAGGCATTCACTTCTGTCCTTGTATGTGTGCCTTCCACAACTTGCATGCTATTCTCTAGCTGTCCTGTATATTTGCCCAAATTAATACATGTGTAAAATCCTATACTGCATAAAAAACCCAGTGCAGATATGTGAGCTTTGCAGCAATTTCTAGATAATAGAGCTGTATCTGTCTGTAGCTGTTTTGCAAATATAGATTGGTAAAATATAGACGAATATAGACATTTTGTAGTAGAAAAGCCCAAATAGTTTTCCAATGCCTGATGCAACAGTCCTAAAGTTTCATTTCTAATTAGTAAAGCAGTTTTATGGGGGGAAAAATAGGCTTATGATGCTTCATTCTGCTCTGATAACAACTACAAACATATTCTATATTTTATGAAGAAAAATTACTTTTACAGGCTCTATTAATAGCATATTTATATACACAGGTTCAGAAGCCAAGGGCTTTAACTCTTTGGTTTTTTATCTACTTGCTCTACCTAACTTTGGACAAAAAGATAAGGGTTGAGTCTGTAATGCCTTTGGGATGGTATGCTGTTGTAAAGCCATTAAATTCCCTGTAAAAACAAGCCCATTACTCCTACATTATCAGCATATTTCCTTCATCCTCATGAACTGATTAAACTGAAGGCTAGAAAGTCCCTTTTGTTCTTCCCCATACAGCTGCAACTGGCAGTCAGTGTTTTATTAACTAAATAATAACTCTTAATTCACAATTTAAAATCTTCAGAATGAGGTTAATTTTTTCTTCTTTAATTGGAAAATAATTACAACAAATTGCACATAAGATTTGCTTCTAATTAAAAAAAAAACAGAAAAACAAAACAAAAAAAAACAAAACAAAAAAAAAAAAAAAAAAAAAAACAACAACAAAAAAAAAACTTAAAAAAACAGCCCCAGAAGTTTGTACTTCTAGAGGTCTGTCTTAGAATATTTTTCCCTTGCAGTCCTCAGAGCTCATTTAAAAGTTTTCCACTACCTTCAGAATGTAAAATTTAAATTGAACTGTGCAAGACGGGAGAAGAAAATATAAATTCTGAAGATTGCTTTGACCCCTTGTATCAAAGCATTTTTAAAAAACATTTCCATTTGAGATTAATATCTCATCAGTCCATGCATTTCATGTCTCCTTTGCCACACTTGGCTCATAAAGTCTGTACTCCTTTTTTTATTTCAAGCAGCTAAGACACACTTTCAGTTTCCCAGATGTCTTTGATCAGCCTGCAGTGTTCAGCAAGACGATGGCTGTCCCTGAAAAATGGCTGATGACAATGAGCAATCCAAGCCTGGGGGTGAAAGCTTTGCAGTTCTCAGAAAGAACTGTCCACCTTCACACACCAGTAACTACACAGTTACTCAGCAGTCTGTGCTCCTGTTCATTCACTGGCCTCACAGTTTGTTGCAGAAACAAGGGGTATTGAACAGCAACAACTCACTCTAATAAGTCTGGGTGGCTTTGGTTTAAACTTGATGCCCATAAAGACAAAATAGCAGACATACTAAAATAGACAGATGTGCAATTACCCAATAACACTGTTGTTTACATATCTTAGCAATTAAAAAGGAGACAGCAAAAAGTGATGTTTTAAATAAAAGTCAGATTAACACCTATTTAGAGGCTCAAGTGGGTAGAGAATATTAGAAGATATCAGCAATTTCATTTCTCAGCACTTGAACTCTAAATTGTTTTCTACATTGGTGAGTATGACAGAGTGGATAAGATCTCTTTACAAAAATAGTTCATTGCAAGGGTATGAGACACAGATGAAATACTGGTAGCTTGCTAAAATGGGCAGAGAGCCATGAAAGAAAGTAGGCGCATATTTCTCACGCAGTATAAGAGGCAAAAACTAGCTGTAAGTTTACTGTAGTCCTCCTCTAATGCACATTTTCCCCTTTCCCCAGTTGCTCACCAACTGCCATACATACCACCCAGACATATTTGTTGTATCAATTTAAAGAGTCTTTAAGGACAATACTGGCTCTGTTTTATTTACACTATCTCTATTAAATAATTCAAATTTCTGCTATGAAAACAAGGAGTATAATAGGTTGTTATTCAAGGAAAACACAATTCTTCTCCATTTTGCTTCAGCTTTATACCAGCATGGAACCAATGAAACCAGTAGAACTCCCTTAGCATAAAACTGGCAGTGGAAATGTGAATTAACTTTACCCATTAGACAGCTTCATCAGAACAGAAATTATAATGGTTGCTTTAGCATCTCTCAGGGGAGAATGAGGCTGGATTTCTTCTATTGAAGATCTCATTTCCACCTGCAAATTTCTATTCCCCTTAAAGGTTATATAATAACATAACTACAGTCTATTCTTATTTTACCTCATCACTGATGGATAACCATCTTCTGTGGTGCAGCCACGCTTAGCTTTGAAGTTGAATATTGTACATGTAAAAACCTCTAGATCCACACCAAATAAGTACTTTTGACTGCCACTCTAGATCTGGATACTCAATTTTCAGGGTAATTACCTAGCTAGAATATGGCAAGCCTGCAGTCAGGTGCAAAAGTTGCACTGAAGATAGTGAATATCACTCAAGCTTGTAAGCTGCTTTAGAAAGCTATTCAAGAAGCACATCATAGTTTGCACGTGCAGTATATGAGCTGGATAAATGGAATTTTCACAGAAATTCCAAGACCACCCTGTTGTCCACAGGTTCAAAAGCCTGGGACCATCATACTGTCTTAGGAGATTCTAGGCTGGTCTTTAAAGATCTTTTCCTAGAATAGATGGCAGGAGATCATATTGCCTACGGAACCAACTACTGGAAGATGCTGCAATTATGAAACTCTGCTCTTATACTCTAACCTCTTCTAATTCTCACCCACATTTCATTTGTACATGAGATTCTTCTGAAAGCACTCTAATCAATATGAATTGCACACTTTACTACTACACACTGTTCTTTATTCTATCTTTTCATATGATTGTTATAAACAAAAAAAAAGAGAGAAACAAAATACATTCTGGAGGTAGTGTCCATAAAATTTAGGAGCTACATCTTGCCCTTGCAAAGTTTAAAGGAAGAAAAAAATACAATTTTTTTTCCTTTGGATTTGTCAAAGACAAGACAAATACTGATGAAAATTAAACTCTTATATGAAAGAATACATAATCATACAACTACAGTGAGTAAAAAGACTTACAGGATTTAAGAATGCTAG
Source organism: Molothrus ater (assembly GCF_012460135.2). Lineage (NCBI taxonomy): Eukaryota > Metazoa > Chordata > Aves > Passeriformes > Icteridae > Molothrus > Molothrus ater. The sequence goes on from NC_050511.2 coordinate 53,220,302, forward strand.
AAATTAAGTCTTCATTAAGTTTTGAAGACCCATAGAATGCTAGGAATATTTTTAAGGAAGAAAAGCAAAAAAATCCCCATTTATTCATATTTTAAATACTGTAAAGACAAACAATTCACTACAGAGTACTAATTTATAAAGAGCTTTCAGACATACTGCACACACTGATATGATTCTGGGTTGCTTCACTTTGCTGACATAATTTCCTTGAAAAGGAGCCTTAAAAAGAGAAAGAACAGCATGACTCTTCTAGAGACAAAAACTCTTGTTCTTGGATTTTACAGAACTAGTTCATTTGGGAGCAAAGCATGCATTTGTGGATGAGAATGGTGGCAGGGTAATAATCTATAGATATTTATTAATCAGTAATACGATTTTAAAGGAAAAAATGTGAAAATGAACTTTGGAAAGACTAGTCTGACTTTAGAAAGTATTTATTCAAAATTTGTATTTATTTTGTAAACATTACTTCCATGGTCTGATCTAAAAAAAAAAAAAAACTTCTGAAGAAGTCTTGATCTAAATTTGGACTGAAACATAAGAGGTCACAAACATATGTTTCCTATTCATTTGAAGCTCACTTACAGAAAATACTGTGTACCATTCTTCTAGGCTGGTACCTTTTTACTTAATTTTACTGTTATCACGTGAAAGCTGTAGAAATTTGGAAGTTCAAGATGCTGATTCTTCCCACGTGTAGAAGAATATGTTTGAAAATAAAATCACTAGGTTTCCCATTTTAAAAGGACAGGTTTCCAAATAGGAATAAAGAGTGACTTCCCTACTCCATAATTCATAGAAGTAGCAGACTCCCCTTAGTTCCTGCAAGGGTTGCCTCAGAAAAAAATGCGCTTGCCTGGCCAAGCACTTTTCAGATAAGATGCCTGACTTGCAGCCAAGTAAGATGTCACTTTGGATATCCTGCAAAAACAACAGACAGCCCAACTTAGCAATGCAGCTCATTTGAATAAGCAGAGGTCTCTGTCTCTTAAAGAGGAAGATTCATTCTCTATGGCAACAGCAATTCAGAGCCAAATGTTCTACAGAATTTGCCAAACAGAGAAAACAAAGCAATATATCATAGAAACATGTGATTTTATGTCACTTAAAGAAACTATAATCCTTGTTCTTACTAAACATCCTCAAAAGTCCTCTGAAGCTGAATAGAATATTCCTATGGAGTTCTGGATCATCTGAGTCACTCTTTGCAGGAAAAAAACAAAACAACATCAACAACAAACAAACAAACAAACAAGAAACCAAACAACAAACCTTAACTGAAACTCAAAGAGAAAGGATTAGCAAAGGGTAAAAAAATCAGCCACTGTTAAAATCCTCTTCAAAATTATTTTCCCTTCTAAGCTTTATGGGTACCCATAATAAATGCATCATTAACATCTTATACAAATGTTAAAATCCAATTACAGATAACACTTCCTTTTGCCATGCAAATTACTAGAAATAAACCCTAGTAGGTGTGGAGATTAATGTTGTTTGTTTAAGATGTTGGTGTATTTCTCTACTTTTCCCAGAGATCTTTCTGAGGTTATTCCCTTTTTTCCTAAATATGTCAAAAGCTTATAGAATTAGCCTTCTGGAAACTCAAAGGCTATTATTTTCCCCCATCACTGACTACACTTATGTGTGCTTCAAGTGATAAAATAAGTACAGATATTCCCCTCCTTGATCCTGCTGGACCTGTCAGAATTTTTTAAGAGGTGTCTCCAATGTCTGACTTGAGAGGGCATTGCTGAAATGCTGCCAAAGCCATCTTTGAAACAAAGTGACAATTCAAGCTTATTTACAGAATTTATTGACAGAAGAGAAACTAACAAACCATTGAAATGTATGATAAAACAAAATCAGTCTGTTCTCAACTGCCTGTCTTTCAGTCCTTTCATAACCATTACTTTAGTTCTTCTGTCACCACTTATTGTTATGTTGCATAAATCATTAATGTATGTAGAAAAAGCAATCTTGAAAGACTGCTCAAGCCTGCCGTTTGTATTGTAAGGAAGTATTAAAGAACATAAGCCTATTTTTCCTTTTCTTTTTTCCTCATATTTTCATTAAAGGAAAATATTCAGAGCATTCACAGCTACAGAAAGTAATGGTCTGAAAACTCCAGAATAAAACTTATTTATAAATTTTCAAATAAGGTTATTTTCAGATTGCATTTCCAGTAGTCTTCATCTAGGTTAAAACTAGATTGATAGCAACAGTAGACAGCACGCCAAAATCTTCCCAGAAACCTTACTGATTTCCTGGAGTAACCAAACACTGAGAAGAACGTGTGGATTAACTTCTTGTAGGGAAATCCTATCCATCAGCCTTGGCATCTAAACTAGGGAAAAACCCAAAAAGCTGCTTGAGGCATAAGAACTAGGGAGGAAATTGAAGTGCAAAGTGCCTCTGCCAAAGCTGTGAGAGTTGCAGCTCCTCTGCCAGCTGCCATCCATCCATGTGGCTACACTTGTGGTATAAACAATGGAGAGCAGTGGTATAAATCAATTTAGACAAAGGATATGAGCTAGGAAGGACACCTACATCATTCAGGAGGATAACAATAAAAGAACAGGCTGACCAGCTGGGTAAGAGATTGTGTATCGCAGACAAATCACTTTTTAAATTGCCAAGTTCATGTAAGAGTTGAAACTTGATCCTTGCACATTCCCTCCAACTCAGAATAATTTGTGGTTCTGTGAAGATGGAAAAGAATGGATATAGAAGGAGATAAATTAGACCGTCCAAAAATGCTTCATCAAAATGTGTCTTTGCAGCACCAGTTGTTGATAATTCTCATGGAAATCAAATAATTTCAAGGTATGCTATTATTTTCAATGAAGAAATCATGTTTAGAGGATGTAATCCTACAGAATTTACATGCTCCCAAATGGCATTTGACTAGCTGCAACCACAGACTTCTGTCACAGAAATTCCCAGGTAGGGTTTTCTGCTGAAGTAAGGCTCTGTGTCCACATGTGCTCCAGTGAAAGTCATGGTATCTCAGGAAAAACCCTGCTTTTCTTGGGTGCAGGGGTTAGAAAGCAATTCTGAAATACTAACTCTGTTTTGGTGAGGCACTTGCTGGCAGGGCCTTGAAAGCAGCCACTTACCTTCTGCATGTCCACTCTCTCTATCACGTGTGTTTACTTCCCAACTCAGAGACAGGCACCATTTGCTTCATTACCCGGCAAGTGAAATCCTCGAGAAATTACTGTCCTGCTAGTGGTGGAATAAGATCAATGGTAAGAAGTTTTGTAATGAATGCAAACTTCTTTCCTTTCAGAGTAAGGTAGAGTGTGAATTATGGAAACAGGTATTTAGCATGCCCATACTCTCACAGAGGAAGCCAAATACCACCTGCAAGCCTCAGTGGGGCTCACAGAACTGTTGCAAAGCATAAACAATGCCACTTCTACTGGTATTAAACCAGCTATTCATTCCCAGTAACTTCATATTTAACAGCATATTTATTAGCACTTGTGGAGTACAGCATTCAAGCCAGTTTACTTCTTTCTTTACTGCCTGGCCTCGTCATGTGTAGTTCTCTGTTGGGCTGCTGCCCAAGGAGTCCTTAGTTAATTGAATATAATTATTCTGCATCCTACTTTCAAATGCTAATGCAGTTTCACCTCTCCTTGTAACACAATACAGATGAGAGCCCCAACTGTTGTCTGGTACATGTAATTCTTTCCTCTTCAATACATTCACCTCCATAATAAAGCAGCAGTTTGCTGAGTGTTGTTGATCTTTAAGTATAATGTACAATGATGACTAAATTAGTAATGAAAGGTAGTTAAAAGTATTAAAATGCAGCTAGTTCTTCAGTGAAAGATGAATTTTATAAGCATTCAGCTCTACTCTTTCTGTCATTATTCATTAATAAATAAACAAGGCAGTCAATTAACAAGTTCATCTTCACCTGAGATTGACAAGCTGTAGAAAGCAGGGAGGACACAGAGGATGCTTTTTCACTGAGAGAGAGTCCTCAAATATCAATAAACGTCTGTCAGGGCTGAGAGAGCTCTTAATCAGCTTGGAACATCTAGATGGCCAGTTAGTGTTGCATTGCCTCCAAGAGGTCTTCTGTGTCATTTTAAAAGAGCCAGGGCTTGGGGTTTTGTTTTAGTGCAGATATGTCTGGTATTTTGGTTTTGTTTTTTTACTTTTTTTTTAATCACACTTTTAGGCATGTTTCAACTTAAAAACTTAAAACAATTATTTAAGGGTGCTTTGCAAGATTATGTCTCAAGATTATGCCCCTACATGCAAATTAATAGATTTGAGCAGCAAATGTTCTATATTCTTTTATATTTATTTTCTTTATTCCGGTGCAAGACGTATTGAGATTTCAAGAGAAAAATTTTTCTAATTTGAGATTTTCATTCAAAATCTCACCTTTTTCCTTTTTGTGAAGCAGTTTTTCAATAGTGCTTATGTAGATCTTTCAAAGGTTTCTTTTAAAGAACCGTTCTTTGAAAATACATTTGGAAATGGAAAAGCAAGTTTTCAAGACCGTTACTCTAAGCATGATCTTCAGAAAGCTGAAATGAATTTTTGATTAAGTATGTGATTTTGAAAAAGAAAATGAGTGTGTTATTATTCAGCACAAAAAAAAAATTAATTGAAACATTCTGATCAGTTCTGCCAAGAAAAAATCCTTGTGACAGTCTGTGTTATGAACAATACTGAGGAAGATATTTACTCATAAATGTGTGTGCAGGCAACTCCTGACACTAATGGAAATTGAAGAGCTCTTGTCAAATGTACCTAATTCAAGGTTTTGGGGAATACCTGGGAAAGGCTTCTGCCAACATACAAATGTCTAAATGCATTAAAGCCACTTTTATTCATCTTTCTCAGTCATTTTATAATCTAGACTCCTTGTAGATGTTATTGTAAATATGAAAATGTTTCAGCACTGCATCAATATGTCTCAGATAATATGTTTAAGTTTAACATAGAATACTGTCATACCATGGCCTGCTGTCTTAACTGTTTCAATACTTAGTATAGAAAAATGTTGGTGAATGCTGCCAATGGCCTTGCAAATGATGTAGCCCCAGGACAGCATGCTTGATCTCCTCCTGTCAGCCAGGGTTTTTAATTATCCAAACCTCCTCTCCAAAAGTGTTACCTGAGTGTGAAGTTCTTCTATCATTTTGGTTTTTCAGCATGTAGCAGATTTTTTCAGTTGAGTAAAAGTATGGCAGAAGGAGTTAAGGTGTTAATCTGAGGAAGGACAGATAAAATCATTCTTACAGAATAATTCCAGATACAACATTTTAGTGAAATAACAGTACTTCTGGGTTAATGTTCAGATCTTGCACTTTACAATTAAATAAAAAGAAGTAGCAAGACTCATTTTCGTTTTGAGAATCTGCAGTTACAGAGTGTAAATTCAACTCCCACCACCAATTTTACCTTATGTGTCATGTAAGTCTCTTTAATAAGGGCTGAAAAATATGTTTCTGGCCCATCATAGATTCTGTGAGGAAATAGGAGAAAAAGCTGTGGCTTCTATATAAACAATCATCAGGCACCTAATAAAAACATTCATGACATCAGTGAGAGAAGACTAGTTCATAATCTTCTGATTTCTAGTTATTTCATTTGACCAGTTTCCTTCTGGACATCGCTACAGGTCTGTGGTGTAATCAAACTCTGCCACTTTATTACTCCACAGACATGTAGCCTGCCTTGTAGCCTTACCTCTACAGTGGACACCAACCAAAATCAGAAGATACTTAAAATAATCTGTACCTCTTACAGCCACGAAGTCTTCTCCTTTTTCACTTGATCATTACACCTAAGTGCTAATTTCTCTTTATTTGGATTAAGACGGTATTTAGTGTCTGTCTCCAAACCCCTCAGCCTGATAAGGAAATATGCCGGATGGTTTCAAAGGCATACTGACTAGACAGAAGAACAGCAGGAGACTGGAAACCCAAATCCCTTTGTCTTTATTTGAAAGATGAAAGTTTCCCTTGCATCTTTGTGTTTGCAAAGCACATACAGAAATGAGTGATTGCAGAAATTCAATCCACACCAAAATTAACAGTTTTCTTGAGGAGTTTCTGCCTCATTTGTGAGAAAAAGAGATACGGCTTAAACACTATTGACTTGTTTAGTCCTGCTGTCTTCTTCTTTTGCAGTTGCCTTTTCTAAATGGTGTACTGGCCAAGTACGGGATACTTGAGACCATTATTCATGGATTTCTCATGCCCAGAATAAGTTCTGTTTGCTAACAAGTTTATAAAGCCAGCACCTGTTTATGTCTAAGGAATGCTGTCTCACTGAGATCTGCCATTTTGGAGTTCCTTACTCAATCTCATAAACAGTTCTATGAATATTCCATTAATTGGAACATGTTGCAAACTGGGGGAAACAGACAGAAACACTTAAGAGTTGCTCATGTTTACCTGCATCCCATTTTGTTTTGATGTGGATGCTCTTTTCACTTTTGTGCTTTTTAAAATTATTTTAGAAGATTTTAAAAAGTTTTTTTCACCTGTAATTTCTTATGATTGAGTCAAAATTATGGGGAATACTGATGAAAAAAATTGGACTGTAATAGCAGTAAGAACTTAATACTGATTACTGCCTACCAGAAACTGCTATTACAAAAAGGTTGCTGTTGGACTGCATGTGTGGAAAACAGAACACAAAGAAATATTTTCGATACAAAATTATTCACTTGTTAAATAATATAAATAATTAAAATAATCAGCCAACAATGCTTATGGGATGATAATATACATATTTGTTATTAACTTCAGTAATAACAAGAGTTCTTAAGGTGACCCTAAATTGAAAGCACAGACATGATTTTGTAATTGCTGACCATTTCCTTGTGGAATTAGATGATTTGTCATGGAGAACACGTATTCTTTGCACTGTTGGCACTCTGTCAGGTGATGCAAACTAGGGATGCCATGTATAGATATGAATCAATTTTGCGACAAAATTTGAACTATTGCTTGAACAGCCAGTTTACACTGAGAGTAAGCAAACTCTGATGCAGATTATGAGGATCTTTCTAGTCCCTTTGCAGCACTCTTTAACAAAGTTTACAACAGAAATTAAGTTAAAACAGTACCCCATGAACTAAAGCTCCTGATGCCTTGTCTCATATGTCTTTCAGTCTCATTAACTTGGTCTGGTAACTATTATCCAGACAACTGTGCATGCAAATATTGAGAATATCTCCTTAACAACACACCATCTTGACTTAGGTGGTGCTTTAATATGGAGCTTGATGGCCATTTAGTGAAAGGGGCTTTAAACTAAAGTACTGTTGATGTCTGAACTGGTAATGAAAGAGGCATAAAGCAGCTTAAGTTCAACATTGAAAAACACATTGCATGTGCAGCTCTTCACTTGCTTATGCAATTACCCTGTTAAGAAACCACCTTCCACTGTTCTGATGCTGCTCTGCATCATGACCACTACCATACTTCTGTCCCTGGAAAGAGTTTGCGTTGAAGGAATGATTCAGAGATATTACTTTATGTAATTTGTAAATTGCATTCACTTTCACTATTACAACAAGCCTCAGTTCATAAAAATTGTGGAATTTGTCTGCTGTTTGTACCACCTTTATCAGGCACAGGGTGGAAAGTGGAAAACTTCATATTGCACATCTTGCTTCGAATGTTTATGATTGCGTTCATGTTTAGACAAATGTAGGCCTGGAGGGGACATTTAAATACACTATCTTCTTCAAGATAGGAACAAGCACGTATCAAACCCTGAAGATAACACTTTTCTGTGCTGTTCTGGAAAAAAAATTAGCAGTACAGATTCTATAACTTTGCTAAGCAGCCGATTCCATTGCTTTACTATGTTGTTACTTAGATGTATCCAATATCTAGCCTCAGACTTTTTTATTAATTTTAATGCTGTTTTGTCCTATCCTAATAGATTGCATCCCCATTCTAACTCAGACAAGCTGAAATTTTTCAGCTTCCTTAGTTTTGCTGTCCTCCTCTAGATGCAGGCTGACCCACTTGTTATTGAAATGTGTATTGCATTCAAGATGCCACTTAGCAGCAAAGAGTAGAACAGGTCATACTTGGAACACCAAAGTAAAGTCTGATCACTCTATTGTTTGTAGTATGCCCAAGACAGAGGAAATTTCTGGAATATTACGCAAAAAATCACTAAAGGTCCTTACTGTGGTTCTGCTAAGAATACCTTCCCCCCAAGGATCTAAAAACTGGGAAAATCGAGGAGTAAAAGAATGTATTTCAGATACAAAGACCAAATCCTTTCCAAACAGAAAGCTCCAGTGTCCAGCACAGGAAGATTCGAGTACTAGGTCTTAACATTTCCAAATTCCCCTCTTTGAACGGTCTATTTTGATTGCCATTCTCTCATGTCAAATTTCTCCTCAGGTAACCAGCTTGCAGCAGAGACCTGACCAGAAAATATCAATCCAAAACATGAGGTCTTCTTGACCTGATAGAATTCAAAACAGACAATGGGAAAGCATTCAATAATTTTGCCACAAACCATTCAAAATCAGATTTGCTTACTTAAAAAAAAAATCTTTTTTTTTTCCTGATAGGTATGCAGAAAAAGAAAGAAATCTGTCAAGCAAATCAATTAGACATAGAAAAAATAAGACAGAATATATCTTGGCTTTAATTAAAGAGTTTCCTCTGAATTTCTATAAGACAGTGGAAGACTGAGCCAGCAATTTATTTTGGATAATTAAATCTGTTTCCTTCCTTCGCATTTCATTATAGCAAATAATATTTTCAGAAAATGTAATGCATTTGGAAATAGTTGAATAAATGTCTCTCAGTAATGATAGACTAGAAGTCCAAATCTGTGGTCTGAAATTGTATTGAAAGATGAAGAGGTTAAGCAGAAAAGAAAACAGATTACTGACATACTGAAATGCCAGTAAAACTGGGCAGCAAAACCGAGCTGAGGTAGTCAATAATGTGTTTATTTTGATCAGGTAGCGTTTTCTTAATCAGGACACAGGTAATTTCAGTAGAGCACTTGAAGCAAAAACAGAGAGACACTGGTATTAAGACTCCTAAGAATTTCTGTTGACAGCTCTGGGTAATGACTCATGCACAGTGAACTAATAAAAGCTTTACTATGTGTGGTTTAAGATTTCAAGTCTGTAGTTGTTACTTATTTTTACAACAAATAGCACTCACAGAGTGGTAATACAGAGCCCTACTATCTTACCCAAAGTGGGTGTTTTTACATTTAACAGTAAATTTTTAATGCTTAGCAATAAGTGTCCTCATCTTCCTACACCTGCCACTATTTGTTTTTATAAAAATGAACCCATAAATTCTCATCTGTTAAATGTCTATGGTCCAAAATCAAAAATTATTCAAAGCTGGAATTTTTGTATTTCTTGAAACTATAGCTCAAATTAAACATACAGTGACTTTGCACACTGTGGGGGTGGGTGTGGAGGAGGTTAGGAATGAAAACTTGGAAGCAAGCTCTTCTTCCAATGATCATTGTTTAATAGAGATCAGATTCACCAGCTTCATAGGGAATTTACTGCAGAACAGTGGTGAAGCTTGTAGCATTTCATCCAGCTTACATACTCTTCTTACAATGACAGTTCTTACAGTGCCTTGGAATCTGCAAACACGGCTGTTCTTTCAGGGGAGAAGCTGATTGAGGCAGTGTGTTACTGGACCAAGGAAGAAATACAGGGTAAAAAAAACCAAGGAACAGGCTCCAGATTCTGGAGACAGGAAAATAAAAATTGCTGACAAAGATGGAGAAATTTCCTCACTTTAGGAAATAAGATAATGCTCTTCCAAAGAGGAGCATCAACCAATGACACAGCAGATTTGCCATTCTTTAGCTGCTGGAGGGTGACAACAGGCAGTAAAATTCTAGTGTCAGGTGGAGGGTCCCCAAAACACATGTTTACCTTTTTTGTAAATAATCTAATATGGGGGATTTGTATGGGTCTGTTTTGAGGGGGTGGAATCCCCCAAATCCCTCAAACTGTATGGAAGCTCTAAGACTGCTTTAAAAATCCTTAGGCTTAAAACTTGATTATGAAATACAGAGAAAAGAGCTGGGTTGTTAGCTCTCAGCTATGAATCTCACAGCTCATCAAGAAACTCTGTAGAGTCACAACAGTCAGTCAAACCATCCTTCTGAGCAGGACCTCTGCAGTAAAACCTTTCTTTAATATTGCTGCAGCAGGTACACCTATCACTCAATAACTTTTCCCAGACACTCCATTTCATAGTAGAAAGCATGATGTCAATTTGAAAACAAGTTTATAGTATCAAAAGGGGATGTGCACAAGAATGATATGGTAGTCACTTTTTTATTTCCACCTCCTATTGACCTTATTTTTTCAGATCATGAAAGCGTATGGACATTATGGATTTCTTTATTGATTTTTCTATTGCCCCCTGAGAACACAAAGGCACAAAGCTATATCATGCCCAAAATACCAACCAGAACTTTACATAAGTGGGAAAGGCACATGATTTTCCTCTGTTTCAGAGGAATGTAGGTCAGCAATGTTAGGAAAACCATTTTGTTTTGACTGTGATTCAATGGGAGCAAATCAATGGAAATTACATCAACACTTTGTAGCTGTGGTCAGTTTTATTCAACTTCCTTCTGCAGCTGACACTGTCGAGAGAAAAGATCTTTTTGGTCCTGGAGTCCCATGAACTGAGTGAGGAACTCAACAAGGATTTGATGCTTTCCTGCCACAGGCTGAATAGCTAATTTTTGCTGGGCATCTTAAGTGTTTGGCTACATTTAGCGACAAGATTAAAAAATCAAAGGTTATAAAATAGTCTAAATGAAGGTGTGAAATGTATAGGATGACATATTTAAAACAAATACTCATGCCTTTATTTAATAGGAGGCCCAAGCACTTTTTTTAGACGTCCACTATGTGGTAGATTTAATGTGAAAACTATTATAAACAAGCCCATATTATCCAATGTGACTGTAGAACCCTCTGTTCATGATTTGGATGTATTCAATTTGAAGATTGAATACATCCAAAGAAGATACAACAATGACTTATGGTTGATGTTAAATGAAATTAGATACTTGAGGCCTTCATGATTCAGATGTTTTTATTAATTCAATCTTTGTGTAACAAAGCCTATGAACCTCTCCCCTTTCTGACTTTTTCTTTACACTTGTATACAGCCAATAAAATACCTTATTTAGCAGGGAGGAGGCATTAAAACACCTTCCCTGAAAATCACTTCCCTGAAAGTCAGAAAATATTTATTATTTTTCTCCTAATTCTTGGTTACCAGAAACATAACATTGTAAGAATTCATGTCAGGGAAAAAAATGTATTAATGTAGAAAAATATTGGAGTTTGTCTCATGATTTTTTTTTGGTAGTGCTGCTTCCTGGGGTTTTTTTGTAAAGAGAGCATTGGCTGAGGTTAGAGAATAGCAAGTTTTTGTACCAAAGCTAAGTAAAGGGGAAAACAGTATATATCACTGCAAAATGGTTGAAAACCCTTAAACCATATACTATCCCATAAGACAGCTTGCTCTAAGACTTAACTAAGTTAGGAAACTTTTCCCACTATTGCTTTGTGTTTGGGAAAGAACTCAAAAAATCCATGAAGGTTAAATTTTTCATCATTTGACACCACTAAATTGTCTAGAAAATTGTGTAAAAATGGATTTATTGAATCCATGACTAATGCTATGATGGACTTGTCTGGAATTATATAATATTTTACCAACACCAGACAGTCTGGAGAAAAATTATGTTCAGTCTTTTGAGAAATTTGTCATATTCTGACCCTTCCTTTCATTCATTAGCTACTGCAATTCTTCCGACAAGACCACAGGGAGAATTATTTTACAACTTTATTTGTATGTTATTTCAAATGTTCCCTTTCAGGTAAGGACTTTGTTGCTGTTTTAAAGTTTTTCTAAACAGAAACAAAAAATTATAAATCCCTACAGGACAAAGGAAACCAAATTATCATCTATCTTTTTTTACCCAGATCTAGGCCTACAGCTCTAGGCTGTTATTCTTAACACATTTCTCAGTTGCTATTTTTAATTTTTAACCTTTTTTACAAAATAAAAAACAATAAATGCATAAAGGCAGGATCTGTATTTCTATGTTGTTTTATAGTTAAAGAAAAAATCCTTTAGGCTGCTGGGCAAGCAGTATATTTTCCTACACTTAGACTGACTGATAGAGATAAGATTGATATGATAGAGATAAAAGATTAATATCTACTTGCAAATATTAAAATCATTGTGTCTGTCAGTGACATGCTGGTCAGAACAACAAAATAGGCTGAGGTATAAAAAAATTTTTTTTAATCTACTGAGTAGATAGTGCTTTATTTAAATTCAATTATACTAGAAGCATTGTTTATTAGAACGCTTTTAGTCTAGAATGTATAGCTACATAGAGGATATTCCAATGTGCAATAAGAATGTATGTACTCAATCTGGAATGAAGATATTAGGAAGAAATTCTTCACTGTGAGGTTGATCAGGGCCTGGCGTAGAGAAGCTGTCAATACTCCATCCCTGGAAATGTCCAAGGCCAGGCTGGATAGGGCTCTGAGTAACCTGATTTAGTGGAAGGTATCCCTGCCCATGGCATGAGGGTTGGAAATAGAACTTTTAGGTTTCTCCCTAAAATTCAAAGACATTTTGTGCCTGTGTTAGTTCTCACCCACCTATCTGCCTTACCTACACCATATATCTTTTTTCTCTTCTTGTTCTTGTTCATTTAGGATGTCCTCCTAAGTAATTACTATTGCTTAGTAAGGATTGATGAAAAAAAAAAAATGTCTTCTAGCACCTTCTGTAATACACAGCCAGTATTGTGGTTTTTATAAAACTAGTTTCAGTTATAAGTGCAAAAAAATTCAAAAAACAAAAAAAAACCTGTACAAATGTCACTATTACTGTTGCCTTATATATTCTTTATATATATTTGTTCAATGACCCATGACTGTAGCAACACCTCAGAACAAATATAAGTTTCAGAAGCTCATGAATGACAGTGAAGCACTGTTTGTCTATGTGGAGACTACACAATTTGCTATATGCTGTCTTATGGATTAGTGAAATTCAAGAGAAATGGTGCTGAAAGGTGAAAATATCTCTACAAAGTGATTGGTCTGCTTGTAAAGTGCCAACATTCAAAGCTTCATTTAAACTATTTCTTTAATTTGATCACTTATTTTTCTATCTAAATGGGACATAATTTAAAACCTAACTTTTGAGCATCAGCTGAAAAAGAAAAAAGCATTCATGCTTAGCTAGTTCATCAATATGTCAGATAGATAGCCTGCAGGGCCTGCAATATGGCTGTGGTTTCTAGGGAAATGTTTTCCTAGGAGCAGTAGGACAGAGTGGAAAAAGACTTTTAGGACTTCCTAAAAGTCATAAAGAATACCTTTTCCTAAATTGAAAGGCTTAAAGATCACCTCTACAGTAGTTATGCCATTTTCCTGGTTCTTTTGGAAAGCCCAAAAGCTTTGATCTGACCTGGTTTCTACTTCATCTCTAGCAGGGCTTGTATAGAAATAAAACTGTACAGAAATCAAACTTCCTTTCTGCCTTAATGTTAAAGAATGCAAACTTCACACTTTTTGAGTTGTTCCATAGATCATCTGCATATACCTGCTGCATTTATTTCAGTCTGAGCCAAGATGTGTCTCTGAGATTCCCAGCGAAGTTTATCACCATGGTCTTGTGCAAGAAAGTTCATGTTGCCTTTTTCTGTTGGAAGTTATTTACCTAACACTGTATACTTATTTTTCTCAAAGTAAAATCAAATCACAGTTATTCCATTGTGGCTGAATTCACTGAGGTCAGCACATTTTCTTTTGCTTTCAATGAATAAAACTCAACTGTCCTCTCACTATTGACGCCTGATTACAGGCAGTTTTGCATTTTGGATATTTGTGTTTCAATCCCACATTCTTCCATTCCAGTTATTAAGCAGGTTCAATCTTAAACGTACTAAATATTTTTCATATCTTGAACCATCAAAGGCTGCCAAGGGCCTTCTGTCATGCAAGGTCCACATCCAGTGCAAATGGGAGCTCTCCTGGCTTACAGACCCTGGGTTTGCATTCTCCTACTCCAGACCCTATTGAATAAGGAAAGACTAAATAGACCAATGAGTAAGTCAGTGACCCCAGATTATGGGTCAAACCTCTCCTGGCGTATCTCAGATCATTCATATAGCTGCAGTGACAAATACTAACGCAATGAAATCAAATAATAAGCTCATCATGTGATCCCCATCTCTCACTTTGAGGGGGCCTCACAGATCAGACAGCTTAGATCCAAGTGCTAAGGATCACATCCACAGTACACAGAATGAACTGTTCATAACCATGCTGTGGAGATTGCTGCTGCAAGGCAAAGTCATCTGGGGAAAAAGAATTTGATGTCACGTGTATCTAGAGCCAGAGAGTGGAAACTAAATACTGCCACCTCATGACATGACAGCGGAACCATCAGGATGGGAGTTATGGTGAGGAGTGCCCCAAGGGGTGGAGGACACCTATCCCCACACTGCCCCTGAGGCTATCATGGGTCTCCAGTGCCCAGTGCTTCCAACATGCCAAAGACAGCTTTTCCTATCCATCACAACTGGCTATGAAGGTGCCTCCCAATCTGCTTTCAGATACAGGATGAGCAATGCATCCATTGCCTCCAAAGAGGTTCTACCTGTGGGTTTAGAAAGTTATTCTCCTAAATAACCTTGATAAACCCAGACTGAATTACAGAGTCACAGAACACACTGAGTTGGAAGGGATCCACATGGACTATCAAAACCCTACTCCTGACCCTGCATAGCCCCTTTCCCAGAATCAAACCATTTGCCTGAGAAAATTGTCCAAAAACCTCTTGAACTCTGTCAGGCTGGTGCTGTGACAGCTTTCCTGGGGAGCCTGTTCGACTGCCCAAAAACCTCTAGGTGAAGAAACTTTTCTAATACTGAACCTAAACCTTCCCTGACACAGCTTCAAGCCATTTCCTTGAGTCCTGTCACTGGTCACCACTGAGAAGAGATCAGTGCCTGCCCATCCTCTTCTCCTCACCAGGAAGATGTAAGGTCTTCCCTCAGTGTCCCCTTCTCCAGGCTGAACACACCAAGTGTGTTCAGTGACCTCAGCCACTCCTCACACAGCTTCACCCCAAGGCCCTTCACCATCCTCATGGCCTCCTTTGGACCCTCTCTAACAGCTCAGTGTCTTTTTTGTGTTGTGGCACCCAGAACTGCCCCTGGCACTCCAGGTGAGGCTGTCCCAGAGCAGAGCAGAGCAGGACAATCCCCTCCCCTGCCTGGCTGTGATGCTGTGCCTGATGCCCCCCAGGACATGGGGGCCCTCCTGGCTGCCAGGGCACTGCTGGCTCATGTTCAATTTCCCATTAACCAGGACCCCCAGGGCCCTTCTAAAACACTGCTCTCCAGCCTCTCCTTTCCCAGTCTGTCTGTACATCCAGGGTTGCCCCATCCCAGGTGCAGAACCCAGCACTTGTCCTTGCGAAATTTCACACAGTTGGTGCCTGCCCAGTCCTCTCATTTGTCAAGGTGTCTCTGCAGGGCCTTCCGGCCTTTGAGGGAGTCAACTGCTCCTCCCAGTTTTGTATCATCCCTTCCAGTCCTGCGTCCAAGCCATTTATGAAGACGAAGAGCACAAGGCACAGCATGAAGCCCTCTGGAACACTCCAGTGACAGGTCACCAGTCTGGTGTCACCCCATTCATTCTAACCCTTTGTGCCTGGCCCCTGAACCAGTTGCTCATCCGTTGCATGCTGTGTTTATCCAGCTGAGCACTGGATATCTTATCCAGAAGGATACTCCGAGAGAGACAGAATTTTGGATTTCTGATGAAATACAAAAAGATTACCTCCACTGGCTTCCCTTTGTCAACTGGGTGGGTTATCTTGTCATAAAAGGGAATCAGGTTTGATAAGTAGGACTTTCCTTCCATTGGCTGTGACCAATAAATTGGTGTCTGCTTCCTTTTTACCCCTGTTTACAAGGGAAAAAAAGTACTTTTACTTCTGGTGCAGTCTAATCCTGCCCTTCACAGAGCAGGCAATGTCTTGCAGTAATAAGCACTGGCAAGCAGCCTGCAGGACACCGGCCAGGCTGACATACTCATAGTTTCTTCTGTACGTGCGTTTGTGCATTTTTGTGAATTAAGAAAGGAAGGTATAAGCAAGAAAAACAACCCATCTGGTTTATTCAGTCCTTAATTAAATCAAGTGATTTTGGTATCTCCCAGGTCATACAGCAAGGAAAAAGGGTACAGTTAGTACATGAAAAACATGTGACTGAACCAAATTTACAGTCCTGCTTTTGTTATTACTTCATGTGTGCATGTGTGTGTGTGTATGCATGACATAAATGCCAGATTAAATCCATCTGTAGCACAAACAGAAAGTTAGTCATAGGCGGGTCAAGTATGCAGTAAGCACAAACCATTTTGTAAAGGCTTCAAAGATTATATTTGTTTAGTGGCAAGTCAGTGGTGACAATTCAGGTGCTAATGCTGGTCCTGCAGGTTTCCTACAGACTGAAGTTGTAATGGAATTATCAGCTCACTTGCACTTTGCATATTCCTGAGTGGTTTAGGTTCCCTGTAACAAGGCTAATTCAAACAAATGGGCTTGTATATTTCCATCTTATAATTGCAGTCCTTTCTGAAATTAGGGAAATAAACTTAAAATATTAATAAATATTTTATATATATATATAAAAACTGTAATATATATATATATATATGATTTCTATAAGACAGAAGTAGTTAAGAATGAACATAAATCTATTGTAGATATATGTTTCTAACCTGAAAATTAGATACAGATTTCTAAATTGACATTTGCTGTCATAATATCTCTACAAAATTGGATGTTTCAGATGCTCCCTGTATTAGTCAGTAAAAAAAATGTCCTAAAACTGGCATAAACTATGAAGAATTCTGTTGGATTGTTCAAAAATAATGTGTGCCAGTTGCAGGATAATGAAGGTGTGCAAGAAGGGCCCCAACCAGTCACTTTTGGTCTGCAAACACTGGCATTTGAAAAATACAAGACACCAAAGGCTTTATTCCATCAAATATTTCACCCAAGTCTTAACTTCACATAGAGCTATTTACATATATAATGTCTACAACCATAATCCCTATGTCTACAACTAAGGAAAACAATGGACTGTATCATAAATGTTACATAAAGGGAATTGTTCTGCAGAAATTGACTGCCTGTGGAGAACGTTGAGATTCTTTCTATAACCCATATTAAGCAATTTGAAAGTCAATCAGTCTTTGTCCATTGCATATCATAGAATCATAGAATGGTTGCAGTTTGAAGGGACCTTAAAAATTACTGCATTCCAATTGCCTTGTCATTGGCAGGGACAACTCCACAAGACCAGGTTGCTCTGAGACCTGCCCACCCTGGTCTAGAACATTTCCAGAGATGGGGCATCCACAGCTTCTCTGGGCAACTTGTTCCTGCGCTTCACCAGGTTCTCATCAAGAATTTCTTCCTAATATCTAATCTAAGTCTACCCTCTTTCAGTTCAAATCTATTCCCCCTTGTCTTGTCACTAATGCCTTTGTAAAAAGTCCCTCAAGCTTTAACATCCACTGCAGGAGAATATGCAAAAATGTTCAGAACTCTGAGGCTGAGCATTTGTGCAGCATGTCCTGTGTCTTAGGATGTGACTGGGCCATTGAGTGTGGTGGGAGGTGCAAGCAGTGGTAGAATGGACATGAATTCTCAGCCAGTAACTATGCCATGACTGAAATTATTGGAGAAAGTAATCTGAGAGATATACAATACCAAAAAATGATGATGCAAGTTAATGGATGCTCTGGGTCTCTTGTGATCCTCTATGAAGCAGAAAACCTGGATACAAAGAGAGGCACTATCCCAACATAACAATTTTCGTGAAAAGCATCAACATTTGAAAATTACAGCAGCCATATTGCTGTAATGACAGCACCAAACTCAACCATTACCCCATAATAAAGTTTCTTGATAACTGTGAGATGTTTAATATTATACTGCTCAACTTTATGCTTGATGTGACTGGGAAATATATAAATTAAAATTCTTCCCAACTCCTTAAAAAAGTGCTGTCTATTCTTTCAATTAATCTCCTTGATCCTTTTGAAATAATTTATGAATTTTATTGCCCTATTTTTTGGATGCTCTTCTGATTCATTTGAAAGCCCTGGAGGACAGAACACCAGCCATAGCTCTCCTGAAGATAATACAAAATAGTGCATAGGTCAACAGAAATTCCTAGCCATCTATCTAAAACAATTCTGTAGAGAAGTGTTAATGGGTCCCATGGTGCAAGTTATTCAGATATATACATTTTATTTCTTTGTACATTGCTTGAATTAATTTTATAGCCCAAGCCTATATCTCTTACAAGAAATTCCCCTTACTCATTAAGGCTGTATTTCACACAAATTAAAAGCAGTGAAATAATTTGAAATGGGAGTTTTCTAAAAAAAGATCTTTTCTTAAAAAGAAAAAAAAAAACCAAACCAGAATATGAGTCTAAATATTTCAGCAGAACAAGTGTTTCTTCCCAAGACCTATTTAGTCAAGTCTACTGCAAAGGTGAATAGTATTTTAAATGACATACACTGACAGGGATTTCTCAGCCCTTCTTTGCACTTGGCAGAATTTGAAGGGTATTTAATGCACCAGAGTACCCTTTACAACTGTTATTTTTCCCAATCAGCATCAAATAACAATAACAGCAACAAAATAAAAGTGGAAAAATAATTTACTTAAAATTTGTTGATAAAGAATAGTGTCAATGGACATTAACAGTTTTTGCTGTATGATTCAAGGTCACATAAAAACATGCATTGGCCAGGCCACTTAACAGCAGATGTCTCACCTGTTCCTAGATGAACTTCAAAACATTAAATAGTGTGTGTGTGTACCAACAGAAGAGTGATAGAATTCAAAAGGAATTTGGAACACCCTATCTTTAAATCTTTTATTTCTGGCAATACAGACCTCTTAGTGGATTTATCCTGAGGGGGGAGAAAAGAAAGCTTAATTTTTGAGTTTTTTACATACTATGTTAGCAAAGTAATTCTGCAGTACAGTAGACACAAAGTTAGCCTTCTCTATCTATGCACTAAAATATGAAAAATGTGATCATAGGAAGAAAAATAGCAATTCTATGCCTTATTAGTTTTGAGTTTTGAAAATGTAAAATCTCTGATTTCAGATATGAATGAACTTTTAACTTCAAAGTTGCCTTAAAACCATCCTGGCAGAACATTTAATTTATGAGACAGTTTTACTTCTGTATTTTCTGGAAACCACCTGTTTTTTTTCTTCCATGGTTGTTTACAGTCAGTTAAATTGGACCATTGACATGCAGTGACAAGTTGTGAATTGTCTGGGGGAGTTCTCCTATCAGTAGGAAAAGAACAGCAAAGTCAGGGAGCTTTTATCTACATGGTGGCTGTGCCACTAACAGTACAGGGAACAGTACACAAGTGCTTCTGTCACTCACTCCAGTAACTGTGCCTTTGAAGAAACACTGTAATGTTACAGAGGCTTCAAATGGCAAAATATTTATGCTCCTCTGGCATTGTAAAACACACATATGCCTTCATAGAATCAGAATATTTGCTGCATTCTGAAGCACAAAGTTATAATGTATTAGTTACTAGTGCTCTATAAAATACTGATGTAATTATTACATGTATTTTCATAATGCCTCAGTGCTCTAATCAGGGGTCAGTGGTCGCTGGTACTAGTGGTTAGACAGAAATTTTTAATTCAGGCCAGTCTTTTTCTGGAGTTGACTTATATATTATCAATGTAGATTATTATCAATATAGATAGGTAACACAAGAGCAGAATAAAGATGATTTAGGTCACCTCTGCACTTTTCAGTATTCACCTCATTTTTATGTTGAATCTCACATTTAGACTTAAAGGTTTTCAAGGCTTAGTCTGTCTTGTGCTTTGCTTCAAATGTACAGCTCTTTTAATATACCTCTGCTAATGTTATTTGATTTCTCTATCCCTTTTGACTAATGATTACGCATTTAAGTCACCTACCTTTTATTCTCTTTTTCCATCAAGACTCAGAACATTTTCTTCCCACTTGATTCTCCCTTTGGCTGTTTGTTCTTGTGCAGAATCCTGACTTTTAAAGCTGTGAACTGAGTTTCTCATTTGGTGAAGTGAGGTGCTCACTGGACCTTAATGAACTAAACAGAGTTTAACTGTTTCTTTAATATTAGTGTTTCTTTTTTTTTTCTTTCTCTGCATACAAAATGTTTTCCTTACAAAGCATCAATATCCAAACTCTAATGGTGAACGCCCTTGTGATTTGGTTGATATAGCTGGTTTTTGTTTACATCTTGCTCTTTGAATCAGGTGATTAAAGAATAAACTGAAATTCTTCCTTTTTGTACTCTTAGAATTCTTAAATCACAACAAAACACAGCCAGCATCTAGTGGAATATATCTCTATATATTTTGAAATCTTGGGGTTGTTTTCCAGGCTATACACCTTTAAAATAGCTGGGTGAGTAATGCTGAATCTAATGTAACGTGAACAACATGATGCCTTCAGCACAGCAACTAGAATAGAACATGGGAAATACTACAGTGGGAGGATTTCTGCCACGTAATCCAAAAACATCTGTAAACTTCCTTATTTCTTCCCAGGAGAAGGAAAGCCTGATAGCCCCAAGTGGAAGTTCCTATCCCCATATGAGATAAGCCTTTAATTTCATGGCCAAGATATCTCACAGAGCCTTCCTCAGTCAGTGTATATTGTCTTTTTCTGACAAGAACCTTTGATGTATAGTCTGAAAACTGCACTGGAATTTTTTTATTTCACAGGCACTTTCTAATTATGATGCTTCTTAACAGTGTTTTTCCAAGCCCGGCATAAATGAACTTGCTTGTCGCAAAGCTAGTTCTTCCCCCATCTTTCTTTTTGTACCTGAGCTTTGAGCCTGGCAGCACATCTGGAGAGCATGCTGGGGCACCTTCAGCAGCTGTACCACCCGCCGCCCAGAAGCACCGGTTGTTCAGTGAATCTCAGACATATTGTGCTGAAGATTGGCTTCATTATTCTCCTGCCAAGGATGACTGTCAGTTTCTCAATAGATCTGATTGTGGATGAATGGGAGGTTTGAGAAACCTGAGTTGTTGCTCAGCTGGAGCACTCAGAATTCCTAGCAACAGAAGCAGAGGGGCAAGGGCAGGAAAGCGGTTTTCAGGCATGCCTTCCTGCCACTTAGTCCGCAGTTCAGATTCCTGGGGTTGTAAGGAGGGTCCAATTAAGCTGTTATACTCCTCCAGCTCAAACTGGATGAACAAAAATGGATTTCTTTAGAGAGGTAGCATAGATGGAGGCAGAACCAGTTGTTACCCATGTCTGAGCTGTAAGATAAGTATTCAGGAACAACAGGAGATGTTTCCTGCATCTAAAAATTCTCATTTATATATTTCCCTTTGTAACTGTAGTAGGAGGCTCTTTGTGACTTGTTTATAAAAGAAAGAAAGGCCTTTGCAATCACAAGGCTGCTTGGGTGTATTTTTCCACCTACTTGAAATATTGGCTCAAAAAGAAAACCTGTTGGTTGTTCAGCAGCAAACTGTGAAAACTTTACAGCAGTTACATGGGATCATTTAGAAACAGGAGAGTAGTCAAATTAGTCAGCTTGAACTCCATCTTGATTTTAAACCACAAGCTGCTACAGCACAAAAATACTTTGGATGAGCATTCCTTTTTCAGTAATGTCTCTCCTCTGGGGTTTCTCATGCAGCATGGATCAGGCTCTCCCTACACACAGATGGGAATCAGTGGAGACAAGGCAGTTCATGGCACAGCCAGGACATATACTTGACATGTAGAGTAATGGACTGTTCTGCCAGGAGGAGTTGCAGTACTCATGAATGAGATATGTGTTATTATGATTGTTTTTCTAGCTCTGTGGACATAGAACAGATAGATTTGTTAGCTAACGTGTCACCCCAAGATGAGATACCAGAGATAGTGACTCAACAGTATGATCTAGGATGGCTGGCTCCACTGACATCCCGTTCCATACCTCTGGTCTTTGCTGGTGCTGATGGATGGTGAATTACTAGCAAAATCAAGACAACACTTTTTGTCAGCCCTAAACTTACAGCTACTTTAAAAAAAGCAGTACCTATAACAGAGAAAAAAGTAGATTTGGTCTAAGTCGTTCTCCTACAAGGGTCTCAAGTCCTAAATGTAGACATTTGGTACCAGTTCCCTAGCAGAATATTAAAAAAAAAAGACTCAGCAAGATAAGCCTCAGGACCATTTGTCTTAAAAAAGGGTGATCAGCATTTTCCTGAAAGGAGACTCAAACTATTCACAGAAGAATCACTAATATTTTAGGCTGTAGGTAATAACAGGACATCTCTTTTAAACCAAAAGAAAGATGCATTTTTTTCTGCTAATCACACTGATTGGATGATGTCAGCAGATTCGCCTGTAAGGTCATCAAGATAATTCTGTATTTTCCAGTATAAACTTCAGTAAAACCTCTATATTATAGAATCAGATTTTAAAGTCATTGTTTATTGGACTTGTTGTCAATAAGGGAGTGGCTTATTTGTGAATGAGTGTAAATATATCCCCAATTATTGCAATGATAAAAAAGTTAGTGGTAGAGTTTTACTGCTCCTCTCTGTTGTATAATCTTCATTACACATGATAGTACAAACCCATCCAGATTTATCAGTTGATTAATTCCTATTATTCCTATTCCTATTAATCCTATTCCTATTTCCATGCCTCTTTCAAAGAATAAGGAGAGGTTCTCCTATTTCTCAGTCTGAATTAAACATATATTAATAAAAGTTCCAGAAGTCATAAGTCAGTAATTTACTGATTCCTCCCATAGAAGAATTGTTTATTCTCATGTTACTTAATTGATGTTTAAATTTCCGTGATTACATTGGTGAAATACATAAAGCAAACTTCCTGCTTTCTTCACGGCAATTCTTCAGGATTTCAGGAGTTATGATGTAAGAAATCTCAGGGAAAAAAATAGCCTTAAAATTAATGGGCATGTACTTGAAGTTTTAGTAGATATATGACTTCTCTGTTGTCAGATACTAAGTTGGAATGTTTGCAAGTGAAGATGCTTTAAATTATACATTGGAGACAGCACCACCACAGTAATGACTCATAATGCCAGGATGAGAAAGAAAGAAGTTTAAGGAAATAAAATGACCAATACTCATCAGCACAATGATATCTTAGCTACCCCAGCTACCTTTCTACTGAGTTATCATATCATCCTTTGAAATGTTAAATATTGATAAATTATTGGCAACTGGTGTAAGTCAAGGCAGTTTCATAAATATTCTTCATCTACTCAAGGAATTAAAAATATGGTTAAAAAAAACAATCCTGGCAACTGCTAAAAGTACTTTCCTGCAACTTGCTCAAACAAGACAGTGTTTTGAAAGTTAGGATTCAATTGGAATTCAATTTGAATTAGGATTCAACTCATGGAAGTTTCGAATGCTGATACTTTGTTTAATGCAAGCAGTTACTGAGCTATGCATGAGAAACTTGAGTACTCTTTTTCTTTCAAATTCTGATGTGTTCTGGTGTCATGTCATTGCTCTCCAGAGAAAAATCAGAGATTGTTTTTCATAGTAAGAGTCCTGAAGGATCATCCAGTTTGAACCCCTAAGAGATTTAATCAAAAATTGCAAAGTAATCATCTATGTGTAACAAGTAGATTGAAGTCAAGTCATAAGAGGCCTAGGGCTACACTCACAGTTTTTAGTTTAGTTTTGTACATATGTGAACTTCCTACACGTATATCCACTTGTTAATTTCTTTTACTGTCTCCAAGTGTCTTTTTGAGTTGACAGTAAACACAAATCATTCATATTTATATATATATATATATATATATATATATACACATAATGTAAACTTCCATGAATGGCCTCTGACTTCAGAGCAACTCCACAGAGATTACAAATCTCTGCATTATACATTATAGTGTAATACAAATCCAATATTCATTGTACATTGTAGCCTTTTTTGTCTTACAGCTGGTTTTTCATTGAAATTTGCAAATGCTTTCTTGCTTGCCACTTTAGAGTTCATATCTTAATTTATTGTACTTTTGAGGAATCAGAAGAGTGGTAGCCTCAGAAAGACACTTGAAGATTAGCCAAATTCATCAATAATTTCTTGGCCTTATTAACACTTTCTCAAATGAAAATGACAGAGCCAAATTTCAAAACTGTGTGTGTTGAGCTATACAATCCACGATTGATGTCATTGGAGTTACTCTGGCTACATACCTCTAAGAGCCAAAACTGAATGTGAACCCAAAATAAGTCACCAGGAAGACTCCCTTTCTTGCAGTGATGGTGTAATTTAGAGGAACTCTGTCTTTGCAGCAGTGGAAAGAGGATTACTATTTGGGGACCTCTGGTTCAGAAGTTGCCCATTCTTTAGACTGGTCAATGTTTTCCTCACTGTGGAGCTGGCCCCTCATCCCTCATCTCCTCTAGTGGCAGCTGAAAGTACCCACTCCATGTCAGCTGCAGGGACCCTGTGTGGGAAACGTGCTGGGCTTGCCACTGTTGCTAAATTTAATGGGTTTTTATGCTGTTGGGAGGTGATCAATATGGCCTTGGATTTCTGTGGATATTCTGACCAAGACCCTGCAAAGATATATTTTTATGCTGCTTATGGCATTCTTCTAATAACTTGCTAAACAGAAACAAACTAACTTTCATAGCATTAATTATTAATTATTAATTATTAATTATTAATTATTAATTATTAATTATTAATTATTAATTATTAATTATTAATTATTAATTATTAATTATTAATTAACCAGTGCTTTTAAAGTAATAAAACACTGGTTTTATCATTATCCTTTCACTATTTAGTGAGAATAGGTCTTGCCTATTTTCAAGCTTAGTGAAATCTACCACACAAAAAGCTGCTTTAAGCTTAAAAAACCAACCAAACAAACAAAAAATCCCGTGGGGCTTAAGTTTAAAAAATATCAATGAAAACTAAAACTGGGTAACAGCAGAAGCAGCCAACCAGTACAAAGGATTTATTCCTGAGGCTGGAAGATGCAACCAGGACAAGAGACTAGAAGAAAGACTTCTACCAGTGAAACAGACAGACTTCATTGCATAAGCAAAACCCTTTTCCCTCTAAGATCTAGATTGGGGCTTCTACCCTGACATCAAAAGAATAAGACTGATGCTTTAACCAGCTTGGCCATGCAAAAAAAATTTCTCTCAGGTGCAGACTGACTATGGATGAAGAAGATAGCATTGCTCAACACACTAAAGGAAAAATGAGCAGTGACTGCTACAACAGTGTGAAAGGGAAAAAACAACATTAGGACACTTGTCTGATAGATTCTTCCAAATGCATCAGGCATTTTCATTATGGATTTTGTTCTTTTCTCTTCCACCAATACATTGTACAGCTTCCCTACCAGTAGCACAAAGCCAGGTATTTGTTACTGGCATAGCCTCTGTCACTGCTGTTCAAAGATCAACTATCAGCTCATTTTAGGCAATACAATTAGAAGAAAACTTAAAAACTTTACTGAAATGAAAAAGCTTTACCAGTGCTGAAAACAGGTATGGAAATGCTCAGTAGCTCAAAAGAAGCTCTTGGGTACTCTGAAATAGGCTGGTGAGTAACCAGTGTGCACAACTGTTATATAAGCAAAGAAATAGGCAATGGCAGGAAAATAAATATTTGCTTCATAAGGGTTATCTGAAATTTCCATAACTTTCACAACAGCCTACTGCTGTATACTTCTTCTAGGTTAATTGAAGTTTCAGGGCACACTGAAGTTTAAATTGCATTTATAGAGTTTTAGGCCAGAACAGGTTGCCATCAGATGATGTGTGAGATTACCTATATCAGAAGAGGAAATTTCTCTTAAAGTGTCCTTCTCCTTTGACAGGTTTTACAAGAGGTTGTCAATCACTGCACTATTCAAACACTGTCCAATGTTTGTCCACTGTACATTCAAAGCCACCTGAAAAGTGCCAGCCCTCCTTCTGAATGGTATTTCCAATCTATTAATAAAACAATATATTTAAAGTAAGAGGCACGTGTGCTTCCCACACCAAACACACACAAAAAAAGGGTTTTTAAATTTGTTTTCCAGAAGTAAATGCTTTCAAGTAAAACAAAACCCCTAACTCTCACTGCCCTTCTTTTTCAGTCCTCTGCCCTTCTCCAAAGCGGCTATGCCTTAGATTTCTTTGCAATTTATTAGTGGGAATAAATTAGCCACAGGTGTGGTTTCATCTCTATTATACTTTAAATGAAATTACGTGCCTTGTCATTTTTTATGCAGAATATACATAGTTATATGCATTTTTTTTTAATCCACAGAAGTTAAAATATGTGACATCAATAAAGTATTACCAGATATGTCTGCTAATCTGAGTAAATCAGATTCTTCTGCATTGTTTTTAAAAGCACCAGGCAACACACTTCATGCACCAGACTGGAGCCCCATAACATCTGCAGTGTGAATCCTTATTGCATATTCTGCCCAGTTCTGCACGTCTTCTTGAAATGAATGAGCTCCATGAATGGAGCTAGGCCAGAATACACAAGGAATGAAACCTGCTCTCACAGAGCAGAAGCATTCCGCAGTTCAGGTGTGCTAACCAAGCCTTCCAACAAGCACCTCAGCAATGCACCCATGTCAGGAGTTGAATTCATCATACCTTAACACTTGGTCATCCAGGATGTGTCATTTTGCCTGTTTGTTCAGACAACATAATAAATGAGCCAGGGTTGTTATCTTCCTTTATGCTTAATACAGTGTAGATGTGGGCATTTCAATAACAATATCAATGAAGAATGGAAACTTCAGTCTCAGTTTGCTCTTCTTTCACAGCATTTTTAAAGTACCAGCATCTACAATGTATAAAGGACAGATGTAGGTAAAACTGCATAGTCATGAAGTTGGTAAAGCTTGCTCTCAGTTTATGATAGACCCTCCTAACACAAAAATAGAATCATCAATTAAACAAGAGTCATTCCTTTGTTATTTGATGCTACAGAAACTATATTTAAAACCATAGTCACATAAAACAAAGAATCATGGAAGAGATGAGTTGGAAAGAAACTTTTAATGGTCATCTAGTCTAGCTGCCTTCTACAAGCTGACATATCTTCAACTAGAGCATGTTGCCTAAAGACCCATCCAGCCTGACTTGGAATGTTTCCAGGGGCGGGGTACCTACCAGCTCTCTGGGCAACCTATGCCCATGCTTCGCTACCTTTATTGAAAAATATATATCTAACCTAAACATACCCTCCTTACACTTAATCCTTGTATTGAATGTTGGAAAAGTTATCAATGGTTATCCTACAGCACCAGCAGTTTTCCTTGTGAAGAGTGCAGTTCAACAGGCAGTGGTGATCTCCTAGTGTACTGGGTAGGCTTCCACAAACCAGAATGTGTGAAAACCTACTCAGTGTTAACAGTAAACTTGTTTGTTGCAGCCATTTAAACTCTACCCTTGCCTGAGGAGGAAATGGGGTGGAATGTACATGTGGGTTCAACCATCTGGCACTTTTTAGAGAGCTTATACTGGCCAGAAACTCTGTTAAGTAAAAGATGTGTCTCCTAGTAACCAGGTAGGGCTGCCCCTCAGTTCTCAAAAGGAATATTAAGACGACTCAATATGGGACAAGTCAAACATGAAAGTCCATTGAATTTCAAAGGAACTTAAAACCAAGGGAAAAGCAAGACACAATCATCAGAAATGAGTCTGGACCTCAAATAATATTCTGAGCTTCAGAGAGAGGCAAATGTAGACATAAGCACACCTTAGTGATGAGAATTATTCTTGCAAACTACAACTGTATCCCAGATTAAGGCAAATTAATATTTTTTTCATTTCTGTCATGCTCCTAGCTTCCATTTTTCTCTTCCTTTAAAATGCAATGTTCCAGAGGTTGCCTCCAAATCTTTGCTGAATACAACCTCTTTTATTTCTAAAAACAGTTTATCAGAAATTATGTCCTTTTTATATTTCTTAATAAAGGGACAGTGGATGGCATTTTGGTCTCTCCACTGCACTTTTAAATCCTAGACAGTTTCTCTGTATATTTACTGTCTAGTTCTTTGTAATTACCTGTCCTCAAAAAATAACAGAGCCACCATATAAACCTCTAGATGGTTTTAATTTAGAAACACCTCTGCAGATATTGCATCTGTATCTGAGTTATTTTCTCCTCATATTTTTGCTACAAGAACATTAGCTTTCTGTCACCTATCCCTCAGGTGAAAATCATCATAACTGTATTTCTGTGATGTTACCACAAAGAAAGATCCAGGCAATATAAAACAGGGTGCAAACCAAAGCAGATAAGCCTTAATGTTATAAAGTCTTTTTTTCCCCAAGTAATATTTTTAGCCAAAGCAAATCAAACAGATTTGTCCTACGGATGTTATGAATAAGACTGAGGAATAAATCATTTTCTAAATAAAATAGTTTTCTGGATCTGCCAGTCTGTAGATAAGCTAAGTAAACCTCATAAAACACCACCTTTCAGCTTCTATAAGGTTAGGTTGTGAAAGATTTCTATTTTGCATATTGTCTGTATTTGATCACGGCTTTCCTTCTCTTTTGTTCACCTGCATATGCCTACACACAAATCTGCACACACACAAGGATATATTGTCCCCCTCTACTCCACTCTCATGAGACCTGGACTACTATGTCCAGCTTTGCAGGCCGCAGTAGAGGAAGGACATGGATCTGTTTAAGCATGTCCGACTAGGAACATGAAAGTTATCCAAGGCAGGCTGAAAGAATTAGGGTTGTTCAGCCTGGAGAGGCAAAGGCTGCAGGGATACCTTAGAGAACCTTTCAGTAAGATGCTACTGAAAGGGGGGGCTACAAGACAGCTGAAGAGAGACTTTTTACAAGGGCATGGTGTGATAGGTCAAGTGGGAATGGCTTTAAACTGGAAGAGGATGCGTTTAGATTAGATATTGGGAAGCAATTATTTACTGTGAGGGTAGTGAGACACTGGAACACATTGCCCAGAGAAGCTGTGGCTGCCCTATCCCTGGAAGTGTCCAGGCCAGGCTGCATAGAGTCCTGAGCAACTTGTCTAGTGCAAAATGTCCAGGGCACACAGGTTGATACAGGATGATCTTCCAATCCAAACCATTCTATGATTCTATGCAGCAATAAAACACACAGATGAATATTCTCAATTTTCCCTTAGGAAAAATAACAGCCATAATCATGTCTTTGTTTCCACAATACATTTTACATCTTATGGAAATGATCTTTACAGAGCCACTGTTCATCATATGACAGCTCTGGTAGGACAGGTGTTTCTTTTGCATCCTCTGTCTGAAAGTACTAATGCCTTTAAAAATATTCACCAGAACACATCAAAGGGTCAACAAGATAAATTCTTGCTGCTCAGATTATAGTGAAAATGTCAAAAACTAGCATAACACAAATGTAAAATTACCTGAGAAAAAGAGGTTCAAAATGTTGACATTTTTAATTTCCACCACATTGTTTAATTTCCAAAGCATTTTGCTGTTACTGCTAGAAAGGATGAGACCTATGCAATAATTTTAGTTTTAAAGATTCCAAAGGGAAACGTGCTTCAGATCACAGTTGTGGTTTGAGCCATAAAATAGGTACTATTTGTACTTTGAATATCAATCTTTTTCAGTTTTCCTGTGTGTATATCCAGTTCTTTTCTGGGATTTTGGTACAGGGCCATTTCTAATATGTCAAAATAAAAATTCATTAAAGTTTCAATAAAGGATTTTGACTGCATAACTATTTGCACTAGAAACAAAATGAATCACTGAATTATTACTTGTATGTATGTGATAATATCAAGAGTTAAAGACAATTCTTCAATTTACTACATTTCATCTGTCTCTTCCCCCACTATAAAAACTGAAGCAGAGATAAAATTAAAGGTCTGTGTAAAAAAAAATATTTGTGTAAAGCAAGTAGGACAAATACTGCGTAAGAGCTAGTATAAAATCCTATGTTTAAAAAGCTGGAATTTTTAAAAAAATTATCCCACTATAGTGAGAGATATATGCCAAAATATATTGTTTCAATAATACACTGAGAGACAGTTCAAACGTTGTGAAGTGACTCAAGCTTACATCATAAAATCCACAGAAGAATACTGAATTGGCAGTGAAAACACATTCTGTCTCCACAAGGATATCAGTTATTCTAATGTAGGTGTATTTGTACATTGTCAATAAGCTCAGCCTGTGGCCACTAACAATGGATGGCCCCAGAGGATCTTTATTTCCACACTCTGCTTCTAATAAGAGTGATAACTGAAGCACAGGGGATAACTAAGTGTAATGATCTGGTAAGGCAAATGGGCACTGCCTGTGACTCAGGTCACCAGCTGACCTACAAGGCCATTCATCTCAGAGAAATATTTCTCACTTCAATTACTATTGTATGGCTGATAAAAAATTGGTCTATACTAATCAGGGATGCCTCTTCATCAGCCCGATGGAGCAGTGCTGTCCATCAATGAAGTTCTGCCTGCAGTTTATTAAGAGAAAAATAATCAGCATAAAACCACCCAACAACTGGACTCTAAAACTGTTTACAGAAATCAAAGTATTTTACTCATTTTCCTCAGGTGAGCCACTACCATTACAGTCTGCCTCTGAGCATCCAGTGCTCTTCCAGCCTCATATTTTGTTTTGTTTGTGGACAGGATTCTAGCTACTCTCTGAGGGTTTGTTATGATCCAGTGAAAATATTCTGAAATGGTCAAACATCTGTCTCCACTGTAGGAAATATTTTTTATTTAGCTTTAGCTCACTTGCTGATCTAAGTCTCAAGTATTACCTACTCGTTCTGTCTCTGTGACTTCTCTTTTGTCCTCCTAAAATACTTACACTTCCTACTTTTTATTCCCACAGCGCTGTGTTGAAATTTATTCTTCATTCTTGCCAAAATTACTATTTTTTTACTGGATATAAATGTCAGCTGCTTTTTTTAGTTTTAACTTATCCTCATCCAAAGCATATATAAAGCACTAAAGAATAATTATGGTGATATTTTACAATAAGTTTGCAAGAAAGTACAAATGCATACAGAGGATCCATGACTGGTAAATATTCAGGTGCTTTTAAGAAATAAGAAAGATGGTAGAAAATTGTCTTTAGTATCCTCTTCTGTGATGTTATTTGGGCTGGATAACTTGATAGGATTTGAAAATCTTGCTCATTTTGGGGGGGGGGTAAATAATTGGAGACATTAACTAAGAATACACAACATTTAAGTGGATAAATTATGAGATACTCTCCTATCTTCTGGCACCTACAACTTATTAACTAGCTGAGCCAGAGGCTGTGGTTGGAACATCATTATTAGAAGACAAGGAATGTCATTGCTTGAATCTGTTTCTTTAAATGTGTTTTGCCATTAGCTCTTTGGAGCAGTGGCAGCTGCAAGATTCATTGCCTCAACCTGTGGGGAATGAGTACGGTAAAAAGCCATCTACACAGAGAACGAGATTGTTTCATTCAATTACATATTCTATCTAGACTATTGATCTATATTCTCCCTGTAGTCACCACCCAGAAAAATGTGCCTCCAGGTAATAATTTACACTGTGTGTTTTCACTGCCTTTCCTCATGTGGGAGAGATCATATATTTGAACAGCTACTTTCTCACAATGGATTTTGGATGTTTACTATACTAGAAAATTCCCAATTTTAGACAGCGGAGTAGATGAATTTACTTCCAAGTGAAGTCTCCACAGATCACTTTACACTGAGTGCCTTTTCCCATTGTGCAATATAGAAGAATTTGGATCCATTTATATGGGCAATTAATAATTTATATGGCACATTATCTGGTATGCTATGCTAAAGAACAGACCTATTGGGGATAATCTGTTCTCTTTGGATATATCCAGAGACACAGGAGCAGCAGAATGGCAGTCCTTGTACAAAATCCAGAATAATTTAAAAGTTTTATGGACTAGGAAATTACTAACAGGAAAATTAGCATGTGATCAGTGATTCCCACAATGACTAAACCTAAATTTTTGCTCCTGATGATATTACAGTTATAACCTCCCAGTATAGTTAAAAGACTACCTTAAGTGGCCACAAGAAAATCAAATTAAAATCATAGCACACCCCAGCAAAGAAATATGACCAGAAATTAAAACATAAAAGAGGCAGAAACAAATAAACTGCTAACAATGACTGCATTCTACTCTCAGCAAAAGCTGCAGATTTCTCCTGGTATTGGGGCGGGAGCAACTTCAGCTCCCCCATTCACCTTAACTTAGCAGTTCTTAATTAGGTGTCATGGTCTGAGCCAGGTTGATGACAATTCCAACTGATTTTCAGAAGTCCAGACAGAAATCCAAACATTTAGATGGACATTCAGAGCTACCAAGTCAAGTGATAGAGAGCAACAGCTTAGAAAATCTAAAAACTTCTACTCTTACAGCATGTGTAAAAAGAAAGCAAAAAAAAAAAAAAAAAGAAATACAAGTTTTGGAAGTTCTCAATAAAAGAAGGATACTTTAAGTTAATGAGAAGCATATGTTCTATTTCAAGGCGCAAAATACGTACATACTTTTATACATGGGGATGCACAAACACAAAATACATCCCAAAGAAAGTATTAGGTTGATTTGTGTTCTATTTATGGCCTAATCCAAGGATAAGTGCAGTTGATAGCAAAACCAGTATTTACTCCCAGGGCACAGATCAGAATTGCACAGGCTGACAGCTGTTATTGTGTGTTCAGTTTGCATGGCAGGGTTTCAGTAGCAGAGAGGTACAGGAGTAGCTTCTGTAAGAAGCTCCAATAAGTTTCCCCAGTGGCTAATGATTCCAATGCCACCTGGCTCCTAGACAGACCTGACACTGGCCAAGGCTCAGCCCATCAACAATAGTGCCTACAGGACAACTGATTTAAGAAGGGAAGGAGGTTATTGCACAGAAGCAAATTGTAGCCAGAGAAGAGGGGAGTGAGAATACATGACAGGAAGAGCCACACAGGCACCAAAGCCAGTGAAGAAGAAAGAAGAAGAGCTGCTGAAGCGCTGGAGCAGATTCCCTTGTAGCCCAAGGTGCAGCCCATGGCAAGGCAGTAGTGTCCCTGCAGCCCATGGAGAACCCCATGCTGGAGGAGGTGGGGGTGCCTGAAGCAGCAGGGAATCCCATGGGAAGCCTGTGCTGGAGAAGGCTGCTGGCAGGACTTGTGGCCCTGTGGGGGTCCCAGGCTGGAGCTGTGCATTCCGGAAAGATTGTGCCCTGTGGCATGGAAGCACACTGCAGCAGACTGCTCCCGAAGGACTGCACCATGTGGGAGGGACTCATACTGGAGTAGTGCATGAATAACTGCATCCCATGGGAGGGACTCATATTGGACAAATTCACGGAGTTCTGTCTCCTGTGGGAGGGACCACGCACTGAGGAAGAGTGCGAGAAGTCCTCCCCCTGTGGAGGAAGGACCTGCAGAAAAGAAGTGTGATGAAATAACCACAGCCCACTTCATTGTGCCACTGGAGGGGAGGAGGGACTGAATCTGGGGTGAAGTTAAGATCAGAAAAGAGGGAGAGATGGATGAAGGATGTTTTTTAATATTTTATTTCTCATTAATACACTCCAATTTGAGTTGTAGTAAGTTAAACTAATTTACCAAAGAAGTCTGTTATGACTGTGAAGGTAATTGGTGAGTGATCTCTTCCTGTCCTTTTGCTGCATTTTCTCTCCCCTATCCAGCTGAGGCTCAGAGCAACAGAGGGGTTTTGGTGGACACCTGTCATCCAACCAGAGTGTTTACCACACCCTGGCACCACCACTCTCAATGTGAGTGAAATAACACGCACAGAGGCTTGCACTGAGGCTGGATTTCAGCCTAACATACCTAATGACCAGTACTGACACCCAGAGCCCCAAACACGCCTGGCAATATGACATCTTTCTGTGGGAAGCTCATGCATTATTCCCCTACACCTAAAGCTACCAGTGAACTCCAGCGCACTCCAGCGCTTAGCAGGCAAGAACATCAGGAATTTGATACTGAGAAACCCAGCAGGAAAGACACCCAGCTGTGCTGGGCACGGTGTGACTGAAAGTACAGAGGACTGAGGTTTAGATCTGCCTACACAGATGTGAAATTTTCCAAAATCACAGCAGAATTGTGCCATTGGTGCTCATGATTTGAGGCCATAGTATAAATTGGAGCTTTTGGTGTGACAGTGTATCACTTGTAGATCTAATGAAAGAAGCTCTGATTTAAACAGATTTCAAATTGCACATATTAGAACACATATTAGAACAATTTTTTTTCTAATTACAAGTTAAGAATAAAACATGAAGAGCCTTGATTTGACACCTCACATCACTGAATTGTTCAGACTGGAAAACTGAAGGCAACAGAAATGTTCACTTTCTCTTTTCAAAATATAAGAGCATTTACAATTGTCAATTACATTTTTCTAGCACAGTCACAAAATTTAACCCAAGAATCTCACAGCACTAAAACTTCTAAACATTAGATAACAAATCCCTGGTATATTATGGCAATAATGCCTTTATAAGAACATTCTGTAATGTACAGTCTAATACTTTCCCCTGACTTCAAGTTCATTAGACTCTGAATTTCCGTGAGGTCTCAGATCTTTATAAATGTTTTTGGACATACTTGTTACTGAAAAAAAGGGAGGTTTATGTGATTTACAGTTGAACCACTCTAATTATGGTGTGCCTGAAGACTGGACAAAAACAAAGCATATTGTGATAGGTATGCACACACACAGAGGCTATCTTGGAAAGCCAAGGCCACTGCTTAAAACACAGGTAAACATAAACATTATACTTCATGTCTATTTTTAAAAAACATGTTAGAAACAGAAACTTGTCCACATCACTTTTTTGTACATCACTTGGATCAAATATATCATCAAACTCAGTGGCACACTGAACACCTTTCAGAATGCACAGGGGGTTTACCAGCATTGGAGATAATTTGTCTACTTATACTCCTCATTTTGCAATTTGATTAAAAGGGACTGGTTTTACCTGGAAGCAGGGGGCAGTGTAAAGGCATGCAATGAAAAAGTAACTGGACGCAATTTTGCATTAGGTACTCATCTGTCAGGGAGCATTGCACTTCATCTAGAGACACTTGGCACTTCTGACAGTACGTTCAACTAGGTTAAACCTAAATCCCTTTGCAGGTATTTTAAATACGCTATTTATTTGATGTATTATTTGGTTATGATGGTTATACAGCACCTAGATACTTTCCTCAAGAAGGAAATACATTATAGTACACTTTAAACACATTATAGAATATACTGGCATCAAATATAAAAACTATTAACACAAAAGGTATTTTGGGCTGCCTATGTGTTTCCTAGAGGAAAGAAAGTCAGAGGAAAAAAGCTGTCATGTAAAATATACTCTACTTCAAGGTGAAATACTATGGAAGAAATATTGTAAGATCTACTACTGGATTACAGGAAGGCTGGTCAAAACATTTCCCTATCACTATTAATGTTGCAAAATCTACAATAACTGTTCTCTACATGTTAGACGTTTCTAGTTGTAGTTAGGCATTTCTCCTCCCTCCCCCAACAGAGACTTGAGCATTTCTACTGCAAATGTTCCTAGCAAGTTCATAGGCCCCTTTTTGGAAATAAAATCATTTTTTCAACTCCATTTTCACAAAATACACAATTTATGGAATAATTTGCATACCATCTTATTTGGCAGCCAGAAAGATTTAAAATGAGATTTGGATGAATATCTCCACAGTAATAAACAGACAGTAGGGTAAAAATGCATGTTTTCCCAGTCCTCACATGGCAGCTCACAGATCTGAATCATTATTTTCATATCAAGTTAGTAAAACAATTAATTGGACCTTATGAGGAGAGTAAATGCAAAAAATGTTAAGACTTTTTTTTCCTTATGCCTGCCTCCATTTTACTGTATGTGAACCTAGTCAACTTTCGTCCACAGTCTTTTTCATCACATCTGTAAAGCACCATGGACACACATGGATATTTGTCATGGCATTAATTGTACTGTGTGCAAATATGTTCAAAAACCTTTTTGGAAAATTATGTATGATGAGGCAAGCATCAAGTCACTTGCTTTTTTCCATGACATGTCTTAAAATTCCTTGTTTGCCAGTTCTGCAGTAGCTTCACAGATTATATGAGTCATTTACATCAAAAACTTGCACAGTAAAAGCTCAGCTTCTAATTATAGAAAAATGCTGGATTCATCATTGTCACAAGTTTTAGAGCAATGCTCGGCACACTGCCTGGCCAAAGTATTTTATGATGTCAAAAATATTATCCACCCAAAGCATTTTTAGAAAGATTCAGAAAGATTTGCAAAAAAACCAAAAGAAATCACATTGTTTAGCACTCCAAAGCAAGTTATGTGGTCATTATATCCCTTCAGTAATATTGCTGTCCCAAATGCAGGCTTGTTACGCAGTGAAAAGTGCCAATTCACTTGGGGGTATTTCTAATTTTTATTCTACTATGTGCAAAGTAGGAAGCTGTGTGGTAACCCGCAAAAGTCAGGGTCCCTGATCACCAAAATTTTATACTAGTTTTACATTTTAACAAAGGCATGAGCATTTTCTGGTTACAGATTACAGAACTATTTCATTGGTTAGTACTCAAACTCCTACTTGTTACAACTCTGACTTCTCATGCTAATTAGTCCACTTGAGCAGTTCTTCCCTCCATTTGAGTCTCTTTTGCGTGGTCCATGTCCTGCTGGATGTGATCTCCCAATGTCTGAATTACCTTAATCAGCTCAGTTCTGCTGACTTCACTTCTGGTGGCTTTCATCCAGATAGTCCATTCATTTTGGGATTGACTTCCCTTTTACTTAAAACAAAGGATTAGCCAAGCATACAATGTTCACAATGGAATTGCTTAGTTATAGGTGTCTAGCTATAGCTAGTGATTAACTTGAAAAAAATTGCAAAGTTTGATTCAGGTCTTGAGGGGCTCAAATCTTGAGGCCCTCAATGTCAGTGTAACTCCACACAGATTCTCCCAGCTGTTAGTGTTGATATCATTAAAAAAGGTTTTATTTGAGGATCTTAAAGTGGTATTTCAAGAAGCAAAACTGTTCCAGCCTTGAACCACTGCATTCCTTTCATCTGCTCATTCAGGGCCTGAGTGTTTCAGTAAAAGTAGGCTACCTGTAAAAAGTAGGCAAAAGAGCATTGCCAGGAAATGAGAAATTTCTGCCATATGGTATCCATCAAGCCATTTCATGAGACCTGAGGGAAACATCCTTAGAAAATGTTTCAGAGAAATACTCCCATAGAACATTATCAGGGAGAGTTTGCTTCTTAAGCAAAATTTTTACAAATTATTCTTTGGACACCTGGACAGACCATGCATATTGTGTGTTTCTTTATATAGGAATTAAGACAGTAAATTCTCTTCTTCTCAGATTATATTCTCTACCATTGCTGCACAGAGGAATGCCCATACCTAGAAAAATTATCTGGTATTCTTGGCCCTAATTTAGTTTTACATCACATAAAATGGATGGAATTTGTAAAGAATCTTACCTCAGAGGGGGATACTGTCCCAAAATCTAATCCTAATTCTACCACATTGGGAAGAAAGCTGCGATATCAGAGCAAAAATAAACTGAAAGTCATTACAAAGTTGCAACCAACTAGAAGTTTCACAAATGTATGATGTTAACACAAATTACTTCTCGCAAACAGACCCCGAAGTCTGAGTATGAATTATGCTGTTAAGAAGGTAGAAAAGTACAAAGATTTTTGTTTTCACCACTGCTATTTCATGGGTAACTGGACTGTAGCTCTGGATTGGATTCAAATGTAAGTGCATAAATGGCACACAAGGAGGCATATTAAAGTTACTACCCTGGATTGGTCTTCAGCAGAAGAGGGTAAATGTAGAAGTGTACAGCTGGAACAAGAAACTAATTTTCCTGAGAGCTGCTCTGATTCAACTTATGAGAAACATGAATGATTCAGTATAGGTTATCATTACATACTGTCTTTTTACAGAAAATCATGAAAAAGTGATGGATTGGTGATGCTTTAGGATTTTAGCTTTTATATATCTCAGATCCTGTACTGCATTAGTGTATAACTCCAAACTCCATATAGAGTGTTAGTAAGCTCTCTTCACTGTTTGCTCAAACAAAACAATCCTTCCAGGCCTGAGAGCCAAGGTCACCGTCACTGCCTCAGGCCCCAAAAAGTATAAACAGAAGTGAATTGGGGAGAGCAAACTGGGGGTATGCAACTTCATTACCTGAAGCTGCAATTGGACAATTGACCTCTGATATGCAAATAGACCAAACTTTAATCTGTCTGAAAAACTCATGAGCACCATCTTGGGTGTAGCCCATCTTGGAGGCTTTTGCACTGACCAAAGGGTACCTATTAAAGGCCTTTAATAAATGCCTACCTTATTCTCTTAACCCTGTCTAGCCTCTGTTCTAGGTGGCCCTCCAAGGCATCAATAGAATTCTTCTTCTAAAAAAGTATTATTCTTTGCAGCTCTCCTTTGCAAACTATTAAAAATTGTATACATTTTCACGGTACATCTAATATTGAAGTGCACAATTTAGTATCAGAAATACAAAGGGATGCTTGACAGTCACAGACAGAGTACCTACATTTTGAAATAGAGCTTGGATAGTCCTTCCTTTAAATCAATCATTGCCTTCCTGCTTCTCCTCACATTAGAATTCATCTTTAAATCAGCCCTGGTTTTGCTGTAATTCATACAGAAACTGGAGCACTTTACAAATTTCATTTCTCAATTTCCATTTTCATGCTGTAGCTGTATTCCTGCAAGCATGCCTATCACACTTTTTATCACATGAAATAGAAAGATTCCTATGCCCAAATAAACTGTATTTACTTACAGTGTATACAATACATGTGGTCTATCTGTGCACACACTGGAAGCATTGTCACTATTTTAGAAACATTTAAAAAACACACTACAGCTCACAGCTACTTTAAAGGAAAAATACTAAATATTTATGGTTTTCAGTAAAGTAAGCTAATCTTCAACAGCAGAAAGACCAATAATACTCTCTCTGTTCTACTGAATTCTTCTCTTCCAACTCCAATTCAAAACTGTACTTGTTTTGTTTGTGAAGACAATGTGAGCTTTTTAGGTGCCACTGTTTACAGATTGAGCCTCACCAATCTCATCTTTCTCATTTACTTTGTGGTGCCAGCCTTTTTGCTCTTTACCTTTGTCTTTCTGTTGGTCTCCTGCACTTTCAGTTCCTTTGGAAATTAGACACCAAAAATGTTTTAAAAAATTAAACTTCACATATCAGCAAGAGCACAATTGACATGAAAATTAACTAGGAGGCAATAACACACAGCATCCTATGACAACAACTTTAACAGCACAGTTTTTCATGAGCAAAAGGTTCCTGACAGTGCAATTTAATAATGCTCAACCATTATCCTTGGAAGTTTCTACCTCAAATTGAACTACTGATCTGACCATATTGCAAATATACTAAGGTCAGAATGTTGCCACTGACTTCATAATTAATAAACCACTAGTAATAAGGACAAATATCTTTTAGGACATGAAAAACAGAAATCCAAGCTTTTTGAATAGTGACCCAAAAAAGCAAATCTTACTATCATTGAAACTGGAGGCAAATCAGCTCTAGAGGTTAGCCAGACAAAGGTTGCAATAGGTGAAGTAGGTGAACTCTGTTAAAAAAAAAAAACATTAGGGTACCAAGAGAAACTGACAGAAAAGCTTATTCAAAAGACTATATGAAACACACAGAAGGCTTTCGTACTGAGCATTAGACTAGAACTTTAATTACAAATGAGATATAGGAAAAATAAAGCAGAAATTCTCATTATTTTCACTGCTTATTTTAGCTTTGGGGCTTGCTTGTGCACAAATGTCATAGGAGTTGTTGGCTCACTGCAAGTATTAGGCCATGGTTTTGTCCAGATATTTCATGGAATTTTTACTGTACTGTAGTTATTCTGTATTTTTACAAGGACTTCAATAAAATAAATATGTCATGTTTAGTAGTGGTTTCCCAGTGTGGCACACATAAAAATACTCACTACTGCCACATCCCACAAATTTTATAATGTCTAATTCCTTATCAGAAACATCTGTTAGATACTTTAACTAGGTTGGTTTCTATTGATCTTTTTTTTTTCTAATTATGCCTTCCTTACAAGCTGGATGACCACATCAGTAATTTGACTTCAAGTGGAAGGAATTTGGAAAGTACTGTGACCAGTTGCAAGATGCAAAAATGCTTTCAATTATTCTTTTGCAGTCCCTTGAGATACTGACTGCTATCCAACAGCTCTTAAAACTGTATATATTCGTTTGTTAGTTTAAGGACACCACATGAAAGATAATTTGAGATGCCCCATATATATCTGGTAAAATTAATCAGGTTATTTCCTCGTGCAATTTCAAATAATATTTATATACCTTGTCTTTAGGGCAGTGTGAGGCTCAGATACATCCTAAAAGAAGAGACCCAGCACTTGCCATGTATGAGGCAAAGTTACTGTATTAAGCACACAAGATTTTTTGTTGGTTTACTTAATCTGGGCATTTCAGTCAGCAACAGAACCTGGGATTTGTCCACAAGTTACAGCTGAATAGCAATCATTGTTGCTAGTCTTACCAGGGCTCCCATTTGCCAAAGCAAATCAATAGTTATCAGCAGAAGGACAGAAATGATGTAACAGAGGTAGGTAGATAGAGATTCTTGATTGCCATTAATGATGTTCTGGTGACAAAAAAAAACTACTTTGAAAATTTTGAGTATCTAATTCTTGATTTGAAACTGGGAACAACAAACAGCTGTGGATTAATTTAATTTTTAACATTTAATATGACACATGTACTAAAGTGAAAGCAATGAATATTTTTGACTACTCTATGCAAACATGACTTTAGGCCATTTAAGAATAAGTGAGCCACACCACACTTATTAAAGGTATATATTTAATAGATTTCAGAGAAAACAGATTTAGCTGATGATAATTAAATGTTATATTTATATCAATTGTTATATTGTATATATTGTTGATATTAAAATATGTTATATTTTTATATCAATTGCTCCCTGGTCTTTTGTTTTAAATTGCTATTTAATCATCACATCTCTAAAAGAGGATAAAAGAAGTTGTGCTGATGATTGTGTACAAACAGAAAAGGAGAGGAATTGCTACTATACTGCATTCATTGCCTAGCTAACTTGTAAATATTCCCTCTTCCCTATGTTTTTGTCTTTAAACTTCTGAACAATACTGAGTTTTACCTTAAGCATTGTGCTTTGAGAAGGCTGGTAAACAGTCTAAATATTTGAAAAGTCAGGCCCTACTTTTATCTCTGAGGACCAACACTCATACAGCACATACATAATGACAAGAGGCTTTTCAAACTTTTGGCCAATTCTTCAGGCACCGTGCTTAATCAGGTAAGCCTCTTTGTATCTGAACTACAAATGCTTATTAGCATTTAGGCAACTGAGTCTTTCCACTGAACAAAAAAGAGAAGACACAAATAATTTTAGTGTGTAAATTATGACTGTTTATACTACTTAAAGTTGTGATTCATAATTAGTTTGCAAATAAAACCAAAATTGAGAATCTGTACCAAATAGTTAGACACACATTCTGTACTAATTAGCTGTCCATACATCCAGAAGTTGTGGATGTCCATGACTGCAAATGTTCAAAGACAGTTTGGATGGGATTTTAATTACCTCATCTAATGGAAGGTGTCCCTGCCTATGGCAGGGGGGTTAGATTAGGCAATTATTAAAGGTCCTTTTCAGCTCCAACTCTTCTGTGATTCTATGGTGATTCATCTGCTTTAGAGGTAATGCACATATTTCCAAAAACTGTGGAATTGCAGCATAATTTAAAAATATATTTCGTTTAAAAAACCAAACAAATGAGCAAAAAACAGTGATGATGAATGTGCTAGAATAATGCAAATAATATCACTGTCTTGAATATTTTTGACAGTTTTCTTCCCTCGCTTACTTAAGATGCAGCTAGAATTCAAGTACTCTATAAAAAGCTTATGGTATAGCAACAGACCATGCCCTGATAGTGGTCACTAAAGAGTAGAAAAAAGCATAGGCACTGTCCATCCCCCAGGAAGATCTCCTGCAGCACACTCATGCAGTTTCTCATAGTCTTTACCTTTGGGACTCAACAAGTCTGTAATTTTTGAACTCCTCTAGCACGTTAGTGCCACACTATCCCTCAACAGTAAATTACATAGCTTGATAACTGCTTGCGCAAAATATTCTTCCTTAGTTTGTTTAAATTATCTACCTCCTAGCTTTATCTGATGACCCACACATCTTTCATTGGCACTGAAAGTCCTTCCCTTTTAACCATTCCCATCCTTTTCATGATCTGTCAAACTCTCTATCACATTCCCTTCTCAACCATATTTTCCAGGCTACATGCTTAGTCAACATAATGTCTTTTTGTTCTAGAAGCATGACCACCCTTCTGTATTGCTTTTCTTTTATCTTATCAAATCTTAATATGCCCTTTAGAGGTAAGGCGTGGAGAGAAGGGAATATAGATGTGCATACAGTACTCTAATTATAAATTGCACTGAGTCCTTACAGCATAACCTAGTTTTCTGGTTTGCTCTCTACTCCTTTTCTAATAATTTTTACTGCATAACCTTTTTTGCATAAGCACTAGCAAGTTTTAGTTTCCACCCATTCCCATTGTGAACTCTAATATATAACAATAGCTTGGTGTGACTACAAGGCAATCTACACACTATTTAAACATCTATGTTAATCCTTCTTCCCTAAACACATATATGCATACATGTACTTAGAAATCCAAGTAATACATGACTGTAAAATAAAGATGCATAAATTATCACTTACATGGACTCTAAATATATGAAAATACTGTCTTGTCATGTTCCTGGTAGTGCCATTGCATTTCATTGTAGTCTATAAGCAAGTATTTTCCTATGCCTTTAAATTAATGCATTTTTGTTCCCATTTGCATATGGCTCACAGAGGCAACTAAAAACCTGACATCCCAACTGAAACCCTTCCCATTGTCAGAGTTTTAACAAAACTTATTCCCCCCTAGATTCCTTCAGTTGTGCTCAAAGGCAAGTTCCAATGTTTCCTTTTCTTTTTATTAAAATACTGGCATGGTCTTTTGCTATACCCAGTTTTCGTTTTAGGAAATTAATATTTTGAGACTCATAGGTCCCTGATGGAATCAATTGAAATTCGCCACTTTATAACATATAATTCAGACACTTGAAAATAATGTCTCAAAGAAGCTCATTTTTATGGAGAGTTTACAGTTTCCTCTTGAGCTTGTTAAGTTAGAGTTTCCTTTTCTTCTTCATGCTGCAGTATTTGAACTGGGACACAAAAACTTTTTGTTTATCTGTAGGTTGCCAGCTAAGTACTTACTCAGGAACAGAAGACAACACACTTTTTAATGCATGACCCAAGGGGCCAATTCTCATTAAAGCAAACCACATCATACATCTCTGTGTAACTGGGGCAGAAATCTACTTTTTTACTGTGTGCACCTTTACCAAGATTGAGTGTTTGAACAAGCTGGAAACATGTTACAGATGAAAACTGATGTGCAGTACAGCTATTCAGATGAAAAGACCCTGGCCAAGTCTGAGAACTAAGCAGGTCATATTTGCTCTCAGTCAGATTATTTGGAAGAATAGGTGTTTTTCACAATGCAACAGGTTATAGCTTCCCTAAAATAAAAGGGATGTGCTCCTCCAGAAGAGGTGATAACAGATGCTGATTTCTAAGCAATGTTTTCTATCTCTGTGAGCAGTATGTTTCCATGGGAATTGCTGTTTTCTTTTGTAGCACCTATTTGCTCTGGGTTTTGCAAAATGTTTGTTTTGCAGTATTTTTGAAGCCATTTGTGGTTGGTAAAATCATTATCCCTTCTCCACACATACTATCCTTTTCCTGATTTTTATTATTTCTGCAGAGGTCTCATCATTTTTTAGTGTTCAAATAGCTTAAACATTAAAATTTTATCTTTATTTGTAACCTATGACAAGTTTGTTCAGATTTCTTCTTGCCAAGAATAATAACTTACTATTCACAATT
The DNA here is from genome assembly GCF_012460135.2 of Molothrus ater. Classification (NCBI taxonomy): domain Eukaryota; kingdom Metazoa; phylum Chordata; class Aves; order Passeriformes; family Icteridae; genus Molothrus; species Molothrus ater. The sequence goes on from NC_050511.2 coordinate 53,264,539, forward strand.
AAGGACCAAAAGAAAGATGGCTGCTTTGCACGAGATTACTTTTGAGCAAGCCACATTGTACTTTTTATACTGGAAGATAATACTGGATACTTTCAAAAGATGAAAAAAAATTTTAGAACTCTAACATCTTCAGGTCAGATGCCATACACCCATATTTTGGCAGTATTTGCTATGAGTTTTTAATATTTTGTGTTGGATTTTCATCCAGACTTATTTTAATTTTGGAATTTTCTTATTTTTCTATTGAGATCTGAAGACAGCTCAACAGCCAACACCTCTCTTTATGTCAGCTGGCTTGGGTAGAGATCTGTGTTGCTCTCAGCTTAGTTTGTTTTGCAAAATTTTTAGTTTTCAGTTTTACATACCTCGGGTAGTAATGTACTTCTGACATCTGTACATATCTATGACTAAACAGACAGAGTCAAGACAGTGTAATATGCAGACCTACTCTACTACACAAACTGTTTTCTGTCATCAAGTTCTGTCATCAAGTACTCCTCAAAACAGCTTTCTCTAGGTCTGTACTCACAGACACAGAATTGTCCCAGTCACCAAAAATGGTAAAAATGTGACTTTATGGAGGAAAAAAAAAGAAAAAATGGTGACCCAGATGCAAATCTTTCTTGCTTCTTCTGTATCTCATCACTGCATCATAGGTTCATTTAACTAATGCTTAAAACAAGACTGAGAAAAACAAGAGGAAAATATATGATAAATCTTACTGTCAGTGTTATAACAGCTCACATTAAACTCCTGAAAGCAAGAATATAGTCTAAATAAGATGTACTGAGCAAACTGTGAGAATTGTGTCACTTTTCATGCAGTTATTTTCTTTCATCCAGAGCTATGATATGCATTTGAATATTAGGTCAAAGGACTGAAGAATTATTTTTTAATTATTTTTCAGCTTTGATAGCAGAATTTCCTGCTTTTTACAGATCTCTTCTGCAAAAGCAGCTTTTAGCAAGTACAGTTAGTTTCTCTTCAAAACATTTACTATTTTATGTCTCCAAAATAAAGATGTCCCACTCCAGTCCTCATTGATACAAAAAGGCAGCTATTGAGCACATGTACATTGATAAGATATTTTTATCTGCTAATACTGTACTCAAAACATACTCTTCTAGTATGTAATATCTAAGTAGATTTCTGCTTTCCCTGAGTACACTTCTCTGGTTTTGATGAGCAGTCTGAGCTGCATCTTCTGCTTTAGTGCTGTCCTGAGCTGCAGAAGATGCTTATTCTTCTTACTCAGTTGGACTCTTTGTCACTTGCCCATATCTAGATCACACAGACTATGGCCCAAAAAGCAGAAAGTGAAAGAGGCTGAGATTAACAACAGTGAACTCAGGTTTGAAATGTATTTAGCAGGCAGGTAATGGGGAAATGGCACATCCTCAGTTCACTGTTCCACCCAAACCACCCATTGCCTACAAGATGTTTACAGCTCTCCAAAAGACAAGAGAAAAAGACAAAAGTAATCATGAAATATGTTTTTAGAAACCCACCAGCAAGGACATCAGATACCATCTGATGGTATCTGAACAAAATGGAAAAGAAAAAAGAAAAAAAAAAGAAAAAATTCTAAGTAACCATATATATAAATAGACGGTGCATAAGGCAGTCTAGAAGAACCTCTTTCCTCTACACTTACAACACAGTGCTATGAAAAATATTAGCCAATTAGAAATTACTTTGCTATTTTAACTGCAACTTAAAACACTAATGTCAAAGTTCCATTTAGACACCAATAATATTATTCAGCAGTTCTAGTGTATTACACTATCAGATACTGAGAGATCTGAGACAAACTCTCTATCTTCTCCCCAGCTAGGAGACAAGCCTCTGTGTATTCTTCACTTACTTGAAGTCAAGTTAAATTGCGTACATTCTGCCCCTTGTTGAACTTCTCACATTCAAAACCCCAAGTTTTTTTCATTATCTCAATGACAGAGTTGGTCTCTTTAGTTAGATCAGTCACCCACCCATCCCCACCCCACCCCTTTCACGGACAGTTGCAAATATGTTTTACTTCTTGCTGCATTTTAAATTAGAAAACTTTAATGGCTTCCAACAACAGCACAATATAAAGCTAAATAGATGTCTCTCACACTATTTCCTCAGGATGAGTCATCTAAATGACATATACAAGTAAGGGTACTAATGTCCTTCTTGGTGACAATTCAATAAAACAAGCAAATTAGACACTATGGGGTGACTGTAGTGGTATATATTTCCTTTTCCTTTAAGGCATTGTTTAAATTTGATGTGTGTCTCCCCTTTCATTTCATTTCACTAACCTGATTATAATTTTGAGTCCAAAAGTTCAATATTGGGTTGGCATTTGCAGACAGACATATGATCATAAAATTCTGTAATTTAGCTTTATAGGATAGTTATTCCCTCTCAGTGTTTGTACAAAACTATTCTGGTAGGATGAATCTAGAAAAATCTAAGTAAGGAACCAGTGTCAGCTGTAGAAACACATAGATTTGACATAGGCCTTCCACTGCAGTAATCTCACCTTTCTCTAATGATTTGGCTAGATATCTACTGCATCTAATAAGCAGTTAGGTTGAAAAGGTTTTCCTGGGTTTGCCCTGCTTTGAAGTGCTTCCTTTTCACTCATTTCCTCTGTGCATGTGTGCTTGCATGCATGTCCCTGCCAGCTTCTGAGCTGAGCGGCTGATTCTAGTCCAAGTTTGTCCAAATAAGGATGGCAAATACTTCTTTTGGTGACTCACAACTCCCTTCTTCCCTACAGCCCCTTAACTGGACCAATAAAGTGGCTCATGTTGCTGGTTTAGCTCCGAGACAGACCCTCTGTCTGGGATGGTTTAAATGTGCACTGGTTCCCTGAGCTTGTTTAATGCCCCATGCTGTCCCTGCCAGTAGCTGAAGTAGCACAACTACTCTTGAATGAGTAGTAAGGAATTGTACAAAAGAATGGAGGACTATGAATGTCCTAACTTTCTGCCTTGTTAATGAAATCAGGCAGCTGGGTACAGAAGATACAGACCCTTTTAATGTTCTGAACAAAGGAAACAACTCCACATGTGAACACTTCTCATTGGACATGAGAAGTAAAGAAACCGACTCTGTTTCTCAGCCTAGGTATTAATATCGGGTTTTACCTATTCTGAGTTTCAGCACTCAAATTGTTGTTAGCCTGTTAGGACACTCTTTCAGGTGCATTGCAACTAGAAAACTGAACCTGAAGTGGCTTGATGAATGGGCTGGAAAGGATGATAACAGTCTCCTGGAAAATTAAACAAATAATAATTGTTTCTTTATACCTGCTCAGGAGTTCTGCTGAAAGTTTTCTCAAATACAGAATCATGTGGAACATGAGATCCAAGTGAGATTCTCTGTTGTCACCTCAGACTGGCAATGAATTGGTAAAGACTGGCAAACAGAGCAGCAGTCAAGTGGTAAAGACTGACAAACAGAGCTTACACTTAACATATTTCTTGCAAACACTGAGAATTTCCATGCACTGGATGCTTCCTTCCTAGGTCTTGCATGTATTCTCAGCCATGTAGAGAGGAAGCTAGAAAGAACCAACAGTGGAGCTCGATCCTGCATCACCTGACTTCCAAGGATAAGTATAGCCTTGCTTAATTTCTGCAGTTCTAAGGGATGGGTTTTGCCATGGCTGTTACGCATTCTTTAGCAGCTGAAACACCGAGTGCATGTGTCTGGTCAAAACATGAATGCCCAAGTCTGAATTTACATTTCATAAGCAAAAAGGCTTTCTGGATTTCCTTTTCTTTACAGATACAAATGAGACACAAAGAATGCTGAGAAAGAGAGCTTAGAAACAAATGATGAAAAGACCCTCGAACCTCTACTACTGCAAGAGCACTAAACACACTTCTGAATCAGGCTGACAGCTGCCAGAATCTTGGAGGTGGCACTGGAGCTCTGGGTGTTTGATTCTTCCCATGCTGAAGCAGACAGAACTGAGTGCACACTTCTGAAGAGCAGAAATACAGAGAACAACTGAACCAAATTACTAGATTTTTCACCCATTAGGAATACCTTGCAAGACTGCACATTTATTCCATCACAAATAAACAGATTCCAAAGGATAAAGTGATTTTAAGTTTCTCAGGCCATGCTGTTTATGGGGAGCCACTGGTTAGCAAATGCCAATCTTGTTAAGGTTATCTTGTTAATCTTGTTAACTTCCAAGGAAGTTAATAGGAGATTCCAACATTCCTACCAAAACATAGCAAAGGAAAGTTTCTTGTTTGTGTCAAAAAAGGTGACACAACAAAGGAATCTTTTTTCAAAGGTGTATATTTAGGGGAAGAACAATAAGGCAGTGCCTTTTTGTTAGGGGAAGAACAATAGGGCAGTGTCATTGCCACTGTAATTGTGAAGCAATCAGGTTTGAGAGAAAAGGTTCAGATGAAGAGAAGCCACACATAGCTGTTGGATGAAACTTTCCAATTCACTCAAAATTGCTTTCAAAAGTCTCTTGATGATACAGAGTACATCTGTAAATCAACATTGAGCTGATTAATAATAACCACTATGCTCTATAGTTGCATAATTCTCCCATCTGACTTTTTTTTATCTTTTTGTTTGTTTTGCGATGAAGGAAGCTTACCATGACATGCAGCATATGAAATGAGTTTTTAGATTGCAGTATATACATCAGTCCAGAGTGGTAGAAGCTTGAAACACACCCAGGCTGGAGATTCAGTGGATGGCAGGCTCTATGAATGACCACTGAATGTGTTACCCAAGGGAAAATAAAGTTGGGAACCCCTAGTTTACAGTGTGCTAATGCCATCAGGCTATGTGTCTGCAAGACGCATTCTTTTCCATTTCCAAAAGAAAGAAATACAGTGTACAGGTATACCAAATAAATTGCTGTTTAGCAGCTGTAGCAGCTGTTTATCCACCACACTGTGGCAGGCACCAGATAGTTTCCAATAGGTTACCCCATAGTGATAAATAGAAAAACTTCCTTGTTTTTATCATTAAGTAACGAAGAATCTGCATCGCAGGGTTTGACAGGACATAAGTTCACACACTGTGTATCCCACTTTAATTTGTGATGTTGACCGTAAGTTTGGATAGGGCAACAGAAGTTAAGGTTTTATTTTTCCCCTATTAGAATGAGTCTGAAATATTTACAGAGTCAGGGGAGATCTTGATTTCTGGTAAACTATTCAGCATACCTCTAATTGCATTCAATTTTAGTATCAGATCAGCTCACAAAGGAACACTGCCCTTTGATTTAGCAAAATGCATGTTGGTAGATGGCCAGAATTTGAATTTCGTGAGATATCATTAGTTATCCTCAGAAGTGCTGTCTTTGTGCTACTCTGAGGTCTGAATATTTAGATGAATTAGAAGGAGATCTCAATTTGCCAAAAGGCTATGCAGCTGGAGTGTGAGATTTGTTCATCATTGCCGAGACAGAGCAGAGCATGGCTCTTTGTATAGTAACATGAGGTTTCAATGAGATATACAGAGTTTGGTGATAACATTTTCTAAAATGGATGCTATCAGCTAAACTTGTGACAAAAAAGCAACTGATGGCAACTTCCAGATATTATATGGGCTGTCTTGAGTCTATCATCATTAGACTTATCGACCATAAGCATTTTGATTGGAAGCAGGGATGTGCACACACTTGACTCACAGTGCACTGTATATGTTAGGCTTGCGTTATGGTTGCTGTCTGTGACATCCAGTCAGGCTTTGACTTTGCTCAGGAGACAGACAACTGGAATTTTCCAGTGCCTTCTGTGTACTAGGCCTGTACAAATAGAAGATTACAACTATAGATGAATCAGCCAGTCTTCCTGACCCCCAAGTATCCCTGAAAGAATAGATCTCAGGCAGATTGTAACAGGAGAACAGATCATCAGACTTTCTCAAAAGTCTGCATATTCATATAGTAATACCATGGGACACAGCTGCCCAGGGTCTGTAGGCTCAGGAGGCAGACAGGCAGTACAGAATATTCAGTATTTGTTATACTCAAGCACAGAGACTGGAAAAAGTAGTTACTGAAGTGGACAGCTGAAAAGTTATGGGCAGATAGATTATGTTCTGTTTGTGGAGGTGGGAAACAGCAAGTGTCTGTTTATGCCAGGCATGTTAAGAACACAGAGCCCAGACCAAGGAGATCACTCAAGCAAATGATAGCTCTGCAGTGCAAAATCTGTGAGAGATGAGAAGCAAACTTTCTAACCCTGGAATCATGCAAACATTCAACCAACTGATGAGAAAAGTCAAGGTCTCAGAGATCTGAAGTCACGGGCTGGACTTCTCTTGAATCTGCCAAATCATGCTTCCCCACTACTCAGCGCCTGTTGTGGGACTAGCACAAGTGTCATTTATCTGAATCATAATAATTCAGCTGAAATCTTATTCTCAAAGGGAAACTGTAACAAAGGAATTATGTTTGAGCACACAGCTGCACTGGCAGAACATTACTTCAAATGCTATGCTTCAACTCGCAGTTCTTATTTGTGTTTTAAAATCTATGTGCCCTGACCTATGGTCAGGTGAGAATAGTCTTCAGGCCTGACCTCTGCTCTTGACATGAGTAAAGTTTTGGCAAAGGCAAAGCTTACTCTGTAAAGGCTGGCCTGGCAGATCCAGAAGTGTCATACCTTCTATTCCATTCTTCCTTGGTTTACAGAAGAATCTCCCAAATAATTTCTTGACAGCTGCAGTCTGTGATTATGTTGTGAATACTACTGGTAAATACACAAAATATACAGTCCTCTATATGAAACCTAATCACACTAAGTCCTTAGTAAAGCAATCTTTTATTGGAAGGTTATTCAGCAAAATTTATTACTGGCATTCAAACATTCTCATCACTATTACTACAGTTTCAAATTATTTTCTACAAATAGCCACAGAATTGACACCATTTACAAGATATGTAGATTTGTATTCCTTGGTACTTTTAAGACTAACTGGTTTTTATCATTTCAGATTTTAATTTGAGAATGAACTTTGATTACAGTGATGTTCATTACAATAAATGGCCTTCACATATGCATTTATTCTACAGTTTTCTGTCTTAAGTTTCTGAAACAGTGCCAAGACATTTCACTAATAACACCTATAGTACTGATTTTTAAAAATGGGGGGGTTTTGTCCTTTTTGCACTCAAGGCAAATGAAACAGAGAAAACACACCCAAACGAATCATCATCCTGAAGTAACTGCTTTGTTGAAACCATTGCTTCATCTTCTTAAACTTCATGTTCTCTCATTTCCACATATACAATCTTCATTTCTTTCTCATGCTGTGGTAAATTACTTATGGACTTCACATATCATGGGACATCTAACCATATTTTGAGCTAACAGATATTCAGTTTTTTCCACACAGTGGCTCTTAAAATACAGAAAGATAAAGTGGGTGTGACTAGAACAGAAGACATTAATAAATACCCCAACATCTTCTGCAGTTGCTAATGACCAAGTGGCATGCAGACTGTAAATAATATAAGCTCCCCATTTTTCTCCAAATGTCAGTATGTTGCTGACATTGGAGAAGGTCAGAACTTCCCCTTTCAGTTTGATTTTCTTTAGAAAGACAGAGAAAGTCAAACATCCTTCTTTCCTGTACTGTGCAGAGTTGGAAGCATGAAATAAACTCCTTCAGTATGAATAATACTTTTGTCTAGTGAATTTTAAGTTACATTTCCAAATTTAAAAAGATGCATTGAGTTAGCTTCCTGCAATGCAAGTCTGACTTCTTAAGCAGTTCTCTTGTTCTGTTTTTATCTTGCACTTGTTACTTCTTAGGCTGCTCCACAGAAAATAACCTAACAGTACTGATTTCAGAAAGTTGTATGATAGGCAAGTTGCTGACATTAATGTTTAGCCAAAGGAAAGATGTTTGGTATTTATTAAGACCTTTTTAACATCCTAATACTGAATATTTTTTTAATATTTACATGAATCCAAAGTCAAATGGCTTCTTTTGGATTTTGTAGTTTGTTTTGGTTTGTTGGTTTTTTGGTTGGTTTTCTTCCTTTACCGACATCAGCTGCAATGAGTACATCTGTCTATTATATTCCACAACAGTAAGTAAGTGATTTTGTCCACATGCTCCCAGGAACTTGGGTCAGACAAGATAACCCATTGGGCCTAGAGGCAAATCAAGGCAGAAAAGTCCCTCAGAATGTCACCAAGCAGTGTTCAGACAAAGGGTTATAGGGATGCTTTGTATTGTGAACCTCTCTCATTATAGAATGGAAAATTTAAATACCACTCAGTATTGTCCCTGAGCAGCTCACTGTAATAACTATGGAATTGACCCAGAAGAACATGGATGTCCTGAAATCATAAGTGATATAGAGGAATCAGAAGAAGTTAATGATAGTCTTCATAAACAAAACTTCAGTGAGGTTGATAAAACATCAAGCTCAAGAACCTGACAGTTTTAAGACCTGGAGTATTTATCTAACTTACTCATGGATGACATTTATTTAGAGAAAAGCAATGCTGTGACAATCAGTCAAGACAATTACTTGGGAACTAGCCAGAAAAATTGAATTTCTGAGATTAAATCTGCATGTACAGAAGTTTGTGATGCAGCAGTATGGCACCATTCCACCCCACACATTATTTTTTGTTCTATGCAGTGTATTTGAAGCCTATTTGCCCCAGATGAGCCACACAGCCGGAATTCTGTGTGAGAAGGGACATCTGTCTTTGTGGTGAGTTCCCACATTCAGGTTTTGTGAGTTTAGTTGCTATACCTTCACTGTCCATGTAGGACAAGCTGAACGGGATCCTGATGATTCAAATCAAATGTTTTTTTAGTGCTTAAGTACTGCCATCCACATGGCTCATGGTAGGTCAGTGAGAAATAGCCCTTTGGAACAAGACACCTACCAGCAGGTGGAAAGCCTTTGGTTTACTTACAAGAACCCAGCTATTATCCTGCCAAAACCCAGTGCATTTCTAGCCCTGCCACTCAGCAGACAAATGTCGATAGGCATATTACTCAGAATTGGCTAGTACTCGATTAACGCACAAGGTAATAGCAGTCCTGACAAAATTAAACTGCCATTCACGAATTTTAATTTTCAAAGCTGTTCTTTAAAAAAACAGCCATTAGCACAACAATAAAATGTGAGGGTTCCCCACACACTGCTCAGCACTAACAAAGCCCCCACAAAGCTCTCCAGGCTCCCAGCTGACCTGGTGGGACTGCATTGTCTGGGCAGCCACTGCAGCAGCCCACTGGCACTAGAGTGGCACGCACACACATTTAATAACCAGCAAATGTCCCCAGCCTTTTCAGTGAACATTACTGTGCCTTCAGTGTGCTGAAGAAACTATTTACTTACTGTAAAATGTTCTTCTGTATATAACCTGCCTACCACCAGTGGCAGAGAAAAAAGGAGAGAGATCAGAAAGATTACGTGGGAGAAACTGCAAACAGCAGGAAGAAACTGCAAACAAAGATTGAAAATATCTTATTATTCCGTATTTCTGAGCAATGCTTGAAATTTTTCCTACACTTCCGGGAACCACAGGCTGTCATCACACATATGTCTGTGGAAAGTTGATTCTCTGTACAAATATGGCACAACATTCATGTTTAGTGTACAATTCCAGTGCTCTGACCATTTGATGCCTGCAGATGTCATAGTGTTTCCCCAGTTGCTAACACAGCTGCAAGGCAGTCAAGATCCTGTGTTCGCCTTTTGTGATCTCCTTTAAGACTGCAGAACTTCCTTCTCAGAGCAGGTATTGAATTCTTTCTGTTGTTTTGTTTTGTTATTCTTCCTTAAAGGAAAAGTCAGCAATTGAAGGACTTTGTTACTAATTCATTAACCAGCAAAATTACCTGCTTTTCAGGCAGCAGATTCTGGCTGTTTGGTGACAATGACTGAAGTAGCCGTCTCTCTATACCGAGGAAGCTCTGGCATTTTCTTTCGTCTTCCCCCCGAGAGGTGTGAGGGACTGCACTGCCCCAGCCCCTGCCCCTCAGTCTCCCCTGCACCAGCTTTCCTCACTATCCCCAGCCAAGTACATCAATGCAGTCTGGGAAACAGGACCAGAATCCCATTAAAGACCTTCAGAACATGGCATGACCCTCCCCTTGGCTCCTCTGGCCCCTCTGCTCTCTACCCCATAGGGAAGACCAGGGCCAGGTATGCCTTCCTCAGCCTGGCTGGATTTCCTGGCACCCAGAGGAAGATCTCAGTGTGGTTTTGATTCCTCCTCTGGGTTTTAAAAAAAGTATAGCTCAAATACTCTGATACATTAATTCATTCATATGTCTTTGCTACCAAGAAGATAATTTATGAGCACTTTGATTTTGTTAGCTAAAAGCTAATGGCAGTGTCATCTTATCTATCCAAATTCAGTCTTCCAGGGAATCCTAAAGGAGTGTGCCAAGATGCTAAGGTTATGGCTTTTCTCCAGAGGAAGAAAACCTCTGCTGACTGCCGTGTCAGCACCAGAGGGTTCACAAAGTGGGGCATGGCTGCTGGGCCAGGCAGAGGAAAGCCCCCCTGCTCCCCAGGTCTCACAGGGAGGCAACTGAAAAAAGGCAATGACTGTCTTAACAATCATCCTCACTCAGGGACACCCCAGTGAAAGTGGAAAGCAGCAGGAAAACACATCACTACTGCAGCTTTTAGGGGATCATATGTTACAGAGAGGCAAAGGAAGAAAAGGTTTGCAATTATTGTCAGCTTGTTACCCTTGGCACTTGTGTCAACTGAAGGCAACTCTCAGACGTGGTGTGACAAAGCTGTTGGAATGTTAGCACACTTCAGTGGTTTCCTTTTTAAACCTATTGCTTTGTGGCAATCAGCCTGGACATAATTAATTGCACCAGCTGCAGTACACTCCTCAGCAAGGGAAGCTGCTCGCAGCAGGTCACCTGCCAGGCCCCTGGCGCGGGGCTGCTCTGCTGCAAGCTGCAGTGCCCCAACGCCAGCCTGCTCTGCTGCAAGCTGCAGTGCCCCAACGCCAGCCTGCTCCCAGCTCCTCGCTTCCCACCCCCGACTGCAGCAGTCGGCGGGGCTGTCTGTGCTGCTGAGCAGTGTGGTGATAGCAATCACATTGCTCTGCCAAGGGTTTGTGCTATCACATCTCCCAAGCCAACAGCTCTGCAGCCCCCTTCACTTTTTGTCTCAGAGGCTATGTGATAAAAAAAACTCCTCAAGGTTACATAGTTCACTGGTGACAGAGTCAGAGAAATAAATTAGGTTTTGCAATTGCTGGCCATGCTGGCCTCCAGTTCTCCTTCAGAGAAGAGGTAACAGCCCCTGGAGGTGGAGAAAAGCCCACAGGGAAAGGCCAGCAGCAGTTCAGCTGATAATACAGCAGAGAAGCAGCAAAACACAGGTCTGCATGGACTGTAAGGCAGGCATCAGCAAGCATTGCCCTCATCACTTGCAAATACCCCATTACTCTGTTAGATCTCAAAGCACAAGAATTTTGTATGAATGAGAGTCCATCTTCTAGTAAAGTTTGGAGAAAAGCAATCCCATCCTCTTTTCAAAGGAAAAGGGAAAGCAGCTTTATCTAAATGCAAATATTTGGTGATTCAAGTTCAACCTCTACTCATAAACTCTTCATATATACCTTTTCATAATGGAACCAAGATTAATCTTTTGTAGTTTATTCTGCAAGACAAATTAAGAACATTTTAATAACTAATAAATACCAGCCATTCTTAACACCAGCATGAAAATGTGAACACATTCAGACATAAGTCTGCTGTTAATACAATCTGTGAATAAACCCTGCTACAACAGTATTTTCCTAGATTCACATCTTCTCTTAATCCTCTGTAGCTCTGCAGAGTTGACTGAGATGATCTGTGAGCCAAATAAATGTGTTACATTACATTACAAAAGCTGTTAACATCCAGAGTATCATTTACAAAATGTTTTTTTATTTTTTGCTTTTTGTTTGTCTGACACTAAAATAGCACAGTGACATTACAGCTAAAATATTGTATCATATACAGTACATATATGCACTACTGTATTTTCTGTGTGTCTGTAATGTACAGTGTATATGTATTATACATGCAGTACTTTTGGTACATTAAATGGTTTTCAACCTAACTGTACACTGAGAAATATTCCATAGTAACATACATGACCTTGCCTTTCAAAGCTAAGGGTCATGCCTCAGTTGCACTCACTCTGGTAATTCAGCCCTAATTAACTCACTAGGAGATTCTCAGCCAAGTTCAGAATGCTTAAAAAAATGTACCATGGGCACTCTAATTAATTTCAATAATACAGATTTAAAAATTATTCCCTTCCAGGTGTACATTTATCATCTTTGTGAGATTTCATTAAAAACTTTGTCTTGGCCACTCACTTCATAAACAATGAAAATGAAACTAGATTAAATCTCACAGGCTAAAACGAATTTTTCAGATCAATGATGTGCCTTAGAAAATTTAGCATCTTTTCTACAGATTACTAAAAATATATACAAGAGACAATTTACTACATAAGAGAGGTAATAATTATAAAAAAATTAATGACAGTTTCTCTAAAACTTTCATCTCTGAAAAATATAGTACTTGGTACCTTGCATGAATGCCTGTTATTTATGTTTCCTGTGTGATGATGAAAAAAGTGTCTTTTTATTTGGTGTATAGTTTTCTTTGACTTTACTATGCACTGCTTAATATTCAAGGAATTTTTCAGTCATATACAGTACATGTTGTACTGCTGTTGTGATATAAGATGCACCTTCAACACAGCTGACACTAGAAATTGAAGTGGCAACCTTTATCATTCAAAGACTCCCTTTATGTGTCTCTACAGCTTGAACTATGGAAACAAGCTTCTCAATGAGTAGATTCATATTAGAGATACATCAAGCTCATGCCCAACAAATTAGGTAAATACAATGTTAGGAAATTTAAACTGGTAAGAGCTTGTGTTATAGCACATTCATATTTCTTCACGCATTGCCAAGCAACTAGCAATACCAATGAGAACTGATGAGAGACAATCCACTGTATCCTGTGCAACAGAGCCTCTAGCTCCTTTGAGCTCCTGTCAATTTGTCTTCCCTTATGGTCCTAAAAAATAACCTTTGACTGTGTGGTAATTCTGACAAGCTGAAAGAAAAGGGTGCAATTTTTCCACAAACATTCAGTGCCTTCTTGTCAATTAATCTAATCAAACTGAGAAACAGTAATATGTCTACAAGGAGTAGGAGGAAGGAGGCCTGAGCCCAGGGAGGGAGGGAGGCGTGAGCCCAGGGATTTTGGCGACAGGTGAAAAGCCCTCAGCAGCATGGCCTAACAAGGCATGCAACACATTGTGGCAGGTAGCTATGCAACTAAATACCTGTCCTGGTTTCAGCTACAGAATTTCTCTCAGTAGCTGTTACAGTGCTTATTTTGGATTCAGAATGAGAATGGTGATGATAACTCACTGATTTGTTTATCCGAAGTCAAGGACTGTTTTTTCCCTTGTCTCATGCTCTGCCAGTGAGGAGGTATGCAAAAAACCCAACAAACTGGGAGGGAGAATAGCTGGACAGGTGACCTGAACTGGCCAAAGGGATATTCCACACCACAAAATGTCATGCCCAGTCCATAAACTGGGGGGAGTCACCCAGAAGCTCATCCAGTCTGGGTCCAGGAGTGGCTTCTGGCATCTGTCAGTGGGCAGTGAGCAATTGCATTGTGCACTTGGTTTTTTCCATTATTATTGTAATTATTATAATCCCCTATTATTTTATTTTATTTATTAAATTGTTCTTTTCTCAACATACAAGTTTTACGTTGATTCTCCTTCCTATTCCACTGGGGTGGTGCAGAAGAAATGGGGGAACTTGAGGAGTGGCTGCGTGGTGTTTATTTTCCAGCTGGGCTTAAAACAACAGCAATACTTAAAGGGAGTCTGCCCAGCTACTAACCTGAAAAGCCTGTTTTTGTAGTGAGACACAAAAGACACAGAAAGGACGGGCACTTGTAATATCGCTATCAGCAAAATGTCCCTGGCCATATAGAATCATAATGAAGGACAATTGAACCTCAGGGAGCGTGAAATACCCTCCTTCACTCCAAAACAATAAAGACTGAAAATGGGCATGAGAAAGAGAAAAAAAAAATTAAAATACATGTGAAATCCACTGCACTGAAAACCAGCAAATAAAGCTTTCTGGTGCATTAAAAGTATCTTCTGGTTGTGTGGTGCTGTTGGCAGTACCTCATTACAAGCAGAATAAAGAAACTTTTGGTCCTTGAGAAAATAGGTTATTGCCATTATCCTTGCTCCCTCTTCCAGGGCTTTTTTTTTTTTTTTTAATGCATCAACTGATGACTGTAGCAGACATCCTGCAGCTGAATATAGCCTCACTGGCTGGAATAAACCCATTTTTATAATGACAGTACAACTCAGAAGTTAAGAACAACTCCCACTGCAGAATGACTGTTACTGGACCTTTGGCTTCAACTTTGTTCCTAAGGAAAATTTCTTTAAAAAGGTCTAAGAAAAAAAAATTATTTCATATTTCATGTGCTTACATTTCCAGAACTTTAATACTCGCAGCCTGATTTAGACCTAAAGGGAAGCAAGTCACCTAATCAGCACCATCATTTTCTAAAACGTTCTTTAAGATGTTTTTTATAAGTTTCCTATACCTGTGCTTAATCCCAGTATTTCAGTTTAAATAGGCATGATCACCAGTTGTTCAACGAGAGGCAAATTCCATTCCCAAGGCACAGAACACATTTTCTTCAATTTTCTCTCTTTTCTACTTCACCAGCTCTAGTGATTTTACAAATGGTCCTCGGTTTTGTTCTTTTGGGCAAGAAAAGTGAGTGTTAAAAATACCTTTTTGTTGGTTTATCTCTTCAAGGGGTTAGAATAGTGGAGCGGATTCTCCTTGATACCAGCTTGAATAAATAAATGGACTCAAGTGCCCTCTTGTGTTCTCTGCCTAAAGCTTTGAGAGGCTTAAGAAAATATATAACATTTCAATTGCGAATACCAAAAAATTGAGGAAATATCCTTAAGAAAATATTTAATAGCATATAGCTCTTAAAACATGAAAGAGGTATTCAGATTTTTTTTTTTGCCTAGTCTTTCTTGCAAGCACTATCTCATTTCACAGCATGAAAATTATGCTGAAATATTTCTAGTCTTTGTTGATCCTTTGTCCTGTACTGTACTGCCTCAGCACTGCTGCATACACATCTAAGTTACAGCATAATCAAGAAAGCAGAACAGAGTTACAAAAATAAACACTCATAAAACAGTCCAAAATGTGACATTTGGCTTTAGTCCATTTCCTAAAGTAACATCTTTTAAAATGGCAATAAAGCAAGGTTTTATGCCAAAAATCCTTCAAGTAGCAAATATTTAGTATTAAACTGGTGTCCTTTTTGTCAGGTGAAGGGGATTACTTGTGTTAAGACGGGCCTTTTTATCAAGACCAAGGGACAGGCCTGAAATGTTTTTGTGGTTGTCTTATGTTTCACACTAGGATATGCATGTTATATGCAAATGTTAATGTTTATATACAGTTTTAGTGTCCTTTTCTTGGGAGAAACAACGTGAATGATAGCAACAAATTTATCGTTTATTTGTGAAGAAGGAAAATACCTAAAAAATGAATTCACTTTGGAAGAATCAATGAGAGTTTGAATGTAATAGTTTGCAAAGTAGACTCTCAAACTTTCATGTGTCTTTTACTAGGCATATTCCCGGCACATTTAGCTTGTTGAGAAGTGTTGTGGTTTAGGAATGGTGTTCTCCAATTTCATGCTCCCACTACAACCATGCTGCCACCCACTTCCTCCCCCTCTCCCTTCTCCTCCCTCTGCGGGTGACTGGGGAGGAGAAATGGAGGCACAAAAGTTGAAGATCACAGGTTGAGATAACAATTTACTGGAATCAGCAATGAGACAACAACACAAATGGCAACAGCAACAATATTAATAACAAAAGCGTTAAACAAAAGAGAAAGTGATTCACATACAAAATTCTCAGTTTAGAGCCTGCCTGCCTCACCCTCCTGGCATGAACCCATTCTCTTCAAAATACATTCCCTTTTCCCTGCCTCTGACAATGATGTGAGGTGGTAAAGAATGAACCTCTGGGTTCTGGCCATTCCCTCTCGTGACTACTGCAAAAATTAAGATGGTCTTGGCCAAAACGAGGACAATGAAATAAAAATCAAAAGCAGTATACGACATCCATGAAGTAAATTCAGATAACTGCAGCAGGACAGGTGATACCTGCCTCCTGTCCTGGGCTGGCAGAGACATCAGGCACTGTTCATCACCTGGGTTTTCAGCTCACAGCACAGCATTCCTGTTCAATTACTGCTTTGCTCTGTACCTTCATTTTTGACTGGGAGGTCCTGCAGATATCTCTTTTAATATATAACAGTTGTAATGGAGCAGTTGTTTGGGAAAAGAAGCAGAGGTTCTAGGGTCTTGGAAATTTTGCCTGGAGATGAATTATTCTTTCATTGAAGTGGCTGGCTTACAGTTGCAAAGATTTAAATGTTCATTCTTAGGTTGCACTGCAGTTCTTTTCTTTTTCCCCAGCTATAAAAGCTCATTCTGAAATGAAAGATGTAGTTCTGTTCCATTCCTATTTGATGCCCATCAAATCATAAGTTAAATGGGCCTCTAACCAGAAATATTAATATAAAGCAGACAATGGGATGGAGTTGGACTGGTTTTGGATCTGTCAAAATTCAAAGCCTGATATGCGTGCAGAACTGGGCTGTCTGTGGAGCATTTCTGCTTTATTTCCCACAACTCTGCTATAATTTGTGACATCTATGTTTTAGGCACAATCTAGGGCAGATTCCTCCTTGCCTGAGCTGCTCCACACAGACACACACTGACATGGCCTCTCCTGAGGAGAGTGGAGCAATTTTTTTGGCTGGCAAATCTCCCAGAGGACTCTGAGCTCTGCAACAATCTACATGGGGGTATCTCAAAACCCACAGTCCTGTCCCATCCCCTCCTTCCTCCCTCTCTCCCTCTGCTGTAATGGAATGTATTTTGAAAGCTCTCATTTTCACAGCCTGTTAATTTTTCTCCTTCCTCCTCTAATACCACTTTATAAGCCGAGACCTTACAAATCAATATATGTTTCACCACAACCAGGTAAAAATTCAGGAACCCTAAAGAGGGTTCACCAGTTATTGTCTCACTGATTCCACCCTACAATATCTGAATACTGATCTAGTCTTTGATGACAGAAATCCCTTTCTAAAATATAATCTGGCTTACAGATGCAGCTATTTGGGTTTATTAATATTCATAACTACACTGAACGACTGCCTCTGCTATGATAGTATTAATCTAGTATTTTTCACTTATTACTGTCTTACATTCTTTTATATTTGGATGTCGTTTTTAGTTTTTGTGTTAAATTTTGTCTTTATTTGTTTCAGCTGCTCATGAATTGTGCATACGCCCTACATAAAAAGCTGTGTGAAATTCCACAAAGCATGAAAGAGCAATTCCCATCAGATAGATGACTAGCATGACCTAGTAACCTGCTTTCTTCACTCAAAGTTAGAACTAGTATGCCATTTCTCTTTTCTTGCCATTCTCCTCACTGAAGATTCAATCCAAAGACTTCTGGGTTCAGCAGAGCTCTTCCCAGTGGCTTTTTTTCATCTGGGCTGTCCATCAGGAACCTGACTGATACACATGTAGATCACTGACCACTGCAAGTTCTTTTCATGGCTTTGAAGAAATAAAACATGCCTCTGAACTAAGCATTGAACTCACTGGCTGAAAGACCATGACTGCTAGCCATGACAAGGAGGCAAGCGTGTTTTGGAAAAAAGATAACAGAAGCCTTGTGCAATCACTCTGTGAGGAACTAAATGATACATCTCTGCTGTTTGTGGTGTACTCTTCTCTCTGTAAACACAGACACTGATCTGAATAAGTAGATATTATACCTATTCACAAAAAGTGCTCAGATACAAAATATGTTGAGTTAGAAAATTATCATAATGAAATCAGACACTCCCCTGAGCACAATGAAGATACATCTTGCAAGAATGACTAGTGAAAATACATGTGATGATCTTACAAGTGTAAAATTTTATCTTTTTCAAGTAAACTATGACTAAATTTTATGATAGTGTGATTATGCAGAATTTTCTACTTTTGATTTTCTTTTTGTTTAGAGAAATGAATATGCATTTTGCATGTCTACTCAATATAGGTAAAAAATTCAGACTATAATTTATTAAACAGTTTCAGCTATCTGTTCTTTGTTACTGTAGTATGAGATGACAGGGAGTAAAAATAAGAAAGGATTTAGAGATGCTGAGCAGAGGACAGTGTCATGATAAGTCACACAATTCTCCACATAATACTTTGCTATGGATGCAATACCAGAAAAAATCTTATAGGCCCTTGATTTGTTTGGCTATTTCTATTCAGATATGTTTTCAAATAAATTTGTAGTCAGCAAAACTTCTAGGCATGTGCTTATTTCTTACTTAAAAACTGTAGTCAATATATCAGCTCTATCAGTGTCTATAGGAAACTCACTGGAATATTGCACTTCTCATGCTCTAAATAGATGTTCCAAATTGCACTTCCAAAAGCATTATTCTTTCAAATAGTTGTATTTTCTGTGGGTTTGGATTCCTCTGTCTGTGTCAATATGTGGAACTGACAGAACAGCTGACTGTCCTCGCAGGTCTTTGTTTCTATTCTATACTAAAGCATTAGTTATAGTCAAAGTATCAGTTTTGAAAAACACTTTGGAGGACTAGGGCATAACAAAGGTTATTTATTTCCCTTTTGTCATGTTTGGATGTGTATTTAATTACCAGGGCACATGATAAACAAATCTAGTCAGCCATGTGATAAAACAAGAATTGTTTGCTGAAGTTAGAGGGAAGTCAAGGATGTTTTTTGTTCCCCAGAGATGACATGTCTGCTTTTAAACAATGTTCCAGTTGATGCTCAATATAGATACCAGAGATAAGTGAATTCTTGAAATGACATGAATTGGCATCTCATAAGCAAAATCAAACTGGTGTTAATGACTTAGCCCCAGATAAGCTAATGTTGCTAAATAAAACCTTAACAGCTGAGGATCTAACATAATGCATATATCTTAGTGTGAGCTTAAGCATTTCAGCCAAGAATCACACCTGAGAAGATGAGTTCTTCTGTAATTATTGGTGGGTGCTTACTGCTGTAGGTTTGATCAATTCATAAGTTAATTCAAGTCAAAAATAGCAGAAGCTATGAAAGGACACCAAGTATCTTCTGCCAGAAACCTAAAAATTGAGGCCAATCTACATACATCCTGGAGAAAGACACCAGCCAACTGCCATATGCAGTAATCCGTGGCTCTCCGGGTTTTGTACGGGTCCAATCTGGCCAGCTGGAACCCAAGCCCACAGGGACTGCATAGACGAAAGATAAAAGACGAGAAGTGCTCTTCCCACGTGGGAGCGAGTATCCTGTTTATTGGCTTGGCCAGGACAGCTCCAAAAAAAGCAACCACCCAGGCAGAGACTAGGGTGTGGCCCCCGTGCAGCGGAGTTTTATGCCCCAGGAAAAGGGGGCGGGGAAAGAGGGCCATGGCCAATGGGATGCCATTGGGGAGGGGAGAGGGGAGGGGCCACCCATGGACGTACCACCCCAGAATACAGAAAGGGGGGGAATTGTGAGGGAGCAACCATGTGAAAGGGAGGGGAATACACCATCCACGTGACCAGTAACATTTTTTCCCATCACCCAATACAAAGACAGCCACTAAATAAAACTGTTTAGTGCAATACAACATATTACTTACTTTTCATAAAATACTGACCTTTTATTTACCCTAACCCTTGGTAGGATTATTCAAAGCATACATTTTCTCAACTTTTTGCTCTCTCATTATGATTTTCATGAATAGATTATAAGAAAATAAAAGGTTAGATGCTGTAGATGTGACAGCCTGGTCAGAGAGCAAGAAAACTAGATAAGTTTTCACAGAATAGGCTTGAGAGACTTTAGGGAGTTTAAGATAAACAATGATAGCTTATTATAAACAACCTGCAGGTGCTGTTTGCCTACTCTCTGTATTCTTGTTTTTCTCAAAGATTGTTTGTAAGAAAGGTGTCTTGTTAATTAGCCAATCAGGTGAAATGTATTGATTTATTGACCAACCAGGTCTATCTGTATTGGAGCAATGTATAAAAAGAAGATCCGAAGTAAAGAAGCATGCTCTATGCAAACCAGCCTTCTGGTGAGTCTGTGTCATTTCTTACTCAATAGTGACAAGATACGATACTCCAGAAAGGACTTTTATATCATGAAAGTAATCTAGATACCAAGCTGATAAATCTCCCTTGGCAGGGCCATTGTCCAGACTCCAAAATGTTCTCATGGTGCTTTCCTAACCTCACATATTGTCATCATCCATTTCATTGTGATAGCACCTAAATACAGTGCAACCTGAATCACCAGAACAAGCAATGTGAGTAACTGCATTCACACTAGATGACAGAAGAATATACCGCAATTTCATGAATAATAGCTGCAAAAGAAAAATTTGCTGTGATTTGCTGTATTGCAAAAGGCTGCCCAGCTAGCTGGGGATCTCAGGGAAGGCATCTGTGACTTACAGGCGAGGCTGCCCTCTCAGCTGCATGCCAAGGCTCAGGCAGCTGCAAATAAAGGCTACCAAACTACAGACAATACCTGAAATCTCCACAAAATCCTAAAGCAGACAATGGTCAAGACTGTGGAAGCAACATAGCAGACTGTCATGTGTCCAAAAAAGTGAAGTCCAAGAAAACCAGTATACTTCTAATCAATTGAATCCATGATCTAAAGCAATTAAATGAAGTACATTTCACAAACCCTATTTTATTTAAAGCCCTATTGACTGTCATTAATTCTGCTTCAATCTTTTAAACATTCCATCTTCTGGCCACAAATCAATGCAAGATTGACCTAAAACTACACAGGTCATTTCACTTACCTTTCTAAAAATATTATCATGGCTTTCATATTCTCCCTTGTCTCCTGGAACACATGCAATTATAACTTTACAAGAAATTGCAGACACAGCTCAGATATGTCTACTACAAAAACAAGCATTTTCTTGTCATCTTGGTACCTTTGTTGGATAGAAGAGACTGGTGGAACTCGGGCCTCTAACCTGTGTTGTCTGATGCAGATGGAGGTGGTATCTCATTTATCCCTACTATTCCCATACATCCCACTTGGCCATTCTCTCCCCAAAATCTTAATGGGCACAGTCAGTCCTGTGCTAAGGAATCTGCAACCTGCACTTCGGCAAAATTCCTCAGGCTTGTCACTTGTCCCTGTGAAGAAGAGTGCGAATGTCAGGAAAGCAGTGTGAATCAATATACCCTGCTGGGGGAAGAGGATTTGTCCCTTAGGATGTGCTGTGGGTTAGGGAAAATGTAATACCACTGAGTAAAATAAGCAAGTCTCTCTCAAACATAATTGGCCATGACTCTGGATTATATACTGCTTACATCATATTACTCTTCTGAACCAACACTTGAATCTTAACATCTTATAGCATTATCAGGCTGTTTGTTCTAAATTCAGTCCTCTCCACACGTCTTCCTTCTGGCTGAAGTAGTACTAAATTTCTGACTTCTTCTAAGATAGGGCTCTGTCTTTGCTTGATTTTTGAACACCATCTCATTTCTTTCAAAAGAGCCCTTCTTATAATGAATGCCTCAACAACCACTGCCATCAAAACTATTCTTTCTCCAGATTTAACAGTGATGACAGCATTAATAGCAAAAAAAAATCAGTGTATCAGGAAGAGTATTGGGAAAGGAAAAACAAACTGGGAGCAACTAGTCCCTTTAAAATAATTAGCGCTTATGATAAAATGCATGTCAGAAGTCTTCAAAATTTCAACCATTAAATGAAAGTGCCTGAAAGTAAGAGACACAGGTATACTTAGGTACGCCTAGCTGCTATATTTCCCTGTGCAGTGATTCCTCATGTTAGACTTATCTCTAACTTTCAAGACAGTCCAGAAAACTGAGCATGTTACTGACACGTTCAGAGGGCATTTCATAAGTCAAACTCACTTTGTTACATAACATGAAAGCAAAACTACACACAGTCATGCAGCATTTCCAGCAAAGACATGCTAAGACATGAATTAGGCCCCGGACCAAGGTCCCAAGGCCATGGTGTGATATGCTTCATTTCACCCAGTAAGGCCAGAGGGAGAACAGTAAGGAATATCTCAGTCACAGTAAAGTCAAAGCTGAAACTCTCTGCTGAGGCCTTTAAGACCCAAACTTCAGGTTTATTTTGTCAGTTTCTGGTAACTGCAAATAAATGTATTTTTCATGGTAAATCATTGCTTGCTACCTGCTCAGCAACAGCACCCTTTGCAGACAGCAGCTGGTTCAATGGTTTTATTTTTATTTAGTTTTCCATCTCTATTTAAAGACATGGACAGTATTGACTACAATGCACTAAAGATCTATTTAAACATCATGGTATAGGCAGACTTTCAGACTGCGGAGGTTCTCTCTTCAAGTGATCTGAATGGCTAAACATTGGTTTTGAACTTCTTTTTAGTTTGTCTAATAGGCCACTATTTGTTCATCTAGTTTGTAGGACAGTGGACAAGCGTACAGTAGGACTGGTCCTTGAAAAATATATATTTTCCACTTTCCATCAGTCTTTATACATAATCCTAACAATACAGGGAGACCTAAAAGGCAAAACACTAGTGACAATTAAGTCTGCTAACTTAATTACTGTCATCGTAGCTGCAGGAGGCCTTCTTCCCTACTTAATAATCATTCCTGTGTTCTCAAACATTGCTAAAAATCACTGCCAGACGAATCTTTCAAAGCACCTATCAAATCAATTTCGCTAATAAAATTATTCCCAGTCAATATACAAATTGAGCAATATAGAAATACCTATTTTTAATAAAATAAGGCTTCCAGACTTTAGAGGGGACTCCACTCTGGAAGTCAGTGCTGATGACTAGTGTTCAGGCTCCCAGGAGGCTTCCTAGTGTGACTATCAGAAAACTGCATATCTAGTTAAATTACAGCATAATAATGGAGAGAATTCCACAAACCTGACAGCATTGTTTATCATCAAAGAAAACAAGAAGAGACCTAAATAAAAATAAATTGTACAAGGAAAAAAAAAATTAAAAATAAGAAATCACCGTATGCCTCTTCTGGTACTTGGTTACAGAGTATCTAGCTCATTATTGCATGTTAAATTTTCATAATGTGGTTTAATTGCCAAAGATGTTCACCCTTTCCCATGGCATGTTGCTCATTCTCACCCATGCAGTATCAGTCACTGCCCTTTACAAAATATTTCCTGGGGGTGTGAAAAAAGCAGTCAGGCAGCTGGTGGCAGTGCGGTCACAAGCATCTTAAATCAGCTTTGCTGCTTAAAACTGTAATACAGAATTACATCACTGCTCTTAACAGAAAATGTGACTTGGAAGCCTTGGCCTGAAACATCCCTTTTTCACTTAATCATGACACAGCACTGATGGCATAAGCATGGCACTGTGCCCTTAAGCAGGGCACAGATGATTCAGAGAAATCTGTGTCCGTGTGTCAGAGAGGAGAAAATTTGTACAATTTTTAGGCTAATTATAGGATAAACCCCTGATGCTACTAAATGAGGCTGAGGTAATAAGCCATGGGAAAAAAAGCACAAAGACGCAAACAGCAGATAAAATACATGAGAAATAGAGGATCAGGATGTTGGATCCCTTGGAAATATGAGCCAGGAAATACTCAGGGGACACTGCAGTAGCTGAACGTGCCAAAACAATCCATTCCTCTCCCAGGGCCATCTTCAAGCACACAGTTAATAAAACCAGCAGATATCAACCCCTAGATGTTTTGAACCTAGCTTAGTAATGCCAGGTGAACAGTCTTCTGGTTGACACCTTCAAAACCATAGTTTTATAACTTTCATATGTTTAATTAGTTAGCAGGTTTCTGGACTGCCCTAGAGAAGCAGCATCCTTCTTGAATTATTTTTTTTTCCTCTTTGAGAAAAAAAATATATCTGCTGAAACTTACAGGCAAGAAGCTGTTAAGAGTGTGAGAAAACAGATATATGTAATTCAGACTTTACATGGCATGCTTGCAAATATGAGATGTGAGGCACTTGCCTGCTCTCCCTGGCTCTGTGTTCAGTTTCAGACGTGTCTTTCCATAAAAATAGGAGCCACTTGAGAGGAACTAGAAGCATGATGAGGGTGGAGGAAGCAATCAGCAAGCTAGAAAGCATGACTTTTAGAGCCAGATTAAAGAATTTGGCAGAGAGCTTGTACTTAAAAAGAAAGGACAAAAAAGGAAGTGGTGTAATAATGATCTTTAAAACTTCAAGAAACTTATGCCTAGGAAAGAGGGTGATTTGTTGAACTCCATCATGCAAAAAATTCAACCAGGCAAGCTATGCTGCTGCAGGAGAGGGGGACACTACCAGTAGCATCTTGAGAATCTTTGGAAACTCCCTGATGTTGGGAATGGTTAAGGACATGTCATGTTACTTACTCTGTGTCAGGACATAGTTATCAGTGATCTACTCACACCATGGCTGTGACCCTTCTGCATCAATTATTCTGGTATGTGGCTTTTCATTATAAAGGAATTATTTACTGAGCTGATCATGGCAAAAAATTATCTCCTATGTGTTGCATAAAATAAAGCAAAAATAGTCGAAGATACTTTTTCTGACACACTTGTCAGTAGAGAGCCTTTCCAAAGCTGAATAGCTGCATTGCTTAGTAGGAGATCCAGATATTCAGATACCCAAAAAGCTGCTTTAGATGGCTACAGCCCCATCTAGACAGCTGTCTTGGTTTGAAAGACAGGGGTCTGCTAAGGAAGGCAGGAGCTTCCCTTGGAGCGGAGAAAGTAACCCTGTTGTCTGTGAATTATTATAATTTTGAACCTGAGGGGCTCTCAGGCAAAGATAGGACAATAGGAACAGCTGTAATAAAGCACACAAACATCACCAGCCCCGGCACTGACCCCATACAGAACCCGAACTCGGGCCCGGCCCGCTCGGCCGCGGCGCTTTCCCTCTGCTGCAGTTCCGGGCTTGGCCGGCAGGGGCGCCGCTGCTCCCGGGGGCGGGGCGGGGGCGGTGCCTCCCCCGCGCCTGCAGGGGGCGCTGTGGCGACGGCGGCTCGGGCCAGACGGGCAGGGATGGGGGACAGGCCTTGCTACACAAACCCCATGGCACCGATCCCGGGGCCCAGCGGGACTCTCGGGAGCACCAAGCTGGGGCGGCAGGACGTCTCGGCAGGCAGGGGTGGGGGGCTACAGTGCAGTGAAAGCTCGGAACAGTGCCGAAGAAGCTGCAGGGGTGGGGCAGCGGCAGCCCGGCTTGCAGCAGGGCAGGAAGAGCCGAGCTCAGGCTCCCCGGCACGGAGCAGACGGGGACAGGTCCCTCTTTTAGTGAGGTCGGTGTTAATGAGCTCCCAGTCCAGTGGCTGCTCTCACCATCAGAGGCTCACCCCATGGCAGGAGAAGCAGCTCTGGGCTGGGGTCTGGCGGCAGCAGCGAATTCCCTTCCCTAAGCAGCAGCTCCGACCGTCCTCCTCTGAAGCTGAGAGAGAGAGAGAAACAGAGAGCCAGCAGCTGCCCTAGCCCGTCCTTTACCTGCCCAATTCCCGCTGTATCTCTGCCCTCCGGAGAGAAAATCCCAGATAAGAAAAGTGAAACCAGATACTGTTCTCCCCTAAGCTTGGCCACTTCTTTTGTTTTCCTTAAGTACTCGGTTATTAGAGTTTCCTAGCAGTTTATGGGGAAAATTTCTACATATAAAAAGGACGAAAGGAAAGAAACCTAGTCCCCAACAGCAACAAATTTTCAAAAATGTCCTCTAGACTGAGAAGCCTGTTGTGTAAATGGGCATTGTGTCCTCTTTCCACCTATGGATTCATCACCAGATTAAGAAATGGTAGTGTGATCTTCTCCAAGTCCTTTGGTTTTAAAATTATTTATAGTCTCAGGCACAGAGTGCCTGCAAATTGAGTGTTCAGTATTAGAACAAGCTGTATGTCCTTCTGGGAATGTAGTGAACATATGCCAAGAACAGCCTCCAGCTGAGACAACCCGAGCTCAGCCAGAGGAGGCTCTGCTTCACCTCACCTGGGGTGACTTGCTGCCCACAGACCATATTGTTCCCCTGCACAGGGCTGGGGGAGCAAAAGCAGTGTGCAGGCGTTGCCTAGGCACTGTGAACAGGACACTGCCACTCAGCTGCATGTGTGGGAAGGATGTAGAAGGGAAGGTAGTTGGCATCTATTCAAATTTAATCCTGAGTGGAAAAAAAATGGTGTTTCAAAAGCATGCCTGGAACTCAGCATTCTTTCAGGAAGTGAAAAGGTGTGTATCTTTTTGGTTGGCACATGTACTCACACAAGCAACCCCCGACCACCTGCTGATACAGCAGTCAAGAAAATAGACCTAGTGCCCAGTGCAGAACTCCATTTTAGTTGTTCCTGCGATGGTGGCACAAAGCTGAGTGCTTCTGGCATTTCTAAAGAGATCAGAACTGTACATCTGAAGCATGTTTGTTAGATGCATTAACCGAGTGCAGATAGAAACGTCTTTTTGTGTACATAGGCCTGATCCTCAGCACTGTCAAGTGAACACATACGCTTTTTCCTCAATTTTATTTCACTACATCAGTCTTGGGTTTTTGCTTGTTGGCTAGCTTTTGAAATCTCTTATTTTTTATGAACTTGTCGCGCACAGCAGATTTTTACCACTGTAATACCTAATGTATATATCCTGCCTAGTACCTAGTGCATACCTAGTGCATGCATCCTACAGTTTGTTCTTCACTTTGCAGCAGTTCTCTTAGCACCAGTGCAACAAAAGCAGACATGGTGCACAGGTGGTAATACTGCATCTTCTGTCTCACCTAGATGGCCCAGAGATGGCCAGACCACGACAGTGCCCAGTTCTGCCAGAGACACAGATCACAGACTCGCCTGTCCCACTTCTGCATGGGGAGCTGGGTAAGCAAAGACTCGGCAGGTCTTTGGCAATCGACTTGGCCTTTGCTGTCTTCCGCTCTGGGAACCTGCTGGCAAAGCATTCCTCCTCTATTTCTCAGCTCTTGGAGGGGCTGCAGGACTCCCAGGTGCTTCTTACAGGGCTGGGGATCTCCCCGGGCCAAGGCAACCAGTGAGCACACAGGTGAAACTTGGCAAGCCAGCGCCTCTGCTGCCGCTCGCTAGCACCCTGCAGCTGCCCCGGCCGTATCCCGGGAAGTGGGGGCGCCTGCTTGGCGGTGACAGAGCAGCCCGGGAGCGCTGCGCGTTCCCAGCCCAGGAGCTGCTCCCGGCTCCCGGGGCAGGGCTGCCCTCTGCCGGCAGCGCCGCGCCACAGCGCGCCGGGCCCGGCTGCCTGGGCTCCCTTCATTTATTGTGTTTGGTTTGCTGGTTTATGTTTTGGACGGTATTTGTTGCTTGGGGGTTTCGTTAGTTGGTTTATTTTGTTTTCGTTTGGTTTGGTTTGTTTCGTGTTGTGGTTTGGGTGGTGGGAGTTTTTTGGGCACGGGGGTTTGAGTCAATAGGCACGGCTGCCACCCCTTGCTGCTAGACACGAGTTCCTGCTACGCTTACAGACCTGCTACTGGGCGTTCCTGGTCTATGGCTGGGTCCCTTGAATCACACTTTGGAACAGCTGGCTCTGGCTATGGCAGGATTTCATTTCGGGTGCTCCTCAGCAAGAGGTGTTTGGGGCCACAAGCTTTGTTCACATGACTCCTTCCAAGGTCACTGGAAGGGCCACATCCCTAAAACCCCATATCTCATCCCAATGGATGGCCAAACACATGGAAGCTGAAGGAAATCTATTCTGGTGTAAAGCAACAGAGTTTTTAACTGATTGGTACCGTGGGTGCTTGAGACCAGACATTCTTTGGCACAGACTATTCAGATAGACAGTTTTGACCTTCTAAGTACTTTTTTCCTTTTTTCCTCACTGACATTTAGAAATGTTTTGCCTTTATAGCAGCAAATTTATATTTGTCTGCATTGAAATACACCCTAAAAGAGAGCTTCCTCTATTCCTACAGCACAAATTAATACATCTATATCTCTACCACCTGCAGCATAACTTACTTTTAGCAGTATATTAATTTGAGCTGTAGGCTTTACGTTTAAGCAGGTATCCTATTTCCAACTTCCCCTTTTTTATCCCATTTTCCTTGCCTTTCATGGCACTCCAAGTAGAAATACACGTTCCTTGGCATTTACAGATTTCTCCTTATGGCATTAAGGTCTGTCATAAGGTCAAGCAGAAAGAAGACACATCTAAACCCCAGCTGCTTGTCTGCAAAATCCACCTTTCTCTGGATCTCCAGGTGACCCTTGAGAAGGGGTCACTGGCCCTGGTCCAGCAGTGCCCCTTAGCTGCTGGCCAGCCATGCCATGGCCAGGACACAGACAGGGCCCTGCTGGTACGGTTGCAGAAGAGTTTCCCATGACTCTAGCTAATCCTTCTCTCATAATTCATTCCAGGCATTTGCTCCATAGACACTCTGGGAGGGCACCCACTATAATTTGTCTTGCCCACCATGGACTGCTCTGCCCCCTACTAACTTCAGCCTGGTAGTGAAAATGGTAGTGACAAACCAACCAGGCAAAGGTCTGCGACTTCTGTATGAAACATGCAGTGGGCAACAATCCTGCCAGTAGCCCAGAAAATGGACTCTGGTCTTCCTGTAGCAGACTTCACTGCTTGCTTCCCTCAGGAAAAGTGCAGGGCACTACCTTACAAAAACAGGGGAAGGCACTAACTTACAGCTTCTACCTATTTCTTTATACTACTTAATGAAAATATAACCATTTTGAAGAGTAAGGGACTAAATACTTCACTAAAAACACTGTTTGAAAGGGTTCTCTCTGGGCTGTACCCACAATAGTTCACAAGAGTTGCTGTGATCACCATGCAGATGGTTTAATGACAACAATTTAATGGAACTAAGCTCACTACTAAATTATATTAATTGTCAGATCTGGAAGACTGCATAGAGCACAGTGCCAGGCTTTTGGGCTGAAGAAACACCTATTTAAAACTGAACCTGAGTGTTTCAGTAGAAGCAGAGATGCTCATGCTAACAACTGCTGGGATTTCAGAGGTTAAAACTCCAGCCACCTCTCATAACTGTGTGTAAAAATAGTCATGCTATGGAAAGTAAAACATGCAGGTGAGGGAGAAGGCAAACAGCAGAGATTTTTTTTGAAACACAAAGAAACCTGTGACTATTTACTTATTTGCAAGAACCTAGGTTTTCTTTTTAATATGATATGCTTTCATGTCTGATGTTAAGATCTTCACCATTCTGTGACATCCATGTGGGCATACTTGCATCTCTCCAGCAGAAAACTAGTTTCGAGTTTAATGAAATGTGTTGTTCTTGTCCTCTTTTGGGGTCTGTTCAGGAATTTATGAAGCTATGAAAGCTCAGTGGTAAGGTCTTGAAACTAATACAGTCAAGACAGGTTTAAATTACTTTCTCAAAGCTGTTTTTGTTCCATTTGCTTGGCTTTGTTTTTGACAGCCTTGCTGTGGGGAGCAGTTTTTACAAAAGGAAATGATCAATCAGTATTTTGTTAATATTGTACTTTCTAAAGTAAAGACTTTACTTTTGAAACACAGCTGTGTTTCAAAATGAGAAAGATTATTTGGTATTTCACTGTCAAGGCTCAACACATGGGCTTTTTTTCTTTCTTCTATTGAATCCAGCAATGTTTTTTAATAATTAAATATGAAAAAAATTTAACACAAAACTTAAGTAATTGGAAGCTTGTTGATGCTAAATGTGTTGAATGAACTACCCAAGGATCAGATCAGAGCTTGTTAATGAAGATGTAAAACAGGATTTTTCTTCAACAGTTTGGTAACTTGGAATATTGTAGTCTTAGCACTTTGTTAAGATAGAAGGCCCTAGCTGTAAAACAAAACAAACTAACATTCATTATCTGTTAAGTATTTCTACTGCTATTTATGTCAATATATACAATATTTTGAAGGCATTTAGACTAAATCTTTTAGAAGAAGGGGAAGGGCAGAGAGATAAAAATGTTCTGGTAACTTAATTACAGAAAAGAGAAGTAGAATTGGCAGGTTCTTGTATTACAAAGTTATAACATTACCTAATCTTTCTGCAATATTAATAATCATTTCCTTTATTCATTTTTCAGTATCTTAGCTTAAAGCTGTTTTATTCTGATCTATTACTTGCTTCAGCAAGCCATGGAACAAAGCCCATTTTAGAGCTTCAACCAGTTTTGGACTGAACATCTTAGTCACACACAAAGTAAATGTGTGAATGAAACCTAAACTTGCTTTGGAAACGGGGAAAATTCAGGCCAGAAAGACAGATATGCTGGATTGAAGAACATGGTTAAAATCCTGTCTGGACTGAAAAGGAGAAATAATTATGTCTGCATCAGATATCTGCTTCCTTAGTCTCAATTCAGGAAGATGTAATAAATAGATTGTTTAGAGTTTTGTCCTTTTTAAAGTAAAATATAATTGTGTTTTGAAATTAGAAAAATTGTAGGTTTGTCCATTTGCCTTTTTCTCAATAGAACCTGCTTTTCTTTTTCTTATTCTCAACAAATGAGGGAATCACGGGGAGAAAAAAGTACTGTATCATTTTAAAAAGAAATAATCAAGTGTAAAAAATTTACTTTTTGCTAATTCCACAGCAGGAACAAATGCAACTAAGAAATCAACTTAGTGACTAAGTTGACTTTCTTGTATTCATGAAGAATATTATTCTCAAATTCCCTAGTGATGGCATAAGGACTTCGAGCAGATTTCTCAGTGTAGAAGCCAAACTTAAATATCTTCTGGCAAAAACATTGCAAATGGGAACAATATTAATGTGAACAGAGAAAAACAGTACAATCATCCATTGAGTCACTTTGGGGAAGGGCAAGATTTTAACTTAATTTTCAACAAGTTGGTCTCTGCAAACCTACTTGTTCAACTCTATTTCAACAGGCTGAATATTGTTTAGCATAATAGCTGTGGAAAATAAGAATATGATTTCTCTCTTCCTTTGCTTCTCAAAACCTTTTGATAGTCATTCTCTAGAATACATTTGCATTGTATTGTGCCATATCAAAGGGAGCAGAGAGGCAGTCACTGGAGCAATGGCTTTGCCATTGGGTTTACATTTCAAAGGAGAAGAACAATTTCCCAGATTTACTTCAAAGCAGCTAGCCCTTGTGCCTTTGCCTTTCTTGTGTGGTCTGTTGAGGACAACCCAGTGCTACCAGCAGCACTGGAAAATTACACAAAAGCCTCGTTTGGTCCCAAGTCAAAGAGCACTTCACACAGCTTTAAATCTTTCTTGTCTCCTTTGAGAAGTAAATGGGTACTTGCGAGATTGCAGATTGTAGAAAGCAAAGTATACACTGACTGTACATGAAGCAGAACAAAGGGTCAGCCTGTCTCCCAGGAAAAACTGCTTATGGCTGCTGTGAAAACAGAGAGTCCATCTTTCCTAACTATTTTTGTTTCTGCTTATCCATCAATATGTTTTGACTATGCATTCTTAAAAATATTTCAATATTTCTTCCTTGCTGCCCTATTATGTGTTCCAGGCTCACCAGTACACACAACTGGCTTTTTCAGGGTGAACTTGGAGCTAGCCCAGGCAGGCATGTCCTGGAGTAGAGGATCACACCAGGGCACATTGGGGAATTTTCATAAACTGTCAAAACCTCAGTGTGAGTACCAACAGAGGGATCCTAAACCCCTGAGCTGGGAGAGCTGAAACTCTGAGGGACAGTGGCCATCCCCCAACATGGACAACAGCAGAGCACAAGCAACCAGGATAAGAGGCCAGGGTATCTGCTCTGCTCCAAAATTAGCATCCGAGAGCCAACAAAAAATCATGGCAGAGCCCCATGGAAAGGCTCAACAAGACAATGTGTACTCACTGCTCTCACAGCAAGTCACAAAAGGGGTGCTGGAAGAGAAACTCATACTCAGTTACTCTTGAATGCATTTACACCATGAATCTGTATGCTGGGTGTTATTGCTCCTTGATTCAGAGCAGTAAGGCACCATTGTGGGCGCTGTGCCTGCCAGGTACACACGTGCCTGGCTAGTGCACGGGGAACTGGATGGGACTTAGAGCTGGCCAGCTTGCCTCCGTGCAGCCTCACCAAATACAAACTGCATAAAGTAAAAAAAAAAAAAAAAAAACCAAAGAAAAATCTGAATTTGCAAGGGATTTGCGATATTTGGACAACGAATAGGATTTACATAGAAAAACTTACTTTTCTCTCTAGTGTCTAGGAAATACATTTCTCATGTCTTTTTATGTCTGGAAAAAAATGAAGGGCTCTGAAATAAAATTAAAATAGTACAAACCCAGTACTATATGTGATTTTTTTTTCTCATAGTAAGTCCCAGTCTTATCCTTTTTCATCCTTATTTTTCTGTCTCAATGAGTCTCTAAAATGATCTCTATTGTAATTTTTAAAAAAGATAAATTGGCATTTTGGGTTACATTTACTTTCTGTAAGGGTTTGTTTCCTCTTTCCCTGTGGAAGCAGGAAAAATTCACTATAAAACAGACATGAATAAATTCACACCTGCATAAATACCCAGAGAATCAGGAGGCACCTGATTTATAGCATCTTCTAAATAGGGAAAGAAGTGACAAATTCAGCTCAAGTCTGGAATGCCTGTGGGAAACCTGTTTCCTTTGCTAGTTAGCTTCCAGGCAGTCTACAAAGAAAGTTACTTCCAGACCCTGAATGGGAATCACGTGGACATAGCCACAGACAATTTCTGCCAGGTTAGAGATACACAAGAATTAGACTTGAAAGGTGCTCCCTAACATCATTCCCAACTCTAGAGTCTTATGACTCCCAAGAAACAGCAAGAAGGGACCTCTAAGTGTCTGTATTGTCTACAGGTTTGGTGAGGAAAAAAGTGATAAAAAGTAATCCTGTCAGCTCCACTGGGGTACAATGCCACATCTTCACACCTTCTTTTGGCTTAATGTTCACAGGTGGAGGGGATGGATGCACAGACCCAGCTCCTTCTGCCTCAAGTAAACTGTCCCTTCACCCTGTTCTCTCCCAGGTGAGGAAAGGAAAGGGCCATCCTCTGCCATCTTCATGATGTAAATACCTGGCTGCAGTGAGCACACGTAGCCCAACAATATGCACAGTTCTGAGTAAGATGGGCCTAAGAACAATTATCAGGATTATTTGTATAAGTCCCGCTGTCTTCTAATTTTCCTCAAAATGTCGTGAGTAGTCAAGTAACTTTCCAGAAAAAAAGATACATGCACTTAAGCACAAATATAAGCACATTTACCCAAGATATATAGAGAGGTAGGTTCTATGAGAAATGGAATTAACTTTTCCTAGCCAAGTACTTAGTTCAAATCCCTGCAATTCTGTTATGAAATGACTTCTCAAATGAATTCTCATTTTTCAACCTTCATTTATTGCTTACCTTGGTTTGAAAGGAGTATTTATGAGATTATTTCTCAAGCTCTTTTCTTCCACCAATTTAGTTATGGTATTTTTGTGGCGTGCTATATAGCAAAGCATGATGACTCACTTAAATTAGATTGCTATAAATACTACTCTTAAAAGTTATACCACAGTTCTCTTTTTAAGAATGGATGGATACATATGTATCCATATGGAAATAATGTTTTTGTTGGAGATGGACATCTTTTAAATCAACTAACATAGACAGTCTAAATATATTCTTTTTATTCAAGTTCAGACAGACAGAAAGCTACATGCACATTATACCATATAGGGAGAAACTGAATGTTCCCCTGTTTTAGCCCACCAGGTTGCAGTGGCTTACCAACCCCAGAAACAGTTCTGGACAATATGTCAAGCTGTTCCGTGGGCTGCCCATGTTTAGCAGCTCTGGTGGGAGCCTCCTCTTCCGTGCTCAACCGTCTATACAGAATGGTCACTCATAGAGTCCAAGGAAGAAAATAATTCTTTTTCCTGTCTTCTGAAAATACTTGCCCTTTCTTTCCCTTTTTTTCCTACCAAGTTGAAAGTTTTCTGTTCTACCTAGGGCACTTTCTCTCCTTCTAGCTTAAATATAGCTCTGTATTTTATTTCTTTCTTTTCTTCACCAGTCAGAGTGAACAGAGGAGCAGAATATTGCTGCTTTAGTTGTTTTCAGGTCTGAGAAAAGAGCAGGAAAGCAGCTATGATAGGGCAAAAGACAGGAAGAATTTAACAAACAGACAGGAAAAAAATTAATTTTTGAGAAAAGTATTTTTTATAGTGTTTAAGCCCCCCACTTCTCCCATGCAAATATCTTATGGGATACAGGAGGAATAAAAGGGTTAGGAACAAGGACAAAGCCTGTCAAACCAGCAGGCTTCCTAAAACAAATGGATCCTTTCAGGTTAACTTGGATTTTCTCAGTGCAATGTTTATAGTTAGGCAATAAATACACAAAAAGTCTTACTATTTTGCCAAGGAGCTAGAAATATCCTTCAAGCCGAATCAAAGCTACTTCTATCTAATTTGAGACTCAGTGCAAAATGAAATTGTCTCTCACACAGATGAACCGTTTGTTTTTCTGAACCTCAAAATAGGCTTTCAGACCTTGGCTCTGAGCAGGAGCTGAGCCAAAGACCACAAACCATCTCAGGTTTCCCCTGATGGCAAACACTCTGGAAAGCACCAGACAGCTCTGCATTCATGTGTGGGTGGGGTACTCAAAATATTCTTCACAGTCCTTTTCAAGTGCTTCCTCAGACACCCTTCTGTCTGTTTTACTACATTTCAGTAAAAAAACAAACCTATCATTCATACCTTTGAACAACATACTGAAGAATGGCAGCCATATCAAAAGCTTACTCATAGTGGGCAGCTCCCTATTAAGGGGCACTGCATGCCCCATCTGCCAGCCTGATGAAGAGGCAGAAGATCTGTGCTGCCTGCTAGGGGCTAAGATCCGTGATGTTGCCTATAGAGCAGCCCAACTTGCCAAGATGCCGCTACTACTATTTCATGTGAGTGCAAATCATGCCACAAGCCAAAAAATAGGCAGCATCAAGGAAGACTGTAAAGTCCTGGTGAGGCAGGTGGAAAATATCAGTGCCCAAGTCCTCTTCTTGTCTATGCTACCAGTTGAGAAATAGAGACAGAAGAGAAATAAATAGACAGAGAGAAAGAAATAGAGACAGAGAAGCAGACATAGTGCAGATAAAGATCTGGCTTTGTTATGAACAAGTTTATAGGTTAACTCAGTTAATCAATAGTTATGACGTTTGTTGGTTGTTAAATGTTAATCACCAGGTTGAATGTGTTGATTCTATTAATTACCTATATTGGTAATCACTCTACCCAACAGTCCCTTACCTGTATCCTTTTTCTTTATCCATCAAGTATTACCCCCGCTGCTTCTCAAAATGGTCCTAGTTATAAAGAGGAAGGTAACATCACAGGCATATATGTAAATTGAGAGACACCCGGTACCATTCAGAGGTATAACACCCTAGAAAAGATGAGCCAACCTGCAGTTCAAGAGACTAAGTGACCTGTCATGCTTGAGACCTATCCTTCTATTCCATCGGCGTAATTCCAGGTTGTCACCATAACCCAACAAGAACTGGACCAGAGTGAGGACCTTAGACAATGAACCTGAAGGCATCTTCCTAGGCATGCTCGTGAGGACAGAAGCCCCAGCTCTGTTATGCAGCAAAGCTGCCTACCTCCTCCTCCACATTGCCAAAGGGAGCAGCAGTGGTGTGTGTGACCCCTCGGGCCCCCACCCAGAGCTGATCTCACAATAAAGGCATCAAAGAGGAGCAGGTCTCCTTGCCCATTTATTTCAGCTGGGGACTCATCTGGGATAGCCTTGCCTGAAGAGGACCAGAGAGGACCAGGCAGATCCACCAGCGATGTCGAGGAGCACCGGAAGGGTAAGAAATTCCAGTTGTGGGTGTAGGAGGTGTGTAGGTGGTGCATGAGTGAGATGCGGGCTGGCAGCTCGGACACTCAAAGCGAGTGTGGATGCCTTGTACCACTGTTCCAGACTCCCGTGAGGAGCACAGCTGGGAACAGGGGGAAGTGAAAGAAATTGGTGAGTGAGGCACCTCCTGGGGACAAAGAGGGCTCCCCAGGCTGGCAGGGGATAACTGGGTGTGAGCCACACACATTAGGGCTAGGCCTCCCCTGGTAAGGCTGTAGTGGCCTAGGCAGCTCTGCGCACGTGGAGAGTCTTTGGTGTGGTGTGAGTCACGCGCATCCCTGGAGGGGCAGGCAGACCATACCAGGGTTTACAGGGTGTCCCCTAGACACTGCCGATACCAAGAGCCCAAGAAGGTACCTGCTTCCCAGGACCAGGCCAGACATATTGTAAGTGGTGCACTGCCGTGGTCCCAGGGAGGGGGGCTGCAAACCCATGGTCTGAGAACACAGGGGTGGGGAGTCAGCCCTGGGAGCAAGGCGGGCACCATACATACACACAATCAGCCCTTTCACTGAGGCTACTCTGCCAGGGGAGGGATAGCCAAGCCAGACATGGTGGAAGGCAAAGGGGTTGGGCCCCGCTTGGGTTGATCCGGGTAACCCCACGGAATCTCCTGTGCCTTCCTACCTCTGCATAAAAAAGTCAGGAGAGAGACAGCACTAGGGACAGGATGGTTCTAGCCAGGAGATTGGACTATAGGTCTGGCTTGGAGGTTGGCTAGGCACGGAAGGTCCTGGGGCTTAAGGAGAGGACCCCAGTGCTAGGGACCCCATCTTGCACCACAAAGTGTGCTCAGAGTCTCAGAGGTGAGGTGAGGTGAGGCATGGGGGTGCATAGGGGGTTGGGTCACCAGGGATCAGCACGAAGTCCAAGCTCTTGGCCGAAGCGGAGGCAGGGGACTGCCGTAGGGGCCAACCAAGTGTGAGCAGAGGCTGCCCGGGATAAGGAGAGAGAAAGTGAGTGAAAGAAGAGTGTGTAAGCCCTATCCTTTATTCCAATACCCTATTCCCTGTGTGAGAGTGAATGTGTGAAAGGTGTAGGAGTAGTGGAAAAAGCATTAAGTTCAGACCAGTAAAAGGATTTGTGTTTAAGTGTTAAGTGTTAAGAATTTGAGGTAAAATAAGTTAAATAAGGGAAGTCAAGAAATTTTTAATTGCTTACGAACTTATGTTGCCCATCAGTATTTTAGTTTGGGTAGGGGCACCTTTGAAGTTTTAGTTTATTGGTTTAAAAGATGGGTAAATGTGTTAGCAAAGAGGGAGGCTGCATAAGAAGAAATGAGAAAGTGAGAAGTATCCCCCTTGAGAGCCCACTTCAACAGCTGTTAGACAAGTGGGATTCTCAGGAGGCCATAAAAAGCCTAGACCAAATCAAGATGGTTCATTATTGTACAGAAGTCCGGCCAAAGTTAGAAGTTACAGGGAGAGTGGCCTTGGTATGAAACACATGATCAGTGGATGTGCTCCCAATTGAGTCAGCATTTAAGAACCTATGGAAGTCCAAATGCGGAACAACTAGCCTATGCTGCCTGTTGGCAGAAAAAGGCCACAGGTGACAAAAGCATAAAAATTTGTAAATTGAAGAAAAAGGAAAAGGACAAGGAGAAAATTGAGGGGGCAAGAGAAGTTAGTAGGAATTGGAATCCCCTCATGACTAGTGCCATCAAGAGGTTTTTGACTTTCATGACAATGGGCTGTACTTTAATGATGATAACCTATCAGGGAGAAACAGGAACCACCTGTCTAAAAGGGTCAAGAGAATCTTTGGCAGCAGGATGGCCAGTTTGGTGAGACAGGCTTTAAATGGAAGGATTGAGGGCAGGGGAGGTGTTGTGTCTGAAGTGGCAATGCTCCTGCCACTGCTTCCTCCTGGGGAGCCAGTGCAGTGACAAATCTCCCTTAGCTGCCTCTCAATATGAGAAGCACAGGGATAACTACATCAAGGCTTTGGTAAATCCCTTCTAGGGAACCTGGATGCTGCATGACATCTCTGAAATGCCTGTACTCAAATGCTTACAGCATGGGGAACAAAAAAGAACGAGAAACCTAAACAGGGCCTTGATGTCACTGCTGACATTACTGGAATTTTGTCATGGATGCCTGTGTACTTTATAGAAAGGACAGCTCAGCATGGTGAGGTGATGGCATTGCTCCTTAAGTGAGGGAGCACAGGGAATGTATTGAGCACTTTCCAGGGGCAGATGAAAGAGTTGAGAATAAGGGGCAGGCTGATAAGGGTGACACTGTTGTGGGTAGTTGCTGCAGGCCACCTGATCAGGAGAAGGAAGGTGAGGCTTTCTATGGGCAGCTGGAAGCAGCCTCACAGTCACAGACTGGGGGGCTTCAAACACCTTGATACTGTTGGAGGGACAGCATGGCTCAGCACACCCAGTTCAGGAAGTTGACCATTGACAGTAACTTTTTGACAGAAGTGAAAGAGAACCCAAGAAGGAAAAGTATGCTGCTGAACCTTGTACTAACAAACCAGGAGGGACTGGTCACAGATAAAAAGGCTGGGAACAGTCTTGGCTATAGTGACTATGAGATGGTGGAACTCAGCATTCTTCGTGGAGGAAGCAAAGCACTAAGAACAAGAACCCTGAACTTCTAGAGAGCTAACTTCAGCCTCTTCTAAGGGCTCTGTGGGTTAGGGCTCTACAAGATAAGGGGGTCCAATATTCAAGCATCACTTCCTCCAAGCTCAAGACCCCATGAGTCCCCATGATGAAACATTCAAGAAAAGTGGGCAAGAGACCTGAATGGATGAGCAAAAGGCTTCTAGTCGATCTCAAACAGAAGAAAGCAATGTATATGATGTAGTGTGCTCAGTGTTATGCATTTGATGGGGGTGTGACACCTCCCCAGGACCCTGAACCTCCTAAGCACTTGCCAAAGGATCAATGTGGAAAAGCAAGATGGGCCTTGCTTGTTTATCCAAGGATTGTTTATTAAAGCATAAGGGTGAATACAAAACCATCCATAACTCAAATGTAGAAGAGAGGCAAGGACCTCGAACAGGGGTACTGGGTTTTAAGGGACAGTACAGGGGTGGAATTTAGGGTAGGAAACCAATAACAAAGGGACTTGGGTGGAACATAAAGTGGAGATTACAATGTTAAAACCAATGGGAGTTACAGGGGCGGGGAATGGTTTAACTAAACCAATGAGGCATCAAAGGATACAAAATTGACAGGGAAATCTCTGGAAAAAGGGGTAGGTATGAGGGAGGACTGACAGCTGGGACTAAACCAATGCCTCAGGGGAGGAGGTTGGTACAAAACCAACTATTGAAAACAATAACGTAACAAAAACACACTACAACATTTATGGGATGTAGAAAAAGGGACAGGCCACATGGGAGAATGGTAAGAGCACCATTAGAGTATGCAGGGATGCAATAAGAAAAGGTCCACTTGAAACTGAATCTGGCAAAGGATATCAAGGACAATAAGAGCTTCTGCAAGTACATCAGCAGCAAAAAGAACATTATGGAAAATGTGGGGCTGCTGCTGAACCAGATGGGTGTCCTAGTGACAGAAGACACAGGTCAGGAAGGACTACTGCATGCCTTCTTTGTCTCCACCTTTACTGCTGAGGCCGGCTCTCTGGGGTCCCAGACCTCAGAGTTAAGAGAGGAATGCAGGAAAAAGGAAGATTTCACTATGGTCAAAAAGGGTTGGGAGCTGAGGGAGCTGGCAGATACCACTGTTTAGATACTCTCCATCATCTTTGCAAAATGATGGAGAACAAGAATGGTTCCCCATAAGTGGAGAAAGACCAATGTTAACCCATCTTCAAAAAGGGAGAACACAGGAAGCTACCTGCCAGTCAGCTTCACCCCCTCCCTGAAAAGGTGATGGAGCCTTTTCTCTAGAAGTCATCACCAACCATGTAAAAGAAAAGGTGATCAAGAGTAGTCAGTTTGGATATACCAAGGGGAAATCATGCTTGACTAGTCTGATGGCCCTCTGTGATGGCATGGCAGGATGAGTTGGTGAGGGGAGCTATGGAGGTTGTCTACCTTGGCTTCAGGGCTTTTAACACTGTCTGCTATAACATCCTTGTAGGTAAGCTCAGGAAATGTGCACGAGGGGAGTGGACAGTGAAGCAGATCAAGAACTGGCTGAATATCAGAGCTCAGAGGGTCAGTGGAGTAGAATCCAGTTGGAGGCCTGTGGTCTGTAGCATTCCCCAGGGATCAGTACTGGATCCAGTGTTGTTCAACTTGTTTATCAATGATCCGGACAAAGGTGTATAATGCACCCTCAACAAGTTTGCTGATGATATGAAACTGGGGCTGATGTATTGGAAGGCTGTGCTGCCATTCAGTGAGCCTTGGTAGGCTGGAGAGTTGGGTGGATAGAAACGTAGTGAGGTTCAGCAAGGGCAAGTGTACTAAAACAGGGGAGGAATAACCCTAAGTACCAGCGCAGGTCGAGGCCTGACCTGGAGAGCAGCTCTTTTGAGAAGCACCTGGGAGTCTTCATGAATAACAAGCTGACTGTGAGCCAGCAATGCCCTTGGAGGGCTAATGGGATCCTGCATCAGGAAGCACTGCCAGCAGTGCAGGTCAATAGGGAGGTGATCCTGCCCCTCTTCTCAGCCCTAGTGAGGCCGCATCTGCATTGTTGTGTCCAGTTTCTCAGTACAAGAACAACAAGGAGCTAGTGGAGAGTGTTCAGCAGGGGCCACAAAGATGATTAAGGGTCTGGAGCATCTCTCTCACAAGGAGAGACTGCAGGAGCTGGGCCTGTTTAGTCCAGAGCAGAGAAGACTGAGAGGGGACCTCATAAATACAAACATCTCAGATGTGGGAGCCAAAATAATGGTGCCAGACTCTTTCCAGTGGTGCCCAGTGAGAGGACAAAGAATAATGGCCATAAAATCAAACACAAGAAGTTCCATGTTAACATGAGGAAGAATTTCACCTGAGACTGGGAAAGAACTGGGACAAGATGCCGAGGGAGGTTGTGGAGTCTCCATCACTGGAGACATTCAAAACCCACCTGGAAGTGCTCCTGTTCTCCCTGGCTCTGGGTGAATGTCCTGGTTCCACCAGGCAAGTTAAGACAACAGAGTGTCTTAACTTTTGCAGCAGCCATGAATGGCACAGCCAGGTTATTCTATAGCAGCTCAGGCCCTGTGCAGTGGGGACAGAGGGGTGTGGGGTTTTTCACCGAGGTGTGCTGGATGTGCCCTCAGGTGGCACTGGGTTCCATGTGCTGAGCAATCCCATGTCAATTATTCACCTGCCTTGTATATTCTGTTATTAGTATTACTGTTGTTGCTGGTAATTTTATTTCATTGTTTTTTTCTAGTAAATTCTCCATATCTCAACCCATGATCTTTACCTCTTTTATGCCTTCAGTGCTCCTCCTGCCACAGTGGGGAAGGGACAAAGCAGCACATGTATGTGGGCTGTTTCCATGGGAACACTTAACTGAAGAACACCAATCCTAAACCATGACAGTGACCCTGACTTGGCAGAGGTGTTGGACTAGATGATCTCCAGAGGCCCTTTCGCACCCTAACTGTTCTGTGATTCGGTGAAAATTCAGCAGAATACTGCTCTTGGTTTCAATACTCCTGCTTTCACAGGAGTATCAGTCTGCCTCTCCTAGAGCATACACATCTACATATTGGCTGCTTTAACTGCACTGGCACAGCTCACGGGAGATTCCCTGTGGATACAGCCTCTCTCCATATGCACACACAGCTGGCCTGAAAGCAGCAACCACTGGAAGCTGGAACTTTTAAAACACCCTGCAAACAACAACATCAACTAATGTAAACACTGAATTAAACAAGGACTGCAGATTTAAGCAGTGGCAGGTCTACCTAACCTGAGGTCTTTTGGCTGAGCTGTACAGGTTGAAGAGCTAAAGCATCTGCTTCCTCTACTAGGGAAGGGGTAGTTTCCCTTGAAAATGCTCAAGCCAAGTTCCTTCTAAATGCACATTTTCCTTCCCTGATTAGGGAGGGAGGCTCAGGCAGTCAAGTTCCTAACATCGGCATCTTAAGTAAAAGCTTGGCAGTCAGTCCAAACTACTCTTTAGTCCTCCTAAAACCAGAGATACTGGTATATGAGCACACTTGAGAACCAAAGCAATACTTTCTCCCCACAATTCACCTATTGTCATGTTTTGTAGGAAAAATTATTTCAACCAGGATACTCAGGAGCTGGGATGCAATAATGTGAATAAGATATTTTATTTCAGCTTTTATTAAAAAAAACCCAGGACATCACTTTTACATTTCAGAATATTTTCAGACAAGGCTTTTTTTGTTAAAGCTTTAGGTATCTAAAAAGTGTCTACATGATTCACACCTGTATGAAGCTTTGCAAGCCACACCATAATCACCAAACAGCTATATTGCACAAAGATCCACACAATACCACACCAGTTTTAGCTTAGTCTACATTGTAAAGTGCTGTTTCATAGGGAGAAACTTGAAAAAATAATTATCTGGATAGGCAAGTACTGCTGAACTGTACTTCTGAAAGTTGACACTTCCATAGTAGTTGAAAAATATCACAGCGTGTTGTCAGTGCCTCTTGACAGTGTGTTTTTTATTTAATAAGCTGGAGTAAGCACCAAAGAGTACTGTCTGGAATGCATACTAAGTAGTCAAGTAACACCAAAAGCCAAATTAATTTTTAAACTCAGGATGAGATAAATACAGATATATCAAAAGGTAGATAAATGTTTAAAGTAGCATCAGTTTCTGTCCAGTAGAGTAATTGCATAGCAGAACACATGTTAAACGAATTTGAAACTCTAGTAGAAAAAGCCCCTAAATTTTGAATTTCTTACTTCTACAGTCTCAAACCAATAATCTTTTTTTAGATCATTGAGTCTGAGACACTGTCTTCATATCTGCAATAGACTGTTCCATTTACAAATATTTCCATAAAGTAAAAAAAGGTCCAGGGATACAAGTCCAGATGCTTATAAAAAATCTAAATGTGGAAATGTGGAGTGCTAACCATGACATAAAGCGTCTAATTTAGACCAGTTTCTGAAACAGAGGAATCAGAAATGAAACATTTGTCTACAGAAGGAGATTTGGTCTGGAAAAGAAAGTTCAGCCCTACAACCTACAGCTCTAAGCCGATTCTTGGTGTGGTAGATGAACTGACCATTGCCAGTTATACAAGGGGAGAAGTCATAGCTACTGAAGTGAGAATCCTTTCTCCTGGCTCTCTCTGACTGCTGCACTCACACATAATACTCAGCAGAGTACACTAATGTAAGAGTTTTCAGTGCTTGACTTGGGGTTTAATAAATATTGGAGGGGGAAAAGAAGTGGGAGGAACAAAAAATCTTAACAGCAGAGAGATCATGTGAGTCTCACTACAACCAATTTGCTCCAAGACCTGGAAAAGCAAACAAACAAAAACATGGGCATGTTTGTGTTTCCAATTAAGCTACTCAGGAACATCCAAGTCTAGAAGTGACTGAAGAGCTGCAGAAGACCCTCAGAACTTAGTGACTGGGTAAACAAGCATTATCAACATAAACAGCCCACCAGGTGGGGAAAACCCTGAACACACCCTGCACAACGATCAGGACTGCACAAAAAACACTGCAGAAGAAGCTTCATCATGAGTATGGTATCCAGTATCAATCAAATAAAAGGCAATTAAGGTTTTAGGACTACAAGAAGAAGGAAAACACAAAACTTTGTCATCCTTCACAGCAACAGAGTGTCTTATGGATGGACTGTTCAGTCAGCCTCAGCAGGCAAGAAGAGAGCAATGGCTTCAATCCAGTAAGAGGGAAGATGAAAGGGATGGAATGACAGAAATTAAAGGCTATAATGATAACTATCTAAACCAGAAGAAATTACTAAAAAGGCTAACTAGTGAGAGACAGTTTGT
The DNA here is from genome assembly GCF_012460135.2 of Molothrus ater. Lineage (NCBI taxonomy): Eukaryota > Metazoa > Chordata > Aves > Passeriformes > Icteridae > Molothrus > Molothrus ater. Next base: position 53,308,410 of record NC_050511.2, read on the forward strand.
CTTTTCTCTTGAGGGAGAAAATTCCAAAAGGTACCCCATACTTCACACCTGCTGCTGGGACATCAAAGTGTTTCTCACACAACTCACAGTGAATCTATGGAGTGCACTTTCACACAGTCTCATCAAGACAGAACATTTGCAGGTGAGATGCAGAAAAGAAGTTGCAGTTGCTCAGCCTTTCTGGCTGTCATGCTCATGCTGGCATAGACAACTGCTTCTGACAGTTTTTTCCAACAGTGGCCACAGTCCGAGGTGTAAGAGAGAAGACACTGAGAGAGGTGGACTCAAGGTCAGATCAGTTCAGACAGCAAAGCCTGCAAAAGATTTGCATTATGACCTACATTCACTTAAATGTATTGTGATTTTCAGGTCCCATTTCAGTGCTCTGCAGCTGTATACATGTACTTAGTAAGCATACTTCACACACATTCATCAAGATGCAACACTATCCCCAAATTAGAAAGCATATCCCCAAATTAGAAAGCATATCCCCAAATTAGAAAGCACCAACTACTTACTAGAAACATCCTTCACTTTAGATCCATATTTTTCCACAAGTCAACAGTTCACACACCCTACTTTTTTTTATACATGGGTTTCTATAAAGACAGGCAGTCCACCTCCATTCTCAGTAAGATCATGAAACAGATCCTCCTGGAAGATAGGTCAAAACTTAAGGAAGACAAGAAAGTGATCAGGGACAGCCACATGAGTTCACCAAGGGCAAGAATTGCTTGACTACAGTCTTCGGTGACCCAGTGACTGCAACAGTGGATAAGGGAAGAGCTAAGAGATACCATGTACCTGGGCTTCTGTAAGGCCTTTGATAAGATCTCCCACAACAGTCTTATCTCTAAACTTGAAAGAGAAGGGTTTAAATGGATGGACTGTTCAGTGAATAAGGAATTGGCTGGATAGCTATACCCAAAGAATCACAGTCAACAGCTCAATGTCCAAGCAGAAACCAGTAATGAGCAGTATCCCTCAAGGGTCTGTTCTGGCACCAGTGTTGATGTGGATCTCATGAGGTTCACCAACCAGGGTACTGCACCTGGATCCAGGAAACCTCCATTATCAATACAGACTGGGGGATAGAGAGCAGCTCTGCAGAGAAGGACTTGGGCATCCTGATGGATGAAAACTTGGCCATGAACCAGCAATGTGTACTTGCACACATTGTGTGCATTCAGCTCTGGGGCTCCCAGTACAGAGTGGTTCCAGAGGAAAAATTGTCAGAGGGCTGTAACACCTCTCCTGTGAAGACACTGTAAGAGATGGAGTTATTCAGCATGGAGAAGGCTCCAGAAAGACCTTATTTTGGCCTTTTAATATATAAAAAGGATTTAAAAAAAAGATGGAGGAAGTATTTTACCAAGGCCTCGAGAGACAGGACAAAGGGCAATGGTTTTAAACTAAAAGATGATTGATTTAGGTTGGAGAATTTTTTTTTTAGGAAGAAATTTCTAACAATAGGGGTGGTAAGACATTGGAGAAGGTTTCCCAGAGAAGTGGTGGATGCCCCATCCCTGGAAGTGTTCAATGTCATGTTGGATGCAGCTTTGAGCAACCTGGTTAGTGGAAGATGTCCCTGCCCATGGCAAAGGCGGTTGGAGCTAGATGGTCTTTAAAGATCCCTTCCAACTTAAGCTGTTCCCATGGTTCTATGATTCTGCGAATGTGATGCAGTTTTTAACATTAGAGGAACTCAAATTTGAAGGGAGACATCCTTTAAGGCAGAAATTAGGTCTCAAAACTTAACCAGTGCATTTTTAACATTCTTACTAAGAAAAATCCAATCTGCTACTAGATTTAAAAAAAATTAGGTATTTCTTTAATACTTGCTTTTATAGGTTAATTTTTTAAATTCACATATAATTACTCATGTCAGCAACTCACTTCCTTTTGCCTAAATACCAGGTACCGTTACTCACACATGCAAACATTTCTGATTTTTTATTCCAAATTCTGACATTTAAGGTACAATTGCACTTTATTTTAGATAGCTTATAGTAAAAGCCTAGAAGAATAAAGAAACTTACCATTATGCCACCAACTATATGACACTGAGTGTCAGAACTTGAGTTTTAACTTACAATCACATTAAGGGTATACAACATGCAATGAGATTCAAGTTTACCTTCATCATTCCAAGTATAAGTTAAACATTCAACACCATTTCTAATTTCTTCTTCTTTCATGTTACATTTTTTATATTCTCTTCTGTGCTGAAAGGCCCAACTGGTGCTCAGGGGTAAACTGGAAAGCATTTAACCCTGCAGAGGCATTCAGGCATATTTCTTAAAAGGAGAATGGCAATCACACACCGTCAGCTTTGACTTCATTAAATACAAAACTGACTATGTAAGGATTTAAGTTAAATAAAAGGCAGATTTCTACCCCGAAGAGTAAGTTTTGGTTGCTAGTCCTGAAAAGTAAATTTTGGTTGCTAGTCAGACTTCTTCTTCCCTGCTTCCCTCAGGAAAGGAAGTCTGTGGAGAACAGCATTGCACAGATCACAAGAAAGGCAGGAGAATTCCTCTGGTGCAGAAGTGCCTGGACCATTTACTTTAAAAAAATCACGGGCCAGAGGCTTGCGAGCAACTTGTAGGTAGAATATAATTGATCAGGACTAAAAGCTAAGGTAGAATTCTTCTGCTTTCATTTTCTGTCTCAGAACAGCAATGGGAAGAGATTACTGCACTAGATGTCGTCGTGGTACTCCCTGTCCTTGGCTGTGATAGCCTCCTCAAGGTGCACTGCTGCACCGCCCATCAGAGCAAACGCTGGGTACATCAGGCCAGAGCAATCCACCTCACACTCGTACAGGCACTTCATACGGCCTGCATCGTAAAACCCCACCCTGCCTCTGTCACAGTCAAGGCAGACGCCCAAGCACGATGGCAGGGGAAGGATTCTGCTGGCTGGATCCTTGGGAGCAGCAGGTGTGGCGGGGATAAAGAACTTCTTCATGCCTAAAGTGACCAGTGTGCAAGGCTGCGATGAGTAAAAGAAGGTATCTTCACTCCCACTGTCATGACCACTGTCTTGCTCGTATCTGGAACACAAAAAAACCCCATGTGCTTTTGATAAATGCTGAAGTGGGATCAGTGATGTGAACAGGAGAAGAACATTTCTGTCAGACAGAGAACACCACATGATCAACCAAAAACCTTGGGTGGTAAAAGAAATCATAGAATCATAGAATATCCTGAATTACAAGGAAAACACTAAAAACATCATATTCCAAGTCCTGGCCCAGCACAGGACAACCCCAAGTGTTACACAATGTGCCTGAGAGCATTGTCCAAATGCCTCTTAAGCTCTGGCAGGTTTGATGCTGGGACCACTTCCCTGGGGAGCTTGCTCTAGAGTCCAACCACCCTCTGGGTGAAAAACCTTTCTCTAATATGCAGCTTAAGCCACTCATGACAAAGTTTTATGTCATTCCCTTGGGTCCTGTCAATGGTCACCTGAAAGATAAGATCAGTGTCTCCTCTCTGCTCCCCTCCATCTCCTCTTCCCCAGGCTGTGCAAGCCAAGTGACTTCAGTCACTCCTTATAAGGCCTTCACTCCAGACCCTTCAAAATCTTCATGGCCCTCCTCTGGACACTCTCTAACAGCTCAGTGTCTTTTTTGTGTTGTGGCACCCAGAACTGCCCCCAGCACTCCAGGTGAGGCTGTCCCAGAGCAGAGTAGGACAATCCCCTCCGTTGCCTGGCTGTGATGCTGTGCCTGATGCCCCCCAGGACATGCTTGGCCCTCCTGGCTGCCAGGGCACTGCTGGCTCATGTTCAATTTCCCATTAACCAGGACCCCCAGGGCCCTTCTAAAACACTGCTCTCCAGCCTCTCCTTTCCCAGTCTGTCTGTACATCCAGGGTTGCCCCATCCCAGGTGCAGAACCCAGCACTTTCCCTTGCAGAATTTCATACAGTTGGTGCCTGCCCAATCCTCTCATTTGTCAAGGTGTCTCTGCAGGGCCTTCCGGCCTTTGAGGGAGTCAGCTGCTCCTCCCAGTTTTGTATCATCTGTGACCTTACTTAGTAACCCTTCCAGTCCTGTGTCCAAGCCATTTGTGAAGCTGTTGAAGAGCACAGAGCTGAGCATGGAGCCCTGTGGAACCCCCCAGTGACAGGTCACCAGTCTGGTGTCACCCCATTCACTGTAACCCTTTCTGCCTCACCCATGAGCTACTTGATCATCCACCATATGATGTATTTATCCAGCTGTGTGCTGGATAGTTTGTGCAGAAGGATCCTGGGATACACAGCGTCAAAAGCTTTACTGAAATAAAAAAAGATTACATCAACTTCCCTTGGTCAGCTCAGTGGGTTACATGGGTCATGAAAATAAAGTAAGTTTTTAAAGCAGGACTTTCCCCTCATGACTGCACTGTCCTTCAGATATTGTTCAGTAATTCCTAGAATAATCTTCTCCATAAATTTACCAGTCACTGAAGGGAGACTCACAGTCCTGCAGTTACCAGGGTCATCTTTCCTGCCAGTCTTGAAAACTAGTACAACATTTGCCAGTTTCCAGTTGACTGGCACCTCCAAAGACCATTGAAACCTCAGAGAGGTCTCACAATTACATCAGTCAGCTCAGCACCCTAGGAAGAATCCCATCAAGCTCCACAGACTTATGGGGATTTGGATGGAACAGCAAATCCTGCACAAATTTGGGATTGGGTGGGAGTTTATCATTCTCACAGCTATGGTCCTTGAGTTCTGGGACCCCCTAAGACCACTACTGGTGTTGAAACTGTCAATTCCTGTCTTTGTCTCTTTTAGTGAGGTGACCATCCTCCTCCTGTAACAGGCCAATGGTATTTCTGACTCCCTTTTGCTATTAACGTATTTTTAAAAAACTCTTTTTATTGTTCCCCACAGTTCTGGCCAGCTTCAACTCCAGCTGGGCTTTGACCACATGAATTTTTCCCCTCAAATGTCAAGCAGCATCTCTTTATTTCTCCCACATTGCCCAACCTTGCTGCTATTTGCCATACCGTTTTTTTTTTTTGCCTTAGCTCTAGAAGTTCTCTGCCCACCCAAGGCAGCCTTCTGTCTCACCTGCTTGACCTACAATATTTTGAAATTGCCTGCTCTTGTGCCCTTAGGAGGTGGTGCTTAAAAAATGACCAGCACTGATGGATCTTAGCACCTTCAATAGTGGTCTCCCAGTCTTTCCTGACTAGTATCCTCAGCAGCCTGAAGTTTGTTCTCCTCATGTCCAGAGCTGAAGTTTTGCTGGCACTTCTCCTCCTGACAACAGAGATTTTAAACTCAATTGCTTCATGGTTTCTGGGGCCAGAGAAAGAACAGAGATTTTAAATTCAATTGCTTCATGGTTTCTGGGACACTTTGCTCACAAGATCCTCTCTGCTGACATGGAAAAAATCAAGGAGAGCACCTTTCTCAGCTGGCTCCCTTAGAACCCATACCAAGAAGTTATCATCCAGGTCTTTTAGGACTCCTCTGGACCTGTTTGTATCATCTATGTGGGGCTCCCAGTTAACATCTGCCAAGCTGATGTGCCCTAAAAGACAAGGGTGGTTGATGTAGAGATATTCCTTAGTTCCTTAAGGAATAATTCATCAGTATCTTCATCTTGGCTGCGTAGCCTGTAGTAGATTCCCACAATGACATCCACTTTGTTTGTGCCGTAATCCTTACCCAGAGGTTCTCAACTGCAGCATTGCCAGTTGCAGGCTCCATACATTCACTATGTTACAGACAGTGCCACCCCCACCTCATCTGCCCCCTGTCCCTCTGAAGAGCCTGTAACCAACAGGGCACTCCAGTCACAGCACTCATCCCACCAGGCTTGGCTTACACCAGTGACACATAGCTTAGCCAGGAAAGAAGAGGCATTTAGTAGGTGGGATTTCACTTGGGTTACTTCAAACAATTAATAACAGCTGAACTCCAATAAGGACAAAACCACAGAAGGCTTTACTAAGGAGTGGATGTATCTAAATGTACTTAGGCTAGGCAATCATTAATGAATCTACAGGTACAGTAAATTAGTTAACTTGAGAAGTAACTTAGCAAATATGACCAATCCTTACAGACAAGAACATGTCCTGTGAGTTTTCCATGATGCTGCTATGTTACAGTATCTGTAAAATTCACAAAACAAAAGGTAGTGTTTTAGTGGTTTAAGTTTGGTGGCTTTTTTTAAAGTGCTTTGTCTGAAGACTTCCCTGAAAGTTTCCCAGATGGTTACTGGAGAGTCTGCAGACATGTTTGGTCAGTCTAGATGCTTTTCTCTCCACCTCTGTCCTCAGATAAAGACACATGGAGAAGCACACATTCTTCAGTAGAAACATTCCCTACTTAGGATTTCAGTTTTAGGGTGCTTGTGGGGGCAGTTCTTCCTGTGTCAGCTAAAATTTTACAGCTATCTATGCAGAGAAGGAAAAAGAAATCAGGAAAATTAGATCTAATTTCTCACTTTGCAAATAGCTCCATCTGGCTTTAAGCAGCTCAAGATTGTGCTGACACATTTTCCATGTGTTATACAAGAGGAAGCCAAATATTTGTTAAATTTCTAAATAAGAGTCCCCAGGAGATAGCCTCCCTGCCTGCAGTTCCCACATATGTCCAGGCTTGCTATAACTGTAATTGTGAGATGGAAATCTTTTTATTGGTTTGTCCATTGTACTTTGGCTTGTGCTCAGTAGCACTCCAATACAGTATGCAAGCCTGGGGTAAGCCAGTGTGACTTGGAATCTACTGTGACACAGCTAGTGCTAAAAAACACAAATATGTACAGTGAATACTGTTCCTCTGAAAGGCTGCCAACCTTATATGCCAAGGGAATTAAGGAAGAGCCTTACTACTGATAATCAAGTATTGCTTCAATCTTAAAACTTACACTTATTTTTAACCTTCTTGCTTTAACTGACATTCCTTGGCATCTATAGGAACCTGACTTCTTTCCCAAAAAGAAAGAAAATAGGACTCTGGATAATCAGGACATCTTTCTGCTAATAACAGGAGAAACTGCTTACACAACATCCTTCAAACATTTCACTGGTTAGGTTCACCTTGTGCACTAACTGAAAACAGACTTGCTCTTCATTTACTTTTTAAAAAAACATCCTCTTATGTAAAACATGCATTAAAGCAAGAGTATGCAATTTACCTTGGACTGATCACATCAGGAGTATTGTGGAACAATTTCTGTATCTTGCTGCTAGGAACAACTCCCACTTTCACCAGGTATGAGTAGGCTTCAACATTAAAAGCCCAGAAGTGCTTCCCTTTGGCAATGCCAGTGTCACCAATGATGTAGTCCAGGGTTGTGAAGCATCCAACCTGCAAGCGCTCAGATCCCAGAAGCAGAGGAAATCCAGCCCTACTTTCCACAGATGTTCTTCTTGGGTTCAGCTGGAGATGTTCATTGTTGTACCCACATTTGTCATCAAAAAGAAAACTGAAAACTGAAAAATAGTATCCCAAAAAAAAAATTCTGCTTAGTTATGTATTTGGCCTTCTGTGCTTATAAACTACATTTTAAGTCATGCAGGCATTAGAATTTGCCGCTTCTAAAGGTTACCAGGAATGTTATGCAAGCTAACAGTCTCTGTATGTTACTGACTTAATCTGTAACAGTGCTTCTAAACATTTATGAAACTGGTAACAGTGTAGGAGGCATCTGGGAGCTACTGGAAATGACTTTCAGCTCTTAACACTGATGGACATAAGAAAACCCCATACCTGGAGCTGGAGGAGTACGCATGATAACTTCTCGGCTCCAAGGGCTGCAGATGGACCCTTTGTAACCTTGAACTCTAAAGGCATAGCTGCTGTCATCATCGAGATCAGATAATACTTTGCTCTTGCCACACACTTCAGTCTTCTGCCATGTCACACTCTCCTCTTCTTTATTAAGTTTATGATATTCAAGGACATAGATATCAGCTGAATCTGTCTTCCCAGAGCATTCCCAGCTGATCAGAGCTTTGTTGTACATTCTGCTCTGCTCTTCATTGATTTCTGGTATTTCTAGACCTGAAACATGAGAAAAAAGGCTCTGAAATTTAGATACATGTTGTTTTGGAGTTAATCATACAACCAGGCCTGGGTAACCCAAACTGTTATTGTATTCCAAATCTAGCTGTGCCCCTGTGAGATTTCAGCCACTTTGTAACTGGGGACTATTACAGTTATTTTTGGCCCATTGCTATTTTGTTTTTTTAGTAAACTGTTATTTTCTTCACTTCTATCTACTCATATTTGTTTTTCCTTATTGGTGGAAAGGGATTGGTTAAAACTATATTGGAAGGAAACTCATTTTAAAGCATCCACCTCTTAAAACCTTCTTAAACCAAGAGATAATCCCTTTGTTGAGCTATAGCACTGTTAAAAGGGGGAATGTGACTCTCTCAGTTAAAAGGAGTAGATGAGGATGGTTCTCTGTTCATACACTTAAATAAATCCCCTATTTTCTGTTTTTACTTTGAAAGGCTTGAGCCTTTTTTTTTCTGACAGCTTTAAAAACTATTTCTTTCTATCACGCAATAAAAAGTTTTTAGAAAGACTGAGTGTGATGTAAATACAATATTTTGGAAGCCAATGCAAACTGGTACTGTAGGAAAGGAAATGTAAGTTTAGTTTCTTTATGAAAGCTGAAACTAACACTGCTGCCAGGTAATGCCTTCTGAATCATGGAGACAGAAGGAACAATGCAAGCCACACTGAGCTCTGCAACTGCTGCTCTGTGCAAGTTCTGCCTTTCTCCAGATAAGCCCTTAAAGCTAAAACTTGAGAAAGACCTAATGCTCTCAGAATTTACCATTGGAATGGAAGGACAAGTCACCAAGGATGTCTTCTTGCTTGGCAGTGTCCACCACAAAGTCTTCAAAAGTAGTTTCAGCTGCTGGCCTAAAGCTCTTCAGAGACTCAGTAGCTTTTTGGATTCTGAAAACACAAAAGTGGGATAGCACAAGAAAAAACAAAGGCAATTCAAGTTGGACATTCCTAAAGTAAAAATGCCAGGTTTTGCTTTTAAAAAAGTTTTGCTTTCATGTACTTACTGATGTCTCCCAGAAATTTTCTCTAGAATCTCTAGAAAGACTCTCAAATGCCAAATTTAAAGGCCTTTTATACATCAGTGTAAAGATAATGAACAGGTAGTCATTCAGTTGGCAAAGCATTTAAATAATCTGGAGCATTACGTTTAAAGAACAAAACTGATGTAGGGCGCTACTAGAGAACACAAAGATCAAAGAGCCTAAAGCCAGAAGAGACCTGGTAGATTAACTTGCAAATACCTGATAAAATCTCTGAGACAAGGAATTTGTCAGGGAGCTAAACAGACTACCCTCCCACTTCAGTCCCACTGAACAAGGCTAGGCATTGTGTTAGGACAAGAGCACTCCTCTCCTGAGTGTTATTTCCTAAGGCACACTCTAATGCAGGAATTCCAGCTAAACATGACCAGGATAATCTCCCAAGGATACAACTGCGCAGACATCCTGGAACAGTACTTGCACCTCAAACAGAAGATATTTAAGATACCTGACATGAAGTTGTTTTGCTGTTTGAACAAAACAAGAGGGATCTGTTTCTTTAAGCACTTCTTGAGCATATCCTACAAGGCCATTATTTTCCAGGAGCCCTTGGTATTCTTCCACTTGTGTTTGCAATTTTTTAAACCTTATATTCTTAGAAGTTTCAATTGCCCTAAGAGCTGCAGATTTCTTCTCTTCCAGGACACAATATAATTTCTCAAAACTCTGAGATGCTTCTTGTTTAGCTCTTTCACTGTTGCACTAGGAGCAAACAAAAGACATTTCAGACAGATTCTACGTCACTGTGACTGTACAGAAACATACTTAAGGTTGTTCAAGATATCACAGTAATCTAGTCATCCATTTGACAGGTAAGACTAATGAGCTTTGTTATGCTATTCAGCACTGAAAATGAGATCAGCACACCACCCAAGCTAGTCAGCATTTGCTGTCTTTAACAGAGAATGAAGAGCAGGAAAGTATTCCTCTGATTACACCCTGAGTTATGCATTACATTTGTCTAGATAGCTCATGAAAAAGCACTGTAAAAACAGTCTCAGAAGTCTTCATGCCCAAGTGCTAGATGCTCTTCCACCTTCCCCAACCACCCTGACCTGAGGGTCCAGCCCAGCTTCTTGTGTACACCCTCTGAACCTCTGAATACTGCCCCTGGATAAAAGGAACTGCAAAACTCAGAGGCAGTCTGCAATCAAGACACACCAGTACTAGGAGCTTCTTTCATTTCTGCCTTTGTGCTTTTCAGCTTGTATGTGACTCTTTTGCAGGGAGATTTTGCCCTTAATTCTGCCTTTCTCAAGGTAAACAGGCAGTGTAAATAGTGCACCATCATAAATACACAAACACCCTATGTGTAACCCACTTTGATTAAGGTATCAAGTAAGCTTTATTTTATTTAAATTTACACAAACATAAACTTCCTTTTGTCTGCTTCCCATACTGGCAGGACTAGGTCTTAGCATGTGTGACTCAGTCTACCACAAACTGTTCAAAAATTGTTTTACTGCTTAACTGAAAAACTCAAAAGTTTGAAACATTTCACTGAAAACAGTTTTGAATCCTTCCTGTGACTGTACAAAGGCCAACCCCAGACAACCTTGAAGCCACTCTTACCTCTGTTTCTTTCAGCAGCAGATCCAGCTGTGTGATGTGAGCTTTTACCTGGCTCTCCTTACTGATGAGGTACTCAATATCTTTTGAAAGTTTCTCCTGTTGAAGTAAACCAGCAAGAACAGGACATCTCACACAAAGTGACAACCAGCACAAACAGGTCATCCTGTTTTGTCTTCAGTTTATCTAGCCACAAGGACAAAAGCATGACACCAGTTATGAGCAGCAGTCCTGTGGAGAATTGTTTGGTGACCTGCAGTGACTGCAAAGCAACTGTGAGAGAGACTGCTGGCACAGGCTTAAGGATCAGAGGTAACAGTGTCAGCTGGCTCCCAATCACCTAGGAATCACCTTCTCTTGGATTGGGAAAAAGAGGCTTCAGGACATTAAACTTACAGAAAGGATAGTTATTAACTCATTTGTAGTAAGAGTTGCTAGAAAAATGAGTAGTTCAAATCACAGATTTGTCCCAGTGCTTCCTTAGCTGCAAGAGTTACAGGAAAAGCCTTGCAAACTGGTGAGGAGGCCAAATAGCACAAGGCAGGCTAATCTGGTCTTTTTTTTTCCTTTTTTTTTTTCTCCTGAGAGCAAGAGAGGAAGAAAAGGAAGAAGAGGAAGTAGGTGCTGTCTTCAATAACAATCTTTATATTATTGTGTTTGCAAGTCTTTACTATTGTGCTTTGCTTAGGAAATTAACATTCTAAAGGTATGCAGCTTCAGAAACATACAAAGATATCAACAGATACTTCAGATGCACATTTCTCAGATCGGCTTCTCAAGTATCCTCTACCACAAGCTACCTGGACACTTATATTAAAAAAAATTGATTGTAAAGTTGATTAACTACTTAAACCTTCTGCGTTGTCTGTTCTGCTGTACAATTAGCTAAAATAAGATGACAGTACTATTCTGGGGTTATATTTCAAGCATCATAGCAAACAGTTTGGTTTCTAAAATATGCCCTATATCACATTAATATATACATTAACAAATGTTGCACAATGACAGGGCTCAAAACTAGTCCAGGGTCTCCTACACACACATCCTGTGGGAGTTTGCCCTCACATCAGAAGTACTCTCTTCCTTCTTAAGGCCAAGTCCAATGATATTTTCTTTTACCTTAAGGGTTTTGTAGGCAGTGCTCATGGTTGTTACTCTATGGTTTGCATGACCTCCACCCAGTTTGCAAAGATGACAAACAGGCCTTCTGCAGATTTCACAGTACATGTTTACTCTCTCCATTTCATGTTCTGGACACATCAAAATCTGTGGGGAAAAAAAAAAAAAAGAGCAGAGACAGTACAGGTGTACTTCCAAAAATGGAGGTTCTCAACAAAAAATCAAAACATCCAATGAACCCAAAGCAGCATGTGACTTGATCAGTGAATTTTTTTATAGTCAGTTTATCTCTACCTTTTATATTTATTTGTCAATGCCCTTGAAAGCCAGCAGATGAACACATACAGTTTCACAAGGTTTACAGTAAGTAAGCCTCTAGCAGTGTCTGTGTAGCCTCCATATAGCAATCAATCTTTTGCTAAACCCTGCCCATGTTGTTTGCAATCCTCCAGCACCCTACACGCCGGCTCAGAGCTGTAAATGCAATATATACATTAACAATATATACATTAACACACTCAGACTGTCAAACTTAACCATGCTCATGCCAGCATCTCTTGCAAGAGCTATGAACTGATTCGTAAAGCAAGAGCTGACATAACATTGTAGCAGTTTAAGTCCAAGCTAGATTTTAATAAACCACATAACCATTGCTTTTGGAGCTACGAAGTGCAGCCACCACCTACAGCTACAGTAATTTTAAAGACAAAATTTCAAATTTGTGTTTCAAGTTTTCTGTCTGACTCCAGTTACAAGTTGTTCACACTGGCTGCTACTTCCGGGATTAGCTCAAACAGCATTGCAAGAAAGCTGGTGTTTGCTAAAAAAATCACCTTTCAAAACCAGAACTTGTTGAAATAAATGCTTAAAGAGTTAAAAAAGTGCTTCTCAAGTCCAAGTTCAGGCAACAGATTAAACATATAAAGCGTGTGTGTGTTTGTTTAAAAAAAGAAACAATGCTTGCTCATTCTAGAGCACTGAAAGACAACATTTAGGTCATTTATTACATAGAAGTTACCAAACAGGAACTTTTGAGGGAACTTTTTAGTTTCAATATGCCCCCACACAAGAAAGGTCAGAAAAGGGCATAAAAATAGAAAATTGTGAGCATCACAAATATGGACACAATAAGCTAAAACCTGAAACCAGCTTTCAAGTCTCAAATGTTATCCTAAGGAATAGTGAAAGGCACCAGTGTCACCAGCACCTTAAGACTATCCTTAAACCAAATATGCAATTAGCAATCCCATTTGGATTGACTACTAGATTTGGAAGGATATAAAAAGAGAAAAAAAGAAGCTGCCAAGAAAATCAGATGTGCAGGCAAACATCTCCAAAAGCTACAGTCATTCACTTAATCCGTGGAAGTAATTTTTCCACAGCAGTGTATAGCCACACCTCACAGAAAATCCTTGTTTTTATTCATCTCCTCATATACAGCCTGCGAGCAAGAGACAGCAGAGGTCAGCAGACTGCCTTGTCTTCTCTCAAAACTCAAGAACAATCAGCCCAGTATGTGCTTCTCCCATCCCCACCACACACCCTACCAAGTGCTCTCCAGCCTGGTTGTAAATTAAAGTGGTGACTGAGGACATTGTTTAGGGAATCAACAAATACTTCATGCTTTCAGCTCAGGTCTTAAAAATGCAGTGCAATGAAAAATGCACTTTTCTTACTTTATATTAAGCTCAAACAGTCCTCAGAAAAGTTTCTATAAGAGGACAGTAAAGATCAGCTTGCCACAGTTGGGAAGCTTTTCAAAACAAGTAGATTTATCTAAAGTTAACTACACTGTGCTTTTCTCCTTTTTTTCCCCTCTTCCTGTCTTCACATACAATTAGAAATGCTAAATCCCACATGTGCACGCATACTCAATACATCAGTGTCAGAATAATCTAAACCACTTCACCCCATTTTGCTCTGCTTCAAGAGAATTCACCTACTGACTTTTAATCCTGAATTTAGTCTGCGTGTAGTGTAACATCACAGGGCACTTTTAGGAGTGCACAGGGATCACAAGATGCCTTTGGTATTTTCCCATAGCAGCACAGCAGCTGTGAGGATTTAGATGCCATAGAAGAAAAGTTTTTAAGGAGCTGTATAGCATTTTAAAGCAAGAGCTAGAAGATAGCATGCAAACTTTCACCTTTCTCATTTATCCAATAGAGGGACATTTCACACAATGTGCAAGCACATTTGAAAGCATATGAAGCACATGCTCACTTTTGACTGGAATTAGTGTTTTAGACTCAAGGAAAACACCACCAAGTGGACTTCTGGATGTTCAGTATCTCCCAGCCTGCTAACTTTAGAGGCTCAAATTTTTCCAGTCTCAGAAGGAAAGTACACCAGCAGTCAAGAGCTTCTTACACATTGCATATTAGTCAAATTTACTTAATTTAATAATAATTAATCAGGACTCCTTTACCATCAGCATTTCTGGCACCTGTGGGATGTCCAGCAAGGAGGCACAGGCACATGCCCCTTCATGTCCCCCGACCTGTGCTGGGACATTAAGGCCATTATTGTGGTCCCTGATTAGCAAGATAGTATCTATGACATGTAACATCTGTGATATAACAAATTCAATAAGGCACTGCCACGTACTGCACTATGCTCAGCATGAGACACAAAGGTAGTGGCATTTTGTTATCACTGTTTTGCCTGAATGCAGTAACAGCAGCACCAGGCTATAAAGTAGAATTTTTGCCATAGCATTTTTATCTCTTCTGCTATAGATTTAAAAAAAATGGTGTAATAACAATGGAGAACATAACTCCATGTTTTGCTCTTGTTAGATGCAAGGAAGGAGAGAAAGAAGATGCTTGGTGATGGATCAAATTCAAGCACAAAGCATCCAAAGGGGATGTAGCTAAAGGGGGCATGGAAGAGGCCAGGTGTGTGGGGGTTTTTAAGTTTACCACACACAGGCATCCTCCCTAGGCAGTCCATTCTAGATGATCAAGACCAAGGTGCCAGTAACACCAAGGGGGGTATGGATTCAATCCCTGTATTAATCATTCACTTAAAAGCTGGACTTGATGATCCTTGTGGGTCCTTTCCAACCCAGAATATTCTGTTATTTGTGATCAATAAGCCTTAAAAAAGAAAAGAAAAAGAAAGGAAAGACTCAGATCACAAGTAACACAACCTATTCCACAAAGTAAAAACCCTTATCTTTATGGGACCCTTCAAGTATGTTCTCAATGTCCCCTTCAATGACAGCAAGAAGCAAAAGCTTGTGGTTCACTCAATAAACAACAGCAATCGTCAATAAAGCAATCATGGTCCTAAAAAGCAACTATCATTGCACAGATATGTCTGCAGCTACATGAGAATGCTGCAACCTGAATTCTGTAAGGTACACTATATTTACCTTGGGTCTGAAGTTGGTGGTTGGTCCTACGTATTCATGCTGGGCTTTCACTGTTCCCCAAGGATGGTGTATCTTGAAACATTCATTGCAATAGCTTGCACTGCAGTCCATGCAACTCTTTGTGGACTCCTGAGGTGGAGGTTTGCAGAAATCACACATAATAGCAATGGCTGCCCTGGCTGCCTGTCTGTATCTTTCCACAATGGTTTCCAAAGTGAAGTTGCGAAATAAGCCATTGATGCCACGCTCCCCAAGATCAATATCCCGCTGGCAACTCGGACAAGGAAACAGAGTTGATCTAGGAGTCAGTGAATTGCGTTTTCTGCCTGTGTAGACACCAAAACCCAGTTTAGGATGAGTGTAAACCAAACTGGTTTAGATTTTAAAAGAAGCACAGGAATTTACGAACCAATTCCAGACTGTAGCACATCATCCAAACAACACCAATTCATATGCAGTCTGCCAAGCCAAAGAGAATACAATTGCCCTGACAAGGCAGTGTAATGTCTGACTCCAAAGAACATTACAAACTACTACTCGAAAACTTAATTTTATGTTAAGATAAATTTAGCTCTTCCAATTCCATTTTCTTTATCTAGTTTTGGATGCACTCAAGCTGTAACCTTTTGAAACAATAAACAGAAAACTTTGTGGAAGCCAAGTGGTTTCAGACTAACTGGTTATCCATATAGAGAGCAGCAGCCTCCTAACATATTGAAGTGAAAGATGCTTACTCCCAGAGCAACAGAAACACATAGCCAACCTTGGGTCCCTGATATTTGCTTTGGCTGAGTTCAAACTTACTTTACTCATCCCAAGAGGCATCACAAAAAGAATGGAAAATGAGGTAACAGTGTGACATCTTGTAGATGTGACAGTCTGGTCAGAGACCAAGAAAACTAGGTAAGTTTTCCCAAAAAACTAGGTAAGTTTTTCAGCTTGTGAGATTTTAGGGAGTTAAAGAGAAACAATGATAGCTTATTAATATAAAAAACCTGCAGATGTTGCTTTCCTACTCTCTGTTTTCTTGATTTTCTCAAAGATTGTTTATAAGAAAGGCTTTTTGTTAATTAGCCAATCAGGTGAAACGTATTGATTAATTGACCAATCAGGTCTATCTGGATTGGAACAATGTATAAAAAGGAGGATCTGAAGTAAAGCTGCTATGCTGTGCAAACCAGCCTTCTGGTGAGTCTGTGTCATTTCTTACTCAACAGCAACATCATCTCAGCCAAATAACTTCATCAAAAAATGCTGAGGCTCACTTGGCCCCTCCTGAAAGGCCTCACTAAAGGAGGGCTGCTAAATCAGCCCTGCACACCAAAGGTAGTTATATCTTCAAGTTATCTGAGGTAGTTATATCTTCAAGTTACTCTACCCTGAACTGAGGAA
Source organism: Molothrus ater (assembly GCF_012460135.2). Classification (NCBI taxonomy): domain Eukaryota; kingdom Metazoa; phylum Chordata; class Aves; order Passeriformes; family Icteridae; genus Molothrus; species Molothrus ater. The sequence continues at coordinate 53,324,942 of NC_050511.2, forward strand.
CCACAGATCTCCACAGGGATGTTAAACAGCATACATCTACCTCTATTAATTTCTAAAGGGGGAGCTGCAGAGAAGCTGCACTCCTACCAAACAGCTACACACAAATTTCCCCCTCTCTCCAAAGTAAAATCACAGGCTTAAGCAAAGCCACTAATTTAAGAAGCCTTTTGAGTCTGTAAGGAGATGGCTCACACAGACTCAGAGGTTATTCTCAAGATAATATTCCTGAGGTTATCAAACCAGGAGAGCATCCTGTCTCACTCATGAACCCACAAGCTGCAACTACCAGAAAGAATCCTTTATGTATTTCAAAAGCAGGCTAAGCCAGTCTTTAGGCTTAACTTGTATTCTCTTCGCTTCCCCTTACAAAGAACCAAAAACCCCAAATTCTGTAGTGCTGGTGCATTGCTTTAAGATCTCTTTAAGAGAACTGCGTATTGGTATAACTGTCCTGATTTCATCTGGGTCAGAGATCATTTTCTTAGTAGCTGGTACAGTGCTGTGGTTTGGATTCAGTATGAGGTTATTACACACTGATGTTTTGGCTGTTGCTAAGTAGTGCTCACCCTAAATCCAGGACTTTCCAGTTTTATATGTTTCACCAGAGAGCAGGTGCATGAAAAGCCAGGAGGGAGAACAGCCAGGACAGCTGACCCAAACAGCCAAAGGGATATTCCAAACCATAACATGTCCTGGACATGACATAAACTAGGGGTAGTCAGGTGTGACAGGGTGGGCACTGGGTGAACAATTGTATTGTGCATCACTTGTTTTTCTTGGATTTTATTCCTTTCTCTCTTTTGTACTACTATTTTTTTTTATTTTTGTTATCCCTTCAATATATACTCCAGTACATAATTAACTCTATTCCAGCTGAAACCAGGACACTAACAAATTTGTAAATGGAGGTATGACTTAAAGCTGAATTCTTAGTGTTGAAATTGACTCTTCTTCAGAAAGGGAAATTTGTTCTTGTATTTAATCAGTATTTTCCCATCAAAATTGCCAATGCTTTATTTCTTTCTGAAGTGTCCTGTACTGCTACCCAAAATAGACTTGCCTTGAGCTGCTCTCCTGCTCCTTCACCTAACAATCCAAAACCTCCATTCCTATCATGCCCTTTCCAGTCTCTTCAAATAAAACACCAAACCGACCCTCCTATGAGGAATCAGTTCCTTTAAATATCTTTGAAATTTAACCCGTGGTAGTTATGCATGACTGTCAGCTAAGAAGTCAGAGTCAGAGCATGGATAAGTGTGCACTGACAGTCTCCCACCCAGCTTGGTCCCATGCTTTTCTGTAAGTTCTGAGCAGAACAACTAGGCTGCATTTACAGAAGAAGATGGGTGACACAAGGCACAGGAATGCAACTCTCTATCTAAGGGAACAGAGATTGTTGCCTGATTTCACTTTTTTTTCATATTTACTTGATATGAATTAATTACTGCACATCCTGCAGTACCTATAACTTGGCATACACAGCAACACGCGCATGCAAGGCACAGCAACAACAGTGAAACACAAATTGTATTTTCAGTGTACGCTCCAAGCTAGCACTGCACACAGGAACACAGAGAAATCTTCTATACAGACTTCTACAATGTCCTAGACAAAAAGATGACTTCACATGCAGTGCCATGCAGACAACAGCTACAAAAAGTGATCTAGAATACACACATTTGCTGAAACTAAGAAAATAATCATACAATGCAGCACATATCAGGACTGCCTACAAGTAGTATGCTAGAGCAGAGAGTGAACAATGACAAAGCAAGAAAACAAGGAAAAAAAAACCATGGTGCAGTGGTCAAGTTTAAAAATACAATCTGAAATTCTTATCCATCCCAATGGAGGCCTTTCATTCCGCCAGTGGTGGACCAAAATGAGACTGTCATCATGAGCCATGCTCTGCAAAGACTGGTGACATTCTTTACAGAAAGCAATCCAGTATCAAGGAAGTCCTGCACACCTTCAGATGTCTCATCCCTTTTCACTGACAGCACTCTGAGAATCTAGGTTGGAGGTTTTTTCCCATTTTAAATCCTAGAAATTTATTTGCTAAGCAGCTTGGCATGTTCTGCCACTTCAATACTCAAAAATAAGGAGATACATCCTCTTTTTGCCTAGTGAGTGTTAAATACTAACACTCTGCTAATACTAACAAATGCTTTCTGCTTAAAGGATTTCTACACTCTTATTTTAAGAAGAAAGCACTGATGAAGTAGTGAATTACTTTGGACACTATCTTTCCTATCTGTATGGTGTCCAACTTGCTGAAACTAAATTCTGGTTATATTTTAAAAAATCCAAACAAAAAAAAGCACACCAAAAAAAGAGCAAAAAAACCCTTGGATTTTGTAGACATATTTAGAGGTGCAGCTCAGAGAAACTTAGCTCCTACCCACACTCTCTTTCAGACTTGCCAATTCAGTTTACAACAAGCAAATATGTATTTTGTGAAATATTAGAAATCACCACACGAAATTTTCCACTGTGATTTGTAAACTGATTGCTCCATTTGCAATAAGTTGCTCAATCAGTTTACAAAAAAAAATCACAACATAGACTCACAAGTATTACCATACACATTGCAAAGATTCAAGTCAAAAAGCAATTTTAAGTATGTCCTTTAAAGACAATGTTTAAACATCATCTTCGCAAGGAGAAGTACCAACACTTAAAATGTTGAAAAGTCCAAGCTGCACTGAATGGTTTGCAAAGGGATAAGACATCTTAAAGTTGTGTTTTTCAAGTAAACAGTGTTACGATAATATTCTATGGTTGTGGAAGACATGGACATTTAATGTGTGAAAGTCTAATAAAAAAAGATTTAAAAGTCAACTGGATTCTCTTGCAACTGGATTCTCTTTTTTAAAATACAAATATTTATGCTACCCCATAACTTACTTAATGTTTTTGGATGGGGTTTTCAGGGAGAAGGAAAAACGGAAGGGAAAAAAGGGGATAAGGATAGCAACAGGAAGGGGTAAAGAGGGAAGCAGGAGAGAAAGAGAGAGGGAAAGGTGAAAGTGGGGAGGCCTCCTAAGAGAAGCCAGCAGAGCTAAAATGTTACTTTCAGATACTTTAGTCTTTCACAAATCAAAAGAGCTTTCTGCAAAAAGAGCAGACATGGACAGCTTTCCAAGAGGTCTGATGGTACTGTATGGTATCTCCGTTTAATGACACTTTCAGCCTTCAACCGAGGCAATTTAAACTTCCTCTTCCCATCAGCTGCTTTGTCCTTCACTGAGTGTGAAATTCAGATTTGTGTTTAGCTCACTTCACATCTGTCTTGAAGGACACCATATCCTATGATTACTCATGTGTCTGCCAATACTGTGGCAACAAAGAATTCAGGGACTTTTTCTCCCATTTTTGGCCAACAATTACATTTTAAAAATGTAATTTAAAAAGTCCACACAGTGGCTGAGCTGCTCAGACAAAGCTCAATTTTGGAAACAAGATATAATTAAAAGCCTGACTATCCTTCAATCTGATTGTGTCATTAGACACACCAAATACTACAAGTCTAAGTGTAAAATGTTTTATTTTCCTCACACATTCATGTGCTGTGATAAACTGTGAGATTCATAACTACCTACTCATTTCAACATGGTGTAAATTTCAATCTGTTCTTCATCAAATTAAGCAGGTTTAAATACAATAATGAACCAATATTACATTCCATTTAGCAGTGATGGCCAAACACGACTGGTAAACATAAGGAAGATCAATCCAATAATCACACTTCATTACCAGTAAGACAGTTTCATTGAAACTTGAGCATGTAAACTCCTGAAAATTAAAAAGCAGGGGGTGGAGGAGGTAGTGTGGTGATTGCTAGGGTTCTGTGTGCATTTCTGTACCCACCAATGTATATTCAGTCATATACACACAAGGAAAAAAATATAATCCAATCCTTAACTGAATTACAGTCCAGTTGACCTTTAAATCACTCTTGCACAGAATGAAAAGCTGTCCTTATAGAACTTCTTTGCTGTACCTTTAGTCACTGCAAAAGAATTTTTGTGGACTTGACCACTGACAAAAAGCTATATGCTAATTGACAATATTTAACTTGAGATCTAAATGCTAGACTATCTCTAGCCAACACAAGAAGTGAAGCATTTCTACCTCTGCACCCAAAAGACCTCCTCTGTGAGGCTGCGAACAATGAACAGAGAGCTGTTTAGACATCAAAAAATGAGATATACCATTGGTTTACAATGGTTCAAATGAAAAGCACCAACTCTTTTCTCTCCTGTGGATGCTTAACTCCTGCAGGGTTGAAAGGCAAGAATGTTTAATTTCCTAGCATATCAAACAATGGTAAGATTTAAGCAGAACAGGAAAAGGGAGAAATAAGGCATTGGCAGGGGGAGGGGCATAGGGAAAGATATTTCAAACTTTCACACGAGTGTCAACATAATCGCATTACACGCTTTAATTGCACCCACACTGTAATTACAGTAACATTAGAGATAATTGAACAGCAATAAGAAATAGCCTTCATTTTCATGTTATATACAGCAAGACTTTGCTAATTAAAAATTATTTTAAATACAATACAAACAGGAGAGTATTTTTAACCAGCACATACACTGGTTTTTAAGCAGCACATACACTTTATTTCAATGAGTTCTGTTGCTTTTACATTAAGATAAATTGTACTTGTAAATGCAAGCTGTGTGTGCACAACAAATACAGAACATGACCAAATACAGACCAGCTCCTTCTGGCATACCAAGAATTTAAATGCCAACCCATTTTAAATAGATTATATTCCTTACAGAGACATCAGGGATTCTTTAGGTGGGAGGAAAAAAGAAACCCCGTAGTGGGAATAAGGTGTCATATGCATTTTGAAATGTGACACTAAGGTCTTGACACTGACATGCCCTGCACAAGCCTCCCAGAAGTTCTAGTGGATTTTTGTTATGCATGTGAGACCCCACTTTGAATGTTTTCCTTGCATTATCTCTCTTATGGAGCTGTTTTCTTGCAAATTCCCCTACAGATCACAAAGAAAATTTAGCAAGGCAATGCACAGTATGAGTTCTTCAGATGCAAGAAAGCAACTATGTAAATGCAAATTGCAAGCTGGCGACCATTGCTGGTACCAAACTGGTCTGAGAGCAAATCTCACATTTGATATAGCAATGGAGCTATAATGCCTATAACATTAGAAGCAAAGACAGTATAATCTGAATTTAAACATCTATTCTTTAATGCTTCAATTTCCATATGCTTTTCATTCTGTAAATTTGAACTGTCTGAGATTGTAATTTTCCTGTGATGTGTATCTGCCCAAAGCTCTTTGAGGTAAGAGGGGGCAAGCTCATTATTTCCAAATCTCAACCCTCTCCTGCTACTCATCAAACAGGTCTTTAGGAAAGCCATCACCTCCCTGTTGGCAGGTCAGATCAGGAGATATATTTCCATCAGTTTGCTGAGACAGTGGCAGACCACAGTGGTTTTAAAGATTTACAACTCCTGCAACAACCTGTGTACATGTATCCCAGGACAGGGTGGTGGTGGCAGGAGAAGTACCAAGTGGCTTTTTGCTTAACAAATTTATTCGAAAGAGTATCAGTATTAACAATTCAGCACTAAACAGAACTAAATAGTTGTTTAAAATAAGGTGATGAAATTGCACATTTGATCTGTGAAAACTGGGAAGGATGAACTTTAGTAACGTGAAATATAAGATAACTCATGAGCTGTCTCCAGCCTAGGTGTAAAATCCCAGGACACCTCAACCAAATCTCCTTTCTTGCCTCCCAGCCAGGTGTTTTTGACGGAAAATGCTCAGAAATCTGTGGAGCCAACCACAGCTTCATACCAATTGTAGTAGAATCCACCCCACTCGCCAAAGCTGATCCTCTTTAATATCATCCTAATCATTAAGAAGCTATGAACCGGCATTAGCCTTTTAAAGATAAAGCTTTAGAGTTTCTCTTGTTGGTAACTCTTCCTGAACACAGAGGAGTGTGGTTTTAAAGTGGATAATTATGTCAGAAAAAAGCCTGAAAGCCAAGATTAGATATCTTCCAAGAAGTAAAGCATGCACAAAGCACTGTCAATGCATCTGTAGGAGAGCAGACCAACTCATCCACAGATTACAAAGACTGGAAGAATCTTTCTAGCACAATACCACAAAGAGCATGAGGAGTCCTAAAGCTAATCACTCCTTAAATCTTCAAGCAAGAAGGAGGCTGTTAGGGCTGTCTGCTTCCAGTCATCTGCCCTTCAAATCTGCAACCGTGCAATAATCATAACCAATGGAAAATTATTTACTGTATGCATAATGAAGTGGGCAGGACAAAACTAGCTTGCAAAGTCTACACAGGCTCAGAAGGAAGTCAGAACTACTGCACTGAGGCTGGTAGAAACCAGAGCAAACCATGGCAGGCAATTAAATCGCCAAAATCTATATCTCCATGCTACTGAACATGATGCTACTACATCGCCATGTAACTGAAATACAGAAATAAACACAATGGTTATAAAGATTTACAGAATGCCACAAAGACAAATCTATTAAAGATGGAACAGAGTGCACTGTCCTTAAAAATATTCCCATTGTTCTGGACACAAAATTAACAAGAGCAGCACTATCCCCAAGTTATCTCTATAACCACATCAGGAGTACCAGGAAGACATTTTACCAATGCAGACACCATTCCGCTCAAGCCAGTCTAATAATAAAATCAGGAAAACATGCACAATTTCTGATACATACCTGATCTATTAATCCTGTCAATTCTGTCCATGCTAGAAGCAGCGATTCTAATTCGAGGGCTACTCTGATTAGAGGATTCAGAGCCTCCATCAGCAAAGGAGTCTTCAAATGCAAAAAGTATTTCTTTCACACATTTGTGACAGATGTTGTGCTGGCAGGGAAGGATCAGTGGATGGGTAAACAATTCCTTGCACGCTGGGCAGATAAGCTCTCTTTCAATACCCTTAATGGCAATCTTCATGATAGAAAGAGGGAGAAAAAAGTCTAAGTGCAGGAAAACATGAACCACCAAGACTTATGGCACTGGTCTATGTCACCAAACCCCAGCTCTGCAGAACAAATACACACAATTTTATATGGTTTGAGGCACTTCTTTGACTAAAACACATATCAATTAACATTTATGAAAGCACTGACAGCATTCATTTCAACTGAAGTGAACATTGCCACTAGGCAAACTCAGTTCATCTTTAGGTCATGTCTGCATTGCAGGGGAGGAAAGGAGGGGAGTAGTCTTAATTCCACTCTAGGACCTAGTGAAATGCAACCGAACGCAACCATACTTCTTAACAATAGGAGTCCATATGTTTAGCTTCGTCGCTGGCTTACGAAGAGGGAGAAGGGGGAAAAAAGGAAAATTAAGTGTCAGACTGGTTAAACAACAGGCTTTCCTGACGTCTAATTCACGTTTAAGGGCTGAAACTGTCTTGACTTCATTAGGGTAACAATTCCGAGTCAGGAACATCATTTATTTATTTATTTATTTATATGTTTATTTACGTCTTTTATCTGTCGCACAAAGAGCCGCCTGTAGATAGGTGCGGCTCTTCAGTAATTCCGCGACCCCCGCGGCCGCCCCTAGCAGCGCGCCCCGCCAAGCCCCGGGCGTCGGGCGGGCAGCGCCAGCGGCGGCAGTGCCCGGTCCGCCCGGCGCCCTCCGGCAGCGCTTCCCTTCCGCGCTCCGCGCCCGTCGGAGCTCCCTGCGAGCCCTGCCCGCCGTCCCGGCTGCGCCGACAGCCCCGCAGGGACGAGCCTGTCGGCGCACACCGCGGGGGACTGACGGACTGACAGACTGACAGTCAGGCACACACCCTATAGCCCCCCGCAGCACAAGAGGAGGAACGACGCACCCCGCCCTGGCGGCCGCGCCCCGCCGGTTCCCCCCGCGCTCACCGGGCTCTCCAGCAGATCGCTCTCCATCCCTGCGCCTCTTCCTCCTCCTCCTCCTCCTCCTCCTGCGCCGGGGCGCCGTCAGCCCGGGCGGGCGGCCGGGACACGCACGGAGCAGCGCCCGCGGCGGCGCCCGGCGCAAAATGGCGAGCGGGAGGCAGAGCGGGCGGGAGGCAGAGCGGGCTGGGCGGGCGGGCGGGCGCGGGGCAGCGCGGGCGGGGCGGGGCGGGCGCGGCCGCGGCAGCCGCCGCAGAGCGGAGCTGTCCAGCCGCCCCCGCCGCGCAGCTCCCCGCGGGACACCGGCTGTCTCGCCCTGCTATTGTTTTGGTCCTTGTCTTTCGCCAGGCGGCACCGGAAACGCCGCCCGTCCCGGCAGTATTGAGGGCTCGCCCGCTCAGCCATTGATCACCTCCCGTGGTACCCGTGTGATTGAATCGCTGAGTCGTAGAACGGCTTGGGTTGCAAGGGACCTCGAAGATCACAGAATCACAGTATCAATCAGGTTGGAAAAGACCTCTGCGACCATCGAGTCCACTCTGTCCTACAGCCATCATGTCAACTAGACCTTGGCGCTAAGAGCTACATCCAGTCTCTCCTGAAATACCTTCACCATCTCCCTGGACTTTGAAGAAATTCCCTCTCATGTCCAACCTAAACTACTCCTGATGCAGCTTCAGATAGTGTCCTCTCAACCCAAACACTCTAATTCCAATGCCCAGGACACCTTCCAGAATGGATTGCTCAAGCCTTCTTCAACCTGGCCTTACTCCAGGGTTGGAGCATCAACAGCTACTCTGGGCAACCTATGCCAGTGTCTCATCACTGTCTCAGTGAAGAATTTCTTCCTAACATATAATCTAAACCTGCCCTCTTTAAGTTTAAATTCATTATGCCTTTTTACACTACCTGGCCATGTAATAACTCCCTCTCCCTCTTTTTCATAAGCCCCCTTTATGTACTGAAAGACCACAGTAAGGTTTCCATGGAACCTTCTCTATGCTCAGTAGTCTCTGAGGGCTGTTGGCCTGTCTTCACAGGAGAGGTGTTATAGCCCTCTGATCATTTTTATGGCCCTCTTTTGGACTCACTACAACAGATCTGTGTCTGTCTTGTGCTGAGAATCGCAGACCTGGATGCAGTACTCCGGGTGGATAGAGTAAGGGCAGAGGAGAGGGGGATAATCTCCTCCCTCAAGCTGCTGGCCACACTTCTTTTGATGCAGACCAGGATACAATTGGCTCTCTGGGCTGCAAGTGCACACTGGTGCCTGATATCCAACTTTGCATCCTGAGAACCCTCAAGTCCTTCTCCTCAGGGCTGCTCTCAATGACTCCTTCTCCCAGTCTGTCCTCGCATTTGGAATTGCCTCGATCCAGGCGCAGCTCCTTGCACTTGCTGAACTTCGTAAGATTCTCATGGCCCCACTTCTCTGGTTTGTCCAGGTCCCCCTGTGTGGAGAGCTTTGTGGACAGTTGGCTAGCTGAGAAAGGTCACGTCGACATAATACCATTAGTTACATTAGAAGCAGGCAAGTCTAGGATTCAGCAGTCAGTGTCCAACCACTGACAAGGACATTGTGCCCTTGGTGCAACAACAGGATAGAGGAGAGGATCTTTTGCCAAAAATATGAGGATAGTTTCAGCAGAATAACCACAAGAATGTAGAAGTAGTAACAAAATAACCATAAGAGTATAGAAGTAGGCGTAGTTGACTGATAAGTAATTAACCAATAATGAGCTCAGCTTTGCAATATGTATAAGCTTCATTAACACCAATCTAAATATGTGTGAACTATCAATAAAGTTCGAGACGTGCTGGTCACTCATATTGAGTGCTGCTTTTCTTCCGCCGATCCAACACCCCTGGATGACATCCCTTCCTTCTTTTGTGTCAGCTGCCCTGCTCAGCTTTGTGCCATCTTCAGATTTGCTGAGGGTGCCCTGGATCTCACTGCCCATGTCATTAATAAAGATGCTGAAGAGCACCAGTCCGAAGAGAGAGCTCTGAGGAAAACTACTCATCACTGGCCTTCACCTGCACACAGAACCATTGACCACAGCTCTCTGGCCAATTCCTCATCCACTGAATAGTCCATCAATCAAATCCATGTCTCTCCAATTTGGAGATAAGAATGTCATGTGGGACTGTGTCAAAGACATTACAGAGGTCATCTCTCGGTCTTGCCTTGTCAACTTTTGCAGTCACCCATCACAGAAGGTGACCAGTTTGATCAGGCACAATTTCCCTTTTCTGAAGCTGTGCTGGCTGTCTCAGACCACCTCCTTGTTTTTCATGTGCATTAACATTTTTCCATGAGGACTGTCCCATGCTCTTCCCAGGCACCGAGGTAAGGCTCACAAGTCTGTAATTACCCAGACCATCCTTCATCCCCTAATCAAAAATAGGTATGGTGTTTCCCCTTTTCCTGTCACTGGGGGCTTTGCCTGACTGCCCTGAGTTCTCAAATATCATGCAGGGGGCATGCACCAGGCAGGTTTTGTGGCAGCTAGGATGAAAAAGAGGTGGGGAAGTGGTTATGATGGCCAGCACCTCCTACCCTTCCCTTACAGCATGTTTCCATTGGAAAAGGGGTAGTAAATACCCTTTTCACCATCCACTAGAACAAACTAAAAATACTTTTAAATTTCCAGCACCTTCAGGTTTTGGCAAGGGTGCACACACAACCATTGCAGTGGCAATAGTTAACATAGCTTAAGCTAAGGGAGAAAGAACCAGTTAGAAAGCTTTGAGTGAAAGCATGCACTGTCCTAAGGAGGTTTAGTTAATTAAAATACATGAAGCCTGGGTTATGAGTGATGAAATGTTGCCAATTTGACAAACACCAAATTTGACCTACTTGCCTATTTGAAGAAAAACATCAGGATAAGAAGTTCCCTTTTCCCCTGAAAACCACTTTTCATATGAGTCAATAAAACAAACACTGTTGAAATGCCTTGCTTGGGCATAATTTACACCTGGGTTTTGGGGCCTGGATGTTAAACTTGAATGGAAATTTACACTCACAAATCATGGAGACAGAGGTGATTTTTTACATGTCCAGTATAACAAAGAAGAACTTTCTACAGAAGACTTATAAAAATATTATTTAGCATTTACTTTAGTAACCAGTTTCATAAAAATACAGAGTGCTCTGGTTGAAATTATTCTGATAATGCCAGCAAATGTACAGTATGTGTATTCAAAGTGAAACATGTCACTTAACTGGGCGTGGGGAGAACAGGTTGGTAAGGTCTTATGTTGTCAGCCTTCCAATTATGCTTTGAATACTGATTTGCAAGCCTCTGAATAAGGATATTATCTCTTACCTACCTCTACTATTCCCCAGCTTCCTTGATTCCAGCTTTCCTTACCAGCAGGCTTACCAGTTTTTAATAAGCACTTGTCTGCACTAGCACGCTACCCACCACAGATGCTGGATTGTGGCTGATGCAGGGCCAAATAAACAATCAGCCTCAGGCTAGAACAAAGACCCCTGGGCTCTAAGGCTGCCTTTGAAAGAGTAGGATGAACTTTTGTCTTTGGTGCCTCAGCAAGGGAAACCATTCTGAACTCCATGCCAAAGGTGCAGATGCCAGCGCAGGTGGATGTTGCTAGTGCAGACAAACATGGAGCACACATTTTCCCCTGGCCTCCTGAAGTCTTCACGTGGACCACAGTGCCAGCTACTGTTACTGCCAGGACTTGTGAATTATTCCTTGTTCAATCTCTTAACAGGTCATTAAGGTATTATCTTGTTTGTGTACTTGTTTGCTCGGGCTTCAGGGTAGTTTAGAGCAAGATTTTAATTACCACCTCCATTACATGGAAGAAAATGTCCTTGAAGGTCTGCAAAGGGCAAAACTCCCTCTTCTGCACTCACACCTTTTTACTAGCCTTTTGATCCTCTCCCAGCTCGGGACTACTAAATTTGCAGTGCCAAAATTCTCATTAGCCTCAAGTACTGGGAGGAAAAGCAACAGCTAGAAATGACTGATACATTAAAAAGATAAGAGCACAAACCAATGTCAGAAAAGACTCCTGTCCTTGGCTTCTGACAAGGGGGTTAATAAGATCAGCACGACTACAGAAGTCAGACCTACCTTTCTGCTTTGTTTCCAGCCAAATATGTGAATCAACTGGACACCCGTTCTGCTCACAAGGGACTCTTTGCATGGAGTAATGCCTGGGTAGTGTTTAAGTAGCTCTACACATCGTTCAAAATTCAGCCCTGTTGCTTTGGCAGACAGGGTCTGACCAGGACTTACAGCACGCCCTGCACTCCCAAGACAGCAGAATAAAACAGTAACTAGGATGGGTGGGCATTGGCATTCTCTTTTCCACCCTACCTCAGGTTAAATATGCTTGTTAATTAAATAATTGATATGCAGAAATCTCCCAAGTGCTCATTTACATTAACTACTAAGATAGTTTGAAGAAGGATGCAGCACTGTTTTCCAACAAGCTGTAAAAATCCTACACTTGTTAAACAGTGCAGCTGGAGTCCTACTGCATGAAAAAACAAAAGGCTGTCCCAAAGCACCAGAAAGGTTCTGCCAACACCTCCCCTGGCTTTAGAAGGTCCTCAAACCAAAGCTTTTCAAGACATTTTAATGCTGATTTTGCAACCACAGCTTGAGACTGAAGCAGTTTCCTGCTGGTCTGCCTTCCTCTGACTGAAAATATTATTAGAGCCAGTGCATCACAGTGGAGATATGCAGGATGAGAACAGAATTTTTCCTGAGCTAGTATGACTGACTGTCCTGACACACAAACACTTTTCTCCCTGTGCAATGTGTTTTCTTCCAGGAGGAATTCAGAGGGGTGTTAGCCCTCATCCCACTCTCTGTAAATTGTCAGTGATGCAATTTGCTTCTCTGCTTACTTCTCTTCTCCCGTACAGCTGAACCTAATGAAGATGACTTTTACCCACAGGTTTCTTTCAGTCACGCAGGCTAAAAAATAAGGCCGCAATAAGGCAGGAATTTATGCTGCCTAAGATAAATGTGCCTGTTTTGGCTCAGGAATAGAGGCTCATTTTTGTCTTCGCAATGGCTGCCCTTCAGCTGTGGGACCTTGAAGAGCTAGCATGGATCTGTAGACCTTGGGTGTTTCAAAGTGAACATAACTATGGCCTGAGTATCTCATCATAAAACAAAAATATCCTAATCCCTTGGTTTAGGGTTGTTTGTCTTCTCTGCACAGAAGTGCCACAGGTCCATAATCCTGAAGGCTGGGCAGGTTTCCTAACAGATCCCATAACCTGATCAGCAGGACTGGACAAGTTCAGAAGGTCCCATGTGCCACTGCTTTGCAGAGAGGACCGAGCAATAAAGACCGCACTCATTGAGCTGCCAGTACACTTGGTCTGCAATTAGCTTTGGGTAGGATTTGTAGCTAGCATGTTTCAAAGTGTGCTAAAGTGGTTCAGTGTGTCTTTACTTTTTAACTTACTGCCAAATGTACAGCGCTGTGCTTCAGTTCCACGATGCCTGGAAAGCAGCAGAGGATCCAAGGACCAGCTACATACAATAGTCCACACAGAGGACTCTGCTCTTTCCCTCCATATCTTGCAATCACTTGCCAAGTAGTGAAAGAATTCTAATGAAAAAGCTTTCCAAAAATACAATACATTAAAAACAAAATATCTCCCAGCTCTAAATTTAGAGACAGTCCTACCTCTAAAGATATTATTACTGTTTAGCAGAAAAACAATGTAAGGTTATTTTGAAAAGGATTTAGAATATAAACCATTTTCATGAAAAAAAATAATATAAGCAAATCAGTCACGGGCTCAGTTTCTGACACCATAAAGATGTAACACAATAAATAGTACAGTACACATGGAGCACATGGGGAGCTTCTCTCCTTTGCTTCAGACTTCATATACCCCTGTCACAGAAGAAAAAGCTGGCAGCTCACCCCTGCCATGTCACATCCCATGTGCTTCTAGGTGCTTCAAGAAAACTGTTGGAGAGATGAGGACATGTCTAAGATGTGGAAACACACCTTTGTCATACAGGCTGACTAACCCAGCCAAGTAACTGATTAAAAGCTGTGAAGACAGGCAAATTGGATTTTAACTGCTCTTGACTGTTAGATTTCCATCTCAGACCCCTCTGAAGTATCTAACTTAATGCTGCTACCTGACACTGAACTCCAAGTTATCTTTACATACTCTCTCAACCAGAGTCACTTCTTTGTGCAAATGCCCCTCACAATATACACATATTCTGGCATGCTTTTGAATACTCTGTAAAAGAAAAGAAAATTGCTGTTAGAGGAGAATTCTCCTCATAGGGGCCCAAACCCCAAAGAAGCACTTTCCCGCACATAAGCAAGAAATATGCAAAGCCTTATCTTCTTTCACATGAGGAGCAGAGCTCCAGTTCAGCTGAGTCAGGCAGCCCAGAGCCACCTGCCAGCCACCACAGCCACTAATAATGTTTCATTTCTCCTCTCTGGCTCCTCACTGTGATTTCAGTTTGAACCTCTGTATAGCTGTATCCCTTTTTGTCACCTGGACAAAAGGTGAAATGCTACCACAAGAGAATTTTACATTAGTCATTACATGAAACCAGGCAGAAGGCAGGGACAGAAATCAATGTCACCTGCAGGTTGCAGGTAGAGAGCATGCAGAACTTAAAATGCTCTTAAAATTATTTTTATATATTTCTCATGCTCAGATGATATGGGGCTTAGAGCTTGTTTCCAGTAGTATCTATTTCTCTAAATGCTTTTTCTGGAGAATAGCTTTTAAAGCTGTTTCTTATAAACAACAAACTGTTGGTTTCTGCAAACCATGTGGAGTGTAGGAAAAGATGGTAAAACAAAGCAAACAAGTGAGGACCTTGATTAAAAAATCGAGCATGTTGTTAGCTTCCATCTGAAACTCCCACTGGTTTATATCAGCTTATTGATTGTATTCTGCTTATAGAAAAATGCTCACAAATGGTTTTACGGAACAGATGGCAAGCATTGGTATCATTTAACCCATCAGATATGATTGTTTTTTTACAACATCTAAAAATTCTCTGGAGTTAATACTACAAGAGAACCCTATGCATTTCAAAAGAACAAAACATACACCTATGAAAGTAAACCAATTTGAATTGGAGTTTGGGTGAATAGCTGGGGTAGGAGTGAGTGTATTTTGACTACTGCAAAAGTAAACTTACAGGGAATAATTTGGGCAAGGGTGGGGAAGAGGCCTGAGACCATTTCTGGAATGATGTATCGTTTTGAGAGAGATGAGTGTCCTTTGTGTTTGTGGTTTGAACTGAGATTTCAGAGTCCTGAAAGAAGGTCATACAATCTCTTTCTGCACCAGTGCCTCTGATACAAAATGCAGTTAGTTGTTAATCTGTCTCTCAGGGGTATTTTGGAGTTCTCAGATGCTACTGTGACATTTGTGACAGGTGCCAGGGAGGCCCAGAATATCTCAGAGTATTGTAGTGAGCCTAAACAGATGTTGTGGATATATGGATTACACAAGGAGTGTCTTGTTGGAACTAAAAGTGCTACATGCATCTTTCTGTTCTAGGTACTATGTGCAAGTTGTATGTATGAAGGGGGGTCACAGGAGAATAATGAGTACAGATCCTTAAAAGAGATAACAGGTTTTTGAAGTGACATTCCCCCGGGGAAAAGCGATATATAATGATTTGCCCTGTTTGAGAGGTCTGAGGGAGGTTGCCAGCTAAGTGGAAAAACAGCATGCTTGCCAAAAGGGGTCATGTGCCCAGGGTTCAAGAGCTGATGCACCATACTGCAGGGACCCTGTGTATTGAGAGTGAGTGTGCAAGTGTAAAGTATTCTTATTGTGTCCTGATTTTCTAATAGATCTTTGTTCAGTGAAAGCCAGATGCTTAGCAGTTAACTCAGAGAATGTTAATGCTTCCAGGCTTTATTGCAAAAGCTTTATTGATGGGGGGATGTGGGAACAGGAAGACTGGAGTGCTGAAACCTCTAAGCAGCAATACCCTGACCCCAAGCAAATGCAGTTTAGCATGCAGAAGAGTCCTTTTGCTGGCATGATTTATGTCATCTGAGAAAGCAGTTTAATTATCCCAGCAGAATACCCCCAAGCTGCTGGATAACATCAATAAATTACAAAGAGGCTGTAATCTAAAACCCCGGTCTGAAGGTTCAAAAAATGCAAAAGGAAAATGTGGAGAGCAAAAGGTCTCAGAGCGGGGAGCTGGAGAAGCTCAAGCAGTGACCGCCACCATGGGAAGTCTGTGGCAGTCACACAACTGGTCTTGCTCCCCTTTTCTTCATGTACATCAAGTGTCTGTGATGATGGTACTTGGCAATGTCATTGTCTATGTATAAACAACAGCACTGTTCGTAATAAACATGCATATTTCACACTACTGTGCCAACTCTGCTGTCTATCGAGCCATATGCTCTTGCAGAGGGTGTCTGAATTAAGTCCAAACTGCTTAACTGTGGAATAAGGGACAGATGTAGCACTGTCCCATTACATTCCACACACAAGGGGTTTCTGGCCTGAAACACTTTATGGTTTTCTTTGGTGTGTAAAATGGACAGAACAAAAATGAATTTTCCTTTACATGATTATGCTCAGGCAAAGAGAAGCAGAAAATCACCCAGGAAACTCCTCATTCACCTGCTCTCAAGGTTGTTCCAGAACTTTTAGAAGAGGGAGTGGAGGAGAGGGAGGGGGAGAAGGATGTGCGCAAAGACCTGGCTGTGAAGGGAGCCTTTGAAGATATGCTGGAAAGCCAGCAGGATGAGTCTGGAATAAGCAATATTTCTGATAGCACCATTGTTTGCCACAATTACTTTTAAGTTTTAAGTTTTATGTTTAAAAATAATTGTGGCAAACAGTAATTAAACAATAGTTTAAAATTGTGGCTGCTTCATTTTTTGAAAAAAACCCACTGTGCCTGAATCTTTGCTGCTCCCTGGTTTTCACACATATCAGCATCTCAACAGTACAAGAAGTTGCACACATATCAACATCTCAGCAGTACAAGAATTTGGATTTGCTCTTTTTTCTTTTTCTTTTTCTTTTTTTTTTTCTCTTTTCTTTTCTTTCCTACGAAATGCGCGTGCAAGTTTTCCTCAAAATACAGGCCAGCTCTGAATCGGTGCCTGGGGAAGGCAGCTCTCTCTCCAGCGTTGCCCGCAGCCGGTGGCCAGCAGCAGCATCCCCCCGGGCAGGGCGCATCCCATCCCCGCGCTGGAGCGGGGCATTCCGCCGCGCACGGAGCAGGAGCGGGGCTGCAGACGCGGCAGATGCGCGCCCAGCTGTGCTGGGCTGGGGGACGCTTCGCGTGGAAATTATTTTTTAACGTTTTCACCTCGTAGCCTCGGAAGTATGTGGCAAATATTAGTCGAACCTCCAGAGTACATAAGATGTGAAGACGGGTCATTCGTCCCCCGACATTCCCCTAAAAAACCCGACAAACCACTGGCGAAGGCAGCGGTCTCTCCCCGCGGGCTCTGCCTGCCCGCCCCGCGCTGTCCCGCTCGCCGTCCCTACCTTGTCCCGCCGCAGCAGCTCCAGGATGTAGCTGAACCGGGTGCTCTCCGCGGCCGCCTCCATGGCCCCGCGCCCGCTCCAGGGGGGATCGCTCCAGGACCGCCCCTGCGCTCCCTTCGTGCCCGCCGCGCTGCCCGGTCCCGGTCCCGGGGCGCTCCGCGAAAGGGCCGTCCTGGTGCCGCAGATGCTCTGCCCGCCCACCCCCTCACGGGACTCGGGATGCTCCCGAGAACGCCTCATCCCGGAGCGTGGCGGCAGGGCTGGCAGGCACCGGGAGGGGCCCAGGAGCACCGCCTCTGCTCAGGTGCCGCGGCCGCGGGAGCTGTGTCAAAGCCGACAAAGTTGCCCCTACTGGTGGTCTCGTCCAAACTGAGTGATGCTGCATCAGTCACTGGGCCTGTGGCATTGGGCTGGTGCCTGTGCATGCCCCACAGGGCAACACCCAAGGTGGGCATGCCTCCCTTCAAAGCACAGCTTGTAGTGGATGTATGCTGAGGAACAGCATGATGCATTTGTACTCAGGGTCCATCTGGCTTTCTTAACTTCCAAGCTTTTGTTTAAATGACAAATCGTCTCTCTACCTACTAGTGTGGATAATTGCATACATGATCTCTCTCATGTGTTTGCACTCTACTGGTGACGTGTTTGTGGGGTAACTCAAACGGGAAGAAATCTTCCTGTCAGCTCTTTTCTTCATCCCAGGCCTGATGAAGCTTTTAGGTATGAGATGGATACAACATGCCTGTATACAACTGTGGCAGAAAAACTGGTCCCAGCAACCCAAGTACTATCCTTTGCTTGATGAAGGCAACCATCAGTCCCACTGAAATGTTCACACCAGGCATGAGGATCAGCTATCAGGTGAGGCACTGCACAACCACCCAGACACAGTGGGCAAGGGGACTCCACAGGACAGCTGGGGAATGGTGTTAGACATGTGGCAGACATCACATTTCTGCTCCGTGCCTGTCCCCACTCCATGCCTTTTATACACCTTCCTTCTGGTGGAGGAACTGCAGTTCGCTTCAGCCAGAAGTGGCTCATTTCTCCTGTTCTGGAGTCAAACTTCCCCAAGCACAAAGGTCCCAGCTGCCTGCAAGACCTGGGGGAGAAGCACAGGTGAATGGCCAGCCCACTGCTATCTCACCAGTCCTCTTCCAAGCCGAGAGGTAGAAGGTGACAAGCCTTTCTTACGCTGTAGCTATCAGGTATCCCATGGAGCACATCACCCCTGTGTGGTGAAAACACACCAAAGAGTATTTTATAACAGTATAATGTATCCCCTCAGAGGCTGCATTTCCTAAGATATTGATATAGTAGTAATGTTATCTCAAATTCTCTCTACAGGTTACTCACTGAAATAGTATATCCTTCCTTTCTCAGGAAACGGGACTCATGAATAGCTCGAGACTTTTCTGTTACTAGATATTGCACAATTATGTCTATCAAATTACTCATTATTCAAATAGCTCATTATTATGATATAGACAGGCTTTCAGTGCACTTCTTGCTTTTGTGCAAACAGCCCAGGAATAAACAATAGGCAGTGGCACTGGGGACAGTCAGATATCATTGCCTACACAGCTGAGCAGTCCTCCATATATAATTGAATTCAGTGCGAGATATTTTGCTTCCTAGTTTGATTTCAACTCACCGAATGGCAGTCATGTAGGAAGTTTTCACTACTCTAATTTCTTTGTCTCAGTGTGGGCTGCTGGTAGAGGGCAGGGCTGGCTGAGGCTGGGACAAGGGACTGCCTGAAGGAATACCTTGCTTCTCCCAAGCTGCTCCAGTCCAGCAGCCATCTGCAGCAAACCATGCTAGCCTCAGCAGCACTCCTGCCTCAAGGAAGGCTGTACCACAATATCAGTGTGAATCTCCAAACCATAACCAGCACCAAGAGCAAACATACCTTTGACCCTAGAGCTCCTTAATGACAGGCTGTGTGAAAAGCCAGGGAATTTACAACCCTTTGTGCTCCACAGCACAAGCTGTTTACTCCCTGGAATGCTTTCTGTGGGAGGCCTACCTGCACCTGAACCTCACTGCAGCTTTGTCATGTCTCGGTCAAGCAACCCCCAACAGCCACCAGCCAAAGTATGCGAGACAAGAGCCTCCTCCTGTGCATGCACCATGGATCTGCTCCAAATCAGAGCTCTGTCTTGTGTTCTTCAGCCACCAACCATACCAGTACTGTGAACTACGTGCTCTGAATTTCTGGCTGCTGTCTCATGACTTTTTTTCTTCGACAGTTGGATTTGGGTTGTGTGGTTTTTTCTCTATTTTTGCCAAATCTTGTAGTTTATGGCCAGCCTGGGTTGCAATTCAAGGACTTAGGACAAAAAAAAGGACAATTCCTTGTTTCCCTTCCTTCACCTGCTCATGTCCCACTTCCATAAATTGATAAATGTAAATGTAAATGTAAAGAGATGTAAATGTAGCTCAAGTCATGAAATCAGCCAGGGTAAAAAGGATACAAGAGAAGATGGAAGAAGCTGATGGTTCTTTCATGATCTCTTCCTGGAGTGGTTTTGTTTCAGGATTAGCTCTGTTAGCACTCCAGGTTCAGATGGCTGCCAGTGATAGTTAAGCATGAGGAAGCCACAAACCACTTTTGCATTGATTTCACAGCTTCGGCAATGGCATCCTCCCAAGCAGCTCTGGCCAGGATGATCCTGGCCCCTGCATCACAGGGCACTCTGCCATCAGGCCTGCAGAAAAGTGTTTTTTCTGCAAATCCAGCAAGCCTGAGCAGAGCCCTGTGGACAGTTCAGCGTCATTTACACAACCTCTCTCCATATATCAAGACTAGCTAGGAATTTGGGACTATCTTCTGCAGAAGATAACGATTCCTGTAGCCATTCTGAGGGCTCCTGTTTACTTCTCCTTGGATAGCAGACAGTTTGTTCCAGCCTTTGCCTTGAGTGTCAGAAGGCTGACAGGGGAATGCACACTTGGAAGGCTGTAGACAGATGGGGAAGCTTCAAATTGCAGCTGGTGGCCCAGGGGCTTTCACCCCTCTTGGAAGCTGATGGCTGTGTTTTACACAACCTTTACTGAGGTGGGCTGTATATTGAAAATAGCTGGGAGTTCCTCACCTGTTCCACATAAATACAAGATATGAAATTGCTTTTCATGCTTTTCCTTCTTTTGTTTTGTGTTCTACATCAGTTCCTTTCTAAGGAACCAGGATCAAATCAAACCTTCTGCTGTCATGAAATTATTTAAGAGTATGTCATATTATGTTAAAGTGAAACATACAGGATCATATTTGTTTTCTGTTACTTAAACTTGAAGCAGGTCTCCAAAAAGTATTAAGGATACCAGTCAGATTACCAAATTATATAAACTATTTGGTATAATTTTATATCAGTGGAAAAACTGGTCCTGAATTTTAATCCTGAAATGCCATGCAGCACAAGGTTCTGTTGTGGCATATTGGTACACAAATTAAAACACAAAGGAAATTTGTGTTTCCTGACCTGTGAATTATGTTGATTCTCCCAGGACGATGATGACAGCTCTAGATTTTCTCTTTGATCTCCTTCTCTGTCTTAGTTGACTACTAAACTAAATCTGAATGGTAAAGCTTACTCAGATGTTTTTGTCTTTCTGTTCCCCTAGGACTGTGAGGTGTTTTCCCATTTCCATGGCACAGGGAATCCAGTCAAGCACATACCCTCAGTAGCTGTCTAGCACCATGGTGAGGTTGGTCTTCTCCCACTGTGCTCCTGTAAATACACTTGAATTTGTTGGCCATCATCACCTGAGGAAATCCGCTTAAAGGGTGTTTGAAACTAGTTGCAGGTGGTATTGTTAAGGGCTAGCTAAATAATTCAGTATTAAGGAGAGAAAGAGCAGTTCCATTTTATAGGATGCAGGGATCTGTGTAGATGTACTTTAATCTAAGACAACTCCTATGTCACTGAACAATGGAGATGCAAGAAAGGTGATATTAAAGAGAGTGGAAAACTGTGCTAGTGTCTGGCATGAAATGCTTCACTGTTGAATTGTACATGCGAGCAAACATTTGTAATCATGGAAGAAACACCTCTGAAATGAGAGTGTGCATGTCTCTGGTAAAGACTGTGACCTGCTTTTATTCTCCAAGGCCTGCATCCTGCTTGAGTAATATGAAAGAGAATCCATGTGAATAGTTTATGAATTTTATATAAACTCCTTCCTTCTGTGGGGAGTGATGTAGATGTGAACTGTCACTGACAGAAGAAAATTGCCATGAACAGATGAGACCTTATGATGGCTGGAAAGGTGTTGTGAGCAGGACAAATGAGGCCAAACTATTTCAAAGAGCAGAGTACTTGCATGCAGACCTAAACCTCTCCCTGCAATAAACCCCATCTCTATTTTTCTAGGCACCACAGGGGAATTTTTTTCTGCCATTTTTTTCCCGCCTGTGCTGCTCTCAGGTAAACAGAGAAGCAAAGTTTCCAAAGTCTCTTGACAAGCAGTCAGAAAACTGTCCGTTTCTGCATCTCTTCCACATTTTAACTGATGTTGTTTTCAAGGTGGCCAACTCCTGCACCTTCACCCTAACAACCATGTTAATGAACTCTACTCAGGATCCAGATTTAGCCTGGGATCCCCAGATCTCTTGCATGATGCAGCTGCCAAAACACATCTTCACTTTCTGCTGGAGAGTTTGATTTTTACCCTTTCAATGTCTCTAAACTTCCTTAGTAATCTCATTTTTATCCCTGATCATCACAGACCGAAACAGGGTTTTATTTATTTTCATGTACTTTAATAGAAAACAGCAAAAACATGAAGGTCACTAAACACATAGGACTTAATATGGCAAATAAACAACATGAGATACTGAAGCAGTGGCTAACACAACATACTTGTTTGCTAATGGCCAGAAGAAAGATTCTCACCCTTTGCCTGTACCTCTCATTTCTCTTCCTTCTGGCTGTAAGTCCTTGGCAAATGTAATAAAATTAAAAAGTGAATTCCAAATCCATGATCTATTGGAGCCAAATAATTTGTTCTACTATGCTCAAACCTTTTTGACACTGGAGATACCTATCCCTAGGCTTTTTTTCTTGCTCCCTTTAAAGACCTCTGTTCAAGTTCCATTAATATATTCATTCAGTATTTTTGAGACACAAGCACACAAAATAAAGTACAGAGAGAAAACTGCATCTGCACTGTTTGAAAAATTATCTTTATGTATGATTTCCTCCTAGCCTGTCCCATGGGACACTAGAAGAGTATTACATGCCCCTGGGAACAAGCTCATTTAAAAAATATGGGTTAAGTATGTAGACCACTATTAATATTTAATGCATTGAGTATGTTATTAGATATTTATGAGGAATAAAGTACATAATTATGCATACCATGAATATATCATATAATTGCCATTTTTTGTTGCAACTACTGTTAATCAAATTTGACAATACAAAGAGAATTTGGGCTATCTAGAGTTTTAACAAATATTAATTGAGCAAAACACAGCAAGCTTGAGTCTATTAATTTACTGACTCTATTCAGTTACTTAAAACAATGTGTCTAATGAAGAAATCAGAGACATGCAAATCAGAGAAAGATAAGGGAAAGATGATCACTGCTGAGATCTGCATGCAAATGTTGTCATGTATGTTTTAGTAATTTTATGTGTTTTGCAAAAGGGGCAGGTCTGTAATTGTGAAGGCTCGGAAGAATGAAGCATAGACATGAAAGCTTTTTAGACTCAAGCTGGCCTTCAGAGACTATTACACTCTTCTACAAGGCCTGTCCAATTCATGCCTTCAAGGTTTAAGTGTGTCAGCTGGGCTCCTATACTTTTCTTTCAGCTTAACTATACCAGGATTAGGTTTGAATTAACTTTCCTTTTTCAAAGTGGCATGCTGTGCTCCTACAATGAAATTCATCGCCTGCATTTACCCATGGGTTAATAAAGTCTTTAATCCCCTCTAAAGGTGGCTTAAGCTCCCTGCAGACTGGCTGTGCACAGAGCAAGGCGGGTGCAGACCCTGCTGTGCCCAAGGGCTGACCCTCCTGTGTCACACAGCACCAGAGTGAGCCTGCCCCTTTACCTATGTGCCCGCTGGGCATCTGAGGCTCTCCAGAACCCCCACTACTCCACTACACCCCCAATGACTCCATTTAACACCAGTATCCAGCTGGGATCAGCATTTAGGCACGCTGCTGGAGTAGCTGCCTGCAGGAGCAGTGACTCTGCTGCCTTTGGGCAGGCAGCACTGCACTGCTGAGAGCTCCTGAGCCTCCTTCCCCCGCCAAGGCTGACAAAGGCACTGGTGACCTGTCAAAGAACAAGTGGCTCAGACAAAGTTGGCTTATGTATATAAAGGGATGTGCATTGCAGAGCAAAAGGTCAGAAATGTCACCTGGGGTCTGAAGTCACTGCAAAGAGAATTGCTCCTTTTAGTGCTAATAAAAAGCCAAGAGTGGAGTACAGTGACACTCCTACTCCCTGGTCCCGTTGTGTGGAGTGTGGGGCATAGCTTTGTTCCTGGCCAGCAGTATTTGGGGTCCAAACCCCCAAATCATGGCTCTGCTGGGTTCCCCATGTGAGCTGCTCTGCAGGGCAAGCAAAGCATCCCGAGGTGCAGAGCCAGGCAGAGGGTGCAGAAGCAGAGAGCCATGGCTCCAGGTACTGTCCCACAGATACCACTGAGCAAAGTGAGCTGTTGTCAACCCTGCTGTGTGGCTTTGGTCGCCTTCATCTCATGGGTCACAGGCAGCAGCATAGACTCCCATGATGAGTCCCTGCCATGGGCCCACAAACAACTTACACACTCTTCTGGTGTTGCTAGGAAATGAAATCTCCCCGGATTCCCATGAAAATTTCTTTTCCTTCCTTTGACTTCTACAGACTGCTTGACAAGTACAGCAGTCCTCATCAGGCCTCCCTGATGCAGCAGCCTAACTGGGCAGAACAGACTTCCCTCCAGTTCAGTTATAGCACACTAAATCCACAGAGGCACACTCACTTTGCCCTGCTGTGGAGAGGAAAGTCAAATGCACGTTAGTGTGCCAAGGGTGACCCCTCTCACTCCCCTCCCCAAATAACTTGTCGGGCAAGGATTTCAAAGATGTTAAAGATAGACAAACTCATACTAGTTTGGAATGTTATATTATTTATTACAATTTTACTGCATTTATGTTGAACTGCATTTATGTTACACACTGAGGTGTGTAAAATGTTGGCAAAATTGAACATTTTAGCCTGGTTTAATTTTTTTTTACCATTAGTTTAAAGCAAACAAGAAAAATCTGTTCCTGAGTGACAGCAGTAGACGAACAGAAGTGTTTACGCTAGAGCTGTCTCAAGACAAGGCACACCTAAAGTGCCTGAATCTTCATTTTCCAGTGTTTCCAGAGCACAAACCTTTACTGAAGTGACTGAGATCGGGGCATTAACATGTTTAAAAAAAAAAAGTCTTTCTTTATGTCTCTGTTGACCCCAAATCCAGCTAGCATCAAAAAGCACCAGAAAGTTCAATTTGTTCAGACAGGACAAGCAGCCTGTGGGTAGCTGGAGAAGGCTGGGCAGCTAGTAAGGGGATGGGAGGGGGGTCCAGTCCAGACTGGCTATCATATCAACAGCTGCTGTAGAATTTAATTTCCTTTTATAGAAGGGAAACTGTGGGAACTGTTGCTCTCCAAAGTCAGTGGAGCCTTTGGTTTAAGAAACTGCCCTCCCTGGGGAACAGATGCTGCGTAACATCTCAGATGCCTGTGTGTTTGCTCAGGTTTCTGCTGCAGCCAAAACCAGCGTGCTTGTGTTTTTGCTTTATGCAGGGACCTGTGATGCCTGCCTTCTCTGTGGCTTCTGGACCATGACTTGGAGTCACAGGACCTGAGAAAGCCTTCAACAGTCCTGAGAGGTTAGAGGTAGAGGCCAAGGGAAATGCAGTGTTAGGACCATCCAGGGGCATAAGGAGAAACATGCCAGGAGCATTCCTGCTGCTCTGTACAGGGCCCATGGGGCACAGCCCAGGCTGTGATGCCTGGCCAGGTCTGTGCTGGTGGCCACTGAGCTCAGAAGTTGTCACAAGACTGGGGAACAGCTTTCCCGCTGATAGCTGCCATTCCCAGCTCATGCTCAGAGCTGGCAACGCCCCTCAGCAGGAAGAAGTGTGCATCCTGGGAAGAGTAAATATGTGCTTCTGCTGTTCCCTCATTCCTGTGTTTAATAAAAACTAGGATAAACCAGGGCTGGCAGAAGAGAAGGGGACAGGACTTGTCTTAAGGCCAGGGAAGCTCACCTTGTTAGAGCAGTTAACACCTTTTCTTCAGATGCCCACCATCGCAGTCCTCACTTGTACCAGCAGCTCCTCACTCTGTAGAATTAAGTTGTTGGAGGCTGGAGTTTCTTTACACTGAAAACAGATGTCAAGGCATGGAGCCATCAGAAAAAAAATTGGTGGTAGTAGCAGGTTGCATGGTGTGCACAGGAAGCTATCTATAGCAACTGGGAAGTCACAGAGGGCATGTTATCACTGCCCTGCAGGACTCATTCTGGCCACATACAGGGAGTTATATATAGAGCTGTATACAAAAATATAGAAGAGCCCCATGCCTGTGTTGGAAAGCCTCATCAGGACTTCTCTTGAGCAGACTCCTGTCCTTGACATCACCAGAGAACTGCATATTTCAGAGGATATTTTGGAAAGATGCTGGACAGCAAGTACCTCCTGAGGACAGCTAATCTGTAAAACACAAGTGTACAGACCAGAGTGCATGTATGCCCAGTCTAACTAAGATTTCTGATTTCCTTCTGAAGTATTTTTGTGCTCTTTGTAGAAACCTTCCCCCTGTCCCGCCTTCCCATCTATGTACCTCACAGATTGGCTCCACAATAAACTGTCCCACCAGAGCAAAGATGTCTTTGGTTTAAGAATCCACAGGTTTGGGGTTCAGGGGTGGTAAAAAAAAAATTAAAGTGGAATCTAAATAACTGTAAGAAATAGTCCACCAAAGTGCCCCAAGGCAGGATAAACTGTTCCTATACCAGGCCCAACAGTTCTTAGTCTAACCTGCTGTGAAAGAGCACCCCTGACAAATGCTCCCTGGGCAACAGGTTTACACAGATGATCCCTTTCCCCATTGTATTCAAAGGAGGTTTTAATGATAAAATAAGCAGAATGGATGTTGAGACAAAGATGAAAATTCAGTTTGGTCAAGTGAGCTTATTCTAGTAAGGCTTGGCTGTAATTTAAAGAAGGTTGTTACACAAAGATTTCTGGACAGCAAAACAGCAAATAAATATAGCTCTGTGCTTAGGGAAACCTTTAAATTAAACAAAAACAGCATGCAATTTCAACAGCACTCTTGCATATTTAGCTTTCCAGGCAGCATAAGCACCTGTCCCACAAGCACTCACGAAGAGCAATAAACTACAGAAAATCTTGACTCATTTTCACTTCAAATTTTTCTTCTGCAGATTTCATGTAAAAGGATAAGGTGGGATTCTCCCTCCCAGGGTGAGGCAGAGCCTTTGTCTCATGTCTGGAGCAAAGGGAACACAGGGAGAGTTCTGGATGAAGCCCAGGCTGGATCTTGCAGAAACATGAAAGCCTCCATGCTCTCCCAGATTGAGCATCCAAAGCGGTTGCTTTGGTGGTGCACAGGTGTGGTGGGCTGACCTGGGCTGGGCACCAGATGCCTTCCAAACCACTCTATCACCCTCCTTCCCAGCTGGACAGGAGAGAGAAAGTAAGATTGAAAAGGACTCACAGGTTCAGACATGGCAGTTTACTAAAGCAAAAGTGAAAGTTTGCGCATGCAAAAGCAAAGAGAAAAAAATAGGTTTATTCTCTACTTCCCATTGTTGGCGAGCAACGTTCAGCCACTTCCCAGGAACAAGGCTTCAGCACCTGGAGTGGTTGCTCCAGAAGACAAACATTGTAAATAAAATCGTCCCACTTCCTCCTCCTTTCCTTAGCTTTTATATCTGAGTTAATGTCATTTGCAACGAAATATTCCTTGGGTCAGTTTGGATCAGCTGGCCCGGTTGTGTCTTCTCCCAGAACCATGCCCAGCCCCAGCCTACTGATGGGGTAGGCAAGAATGCTGGGGAGACAGTACTGACACTGTGCCAGCACTGCCCAGCTGCAACCAGAGCACCACTGTGTTATCAGCACCTTTCCAGCTGCCAGTGTAAAGCACAGGACTGTGAGGGCTGCTAAGGGAAAATGAACTCAGCCAGACTCAACAAAACAGATTAGCTCCTGGTCCTCATACTAGGGCTTGGTTATCATCACTGTTGGGTGTTAACATGGAAGTTGCTTTCACAAACAGAATAAAATTATCAAAACTCAGCTGTTACATTCATATCTCCCTCCTTGTATTTATGAATTTAATATAAACAACTTGTGTGGCAAGTTGAAACCTCTTTCCTGAACATTTTTAATTCTCAAGTGAGAGAGCATGCAGATTGTTGTCACAGAGACTTTTCTCTTCCTCAATGAACTTTCTCTTTTTACTGCAAGTCAGGATGATATTCTTCCTCAGAATCCTACTTGTTCTCCAGTGATAGCAGCCTGTCCAGTCCTATTCCCAAGTACCGAGTCTGTATCTGCAGATAAAACATTTTAAAGGATGCCAGTCTCACCTTAGTGGAAGGCAAGATCATGGAGTAAATCCTCCTAGAAATTATGGTAAGGCATGTGGAAAATAAGTAGGTGATTTGTGACAAGCCAGTATGGCTTCACTAAGGGCAAATAGTGCCTCACAATTTTGGTGGCCTTCTAAGATGGGCTTACACTGATGGATATGGAAAGGACAGCTGACATGATATATGTGGACCTGTGTAAAGCCTTTGACACTGAACTACATGACATCCTTGCTCCAAACTGGAGAGGGTGGACCACTCAAGGGATAAGGAATGGGCTGTACAGTCTTGCTGAAAAGAGTTGTGGTCAACACCAAAGGTCCAAGCAGAGACCAGTGATGAGTGGCCTTTTGGAGGGCCTGGTGTTGGGACTGGCACTACTCCACAACCCTGCGGGCAGCAGGGACAGGGGGACTGAGTGCACCCTCAGCAAGTGTGCCAGTGACTCTGAGCTGCTTGGTGCTATCCACACACCAGAAGGCAGGAATAGCATCCAGAGGGACCTGGACAGGCTTGAGAAGGGGGCTTGTGTGAACCTCATGGAGGAGTTTGGTACAGCCAAGAGCCAGGTCCTGCGGACAGAAGTACAGACTGGGCAGCAAATGGATTGAGACCAGCTGTTCTGAGAAGGGCTTGGGGGTGCTGCTGGGTGAGAGGCTGGACATGACCTGGCCCTGGCCACTCACAGCCCAGAAAGCCAAATGTGTCCTGGGCTGCAGCCAAAGCAGCGTGGGCAGCAGGGGAGGGAGGGGATTCTGCCCCTCTGCTCTGCTCTGCTCTGCTCTGGTGAGATCCTATTTGGACTGCTGCATCCATCTCTGGGATGCTCAACTTAAGAAGGACACAGACCTTCAGGAGTGCATCCAGGGGAGGCCACGAAGATGATCAGAGGGCTGGAACATCCCTCCTGTGAAGACAGACTGAGAGGGGCCCATTTGACCTGGGAAAGAGAAGGCTCTGGGGAGACCTACAGCACCTTCCAGTACATGAAGGGACCCTACAAAAAAGTTGGACCCTTTTTAGAAGGGCATGTACTGACAGGACAAGGGGGAATGGATTAAAATTGAGAAATTTTAGGTATTAGGAGAAAATTCTTCACTATTGAGGGTGGTGAGGCATTAGGAAAAGGTTTGCCCAGAGAAGCTGTGGTTGCCCCATCCCTGGAAGTGTTCAAATCCAGGCTGGATTGGGCTTTGAGCAACCTGATCTGGTGGGATGCCTCCCTGCCCTTGGCAGGGGAGTTGGATGAGATGATTTTTAAGGTCCCTTCCAACCCAAATCATTCTATGATTCTATGTTCTCACAATGTAGTTATCAAACAAGGCACTTCTCCAGTGCCTCAAAAATAAAGCAGTAGTGTCAGGGTTTGCTGCCTTTGATGGGTTCAGCTTGAAAACCTTTGGAGGCTGTCATGCTCTGTGCCCTTGGGAAGACAGGTCCTCACCCAGAACATGTAACTTGGGAAAAAACACACAACAAGAGCTACAGTTAAAAAGAAATTACAGTTTTCCCACATTTTCTCAACAGCTCATTGATTTTTATTAAACTCAGAAACTAACCAGGCAAATAGAGACCAGGAACACAAAAGCTTAAAAATGGTGAACAGAAAGTGTAAATCTACAACACATAGTAACCACTCAGTGGAGTAATTTAATAACCATTTAGTATAAAGATGTTGAGACTTTCCTCTTTTCCACCCAGTGTCATCTGAAGTGAGGAAAACTTGTTAAGTGGTCTTTTCTTGCAACAGCAAAAAAAGAGCTTTTCAGAACCACCACAGTATTTAACATCAACGTAAACAGACCAATAATCTCATTCAACTGATGCATTTTGGAGATGTCTCATATTTAGTCGCAACAATAGCATCTTCTTACTTAGGGTCTCTCTGCTTCTTATGCATATCCTGACATCTCTTTGACTTCCACAGGGACACTGATAGCAAGTTTCTCCAAAATGCCAGGAGATGGGCCCGTCCATAAAAGGCTTTGACTTTGGAAACCACTGTTTCTTCCCTTCTATATTAGGCAACCCCATACTGAATGGCTCACTTGGCACAAAGTTGAAATGTATTTTTTAGGGAACACAACAGTTTCTACAGAATATTTAATTTCTATACTGCCATCCATGGAGAAAGCAAATTTGATGCAGCTTCTTCAGCTCCTCTCAGGTTGTCTTTTACCTTGGGCAATAGAGCAGAGAGCACAGTACTCTTAATATGTGCTTCAGCATATGCATGTCAGATATTTCTGAAATAATTTACTTGCTAGTTTTTTTTCAGTGATCATGATTGTTCCATTTAGAAAAAATAGTTCTCAATATGAAAATTTATAAATACAAACATGCTTAGAAGCAGCCTTCCAAAATGGTGTTACTACATCTGTCAGCAGCTATGTACAAATCAAGTGGGCCTGAAAGCCCCAGTGACAATGTTTAAATCCCCAGTCCTCACATCCTATGGAAAAGATACATTTGACTTCCTTTGTTCAACAGACCATTTTAAAGCTGTTTTTCTGGAAGAGAAACTCGGGCCACACACAGAGTTTGGGAGTGTTTCAGATAGGATAGAGGCACTCACATTTGTCAGCCTGATAGCCAAGAGGTTTTACATCCTCAAGCACATGGTAAAGCCATTCAATGCATGAATTTCTTATGTAGGTTCAGTCTCAGCAATGTAAAGCTGTGGTTAACACAAAATTATTAGAGGTAGGTAATAATCACATGGTTTGCTTTTTCTAGCTACATTTAAACTTCACAGTTCATATTTAAGTTTTAGCTCTATTTTGACGTATCCCCTTTAAAAGTGATTTTAGGTTATGGACTTCTGTGAAACTCTCATCCACTGATTTCTCATTTAACATTTTTCTAGTCAAAAGACACAATAAACCACAAAAATCAGAGAGACAATTCAATACAGTCAGAATCCAGATGTCTGCTACACAGGAACATTTCATGTTCATCATTTGTTTGCCTGACATAAATTGGGACATTCAGAATGGCAAATCATATATGTAGAGTTGGTTATTAGCCAAAATCAATTAAGTTGATTTTTATCAACTTAAAAAAGATTAAAGATTTTAAAAGAATTAGAGTAATTAGATACTCAGTGTGAGATGAAAGCATGGGTATTTTGCTGCCTTCATCAAACTTTGGGTTAATGAGAAACAAATACGCCTTATGCAACCTTTAGGAAAGGCTACCTCTGCAGTCAACAGGCAGCCTGAAAAGATGTGTAGAATAACTGGGGGCCAAGGAGATAAGAAACGTAAAATCCATATGAAGAACCCAGGGTAGCTTACAGAAAACATAGCAAGAAACGTTACCTGTTTTTTGAGACAGAAAACTGTTAAATTACTTTCCGTGAGAATTTTTCTTATTCACATTGTATGATTTTTCACTGTTACCTCCATATTTTCTGCTGAGGGACCCCGATGTCCCTCACAGATGAGAATGTGGTCACACATAGGACAACTCAGGAACTATAGCTCAGGATTTTGCAAGTATGGATTTGCCTCACAATAATCAAATACATCATTTTTCACCAAGCTAAGTAAGAAAAAATATTTAGACTGTTTCCCAGCAGAGACTAAGAATACCTTATTCAACTCTTCTGAAACTCAAAGCTACTCCCTCTACCAGGGTATGTGGTAAAAGCTCAAAAACTCAAAGATAGCTCACCGGCAAGGCAAAGAATCAGTGGTGGGGATGGACAGCTACAATTACATCTCACCTTCATTGTAACTACACCGGAAACCCATCCTATCCTACCATGAAGTCAACTTGTCGTCACCATCTGATGTAAAGACAAGAAAATACCACGCTTTTTTGATCAATTTTTACTTCAAGATTTTAATTGTTTGGTTTTAAATGGGTTTTTTATCTAGGCAGACCCCTATGATCTTAGAAACTTCTGCTCAGGGAAGCTACTTCAGCCTTTGCTGACCAACATCCCATTAAGCCTATCCAGGAAAATGGGATTCCCACAGGAACTGCAGTAGTGAGCCCCCTGCCTGGGAGATACTCTCTTTCAGGTATCTTGCTAGTTCTTTTTACTTGTGGCTGGATTTTCGGTCATCTCAGCATGTGGTCAATAAAACCAATTCCAAAGCTCTATCTTTGCTCCTTAACTCCTTCATGTTCCTTGAGTCAGTACCTTTCTTTTGCTCCCTAATCTTACCCTACACAGTTCAAATCCTTTCCACCAGTTTGGTTCCATTACTACTCCACATTCTTCACTGGTGCCTCCAGCCTCAGTATCTCCCAATTTTCATTCCTCTCACTCTGCAACAGGCCTACTCAAGCACCTCATTCCCCCTCTCCAGTACTGGCCTCACAGTTCTCTTGGTTTCACACCCCTCCAGACTTCCCAGTTTTTACAACTATTGAGTCTCTCCTCCTCCAAAAGTAAAGTGTCTAGTGGGATGTGTCTAGATCACACACACCCTACCCCACTCCTCCTCTGCTTTTCCAAGCAGACAACTATCACTAGTTATGCTCCCAATGCTGCCATGAAAATTAATCTGCTATAGAAATAAAACCTATCTATTTAGGTAGGAAGGCTGCTACAGGTTTGGACAATGGGATTGTTCTGGTAGCCTAAAGATACCTATTGGACCTCTCTGACATGTGTGCTAGGGGTACAACTATACTACCCTTTTCACTTGCCCTGCATTGCAAAACAGGAATCATCTTTATCCCCAAAGCTCTTTTTGCTAGCCAAAAAGATCTACATCCTGTTTCTTTGGGCTCAGCAGTGGCAAATGGTGCACCTAACCTGTCTCAGGAAGTCTTCAGTTATCTTTGGAACCTTTAGGAAAAAAAAGTGCTGTTAATGACTGGCAAGTAGAAAGATGTGGTGTCTACTGAATGCACAAACTGACCTGCCACAAACACACCAGCTGCAAAGTTACTTCCTTCAACTCTGAACAGCACTTCAAGCATACAAAGTAAGGCACTAGTAAAGCACTAAAGAAGCTGAGAATGTTCATCATTACTCTAATTTGAACAACTTCAATGTATTGCAAAGGTTTGTCTTTGGAAGCAGGCTCTAATGCTACTCTTGCATACAGGTATGCTTCCAAAAGACTGGGCTGAATATCTCTTATTGATGCACATCAATATGCCACACTCTTAGTGAACTTCACATGAAGAAACTATTTTAGATGAAAACTCTGTCTGGCTAACAATCCACTGCATTTGTGTAAAACCTATTCAGAAGAATTATGAGATCCATTTAGTAAGGCCACACAACCTTAAAAGTCCAATATATTCAATAAAATAATTTTATTTGTATTTAATTAATTTGTTTGTGAAAAACAAAGTTTATGGAATCTGAAAATTGATGATAATAGGTAATTTTTAACTGAGACTTAATATGAGAGATTCTCTACCCAAAAATATGTCAAACAGTAAGATTATAAAGAACTTCAACATTCTGTGCTATACTGTATGATATGTAAACAATTTTGAAAATACTTCCCCATTATATATTTTGACACAGTATGCACAAATTTAAAAAAATAAAATTAAAATGAAGTTTAAATGCCTCAAGGGATTTCTTAGAAGTAAAGCCATCTGAAAAGCCATTTACAGTCTGCGGTGACAAACTTCTATATAATCAAAGTATTCCCCATTTCACAATGCAGAATAACCTGCTGAAGGCAACTCCCTATCAAAGTGATGCCAGCAACACAGATCTGATTGTATGACTCCAGCACTTAAAAGAGCACATTGGTTATACATGGCTTTTAACCCTGGGCTACAATTATGCTACCAGAACTAAATTCAAGTCTAAATCAGTCATGTAGAGAGGTGTGTGTCGTCTGAACGCTGTTTAAAGTCCGTGTTTTCCAGATCTGATGAAGGTGGTGAAGACGCTCTGATGCTCTTGTGCTTACATTTAGGGCAGGATGAACTTTGCAAATACCAGATTCTCCAATTAATGACAAACCACAGATTCCAAAGTAGGCATGTAAAGCATCTGAAAGAAAGACAGAAAAGGAAAAAAAACCATCTCAGGTTGTAACAGCCAATATTCAACCCATATTCAAACACTTCTGAGTAATTACAAGCAAGGAAAACAAATAATCAGGTGCCATATATTGGATCAGCAGGCAATCCCTCTCCTCAGGGAAGAATGATGCATCTGACTCCAAATTGATTACTTTATTATACTATACTATATTAAAGAGATATACACTATACCACATCATACTTACTTCTAATTTCTAATTTCTAAACTGAAAACTTGTGACTCTCAGCTGACAGTCCCAACACAAAGACGTGGATTCAATTGGCCAATGACTCAAAACACCATCACCAGAATCCAATCATCAAATTCCTGCAGATAAATAATCTCCCAACACATTCCACATGTTTGCAAAACAACAGAAGCAGAAAATGAGATAAGAATTGTTTTCCCTCTGTGCTTCTCCAGGAAAAAATCTGAGAGAATTATGTCTCCCCTTGTTCAGAGGGCATGTGAATACCACAGCCGTAATTTTAACTTGAGTTTTGATGTAAGGAAAACATTTCTGCCCAGAGTTACCAGCATGAACTAAAGTCCACATTTCTTTTATAACAACTTGTGCACTACATTTTTCTGAGTGCCACAGCCAAAAAGCAAAAGAATTTAAATATCCAAAAATAACCAGTCCAGAAAGAAAATTTTTTTTCTTGCAAGCATTTTTGGCTGGTTACTTTATGAGCAGCTAACTATTGAAACAACAAAGTTAGTGCAAATAGCTGCCAATAGCAAGACTTAGAGAAATTAAGAAGGCATTACTTTTCCTAGCTTTCTATTTTCCTGAGAGATTATGCTAAGGATAGGAATTCATGTAGCTTGATACAGAGATGGCTGCCACCAAAATGGGATACTCTTGCTCTCCTGTTCCATGCTGCTCCTGATGTCCACTTTATACCAGGGCTGCAGCTTGCTGAGTCTGCCTCCTCTGGGTTGCAGCAAGCTATCAGATTGGATTATCTGCCCATGAAATCACAGGTGAAAGATAGAAAGACGATGGGAATTTCATGTGCTCCTTGAAAAAGCTCAACATGTAGTACTCTGTGTAGGTGTCAATAATTTAGTATCTCACTAAAATGATCACAGAATCATTTAGGCTGGAAAAGACCTCTAAGATCAGATTCCAATACTTAACCTAACATTGCCAGGATCAGCAGGAAACCCTGCCCTTAAGTGTCATATTTTATCTCAAGGGATGGTGACTCAAACACCTCAAGTAGCCTGTTCCTATGTTTCACAACCCTTCTGGTGAAATAATGTTTCCTACAATTCAATCTACATCTCTTCCAGTGTAACCTGAGGCTGTTTCTTCTTGTCCCATCAGTTCTTTGTTAAATAATGCTAGTGGCCTCTACATCCAACAATATTTTGACATCTCTTAGCATGGGAACAACAAGACTACAAAATATTATTTTCCTGAATAATCAGCTGGAAAGAGTTACTTGCTAACACTGCAAGTCCATGTAACACATAGATTATCACCAGCAGTTGACTGTCTTCTGAAATTTCTTCTAGTCTTCTTAAAAACATTATTGCACAGCAAATACAGTTTGAGTCCCCAAATATAAACAGAACTTTTATAAAGTAGGAGCCCCAGAAATTAAAATCTAATTCTGATTAAGTCTTAGGAACCTTTATAGTGTCAACATGATCGAAAGACAACTTGCCTTTCAGATATGAGACTGAGCTTGCAGGAAGCTCAGTTGTGTATCTATAACAATGAAAACACAGAAGCAATCTTTGCAATGATGGATTTATAGTCTTTCTTTGTACCAGAACTGCTCTAACTTTGTGGGGAGGGTCCCCACAAACGCGATCAAAGTTTGACTCCTGGCTCTGTTTAGGACACCCCAAGAATTACACCATATGCCTGAGAGCATTGTCCAAAACTTTCTTGAACTCTCTCAGGTTGGTGCTATGAGCACTTTCCTGAAAAGCCTGTTCCAGTGCCCAACCACCCTCTGGGTGAAGAACCTTTTCCTAATATCCGAACTAAACCTCCCCTAATGCAACTTCAGGCCACTCCCTCGTGTCCTGTCACTGTCACAGAAGAGCAGAGATCAGTGCCTGTCCCTCCTCTTCCCCTCACAAGGAAGCTGTAACTGCAGTGAGGTCTCCCCTCAGTCTCCTCCAGGCTGAACAGACCAAGTCACCTCAGCCACGCCTCACACGGCTTCCCCTCAAGGACCTTCACCATCCTCATGGCCTCCTTTAGACACTAACAGCTCAATGCCTTTTTTGTGTTGTGGGACCCAAAACTGTCCCCGGCACTCAAGGTGCCATGTACTGGACAGTTTGTCCAGAATGATCTTGGAAGGGACACTACTGAAAGCCTTATATTACATCAAATGGCTTCCCTTGGTCAGCTGGGGGGACAATCTTGTCATAAAAGGCAATTAAGTTTAAGACAGGTTAACACATGATGAGTATTTGAACCAGACTTTCCAATCTCTAACTCACAAGGTAAATGTTTCCTTAAGACAAACCAAAATGCTCCCTCCAAATGATACTGTTAAATCTATATGATGAGGAGGAAATGCAAATCTATCACAAGCACTGTATTTTCAGTGTGGGTTCACCTTGAAAAATTCTGAACTGTTGTTCAAAATGAAATTATCAATAGATTTAATACTGGGGCACAGATTCTAAACATACTCTTCCTTTATTATGACTAAATTTTTATCTTATTTGGTCCATTTACAAAGACCGTTTATTCTTCCCTGTACAAAATGCCATGGGCACTGAAAACCTACTGGCACAAGCTTTGTTTTCAGAAACTTGCAATACCTTAATTGAATTCTAACAACTTTTAAAATTAAAAGATTTTAGCACCTTTTTGAGTTTTTTTCACTACTTCAAATGATCCACTTCTGAAAGCATAAGTGTCAGACATACTTGTATAAACACAATCTGTAAATCATAGTACATAACTGCGTAAACTTTGACTCTTTTTACTTAATGACTTCTGAATAAGCTTAAATTATTAATTTTCTAAAGAAACAAATATTTTGATACATTAAGAGCAATTTACAGAGATTCCTACAACACAGTATATCCTTTAAGCAGAACAGTTAAACATATACTAAATAGACAGTGATACTCTAACAGTAATCTAAACAACAAGATTCACTTCCTTTGTGGCTGAACAAGGACAAATTTCTCCCTCTTTCCACTTCAAGAATGAAAACCTTTTTATATTTTGAGGGTTTTTTGGGGTTTGGTTGGTTGGTTGGCTTTTTTTGTTTTTCTGGGGTTTTTTTGGAAGGGTACGGTTTCCCTTACACCTCTCAGATGTCTGACTGCTGGAATTAATTTCTTACTTAGAACACACTCATTGCAGTTTTGAGAAGTTATTTTACCTGGATGGCTGTCGGGCCACTTGGCGAATCCACCAACAAGGCGATCTTGAGTTGACAGGATGTAATTTCGGTTTTTCTCAAAATTTGTATATTGGAATATGTTCAAAAGCTGAAAAAAATTAGATTGTAACAGTAATATAAGTCTTAGTATACTTTTAACACTAAGTCTTAACTAAGAGTTAGTAAATTTTTAACACTAGAATATAGTGCCTATTTTTGAGATAAGCAGTAACAGCACAGATAGCACTAATCTGGTAAACCTCCATTTCCTGCATTTTTTGCGAGATGAAAGACATTTATAGTCATTGGTGCATATTGGTGCACTTGTGTCAAATATCTAATGCTTTCAAGCAAAGAAAATAGTGCTTAAAGAAATCAAAACAAGTCAATAGCTATCCCTACACTTGTTCTGTACACTACCTTCAATGTTGCTCCCACCCAAAAGGAATAGCAAGTGTCTACAGGTTTGTTGGGTCGTCCATGGTAGCCATTCTGTTGCCTCATTATACACCATCTTCTTATTCTGTTCAGTTCTTTTTCTGAAAAAACTTCCTCCAGTTTGCCCATCAAACACAGTGATGCAATACCACAAAATGTAGAGCCCCCTACAGAAGAGAAGAGAAGGGTTTGCTTCTGTGAAGAGAAAGCTGGGTTTGCTATGCTTTGATACACAGATTTTCTGAAGCCTGTATGATCTCAGTCAGAACTTTAACTAAGCTATTAGCAATGAAATCAATGGACTTTTAAAAGTATGAAAGAGTTAATTTTGAGTCTAAAATCCAAATAAATAAGAACACTCAAGTTCAGCGGGTATGTCAAAGGTGGGGTGGGGGGAATTCAGGAACTCCCTCAATCCAGCTCTTGTAGAAATAAACCAACCAGCTCATTTTCTTAAAGCTGTTTCTTTTCACAATGCCGTGCAATTTACATTACACAGCAGTCCAGAAACAAGTAAAAGGAATTGCAACAGAAATATTTCTTCACTTGTAACTTAAAAAAGAAAGTTATTGGAATGCCAGCAATCAGACTGAAGCAGAAATGCCAAAGCCAGCCTCAGCCACAATCCCCCAGAGGATATAAACAGACAGAAGTGTCTGGAGAGCAGAAGGAGAAAAAAAAATTCAAACTAAAATTATTAAAAAAACCCCAAACAACGTGTGCACTTAATATGGTGAAAATACTCCCAGACTCTCGTGGTTGTAATACCTACAAATTGTGCTTCTAAGGAATTTTTTGCTGTCAAGGAAACTGTATGGTAAAAAAGATAAACTTATGATCTTTGTGTAGTCCAGCCACCACTTTTTAAAGCCCATCCAAGTTTATTTTGAGTCTAACACCTGATATGATAAAATCAGAGTCTGGGAAAGACCATAAGCAAGCTGCTGACAGGAGACTTGGGCCCCAAAGTTCCTTACAATATCCTGGTGCTGGAAGACCCCAGGAGATGTAAGATTATTTTCACTCTGATGCTGAAATGCAGTGCTGAAGTACTGCTATTTGTTATCACTAACAGTTTACAGAAAGTTAATTAACCAATTGTTTTAATACTGAGGGGTATAATTTAAATTTTTCAGCTTCATTGATCCAGCAAGAAGGAAACAGACAAATCCTATCAAAGCTCAATACTAAGGGTAAACATCTGATAGGATCATAGAATCATTTAGGTTGGAAAAGACCTCCAAGATCATCAAGTCTAACCTTGGACCAATCAGTCCAACGGACTACAGCACTAGATTTAGTATCAGTCACCTAAAAGCAAAAAACTCCTCTGTCACAAGCAGACTGCTACTTCATGGCACAGCAACATTTTGCTTAAAACTAGCAGTCTCTTGGGGATTCCTATCTTCAGATCTAGTAACTCTTTACAAAAATTAACTGTTGCTTCAAGACTTGAACATACAACAGATGCTGTATCTATCAGAGGAAATGCTTCCATGTTTTACCAAAGCTGTTGATATTGCAAGCGATCAGTTACATGGCACAAAATCTCTTGCACATAAAATCCTCAGAGTAACAATGACACCTGTGGAAAAAGTTTGCTCTGTCAGCAACAACTGAGAACTAAAAGCAACACCTTTCAACAAAACACGAGATAAGATTTCAACAAAAACATTCATGAGATAAGATTAATGGGAGTGATTTAAAAAAGCCTGTCTGTTCAGATATTAAGCTAGATCTAAAGGAAGAAGTGACATTTGGAGGCATGTTTTGGATTCGCTCCTCCTCACACAACTTCCTTAGAAAAAAAGGAAAGGTATGGCATACCCTGCATCTGCTACAGCACTTTCAATACCACTCTGAAAGGTGTAGAGCACTTGGACATTCTTACCATGAGATTCCAGTCCAGCTCCCTGTGCCAGGCCGTTATCATAAGACTGAAGAAAAAAAAAATCCCAAAAAGCAGTTAATTTAGAACCATAGCACTTTGACAGACATTGCAATTTCTTAGTTTACCAGCAAAATTATCATCAGATCATTGCCATGATTTAACCTCATTAAATTCTGAACCTCCAAAAATTCTTGCCACAACACAGTTAACAAATCAGCTCTTTTTCAATGCAGGATGCTTTTATGACTTTCATGGAATTAATTTTAGTTGTGACACATGTTAGAAACCTGAAAAAGGGTAAGCAACAAAGAAAAAGATCATGTAATGCAGGTATTAAAAGAAAAAAAAAGGCTATGTAAACAAAACAAAACAATTAAATAGATAACTTAATCTGTCTCTAATCCAAGAGCAGTTTAACATCAAAAAAGAGGCAAAATGCAAAGTACGCCTGTGTGTAGAATACTCAAATCCAAGCAATTCTTTAGTAAGAATCAAGTACATCAGGCTTTAAAAACCAATGAGAAGGGAACCAGAAGCAAGAAGAAAATTATAACATGCATTGGAATAAACTAAAATTGGCCTATAAAATATTACTGTTAAAAAATACCATTACAGTGCTGAAAAATCACTCTGTTAAGCGCAACAAAAGGGGAAACTCAAGTCTGACAAAGCACCAAGAATATCATAGTTCATGTCTGTCATGAGCAATCTATGGACATGTGTAAGAATATGTAAGAATAATAATCTTTCTTCCCTAAAAATCCATTAAATCATTTTACTTGAAAAGAAACAAAAGACCGTGTAAGAAATTATTCATAAAATAGCAAATATTTATTTTACAAGAGTTCATAGAATACTTATTGAACTATCTCTGAACAAATACCAAATTGCTTAGTAGGAAAAACGAGGTGTAACTCTTGAAGTTAAATTACATTGGCCCTACGTATTCTACATCAACTGTTCAATTAATGATTGGATCAGTATCTGATCAGACACAAAGCACTAAAAATCCTCTCCCCACATCCTCCAGGTGCTGACTGTGAATTTCTCACATTTTCTCTGAAACAGTGGCTAGTAGATACAGGACACCTTGACAAACCAATAATGACTCCCATAGTCCTAACCAAAGAATGGTTACAGGACTATTGTATCTCTAGAAACTACCTAAGGATCGTTTTGTGCATCTGCTTTTAAAGCTGACATTGAGAAGAAAAAAGTAAACAGAAGAAAATACAGAAGCTACACTAAAACTGTATTTCTAGTTTTGAATTGTTGCTGAAAGCTGAAGCAACTAAAAATACTAATACCTGATAAATACACTTCAAGCTGCAGCTTGATTTCTCAGGTTTGAACCAGTAAATTTTAGTAATCTCTATGAACTTCTGAATGTTAAAGCACACAGTGTGAACTCTTCCTTTTTCACTGCTTTTTGAGAATGCAATACAAATGTGCTACACACTCCATAGATGCATTAATTGCTAAGAAAAGGCAAGCTGATTAGCAAAGCTATGCTGGCAGAGCTAATTAACTCTACAAACAGCAATTTTAAGAGGAGGTGGCTTGCTTTATGTATGATGAAGTAATTAGCTCTGGAGAAAAGCTGTTAAGTGTGCATCCCAGACACTACTATGTTGGGCTGTACAATTAGCTTTAAACTCTTAACAGACTAAGCTAGCCAGGAAAAGACACAATCTTTGTGATAAGCCACAGTGTCTTCTGAACTTTGACGATGGCAAGACTTAGTTCTCTACTAGTGAACTGAAGTATTAGTAGGAGGCCTTCCAAGATGTCTTGCCATGGTAAGGCCTCAATTATTAGAGGTTTTTTAAATTATTAAAGGTATCTCTTTTTCCAATAGGAACATAATGACTGGAATTTGCAGGTCCAACAATTAATGCTAAGCTCTAGAAGCAAAGTTTAAATTTGGTTCAAGATCACACTACACAATAAATCTCCAGTACCACTTCAAAGCTCTAAACTTTCAAAAAATCTCCACTTGTCTGCTCTATTAATGGCCTCATCTGATGCTGTCTGTCTGTTTTGTCTTAGAAAAGAACAGTTGCTTCTCCCTCTCTTTATTTTTTCAGTGCTGCCTGTTACACTATGTATCTCTGTCACACTCCAGTTAACAATCTCATTTCCAGAATAAAGACTCCTAGTATATGAAATACTCCTTTTACACAAGCTGATTCATACCTTCCACAGTTCAACTCAACTTTCTTTGTCCCCTTCCTAGTTCCACCATTTCCTTTGGGATCAAAACTGCACTCAAATGTTCACAACTAACAGACAATGTGATGTACAGAACTACAATGAGGATTTTGCTCTTGGGTTTTGTTTTCTATTCTTTTTAACACTTGATTCTCCTATCGTAACTCTGCTAAGCTATTTTACTAAAGACTGATCTCAGTAAACATTAAGGTCCAGAAATGATCAGAGGAGGAAGAATGTTCGCAGCCTAATCAGTAAGAGCAAGCACTCTGCCTAAGCTCCTCTCTCAGACTGAAAGGAGAATGGATAAATCATCGTCCTTGGGTGAAACCCACTGAAAGGATTCAGCAGGGATATTCTCATGCTGAGAACCCATGCTAACTAAGGGGAGCTACCAGCTATGGGAGAAGGGCTCTTATGGGAAGCAGGGGAGGAGGATTCTAGGATTGTACAGAAACCCCCTTATCATGGACTGTTTTCTGGGGAATGCAGGGGTAAACATAACTTACTATGGGATGGCTAGGGAAAGGGCCGATGGTAAGAAACAGAAATATCAAAGCAGACTGGAGAAGAACAAGGGGAAACAGAGGGGAAAACGGGATAAAAGGTGCTACTAGGATGTGAACAGACTGCAGGTCCATATCCTTGTATGACTGAGCCCTGGCCTTGATTATCTCTGTCTGTCCGGGACTATGGCAGTGTGCCAGAAAGCTTCTTGAGGTGTACAGTAAGAAATACTAAGACATCCAAATACCTCCTTTAAAAATAAACAACAAATAAAAAACAACTTAGTCTGAAGCAAGAGATTTTGAAGTCTTTTTTTAAACTTGTTTCTCACATAAATTGTACAATCTTGCTGCTTACAGCAACTACTGAAAATAGTCATTTACAACAGAAGCTGTGACTCATCCTAAATTTTGGTCTTCTTTGTGGACCACAAGAATTTAACCTGTATTTACTCACACTAAGGGAACTGCAATTTCCAAGCTTGCTCAGCTTCCTTAAAAAATTGTGTTTCAATCTTTGAAAATGTAACTCAATTAAACTAGTGAAACAACATGAAAAAAAATGGAAATCTCCTTTACTCCAATCAAATATGAAGACAATTTGCACAGACACAGAAAAAATGTGTACGTACTCATATGTTTTTTCATTCCAAATATCTAATAAAGAAATTATGAAGTGCATGACTGGAAACATTTAAGGATGAACTGATGTCAATAATTAGTATATTTGAATCTGTGTATCTTTTAAAAAGCAATACTACAGCTCAATGAAATATGAGGATTTTATTGGTACACTTTTCTAAAGTGCTTTCTGCACTTTTTCTAAACGCAAACATCACACCTTAGTTTTCAAAAACTTGCTTTCAATTGCTTAATTATTTTAAATAAAGAGGCTTTTTCATACAATTTGCGGCAAACAAACACACCAAATAAAATTATCTTGCTAGCACACACATTTTAATGAAAATACAAATGCAAAAAGCCAATGTACTTTGTAATTCTCAACTCGCTAGAGCAAGAAGAAAAAATAAAGAAAATATTGTAATACAGTTTGGACAGACATGTTTTTAAGCCACAGTTAAGAAAAAAAGCTTAAAGCCTGAAAGCATAGGAAGAAGTAACATTTTGTGAACACTCACCATACTTCTTCTAATGTAGTCTATTGCTTTCTTCATATCCATGCCTGACCAGTTATCGAGCATGTAGCAGATGCAGGAAGCACAGTACACAAACCTCATATCATTTTCACTTCCTTCCAGCACTGCACAGAAACTGAAAGAAACATTTCTGTCTTTAAACACTGTTTTGCCTGTTACACCAGAAAATATGAAATGCGGTTCAAAGAATCGCAGTGTTTTCTCTAAAGATTAGTTTACAGTAGTCTCATAAATATAACCCAAAGCTAGACTAGATTTTCTTTTTAGAAGATGTGATTCTAAGCCAAGGAAAATGCACAGAACTCTAAACATTTAGGAGCCTGAGTAACTATTTCCAGCAACATAATGATACTGGTGCTTACTTATTCCAAAATGTTTATACTTACAGTCTTTCACCTATTACAGTATATACAGATACATGACTTACCATTTTACCTCTTTTGAGCAGAATTTTTTGACTTCCTAGGAATCCTAATAGCTCACAAGGCTTTCTTTCCTTACTGCAACTTGAGGACCAGTTTCCCACGTATGTATAAAGGCAATTGCTAATACGACCATTTCTAATACAAATGGTGAATCAGTTTTTAATTAGTTACTGTTACAATTGCACCAAACTCTATGAATATTTTAAAATTTTTGTATCTGGGTTATTTTGGCACTACGTCAGAGACTCTTAAGATGATGATGGATGCCCTGATTTGGGTTTTGTATCAGAAAATTGCCAACAGAACCAGGGCAGTAACCCCCCCTGTACTAGGCACTGGTGAGGCCACACCTCAAGATTTGAGTTCTGTTTTGGCCCCTCAAGATAAGGAAGTCCATTGAGGTGCTAGAGTGTGTCCAGGGAAGGGCAGTGGAGCTGGGAAGGGTTTGGAGCACAAATCTGATGAGGAGCAGCTGAAGGAGCCATACAGAAATAAACACTGAGAGGACAACTTATCACTCAACTACCTGAAAGGTGGCAAGTTGGGGGTTGGTCTCCTCTCCCATGTGTGACAGAGGAAATGGCTTCAAGTTGTACCAGACGAGGTTTAGATTAGGTATTAGAAAAAATTTCCTCATCAGAAGGGTTGTCTAACACTGGAACAGGCTGCCCAGGGAAATCGTGGAGTCACCATCCCTGAAGGTATTTCAAAGACATGTAGATGTGGCACTTAAGGACATGGTTTAGTGCTGGACTTGGCAGTGCTGGGTTAAGAGTTGGACTTCATGATCTCAAAGGTCTTTTACAACCTAAAGGCTTCTATGATATACAAAACTAGGT
Organism: Molothrus ater; assembly: GCF_012460135.2. Classification (NCBI taxonomy): domain Eukaryota; kingdom Metazoa; phylum Chordata; class Aves; order Passeriformes; family Icteridae; genus Molothrus; species Molothrus ater. Next base: position 53,369,810 of record NC_050511.2, read on the forward strand.
AAATGGTTGAATTACCTGTGACAATAAATAAACCTTTAATTGTTTCTTCTAGGACTTGCTGCTTGGCAAGCCTCCATTTGGTTCAAAGAGCCAGTTAGTACCCTCTGATGACTTAATTACTTCCAAGAAGCCAGCACATGCTCTATGACTTATGTGACTACCAATCAAACTATTTTTCTAATAGAACAAAAAGATTATAGCTACTTCTATAAAGAACATGTCTCTTACGTTTCATTCCACATGTGGGTAGTGGGAATTGCAGCATATAAAGTATCTATTACCTTCCATCCTCCAGCTGGAGAGCTCTCAGTCCTGCCAGTATGGCATCTTTATTTACTCGACTTAAATCATCTCCAAGAATAACCAGACATGATAGTCCTGTGTAAGTCATTGCTATGTGCCCACTATCATAGGGATGACATATACCTGGACCCTAAAAAAGGAGAAAAAAAATAGAAATTTTGAAACATTGCAAGAGCTTACACTACAGCAAATATTTTTTTTTTTAAGGTAAGAGGTAAACAAATTACTTTACCCTTTACTCATTATGGTTAAACTGAAGATATCCTGCTCAGCTTTCCTCACCAAACTCTGCTCAGCTTTCCTTATCAAACTAAGTTACTGCATAACTCTGCTGGTCTTGTAAACACTTGGTCAGTAGGAAGCCTTGGAAAAAAGCTTTGCCAAGAACTCCATTTGTGGAACAACTAAGGAAAAAAGGGCATGTCTTCACCTGTACCTAAGTTTGTCCTGACACACCACTGGGCATTAGCTTCCTGGCAGCTGGGTAAGCACTCTTAAACAGCCAATCTCTGGAGGTCCCTCAGCAGAGATTTTACAACATAATGATCTACAAGGAGAAAGCAGTGTGAGAGATTATTAGTAATCTCTCTGTCAACTGAAGCAATACCAAATTAGCCACTTACCTACTTTGAGCTCTATTTTAAAATAATAATTAGAGTTCAAATGAAGTATTTATATAACAAATAATCACAGAAACATAGAATCCTGAGTTGGAAAGGACTCACAAGGATCACTGAATGTCAACTGAGAAGCAAAAATTATAGTTAAAGGCTGACTAGTCCCATAATACAACTCATAGAAATGGGAAAGGGATTGATACAGCTATGCTAAAACTTCTATTTTTCTTTATGGTATTTTTGGGGCCCATCCTGGACTGTACTACTTCATGAAAACAGAAGCCACATGTAACAAGATGACTGTGGATACCTGAGATGGTTCAGTTTGAAGCAACTGGAAGATAACTATTTTAAACACAACAAAATTATTTCAATACTGAGTATTAGAGATAGATTTTTAAATTATATTTTACTAGTATTATTGCCTAATCAATTGCAATTCTTATTTTGCAATTAATCCTAAAAACACAAGGAAAAAGCAGTATAAAACCAAATTTAATGTTATGTTACGTGTAATTGGTATTTTTCAGGCAAGTCATGCTTATTTCCAAAGCCAAAAGGCTTTTCTTCTAGTAAGAAACTGGGAGAAAAATTGTTATCATCCACTAGCCAGCAAGAGACTGCTTTCACACAAGGGAACCACAGACAATTGGGAAAGGGAGGCAGAAAACAGGGTGAAATGGGTTCAGCAGCACTGGAAAAGCTATGCAACAGAGGAGAACAAGAGTGTATGTGCTGAGAGCTGCACCTCCTCTCCCTTTCTTCCAGTCCTGGACCCTCTCTTGAGGTGGCATCACAAATTTCAACAGCTCCCACTCCCATCCCTGTACTGCCAGTGCCCCCATCACTGTCTCCTACCCTACACATTAAATAGACATATAGGGCACATTAAATTGCTTTTGTTAAGTGGTCTCTATTGACCTGAGCTAATGCATTGGTGCAGAGTATGCTCCGAGAAGACAACAAAGAGGGTATGGCCAGGGTCTGTTCTCCATGCACTTTACCTTTTGTAAGAATTAGTCTGTAGGTCCCACAGGAAATAGATTTACTTGGATCTTAGAGATGGAGTAAACACTTCTGTTCTGTTGGAATTACCATCATGTTCCTCACAACCTCAGCCTTTTTTAAAAGAATTAACACTTAAAAGATTTAAGTTGGGGGAAGCTTTCAAACATTTAAACTTAGCTCAGTGATGTGACAGTGTTCCCTACTATATTAATTAAAACAGCTATTAAAACATAACTCGTGGCCACCAAGAATTCCCAGTGACCACTGCAGAGCCAAGAAACTCTCTGCTGCAGAAGCATGGGCAAGATCCCTTCAAACACTAATAAAGAATGCTACTAAACCTGCACTAGCACTGGCACAGTCCCACTTTCAAGACAGGGTTCCTTCACCCAGGTGCCAATCCACACACGGTGCTAAGCGGTTTTGACACATTTGCACAGAGGTGTGTGCTGAGTGCTAAGTCCACCAAGACAACACACCTGGTTGCAGCCAAGAAGCATAATTATACTTTCAAAATATGCAAGTATGTAGTTCTTGTATTTATGAAGATCCCCCAATGCAGGGAAGAATGATGCGCGGAACTCCACGATATCAGAAGGCTAATTAATTACTTTATTATACTATAGTATACTATAACTATTTTACACTGTATTACACTAACAAGAACTATACTAAACTGAAGAAACTCGTGACTATCTGCTGACCAGATAGTCAACACAGCTTGACTGATTGGCTAATTAACACAAACAGTGTCCACCAAAATCCAATCAAGCAATCCCTTTAGGTAAATAATCTTCCAACACATTTCACCAGTCCAAAAACATAGGAGCAGCTAATGAGATAAGAATTGTTTTGATAATTCTTTTCTCTGCTTTTCTCCGTTCAGAGGGCATGTGAATACCACATGTAATTACCTAATTTCTAAATAAATGCCTACTCAACAGCTATTTGACAATCTATCTTTTGCATGCTTTGATGTATTTCACAACACATTTTGCATGTTCAATTCATAGGGGGTCTTTACTTGGACATGGGTACCCTCAGCTTTAGAGGCATCTTTTTCATGTTCTTACGTTCACTTAAAGTATAAGATTTTAGCTGTTGCCAAATAATTAGTGGCTAGTATCTAGCCACTAATTCAAGGTGTCTCTGCTTCTGTAATCTCTTTAATAGTTTCAAAACTATTCTGCAAGACCTTTTGTTAAGTTTCTCACTTAGTGGAACCACAAAATGGCCTGGGCTTGAAGGGACCTTAAGGTCATCTAGCTGCAACTCCCCTGCCATGGACAGAGACCCTTTTCAGTAGACCATGTTTCACAGGACCCCTTAAAATATACAGAGATGCCTGCTTAAAATAAAATAATATTAGTACAGAGATATTTTGGCCCAGGCTTCCTGGGTCTTTATAGTATTTTTTTTAATCTTACATTTACTTTTATATTCTATTTATTGTTATCTTTTCTGTGATTCACTGCGCGAAATATTTATAACTATTCATCTTTCACCAGTATCAGTGTTGCAGCCTTGAGAAAATACAATGTTGTGTCAGGAACACAAAAGATATCTTTTTTCCCCCCAAGTGAAAAGACATGTTAATTACCACAATGTTACATAAAAGCTTCAGCTATTGAAAACAAAATTCTGATTCACAATGCTTTCAAGATACTAAAATTTAATCACAACACTTTCAACATACTGAAAAGACCTAGGCCTACTTGAAACTGTGAGGAGGCTGTTTAGCCCTAAATTAAAAAGCTAGTTTAAACTGCAGTAACAGCAAATCTGAGACACTTCAAAATCTGGAGCCATTTCAGTATAAAATAATTTTCTAATTCTAAAAGCAATCATGTTTTGAATGTGAAGCTAGAGGAGTCACTCTTAGCATTCATTCACAGTTAAGACTGCTACATCTTGTGAGGCCTGTGTTGTGAGTTGGTGAAGTGGATATGGTTTTGTTTCACTTTTGCTTTTGTCCCAAAAAGCTGCAAAGACACTGCTGTCAAACACCTCAAAGGCAACAGCTAAAACACCACAACTCCCAAATCAAACCCAAATAACCTGCTGTTGAGAGATTTAGTAAAGCTGGATATTCTAACATAACCTTCACATTTTTCTAGTAGTTTGAAGGGCCCCTACTGACTGAATAGATTTGGCTATCACTTTCTTAAGAGCTCAAAAATGAAATCACTGTAGTGTCATGTAATAGATAGCAATTGTCCATGCAAATCCAAAATGCTTACAGACTTTTTCAAAAAGTATTTTTTATGGCAGACGTAATAGAACACTTTTAAATAATGAAAAAAGAAAAATTACTTGACCGTAAACACATCCCATAGTCATGCCAGTGAATTTCTAATTCTTTTTTCTGAGTTATTTCAGGACATTTCAGGCAACAGTGCTGGAAATGCTTTAAACCTTTATTTGCCAATAAATCAAACAGATGCAATCTTTCAAATGCAGATACAATGAAGAAAGTACTGCAATGCTTGAATAAAAACCACATCCATGTGCAAACAATTTTCTAGAGAGAGTGATCTTGTAGCTAATTTCTACAAGTAACTTGATTCCATCCCTTTATCTCATATGTATAGTGGCCAACACATTCTAAGACACCAGTGGACAGAAACATAATTCCAGTAAAGATAATATTTCAGTATGAAGCATTTACTATTGGAAGGTGAGAATCAAATGAAAACACCAGAAAGTGCTGGGAGGAGAAAACAATGCTCTGCCAATCTTACAGAGTTTTTGTCTTCACAGCCCTTTACGAGATCTCAGAACTATATGCAGAATAAACTCTTCTAGCTTCATATACTGGGGAGGATTTGAAAAAGGTTTCCAAAAGTATGCACTACTACTACTATTTAAAATACTACACTGTAAAGCTGCTAAAGGTATGATACAACTGGAAAAGGAAAGTAGAGGCCAGTGTGCAGGAAGGACTGCAAAAGAAGTACAGTAGTTCTGTCCTGTGTTTCAGAGTTAATCAAATTGTACTGAAAAGTAGATGAAAAATCTGTGAAAGCACCAAACTAGCCTCTGCTAACCTCATTTCTGTCTTTTATTAAAAGCATTTTCTTTTCACATGGAAGAACTCTCTTGAACTGGGCTTCAAAGTATTTGCTCTCATTGTCATGACAAACAGGGATGAACAGACATGCCTAAGTCTGGGTGGGTATCAGGTGCAGTCAAATATGAATGATTCAACACAGGAAGAGAAATACCAGTTGCAAACACTGACACTTGCAGACACTCACTTTGGAAGAAACAGCCAGGCCTAGTCTATTAATACATGCCTCCCTGGTTGGTGTCACCGCCAAGATTTTAGGTGTTTTTTTGACAGTGGGATGGCCTACACGGCACCAGACACACTGGCAGCATCAGATGGGATTCACTTTTCTCAAAGGACCTGACCTGGACAAGCTCCAGAAGTGGGTCATGAGAACCTCATGAGATTTAACAAGACCAAGTGCAAGGTGCTACACCCAGGTCAGGACAACCCCAGACTGGGAGGGTACAGACTGGGAGAGGAAGAGAAGTCATGGAGAGCAAAGGGCTTGGGGGTTCTGCTGGGTGAGAGGCTGGACATGACCTGGCCCTGGGCACTCACAGCCCAGAAAGCCAAATGTGTCCTGGTATGCATCCAAAGCAGCGTGGGCAGCAGGGGAGGGAGGGGATTCTGCTCTCCTCTGGTGAGACCCCATGTGGAATGCTGTGTCCAGGCCTGGGGTCTTCAGCACAGGGAGCATAGGAACCTGTTGGAACACATTCAGAGGAGGCCACTAAGTTCATTAGAGGACTGGGGCACTTCTCCTATAAAAAAAGGCTATGAGAGTTGGGATTTGTCAGCCTGGAAAAGAGGAGGCTTTGAGGTGACTTAATTGTGGCCTTCCAGATCCTGAAAGGACCTACAAGAATGATGGAGAGAGACTCCTTGTCCTGTCAAGCATGCAGTGACAGGACAAGGACAATGGCTTCAAACTGAAAGAGAACACGTTTAGACTACATATTAGGAAGAAATTCTTAACTGTGAGGGTGGTGAGGCATTGGAACAGATTGTCCAGAGCTGTGGAATCCCCATCCCTGGAAGCATCCAAGGCCAGGCTGAATGAGATGCTGAACAATCTGTCTAGCGGAAGGTGTCCCTGCCTGCAGCAAGGGGACAGGAGCTAGATGATCTTAAGGGCCCTTTTCAGCCTGAACCTTTCTATGATACCAAAGAACAACATGTTCTGCATCACTTAATTAGGGCTGTTCTGCCCAGCTTCTCTAACTCATGATAAAAGAGAAGTTTTCCTTTGTTAGGACAAGACCAGAGAAGGAGGAGACCGCACTGAGATAAGCCACAATTTGTGCGTCAGTTTCTTCACTGCTGTGAGAATTTAAGTTCTAGGTATCATTTTAGTATGTTTCTTATGCACGTTTCTTAAAAGTTCTGCAAACATTTCAGTATTATTAACAGTACAAAATTCCCTGCTGTCCAGACATTCTGTAATTATGCAATTAATATTATAGAAAAGACACAAGATCATTTATTGCCTAATTGAAAACATTTCACATACACATTCTTAACTGACCTTGGAGGGATTGAATGGCATCCCTAAATATGAAGAACCTCTGAATCCACAGCGATTCATATTTGATCCTGTAAAAGATTAAAACAATACTCAACTAACTTTTGTTGAAACATTTATTATAAACTATAATTATCTAATGAGATCAAGACCCGTTAGTTTGACACTATTCACAGACATAATAAAGTGTGCATGTGTCTCTCATTTCCCAACCTTAGTTCAGTATCTCTCTCATTAACAAAAAAAAAAAAAAGAAAACCACAAGCAAACTTAACTTACTTATTGGTGTAGTGACAAAACACAAAGCATCAGATTTTTAATGTTTTTTTAATTTGGCGGAAATACAGTTTGTGTCACCACAGACTTGTCTTCCATGCCCACATGAAAAAAAGAGAAAAGGACTGCTCCCCTGGGAAAATGGCCAGAGTTAACATATTTTTTTTATTCCTCTCTGGATTCTTGCCTGGTAATACCATCTGTTCCCAAGCAGAACTGTTTCAAGATACTTCGCAACACGTTCAAGGATAAACAATTCGCAGTTTTAAGCACATTGTTATCATAAGCTATCAAACATTTCTGTCAGTGATACAGTGTAATTTGTTTCAAACGAATCACAATGCCTGAGCATGTGGCACAAAGAACCATGAACCAAATGCTGTCAAGAGTTTAAGTACAGCTTCGCAGGACTCAAACTTGCTTTTGCATGGCAAAACCTCAGTTTACTGCTCAATGTCTGAAACTAAAAACCTAATGAATGAATGCCACAGTCAAACAGCAGCTGGTTGTTCTTAAATACTATTGACCTCTTTAAAGTTATTCAGCCTTTAAGCTAAAAATCTTCATGGATATTAAAGAAAATTGCCCCAGAATAAATAAGAATGAATATTTATAAAGCTCTAAGCTCTAAGCCACATCACTATGCAATGTGGCCTACAAGCTCTGGTATAATTTAGCAGCATATTACCTTCTAATTCTAAACATACTCTGTATATATGCAAAATTTAAACTAGAAAGGTTTTATTAGCTTAAGAATTTCAACTTGGCCTGAAGTAGGCAAGTTTCTCGGCCAGACAAGTCTTTGGAGCTAACTGACATAGAGTGAAACACCTGCAATTCTCCACTTCCTCCACAGTTCAGTCAAAAGCACTTCTTAATGATTCTACACATGTAACAAAAGCAACTTCAGCCTGCTTAAAAGCTGGTGTGCCATAGTCTGATCCACACAGAGGAAACAAAAAGAAAACAATAATATCTGTTTTATTTTATTATAATATAAACATTCTTTCAGAGAACATTTGTCTATTCACTTGCAGAGTCAAAAACTTGCATTTCATGTCGCCTCCGCCTCTGGAAAGCATAAAAAATTAAATGAGTCTTAAAGACTAATCTAAAGTCCCAAAGGACACTGCCCAAAAAAGCATCACAATTTCAAAAATGACACAATGTGAACAAATCAGTAAGAGAAGACCTAGAACTCTTGCCCTGGGTAAGAAATCTAGGTAAGTCCCAGATTTCCTAGGTGACATCGTGGGAGGGGGGAAAAAAATCACATTCACATTCATTTTCAGTAAAAATTAACCTGTGTCTTAAGTGCTTAAGCAAACTAGAACCCTCACTTTGAAATGATACTGGTATGGAAACCCTTTACCTAGAAAAGAGATATTGTGCCACTAACTCAGCTATTCTGGCCTACTGCAAAGGACACGTGCTACAATTAAGACAGCTCTGCAGCTGAACAGAACTCGGCTGACAGTCGCTAGATGGAAGGATTCATCCCAGAAATACCAATTCTCATCACTGGCCTTTTGGACCATAACTTATAATTCATTATCAAGGTAGAAATGGCAGCATGAAATCCAAGTTTGTGTGCTGTTAGTGGGTCAGTCTGATCCCCTTCTGAGTTCACAGATGCTACACAAATAGATTAAAAATAAACTACATTAATGAAATCATGATGTATTACTCCCTTTAGATGTTTAACTTTCATGTAGTATTTCAAAACCATTCTTCACTACTTTTATCAACTTTTATCAACTAGAAAACAATTCACAATTTTAAAATTGGATTTAAAGTTGGATTTTTAACTGTATTGCTATGAATTTAAAAATCTATTTTGACACTTTTTGTCAGTACTTCTCATCTCCCACTCCAAACTTCATACACTGGCTCCTAGGAAAAAGAGAAGACCAGCATGCACTTCAAGAAAACTTTAGGGCAAACTTTGCAGGGAATTTGATCATCTCCCCTCTTAAATGCATTAATGTGCTTGCAATAGATGCTTCCTAGACCTTCCTAGACTGTTACAAGGGAGTTGCTAAATCTCTAGTCACAGTACATGAAGTAAAAAATAGAATTTTGAGTTGATAAAGGAAGCATTAAAACAGGAAGTGAAAACAGCTTGTTTTTAACCACATGACTCTGGAACACTGATGTAGCGTCTCAAAATGGTTTTTTAGCATCCTGTGAGCATACTAGTTGCAAATCAAATGAAAACCAAAGGCAAGTTACCGGAAATTACTCTCTTTCGGTTTATGAAAGAAACTTTACAAAGTGAAATTTCATCTTCTGTAAAGTTGGCTTTACTATTTTATTGCAATTTACTTGTGCTTCATGTTTTATGTAATAGCTTAGTATTGCTAATCAAACTCTTCACTTTCCTGAACCAAAAATGGGCTGTCAGAATCAGAAATAGAATTAAAAACGAAATAGAAACAAATTAAAAGGATGTGATCGCAGCCTATGTCCCTTGGGGCAAAACTGCTGGAGTGGCCAGTTCAGCTGTAGCAGAGTTTGCTGTGCCTCACCTCAACTGCAGCTGTGAAATGGTACCACCTGGTGTTCACTTCCACCACCAACCTTACTTAGCCACTTTCTACAGGAGCTTAAGACAGAGCAAAGAGTAACAAATACTTCATAAACTGCTGTGTAACTATTTGTGGTGGTTCGAAAGCTGAAAAAACACACCTGGAAAAACGTTTCACATTTGACAACTAAAGAAAACGGACCCTTTTCCAAAACCAAGAGACTTCATGCTTAAATCAAGAGCAGCTGAAACTTCCCTGTGAAGAAAAAGATGTTACTTATGCGTCCTTAAACCAGAAAGTCCTTAAGATATGTAAAAGAGTTTCAAGTGATGACCACAGACAACTTATCCTATGAGCTCTTTTTTTACAGACAGGGAATTTTTGTTATTTATATTTTATGATTTCTCTTGCATGGAAGGATTGATAAACTTTTACCACTAATTTTTCACATTCAGATTATCTATGCATTCCTCTGGCTGCAAGACTTGTCTCCTTTTGCTAACTACAGGAGTTTACACACATTACTAAAATCTTATAATGTATAAAAAAAAATCACAGCTTTAATTATAATTATATTATTTGATTCAGTCCATACATCCAGATAAAAGTAAGCATAAGCTTTTCTCACTGAACTAGAGCTTGTGATTGCTCCTGTACATCAAAGCACTAGAGGATGTCACTAAATGCAAAGTTGCATTCTCCAAAATGTCCATTATACATCTAGATAAACACTTCAAATGCAGCCATAAAAGAAAGTCAGGCTGGAAGAAAATTTGCATTTTCCCTCAAGAAACTCATGATCAGAAAGCTCACATGTATCAATGATTTCAAAAAGTCAATGTCATTTTATACATTTCTTTCAGTACTGCCACATAAGAAGAAAGAATCATTAATACAAATCTGAATTTAGACTTTGACAGAAGTAAGTTTTAGGTCTGTCATGTATCATACTGGTTTTCAGTCTAGTATACATGGGTCCTGGGGATTCAGACCAATAAATAACATATGTTTTGGTATTCCTTTTAGTTCCATTTTTTTAGTACAGCAAAGCTAGTGAAGCATCCAGCTGTCAAAAAACACAATTTTCTTCCTTCTCCCATAGTGGTCTGGCACTGGTGCTCCCAATCAACACAGTTCACCAATGCAACACAAAGCTAACCTTCTGTTAGATAAATAAATGCGTGTTTTTCTGCTGCTGCAGCAGGCTCTCAAGCAGGGTCAAACAAATGCCACTGTTCCTATGGGGGAGGATGGTAGATGAATATGGCCAAGCAGTGTGCTTCCACTGTGCAATTAGATTACTTGAGTACAAAGCTCTGGATTCACTCTCTTTTAAAAGTGCTGAACTGGCCCTGAATGTGACTTGCAAGAAACTGGGATACATCTTTCTTAAATTGTATGAGTTGCACTTAGGTTAGTTAAAATAAACTTGAAATAGCTCTGTCAAGGAGCTGCACTAAGAGAAGAAAAACAGTAAAACACTGACATCATCTTAAGAACAAGTAACTAGCTAAAAGAGGGTGTTTTGTCAACCCTTCCCCAATTTCACTAACACTTCAAAAAGTAGCGTTTTAATCTAAAAAGGTATCATTTCTGCGAGGCTTGTAAAAGAACATTACCCTCCACAAAATTAAAAAAGAAAAAAGCACTTTTTAAGATTTCAACTTCTTTCTAAGAGGAAACATAGTTAGGTCTTCTTGCAGCGACCACACAAAGAAAACAAAACCACACAGTAGCTATGCACCTAAGTAAAGCATTCACTAAAAGGGAAGGAAAGGTAACAATGGCCAAAATCAAAGATAAAGCCAAACTATTTAGCATGAGTTACAGAAGATGGGGATCCTTCAAACAAGCAGAAGGAAGCAGTAAGTGGAAGCATTCAGCTAAGAATGTGTTTCTGTGTGAGGCTCAGTTTGCACATGTGATGTGTTGCCATTCCTTCCTAATTAGAAGTGGTATTGAGCCAGCTTCTGGAAGACTTGAGCTAAACTTTTGGTACCAAAAAGACATATTTTGTTTGAATCACAGCTACAACAAACCCACAGAAGAATACAGTCTATCCTGACAGATTCTAATCTTCAGCTTCCTCAAGTGCATTTTGATTAGGCTGACAGAGCATATGTTTGCCTTCTTACTCAGTAGATCAAGATCTCAACATTAGTGTGCTTTAGTTTCAAAACTACAAACCTCTGAAGTGAAGCTGTCATTAGCCATTAGACATACTACATACCAATAAATACAAACATGTCACTTAAGACTATCATAGGGTATTGAGAGACTTTATCCAAGAGGCGCTCTAAATCACCAAATTCTGAATTTTCTAGCAGGTTCTGTAACACTCTGCTGTAGTGGGTTGACTCCAACCAGCAGCTGAGGCAAGAAAACAGAGAGAGGAAGAGAAGACTCAGAGAGTGAGACAGACAGTTTGATAGTGTGGGTGCACAGCAAAGCAAAGTAGGAATTCATTTACTACTTCCCATCAGCTGGGCAGGTATATAGTCACTTCCCAGAAAGCAGGGCCTCAGCAAGTGTATGGGTTACTCAGGAAGACAAATGCCAGAACCACGAATATTGCCCCCTTTCTCCTTCTCTTCCCAAGTTTTTTTTGGTTTTTTGGGGGTTTTTTTTGTTTTTTTGTTTTTTGTTTTTTTTTTTTTTGTTTGTTTGTTTGTTTTTGTTTTGTTTTGTTTTGTTTGTTTTTTGTTGTGGTTTTTTTTTTCTGAAAATGATGCTAGATGCTATGGAGCGTCCCTCTGGATAGTCCAGAGGTCAGCCTGGGTCAGCTGTCCTGGCTGTGTCCCCTGCGATATCTGCCATTGGAAAAGGAGTGCAGAGGAGGCAAAAAGAGCTAGCCTTGATTAGCACTGCTCAGCAACAGCTGAAAGACTAAAACACTCTTTTGGTACCAGGCTCAGAGCACAGCAGATTAGAGGCTACTGTAAAAAAAATTAATTCTAGCCCAGTCAGTGCACCCACTTTAACAGTTATTGATAAAAATAAACAGATACTAAGTTTGTGGAGCACCAACTATTCTGTCTCCCATCCACTGGAAAGAAGACTCTAAGGCAGCAGTAGTTCTCAAAATAATATGAATTTACCCTCTTAAAAAATGCTTTAAATAAAAATCAAGTTAAGTGCTGTGCATAAAGGAACCTTTGGATGGACAAACATGAAAAGCAAAGAAATTTATTTTCCAATAAGAATTACAGGAATTCTCTTTTTGACTGATACCAAATTTTAGAAATTCAACCACTGATGCAATCAATAACAAGGCCAAGATTCTGTAAAAACATACTACCATTTAAAATGTAGCTTTTAAATTGGTTTTCAGTCCCAGAGCCAAACTTTGTGAAGACTTTCCTTAAATACAATGCAGTTACTTTAGATTGGTGGAATTCATCATTATAAAAGAGTATTTTAATTTAATTTTTTATAAATCAATATTCCAGGGAAAGAGACATTTATCAGAATGCATGAAAAAAATTGAGCAATAGCACGTTTCTTTAAAAGTAAAACATTGTGCTTTCTTGGTTTTGGTTTTCTTTTTGTTTAAATCCGGACAGATTCCAATCCATCAAGCTAGGAATCTCCTCTTTAACTGGAGATGCACAAGCACTTTGAAACCAAAAACTTCAGTGCTGTAGCCTACCACAGTTTAGTCACTTCTCCAAAGAGGCCGAAAGAGGGAGTAGGAGCTCTGCTGCTGGGAGGCTGCCAATTAACAAGCACTGCACCCACTCAGGATTACAAACCAGAGAGCCAATACAATTTACTGGAAGTAGACATTACCAGAGTGTAGGTGTTTCCTTCTTCACATTTAGTCATTCAATACCTAGCCTGCTGCTATCAGCATCATTTACATTTTGCACTTTCTATTGCACATTTTGTCCAACAGAAAAAGCAAAAAGGAAAAACAAATGACGCTGAAGTTTTAGCAGTCAAGTGACCAGATAAGAGCAGTGCTATTACCAAAAGCATAGGAAGAACAAGAGTTATTACAGTATGATACAAAAACACAGAACTGAAGGGCAGCTTGTTCTTCTAGTGAAAAGCAGATTTATTACCTGGAAAGCACAGAGTGCACTGCCAAAAGTGCCCTCCCCAAACTCCTCTCAGTTTTGAGGGGATGATTGCTAGAAAAAGAAGGAGCACATCTCTGCCAAACTGTCAGCCTGTACATCTGCACACTGATATTTTTACTGCCCTCCCTAGGAGGCTCCAGACAATGGCAATAATCTAAACACTGACCAGGTAGAATCCCCAGAGAATTACTGCATACTATCAAAGACAAACAAACAAACAGAAATGCCTGTTCTAATCTCTCTTCTTGCAAACTTCCCTCTTCTTTTGGAATTAAATCCTGAAGACTGGTATAAAAGTCACAAAGTGAGCAACTTCTAGAAACAAAGCACGTACACTGTGGAAAGATTTCTTAACAGTAAGTCACAGGAACCTTCTAATCATTAAAAAACTTTGTAGGATTATTTATGTAATCCAAACTCCTATTTTTCAAGAATCAATCCTGGAAGGCAATATGAGAAAAAACAAATCCATCAAAACTAGTTCCTGTGGTGGATCTGATGGTTTCTAAATCTCCAGAGTAAGAAAAAGGATTTTTTTATTACTGTAAAAATAAAGCACCAGCAGTCCTGACTTCCATATGCTTATTTCATAAAACTAATTTTAGAGACCTAATTTGTTGTATTTAGAGACAAATATTATTTGTTGTATATAATTAGAATAAATAATAGAAGGAAACACTGAATTTTCTGCCTATATCCATCCAAAGTACATGGATGGATGTATTAATGATTTTACAGACAGGCAATTGTAGAGACCACCAGCCTGGAGCTATGCCCACAGCAGCACTTAACATGCCAGCACCTTCTGTCATAGAGCAGCAGTGCCTCACCTACGTCTCCCTCCCTCCTTCCCGCTCCTTGTAGTGCTAACAGCCATTCCCCTGGGCTGCCACACAAAAAACTGCCAACACCAACTAGCCCACAGGAACAGCACCTCCCTAACTTCTGTCAAACCAGCCAGGAAAGGGACATTTCCTGCGAGTTCCCTTGCCAGTTTTTCTGCTATGCACCTTCCATTCTGAGGACAGCTGGGATTCAGCAGCAGCATTATTCCTTCTCAAAACCTAGGGTAAATTCAACCATCACAGATCTAAGGAACATCAGGCAGGGACTGCATTTATCCTTTTTGCTTCTTACTCTTACACCTCCAAATCTCCAAAAGCTGTTGTAAAAAACCACACCTGTGATCACAGATCCTGGCATTGAAGTGGAAGTCAATATAATCACTATTACACTTGTAATACTTTTAAAACAAATGCATTTCTTTTAGAAGCAGGTGAAACATTCCTCTGAAATACCTAAAGGCGCATATATATGTATACATATATATAAATAAATAACTTTATTATACTATTTTATACTGGCTGATGTTCAAATTAATTTTGGCTTTTTCTAGCTTTATTACTTGTGAGGGATCTATATCCAAGATCTGCTAAACATCACTACCTGAAATTATCAGGACTGTACTTCAGGAAGGTCAACCTTGTATTTTATAAAAACAAGAGTCATCCACTATTCCCCAAGTAAAAAGCAAAAGTAAAAATGTTAATATCAATTAAAAAAAACTAAAAACTCACTCACTGTCTTCTGTGGGAAGGACCTGCAGGGAATAAATCCATTCTATTATATCATCTTTGTTCACCACATCTAAGGAATCCAACATATCCAGACCAGAGAGTGCGAAAAATGCAATTGTCAACCTAAAAGAAAAAGATAAGACTTACACTTCCCACCATAAATATCATGGGGAAATTAACAAACGGTTGCAGCAACAGACACATCTATGAATTCTCAGCCTTTGACAGTGGTGCAACACAGAGCCTAGCTTAGAATACATGAAAGCCATCTACTGGACAAAATAATGTTCTTTGTACTGAAAACATTTCTCTGCCTCAGCAAGATTTTTCATATAAGCTGTTCCTCCTTTTATATAATAATGATATGTCAATTAAAAATTTATGTAAGGGCCTGTTTACCCAAAAGAAAACCCCAACAAAACAACCCACTAAGAAGTAAACTAGGTTATGATATCAACATATGGAGAACTAGTTCTCTGTGAAGAATTCTTACATGAACAATCCCCTAAACATGCATTAGGCAGATATGCAAGGTAACCCTTAACTATAGTAAGCTGCCTCTTATTATGTCTCAAATCCAATTTCAGATGTCAAGGTCAAACAGCAAAACCTACTTTGTAAGCAAACAATGCATAAATAGGCATATAGAATGAATTAACATCTAGAGGTATTTATTTCTGGTCCCTGGGTGCAAAGCAGCCTAGATGACTACCTTACTTAAACATCCAAAATTAAGCACGTCACATTCAAGTATCCCACAGAGCAGTGGAGTAGCTAGCATGCTCAATGTCCTTCTTTCCTACAACTTGTTTCCTTCCATGAATGTGTGCTATCATACCTGCTAATTAGCACCTTCTTTACTGGGTTTGTTTTAACTCAAACCATTGCAGCCACCCCTGGCATGGCCCTCTAGCAGTGCATTACTCACTCTGACAGAGCACCAAAGCAACAGCACTGGGTTAGGAACTTGGGAGCACTTACTATGAGAGAAAACACTCTTGTAATGGTACCTTGGATGTTCTGACTCACTGAAATTAGCTGGATGTTTATTTTGCCACCCACACTTGTCTGACCCTTCTAGAAATTCTTGCTCTCCATACACCAGATAAGATGATGGATTGTGAAACAACTGCTACACATGCAGAAACTAAAATACAGTACACAAAGGAAAGCCAACACTTAATACCAACTTTCCTTACAAGATTAAGTTGTAATTCGTATTTACCTCACAAACTGGTGAGCCACCTTGGCCAGAGGTTGGTACCTCTGAGGAGACAGATGTGGACAGGAGCCATCACAGCCACTTAATGTCTGCATGAGGTTCTGCATCAGAACCACAAACAGTAAGACCACGTGAGTCAGCCCAAAGCACACATCCAAAAGAATTATTCTAATTAAAACACAGCAGCCAAATGGCAACGCAGCAGATGTTAATCTCAATACAGTGGCACAACCTCCTAAGGTGACATTCCTACCAGCTAGCTAGTAAAATATGTATATTTACTGTCATTATTTCAAATAAATATTGAGAAAGCCAGAAAAAGTATGTTGCACACAAAAGTATTCTATGTAGAACAAGAGTCTATTTTAACCCTTCTGATGACTAAGAAATTGTTTTTCAAAGTGTAAAATAAACACTTCAAGGCTTATATCAACTTTTTGATCAGATCTCTGTTTAACCCAGAATTTGACTCTGGATAATAAATAACTAACAAAAAAAAAATCACTAATTTTATTTTAAAAAAACAAGGAATTTACTGTTCAGCTACAATAAACTATTTCTTTGAAACACTGCCTGTATGTTCTGATCTTCATGAACACTGACAATCTTTTACTAGAGCTATTAAAAAGACGTTTTCACTCCATCTTACCCAGCTAAGTTACTTCCAATGAGGCACAAACATGCCAACATCCACACTAGAAACTGCTGCAAAGTCCAAAACCACAAAAACCACAAGGCTATACATACAACATAGACAGCAAATCTCATTTACAGTTGAAAATGCATGTGTCAGATATATACACTTAAAAAGTAGTTTTCAGTATAGTTATGGTTGAGTTCATTTATTCAGAGTTGACTGTCTCCAGCATTACTAAAGAACAGCCTGTAGTGTGATGGAATTTTTTTATGGTAGGCAAGAGTGTCTGGCAGCACTGGTCATACACGAGTTGCAATACAGCTGTTTAGGTACTGCATCTTTTCTCCATATGCTATCCTCCCTCACCGAAAATTAATAGACATATGTCCTAGCAAAAGCAACTCTTAGCAGCACCTCAGGTGACAGACACATGCCAAGAAGTGTAAAACTTTATTTACAACCATTTCCACAGAGGATGGCCACCAGGACACTTTGGATGGCAGATTCAGACCCCTTTGTTTCTTTGTCTTCAAATGAGGACAAAGACTACAGTTTTACAGAAGAATTCAAAAAGCACTGGAAGTGACAAATTTGAGAAACGGATTAAGTGTGCTACAAAGAGCACTGGAATCTCAAAAAAAGAGTACCAGAATCTTAAAAGACTTCAGAGACCAGAAAGTTGCATTTTCCTGCAAAACCTCACAGTGCTGACAATCAATGTGTATGAAACACCATCAATCAGAATGTTAAAAAACTACTCTTGCAGCAGCTACTGTTGCATGTGAATAGCTACAGATAAAAATAATTACAAAGGGTTTTGAGGCAAGAAGTTGAGCAGAGAACATGAAATGAATTTTCTTTATTCTCCGTTATTGTTTGACAATTGACAGCTTAAGCTGGAATGCACCATCACAGTGAGGAAAATTCCTCTACCATCCTTGTCTGGTGACAACAAATACAGTTTTCTACTGCAGTGCAGTGAAAAAAAGATCTGACAAATGACTTTATTTATTTATTTAACACATCTCTCTTTAATTTAGTTGAGTTTCCCCATCTAACTCAAAATAGAACCACTCCAATTCAGGAACAGGGGAAATATGAATAAAAGGGTAACAGCATTTCTTTCTGCAGCTGAATCAGCTCCAGAGGTTTGCTGAAGGTTTGCTGGACTCAGTGACCTTGAACTTGGCAAGAAGGGAAACTTAATACCCTTGAAATGAAGCTGGAATTTATGCATTTATGGCTCAATCTCCCACTCAGAATCTGTCAACAGACAGGTGTGCAGCCCTGCAGAACATGTCTACATTGTCAAGGGCCTATGGAGATCACTGGTCCCACCTTTTCAAGAACACAGGGCCTCAGGGGAGATGACCCAGGATCCTGAGAAGCCACATCCTCAAAGGTGACTCCATCACTTCAATGGGCAAGCTTTTTACGGTTAACTCTTCTAACAGTGAAGAACATTTTTTCTACAGCCACACAATTCTCCCCCAAGTACCTCATTCCCACAGCCTCCTGCCCCGTCACCATGATCCCTTGCAAACAGCACACCTCCATCTTTCTTTGGAAGTAGTTTCCCACCCATGGAAGACTGTGATTAGATCCCTCCTCTAGGCTGAAAACATCCCATTTCTTTAACTCTTTTCAAATGTCAGTGGGGCTAAGGTTAGCTATTTGTGTTATTGCTCTAGTACATCTGCATGCTGTGGTAATTTTAAGGCCTATACACAGGCATAGAATGCCTAGACTTCCCCTTGCTGTCACCTAAAATAAATGAGAAAGCAGACTGAAACACCAACTAATTTTAACGAATAAACGATCTACAGCTGTGCAACCAAAATGTCACAAAATTACAGAATAGCTGGGGTTGGAAAGGACCTCTGGAGATCATCTCATACAACCCACTTCTCCTAATGCAGGTTTACCCAGAGCAGTTTTTACAGGATTGTGTCCAGGCAGGTTTTGATTATCTCCAGGGAAGAAAACTCCACAACCTCCCTGGGCAGTCTGTTTCAGTGATCAGCCCAGTATGAGGAAGTTTTTCTTCACTGAGATGGACCTTCCTGTGTTTCTGTCTGCTGCTTTTTGCCCTGTCACAGGGACCACTTAAAGAGTCTGGCCCCATCCTCTCAGCATCCACCCTTTAACATACTTGAATGCATTGGTAAGACCCTCTCTCAGTCATCCCTTTTTGAGGCTGAACAGGCCCAGCTCACCCAACCTTTCCTCACAGGAGAGATGCTCCAGTCCCTTAACCATCTTCTAAGCCCTCTGCTGGCCCCTCTCCAGTAGCTCTATTTCTAACTTTTCAATATAAAGTTGTGTTATTTCATACCCAGCTCAGCATTACCTGTTCTAGTCCTTACATGTTTATGCCAGGTGTTAGTTCTCTCAACCAAAATAAAGCAGGATGATCTGATCAAAGCCATGGAGCTTGCTACATAGACATTATAAAGTGGAAAGAATTTTACTATTTTATTGGCTGAATAAGATTATCAAACCATCTACTTGTCTCCAATATTTTACCAAGTGCAGCTTGCTAATCACATTACTGGTATTTTTATGCTTCCGATGTAAGAATATAAAGACATTTTGAAAACATTAGAGGAACAAATGCCGCTCCAATTCAAAGTGAGGAACATATTTCACTAGTATTTTCTCTTTTATACTAGGTAATGAAGACTTAAAAATATTTGTTACATGAAGAGGAGTCTCCTGCGTGCCGAAGCTTAGGTGATTTATTCTAAAATGGCTTCCAGGGCAGATTAAGAGAGTGAAGCACTGGATTTAAAACAGATTAGAAAGATCAACAAGTCTTCCCTCGTGGATGTCAAGCAGTTTACGCGAGCGGTGACTACACCCCTACACTAACACGTATTTTTTGGGAGCCGTCTGCTGGTGGGCAGATTTATAGGGATGTTTTTCCTTCAGGCCGCGGGGCGCTGCTCCCGGCCGCGGGAGACGGCAGCGCTCCGGGAGAGGCTTCCCGGCACCGCGACCGCCCGGCGGGAGGGGAGCGCGGCCGGGCCGGGACGGGCGGGGGGCGCCGGGCGGACACGGCGGCGCCCGTCCCGCTGCTACCTGCTGGTCTCCAGGGACGAGTAGCGCTCGGGCAGGATCTGCAGGCACCGCTGGAAGAAGCGCACGTGCCGCTCCCGCAGGAAGTCCAGCCGCTCCGGCTCCCCCGCGCACGGCGCCGCCGCCGCCGCCATCTCCATCTCGCCGCTGCTGCCCGCGCCCGGCGCGTCCGGATCGCGTCACCCGCGGCGCCCGCCCCGGGGCGGGGAAACGGAAGGGGGAACCAGCGGGAAAGGGAAGGGAAAGGAAGGATAGGGGGGAAAGGGAACGGGGGAACGGGAAGGGGAAAGGGAAAGGGCGCCTCAGTGCACTGTGGCGGGGGCCGGCGTGGCCGCCCCACGCTTAAGGGGCCGCCACAACCAGCTGCGGGGAAAACGCGCTTTTAATGCCAAAGGACATCACAGCCGGCCGGTCTGGCAGCCGGCGTGTCAAACCCGATACTCGCAAAAGACAGAGGTAATACACGCTATGGGTCAGGCCGGCTCTGTGCCGGGAAGTGCTGGCTGCTGCTCCGTACTGCGGCTGGGACATGCTGGTGCGCAGCTAGGACCCTCCTCTCCAGGCTGGGACAGCTCTGACAAGAAAACAAAAAGGCTTAAAATATAAAAGTGCACTTGTGTCATGCTGCACATCCATCGGTCCCCTCCTCACCTCTGAGAAACACGCAACAGCGGTTCCGCAGCTGCTGGTGCCATCTCTTGACTGCGTTCCTCCCAGCCCTTGGAAGGTCTGTTCAACCTGGATCGGTCTCTGGTCACCCGAACCTCGACCTCAGAGTGAAACAAACAACCAAAAATAATTAGCCTCTTTCGTTCTTCACAAAAGGAGTTCCATGACGCTCATTGGGTCTTCACTGCAGAAGACAGTGACACCGCTTGCTCACATTAAATTTTAATAATTTAAAAGGTTAAACTCTTTTTAAACCCAGTATATGCAAAATGCTTCTGGGAGACAGCCTACTTATTTAAAAAAACTATATGAAAACTATATGAAAAATGAAAGCCACCACCCATATTGGAGCTAACTTTTATAGGCCTTACCCAGTGAAATACTACTATGAGAGACATAAATTCTAGGAATTTTTCCCCATTTTTTTTAAACAGGAACAACTATGCCTGCTGCAATTCTGTCTACTGATAACAAGGCATGACTTTTTGTTTTCCTTATCAACTAGTTAGATAATTTAAAACAATTGCCTTTTAAGATCAATGAAAAGAAAGTCTGCTTAAACCACCAAGCTGCACACATCTCTGGTTAAAACAAACAAAAAGTTACCTTCTCTCTTAACTTTGCCAATCTTTTGTCTTTTTCCTGTTTCTCTATTTCTTTCGTGTGTTTCTGTAGAACCCTTAGCTCCAGTTTATGTAGATCCTGAAACATGAGTGGAAAAGCAAACTTTTCTTCCTAAGTAAGACAAATGATGTAAAAATATAGATGCAGCCTTTTCACAGCTTTTTTTTTTTTTGTTTGTTTGTTTTATTTTTGGTTGGTTGTTTTTTGGTTTTGTTTTGAAATTATTGTAATAGCAAAGAATAAGGTTTCACTAGGTAGCTACATGCTATAGCTTGTCCTGCACAAACAAATTATAGTTACATGGCTTGGAAATAAAAAAGTAGTAGTTCATACTGTGTTTATAAAACTTCAGTATGAATGCTGACAATAATACCAGCTTTCCAGTAATTGCATTTACATTGATACGGGATCTGACTTTGCCTAACAGATACTGAAACCTGCAGGATATTCCAAAACTTTTTCTACCTCCCATCTGAATACAGCACTCAGGTCCTCTGAAGTCTTCTTAGGCAGCATAGCCCAAGTAGTTTTTCTCAAAAAAATTATTTAGTGAAGAAATAAACGCACTTCTGTACGGATAAAGAAATTTGATCTTGAGTAATCTTGTAGAATTCAATATGTATTGAAGAAAAGGAGCATCTTTGTCTAAAATCAAGTTTCATACTCTTTATCTGCAATAGATGCTGTTATTTGTAATGAATCAATCATGGATTTAGATGAATAGTACTTGGACTTTAAAACCTGTTTAACTGATTATATTGTAGTAGGACATATCAAATTTAAAACAACGACATGCAAAAATGGAGGTGAAATTACGCACGTGCTCCTGAAACTTAGAAATTTCTTCTGCAGCAATTTTCTTCCTTCCCTCCTTTTCAGCTTCCTCTTTCTTCTCATTTTCAAGCTTTTCAAGTTCCTCCTTCACTTTTTTTTGCAAGGTGTTCCTTTCCAACAGTAACTTCACGTGGCTTCGGCACTCCTTTTGTTGCTTTTTCTCCTTCTCTTCTAGTTTTAGTTGGGATGCTTGATCTATTGCAAATGCTACTACTTTCTGTTTCTTCCAGACTTCAACTGCAGCATGTTTTCTTTTTCTTTCTTCTTCTGCCTTTTGCTTCTGAGCTTCTTCACGCTGCACCCATCTTTCCTTCAGCATTTTTTCTAATTTCTCTTTATCCTTCAAGTTTCTTTCTTTTTCTTGCTGCTGCTTTTCTTTCCACTTTTTAATTGACTGCAAGAGACCATAAGAAAAAAATCCAAAGTTTCATGAAAATTTTACATATTCACATGGATTCAATCTGATGAAGACAGTTGTTCCAAGAACACAAAATATACACATAGGAATTAAAAGTCTACTGAAGGCAAAACCTAAAACCAAGAAGCACCTATATGTGTTTCCTCTCTTTTTTTTTCCCTATTTTGTGGATCACACAAGCAGGTTCAACATATGTCTGCTAAAACAGTTACAGCAATCATAATAACTTTGGGTAGTTATGAATGTTGATGCAATATACTTTTTTAATGCAAATGTATCTCAGTTCTTGCTTTCTTTCCAATTAACCCACTGTTTTAGAGTAGTTCTTATGTCAGTATGCCTTTTATTACTTAGACAGTTCTTGAGGGAATCATAATTCCGCATGTCAGTCTGTCTTAGGTGTATTGCTTATACAGTGGGACACACATTCTTAGAGACAAATATAAGAGGAAGACAGGATCAGTAACTGCTCTGGGCTTGGCACCGAGCTTGCAAGATCACTGACTTCAAAAGTGTTTGTAATATCCTTTGGCAATACACAGGCCACTTCTCTGTGTTGTTAGGTCTTTGCCTATTTGTAATTATTTATTAAAGACAAATACTTTGGCAGGTTGGGGATGCTAAAGACCTCAGTTATATACCATCAACTGTAAGAGAAATCTGCCTAGCACTACAACCAGAGAGGCAGATACAAAAACAAGAGATTATGCCTTTCAAAAATGAGTACATTTTCTGAAATCTTCAAAAGCCTTAGAGGGCTGATTTTACCTCTTTCTTTCTTTCATGTAAAATTACATATTCTTGATACCATTTGTCATGCTGTTCTATATCTTCTTTTGTTCTTCCGCTGAGATACTCAAGGGCTTCATCCATGTAAGACAGCCTTCCTCTGTATTTTGTCCGTATTTTCAGAAAATTTTGATGATCATAATCATCCCAGCCTCCTTGCCGCCCCCCTGTTCGCTGAAGAAATTTTTCAAACTCTATTACTTCTTCGGGTAGATGATTTTCCAGTGTTTTATCAACTGTGACCTTGGCTGATGGTAATTTCCAAACTTTTTCTGCTGTTGAGCTCCCTAATGCCCACAGTTCCACTTTTCTCTCAAAGAGACTGAGCTCATTAATGACAGCTTTTTCCTCTTTCAAAAGCTGTTGATATCTGAAAAGAGACAAACACTGAAATGTAAGGAAAAAAAATCCAGTATTTATTGTCCATTCACCAAAAATGAATTTTGGAATTGTTCAATGCCACACAAGAGCTATTCTTCAAAGATTAAGAACTGAAGTGGTAACAGCACAGTTATAATGATCCGGTAATAAAGCCCTACACAATAAGAATTAAGTTACCCTTTTACTGAAAGAACACATTTATGGCATGCATACAATTAACTCAGTCCCCTCCTGATACCAGTAGAAAGAAAAAGAAACCCCCAAAACCCGATTAGAAAACAGAACAGCAACAAAAAAAACCCCCACAATCTAATCTCTTCTACAGTCTCTCTAAAAAGCCTATTCATAGGCAAATCGTTGTTAAGCTGGAATGCTGCAATAGCTGTATAAACACCCTCTCTGAAAGTCAGTTTATCAAGATGCTAACTCTGACAGCTTGTACTTTGATTTACATACCTCAGGAATCACTACCAAAAGAGTAAATCATAAGAACAGTTTGCTAGATTAATGCAAAGTTTTCGTTGTGTCTTACAACAGCCCTTTTTCTAGTAGCTGAAGTACATATAAACATACATACATATGTATGTTTATATGTACTGAAGTACATAAACTTACATTTGCCTCTGTTCCTCTTTAAAATCATTGATTGCATTTTCTATTTCTTCCATCATTTCCTTGATCTTGTCAACAACTAAAAAAGGAAAAGAAGAAAAAAAGCATATAACTTAAGCACTATCCAGAAATGCAGGACTTGTGGAGACTTTCAGGATACGTATCTCATTGTACAAAAAACCATGCATTTCCATCTCAAACAGCCTTAAAAGACAAATTCTTATTTATCCAAAAGGTGTGTTTATGAAAGGACTTAGCTGGATGCAAATGCCAATATAAATGTTTATTTCCCTTAAAGAAGTCTCACCTTGACTAACCTTCAACTGATGCCCAAACTAAGACAGACTTCTAGAGTTCCACTTGTGTTTCTTAGAGCAATGCAGTTAATGACTTAAGGACACTCAACTCTGGTTTATACCACATTACAGCAATCCTATTTGACCTGCAGGTAACTACTTTTATGAAGCTCATAAAGAAACATCAGAGTAAGACTTTGTCCTGTACTGTCAGCATGCTGTAGTCCTGACTTAAGATGGTAATACAGCTGTCCAGAGAAGATATATTTTGCAGTGGAAGAAAATCCACCCATTAGATTAGATTATATTATTAGACTAAAATCTCTTTTAAATCAGCCAACATCTCTATGGACATGCTGAATGCAGTTCAACTAACCTGTATTTTGGTAAAGTCAGATAAACGAAATCTAATTTTTCGTCTTTCATGCCTCAGTATCTTAACTGACAGTTTAAGTAGATAATGATTTTTTTTAATAGATAAAGCACTGAATAAATGAAAGGGGATGCATTTTATCTAGCATCAGAAAGCCCTCAGCTAGTAGGAGGCCCTCAACCTGAGTTCCACAAAAGGTAGTAGGTATCATATGAGGATGGTTCTTTCAGAACCTGTTTCCCAGAAGCTTTAAAACATCCAAACTGAACAAACTGCTGCAGCATTTCATGTGGAATATTCCAGTCTACATTTCAAACTGGTGGCTAGAAATGAATTCCCTGTAGAACCTACTCTGTGACCTCTTACCAGATCAAAGGGAATTACATGGTAGTAGAATACCAGGTTTATTTTGCATAAGGCAAATGTTACAGATAGGAAATCGGGCTTTCAACAACCTAAAGGAACAAACACACACCACTTGTAAGACAAGTAAGTTTCTGTTTCCACACAGAACTGCACAGTCTTTTATGATTTCTAGGTTTAGTCTTCCCTTTCCAGATTCCTGCAACATCTTAAAGACTGGAGGAGTATCCCAAGTCTGCAGGAGAAAGACAACTATGCAAGAAACCTGTCTGTAGAGGAAAATGTTTTTAAACCTGTCATCTTGACTTACACTCTGGTGTAGGCTTCACATCTTTCAATTGCTGCTGAAGTCTCTTCACATTGTTTTGTATTTTTGATAGCTGCTGCAGGATTTTAGCTTCTGTTAAATAAAATAAGGTGCTGATAGTTCTGACACTTTCTTTGTGCATTATATTCAGTAAAAGAACAAGAGCAATGAAGTGTCCAAAATAAACCAGGGGTTTCATCTAAGCAGGGACACAAATTCTATTTGATGATAAGAAACTGCCATAGTACTAAGCATTTTAACTGGTAATTGCGTGTAGCTGACCATGTGATCCACGTTAGCTTCCTATACAGCATCAGCAGATTTTAAAATTAGTAGCTCCCGTTTCTAAAGGGGAACTTGGAGAATACTGCCTATGCAGGTGATAGCTTCTAGAGTTCTGAGGCAGACTTTGACCTAGGCTTCAAAACACCCATTTATGAAGAGAAAACAAACTTTGAAAGTGTATATGAATGTACTGCTTCAACAAGATTCATTTATTTGTTGGGTTAAATAGCAAAGAATCAATGTTTCCATGTGCTCCAAGCATGTGTGCACTTCTTTGTATTGTTACCACTTGGCTCCTCGTGAGGCCATACATACACTGCTGAAGAGGATGAAATTCTGGCTACATCTTAGATACTAAGGACCTTTATCTTCTATCCTAAAAGATTTGCATTAAGGAAGTACAAGTTCCTGCTGAGACCACAGAAAATCTTACAGTATACAGATCATGCTGAAAGACCTCAACATGGTAAAATGGGAATTTGGTGGGCAGAGGGGGTTGTACACTCTTTTATCTTGCAGGATATACTCCTTCATATCTGACATGTAGTGCTCTCATCATGCTCTCATCACTGTCCTCTTTATTATCTCATAGCATCATTTCCATCCATATTCCATGCTCCCTTCTTACTCATGGAAAAAATATCTGAACTTATTAGCTTAGTCATTCCTGAAAAATGTACATTTCTTAAGGACCGCAAGATGCAAAGGACATTCTAAGATTCCTTAAATAAAAGGCGCACATCAGAACACATGCAAATTTGTAAGAAAGTATACTTTTAATTGTTTTTACATTCCTTTACTTTCTTCAACTTATTTTGATCTGTATCAGATAGCATAGCATGATTTATGCGATTATTGTTGAAAGAATTCAAGTACTGTGAGTAAAGGGAGTAACTTTTTTTTCTGGAACTATACTATAGTGTCTAAGTGGAACAGATACTGTAGGACAGACTGCCTACCATCTCATAGTACTGAAGTAGGAATATTCATTGCCAAAAAACTCAAAAAATGCAAACACAGAACAGTTTAAAGGGGTATTTAAAGGCAACAATCAGTTGTGTGAATGTTGAAGTAAGAATATTTTTACTGTACCTTAGCTGGACACACAAATATACACACAATATACACACAAAATTGATTCCAAGTTTCTTGAACAGTACCTTTACACCACAGTGGTTTTACACTGAAGATTAAAAGATAACAGTTAGTAACATATGAGGCCCAAAACGTTTATGCTTCTGAATTTTGCAGTGAACTGTCTGTTTCTAAGCACATGGTGAAATACTACACTTACCAGTATCCATCTTCCATCTAAACTGATCTCTCTGTACTACTGATTTTTAAACCATTTACAAAAACAAAAGCATATTTTAAAAAAAGCAAATAAGCCCAAATAAAACCTCACTTACTTTCCATTTTCCTGCTGACAGTCATGCTGTGTTCCAGTTCCTCAAGTAATCTGTATTCTACCCTGGAATCACTCTTCCTGTTATAAAGGTGTCCAGTTTTGTCTTTTTCTATATTTGCAAGCCTAGGAAGAAAGGGTGCCTTTCTCAGTAACTCTCAGTAAAGCTCCAAGATTTTCCAAGGTGAGTGGGCAGGCTGTGTTAATAGGACTGTCTTAGATTTGGTACAAATCCCTGGTTTGTTCTACAACTGTTTTCAAGGAAAATATTTCTGCAGCTGTAAGACTACACACCACAGTAACTCAAGAACTTTAACAAGAAATTAACAAGGAAATCACCTCAGTGGCATGCATCGGTTTACACACTGAAATTTTATGTGCATGCATTCTCTCTGGGAGCCTTGCCAGAGTGTTCCCTGGGAAGTGCAGGCAGACAGGCTGTATTAATGCAGTGGCACACCTAGATGGAGCCCCAGCACAGACAACATTACAGAGGGACGCTGAGCCACAGTTAAATGGCATGCCTCGCTTCAAGCGGCTTGGGAACATCTACATTACCCAGCGGTCAAATTTTCAATCACAACCCGGGATCCAGGGTAATCAAGGTGAACTCGATTGAGACACGCAATGTAAAACACCGGTGTGAGAGTTAAGTGCCCTGTTAAATCAGGATTCACAACTGCAAAACTCTCCTTCAGTCAGATGGCTACATTAGCTATTCCCCATAAAGCTCATCTGTTCCAGAAGATGAGCTTCTCTGTTCTGATCTGTTCCAGAGGATGAGCTTCCCTGTTCTTTCAGCTGCCAGTGCAGTTGTCATCAGCACTTGATCAAGATGTGGGGAAGCAGGTTTAAATCATTTCTGTGCCTGGGCTGTCTTGAACCCTTGTTTTTCAAAACAGTGGCCTAGATATTCTAGATGAAGTCTTTCAATCTTCTGCAGTTGCTGCAGTTCCTCTTTTGTCGGCATGTCTTAAGGGCTTTAGGTCCTTACAGGGTAAGCACAGCTAAGCAGGAAGACTGAGAACTCAATTGTGCCTCACACATTTCCTTTTCTGGTGCATCTAAGAGCAGCAATTCGAACTAAAGTCTTACTGCACCACTGGCCTAAGTCCAAACAGTAATTCAAACAACAGGGCATTTTGGAGCTCATAAGCCTATCCTGAGCTACTGTAATAACCACAATAATTTGAGCCCCTGAAAAGATACCTTTAGCCTAAAGATTTCATTATCATACATTCTTACTTTGAACCTCGAGTTAATAATGTTACCTCCAGAACAGAATGAAAACATACTTATGATAAACTGTTTAACTTACTGAGCTTTTAGCTTTTCTGCAGTTCTTATGAATTCAACTTTCTTAGCTCGTTCAGCTTTGATCTTCCAGCTCTGAACCTGTCGGCCAGCACCTGCAGTACTGGAACAGCTCTCATTCTGTAGATAACAAAATCAATTGTTATTAACAACCTTTTTTTGTTTGTTTGTTGTTTTGTTTTTTAAATGCTCGGTACTTTCAAGCAGACAACACCACAGTGCAGAGCTCGATTTCTATTGGCGCGATTCAGGTAAGTTTAAGCGGCAGGGGCACGCAGGTGGAGTGAGGGGTGTGACACGCCCGCACACACCAATGCACTGTTCAACAGAGAAACGCCGAGTCCGCCACACCGAAGGGCTGTCTCAGGCCAGCCCGACACACCCGCGCAGCCCGGGGCTCCTCCGGAGGCGCGGCCTCACCAGGCCGGGGTGCCGACGGCCTTTACCTGCAGCCGCCCGGCCGCCGCCGCCAGCGCCGGGGCCAGCGCGGCCATGTTACCGCCGGCCCGCCCAGCGGAGGGGCGGCCGCGCCTCTCGCAGCCACCATTAACTCCTTCCTTCCCTTCCCTTCCCTTCCCTTCCCTTCCCTTCCCTTCCCTTCCCTTCCCTTCCCTTCCCGGGGTGCCCTTGCTGGGCCTGGTCTGATTTATGTTGCAGGGCTTGTATGGATTGCTTACTTCAGGAACACCGGGATGGACCCTCATTAGCCTGTCAGAATGTGGAGAGTTCCCCATGATTCAATGAATTCTTGGGGGCGGGCTCTGAAGACCTTGTTTCTCGCTCATGTATGCAAGTCAAACTTTCAAATGAATGGTCATTTAGCATTTCTGTGGAACAGAAATAATTATTTATCCAGTGGCTTTCCTGCCACAGAGGCTTTAGGAACCGGTGTTTCCCCGGCTGCAGGACACAAACGCCCTCACAGATGCTGCCCGAAGGACTATGCTGAAGACATTGTATTATCTAATTGATGTTCTTAAGAGCACTTTCCAGATACATTTTCCTCTGTATTTTATGACTATACTTGTTCTCTTGGTATTTGCTGAATAGGAATTAAAAAGTAAAGGTGAACATTTCAAAGCCTGGAAGTACTTTTCAGCATAAAATAAAGAGTGCCATTCTCACAGATTGCTACCTGAAAAGCTTGTAAAAGTATTCTCTTCTCAGCAGTGTTTCAAAGTCCTCTTTGCCTTGGCCTTCACTATTGGGTGTAAGAGAAAAAAGTAAGTTATGTTAGCATTTGCTTTCTTTCGGTGATTGTCAGCCCTTCCAAGTTTCCTATTGCTGTGAGCAGCAAATTGGTCACTTGTTGGGGACTGCTCTGCAGAAAGCACCTTTTTTCAGAAAGTGCTTTAATAAGGTGTTTCCACTCATGGTGTAACTCAGGTACTGCTCAGTAGTTCACCAGTTTCTGGGTGGTCAATCATTATGACTATTTTACTTTACTTGTGAGTTACTCAGAATCCTGAGGACTTTACAGAGTTGTTCTTGAAACCATATGAAGGGATATTTCAGGTGTCGGAACATAGTTAGATTTGGTTACTTCTGGCTTTGGGTAGCAGGGACTTGGACATCAAGTTGCAATGCTGGTATAAAGATGAACCCTGGCTTTCAGCTGTGCCAGGATATTCCTTCATTCTTTCTGTGGAGAAAACATTTCATCCAGGATATGCCTGCAGTGGGTTCACCTTGACTGGGCACCAGGACTCCGCAAAGATGCTCCACCACTTGCTCTGCTCAGCAGGACAGGGGAAGAAAATGAGATGAAAAACTCAATTGGTTGAGATCAAGGCAAAGACCACATTGGGAAGCAAGGAGATCCGTTCTCTAATTGCTCTTAGCAGGTGATGTCCAGCTACTTCCTGGGACTGTGGCCCCAGTACATGTAGCAGTTGCTTTAGAAGACAAACACCTTAATAACAAAAATTCACCACCCCTTAGCTTCTGTTTTCACACATTATATTGTATGGAATGTCCCTCTGGTCAGTTTGGGCCAGCTGTCCAAGCTGTGTCTCCCATCCCAGCCTCTTGCACACTCTAGGCCTGCAGGCCTTTGTGGGAGGTGTTGGAGAGACAGCCCTGATGTCACCTGAGCATGGCTCACTAGGAGCCCAGCATTGGAGTAGTCTCAGCCATTGTGGCTACGAACACAAAGCACAGCTGTTTGGATGTTAACTCCACCTCAGCCAGACCAAATACAATGCCACAACTCTTGGATGGCCTGTTTGCCAAACAGGTAAACAGATAATCTGAATCCAGAAGAAGCAATCCAGATAATTATGTAATAATTTCCTTCTGACCTCTACCACATTATTTTTCGGCTTAGCTAGGTGTTTGTAGTCAATGAGTCCCTGACTTCTCTGTGTGTTTTGCTTCATAAAATCTTCCAAGATTTGGCAGGAAAAAAGGCATGGAAATACACCAAGGAAAAGAAGTTGTTAACATTTAAAGGAATAGAGTACACATAGAACTGGGAAAAAAGCAAATAACAGAAAAAAAAATCCTAGAAGATGCAATGCCAGCAGTCAAACAATTTATGGCAGTCACCTTATTTATGGCAGAGGCCTCATATGTCACAGCATTGATTCAGCAGTACCTGACATTTTCTGAAATCCTTTGAGCCAAATAGAGACAGGACTGCACCAGAACTTAATATTCCTATCCATGAGATCCTTGAGGAAACCACCTGTTTCACCTCAAGGTATAAGCATACCCATAAGAAACACTTTTCTATGTTTCTCTTCAGATACCTTCCCCCCCCAGCTTTATATTGCTAATTTTTTTTCTGAGACCTCAACTGGGATGCATTAGGGCAATTGCAGAAAAGACAGACACTGTAACAGAAGCAAACTGGAATTAGTTTAAAACAGTAAATTAATAATCAGAAGACACTAAAGCCTTTGACCCTCTGAGTGTGACTATCCACTTATGAAGGCACTCATAAAATTGTCTAGTTATCCTACACCATAAAAGCACCTGCTGCTACCAGGGGCTTTCCTTGTATTTTTATTTGTGGAAATAGTGTGTCCACTGTAGCCTAGCCTCAGACTTGCAAGTCAGAACTAAACAAACTCAGGACATGAGTCAGTATAATAATTAAAGAATAAAGAAAATGGATATGAGTGCTGAAAAAAATGTTGTTGAAGATACATGGGTGATAAGTGCTAATTCTGGGAAACTAATAATGGACTAGGGGCGTGGGGTGGATTAGCAGAATATGGAGGACAGCTGCACCTGCAGTAAGTGCAGTAGTGCAGTTGTAAGGATCAAGGTTCTGCACTATGAAAGCAGAATGCTTTCATCTCTTTAGCTTCTGTCCACCAGGTGTCATCTGAGAAGCACATGATAGCTACTAAAGGCTCAGCTTTTGGGTTGTTGGGTTTTTGTTGGTTTTTTTTTTTTTTTTGTTGGGGTTTTTGTTGTTGTTGTTGTTGTTGTTGTAGTTTTTGGTTTTGTTTTGTTTTTTTTTTTAAGAAACCAACAGCAAGCTTTTAGTGTCTGTAGATAGCAGAGCCTGCATTCAGCACTTTGGCTGTCTCTATCCCTCTTTATGGGATGATATGGCCCCATATAGATTCCATCAGCTTCCTGTTATTTGATGAGGACTGAGTGCTAATCACTTTTTCCTGAGTCCTGACTTGGAGTGCTGGCAGACCTGACAGCCTGGACACAGATGAGGTTGTGGCTCTGCAGCTGCAGACCAGTGTCTGTGTCCCCCAGTATCTTCTCCTGCTAGTGCCTAACTTGCCCCAGAAGTCAAGGAGCTGCAACAATGGCATTATAGAAATTACTTTCTGTTCCCTAAATGAGTACCTATTCCACTCACCCCAGCTCATTTTAGCGTAAACCTGTGCTTTAGGTAGAAGGGAATTTGGTTGGTGGCATGATGGCAAGGAAAGGTAGCTTGGCTTTCATCTTTAGTACCTTGTAGATGTTCCAAAGAAACTAAAAGCACTAGATATGGAAAGAGGCCTGGAGTCAGTAACTTAGTTTTAGTATGTGTTTGTAGGAGTGTTGGAATGCAAGCCTCTCTGAGTTCCTGAGAGAGGGAGATGAATGCAGGGGTTGAATTAAAGCCTTTAGAGAAACTAAGATATATTAAGCCACATAGATATAAATTAGAAGTGTAGGTTTAAGTTTTAAGTAAATAAAAGCGTGAGTTGTAGTTTTAAGTAAATTTAAGTTTTAGGTTTTAAGTAAGTAGAAATAAATTTTAAGTGCCTTAAGAAACTGTATGAACTAGCAAAGGCCCTTAGGCCTTGTTGAAAGTCCAGCAACTTAGTCCTAAGCATAACAAAAACATAGCAGAACCTTGCCACTAGAACAGATAGAATTATTTATGTAAAATAGATAAAACTTCATGCATAAATAGATAGAACTATTCACGTAAATGGATAAACTTATTCACATAAATTTGAAGTAAGAAAACAGACAGTACATTTTTGTAAATATTATATATATTGTTTTTCAGGTAAGAACTGACACTACTTTTATACGAGTTTCACACATTAGAATGAAGTTCAGATTGGTTTAGAAAGAATGTTTTAGAATTGTGTTTTTAGTTGATTGGATGTTTTATAAATGAAAAGACCGATAGTGGGGTACAATCATCATCATCATGGGCAACATAATCTTCATTATCAGCTTCACCATCATCATCAATCGTCACAGCATCAACACATCAGCAGCCATGAGAAGAAGAAGATGGCAGAAGAAGAAAGAAGAAAAGTTGTGGTCCCTGCTGCTGCTGCTCTCTAAAACATCAGACTCTACTACTGCAGCTGCTGCCTGGGACATTGGACTCTGTGCCTGAGAACAACTGTTGCTGCTGCTGCTGTTCCTGCACAGAACCTGGGACTGTATACCAGAAAGCAGCCTTGCAGCTGCTGCTCCAACTTGGGACTCTATACTAGAAAGTTTTTAAAACAGACTCTAACACCTTGAACTCTTTGCCATTGAGACTGATGTATTCGTGCAATAAACAACCTTATAACAGCCAACAACTGCTCGTGTCCCTTTGAAGACCCTAGACCCAGTAACAACCTCGACAGAGAAGAATATAGGTGGTAGGAATAATAAAAATAAAATAAAATAAAAAAGCTGTATTCTAAGTGTCCACTGAAATATCTGCTCTGCTCCCCTCCCCTCTCCTTCCCTCCCCTCCCTATTTGAACCTCATTGAAATCTAGATTTCACATTAAAATTGAAATGGAAACCAAACGGGAAAAGAAAAAACCCTGGAAAAGTCCAAGGGTCCCAAGTGAACGTAATTTTCGTTTTCTTCCCTTTCTTCTGATTTATAACTATATAAAAGACAACTGAATAATTATTAATCCTATTCATTCCTTTTCCCCATCCAATTCTTCCCTTCTTTTTTTTTTTTCTGTTTTCTAGAAGTTTTACTATATTTTCACATCATTTCTGACTCTCACCTCTTTTGTAATTATCTCCTTGCTTATATTCCTTTTCTATTATAAAAGGAGAAGGAAAATGGTTCCCACAACTGTACTTGAAAGAAACAAAAAGAGATAGCAAGCAGGCCAGTAAACAAACAATTCCTAATGTGTTTTAAGTCTCAAAGGTTTTCTTGAAAATCATTCTGGATGTGATGAAGGTGTTAGTTCTAAGTTCAAGTCTCTGTGTTCCAAAATACTGCTCTTCTTAGATCTTGGCAAGCAGAGGACAGAAAAGTGCTCTGGCAAAATTACAGAAGATTTTAGTCTTGGCCAAACCTCAACACAGCAAAAAGTTGGATACTGTCCCTGGTACACATTTGTACATTCAATCAACAACCTTAGCAGCTGCTTGTGTTGGGAACTGGCAGACTGTATAGGTCACACACTACATCAGTCATGCTGGGGCTTTAAGACCTTACTCAGCAGCTGTCTCTGCCACTTTTTCATGTTTTTAATTTATCAGCTCCCATACTGCTTTTCTGTAACTGGTTATTAATGCAATCAAGTGTGATTGACTTTCTTATGGCCTTTTGTTACCCTGTTCTGAAGCTTCTGCAAAAAGCTGGCTGCCTACTTTGGGCTGTTGGGAGCTTTTATTCCTCCTGTCACCTGAAGGCCAAGATTTGACTAACTGAAGTCACACTGAGCAGCACTCTGAAGACCTCAAATATGTCAGAGACAAATAAATGAGAATGCATTACCAAGGTAATGACAGATTCTCCAGGGAAGTGTGTGCTGCAGAAAAGAGAGTTTCTAATGGGTACATTAAACCCCTTAAGTTTTATGATTGCTTTTGTTTTTCTCAGTTCTGGTTCCTACCAGCTTGCTATAGTATCTATGAGAATTAAGTGATTAAATTAGTGATCAGAATTAGAAGGTGCAATTTAGAATACCGTACTTCTATATTTTTTTTCTTTGTAGTTACTCTAAGTCCTTATGCTTAAGCAGCTGAAAGAGCATGTGTGTGACTTGGGACTGTATCTGCACAACCAGCACGGCAACACACATATGTCCATCACAGTCACAATTTTCACAGTTTCCACCTCCATTATTCTGGATATATGGCTGAAAGGTGCAAGACACACTCACTGCTATTTAACATGTCTTTGTAGTTTAAAACAGGAACACATAAAGTCCATTTATAGCAAAACCCCCCTAATATTGTCCAAATTCAGATTAAAAAATAAGCTTGAAATAGGGATAGCGTTTACTGCTTTCATGGCCACCATAAGGCTACCTCAGTTTCACAGATTATTCCAGATTTCAGTAGCACAGAGTTAAACATTGTGGCTTTCACCGATTTACTCTCGCAATGAAAACCAGCAGTTTGCTAGAAGGTTTTATTCACATTCACTGAGTTTTCTTTGACCAACACCCATTTATCAAAGAGTGACCTTCCAGACCATATTAAATATTGCCTTTAATTTTTGCCTCAGAACAATTTGGAAAATCTGACAGTACATGTGCAAGAATATACCAGTCTGTGCCAATATTAAGTCAAGTAAGTGTTTGTGCACAAGACATGGTAAAGACATTTTGTGGGTGTTAGATAGGATCTTGGTACTATTTTACAGGAAGGGATTTAGTGAAGACCCTCAACATATCATCTGTCCTGTTGATCTTTCATGGTCTCTTGTGGAGAATACATTCTCAAAGTCGTGATTCTGGGGTAAGTACTCCTGATTTCTGTCCCGATAACCTCCCAGTGAAGTCATTAGGAATGTTGCTGTAGGAAAAATTGACATAAATGGTACTTGATGCTTTTGATAAGGTTTTGGATAGGTTTTTCCACCTCAAATACTACAGAAGCAGCATTGACAAGCAGTGAGATGGGAAACAGCTCAGGAGCCTTTAAAGGCCTTCATTTAAGCTCTTGTCCCAATTTGTAATTTTCCTTGATTTTAAAATAGTACTTAGAGCAAGAAAACATCCAGTAGAAAATTTAAAAGTGGAAACAGGTAGGCAACAGGGCAAGAAGAGATAGCACCAGTTACCAATGCAGGGACTGATCTGGTAGTCTGCTGCCATTCCCACAAAACTGTGCCTGTAGCAATACCTTTTGGCACCTCATGATGCCAGTTCTATGGCTCCCAGCATAGCCCCAGGAAGCTGACACTGTAATAAGAACCTGAAACATACTCTGTCAATGAATTTGCAGGTGTGCTTGAAGACAATGATCTCTCCTTCCATATTTAGCCAACAAGAAGCACAAAGTGACATAGACCCTTTTTTTTCTGTGTTGCTACTCCTGCATAGCTACCTTAGAAGGATCTGCATAGCCATTATTGATTCCTATCTGCAGTAGACAGAAATTAGAAAATAGTTGAAATTATCAAGAAAGTGAAAATAGATCAAAGGAACATTATTTTTAATCATCTGTTGGAAACCTTCAGTGTCAGGTAAGGATTGTGGTAACAGGGATTGAAAATGATTTAATTAGTAAGAAACTCACAGCCAAACAGAAGTCAGTAACTATGTTTTTGTTTTTCCTATTTGTGTTTTTTGCTTTTCTTGAGATACCAGATTTTATCTCTTTTAAAGCAGAAAATTAAAGCGGAGCTCTTTTGATTAGTTCCTGCCTGTTGGCAGAACTGCAAATTGTCAAGCTGTTTTCAATGAAAATGAATGGGCTATCAGAATATATAAAACACAGTCACTTGCATCTAAGTGAAGAAAACCTTTTCATGCATAATGAGATATCAACAATGCGAGGTGCTGGAGACGGCTGGAGTGCAATAGCTCACAGTAGAGGCACGGTGATGCAGTGAGTCTGGAATACATGATTTAGGAGAAAAAACCCATGCAATCATATGTAGAGTGTTTGTATAGTATGCTATTCTTGCTAACATGGATTGTCAGCCTGCACATCATGGTGGCCTTTAGTTAGATAATCCTGTCAAAATCAGAAATATATTTGGTTGGAAAAAAAACAGTGTTGTGGGGCACAGTAGAGAAAGTGAGGGACACATGCTTGATTTCTCCTCAAACAAGCTCTTGCACCAGGCTAAGCCACACTTCAGGCACTGATAAGGAAATGCTGTAAGTCATGCAATGAGATTTTTTTTCCCTTAATGAGGTCTTTAAGAAAGAGTAATTCTGATGATTAAATGTCTGAGAGAAAATAGCCTGCATGAGAAAGGTGAGAGGCTTGAATATATGTTATAGAACTTCCTGGCAGACAGGGACAAAAATATGTAGTGCAGTATGTTTCCTATTAACAGATTGCTAATAGGAGAATTTGCAAGGATAATTCATCAGCAGATCGTCTGGGATAATTAGATGATGTTAGCTGCGTATGGCCTAAAATCTAAAGATCAGGGTGATATTACAAGTGGTTTTAATGTTGGTAAGAGTAGTATGCTCACAAAGCTAGCTGCCAAACTGGTGTTTTTTGGTGTAGGCTGTTCTGCAGTATTTCTAAAAATTACATCCGCAGGTTTTCACTTCTTCCTGTGTTCAATGGGCAGTAATCAGAGGCCCAATCTACTTCCCACATAAATCTTCATAGGATACTTCTGAGCTAAAGCAGCACAAAAGATTGTTTTAAGCCGCTGTTGCCACTGCCACTGCCCTCCTTGCCTTCTGGCTGAGTCATCACTTCAGTACCCATGGGATGGGGAATCAAAAAGGAGCAGCTGAATGCCAGGATTTTTCTTTTGTCAGAAGGCACACTTCTGTAAATCGATAAATACACTGTCAGTGCCACATAAATTAAAAAAATAGCAGCTATTACTCAAGGCAAAAAAAAAAAAAAAATACAGATGTGTGCCCTTTACAGATATTTAGCTGAAGCTGTGTTGTGAGAGGTATTAAATTCCTGAGCATACAATAGTCCATCTGGAAGCATATTCTAGATTGGTACTTGATAATGCTGGAAAACATCCCTCAAGTTCAACATTCTGCTTAGAAACTATTTCACTGAGCAATTCCACCATTAAGCAAAATGTTATATGCTCTGACAGAACTTCTTAGGCAATTTTCTCCATTTCCAAGCAAAGTTCATTTTTCTTTCTTTCCCTGTGTCATTTTATTTATTGGAGAACTCCAGTAGGACTGATACACTGTCTCTCCCTCTGACATCTGTCAAGAGCTATTTCCAGTAAACTTTATTTTAGGGAGAGAAAATCTGGATCCTGACCATTCCTGCTAGTCAGATTACAAAATCAGAGCCTGCCACACTGCTGAGAACTTTTAGTATCCCAATTGTATCCTGCAGTGCTGAGGATAATAAAAGTTTATGACAAAATACTGTGAGTTATCTGACCCTAGTGTGCCTAAGAGTAATTGTCTTTTTTTTTTTTTCTACCTCGATTGATGTTTTCAGGTTTTTGTTTGCAAACTGGTGGGGATTTTGTCACAGCAATGCACAGAGCACTCAAATGAGTACCATTTGCTAGGACTCAGGGACATGAGCCAAGGCACACTCCTGCACTGACGATGCTGATGTCATGTAATTTGAAGAGTTCCCGCACTTGGAGAACTGTCCTGCAGTGAGATACATGGATTTAGCATGATCTTTGTGTCAGAGGCCTCTGTTAACACATCAGCCCATACACACTAGCATTTCACTACCTCTTCAAAAAAAAAGTAGTCCTTCTAACACTCAGCTTTTGTGCCCATGGCACTAGATGCTGCTTGCTGCTATGCATTAAAGGCCACTTTGTGTTGTTTCCCAAAGCCAGATGAATGGCCCAGAAGGATTTCCCTGTGCACCCATGTCCCAGGTGGCTATGAGCTGATGCCTATTCCATTCCCCATCTGAGGGAACCCCACAGCCAGGGGTCGAAGATTGTTCTAAAATAATGGGCCACATTCCTGGAAATGTCTGACTCTGATGGGGATCTGGTACAATGAGTTCCTACCATGGGGAACATGATTTACCTGCAGATCAGCATCTGTAGTTCTGCCTTCCATCTTGCCCTCAGTCTCCCTCTGGGTGCAATCAGTGTGGTGTGTGTGTGTCTGACTGCCAGATTATGCTTCACTTCACAACTGCTCTGACTGTGTTTGCACTTACACAGGTTCCTGTAGGGGCGAAGAGACAGGCACAATCCACAGCCATGAAGTCAAAAGGGAATGCTGGGCCTTTCAAATCTATTATGGGTCATATCTCAACTTACTCCCAGGAATATGCAAATGAGAAGTGACCAAAATGTATTGTAACCCTTTCATTTCATACAACTTTTACATAGCTTGGCTTTTATCTGATGAGATTACACTTGGATGGATGAAGAGGCAGATACTGACAGAGCCCTCTCTAGCACTGCTGCTGGACCATCTGCAGGAAATAAGAGTGGCTTGGCTGTGGAGACACCCATTCAGACTGAGCCCTTGCCTGCCAGCTCTGTCCTGTCACATGTGGTGTCTCTTGGTGTCAAATCCTAACCCAAGTGCCAAATCCTGTAACCAGGTACATGCATAGATAACTTGACATGGTTGAGTAGGTCTCCCATAAAACAAATGTTTGTGGTCTCAGATTCCAAGGTACTGAGGAATATGTAACCTGATCCCCATGCCAGTACTAATTGATAGCCTCAGCACACATTCTTGTGGGAACCTGCTGATAGGTATATGTAGTCTGGTTTTACGCACTTAAAAAATGACCTGAACTACCATTCCTTGTCTAATAGCTCTATCTTATCTCTCTTAAAAGTATGTCTTCAAAATGTTTTCTTATTTTGCTATGTCTGGTTTCCCAGACAGTTGAAGTGCTCTTTGTAAAAGTCACAGAAGAGCAAGGAAATTAAAAGAAAGATCACTGCTAGGACCACAATCAGCAATTAAAGGAAAAAAACAATGGCAAGGGAATTTACAGGTCCTTGTGCAACCACCTGTAACTCCTGAGACTTAATGCACAGGAATTAGTATTAACCCAAAACATAAGAATCAAATTTTTCCAGATGCTTTTCATTTATAATAGTAAAGCGTTGAACATTTCAATCATAGTGTGCTTTTCAGTGAGTCAGGACATGTCTCTCCATAGGCCCTTTTCCTCAGTTAGGCCCCATCTGACCAAAAAATGCAGCATTAAACACTGTATCTAGAAGAAAATTCAATACAAAATTGTACAGAGTGACTAAACCCCAGACCTGTGCCTGAGATGTCTAAGCATTTCTTCTGATGTATGGAAAGCTTTCTGTGGGGAGCACCTGAAATGGCAGCTGCTGTCAGAGTTCACCAAAGTGTAAACAAGTAAATGCCATTTTATTTCCAGTCCTGAGGACATTTCCATTCCATGTTTGCCATCTGCTGGGTGTTGACTGGGGGCATGAAAAGTGCCTGTGCAGCTCCCCCATGCTGTCCTGGCTTGGGGCAGTCCTGCACACAGCTGCACAGCTGCTGTGGTGACACGACTGCTGAGTGCCCAGAGATGGACACCCTGAATGTTCAGATATATTTTCTGTACTAGAGTGTAAAACAAACAAACAAACAAACAAACAAACAAACAAACAAAAACCCCACCAAAAATGAAAACAAACAAACAAAAACCCCAAACAAACAAAAGCCCCACCCAAAACAAAACCAACAAACAAACAAAACAAACAAAAAGCCACAAAAAAACCCCAAAGACAGAGTGTTGTACTGTCCTTTCTGTCTGGAGTATTTATCTGGAGTTTCAGAATGCACCTTTCCCCACAGTATCTGTGCATGTATCTAGATGGTGGCAGTAACCTCTGTCTCTACATTATACTAAACTACATTTACTCTGCATTATAGTCAACTGCATTATACTCAACTACAACTCAACCCCTCTCTGCATTATACTCAACTACATTTCAGTGTGTTACATTATTTTACAAAACTGGCCTACTACTTCAAGTAAGACATAATTAAATTGAAATACCTTTCATTACAGTGATTAAGGACTATTAGGAAGTAAAATCTTGTACTTTACTTGAAATAGAAGTGTTCACTAGTTCCTTGTGGAATAGAGACAATGACCACTGAGTCTCAGACATGCTGTACTATGCTTACAATGTATGAGGATCAAATTTATTTTTGTTAAACAATTAATACCTTATCCCTGCAGAAATACCATTTCTAAGTCAGTTTGGACACATGGTCATGCACAAGTCCATTCAAAATCTCTGCTAATCTAGGGTTAAATCATAGCTGTCTTTTCTACAGAAACCAGTACCGTGGGAGAGAGACTCACCTTAGGCTTTTTTGTTCCAAAGCCAAATAGACTAAATCAGATGTTCCCCTGATTATAAAAACTAGTAATAGTAAATTGATACATTTCATGCATTTGCATTAGTAATCCCAGTAGATATAATTAAAAATCTGGTTTAAAGCACTTATCATTTTCATTTGAAATTGCTGAGCAAAAGCCAGCTGTCTAAAAGCCAGAGATGGGTCAGTATTACAAATTTAATGCATTGCTTGCAGAACTTCTCCAGAAAGCTGTGTACTCTGAAAGTATTAATGACTGAGCCAGAAACCAGGCAGTAAACACTTTTGGTGCTTGTTGAATTAAGGCATTGAACTGCTGTTATCTTCATAATTTCCTATATTGTTAGCAGAGCAGTGGTTAGGGGTGTTTATATTTTGAATACAATGCAATACAAAAAAAAGATTAATATAAAAATTTTAACTGGAAAAAAGTCTTAACTGTCTTTTGGAAAACAAAAATAAGTTGATACTGGAAAATATATAATGGATACAGAAATTAATCAGATAATATATTGAATTGGTCCTACAAAATGAATGCTCACCTTTTGAAAGTTTTATGCACAATCCAGAAATGTACAGGCCTCTGACTCTTGATGACAATAGTAAAAGTTTTATTTCTAAATCGTTGTAAAATTCTGTGGACAAGTAAGAATGTAACACCTGGACTATTACAATGTGAATCCGAAAGAGAAACATTAAAACTGCTATCCAAGCTGTCTGTTTCTTTAGTCCTAGGGACATTTTCATTTTTCTGGCATTTCATCAGTATATTAAAGGTGTTCAAGAAATTTATCTTGCAGAAAAATGTTAGCAAGCTTTCACAATACCTAGATAAAATCAATATATTGCTATAATGTCTGCTCTAAAGTGCATCAGACACCACAATGCTTGAGCAGGAGCTCAAATGGTCCAAATAAATATTTAGACCTCTGCTTTCTAGCTTGTTTTTTACTCTTGCAGTTTGAAGGTACACTAACATAAATTTAAACATACACTAAAATGCTGGATTCATTGCATAAGTCAGCAGCAGAAGTTATTGTCCCAATGCACATTAGGGTCACAAGAGGCACTTCACAGGAGAAGACAAGACCTGCCTTCTGCTCTTGTGTGTGGCAAATCCCTCAGAGGTGGTGGATGAGCCTCTGAGGAGCAGCCTGGGAGGGAAACAAGAAACGCAAATGCTGCTGGTAAACCACAGCCACAGCTCACAGGGGAATAACGCCCTGCAGCAGGGTGCCCACCATCACCTGGAAGCTAACACTGGGACAAACCCAAACACTGCCTCCAGAGGCTGCTGAAGGGCTGAAGTGTTGCATTTCTGTTGGAAATCTGCTCTTGGGATGGTGACCACCTGGAGACACATGGCTGTCCCAAAATAGCTTCCAAAGCTGGGGTACAGACTGCACACCACCCAAGTGCACGTGTTTG
This sequence comes from Molothrus ater, assembly GCF_012460135.2. Lineage (NCBI taxonomy): Eukaryota > Metazoa > Chordata > Aves > Passeriformes > Icteridae > Molothrus > Molothrus ater. The sequence goes on from NC_050511.2 coordinate 53,412,439, forward strand.
CCAGGGGTCCCCTGTCAGGCATCTGACAGATATTTGCAGAAAAGGACTCCATTTTTGTTCTCTGCATCATGTAGCTCTTGCTATGAATGATATCTTCTAAATTTAGCTTTTTGATTTCTTTAACAGCAAAAGCTTTAGCTTTTCTCTTACCTGGTTTTTTGTATTTTGCTTTGCCAGCAGAGGCCAAGCCTATTAGATGTTAGAGGGAAGACCTAATGCTCCTAAGTAAAATATAAATTTCTTATAGCAAATAAAAAGGATCGCTTATTTAGCATGGATAACTTTTATTTCTTTTGATTGAGAGCAGTTCACAGCACACACAAAATAATTTAATTCAGGTCAATCTTTCTGCTGGCTTAGGAAGCTGCAGATGTGCCAAGTATCTTCCTCCAGCTTGACTGAGCAATATCAGGGTTTTAATTTTTGGGTATATATTCAACTTCCCTTGTCTACCATTATTTTCTGTGTGTAGCGGGCTAACTCTGATTTAATCAGGACCTTTTTTGGTCTGGTGTTCTCCTGTTGACTTTTAAACAGTTGATCTAGTAGATCCAGATAGAAACTGTGCAATAAAGGGCCGTTCAACCTACAGCACCACATCTGCAGCGGAATGTGCTACAGACAAGCACCGATCTGCCAGGAATTCTATTTGAAGACCCAGCTGCTGAAGCCTGAAGTGTTACATTGATTTTACTTTCTTTCTCGCTAGTTAGAGCTAGTTTAATGGTCTGGGGAATGAATAGACAGCAGCCACAAAGAGAATTGTTGATTATAAAGGCAGATGCCACGTCAATGAGACAAAACAAGCTATTTAAGTGGTGCTTCAAATATTGTGACATGGATGGATATACAGGAAGGCCTGATCCAACACCTTCTGGACTCAGGGATGGTTCCTTTACTGAAAGAGAGCCTTGGGCCAAGTAATAGCTAGGAAATGTTTGAAAACACTACTTTGACAAACAACGATAGTAACGTAATCCCTTCTTTCTCACAGAAGGCTTTCCTTTATATAATTGTGACTCCACTGCTCACCAAATATACCTGTGATTCTGCATATTCTGTGCAAATAAATTCATGAGGCCCTACTGCAAATATGTGTATGAGCTTTAGACCTGCCCACACAAACACTAAGCTTGAGCAAAAGCTAGGGTTTGTAAAGCCACTTGAAATGAATTAGTATTAGTATTATTATGGTAATTTCTTTCCTCCTCTTGCATGATACCTTTCATCTTAGAAAATTTCACTTCTTCATAAAAAGTGTGTACATATCCCATTTACTAGAATAGAAGAAGACAACATAAATATAAATTAAGTTTACCTTCAGATACCTGGACCTAAATGCAAAGTAGCATGTAGTTTTGTCCTGTTTTATTGGGAGGACACTTTAAAATGAACCTGAAACAAAAACACCTGCCAATAAATCTGCAATTTCTAGGAGTATAACCATATTAGAACTTTAGTCTTGCAACATTTCTGAATGTTGACACTTCTTTAGAAGGGCATTTTCATGACATAGCTTTGAAATGACACACAGGCAAGCCAAGAGTGCTACAGACACAACTTCACCTGTTGAAGCTGCCTATGAGGCTCCAGACTGTGCAGGAGTATCTCTTTGATGATAAAGGATCACTGTCTTACTACTTAAAATAGAATACATACATGTTGTGTTTCCAGTTATTTAATACCATACCATTTCCATACCTTTAATACCATGTAAGTACTGTGAAATTACTGCCTGCCACGGAAAAGGTCACAGAGGTAGAAAGAAGCCATCAGTTCTGAAATGTTCCTGAGTCATCCATTTCTAATGAGTCTTCAGTTTCTGATATTTCTGAAACGGTAGTGAGGCTGTAGGTGCAGGCTCTGCTGTGCCCAGAGGTTGAGACTGCATGGATGGCAGAGGGTTGGCAGTGCACACTTTGCCTCCTAGAGCCCATGGATCATGCCCATGGCAGGTACCGCCCTGAAATTTTTCCTATTCCTGTTCTGAACAGGCTTTCAGCACCCCTGAGAACATTTTGTAGGCCTACCCAGGGTGGCTATGTATTTACTCATTGCTAGATATATTTATTTTGCACATGAAGAAGGAAGAACTAAAAACTAATTTTCCAAGAAGAAAACCTGCTCGGCCAATGGGGAAACCACGGACATTTGCCACAAGAGAAAATCCAAAGCACACATTTAGTTTTTGTGTGTTTTCTTACATCTCCCTCCAGAAGAGGACTTTTACTAAAACAGTGTAGGAATTGCTGAGTGTCCTTGGGCCAGACTGAAAGGCTGGTGTTCTCATGTGGTAAAAGTATCAGTCTCACAGAAAGGGTCTTGCAGTAACTTGGGCACCACAGAGCTGTAGAATTTGACAATAAAATACACAATGGGGAAATGTTTGATTGCTGATGTGAATGTGTAGTCTAGTAGGCCTAGAAGGTTAATTATCAGTAGGAGTGTTATTAGTGATGTTAGGATTAAAAATCCTTTGTGTCGTCCCTTGTTTAGTGGGATCATTACTGTTTAGTAATTAAGAGGAAGAAATGTAGTTAGAGAGCGGAAGGGTGTTGGTCATGGGAGTTGTGGGAAGTGGTAGGGTGGGAAATAATACTGAAAGAAGGATTAGAGGGATTCCTAAGAGGGGCTTGTGAATTGTTCAAAGTTCATGGTCAGGTTCAAGGGGTTTTTTTGTGGTTGAGAGGGCTTTGTTACAGGGGGAAATATTAGGGGTGAATGATGCGAGTTTGGATTGAATGATTAATGAAAAGGTCAGTCATGGTGTTAACAGAATGAACAGAACAGTTAGGAAAGCCCACATGGAGTGAATATGTGTGTGCAAATATGTGTTAAGCATTCAGTCAATGTCAGTCCCCCTTTCATGGGGATCCAGTTTTGTATTGATTTTTTCCAGGATCTCTTAATTTTGTGGCATTACTACCAATATGTGGTATTATTGTTAATGCTACATGATAGCATTATTAGGACTACGGTATTATTATTACAGAGTAATATTCCAACACATGATATTTTCTAATCCATAGGTGCACTTATAGTCCAAGACAGGAATATACACAGCTAATCAATATGCTTCCTGCAGACCTGCTACTCTAAGCTTCCTCCTCTGAAGCCAAAATGGGGGGGGGGGGGGGGGGGGGGAACATATCTTCCAAATGACAATGCTCTTGACTTGATTCCTGATTTTGTTTACATCACGTATGCATTCCTTTTTTATGCATATAAAGGCAGGACAGAAGAAAGTCCTGTAATTTGTCAGGTGAGAGAATGAAATACCATTAGGCTACAAAGCCCAGCTTTGCAGAAAATGAGCTTTGCATCACTACAAAAACATCAGGTTTAACATCAGTCAGAATGTTCATCCACAAGCAACATTGCTCAATTTACCTTTCATTGATCATATCACATAATTTCCCAAACTTATTTAGTGAATGAAACAAGTGGATGACAGAAGGTGTTGCCCAGGCAGGAAATGAACTGCAGTCAAACGAACTGCAGTCAATTATCAGGGAACACATGTAAGTTACTAGATATCAGCTTAAAGCAAAATAAATTATCTACATTTTATTTCTTGTATGGTAACCTTACAGAGTCCATATCAAACTCAATTTAAGAGATATGGTGTTTTATAAACTCACAAATCATTGCAAACATAGACATAAATAAAGAAAAATAAACTGCAGAGACAATACTGCAGTGACTAAGTACTCTAGATTATGTGTTTTCTATACTTCAAATTCAAGAAAAAAGTATTTGTTGGAGAGAAAGTCAGCAGTGTGGATAGAATAGGCCTACATTGTGTTTTTTGAGCAGTCAAAAGTTACAGTTTAATTTCATTTTGAACCCTCAAGAGAACTATTTTGCTGAATTTGGTGCCATTTGATTTAACTGGCTATGATTTACTCTTCAGCTATTTCCTCATTCATAGATGTCAGTATGTGGCTGGGTGACCCAGTGTAATGCAACGTAACTTTAAATTTTTTTTTTCAGTTCACCTCGCTTGTGAGTGTTTGCTCATTGTATTTTATCCTGAGGTGTTTAAAAGTCATCAGAAGAGGGATTGAAAAGCACATGGATTTCTGTGGGGTTGGAGTCATGTCCAGCCAGTCCCTTACAGAGCTCAGACAGGACCCACAGCTCCTTTCATGCCACTGACGCTGGCCTTAGGACTTAAGGCAGTCACCATCCTGACTTCTCAAAGGTCATGAGGCTCCTGGGTTTTCTGTGCTCTCCCAAAAAAGTCTTAAGCTTTCCTATCCAGGATACATGTTGCCAAACCTAGGGATCAAAATTATGGTGAAACGATTTTGCTTTCTGCTCATTTTGGGGTAGGTCTCACCCCATCCACAGTGTAGATCAGACTGACAATCTCTGTCCATTATGGATGGTAGCAGGGCTACCTGGGGACTATTTCAGCAGCTTGAAGGCTTCTGGGAAGGAGTATCTCTGCAGGGAGCAAGAATGATGAGGCAAAGGCAGTGATGAGCTCTCTCCTGGAGGTCCACACATTACTGCTGTGAGTGACACTGCTGAGCCAGCATGGAGCAGCCACCTGCAGAGTGGTGCCCTACATGTATTTACATTTTTCATGCCAGATTTCTTATTGGGCATGAATCACTTTTCAGTTGTTTGGCCTATTGAAAGAAATCAAAGGTCCTCATTTTTTCCAGGGCAGGATGCCTTTTAACATTAGTACTGCTGTTGCAGATTCCTGTTTGGTTTATACAACAAGCTGCTCCCTTAAATGTACCGCGGACAGAAAGTTTAGAAATTCAAAAAGTTCCTAGCAAAAAAAAAAAAAATCCTCCTTCCTTGTTCCTCAGTGTATACTCAAGAAATAATGGGACACAGTTTTGGGAAGAGAACCAATGTTACAGCCACCTGCCTTCTTTGGTGAAGAAAGCTGCTCCATTCTCAGCAGTGCAGGCTAGTGCAGTTTGCCCCCCACAAACCCTCTCTGAAGCAATCAATTTCACTCTAGCATCAGTCCTGTGAACGTGAACAAGTTATCATAGTAGCATAGAATGGTAGGTAGAGGTCTCTGGGTTGGAAGAGACCTTAAAGATAATTTTCTTCAACCCAGTCATGATGGGCAGGGATATTTTCCGCTAGACCAGGCTGCTCCATGTTCCATCCAACCTGTCCTTGAACAATTCCAGGCATGAGGTACTCACAGCTTTTCTGGGCACCCCGGACCAGTGCCTCACCCCTCTACAATATGCATCTGCTAGCTCATATAGGCAGCATGAAATCCACACTCTTTATCTGTACAACTCATAGATCTTAGAGCTACAATTATGCTAATTAGATATGATTCAGATGAGATTTTCATATAAAACAAGGCCGGCAATTTCACCTCTAACCTGATATATCTATCCTAATACTTTTAATTGAACTGCTTGCAATGTGTATTTGTAAGAAAATAAGCTGTAACAAAGAGCTTTAGTAGAAAGTAATCCACTTTCCCTTCTCCTTTTTAGTGGACTGGGGGAGGCATTTTCCATCTGAATTTGACCATTGTTTAATTTAATTGGATAGGTTTTGTCTCTTCTCTGGATTAACAATTATTTTCCTCTCTATCATTTCGTTTAAGACCAGGTTTGTGCAAATGGAAACTGGTGACTCAGAAGGATTGTTCTGGGACTTTCTCTTTAGACTCTGCAGGAAACATCACAATGGCTTTTCCAGAGAGTTCCCTGAAAAAACAGAGCGTACTAATTTAATGTCCAGCTTGGTGTTGCTGGGCTGTATTGCTCTATGTGCATATGTATCTTTCTGCCTGCCTCTGAACCAAGCTTATTTATGTAAGGCTACTTGTGCAAATGAAAATGCTGTTGTTCCAAAGAACACAGGCAAGCAGTCAAACAGTGTATTGAGTTTCTAGTTGGCAAAAACCCAAGGCCTTGGTGCTTTGTACAAAGAGTCCCCAGCTTGTGAGTGCACAATATGATGGAAAGCAGAGACAGAGCCTGTCATCAAAAATATGCATCATTTGCATAATTTGGAGTCTCAACTACAAGAAACTCCCAAAAAGGTGTATTAGCGGTATATCTATCTTTGTATTAAAAATTTCTGCTGTCAATACTCTAAATAATTAACATTTGAAAACAAAGGTCTAAAGGACTAACACAGAAATAATAAACAGAGACAAGCAGTGCCCTGAAGTGTTGTGAGGTAACAGAGTGGAAAACATACACAACGAAACATCTACAATGCTCAAAACCACCATGTGTTGCTTTGCCAAGAACTCTAGCTGTGCCACTTAACTGTGCTGAGTATTAGTCATGAAGCAGGCCACCCTCCTGGGAGGGAATTGGAGTTAATGATCCTGCCTTTAAAGAGGCTTCATAATGCAGGAACCCTCTCCAACCACAAGTTTGCAGTCTTGTTTTGCAGCAGGGGCCATCATCCTTTTTAAGAGTACTACTGTGGTATATTCAGTAAAAATAAATTTTACAAGACTAGTTAAGAAGTGATTTCTAATGCAATTCTAGAATAGTACCACTCCACAAGCCTTGGTTTATTAATATCCCTTGATGCCTTTTGTGAACAAAAGACCTGCTCTAGTGGGTCATAGGTCCCTCCAGCTCACCTTCCTACATAATGGGCAAGGACACGCCTGGGAATCCAGGTAGGAAGCTTTGCCAGTGCCTGCCACTACACTGACTTGGTTCAGGCTGTTTCTTTTTCTCTATTAGGCAGATGTTGCCATTGCAAAGAGGCTCCAAATCTACCGGATTGCTCTGCAAGGAATGTTGGTTCTCAGCACCATTCCAAAAATGGAAGGAAGAGGCAAGTTGTTCATAAAAGGGTAAAGGACTAAGCAGTGAATGCCACTATGCCACTGTATGTTTAGCTATGATACAGCTTCATATTGGACACTGTATTTTGTTTGAAATAGCTCTGAAAAAGTCAAAGAATGGAGAAGTTCCAGGAAAAAAAAAAGTGAGATTTGTGAAGATAGAGAACAGATTTCCTATATAAAAAATTGAGCAATTTAGCACACTTCAGAATGGAAAGGGGCAGAACTCAACTGTACTCACTATAAAAAAAAGAAAAAAACTTAGAAAAACCCCAACTTTATTCACTGTAGGATATTGAGTGATTTGAAGGAGGTGGCTGTTTTTCATGGGCTCTTCCAAGACATTACCTCAACAACACTGACTGAAATAAACATAGGAGGTTCCAGACAAGCCTAAGAGGTAGGTCTTCACGAAAACCAGTTAACTTGAATCGCTTATTGCTCCAAGACATTGTAAATGATAAAAAGGGTTTTTTTATGAAAATGATAAAAGTTTGGATTTTCAAAATAACTGAAAACATTGATAGGTCCATCTACTTTTACTAACAAAACAAAACAAAACAAAACAAAAACCCAAAACAAAACAAAAAAAACCCCAACCAAAACAAAAAACCCAAAACAAATAGAAAAACTCCACATCACCTTAAATTAGAATAACTTACCAAGTTTTTCTAGTTCTTCTCTGCCCTTTTATCCAGAATAAAGAACTCTCATTGAAAGTGTTCTGGTCATATTTTATAAGGCTATTTAAACCAGCTTTTCTGTTAGTGATACCAGTGTCCTTGGAGCTAGTCAGTAATCTGTCCTTTTCTGTGAAAATATTTATGACTTGCAAAATACTTTAAAATGCTAGGCAAATATTCAGAAGTAAATTGAAAGAATTTTAATTTCTATGGGAAATGGTTAGTAAGATTAGTAAATCAATCTGCACACTAAGTTTAGCTTTGAGGGTGGAGGTTCTGATCAGTGTCAAACACATTTGTGCAAATGCTTATGAAAACTGGTTTTAAAATGCACTGGACTGGTTTTCAGTCCAAACTATGCACATGGTCTAATTCATTATCTCTTTAGCCTACTCAGATGAATGCCAAAAGCAAAAGCAAAATGGGAAGAGAATATTCCCATGTAAGTCCTGACCTAGAAAGAGCAAGAGCATCATTAAGAAGCCTATGCAGATGATGATCTTTCTGTTTTCCCTGTCCACTTCTATCTGATCCTGATCAGGGTGTTCCTGCTTGAGGTTACTCCTGAGGTCTTAACAATTTATGGGGATTTTTCATACATATTCCAGGTGCTGTAATGGAATATAAATATATGTGTGGCTGAATTGTGATATGAAATCTCTAGTATCCAAGGAAACAGAGAAAACACATGAGCAACTCCTTTTGTGAAAAGTTAAACCAAATTATCTGTATCATTTTACTTCTCCAAGGGACTTACTATCTCTCTCAGATAAGCAAGTGTAAAAATATTTTAAATGTTAAAGTGGAACTCACATTGCAAAATACAGAACCTAGTCTCAAGCACCCTACTTCTTAACAGGGTTTTCATCCTTGGGTGTAATTTTGGCCTATTAAAATCACAAAGATGAATCACAGATAATTATTTGTCTACAAACCCTGGATCTTTTCTAAAGATGAGATGCTGATTGCAGACAGCTTGAAACTGGACATATTTTCCCACAGTTTGCTAGTTTATGCCCGCCTGTGAAAAGAAGGATATAGTAATGAGGTGATTAAGCAGAAACTGAGATGTTCTGGATGGAAAATACTAAAACACTATCCAGTAATCTCAAAAGAATCACAAAAGGAAAATGTCCCCTCATATATTCACTACAGTTATCTATTGCTGCCCGGAAATGAGAACTGCTGGAGTACTAGGAAAGAAATGGTTCTGTCTGGAGCTTTCCATTGCAGGAGGGAACTCACAATATTTTAGGCAAGATTTGATCTTTTGATCTGCTTTTGTATCCAGGCAAAAGCCATGTAATGCTTTTCAGTTCTGTTGCTTGCTTTTAGACAGATACAGAGATATAAAGCCAGTGTCATTATCCAGAGTCGCTCTTTCAATGAATAACCAGGTGTGGACAAATCCTCAGGCATAATGGAAAGGGGCCAAGATGGGGCACAGATACTGTGTGCAAATTTCCATGCTTATTTTTTGAGTTAGGCATCAAAGGAAATGCAAGATCTCCATGATAATCTGTGCAAGAGAGAGGTGTATTCCTGGGTTTAAAGTGTTGTGCTTTGGTGTTTCCCCGCAGCACACACACGCTCCTGAGCTTGATGATCTGCCTGAGGGAGACTTCACATTTGCCATGGATTTTCAGACCCAGGAGAGAGACTACAGTCTACTGGGAGTCCAAATACATCATGGCTTTTTGTCATATCACCTCTGAAGTAAAAAGCAGATGGTAGAGCTGCCCAGTCCTGGGTCTAGACAGTCCCAGCCAGTCTAAATGTGCACACATATCTGTGTATGCACCTATAAGCATACACTCCTCAAGCAGAGAGAAGAAGACAAGGCTAAATGCACTGGGATATAAATGTAGTCTCTATGCAAGCATAAAAATTTAACTGTGTTTCAGTGGGAGGAAGGTGCTGGAACAGTGCACAGTCCATCTGACTGACATGCAGACCCTAAGAAAGCTGCAGGCTTACAGAGAAACCACAGCTGTGATAAGCTAGCTGTCTGACTCTCTAGTTGCACATTAAAACAATTACTTTCTAGATATCCCTATGGTGATGAAAACCTTAGCTCTACAGAGGTGTGGAAATTCAAAAGGAGATAGAACAAAAATTTACACTTTTAAGGACTTCAAAGTGAATCCAGCTATTCTGGGAGGGGGAGGTGTCTAACTGGTTGTTTTTTTGCTGATCTGAGATAGGTTCAGCTTGCTTGCAAAAGAACAAATCTGGGCTCCACACCTTGCATATTTGGTCAGTATTCAGGCCAGCAACCAACTCCAGCAGCTGTGGACACTGACACCCTACAGCTACACCAAAGTGTGCAATTAAACAAAACAAATTAATAGATAACCCATGTAATTTGCTTAGCTTAATCCTATATCAAAGAGTCAGAAATGACCTGTTGTAAAGATGCACTTTGTAGCCTGTACTGGGACAAATTTCCTCCTGGGTAAACTCTGCTCTTAAAACAATAATAACCAGGGAATGGTGTGACTGAGAAATTCCTGTTAATGTTTACTGTGTTGCAGAGAAGAGGTTGTTCATTTCTGAGAAGAGTATCAGGTTCAACCTGATGTGGCCAACAAGAGCTCATTCTAGAACTGACTGTTCTGGCACCTGTCTCCAGATGAGTGATTTCACTGAAGGGTGGCTTTCTGTGTCCCTGAACACTTTTAACTGATACGCTGAGAGGCCTCACCTCTATTAAAGATGATTTCCCTCATTTTCAGGGTGCTTTCAACTATTTCTTGACTTTGTTCAGCTGTTCCTTTCCGTAGACAGGAGAAAGGACAAATGAATCACGGATGGTCTCAGCTATGCCTTCATTTATCTGTTTATTACATCTGACAAGAAGCCAGGGAGTCAAGATTCCTTCTACATCATCCTTCTCAACACATCTCTCCTCACCGGTTGCCCCAGGAGATATGAGCAGAGAGAGAGAAGCTCCATGTGAACTGGGTTGTGTCACTTTCCATCCTGACATGAGTGTCTTTATGGGAGCTCACAGGGGATGAATGGTATTGTAGTGATGTGACTGATGCTGATTACAGATGTTTATAAATTACAGAACTGAGAAGAATAATACAACTAGCTAGAAAAATTATCAGGAGGTTGAAATAAAGCTTGGGGTCTTTTTAGTTGCTGTTTATTTTTTTTTCTTACATCTAGAGCAGAATTTATGTTGTAATTTCCAGCTTTACCCGTGTCTCTGACAAGTAAAAATATGCATATATTTTCTGTTTAAAAAAAAAAAAAAGGAAGCAAACTACTACAGAGTAGTTTAGGCATCTACATCTACATTGTTTAGGCCCCTGCTTCAGCATGAACAAGATGTGATTCAGAGTCAAATTCTGAGAGGTGTTATAAATAAAATATCTGCCAAATTTTTTTTGGGAAAAAAAAAGAGTTGCAAACCAGTCAAGCCAGTTGTTGCTGCTACAGTTCTACCTGTTTGTTATTATAATCACAAGTCGTTGTAGTTAACGGTTCCTTTTGTATCAGTAAAGGCAGTGGCTAGGGCTAAGTTAATAGCTCTTCTCCCCGGACAGTGAGGGGAGGGGACGAGACGTGGGAGGGGGGCATCAGAAGATGCAAAATAACTTCGGGATCAGCATGCCATGGGAAGAGTCAAATTTACCAAAAAGACCCCAAAAACAACGAGCCAATACAGAATTAAGAAATTAGAGTGATGCCTGAACGTGAGGAACAGAGTGCTGAGCCTGCAGAAATGCTGAAAACCTTTGTTGCCCCTCACCCTGAGAAAAGACATAATCGGAAACCAAGAGGCTGAGCCGGGAGTCAGCAGAGAGTCGGGATTAGGATTGAGCCTAATGTTCCCGCCAGGACGGGACCCCCAGCTCTGCCCCTAATGGACAAAACTGTGCATCTCAGCGTCCTCCGAGTTACCCCGGGAGAGACCATGGAGGCTGCAGACCAAGTAAAAAGCCAGGCACTGTGGTCTCAGGAACTGGGATGATGGGCAATCCACAGAATAGAAGAGAAGCATTTATCATCTTGTATTATATGATCACAGAACCATAGAATCACAGAATCACAGAATCAATAAGGTTGGAAAAGACCTTGGAGATCATCAGCTCCAACCTCTGACTTAACACCATCGTGTCAACTAAACCATGGCACTGAGTGCCATGTCCAGTCACCTCCAGGGACAGTGACTCTACCACCTCCCTGGGCAGTCCATCCCAGTGCCCAACCCCTATTTCTACACAGAATTTTTTCTTACACCCAGCCTAAACATCCTCTGGCAGAGCTTAAGAGACTCTGTCCTCTCATCCTGTCACTGGTGGCCTGGGAGAAGAGACCAAACTCCACTTGGGTACGCCCACCTTTCAGAAGTTGTAGAGAGTGATAAGGTCACCTCTGAGTCTCCTTTTCTCCAGGCTAAACAACCCCAGCTCCCTCAGCCGTTCCTCACAGGGCTTGTGTTCCAAGCCCCTCACCTGTTGCCTCCTCTGGACACGCTCAAGTGACTCAAGGTCCTTCCCAAACTGAGGGGCCCAGACCTGGACACAGCACTCAGGGTGTGGCCTCACCAGTGCTGAGTACAGAGGAGAATGACCTCCCTGTTCCTGCTGGCCGCACTGTTTCTGATACAGGCCAGGATGCCCTTGGCCTTCTCGGCCATGTGAGCTCGCTGCTGGCTCTTCAATCTGCTGTCAAATAGTACCCCCAGGTCCTTCTCTGCCTGGGCACTGTCCAGCTACTCTGTCCCAGCCTGTTGTCCTGCAGGGGGTTATCGTGGCCAAAGTGTAGAACCTGGAACTTGGTCTTGTTAAATTTCATATTGCTGGACTCAGCCCATCTACCCAACCTGTCCAGCTCCCTCTGCAGAGCCCTTCTACCCTCCAGCAGATCCACACACGCTCCCAGCTTGTTGTCATCTGCAAATTTGCTGCTGGCGGACTCCATCCCCTCATCCAGATCACCAATGAAGATGTTAAACAGGACCAGCCCCAGCACAGACCCCTGAAGGACACCCCTCAGGGTGAGCAGCCACCAGCTGGATGCAGCACCGTTCACCACCACCCTCTGGGCCCGACCATCCAGCCAGTTCCTAACCCAGCAAAGAGTGCTCCTGTCCAAGCCGTGGGCTGCCAGCTTTTCCAGGAGTGTGCTGTGGGAGATGATGTCAAAGGCCTTGCTGAAGTCCAGGCAGACACATCCACAGCCTTCCCTGCATCTAGGTGGGTCACATGGTCACAAAAGGAGATCAGGGTGGTCAGGCAGGACCTGCCCTTCCCAAACCCATGCTGCCTGGGTCTGATCTTCTGGCTGTCCTGTAGGTGTCATTTGATCACACTCAAGATGATCTGCTCCATAACCTTGCCAGGCCCTGAGGGCAGGCTGACAGGTCAGGCTGTAGATCATGGAATCATAGAATATCCTGGGCTGGAAGGAATCCAGAAGGATCATCAGAGACCAACTCCTTACCTTACACAGGACATATGAAGAGTCACACAATGTACCTGAGAGTCTTTTCCAAACATTTCTTGAACTGTCTCAGGCTGGTGCTGTGACAGCTTTCTTGGGGAGCCTGTTCTGGTGCCCAAACATCCTCTGGGTGAAGAACCTTTTCCTGATATCCAACCTAAACCTCCCCTGACACAGCTTCAGGCCATTCCCTTGGGTCCTGTCACTGGTCACTGGTCACAGAGCAGAGATCAGTGCCTGCCCCTCATCTTCCCCTCACAAGGAAGCTGTAACTGCAGTGAGCTCTCCCCTCAGTGTCCCCTTCTCCAGGCTGAACAGACCAAGTGACCTCAGCCACTCCTCACATGGCTTCACCTCAAGGCCCTCCTCTGGACACTCTCTAACAGCTCAGTGTCTTTTTTGTGTTGTGGCACCCAGAACTGCCCCCATCACTGGAGGTGAGGCTGTCCCAGAGCAGAGCAGAGCAGGACAATCCCCTCCCTTGCCGGGCTGTGATGCTGTGCCTGATGCCCCCCAGGACATGGGGCCCTCCTGGCTGCCAGGGCACTGCTGGCTCATGGTCAACTTGTCATTGACCAGGATAGCCAGACTCTTTCTGCAGAAGCTTTTTCTTTCCTCTCTCTCCCCCCACTCCTCACTAACTACACCTTCTGGATTCTTCAGCATCCAAATGATGTTTCACAGCTGGAAAGATATGTGGGCTGCAGACAAAAACACCCCACTGTCCAAATAGACTTTACTGTTTCTTGCATGAGCAATGCATTGATTTTAGTTTGAAGGTTTCTTCCTAAGAAAATTAACGTCTATAAATATAAGCTCTCTGATAAAATGTGTAATGTTCAACATCACAGGAACCAAGTTTAATTAATTAAAAGGGAATCTGTTTTTCTTGATTTGAGAACAGCAGGAAGAGAACAGGAGGCAGAGAGCTGAAAATGCTCCTGTCTGGCAATGAATAATGCACAGCATGAGGAAGAGGGAAGTTGAAACGCTGGATTATAATGTGTGAATTTTTTGAGCTGTGCAGTTATTTGCTGACCTTTTCCACCAGGGCTTCACTGCCATTACAGGACATCCAAATAGGATGTGTAGTGAGGTAAATGTGCTCTCAGAGTTAGAGGACTGCACCTCCCTTATAAACATTGTCCTTATATGCTGCTTAAGATATTTAAAGTGGTTGTGATTAAGATCACCAAATATAAAGCTACCACATATTCCACTCCATGATGTCATCTGTCCTTTAGTTTGGGGACCATAATGAGATGTATCAAGCACATCAGGAATTATATGTATAGGGAAGTCCTAAAGGATTTCACTGAAATCATAATTTTTTAGGCTTTTGAATCACTCTGTAATATTTACTGTAATCTCCACTGCAGAATGAGCACTGGAGGGGGCACTGACGCAATGTATTGTGGTGTCCAGGGAAAGAAATGCAGGCTTTACTGACACTGCTGGCATTGTAAGCTGGCATTACTGAATCTGACAAAGAAGTTTGTGGGCCAAAGAGAAATGTATGTGTTCTGTTCCTGCTTGACAACAAGTTATGCTGAAAGTTTTAGAGCGATGTTGGCTGTGATGAGAAGTGTCACAGGATGGGGACTTAACACAGATGCAGGGTTTGGTGCTGATGAGAACATTCTAAACAAGAGGGGCTTCCAAATCTGTGCTAATATGTGGCATCATGGATGCAGGAATGGGTCTTTTCAGCTGACAATTTAGACTTGTTCAGGCAGCTTTGACGACAGAGAATTTATAGAATGGGAAGCTCTTGGCACTGCTGAGGATCATCCTGCATGAAGGCAGGAAAAGGATGCTCGTTAGTGTGATAGAAAGAAAAATAACAAGCTGTTGCTCCTCCATGCCTGTTGTGTCCCAGGCAGGCATTCCAGCTCAGCAGCTCTGGCCCGGCCCACTGGCAGCCCATGAGCTTCAGAGGGATGCCAGAGAGACCTGGAGCTGATGCCAGAGACCCTCTGTGGGGTGGAGATGTGCTGTCCTCATCTCCAGGTCCAGTTCCAAGCCCAGGGAGGAGTCCAGCCTGGCTTAAGGGCAATAAAGAAGGTAGTGCAGCTCCTTCATTATAGCTTGATTTAAGGTAAGAAACAGAAAAAGCTTCACCTTCTCTTTTCCTCTGGATTTAGGCTGCCCATGTGAAAGGAGAGTGAGGCTGGGTGTCTCACATAGGCACACAGCATTCCTGAGTATGTCATCTCTGTGGCACTAGAGAAAGAAGCCTACAGTGGGAAGCAACATAAAGGCCAATAATTCTTGATTTTGTTACAAGAGGATGCTGCTTGTCATCCAAATCTCCCGTTAAATGAAAGTGTCTGCAACATCCTGATGAGTGTAAACAATGTTGAGTACACAGTGTCTTCCTCCTTTTCACCTTGAGAGCCACTGCACTTAATTTATTTGTTAACATTTTGTGAAGAGAGCAGAAGAAAAGCACTACATAAAGCCAAAATCCGTTTCTTTTAGTGCAGCAGATGTGGAAAAGTCAGCACTGGCAAATCATAGGTGGACCTTAATTTTTTCCAATATGCCAAGGTAAAACAAGCCCTATTACTTTGCTCGGGGCTGTGGAAAAAATTAAGAAAGGTTAATAATTAAATGTCTACTCCTGATCCTGCAGTATATCCTTCAAATATCCGGAAGATGTAAAGAGGCTGCAACCCAGGGACATAGTCCTGATCACCCTTACTGACCTGGGTGCTTTTTGCCCAGGCAAATAAATATTATTGAAGTCAGCATGACTTCAGAATAAACTTTACCCTTGTACAGGAAGAGACCGGCAGACAGAAGTTAAAGTTTAGATAATCTTTTGCTACCTCTCATTCAATAAAACAATATTTGTACACTAAAAGGAGAGGAAGATGAGAAATAATATTGCATGTTCATGAAATACACAAAACAGGCTCTTAGTTGTTACACAAAAATGCAGCAACCTGAATTACACTGAATGATTTTGACAGAATTTTGAAATCTAGAGGATTAAAAGTTTTCTGACAGCTTTCTGCAGTCAGTTATGGCTGAGTCAGCCAATAGCACTATGTTGTGTGTTTGGGGAAGATAACTTTAACCCATGTTGAAAAACAGGAAGGAAGGGGGAAAAAAAAGCCACTGCTGATTTTTCACTCTGCCGCAACATGTCATAGCTCCCCTGAACAAAACTAGTAGATGCAGTGGGAAAGGAACAGAAATTGATACCTGTGCTCAGCTTGTCCAAAGCTGAGAGGGTTTAACCATTAATAATTACTATTATGCCCCAAGGAAATAATTGCCCCTGTTATCACATGGTTTAGGAGAGTTTTCATTTTTAGGCTGTGAAGAATATGATGTGAAAGTGGCTTTTTAGACAGAGCTTTGGTGAGGGGTTTGGGAAATTCTGAATCACCCCCAAAATAACATGAGGACTAGGAGAAGACTGTAGGAGAGGGAGAGGGCAGGGTGTTTTCAGACCCACTGCATCTCTCTAGCAGTGTGCTCTGCTCCAGTCCACAGTTATCCACAGTAGTGAAATTTTGTCAGCCACCACTTCCCTCAGAGCACACAAGCACGCCAAGTACCTGTTGTGGTGGCAGCCGTAATAAATTTAGTGCCACTTAAAGAAAAGGCATCAGAAAATCATTGTCAATAGAAGTGAGCAAAAAAAGGCAAAGGAATTTGAAGCTGGGAGTTTTTGTGAGGTCTTCTTTCTTTTCTACACCCCCGCCTCCCACACCTCCCCCATCACTTTATAGCAATATAGGCACATATTTTAAAACATGCACTTTTTTCTGTCTGTTATCAGACATTTCAACAACACTGCTAGCAACATCAGCCCGACAGGGCTAAATTGGATGAGATGTTCTGCTGGTACAAACTGGCACAGCTCTGTTTAAACCAATGGACTTGTTTCAGTTCTGAGACTTTTTCTCTCTAGAAATCACCCTCTCATTTCATACCTCCCACAGTAAAAGAAATCAGGCAGGGATTTTTGGGTTTGCTCCGGGAGACCCTGCAAATAGAGGCACGACAAGAGAGACCTCCCACTGGTAAAGATTAACCCTCAAGCCCATTGCTTTTGGTGTCACTGCCTGCTTGTGCAGTGCCCTTGTGCATGGGGCCCTGAGGCTGTTGCTCCTGAGGAGCTCATGAGAATTAAAGACTTTGTACTTGCATTTTGGCAGCGCTGGCAAACCTTAAGCCAGGAGGCTTCAACACCCTAGGCATTGCACAAACATGGACTGGGACTCAAGTTGCAAAATAACCTTCTCTGTCATACCCAACACTCTGCAAAAATTATCTAATTTTCACTGACAAGCCGTCCTCTAAGCTGTCAAACTCTGCCTCACATGTTCGGCACTCAAAATTAAAAATCTTAAATAAAACGGGTATTTTAGAAAGACAAATGTATTCTAGAGATGAGAAAAGCTATTTTTACGTATCTGATTAGTCACACTTGGAAGTAATAATAGAACTACTTGGGTTATGCTAAGTTATTAATACTATGCAAAATACAAGATATTGGTTGTGTCATCATCTTTTTTTTTTTTATCACTAGACAACAATTTCATCAAACAATAATTTGTCATGTAAATTTTTTTCCCCCGTAATTTTACCTCTCATATGTGAAGGTGCAAATGTACTCATGCTAGAGGAGCAGGAAGGAGCAGAAATTCTGTCAGGAATTGAGATGCCAGGTGAGAACCCCACACTGGCTGGAGAGCACTGAGCACAGGAGCTGGTGCTTTCTCAAAGATGCCAACTTGGAAGTACAATTGTTTGCTGCTGACCCCTGAAAAACAGAAGTGCTTTCACTAACTGTTGCCTTCTTTATTAAAGAATCAACCAGCTCAGCTGGAGAGGGTGGTGCTGTTGGGCTGGAATCCTGTCACACTGGGAGAAGGGCTCCAGCTGAAGTGCCTAGCCCCTCGGGTGCACTCGCTGCTCATGCTGCTGCAGTGTGGTGACAGGACAGAGATGCTGGAGACTCCCTGGCTGGCCTGCTCCTGGTTTTTTGGGCAAGCTGAAAGCCCCAGTTGCAGGACGAGTGCAATGGAGAAAGACACAGAGACAGACCTGTTTTCGCACAGACTGGTCAGGCAGTGAGATGTCTTGTGCCTGGAGAGAAGGGTACTGCCCCAGGCACTGACCAGGGGGGAACCAGGAGGTGCATGTACACAGACCCCAGCCCTCAAGATCAAATCAGTCCTCCCATGTCACACCATGGAATATATACTCTGTTGTGTCTGGGGAGACAAGTTTAGTAACAGTGGACTTTTTTTTTCTTGGTGTTTAGTTTAGCATTCAACCCTCTATACTGCAAAAAATATTCCTCTTCTTTCTCTGAAATAATGTGTGGGAGTTTAAATAGATATTTATGCCTTTCAACAGATTTTAATTGCATTTTTATATATGCATATGTATGCATGTATATATTCTCCTTACTAAGGCAACCATATTCCTTGTAAAGATGTATTTGCTCCATTTAGTGGGCTAGATTGTGTCTTTCCCAAACAGGTGATGACCTTCAAACAGGGTCCCATGATCCCAAACTACACCCTGCTGCTCAAACATTTGTTGACAGGCAGTCAACCTGCCAGTTGCCTTCCCCCTTCTTACACTTTCAACCCCCTTTAACAGGAATTAGAACATCACCTGGGTCCCCGACTGCCACTGCCCCAGAGCTCTGTAGTCCCTTTGGATGCTCTCCAGCTTTCCCAGCACTGCCATTGGTGTCTACACTTAAGAACATCATGGAGTAGTTGTCAGGGGCTCAGGCAAGCTCTGGCAGTCCCCCCAACACCCAGATCCAGGTCCCCAGCAAGCTGGGAACTTTTGCAGCCGCAGGTCAGGCTGGCAGTGGTGCCACTGTCCCCTGGTGCAGGGAGTCACCTGCTGCTGGCACTGCTGCCCCATCGGGGCTCACCGAGGTCAGGGTCAGCTGGCCCAAACCTCACCTGAAAGCACGGCCCGTTTCCTCAGCCTTGAGGGCAGTGACCAAATTCCTCAGAGAACTTGTGCATACCCCATCCCTGGAATTGTTGAAGGTTCAGGCTGGATAGGGCTCAGAAAAACCTGATCTAGTGGAAGGTGTCCTGTCCAGTTCGGCTGTCTGTCTGTGCTGAGTTCCCACAGTGTCCCTGCCCATGGCGGGGGAGTTTGAACTAGAGAGTCTTCAAGGTCCCTTCTCAGCCCATATCACTCTATTGCACTACAGTTCTATGATTTTATGAGCTTATAGCATAGTTGCAGACCTTTGGATAGAGCAGAAGTCATCCCTTACTTTTTCCAGAGGCTTACCAGATTGCCTTACCAGATTTCATCCCTTACATTTTCCAGAGGCTGCTCTTGCTGTTCCACTGGGAACAGACCCTGCCTGCATCTGCATTGCAGCTGGGGCCTGGGGTTCTTGAAGCTGTCTCATGTCTGAGAAGATCCTGTCTATCTCTCTTAGTTCCACTGCATATTAATTTTCTTTAATTTTTTCTTTTTCTTTTCTTTTTCTTCTGTTTTTTTCTAATATGTGGGAGATGTTCTTGTCTTCTGTCACTATTTCTTTGTTACAAAGGGAATGACAAGGAAATTACCTTGGGTTCCTGCATGGTAAGAGATTTTGCATAAGCAGAAATCACTTATTCAGCATAATCTCCTAAGAACCTGCACAAAAGGCATTGGAAGCACATTAGAATAAAGTTGTCTTTGTCTAGCTAGCATGTGATTTTAGGGAAAAATTTATTTGCATACAGGGAAAACAAAAAGTCAGCATACCACTCAAAGCTGGTTGAAACCATGTTTCAGCTGAAAATAGCACTGCTAATTTCCCTGGAGTCTCAGTACTGACACACAACTCTGCCTTGGCATGTCTCCCTTGTTCTACACCTGGCTTTGAGCAGCAGTCTTAGTTGGGACTCCCTTGTTTTGGGGACAGAACTGGAGAGCTACATGGTTAAAGGAATATTTGCTAAGATACTGTAACCCCAAAGGGATCACAAAATCTATCAACAGAAAGACACCGTGCTCTCCATAGCCCACTCCCAAGGCTCCACTGCAGAGTGCACAGGCCCTTCCTTTCCCTCTTGGGTCTCGGCAGAGAGCTCACAGGGGTGTAAAATGCTGCAGAGTCAAGACTGATCAAGTGAAGCTTTACCTATGAGGATGGACTAGAAAAGAAATATTTCAAGACTTTACCCACATAAGCTGCCAAGTAAGCCTGACAGTATTAATGAGGCAAGCACAAATTTTCTCTCTGCTTTGGCAAGGATGTTGGAAGATCTTTAGCATCACTTTTGTCCATCCAAAATTAGTATACCCTCCAAAGCAGATATACTCATGAAGACACCATGATGTCCATAAGGAAGATGAGGCCTGTTCATGGAAGAAACTTCTCTGAGCTCTGTTCAACAGCCTCCCAGAACTCAGTCGCAACAGAGAATGAAAAAATTACAAATTACTAAACATAATCTCAAACCCCTCTCATCTTTGAGACTGCTATTACCTTGTGTTTCCTCATTTCCATCTTCCATCACCAACTTTCAGACATGCTTTCTCTTGTTACCGTGTTACTAGAGCAGTTCATGCAGTGTCTGCTTGGCAAAGCTGTCACAAAAGGTTCAGTTTCTACCCAGGGACTCAGACATAAAATTTTGCCATTTTGGTTGATGGGTGCAAACAAACAACTGCTAACATCCCACTGACAAGTCTGATGATCTGAATGTTTATCAGTCCAGGGACAGCAAACTGCTCTTCCTAAAATAGCCAGTTATTGAAAGAAATTTATTAAGTAACCAGAAACTGGTCTCTGCTTGCCACTGTGAGGAGGTGTGAGCCTTGTACAGCAGCAATGTGCCAGGCTAGTGCAAATCCACACCTATCATGGCAAAGTCTCTGTGACTCTTCACCAATCCACTACTGTTGTTTCTGGCTTGTGATAGCTGGAAATCTGATCTCCTTTTATTTTTAATACAGGTTCTCTTCCTCTTTTACTGGAGCATAAAAGGTAGGACAACTTGAATATTAAGGGCAAGAAATCACCCTATCTCCTAATGACCTGGTGCCAGCATTGGGTAAGACCTTGGAAATTAAATATTTCCTTTCAGCTGCAATAACACATGTGGATATGTTTTTGTCCACAAAGATTACCTTACAGAAGATATTACATGAAACAGAATTTCTTGAGTGTTTAATTTTATTTTGTTTGACAGTATCTCTCTTCTTATATTAAAATTAGAGGATACATCCTTTTTACCGCCTCCAATTGAAATGTCATTATGTAACATTTTTTGTTATCATCCTAGTGACTAAAATACTTGGAAAATCCCCTGTCACTGCTCAAGTGTGTATGCCAGGAGTAGAGGAGAAAGGCAAGTAGAATTGGCTAGTGCTTTCACAGTACACACTTGCATCTTCAAAAGACAGGAATATACCAATGCCAGGTATTAAAATGCTGATAAGATAAACATTTTGTTCCCTGATGGCCAAAGACTTCGAGTCCCTGCACCATCAGTAGGATTTTTATTTTAAATATCCAGTAGGATGGTTACTTGAAACTTGGTCACAGTTTATGTTCTTAAATTTGATTTTAAAAGCAACATTATTCTAATAATCATCACTGTGGTAACTGTAGGCTCTTCATATTTGTTAAACATGACTTTTAAACACTTTTGTTGTCAAGGAGAGACCTGTTTTGATGCCTGCATGGATTGATAGTCTCACTCAGAATATGCTGTCTAAAGCCAGGACTGTTTGCTTTAAGCACATGTGCTTCAAGAACAGTCTGGAGCTGTGGCAAACTGTGTATTTCCCCTCCCAGACAGTCCCAGCTCTGCACCCACCACATCACCCTATAGCATGAGCTTCCCTCTGAGAGCTGGTATGGAGATGCTGGCCACATCGCTGTCCCTTGGGACTCTCCACGAAGATGAAGGATGAGCTATCATTGTTATCTGTAATCCTGGACTGAAGGGCTACATCCTGCCCAAATCCTGGCCTCCACAGTTCTAGTTAGATACGATATTCCTTCTCCTGTCCCAGTAGTTAAGCTGGGTCCACTGTCCACAGGGACAGAGTTGCAGCATTTCCCTACAGAAATCAGAGGAAGCCACAGGCAGTGTGTCAGGCACAGCAGCTCCTCTGAGGCATTTCCCTGCACAATGCAGGTATGCTTGCTGCCCACCCAGGTGCACTGGCATCAGATCTCATAAATCTAAAATAATTTCAGCTCTTCGTACATGGGACACTTGTTTTCCTGGGTCTTCAACATGCTGGTCTTTTTATTTTTGTTCTTGGTATTATAATTAACACACCTATCCTCACGCACAGGCGGTACTTTGTATCTTGCACCTCACAGCTGTCAATTGTTATTTTTATGGTAGCATGGCATTTTATGAGATTGTGTTGGCTCCTAGGTAGGAAATTCAATTGGGACTGCCTGGAATGAAACTGTTATTGAGATAGTCTCTTCCCAATTATTATATCTCCAGACAGAATTTGTAACCTACAAGCACAGTGTCCGCTTTCCTTACACTGTGAGTAGCATGGTGGACTTAGAGAACACCCTTAGAGGTTCCTTCCTCCTCCTTCAAGGAGGAGGCTCTAAGGGTGTTGACCTTAAATGCAGCTTGCTGTTGTGCTGCTAAAGGCGAGAAGTTACTGATAGAATCTCCAATTTTAATGTTTCATTTACCATTCAAAGAGCAGTGGTTTAATGAAACTGCTTTTTATGCCACAGGACCAAGCAGATTAAACTAACCTTACATAAATGGATGTCCTTTCCCATTTTGATCATTGGAAGCTTGCAGAAGCTCTTTTCTGCCAAAAGAGATAACATACATCTCTTCTGTGAAGAGGTTTTTATTTTGTTGAGGGAACAGATCTCCTGTTATTCAAAGGAAAATACTCATCAATAATCAGCTTTTATTTTTTTCTGTGAATGTACTTAATGATGCTGGTTGAAAGCCAGTCTCCTCTGAGACAACTTGAAGTCAGCTCGTTCACATGCAGAAGTAACACTCTACTGTATGACTAATTAATTTCCTAATTAGCAGCTGGCAAACTATTATTATTTTTAATTAAATCATCCACCAAGGCTCATTGTGAAACAAGCAACTCTTTGTCATTAATACAAAAGTTAGATCCTGACATTTATATGTTAGCCCAGCTAACATAAAAGGCAAGCCCTCCAGAGCTCTATGAGGCCTGTGCACCACAGACCATGCATCTGTGTTCGCACAGAAGTGTTTGTGTGCAAATGCCCTTACACTGACACATGCTGATCTGCACACAACACACACACAGAGGCTCATACGTGCATTTTTCAGTATGGTTTTCAGCTCATTCTGAATGTTTCCTTCATGTGGTTCAGTACCTATGTAGCTATAAATCAGCTTAATGTCTATAGTTACGCCCAGGAATGTCTGTATGTTCTCCTTCACGTTTATTAAATGTGAAATTTTCCAAGGTAAGGTTTGCTTTATGGCACATGAGCAGTAATCTGTGTCAACAGGTGCAGTCTGAGTTGAAAGCAGAGTGAGGATCTTGACTGAATTCAATCTGTTGATCCTAACACACTCTGTTTTTGCAGCTGTGCTGCTTTACAAACTTGCTGCGTCACATAAGTGCCATATAAATATAACTTACTGAGAAGTATGAGAGACCGTACGTCCTCGAGCAACTGAAGAGTTATTAATAGTGGAGTGGTCTACAGCAGCCAAGCTGTATTAGACAAGATCAAGTCTGCCTGAAACCCAGCAAGTGGAAATGTTCTGGGGGATTTATTCCTGTGCAGGAAAAAGCAGTTAGAGGAGCAGCACTGGTTCTTTCACTGGAAGGAAAATGAATTCTAGAGAAACAGGCATAAGAAGCAAAAACCAGAGTCACACACTAGCCCTGTCTACCATTTGCTTTTGTTTTCTTCAGCCTTTTGCATTGTAGATGTCTCCTGAGGCTGAGGGAAACGGGTCCATGTCACCATGGGAGGAAGGCACCTGTCGCCTGCAGAGTGCTCAGCGGTGCTGCAAAACTGGGGCAGGATCTCCTCCAGAGCCCAAAGATCAGCCAAAGGAGAGGAATGGCAGCTGAAAAATAGTCATCTCCTTTCCCAATAACCTCTTCTTGCCTGCCTACCCTCATGTGTGCCCTGCCTGCTCACCCCATCTGACATGCAGACTCCACTCTGCTGTCAGGGTGCTGTGCCACTGCTTACTCAGCTGTGTTCCAGCTGGGTCCTGAAATGGCTTTGGGGTTTCCAGTGCCACCAGGGTGTAAAGCATCCTTGTAAGCCTACAAATGCCACTAATACTGGTTTGAGGAGTGGGAAGCAGGGACAATCAATTTTAGAGTAAAAACTGTGGGGTTTACGAAGTTTTTTATCCTGAGACCTATCCCAAGCAAGGAATGGCTAGGAAGGTGACCATGAGCAGTGGTTTGGGCCCACCATAGCTCCCAGCTGAGCTATACATAGACTGCCTGTCCCAAACCTCTGGATGCTTTCCATCTGCATCAGGCATGCAGCATCTGGGCAATGCCACGGCACTGTGGTCCAGCATGGAAAATTCAGGCTTTAAGTAATGTCAGGCTGAGCTTTCTGCTGGGACAGCTTCATTGAAGGAAATTGTTAACTGTAGTGGTGGCTTTCCTAACAGCCCGGTGAAGCTGTAAGGCCATGCTTGGAGAAGTGGGGGCAGGCAGGGCTGAATCCCTGTGCCAACCATTCCCACATGGAGAAAGGTTTTCTTGCCCCTCCCATCCCCGCAGGTAATGTTGCGTAAGGGATTTACATCTGCCCAAAGTTCTTTGTGAGATATGAGCAGCTCATTATTTTTAATAGCTCTGACATCATTATCAGTCATGAATTTACCAAAAGGATAATGGGCTGTTGTTTGTCACTGCCTCTAGCATTAACCCCGTGGTGTTAATGGGCACACCCAGTCATATAACGTAAGCAATTACACAGCCTCCATCTTTACCTTAGGGCTACAGTCCACATTTTTTAAATCATCCTCAGCTCTTGTGTCTCTAACTTGTACTGGAAACATCACCTGCTCTCGAGGCACCTTCCTAATGGGTGTTATAAAAATATCTCCTCTTTCTCAACCACAAAATTATTTTGTGGCTGAGAAAGAGGAGAATTTTCTTCTTTGTCTTAAATGCCAGAAGACGTTGAAATTTTCAGTTGATCGGTAGATGCAAGAATATTGTTTCTGGGATTTTTTTTATTTTTAAGCTAATATCCCCTAAACTTCCACCCCTAACCAATTTTCAACATATTTAATTTTTAAAAATAAATAAATAAACTATTTCCAGGTCTATTTACTCTAATCAAAATCAGAGTACACATTGGCATTTGAGTGGTACTTTTAATCTATTTTTCTCCTCATGTAATGACACACGTCTCTGTTCAATTAGGTGACTCATCATACATTTCAGCAGTAGAGTCCTCTGAAAAACAGAGCATAATGCATTCCTAACAGTTACATACTTCTTAAAAAAAAAAAGTTATAGTCAACCAAGATTGATAGAAACAAATAAGGTTCAGTCCCACTTATATAATTTAAAATAGTGTGGTCTATTTCACCACAGCACTCATTTTAAAAATGGTGGCACCACTTGTGATTCATAGGAGTATGAATCCTGTCACATAATTACACATTTAATTCCATTTCGCCGCCTACATACATCACCTTGCTTTTCACCTATATTGTTAATTCTTTCTTACTTCACCCAGGCTAATGTGGTCCCAGAGCTCTTCTAAAGTAGTAACAAAGACATGTGTGCATATTTATTTATTTATTTCATTTTGATTGATTGATTGATTGATTGATTGATTGATATACTGTGCTTCTACACTGTCATTTTTTCTGAAATTCATTGCATAGGTAGGTAGCAAAAAAAAAGTCTCACTCTGCTAAACATACAGCAGAGAGGTCTAGCAGGAGAGATGCATTTTGCAGTATCTGGGAGGGAATCAGTGCCTTTGGGAGATTTGGATCCTCTTGCTTTTCAGTTTGTCCCAGCATGAGGGAACCTGCAGCCACAGCCAGGCTGTATCACGGGGCAAACCCTGTGATACCAATGCTATCTCACAACCAGTCATCAGATTGCTCAGTTAGTTTGGCTTTCCTGAGGAAGCAGGAATCAGAAACTGTTTTATGGGAATATTCTTTCATAAAAGAATAAGGTGTGCCTGCTGGCCAAGAGCCATAGGAAAGTTGTTATCCAAACCCAGGAGACTGGGTGTTGCCATTGTCAGTATCAGCCCCCTCAACATCTCAAGACAAACCTCACAGGCCTTGGGAATCTACATTTGGGCTTTAGTTTTAAACAGCCTGAGAAATCTGAGCACCTGGCTGACATTCCCGTGTTGCTCCCAGGGGCTGAAATCAAAGTATGCTGCCCAGCACACCATCCAGCAGGCTCATTTCCACGTGCAAGGCATTGCAAACCTGTGGGACACTCAGTGTGGACCTCTGTGGCATAGCTGTGCATCTGGAGGAAAGGGAGACAACTTTTAGTTTGCTGCAACGTGAAAAGCAGTGCTTCCACAACTTTGAGATTTACTTGTTCACTGTGTGTATAAGGAATTGAGAGGGACAATGTATGATGTCAGCTTAAGATTTGCCATAAGAAAGACACAATAAAAGTCAGATCCAGCCATAAGTCTTTGATCTAGATTAAAAAGATTAAAAGATTAAAAACATTTCAAAGCAGTGACAAGTTCTAAGACATTTACTTTAAAATAATAGCTCATTCTTATTTTAAGCAGTTGATGCAACAATGGTACAATACTATAAAGAGTTCAGATGACAAGCAATGTTAGGGCTAACCATGTGTGGAGAAAGTTGCCAAAATATCCACAAATATAAAAATTACAAGTATCAGAGCAGTTCAGGAGATCTGTACAATGGATTTGAGCAATCCTGTCTGCACTGGATTATTTCCACAGAAATAATACTGGAATTTTTTTTCCCCACTAATAGACAGCTCCTATTTGAATTACTTATTTGTTCATATCCTGTGTAATGAATTGACATGTTATTCAGATTCAAGATGTAGGAACGAGTTCTACTCTTCTCTTGGCGCATTCACTAAAGCTGATATATCCTGTGTGTTGCTCTTGAGCAGTGTCTTTGGCTATCCCTTTGGCTATCCCTTTGGCTATCCCTTTTCCCATGGCATTGCTTCCCAAGGCCCTCTATGACTTGTGCTCAGGGATTGCCACCTTGACACCCACACAGAAGGGAAGGAAGGAATGGCAGCAAGCCAACAGCACTGGTTGATCATCCTGTTGCAGATGCACAACTGCACAGTTTCCATACTTCCTCTGATGCACAAATATTGGCATTTGGAAGAAAGCAGTTAAGAGAAGTTCAATTTAATAAAGCTGATAAACTGATCACACTTATTCACAAAGCATTAGTAACTTACTGTACTGTCATATGCTAGAAATTTTTGCAGCCACTTGCACTACTAATAAGAATTTTTGGAGTCAGAGCTGAAACTGTAGTTATCATTCACACCCATATTCTCAGAGTAGAAACATCACAGCACTAAAGTACCACATAATCTCTGGAGCTTTACTTTAATTATTCAAATGTTTACCTCACCTGCAATTTACTCTCTTTCCTCTACACCACATAAAATAGATTAAGCTTAGGCACAGGCTAAATATGTCTTTTCTTTTGAACCACAGAAAGTTAGATCAAGACATTTGGATGTAACATTCTTGTCATTTATATTTTCCATAACATAAGAAGAAATAATGTGAACTTCAACAAATACATCTAGTAACTCAAACTCATCAAGCCTCTTGGGGATAAATTTCTACATTTTAAAAAAAGAGTAGCTGACAAATTTCCCCCAAGCTGGCTGCAGTGAGGTTTATTCCTATTAAAACAAATCAAGCGAAACTGATCAAATCAGGTTGTTTGCTACATTAGTGGCTTAAGGAAATGTTATCTGTTTTTACCAAAAGTAATTCTTCAAGTCTCACTATCAATCAAATGAAATTGTGCATCAGTGGAGATGGTAGAAAAGCTAAAGATCAGTGTTTAAATTCAGCAGCTCTCTAGTCTACAGTTCATCCAGAAACCAGCCTACCTTGCACACGAAATCCATCACTGGACTAAAGGAAGCTAAACTGCACAAAACAGAACATCTTCACTGAGTAATCACTTGAGGAGTGCCCAACATGAGCATCACAGCAAGGCTGAATCAGAACTAGACAGCTGGAGATCGAGTCTTTCCAGTGGAAGGAATCTTCACCCTTATTTCAATTCTTGAAGTCATTGTTGTGTTTAGATGATCTGTGAAATTGTCAGCTTCCAGATTTTAATGGTTGTTATTGCTGCTTGGATAAAATTCTGCACAATGGCACAAACTGTGCAATGCTGACAAGATACAGAATTCAATATATATATGTGTATATATATATAATTTTACCCAAGATACAAAGGCCCATTTACAGGAGATGATTACTCAGTGGAGTTTCACTACAGAACTAGACTAGGGGAATAGCATAGAAAATTAGAGTAGAAAAGTCATCAGATGTAGTTTTGTGCATGTGAGTAGATGAAGGGACAGGAAGCATCACCTGCAGCTTCCTGCAGAGTGTGCCTTTAATGATGCAGAAAGTAGTGAAATCACCGGTCAGAAAAAAGGGGAAGAATGCTGAAGTTATGGTAGATACAGGAAGCAGAACTACTATTCTAATGATTCACTTCTTTTAAAAATTGAAAGAACTGTTTCAAACAATAAAATAGATTTTGACTGTGTGAGCTTTAGGACATGTTTTGACAAACCAGTGATAGAAGATCAATTTATTAAGTACAATGCAATGGATAAAGAAATCGCTCTTAGAATTCAAACAGCTGATGTCCCAACTCAGCAGAATGTGAGAGATGGAAGAGCTTTCATTGCTGCAATGTCATGCTTGGTAATTTTAACTAACAAACAAACAAACAAATTGAACAAGAATAGAGCTGAAGTGCCAAAACAGTGAAAGGCAGTAGAACTTCTGAGGGAAGAAATCCCATAAGAATACTGTGTGGAAGATTTTGGCAAAGAGGAGTGACACATCACAACAACAGAAAAACAAGGAAACCCTCCCCCTGCAACACACAAAAACCCCAAACAAAACAACAAACCCAAACCCCCAGCAATTAGATGGAATTAATAGATCCACAGAAAGATAAATCCACACAATGTACAGGTCACAGAAGATGGTAATAGCTGAGAGAAAAAAGAAAAGATTGAGTACTGCACTTCTAACCATGTGATGCAGTTAAGAAAGGCCAACTATTTCAAAGAGAAGTGGAAATACACTATCCAGGAATATGTGTTGTGGTTTGCCTCCTGTCAACAGGTAAACCCCACACAGCTGCTTGCTCACTCCCCACCAGTGGGACTGAGGAGAGAACTGGAAAGTTAAAAAAGCTAGAAAACCTGGGGATTGAGATAAAGGCAGGTTACTAGAAAAGCAGAAGTTGCCCATGAAAGCAAAGCAAAACAAGGAATTCATTCCCTGCTTCCCATGGCAGCAGGTGTTCATCCATCTTCAGGAGAGCAGGGCCACATCTTGTGTAATGGTGACTTGGGAAGACAAACACACACATGGCTTCAAACATCCCCCCCGCCCTTCCTCCTACTTCACTCCACTTTCTCTACTGAGCATGGCAGTCTGGAATGTCCCTTGGGTCAGCTGGGTTCAGCTGTTCCAGCTGTGTGCTCTCCCAACTCCTTGTGCACCCCCAGCCTGGTTGCTGATGTGGTTGGTTGAGAAGCAGAAAAAGCCTTGGCTCTGTGTGAGATCTGTTTGGCAATAACAAAAACATCCCTGTGTTATCAACACTGTTCAGAACAAATCCAAAACACAGCCCTACTGGGAAGAAATTTAACTCCATCCAATGCAAAACCAGTGCAGTATGGAAATACCTACCTCTGTTTAGAGCTCCTCCTCTCCATTCAGCAGGGACCCATTCAGGACATGGATATTCCAGTGCTTTGTGTGTCAACATGTACATCATGTTGTACCAGATCTGCATATTTCATGTCAGCTCAATGGGTGTCCATTGTTTTTGGCAAGCTGCCTCCTAAATGAAGATTTTAGGCAAGCTCTGATTTGTGTACTGATCAAACCATGATGGTCAGTAAAAACAGAGGTTTCTGCTCATTTATTATTTACCTGTGATGTTCTTTCCATTACTGGCTGCAGTACTAGTGCCAGATGAGTTTCATGAAGTGCTGCATGTCATCAGGAAAAGGCTTCACTGATAAAAAAACCCACCTGCCATATGAGCTGAGCTTTGCAGTATAGCACACACATTAGAAAATTTCACAGCCTAAACACAGTGTGGCACAGGCAATTTCTTGGAGGAAAAAAAAAGAGGAAAAGAGCACCACACCTTTCTAAATCACCCAGAAGGCAAGCTGTCAAGAAACTAGAAATCACCCCCAGCTATGTGAGCCTGTAATTGAAGTGCCCCAGGCTTTTTACTCCTGGGCTACCCAAGGTCTTGGAGCCCTGTTTACCATGAGAAAATATGTGCAGAGACATCAGCCATGAACTGATCTGGGCCTGTAACTAGGGTTCACAGCTGTGTGGTACAGAGCAGGCAGAATAACAGAACCATTTGTTTGCCTTCAGGAAGTGCCTGGCCTGGACCTTCCTTCCCTGTGAAGTGAGACTGTGCCATCATCAAATAAGCCCTCAGGAAACTTCCAAGAGGCATCTGTTCTGATTTAACCTCATCATTACAGTATGATCCACAGCTACCACATCAATGCCCAATTGATCTAGTTTCACAGTACCACCTTATTATCTTGCAGATGCCTGTAAGCAACACCATACTATTGCACCAACTTAGCAGAACACAGAAAGACAGTGAGACAGAAGAAAACAGAATTTTTTTGTCTGACCCCAAAGTCCAGCTTTCAGATGTGACTGCTGTGATTGATTCTCAGCTCCCTCCATAGGGGGAAGACTGAGTAAAATAATTACACACATTCTCTGAGCATTTTTCCTCCTAAAATGAAGAAAATACAGCAGAACAATCACTTATTATCTGTACAAAGAGAAGCAACTGATAATAGATTCAGGCAAACCCTGTCCTGTCTCCCCCTCTATAGTTACTTGTAGGCACTTTCTTTCATACAATGTATTTTTCTGAGGTTTTATGTTATCATTGCTAAATAAACCATGACCCAATATTTACCTCAGTAAGTAGCTCTGAGAGCTTTGCAATTTTTTCAGCATTCCTGTAGGAGAGTTCTAGACCAAAGCAGGTTGTTCCACCTGTAGTGGACTTTTGCTACATTAGAACCCATTGCATTCCTCTCTTGTGCCTGTAGCTGCTATTTTGGTTAACAAGATATGCTCTGACATAAAAGAGCCTGAAGACTAACATTGTGCTTTTGCAAAGGCAGGGGGCTTAATGCTCAATTTTGTGTAGAATAACTTCCCAATTAACAGCTTTAGTGGAACACAACAAAAATTATCAGTTCTTAATCCCTTCTGAAAAGAAAGTTTCTATATGCCTATGTAACAATTGCCAAAATCAGCTGAGGACTCTTTGCTCACCTTGTGTGGCAGGTACATGTGGCTGTCCAGCTGCAAAGTGTGTGGGACACACAATCTCTGTGCAGCCCCCAAATTTAGCACACCTATTTAGATATTCTCTAGATATGTTCTACACTAGATATATTCTACACAAACAAGAAACTGTGAGTTAAGGAATCAAGTGTCAGGTTGGCTGGGTGTAATTCCTTGACCTGAACTACCTAGAGGCTCTGAAGGGTGTTCAAGCAGGCATTTGGCTTTGAACTCTGGTGGACATTTGTGCTGGGCAGTAGATATGGATGGTGTTTTCAAAGTAGGATGTGTAAATGTGTTAGACAGCAAGCTGTTAGTGGTGATCAGCAGATTAGGAACCCTGTCTATGTCACCTACGAAAAATTCATGCCTTTTGTTGGTCCACAGAGAAAAAAAAAATCACTATTTCTTAGCTGTGTGTAGGGATAGAGAGCACTTCCAGTACATGTGGAACCACAATCTTCAAAACAATATATATTTTTAGTAGATTCTAAGTTTTCCTTGTAGCCTTTTAATACCTTTTTTTCATTAAAAAAGAGGGAGACAGACTTTTTGCAAGAGCAGTTAATGATAGGACAAGGGGGGGATGTTTTTAAACTAAAAGAGAAGAGATTTAGCACGGGTGCTAAGAACAAATTCTTTACTGAGGGAGTGGTGAGACACTGGCACAGGCTGCTCAGAGATGTTGTCATTGCTCCCTCACTGAAAGTGTTCAAGGCCAGGTTGGATGGGGCTTTGAGCAACTTGGTTGCTGTTGGGGTTTGGAACCAGGGATCTTTGAGATCACTTCCAACCCAAACTATGATTCTAGTATTCAGTGATTGACTGGATGTATTCCCAAGATAGCCAAAAAGAGCTTTGTGTTTTTTCAGCCATGCTAGGCTGGCACTGAATTACAGCAGAGGCAGTCCTCACACTTGACAAAAGCTTGTAAGGAAGCTGGGACACCTGACACCAGGTTAAGTTGGCCATAAAGCACCTAGATTTACCTTTTACCTTGGCCAGCTAAGTATATGGTAAATCAGACTCCACACACAGATTAGAGTGTCTAGAAAAGAACTGAAACTTATACCCATCAGCTTTCTACCACAATATAACCAGCGCCTCTGCCTTGGGGTAGAAAGTACTTAAAGAATGTGGTTACGTGGTGATTAAAATACAAAATTCAATTATATGGCAGGTTTAGAACTCAACTGGACAAAGATTTGGTAACAAGTTCATGTTAACAAAAACATAAATTTGATGGCTCCTGTCCTGGAAGGGTGGAAGTGGGGCTTGAAGTCAAAGCTTTCCTGGTCAAGAGCATTTCTGGGGAGAAAGGCTTTGTGCATGTAACATTGCTCAGATTTGCAAAGCACCTGATCTGCAGCAAGCGACTGCCACTACAGTCCTGGAGTTCAGCCCTGGAACCAGCAGCCATGCACAAACCAGCCTGGCAGACACAACTGTGTGTGAAAATCTGGCAGGCAAAGGGCTTTTGATGCAGAAGATTTTAAGTTGTCACTAATTACAGAAGCTTTTTCTATCCCCATTACATCCAGAGTACATATTACAAGAGATAATTGCTTCTGGAATGCAATTAGCCTGTAAAATTGTTATATTAAAAGCAATGCATTAATAAAATGTTTATTCTGGGCTTTTATACAGCGATAGCTTTCTGAAAAAGGAGTTGCTCTGTGTTCAATGCTGATGTATATATATGTTCCTTTTTTTTAGAAAAGAATTTAGTGACTGGTTCCCAATATGCTGTGATAATTGTCTGTTTTCTACTGTGATCTTTCTCTTGCTCCACCAACTGAGTCTTCGCTCAGCAGTGTGAGTATATTTGATCCAAGCTGCACTGCAGGAAAAAGATAAATACGTGTTCTGGTTAAGAAGAGTGGAAATGCACAGTATTTTCTACTGATATTGAAGATTTGCTTTATTATTTTTTAGCAGGAAAAAAATATCTGCTTAGGAACATGACTCATATTGCAGGCAAGGAGTAGTTTACAGCTGGCAGCTTCCCTCCATTTAGTGCTGTCCACTGTGAAACGAAGGAGAAACATGAAATTCTCGCTCCCAGTTTCTCAGAAGAGGGCAAATGTGGCATCAGGTCTCAGCTTAGCCTGCAGTAGTACTTGGCACTCAAATCCATAAATGCATTAAAGTAGATGTCACTTAAGCTGGGAAAGTAGGGGGAGGAGAAGGAGGAGGAGGAAGAAATGGAGGAGAAGAAGAAAAAGGAATTATTTGTGTAGCCATTGAGGAATGTTACTGTGATACAATTAGCAGATGTATCTCTCTGCTCTTAGCTAGAGGAGTATTTTAAAAGGAACTAAAAGACACTGTAGAAGGTATGAGGAGTAGGAAACATGTTGCATAATTTATAAGAACAGGGAATGATGTATTTAGCCTAAAAAAAGGTCAATCTTTCATTTTCCCAGAAGAAGGACTAATGCAGGCATTATTATTTTAATAGGGTTCTTAAAAAACTCTTGTTATTACTGAGTAAATATTTATTTCTAAAGACTGTGAAATAACTATAACACTGTCATTTCCTATGAGGAATGACTTCAAGGTGCAAGCACAGCCTCTTCTATCTCTCCTTCACACACTGTTGCTCTGTTCTAACCCCAGCCCTCTGGCCCCCACCATATGCTGTTCACACATTCTTTCTTAAGCCAAAACACAGTGTCTCATTGAGACACCAGCCCAACTGGGCCAGGAAAGGACTCTCCTGGACAGTCTAATGATTAGCCCCAGCTAAACTGCCCAGGTGTGGACATATCAGTGCCTCTTACAGTCCTGTGCAGACCATAGCATGCAGTCTCTTCCAGCATGCCCAGTCAGTGCCCTGTGGTGCCTAACTCCTGCTCCCATTGCACTTTCCTTGGTGTTTTCTAGTGCCAGCTGTGTTGGATTTCCCAGACTGCTTACCATGCTGCTGTTTATTTGCCAGAGCTGGAATAATTTCACTCCTAGCTGAGTCAAAAACTTCACTGAAGCGTCTCTGCTCCAGTGGGGTCCTCAGTGGAGAGTAAGCACAACAGGTAGAATTTCATAAGCAACCCACACAAAGCTCCCACAGAAACCAAAGGTACTTTCTGGGATACATTGTAGAGTCTGCCTAGTGAGGAAACCTGTGGTAAATATAACAACAAATTGCTGCTTAATGAGTAAGACTTCATTTGGCAGAAAGGATTCTTCCACTGATTTCATTGGCATAAACACTGAAGGTGTGGGAAGCCTTGTAATGGAGAGGGTGAGGAAGACGGGGAGGAAGGCTGGGATGGGGCTGTGGTCTAGCAGCAAATAGCCAAGCACATCCTTCAATGTTTTCATAACCTGAATAAGTTCATGCATTTTCATAGAAGGACAGGAAAATGCCTAAACCAAATACAGTCTTTTCAATGTTACAGATGCAGAGGAATAAAATGTGTTTACTGCATATTATTCCTATAGGAAATAAATGCATTTCTACAGAAAGAAAATGGTACTGAAAATATTTTCTATGGCAAATCCATACAGAGCAACTGATTTTGAATGGCAAAATTTATTAAAGGGGGGAAAAAAGGAAGTTTCCAGGAGATCTTGTGTGAGAAAGACTGAGCAATATTGTATTTAGAAAATAGATGCTAAAGATGCTAAAGGAGAGATGAAACCCCCACTGCTCCTAGTCATGAGGCAGTTGGCTAGTGGATTGGGAAACCTCAGTTCTTGCAGGTTGAAGTGGAACCAGGGGGTGAAATTTTCTCTTCAGTGGGGAAGTCTGTGCAGGGAAGGTGAAGCTGCCACACAGTGCCTGGTGTCCTTGCAGACATCAGTGTCCTTCCCTGCTCTCAGGCAGTTTGCTCTGTTTGCACTTGGTTAGCATGAATACAAATTGACAGCACTCATTCCAGGTCTGTGTGTTGTGGAAGGCTGAAATAATAGCACATAGGCCTG
Organism: Molothrus ater; assembly: GCF_012460135.2. Lineage (NCBI taxonomy): Eukaryota > Metazoa > Chordata > Aves > Passeriformes > Icteridae > Molothrus > Molothrus ater. Next base: position 53,447,882 of record NC_050511.2, read on the forward strand.
AAAAACAGGAAATCTAATTACTGGAACGTTGCAATTAATATAATAGGTGATTGAGAGTGCACCTGGTAAACAGCTAGATAATGGGCCAATGAGGAGGATGTCTGGAGTTCATCAAAGGGCTGTCTGAGGCCTCCACAGGGCACCTGAGGTATTTTATGACAAAGACATCCAAATATAGCACTTGAGGATCTACAGCATAAACTGAACACGTGGTGCTGCTAATGACAGGTGCTGGAGTACATGCTTCACCTAAGGATAAAATAATTACCTGGTTAAAAACACATGCTAAATGCATGCTAGATGGTAACAACAAAAAGACATGATGTAAAGCATCAAGGATTCATTAAACCCAAGTCCTGGGGAGCCAGGGATGTGGCGAGTGCTTCCATGGCACTTGCTTTCTTCACCAAAACCCAAGTGCTGCAGGTTGCTCAGATGTGGCAGGACATCAGTGCCCAGTGCCCAAGCAGTTGGTTCCTCGCATCTCTGGTAGGCAAGTGGGACCCCATCCAAAAAACCTCAAAGCCATGCAGCTTTGGCTGTCTCCTCCATGAAGCACCTCAGGTGGAGAGGGAAGGGAAGGGAAAGGGGCTGCAGGGGAGGGGAGGGAGCTGCCCTGCCATTGATCTGGTACAATTAGTCATTGCTGGGGCAGCTCATTTCTGCCAGTGGGTGTGAGAGGAAGGAGGGGAGGACCGAGCTGGAAAAACACACAAAGGCAGAGCTGTGCACAGCCAGACAGGGTTAATATCAGTGGGACTTAGGCTTCTTCCCCTGCCTGCACCCCAAGAAACTTCAGAAAACTCTGACTATAACACATGCATTCAAATAAAGACACATAAATAAATGTAAACACACATGCACAACAAAGAATTATTTATGCAGGCACAGCAGAAGAGAATTTTTGCAACAATATGAGCTCTGGTGTCAGAGTCAGAGCTGCCAGGGCACAGCCACATCACGCATAGGAGAGCATCAGCCTGCCCATGGGGATTTTGGTGAAATATGGGCTTAGACCATGGTAAAGCAATAGGGTGTTTGTTGCCAAGGATATAGCTTTGTCTTTGAGGGGAAGAAAAAAAAAAAAAAAAAAAAAAAGAGGGTATAGTTTGATTAACCCCAAAGCTCCACAGCTGCTGGAGCAAGGAGGTTTGCTCAGACCCTAGCAGACGGGCTGCTGGCCTTGGGGGCTGAATGTCCAAATTCTTGCAGTGAATGTGTTAGGCTATTGCTTTCTTTCCTCCTGGAGATGTTCCCCACTGCCTGGATGATTCAGTACCTGCCTGATGGCAGCTGGGGAGACAGATGGCTCTGGGTGTTCACCTGAGGCACAAGCACCGAGTTCAAAGCTGCGCCCCAATTAACAGAAGCCAACAGAAAGTGAAACTGCCCCATTCCAGATCCCTCATTCTGCAGCTGGGGCAGAGAAGGACTCTGAACTGTCATCTGCTCACCCTCCCCTCCCTTTCCCCTGTCAGACTCTAAAGTTTGGTGGTCCATCCTCCTGTGGTGCAGGAAGACAACTGGAGAGCTGGAAGAAAAGGCATAATGTGAACAGCATGTATCTAAGAGGATTTACATTCCAGTAAGGAAAACTTGATACAAAAGTATCAGTACATTGCATTGCATAAAAGTGACCTTAAAAGTCTTTCAGTAAAATAATGTAAGAAAGAATTTGAGGCACAGTGACAAATTTAAAACACAGTACTTTATACTTAGTCTGTTACCCTGTTCTTTCTCCCTAAAGGGTTAAAACACTTTTTTTATGAGAGGAAGAAGGTTAATATAATTTATGGTAGAAATTATTATTAATATGGCAGAGAAATCAGGGCAAGTATTTTTGTTCATGCCCACATTTTAGCACGACAATTTACTTTTCTAATGCCTGTGGGACCCCACTGAAGAGCTGTAAATGATATTATCAGCCAGGCCTCAGCACATCAGTGCCACACACACAGACACACACAGACACAGACACACACACACACACACACACACACACGAGTAGCATCCTGGCAGGGCAGCAGAACAAACACAGCCCAAGCAGGATAGCAGGAAGAACCCCTTTACATTCCACAGCCATGTGTGCTACTTTTCCTCCTGCAGGTCATGTGTCAGTGGGTTTCTACCAGGGGTGAATTTATCTGTTATCTGCAGAACTTCTCTCTAGCCACATTGTTGCTATCACTGCATTGCCGCCTGAAGACAGTCGTGGCATATGGGATGTACTGAACACACAAATCCTCCAGTTATTCACCAAATGCTGTGAAGATTGTAGGTGGCTCAGTACTCGAGCAAACAGCACTTGCAGCTCCCAATTACTAGCAGGATGCCATGTACAAGCCCACAGTGTACTTGGGAAATTAGTAGGTAATAAGCGTGGATCAGAAGAGGAGAAAAATTTCAGAACTTTCTATAGGTCTGTTGCTAACAGTCCTGAATGTGTAATGTTTAGTTCTGAGCATGTTTATAACACCAGGTCTTCAGCTCTTTAAGGAAGACCCCATCTCTTGGGATGGGCATAGATACATTCCAACTAAAGCAAGCTCTTGACATATGTGGGCTCCAAAAAATCTAGTTGTTTTAATGGACATAAATCAATAAATAAAACACAGGCGAGTCTTATCAGAAAAGGCTGTATGTAAAAATGTTAGCCTATGAATAAATAAGATGTTATATTGATTGAAAAAATAAGTGCAAACAGATGTTTTCAAGTTGACAACTTACCTTTGGTAGGAGATACAAAGAGGAATATAGGGTATGATAGAGCCCATGTCACAGGATTATTTAGGAAGTCCTGAGGGGAAACCAGATCATAAGAGCAACTGGGAAAGTGTCATAGAAAAGTAAGGGGAATATCCTGAAATATAGGTTATGACAGCTGGGACTGAGTATGTTATTTCAGATCTGCTTAAATTGGCTTAAGACGGTTTTGCCTCAGACTGAACTAGAAAAATAAATTGGGAAGGAGCTGCTTTCCTGGATCTGAAGAGGGTGGGGAAAGCCAGGTGGCTTGGGATGTGCAGAAGGTATTTTGGGAGCTACAGATTAAAAGAAGACAGAATTCTTGCTACTGTGTCATATTGCAGGGACAGTTGCCATAGCATCATTTGCTCTAAGAATAGATTTCTATAGCCCAGCAGCAGGTCAAAATATTTATAAGAGTGAGGATTTTTTTCAAGGCCAACTCAGCCAAAATGCAGGTCCCTGTACAGAACTGCTGAAAAGCACATAAGGTAACTCACACAACCTAGCTGGAAACCAGAATGATTTGGGGCAACTAGGACACAGACGTTGTGTCTGACAAGAGCTTCCACAAAAATCAAAGTAATCATTCTGTCTTGCCTGAATCTTTAACTGGGAGACAAAGACACAGTGCATGGATTGTGAATCAAAGCAGAAGATTTTGTAAGAGAGGGGTATGTCTGAGACAGAACAGTGATCTGAAATGATTTTACTTCTCATCCACTGATTTTTTCCTCATGGGGAACTTGGCAGCTCTCTGCACTCCTTATGGGCAGAAAAGAGACTTCTGAGCTCAAATCAGGGCTCTGTCTCCAAATGTGGCTGGCAATCCAGCTCCTCCATTCAGAAGCAGAGCAAGGGCATCATGACACAGCTGCCCCTTCCAAGGCACAGAAATTACCTGTCCCAAAGCAGGAGTTTGGAGGCAGTACCTAGAGGCAGGTTGCCTAATTGAGCTGGTATTGTGCATTGATGCAGCATGAGAACTGTCCTTGCTTCCCCAGCATCTATGAGACAGAGTGAAAAAGATGTTGAGCAGTACAAAACAGTTTCCAACACTGTGGTAAAACAGAATCTGATTAGGGAAACACACTGCTTATAACAGACCTTCTGCAATGCAGTTCATCTGCCTCCACCCCCTCGCCCACTTGTGGCTGCACACCTGGGCCACACCAGCAGGGCAAACTGCACAAGCATCTCTTATGGCATGGAGAGGGTTTGAAAGGTGGAACTCAGACTGTTCTTCCTGAAGAAGCATAAAATGAGATGACAGTCTCCATAAAAACCAACCTCTTTTTTCACTTAAGCCACTTCTGACATAAGACAATATCAATTTATGAGAATCACAGTTTCACACATCAATCACACAATTGATTAAACCCAAGAGACTTATGGCAGAAACAGGCAAGCTATGGGCAGAGAATACTTCCTCCTCTTTAGCAGTTCAGGGAGATTACAGTGGAAAAATCAAAGAATTAAATAAAAGGGTGACCAAGAAGGAAAAGGCAAGCACTATAGTCTGTCACCTTTAGGGAATATTAATTAAACACAGAGACTCTATGGAAAAAATGGTGATACACTCTGTGTCCCTGAGCACTAATGCAGAACAAGTAGCTTGCTCTGTGCTAATTGCTTATTTACCACTGCCATCAGAATCATAATTTCAAAACTAGGATCTATAAAAAAATTACAATGGCCAGGGGCCTAATACTGACAGAAAATCTGTAGGCTGTTCTCAAAACTCACCAATGCACTAATATCCTCTTAGTGTTCTTTCCTAATGTGTTTGAGCAACACATGACCTTGCCACAGTATTAGCATGACAAAACATTTTTTATTTTGTGACTGTGATGTTCACATAAAGACATTTGCTGACTGTAAATAATTGCTCCATGAACATCTTTATGGTGCACCTCTTTCTGTCTACCCACACATTTCTATACTAGCTCACCTTTTATTCAATTAAATATCATCATTTTAGAGGTTGATATAAGCTGGCTGCAGTGCCAGCCACTTATGTCAAAAGGATTTCCTCCCAGGGCATGTAAGAGAAGTCAAAGTGGGATATGGACACGAACTTAAGTTTTTGTGTCTTAATGCTTGTCTTATTCAAGAGAACAGTTGCCAGTGTACTGAAAGAGGCCCTTAGGAGAAAAACAGAAAATGTTATGGGCAAACCCCCCCATAATATGCTACTGGCAAAACCACAACATGTTTTCCTCTTAAACACATCCCAGGAAATGCACAGCTCTGTTTGTGCTGACATGTAGGTAGGATGATTTTGGTAGCACAGCTCTAAAATAGAAGTCAGCACATACAGCCATTGTGGGGATTTCTTATTATTTGGAATGTCCCACAAAAAGTTCATCTTTAAAGTTGTGTAGGAGTGAGAAGAAACAGATCCTCTGAGCATTTTAAGTCCTTTGCAACAAGTATGAAGCAAGCTGGGAGCAAGCGCACAGGGTATAGGTAGGAGTAGAAAACTAAAAAACAAATAAGCCAAAATAGAACCAGTCAGGTCACTTCCCCAAAGGTGTTGTATCTGGGCTGAAACCACAGGCTTCTGCAGAGCACACACTTGTAGGACAGAGGACTGCAGGAAGAGAGGAGTCACTGGAAGCAAGCACACAAGTCCTTGAAGAAAAATCATTGCCTCAGCTCTGTGTGAGACAGGCTCAGGAACCTGTAAAACCACTTCAGCTGCTGCTACACTGACTGCAGCAGAGCCTGCCTTGAGTTGAGCTGAGCATCACCAGGGTGCAGTGTGCTGCTTGGTGCTGCAAAGTGTCAGAGTGGAGACAGGCAGCATCCCCTGAACAAGCTGGCAAATCCAAATTACAGACCGATGTTAAACCTGCAGCCATTCCCACTAACATATTTTTAAGTTATTGTGCTGTCTTTCTACAAGACACAAGGCTTGCTGTATCACTCGGGAACATGCCTGCTCATGATGCTGTGGTGGGGTGGGAGGTGGGGAGACGCACCCCCAGTACCAGCCCTTCTTACAGGGACATTCCAGTGGAGAGGTGGAGAGCCCCTCCTGCACCCTTTCATTTGGTGGGTTTATCTGTGAGCTTTTTGTTTCTCATCCGGTAGCTTTACTCTAGATTAGAGATAATTTTTGTGAATGATTATGGTACTGTGAAACCTAAAGCTCAATTTGCAGGAAATGTAGTGATGATGTTACCAATTATTAATATATATATTCTGATTTATTCCCTCTACAAAAATTACAGCACTTGGGTCATAATAAGACAGAGAAACATCTTTATTACCAGATATCAAATGAATGTATGCACTTAAAGGAAAAATAAGGGTCTCCTCCAGATTACAGAGACAACACACCTCATTTCCCTGTAACCAGCTACTTTGCCCCTTATGGGAGTGCAATCTTTGCTATTGACTCCTCAGCCAGTTTTCTTTTTCTGGTACTTTCTTGTTTCCTCTTTCTCTTTTCCTCCCTCCTTTGCTTTCAAGCTCTTTCTCCACTGCTCAGGAATGTGCAGAATTAACAGCTCCATCCCTTGTCTCTAGTCACTGCTGCTTTTCCCAACTCCTGCCCAGTTTCTGTGTACACCTTATGCTGAATTCTTGACTGAGGAGGTGCTAAGCTTGAGGGCAGCAGGGGGGAAGCAACTGAATTTGCAGCCATAGCCTTGGGAGACCAAACTTCTGTGATGAATATTCTCAACACATATTGCTGCTGGTGATCAGAGGCGAGAAAAGCACCTATTGTTTTCCTTTAATGCTCCAGGCTCTTGCAGTGATATTTTTGCTCACTATGTTTTTTCTGCCTCAAATGATGCAATTCACAGGAAGTCTCCTTGTATAAGAGATTGTTGAAAAAACAACTGTTTATACAAATCAGCTGCAGGCCTAAAGATGTTACACACTGAAAGAAGTCAGCTGCATCTTCTTGTCATATCCTGTTGGTTAAATTATGTTAAGATGCTGAGACAGTGAGTCCATTGAAATCTTCATTGTTTTCTGTTTTAGCATCACTGAAACATACTTGATGGACGGAAGACTTGTCCTTTGGTTTTATAAGAGTAGCATTATTATTTACAGAACAACACTCAGGGCAAACAGCAAACATGGTCTATGTGAAGATCTGATGGTACTACTTTTCCATACTGGGGCAAATAAATAAAATACTAATGGAAAATTATTTTTGTGTAGTCTGTGTAGGGCAATTTAAAAAAAATCCCAGAAGTTATCAAAGAAAGTACTTTTGTGACTCTCCACAAACAACTTCTCTTCTTGAAATCTCAAAATGTGATCCACTGGAGATGGAAAAATAAAGTTTTATAGACACAAGCAACACTTACCAGCCCTGGATGGCATAACATTTGGCAAACTGCTTAGTCAATTATCAACAAACATATAAAGAAATTTGAACAACTTGAAAATTCGGGAAATAATGCCAGACCTGCTTTAACAGAATTGTCACAACAGAGACTTCTTAAATAGAGAAATTTCATTTTCAAATGCAGTGTTTCTACATTTTTATTCAGACACAAGTTTTGATTTTTTTCTCCCTCCCCTCACCCCCCAATTTGGCTGACCTAGATTTCACCTAAGTTCCTAATGTCTTTTTGGAGAAAAGAGGTTACAGCAGCTGCCCAAACTGTGGGAGCTGACTTGTTAGAAATCAAGCCAGACAGGCAGGCAGGAGCTTGCCATCTAGGTCAAAAGCAATCTGTGTTAGCAAGTGTACTTCTCCAAACACACAGGATTATGCTAGTTTTGCTCTTTTGCAAAAGGCACAGGAGGTCTGCCAAAGTGTAGTACTAAAACTGTTTGCCAAAAATGACATTTCGAGTCAAAATTTAAAGTCTTACATTTTTGGTTCTAGAAAGACAAAAAAAGTCTCACTTACGGAAAAACACAGATGTATTTCAATTCAGTTTCAGCCTGTCCTTCCACCATAATGCACAACTCAGCAACAGGAGGGTCATCATCCTGGGTCAAGCGGACATTGCCTTTACCCTTGAATACTCAACACCTAATGATAGACCTAAATGCAAGTTTTGAAAGGTTTCTACAAGAGGAAAAAGAAGTGGAGTATAATGAGAAAAAAAATGCGTAGACTAAAATGATTTCATATTCTATAAACACATTTATTTGAAAGTACAGGGGACAGAACTATCAGAATATTGCATATTATGGTGTTGAAGTACAAGGAAAATGTCCTATTAAAGGCTAGTGGAAAAGAGCAGAGACCCATGCTGCCTTTATTGTTTTGCTCCACAGGAGTGTTAACCAAGGAACACCTGCAGCACTTTCCACAGCATCCCTTTCCACATGTGCCTGGCAGAGAGGCCTCTGGCGCCCCAGGGACATGCTGTGCTCTGGGCACCATAAGAAGCACCAACAGCCAGATCCAGGTGGCTCCATGGGCTGACATGGCCATCACACACCAAAGAGCTGTTCACACATGACCTCAGGTATTGCAGCCCCATTTACTGCAGCCTCCCGAAGGGCATCCTCTCTGCTTACAAAAGTAAATAGAAGTTTTTATATTTATATTTGACTTTCCAGCTGGATTAGCACCATCTGCTTCTGTGTCATATGTCACCCCGTGACAGCACCACCAAGGAGGCCATCAAGCCTTTTGCATGGGAGATTGATCCCATCACACTGGGGACTTGGCGGGAAGTTCCAACCAAGCCAGGGCTGCTAGCAGAGAGCACAGCTATTATCCTCTGTGAGTCCTCCTGGAATTTCTCCTCTGTGATGCACAGGCAGAGGTCCCATTGCTGACTGCCTTGTGAGGAAACAACTGCCTAGTGCATGCCTCTGTTCTGCAAAGGGGTTGGGGAAGAAATATGGTTTTGTCAATGTTAGCACCCAGCATATCCTTGGGTGCCCTTGCCATAGATCATCACCTTCATGGCAGCACTGATTATAAACCTGCTTGCAAGATGGGATTCATCCCTACTAAAGCACAGATACTAAAGCTGTGGATGATCTCAGCTGGGGATTCGCAGAAATAAGGGCAGCCTTAATCTCCCTGAGGAACACAGACGGAGTCACAGAGTTGGAAATAGCAGCATGCATGCAGTAAACAAGTGCAGCATCAGCTGCCCTCTACCCTCATGCCAGCACTACCTGCCCAGTGCAAGGGGCATCTCAGGACCCTCACACCCACCCCCACAGGAGCTCCGGGCACTCAGTTTCCCCACCAAGCACCAGCTGTGTCTATGCTGTGTCACTGCTGCATTTCCATGCAGAACTTCTCCTCTGCTATCACAGGTGGTGAGAAGCGTTGTAACATCTTGTGGTCTACACTGGCAGCTTAGCAATCTGGGAAAGCTGGAATCATCTGCATCACTCAGCCATTATCCCAGGAAGAACACACTGTCCTGCACTGACCAAAATGAGGCTGAGCTCTTAATGGCCAAACCACTGTCACTGGTGCTTCCACTGCTTGCTGAAATAACTATTACAGCCTGTTCTTGCTGTTTCAGCAGAGTACCCGAGTATCTTATGAGACACTGCCTTTTTGCAATTTATAAATTTGTTTCTAATGCTTTAAATTGACTAAGGAGAGCTAAAGGAAAGGGATTATCAGCAGCTCAGGCAGAGTTCCACTGCTGGCTGGGCTTTTTCACAGGCTGTGTCAGGCCAAACTTCCCCAGCCTGTCAGTTTGCTCATGGGATAGGCACAGGCACTGCCAGGCATGGAAAAGCAAGCTTTGACCAGACACAAACCCAGTGCAAGCTGATCGGGTGATTTGTGTGATCTGGCTGTAGTGTCCACTTCAGGGTGCTACATGCATCAGCAGAACGGAAGCTGCTGTGTAGGCACCAGTGGGACAAACAAGTCCATCTATGCACTTCAAAATCATGAATTGAATAGCACCTAGAAAGAATTAGCACTTAAAGCTTCAACCTGAACGACAGAATGGTTTGGGTAGGAAGGATCATAAAGATCATCTAGTTGCAACTCACCTGTCATAGTCAGGGACACCTCCCACCAGACCAGGTTGCTCCAAGCCCTGTCCCACCTGGTCTGGAACATTTCCAGGGATGGGGCATCCACAGCTTCTCTGGGCATCCTGTTCCCCTCACCACTCTCAGAGTAAATAAGTTCCTAATCACTAATCTAAATCTACCCTCTTTCAGTTTAAAGCCAGCTCCCCTTGTCCTATCACTGCATGCCCTTGTAAAACACATCTCTCCAGCTTCATAAGAAAAGGCCTCCTTTATGTACTGGAAAGTGCTGTAAGCTGTAAAGGCTGTCTCCTCTCCTCTCCTCTCCTCTCCTCTCCTCTCCTCTCCTCTCCTCTCCTCTCCTCTCCTCTCCTCTCCTCTCCTCTCCTCTCCTCTCCTCTCCCTCTCCCTCTCCCTCTCCCTCTCCCTCTCCCTCTCCCTCTCCTCTCTCATCCTTGCTGTGCTGGGGACCCCAGGACTGGACACAGCATTCCAGGTGGGGTCTCACCAGAGAGGAGCAGAGGGGCAAAATTACCTCCCTCAACCTACTGCTCATGCTGCTTTTGATGCAGCCCAGGATATGGCTGGCCTTTTGGGCTGCCAGCGCACATTTCTGAGACATGCTCAGCTTCCTATGCACCAGTACCCACAAATCCTTCTCTGCTCCAAATCCCTTCATACACCAGGCTGTACTGTCACAGGGGGCTGCTCCTCAAGCCTATGAAGGTCCCTTTGGATAAACACTTTCTTGATAACATGGGTGTGAACAAAGGGCTGGTTCTGCATTTTTTTCTGCTCCAGTGAGGTTTTAGACCCCATCAGCTTAAGTGAGAGAAGAGATGCTCCTCAGAGCCAGCTCTGCAATCTTGGCACTCCATGCTGTCCTTGACCACATTGTCCCCTCCTCAGTGTCACAGTCACTCTCTGGCACCCAGCCATCAGCAGCAGCTCTGCACAGAGCATGGCAGGCTCCCGGGGGGAACAGAGACAGCTTTGTCTCCTCACCCATCAGCAGTGGGTTCCTCTGGATGTCAACCCTGCAGGACTGGCTGCGGTGACCTCCACATGGGGATGAGCTGGGCTGCCCAGCCAGGCACTGCGGGAGAGGTGACAAGTGGCTGGGAGAAGTGATGCCAGCAGCTCGCTGGAGGGGACTGTGAGATCCTACCCCATTATAGGAAGGGCAGACAGGAACAATAACACAGCAGGGGCAACCTCTGCTCCTTCTTGCTCTGAGCTGACCAGGAGTGGTGGAGAGGTGCCCAGAGCCCAAGCCAGCTGCTTTCTGCTGAGGCCACCAGCCACAGGTGACAGCATGTGACAGGAAAGGAAGGTGCTCTACTGGGGCTTAAATTGACCAGTCATTAAACTACCCCTCATTAGGAACTAAGTGATTTCACATATGTCCCGGCTATACTTTGGAAGAGATAAAGCAGTGATTATTGTTTGTTGTAGTAGAATTCAAGTAGTGGTGTGGAGGTGGAAGTTGTGGTGGCCTGGCACTGCCACTGCCCCCACATCCAGCATAGGAGACAGAGCCGTTTAACATTCATGCTCTTCACTGGTGCTCCTTAACATCTGTTCATCAATACTGGGATAGTCACAATGCAAGTTATACTTATTAAATTCTGTACCCTATTACTGAAATTCTTTTCAGTTTTGATTATTTAGGTTTTTGACACTGGCTTGGACAATCAAAAGGAATAGGAAAAAAACATGTTTGATTCTAGCTTCACAATACCAGTCTCTTTCCTCCATACACCTATTATTCAATTTCTTTTTCCTCTCTAATGCATGCATAGTTTTATCATTTGGGATTAATTTATGAACAAAATGTTACATTTCAATCGTGGCCTGAGGGTTTTTTTATTGAAGTCCATTACCATTGCTTGCCAGGAAGAACCTGTTTCCACACTATTTTGTGAAATAATAGAGTGAAACATGCTCCTTTCTAAACTTTTTACTTTTTTTTGTCTCCTTGCTTACAAGCCCCTTTGTAAAAAATAAAGTCTCCTTCTTGTGGTAAGTCACTGTCTGTGGCAGCTTCCAGCAGCACAACCAACCTTTCTGAGCTGCAGTTCCCAGCACAACTGATGTTACACACAAAGGTAAATTCACCTTTTGCATGTTCAGTGACTTTCCTGATGCTGAAAGTTATTTTCTTCCACAGTGAAGTGCTGCCACATACGCGTGCATGCACATCTGTCTAGATATGTTCTGTGCTATACCCACATGCCCTCAATATGACTGCACTACAGCTCAGATTTCCCATACATCTGAGATGAGAGCTTCATTCAGACCACGATCAGAAAAGAGAGACTGCATGCACCCAGGACGCTGTACCCCATGGGCGACACAGACCAAAGCTACTTTATGGATTCAACACCTTGTTGTCCCCTGGGCAGCAAAACAGAGGGGACAGTCAATCTCCTCTCCCAGCAAAAACTTCTGAAATGTATACAATATAAATTGGCTTCAGGTGATGAAGAACCAGAGGAAAAATCAACTATAAAGCAACAACAGGTATAAAAATGTCCCTAGCTAGTCCCTAGTGGGAGAACAGGGAGGAAACAAGACACTTCCAGACTTGCATCCCTTGCTTTAGAAGTTGGAGTTTAAAAGGGAAAAGAGGATTTTTAAATGGCTTTCTTGGGCACAGGATGGTGTGGCAACATCACTGACCATGGCTGGAGGAAGTTTAGATCCTTACAGAAGGCCCAGACTCTCCTGGGTGGGAGGAAACAACTGCCAAGTTGTTTCAGAGCACAGTAGCAGTGCTCTGAAGGTGACAATACTGTCACAGCAACACACCACTGCTCCAGCTGTAGCCTAGGGGCAATATCCCTTGGGAGCACTCTTGCTAGTGCCTGTGGCACCACAACAAATACACAAAAGTATGGCACTTCGAAGGAATGACACCCTCAAGCTGGCTTTTTATCTCTGGTTAGTTTAAAGAGATTCTCTTTTGAGTTTCAACAGTCTCTGATAGAGGAACAGTGGATAGGGGAGAGTTAAGTTAATCAAAACATAGCAAGTTCCAGCAGTACTGCTGGAATAGCTCTTGCATGTGTGTGTATTAACTGTACTTGACCCCCTCCCTGCAAGTATAATCATGCTAGTTATGAAATGATACATGAGGCTCAATAACAGATGCAATTCTATGCTCAGGAGTATTTTGCATACTACACAGATTATTAACATCTCACGGACAGGCAGGTGAGGAATGACATTTTTCCTTTTCTTTTTATCCAAAGTGTAATTGACGTTTAGGTAGGAAAATTTCTCCCTTTTCATTAGGAACAGCACTTGGGAGATGGCTCTGATGAAGCTGTTGACCTTCCACTTCGAGAAAGTTTCAATTTGGATAAGAACTAACCTGCTTTAAGCACTACCAACATTAAATTTCACTCTGAACTTAAACACAGATGTACTGTTTGCAAAGGAATAGTACAGTTTTGCCACTTGAAGTGCATGAAGTAACTCTAGGGCAGAAAAATGCTAGTCACAAAGGTAAGCAATTAGTTCAGTGGAGCTGAGAAGGGTAGCACAGACAGCACTGTGGGAGGCTCATACGAAGGCGAGGGTGATTTGTAGAATTTCTCATGGAGTTAGCTTCACTAGGGGCCTTGTTAGAGTGGATCTTACACCAAGCACATCTCTCTGAAAACTGCTGAAATAAAATTATGGCAATTTCAATGAGAGAGATGGGGAAAATGCAAGCTTTTAATATTCAGGAGAGTCAACATGACATTACTTACTTGTTTATTTATTTAGAGGCAACTGTATTTGTGATGTCAAGAGCACTCAAGAGGCTCATTCTGGGATCAGGCAATGTGTTTACTTGATAACTGTGAGATATTTTTAAGCACAGCAGAAGAAACTGTGCAGTGACCTTGCCTCACAAAGGCACCACATTTGCAGAAGGTTAGAGAATTATTTTTGCCCTTGGTAATGTACATGCATATTTTAGCCATTAGTTCCTATATTATAAATAATCTTTTCCTGTAAAAGGGCTTTGAAGAAACAAAAAGCAGAAATATATTCTTTTGGTCAAGCTTGGTTTACAGCACACTGCCTGAGACCCCAAGAGACCCCAAGCCTCCTTTCTCCCTCTGCTACAAGATTCCCGTGTTGTATTGTCAGTGGACTGTTTCTTTGCCTAGTAATAACATGAAAGTGCATCTCTTGGGAGTGTTTTGTGACTTAAATTATTTGCCCTAGGCCCTAGCATGACAGGTTCCATAAAAGATCAGTTATAAATACAGTCAAGATTCCAATTTAATTAAAGTCCTCCAATTATTTAGGGAAGAAAAAATATAAAGCAGAAATTTCCAGATGTTCTTTGCAGTCTTTTTGAAATTTCTCTGTCAATAAATTATCAAGATTTTGTGCTACTGAGAGGTTTTTTCAGCTCTCAATCTCCTCTTACATCCCCTGTTGGAAAGAAATCCATTATAGCTGTATTTAACAGCTGTGTGAATTATTTTCTACAGACCTGTGGCTTTATAAAAAAGATATTGACACAAACCAAAAAAGCCACCAAACTTACTGATGTTTACTCTGGAATATATATCACCATTCACTTGTTATTCAGCATATGGAAAGATGCATTTAAACCACCTCTTTTAAAATACAATCTAGTCATGGATAAGAGTGTGCGTCGTAGGGACAGAATGGAGAAACACAGAATCACAGAATGGTTTGGGTTGGAAGGCACCTTAGAGCTCACTTAGTTGCAGTCCTCCTGCCATGGGCAGGGACACCTTCCACTAGACCAGGCTGCTCAGATCTCCCTCCATCCTGGCCTTGGACACTTCCAGTGATGGAGCATCTATAGCACCTCTGGGCGACCTGCTCCAGTGCTCCACCACACTCGCAGTAAAGAATTCTAGTATCCAATCTAAATATTTCCTCTTTCAGTTTAAAGCCATCATCTCTTGTCCTATCACTATATGCACTGATAAAAAGGTCTTCTCCAGCTCTCTTGTAGGTCCACTTTAAGTACTGATGGAATCATGTCTCCCTGGAGCCTTCTCCTTTTCAGGCTGAACAATTCCCAACTCTCTCAGCTTGTTTTCCTAGGGGAGGTGCTCCATCCTCCATGATCCTCCTCCCAACTTGCTCCAACAAATCCATTTATTTCTTGTGATGGAGACCTCAGAACTGGATGCAGAACTGTTGTGCCCTTCACCAGAGCAGAGGGGCTCAAAAGCCTCACTCAACATGCTGGCCACACTGCTTTTCATTTAAGAAGATATTATACCCAAGTTGTAAAGATTAAAATAAATGCCTTGAATAGTTCCGTGCTCAGTATTATATATATGGTCCTAAATATGTTTTTCTGTTTGAGTTCCTCTAGAATTATAACTCAGAAGACTGTGATAAGGTGTAGCACTGGTCTCAGTTCAGGGCAATGCTGTGTCCACACATCCTGTGATGGACTTTTTACACATTGCACTGCCTGGCACTACTAGTGCGGGGACAAGGAGTGGCTTTTGGCTCATGGCAAATCCATGCCACAGTGACTCATCTGGCATTTACTGGCTTCACATCTGACTTGATGAAAAATGACAAAAAAAGGGTTGAGTTCAGCAGTTTTACCCCCAGACCAACAAACAGGCCACACAACCTGGATTGCCAAGAACAGCTGCTGTGCTCTGCCTGCCTGCTGCTCTTGGGAGATGATTATGTCTGAGATTAGGAGGGAATGACCAAAATTCCCCACAGTGACCTCCCTTCAAAGACAGCCCCATCAAATGCTGGGTTACATAAAAAGAATGGTTAGTTCTTTCCTCAGGAAAGAATGTTTTTTCAAGAGTAGCAAAGGCACATAGTGCAGAGACAGCCATGCTTCCCTTTGAGGGGTCTTTCTAGTTAGCTTAGATGTTATAGATAGGAACCAAGAGGCTGGGAATAGACTAGGGAGCACGTAAATCTTTGATTACAAATAATTTTCTGCCTGCTAATGGTAGTTTAATTAATTTTGATGAGGCTATTGGTTTTTGTTTGCGATGTTCTAAATATTTACAGCAGGCCTCTGAAGTGCTCTGAAGTGCATAAACTGCTGGTCCAAGGATGTGTGCAATGTGAGAACCAGGCTCTATCCACACCAGAAGCTGTTGATTTCAAGTTTAGAAACAGACAGTAGTAGAGTTTCTTTCCTCTTGAAATCAACTGGTGTCAATGTGTTGATCACATTGTTACATGCTACATAAAACCCTTCCATATTCACATACATCGCCCTGTTATTTTTCAGTTTTCATACATTCATATTTTTACAGCAACTAACCTTCTAGCAGGACTCTACATCATTCAGGTTTCACATGTGGAGACAGTCCCATCACTTCTGGTCTGCAGGGCCCTATCACCTACTAATCCACTTCACAAAATCAATCAAGGTCTTCAACTGCAAAGCTCCTAGGGGATTAAGACATGATATAATACTTGGGCCACAGCTCATCTCTTCAAAGTAGCCCTTGCCAGCCACAATTCACACTAAACATCCACATCTAAGTTTCTGTTCTCAGAGGCTGGAGAAGAAACATCTGAGAACAGAACCCAGATTTTGCATTTCCTTTCAAGGAGATGTGCTTATGTCCCAGTGTGACTGCCATCATGTCAAAATGCATCAAATGCCAAATGATACAAAGAAAAACCCATGCAGGCATTACTAAGGGGAGCACATTAAACCCCCTCTATTTCCTCACAGATACCTCCTTCATGATTACCAGTGGTACATGAATTGGCAGAGACAAACACTTTGAAGTGGGGGGCAGGGGAGAACTTTTTAATTGTTACCAGTAGAGGATGATTTTCTCCTGTACTTTTACAGTCAGATTTTTAAAGGCAGGCATAGTTCCTGCATGTATCAGCTTGAAATTTCACACACATGGTTCAGATACGTCAATTTCCAAACCTTTACCCATTAACTTGCTTGCTCTGAAACAGTACAGCTGAAGGTGACCCCACACAGGTCACCATAATTTTCTTTTTTTACTGCCTAGTAGCTCTTACACTGAATTTTATCAGTACCTACTAAGTCAATACACATAGTCTAAGTAGGTCATTCTGAATTTAGTTACTGACCTCCTTCTGTACAAGCCCAACCTTGTTAAGTGTCAGTGGCTGCAATGAGTGCACTCACCAAGGGAGAACTGCTGTAGCATCTAAACCTTCCACCCAAGATCACTGTCAGCCTAAGGAGGGTGAGATCAATCTCACTGACCTCTCAGCAAGCTACAGCCACTGTCACAAAGGCCTTAAGGCAGCCACAAACAGCATGTAAAAGAAAGGTGGTCTGCATTGCACAAAATGAGAAGGAGAGAATGCATCCTTCCCAAGCCTGTGGCTGAGGACAAACAGTACACCAGGTCTGCTCTAGCACTGTATTGGTTCACCATTTATCTGTCAGTCTCATTTTCTAACAAAGATTTTGATTTCCCAGCAAATCTCCAGCTGGCAAATTGGTACTTGAAATTTTGTTGCTTCTACTGTGCAGAATTATTGCATGTCTCCATCCGGGCTTTTGCAGGCCGTTTGACAGATTAGTTGGTTTGACTTCCTGCTCTGCTGGTGACATGCTACAAATTCATCCCAGCCAAACTGGTGATTACACCACTGTTTGTACAGACTCCAGCTGGGACTGAAAATTATATGGCAGGAAGTCTTGAAATACCTGCATAGATGATGATCAGGAAAATGACAGCCCTGGTGGGGCTGAATGATTTGGAGAGGAAAACCAGACTAGATCTTCGTGGAACAGAAAAGTCTGCAGATGTCTGCTTTCTGAGCTGCCTTGAAAAGCCTGTGCCTCCAAATTTTTTTTGGTTGCTCACCCCTCTTAGTAAAAGGTAAAAAAAATCTTTGAGCTAAATAGTACATAAATTATAAAACCTAAATAAAAATAGAAATTAAAAAAGAATGAAGTAAACACTGCTTTAAAACTATAATTTCATCTTGTTTATTAATGGTACAAAAGATATTTTTTTCATGCACCCTAGTGTGCTGTTTCACAGACCACCTAGGGTTCATGCCCCTCCTCTTTGGAGACCACTGCTGCGCCCTACCCGACCAAGATGGGGTGGGGGTTCCACCCAGCAAAAGGTGGCAAGTTAAACAGGAGAGGGACAAAAATAGCACCGTGCAATGAACATTGTGCTCATGTACTGCATGTCTCTGGCTATTCTAGGGTTGAGACAAGCAGAGTTTCTGAAACAAGATCTTCATTAACTGCTCTTCTCAGGCTCATTATCCACAGATGTTATCAGCACTTTTCAGTGCCAACCCAGAGCTGCAAACTGCGTTGCAAGAGGTACAGCAGGAACAAAATGCACAAGCCCAGGAAGGGATTTTGCTGGTCCTGGTTTTACAAAAAGGAACATAGGGTGAAAAAGGCCATTCTTAGGCACTTAAGCAAGCAGTATGTAGAGTGACACAGGTTACACCTTCCAGATCCCCGCTGACAGGCAGAAGGACACCCAGGTGGCAGAGTCTGGATCCTGGGTGCAAAAGGCAGAGCTGCAGAATGGCAGCCTGCACTCAGCAGTAACAAGACAAGATGAAGCAAAACAGGAACAGCTCACTAGCAAGAGATCAGTCTAGTCACACATTTCAGTCAGACATCAACCAGCATTGATTGCTTACAGCAGGAGCACAATATAAAAATATAAAGCAGTCCTTCCTCTACCATGCAATCTGGAAAACCAACAGATTTCCCCCATTTTGTTGAGGAGTTCAGGTGCATGCAGGCATGTGTTTCTTTGAAATGCCAGTTTAACAATCTAATCCCTTTCTAGACCTACTGGTACTTTTAGTCACTTCTGTCCTGTGGCAAAGTTGCAGCAAAAAGTGCAAACTGCAGGCAAAATAGCCCAGCTAGGCAGCAGCCAGCACTGGTACTGGTACAGTGAGACCTTACTGGTCTCTTCCTAGCGATGGTGCAGCTTCAGCCACAGATTCACATCCCCTTTCCTTGACAGTGCAGGAGCTCCAGTTTGATCTTCCAGCAAGTGCATTCTGCTCTTCAACACAGCAGAAGCATACACTTTCCTGGAGGGTTTCCAACACTTGGCTCTTTTGAAATGGGTACTTTTTTCACACTGAGCCAATGTACATAAACAAACATCTTTCAATAATGTAGCCCTCAGTCTCAATTCAATTTGTTTATTCTGAGGCCCCTAAACACATTAATTGCTTAATTTAGTTGAGGTAATTCTTTTGGGTTACTGTAAATTGGTGTTAAATAGTAAAGCAAAGAATAATCCAACTAACAGTTTCTTTGAGGATTCTTGGTTAGATTGTTTAGATTGTTGGTTTGTTTTTTTTCAGCAAGATGTTAAATTAATTTCTAAAAGCTGACTAAGCAGTGCCATACTTGGTAGTACTGTGTGCTGAGCTGCTGTTATTTCACAATTCAGTGGCTGTATTCTAAAGCTTCATTGGTAGAAATGTAACAACAAGTCTTAGCAATATTTCCTCTATTTTTATATATCAGTTAGCTTCTGTGCCTGGCCTAAAATCAAGAGTCTGCTACCAAAGCCACCTTCCTTTGGGTTAAAACCACTTGTTTCCACCTTCAAAGAGAATGGGAAATTTCAACCTGAAAAACCAAAACTTTGGTTTCTATAAGATTACACCTTGCTGAAAGATCCTTTCTTGCTTAAAGTTCAAGAAATGAGTTAGGAAAGGTTTTTACAATGCAGTATTTTATCCACTTAAACAAGAAATTAGGTAATTCCCTAGTATACTTCTTCAGGAAAAGTAATTGAGCTCCTCAGAAATGAATTTGCAAGGGGAAAAACCTCTACATTGCAAAGTAATAGTGGTACAGAGAAAACAGGACTGACCCCCAGATATGCAATATGCACAGTTCCTTCTGGTTTACTTTCAGATTTTTTTTCTGTAGCAACCTTGAACACACAGTACACAAGAGCAGTAACTAGATTTTCTTTCTGTCAAGACACCACACTCAAGGCAACTGGAACCCAAAAGTCAGAACTATATTAGTATTACTTTCTGTCGAGAGCTCAGCCCCTGCTTTGGGGGGCTGTCATGGATTCCCACATTCTAACAGCTGCTCCTGTTCTGCCCTGCCAGGTGCTGCCATCCCACTCCTTGCCCTCCCTGGCACACATGTTATACAGAGCAGATGCTTCTTCACTTGAGACTCCAGAGCTGATTTGAGATGCCAAACAAACCAGGAGCAGCCTTCTGGGGGATCTCAGAGGCTGCAACTGGTCCCTCAAAGCTACACCTGGGGTGCAGTGAAGCCTCACTCACATCCCCCCAGGTCCCAGAGGCCATGTGAGGTCTGGCTGCTGCTGCCCCTTGCAGAGCAGAGCACTCAAGGGAAAGTGAGGAACAGGGCAATGCCACTAACCTTCCCACATCAGCACCCACCTTGCACAAGGAGGAGGAGGCACAGACTTGAAAACTCTGGGGATCTGCAGCAGTTGAGTATTTTGTTGTATTTTGCCTGGGTGTAGCAATCCACGCAGTTCAGCACCTGCTGCAAATAGGTAATAGCAGTTCTACATAAACTATTAAAGCCACACAGCAATAGGTGTGCTCCTAAGCCCTTGTAATATTTCACTCACTAACCCTTGCTTCCTTTGCTGCACTTAGAAGAACACCAAATGTGCTTTAATGGTGGGATTTTTCCTTTAGAGGGAAGCTTATACATGTTGAAGGCAATAAAATGTTTTCTCATTTTGTTGTAAGCATTATTCCTTGCAAGACAATCTAACGAACACTTCTATTAAAGAAATGCAAACAGATTTGCAAGGAACTGTGAAGAAAAGATCATGTCAAATTTAAAAGATACTGTTTTGATTCCTTCAGCAAATGAACCTTGACTCACATTTATTTTAAAAGTCAGCAATTTTATTTCTGTTTATGAAGAATGATGACACCAAGGATTATTGACCCTTAGCACTATTAATCAAAGAATAGCATCAAGAGTAAGAAAAGTGAACATTAGAATTTTTTTAACCACTAATATCTTTGAGTTTTCTCAAGGCATCAACTCAGTTTATCATTCTCAAGGATTTCTTTTTTTCCTTTGCCCAGCCTGCAATGTCTGAGACTCCTTCCACAGCTGATGAACAACCTGAGATCCCACTGCCACCTCCTGAGTGCTTCACTTTTCTAACCTGGGGATGCAGAAACCGAAACATTAAAAATAACTGGATGAATTTGAAACTAATAGACTTGAGTAACTTCTTAGAAGCTGATGGATCATGGTGCTAGCAAGATAGCCTCTCAGGTATTCCAGTAAAGATAAATATACTTTCAGAAGGTGGGTGGTCCCCTCCTGGGGCCTCGGACTCCATGTCATATAAATCAGCTCTCAGACTGCAGCCCTCTGAGAAGTGTCCAGGGGGGCAGCTGGGACCACCTTTGCCTCTAGAGGTGAGAGACCATGAATTGCACAAGTGCTGCCAGTATCCATTTGCGCATTGCTTAGCCAAATCCTCCCAGCTGAGCTGCTGCTGCTACTATGGAGCATCCCTCTTCATCCCGCTTTATTATCGGATGGTGAAGGAGGCCTGACATCTCCTCAGCCACTTCAGCAGGCACCAGAGGGGACACACATGTGGTGATCCTGCTGCCACTTGGCATGTCCCACTACAGGTCAGTTGCCAGAGGAGCACACCAGCAGTTTTTTCCATCAACATCTCTCCAAAATAAACAATCTCCCTCAAAATAGCCCCAGCTGAGCAGTCTGGCCCACCAGACCTGTCTGCTGAGCAGGTGGCAGGCAGGAGGCATCAAGAACAGACATCAAGTCACTTCAGTCACTGCTGCTGCAGTGACTACAGCAGTCTGTAGTGCTAGAAAACCTGGGATAAAAGTTTCCTTTACATGTCATGTTATAAGCAGTGTGTTCCTGTCCCAGAGCAAAAGGGGAGGCTCTGCTTCTTCCCTACCCATGGCGAGTCCTCATTTCCAAACCCTATTAAAGGAAATTCAGAAAGGGGAGAGAGACAGGGAAAAGAGAAGGGGACAAAGAGAAAACCTCTTGTGTTCTGTATTTGTTGCAGTTAGTTGCATTTCTCTTCTCCTGAGGATGAGTATCAATTCAGTCATGACCAGACAAATGATCAGCAGCACAATCCATGGGATTAGAGTCAAGTGGGCTGTTGGCAATATTAAGATATTTGATATTAACAAAGGTATACAGCCATAAACCAGAGAGCTCATATAAATATAATCATGGTAGAAGGGAGAGGCAGATGACATAATCAAGGAGCTGCACTGTCATAAGAAGTTCTTTGATCTAATAATCTTTGATCCCTTGTATCATCACAAAAATGTTAGTCCTTCTCATCAAGTTGTCACTGTGATGCTAGAAGACAATGTGAGGAGTAAGAAATACATTTTAGGAACTGATCTTAAAACAATATTGAAATTCAGTGAATGCAAGATAAACAGCTGTCTAACAAATTCATCCTTCTGGAGTCTTCTTATAAAACTGCAGAGTCATTTCCAGTTAATAACTGATTTTAACCTCCTTTTAAAATGCAACATTACTTTGGAAATGAAACTGGTATTGCTTCCTCACAAGCCTTTGGACAGGATTAGCATCACAGTCATTTCACATCAGTTTAAATACTTCACAGGGGGCTCATGTCCTGCCATTGTCCACAGGGACCAGAGAGCATCAAGTAAATCTTTCCCCTTTAAATGTCTCAATGCTTGTGCAAATTCCATTTCAGTACATGCAGACAGCATGCAGACAGCAACACTGAAATGGTGACATAGAGGAAGTAAAATAGTAAATTCAGCATGAGTGATTACATACAGGCCACTCCTCCTGTTACAAAAGATAACCATGAGGCCATGACTGGGCATACCATCAGTCCCAACACACAGGTTTCCCACTCATGCCAGCTCATTTTCCTGTGTAAGTGCTATTTACTGTCTGTGTAATGCTTTGTCACCTGGTTTCCTAGGGTAATTTTCAGTGTTATGGTTTACTCCCTCCCTCCATCTCTCATGTAGCTTTGAACAAGATCAGACCCTGAGGCAGCTCACTCTCATGAACAAAGGAGAGCTAGAAATTTGTATTACACACACCTCACACTTCTCACTACTTTGCTTTTTAGAAGCATCGACTGGTTTTGTATCAACAAAAGTAAGGGAATGCCCCAGTCTGCATTACAGCATGCCAGGGCACTCTGTAGCTGCTGGTTTCCCACGAAGGTGCTCCTCTATGGACAGCAAAGAGTTCCTGTGTCTCCTCCTGTGGTCTGGCACTAAGCTGCGCTATAGATTAGCTGGCGACAAGTTTCACTGATCATAAAGGTGTTGGTAAGATATAGGCAAGCTGTAACTATATCCTCTGTCCAAATTTACAGACAGACCTCTCTAATGTCTAGGGCAGTGGCTTTGGAGATTTTTATTTTAGGGGACATGCCACACAAGAAGTTGGAAAAAGATGTCCATTTTCAATGACAAATAACCCACTTGTTTGCTTCACTAAACTAAATTTCATGTGACTGCCATGGTTAGGTATGACAGGTGAGGATGACAAGTCTTCTGGGGAACAACTGGGTGGGGCCATGTAGTTTGTCTGGGTTTCAGTCACAGAAGTATGCACTACTGTATTTCACATACACCCAGCCTCTAAAAGATTTTGTCCCTTTTTCCCTCTCCAACACTCTTTCAGCCTATTTAGTTGCCACCAATTTTTTTGTGACAAAAATTTGTTCTTTGGCAGTGTTCAGATAAGAGTAATCTTTATGCTCAAAGCATCACATTTGATTATGGAATTTGTAACTATTAATCCACTTTTATACTACCTAGAAGAACTGGCAATACTGTATAATATTTAAACACCAACCACGACTTTACTCTAAGCAGCATACCTGCTTTTTAATTTGTACTTGAAATCACTGGCATAGCTGGGTGTCTGCCCCCAGTATTTTGCTGTGGACAAGGCCCTGCAGCTACTGTCAGTGCTAATTCATGGTATGGTGATTCAACGCCAAAGATGCCAACTGTACTGAGAAGCACTGCTGAGACTGTGTTTTCTTGGTACAGTGCAGGTTGCTTAGTGATCTGCCACCAAAACAAACACATTCACTCGTATATTTAAAGAGCAGCCTTTCCTGAAGGGTCCAGCATTTTGTGGGGACACCTGTTTCTAGCATGCTTGAGATTTCTGTCCTGAAATGACAGGCTTGATGTTGTACTCCAGCTGGTTAACGCTTTTTTTGTAAGGAAGTCCTGCAACATATGTGTAATCCTCTCTGACTCATCTCACACCAGCACTGGTTAAATCACACTTCAGCATACAAGTCGTCAGACTGACTGCAGAAGCAGGAGTCAATAAAAAAGCACTGCCTTTCCCAGACATGCGGCAGCTGATACATTTGTTCTTATTCATCCATCCCTGCTGAAAGCTGAATGTACATTGCACACTTCCTATCAAAATACACCACCCAGCTGCATGTGACCCAGGACATGGGGCAGTACCTGAGCGAGGGTGCTTCCCACCAGCAAGCTGCCCTGCACTGTCAGATCACCCCAGACACCCACAGCAGCGGCTGAGCATACAGAGGAAGGGCTCTGTCCTGGAAAGGTCATGCTTCACATTCTGAGGCTGCAGGTTACATGGGGCACTCAAGGGTTATGTGTGAAGATGGCGATCTGTGGCAGACAGTGGGCTAGACAAAGGGTCCAAGTATATTGGCTTATTTCTCCTTACACTTAACTCCAAAATTAGCTGAAGTGTTAGTAAATACTAAATGAGTAATAGATTTATGTAATAAGGCTTCAAGTATATGTAATAACAGAGTGAGTGACACCAAAAAGATGGGAACTTAAGAGTCACTGATATCCATGCTCACATCTGGTCCTTGCCTCAGCTTGTCACTCACAAAACGTAAAAAGCCCCAAGCCTAACAAAACGAAAATTAATAGAGAACCTATCATTTGCATTAGCATGCCTATCATATCTGATTGTGGTCTTCTTTTAATTTAGAGCTTGAGAAACATTCCTAATGCTGTCTTAAACCAGCTGTGAAGCACTATCTTTTAAGCTTTTAATTTCATATCTCAAATGTGAGGAAGATGATTTTTTGAGAATACAGAAAATTTTTAACAGAAAACATATTTCTTTATACATTTAAAGCAAATCTTTAAATTTACTTCTATTATATCTGTGAAGAGAGACAGAGAGTTTCCACCACCAGGTATCAAGCAGGTATCAAGCCCCTGGAAAGTGTGAAATGCCTGCTGTCACTGCCTTTGAGAATTCAAGTAAAAGTCACTTGCTTTGCATCACCAAAATACTGGACCAGAGTCATCCAAGTGACCAGAGCAGGGGTCGGTCTCCTTAAACACACAGCTATGCATTTGCTTTTCCTACAATTGTTGGGCCCTTTTGGTACAAATGTTTCAGCTCCTGCAACAGCAAACAGCTTCCTTCAATGCACAGCCCTGACTCACACCCAGAATCACATCCTGTCCAAAGAACAAGGAAGGGTTTTGGGAAGAAAATTACTTGATCATATAATTACCAGCAGCTTGATCAGCCATGTGCATGTGGGAATAGAGAATGAGACTGCTGCCAGTCCTTACTGTATTTTTAATTATTTGACTTTGTCAGTGTATTTTTCTGTTAACTTTGCTCTTCTGCATAATTATATACACCCTTGTCTATCCACATGGAAAAATTAGACAGAAGTTTAGAAACAGGGACTAGAAGATGCTGGGAGAAGTGTAGAATCAGAGAGGTGAGGACAAGGGTACCTGGAATACAGCTAGTAGCTGAAGAATAATAATCAACAGGGAAGCATAAAAAAGAAATGAGACCACTATGGACAATTGGAAAATGTGGAGGAAGGAAACCTGCAGTTTGGTGATCTATTAAATTAATATTAGGAGAACAAAAGGCACAAATCCAAAAAGATGATGTGGCCTGGACAACATGATCTAGGGGGTGGCATCCCTGCCCATGGCAGGGAGTTTGGAACTAGATGATCTTTAAGGTCCCTTCCAGTCCAACCCATTCTGTTCTATGATTCTATTCTCTCAAACGATGCATACAATTTAGAGATTATATGTTCATGGAGCTTACTTTCCAGAGGCTGCATTGAGCCAGCCAAAACAAAAAGAAGAAATACCCCATACACTGGTCTGACTTGTAAACAGAATTCTTTTTCTCCAAATAAGCAGCAGAGAAGCTAAATGATTCTATGAGAAACACCATTAAGATTTTCAAGACACGACTGGATAAAGTACTGAGGCAACTTGACTTGGATTCATAATTGGCCATGCTTTCAGAGGGAGGTTGGATAAGAGACATCCTGAGCTGGATGGTCCTGTGACAGAGTAACAGCACCAGCAGCTAAAAAAAATACAGTGTCTTATGCATGCTTAGCATTTGGCTGACAGTCACAGATGAAGCACATCTCAAATCTCCTTGACAGCAGTGAAGCTACTCACAGGAAAAAGTTGAGCAGGAACTCATGCTTAGATATCTGTCTGGTTTGATGGGCTGTGATTCTCTAAAATACACTGTTCCAAAACCACTCTGATTTGTGAGCTTCCAACAGTTTAACAATAATGAAAGTTGGCTGAAAAGCATGAGACTATCAAACCAGGTATTTGCCAAAGCACATTGCAAATACATTTTTGAAAGATTTTGAAACATAAAATATATGTTTGAAAACACAACTACTGTTAGCTTAATCAGAAGTCCTGTGCACCCCTTGAAAATTTTTTGTAATATTAAATGGCTTAACTTGTCTGGCAAAATTTCAGTTTGCACAGCTGCATACACAGTGAACTCCTGTATCTGTATAAACAGTTTAATCCTATTTCAACATATTGTAGCTTGATAAGATCAGAACCTAGTAGACTTAAAACCTTTCCAGGAATAAGAAAGGAGCAAAGTATTCACATGGCCTCACCCCTGTGCACTTTACAAGAACGCCCTTTGGGGCTGAGAAGAGGAAGACTCCTGTAGAAATATTTCCCCCTCCTCCCATGTCCATGGTGATGCTATTACTGTCGCCATTATACACCTGATACAGAAGGTGCAATATAATCAGAAAAAAAAAGCCAATTCAGCTGCTTTCCACCCATTTTGACTTGGGAAATTTTTAACTTTCCAGGGGACCTGTGCCAAACAGCTGCCCCAAAGGTCCCTCTCTAATTTATGAAGCCTAAATCCCATTGATGGAAGACAGAGAGATTCCCTTCAGCTAAGACACTGCATCTCTTCCCTCCTCTGCCCTTCAGCAGTTAGGCTATGTCATTAGTTTTGAATGCTGTCCGTATTCCATTTGGCAGAACCTATTGAATTTGATTCCAGAGCACCTTGTAACATTAAGGCACATTTACATTAATTCCTGAAGGACAAGGGGAGTCCCAGCAGCCGGCCATTGTAGTGCTTTGCTTGCCTGAGTGTTTTGATGGCAGAAGCTTCCTGTGCTGGCAAGCCCTTGACAAAACTTAGACTTCTTCCCAGAGAACTCTCTCAGCCTCAAAGGGCAGCAATATGGCTATTTTAGCTGGATAAACACATTGCCACTAGCAAACCAGTGACTTCTGTACCAGAAGGGAAGAAGGAGGCAGCCCAGGTATCCTTCCACAGGAGGTGTTACCCTTCCAAGGGAGATGTTACCCTCACAGCTCATCTTTAATTCTGCAAGGTGAAGGAAGTCTGAAGAAATACTGTAGAGGGATTGCATGTGAGCCAAGTGCAGACTGCTGTGGCAGCTGCATAGGGCATGCACACAGCACCAGGGCGGAGGCAGCAGGAGTCAGGAAAAACTAGGAATGTGATGGCAACCTCTTAAGCGTCACTAAGTCTTGGGAGTCAGTGTAACACTGTTAATAATCTTGACATTTCTTTGTCTATCCTAAGAGCTTTAGCTGGTATTTGCATAGCTAATAATGCTTTGTATCATTGTGAGTTTTCACCATTCATCATCCTGGAGAGAAGGCAGGAAAACAACTTGCTTCCAAATGCCAAAGCTTCAGGCTGTCTGCAAACGAGAACTCTACCATTGGTTCACTCCTTAATGTTAGCATCACAGCCACAAACAATAACGTTCTTCATTCGATTTTAAAACACACAGATCTGGAGTTAGAGAGGGAGCAAAAGGTAGAGCTGTTACTTCTGCAAACTGCTGCCTCTGTTCCTTCCTGCTGTTGATAATTCATGCTTGCAATTTGCACTGTTTCAGAGGTGCCTCTTCCCAGTACATGTTCTGCAGCACAAAACAGCAGGCACATATTTTGGCAATAGCAATTACATACTGAGATAAATGCCAACTGAATGATGCTCTCTCTATTGCAGCATCTCTAGGGGCATGATGAATTTCTGTGCTTCAACCTCTCTCAGACACTGCAGGCAAGACAAAAATATTTCTAATCTTCGCTTCTGTGTAGAACCAGACAAGTTCCTAATTAAGCAGTTTTGCAAGCGAGATACTTAAGCAAACAGCCTAAGTTTCCCCTTTACAGATAGTATGACCATTTTGAAGTAAAACATAGTTGTTTTATTGCAGGTCTCTTTTACATGCAGTAACCCCATTTGGAGGAAAAAACAACTGATGAAAGATTGTAAGAAAAAAAAAAATCCTACAGAACTTGAGTCTGTAGGTATTCTTCTTAAAAACATCTTAGGGAAAACACCACTCTTCCTTCTTCCATTCAATAAGCTGTCGCAATAGAGATGCTCTGTGAATACCTGCCAGATTTAATCCAAGAGACACCTGCTCAGGTATCAGTGCAAAAGTTTATGTGGAGGCTAGCAATTGATTGTAAAATGCTCACAGCACAAAAGGAAATCAAGGCAGTTTTGGATTTCTTTTCCCTTCTACACTAGGTTGTCACACATTTTTCTAACCATGCCAAACCAGAAAAAAAAAAGCGTCTCCTTATCCATATAAGCAGTTGCATCATATGCTATTAAGTACACAAAATATAGTAACATCTACAAAAATTAATGCTCTGCTCAGTGCTTCCAACAAGCACATGTTCATCTCAAAGTGATGAACATCAAGCCACACAAGCCATAAACCAATGCTTGTTAACACTTCTGGTTTTCTTAATGCCTCAGTTTTGCTATTCATTACCTCTGCACTGGCCTCAAGACCAAGTCCCACTCCTTTGTCTTTGCCCCTTTGGTCAAATGAAGGCACATGTTAAAAGCACAATTAATGGTTAAAGAAGGTCCACAGGTCTCTGTCTGTAATTATGTGCATGCCTAAGAACTCAGTGTTCTTAGGAGTTCATAACATGCACATGCATATTTATGCCATGACCTATACACAGACACGCTGACACAATGCAGGCATGCTTGCTGGGCCTTGCCTGGTTAACAAGGATGGAATGTCTGACCCTCTTTCACACTGTTGTTCACCTCACAGGTGCTCAATCTCAGGTGCTAAGTCTGGCAGTTTCAAGACACCTTTCAGCAGTGTGCATGGTTCAAGTATTCTGCAGAAACAGAGACTAAAAACTGTGCGGAATTGTTTGACTTGTAAGTCTTTCTGATACTCTTGATTAAAAAATCTCACTTCTGTATGAAAGCAAATGATTTCACTGATTTGAAAGAAAGCAAGTTCTTCTTGGAAGAAGCATCATCAGCCATCTTCCAGAGAACATATAATAATATCTATACAACATTATTTAATCTTTTTCTTTTAGAGGTCTTTATCCAACTTTTAAAGATAAAGTTTTAGCTGTGAATAGACAGATGTCCTAGATGAAAGAAAATTTATTATACTTCCACCCACCTCCTGAAATTTCTCTTTTAAACAAGAATTTATTTAGGACTGAGGGACTTAGGTTTGAATGCTTTTAACAATGCTTAGAACATTTATGTCTCTCTAGCTCAAAGAGTATTTCCACCATTTAAAAAGTGTGTTTTCAGCTGAGCAGATTGCTGAACAGTTTACTATGTAGACAACTTTGCCTATAAGGTAAAGTGCTCATTGCTGAGAAATCCTTTACAGAAGACGCTGCAGTCACTTTGCATCATTCACAGTGGAAACTTAAAGAATTTTTAGAACCATGTCAGAGAATGGTTCTATGACTCCACACAAAATCTGAACTGCTTAGAAAAGACATGAAGCTACATTTCCACTTATGCTTCTTTTTCTGGGATCAAACCTTACTATAATTACTGAACTGATATTTCAGATTTCAAGACTGACAGTTTACAGTATGTGAGCACAGACCCTGTTCTCTCTGTAGTGCTCTGTGTCTAGTGCCTTGCACTATTAGTATAGTAACAATACTTCATTTTCTCACTGAGTGTTCCAGCACCTTCTCATCCCCCAAATAAAATTTACTATTGCCTGCTAAATCAGACTGGCTTTGCAATAGTTGCATATCCCTCTTTCACTTTTCTTCTTGGCAGTTCTCTGCCAGTATCAGATCAATGTCACATGGCCAAAGACTGAAGCAGGATGTGAGGATTTATTAGGAAAGAGTGGTACTGCCCCAGCTTTTCTTCATACTGCTTTTAGAGCAGTATGTTCAGACACCTTGACTGGCAAAGTTATCCAGCTTCAGATCACAGCACAATTGAAAGAAGGGGGCTGTCTGGATCAACTCCTTCACTTCTCCCTATTCTGGAGAACAGAGGGACAGCTGCTGTGTTCAGTGAACTTGTCAGTGAAAGGGACTTCTAGCAGCAGCCATTGCTATCCCTATTGCACCACTGCTGGCTGCCAGAGAAGAGAAGGATGTGCATTCTTCAGCCTCATCCCTCACATTTGCTGCAACAGGAACAAGCTCAGACCTTTGACCATCATGCAAGATGGAGAGCAAAGACTGCTATGAGGAACTGGTAATGCAGGGGTTGACAGACATCCCTCTGCAGTACCATTAAGTTACAGCCTGGTAAAGTCCAACTGGCCACTACATCTTCCACCTTCTGTAAGACCCTTCCTGGCCTTTCTTCCTCTTCTGCTGCAAAACACAATCCCCTGTCAGTGCAAGATTAAGTTTTCTTTTGCCTACTTTGCCAAGAAGCCTTCGGCCAGGTCTGTGCATTTAACATTATTTCCTCTAAGTACAGGAAGGTCTCATTATCAGTATCCTTGTTGCAAACAAGGCCAGAAGTGAATTCGCTTGCTTCTCCAGTTCCAGTTGGTTTTTCATTTACTAGAAGTATGTCTAGCTTCCTTTTATTTTCTCCTTTTTGAATTTAAGAAAAAAGTTCCATATTCAATTCAAAAACATGAAAAAACATGTTAAAACATGTTTCTACAGTAGGAATTTAAAAATTTTCATTATCACCAATTAATTTTTTTTTTAGTCTACTAGAATTTATCCTCTCAGGTAAA
This sequence comes from Molothrus ater, assembly GCF_012460135.2. Lineage (NCBI taxonomy): Eukaryota > Metazoa > Chordata > Aves > Passeriformes > Icteridae > Molothrus > Molothrus ater. The sequence goes on from NC_050511.2 coordinate 53,478,877, forward strand.
TGCCTTGTAATGGCAAGACAGAACCAGACAGAGCACCCTGTAAGAGGCAATTTTAATGCACTTTCCCCTTTTGCAGAGTCAATAAGCATCTTCAGAAGAAATACATGAAATGTCACATTCCTAATACTACCACATATTTCTATGGCAGAGAAGGGCAAAAGAGTCAATGCAGGAACCGGGTGGACAAAATAGTGGGATCTGAAATGACACTTTTTAAAGGCAGATTTTCAAGAGCAAAAAGTCAGCAAGTTAGGAAATAAAACAGGGGTTAAACAGGTGCAAAGCTTTTCAAGTACCTTCTGCATGTGAGGAAATCCAGTTATTACTGATTCCAGGATGAGATCTACTTATGGAATCTTCAGCAGTTTACACCAGCAGTACCTGCAGAGTATATCTCTAACATCATGTGAAACAAAATCCACTGTGCAGTGTGATTAACAGAGCCCACATTTCACATTAATGAGGAGGTGTGCTGGTTTCAGCTGGGGTACGGTTTTCTTCAGTGGCTAGTACAGGTGTGTTTTGAATTCATGCTGAACACAGGGTTGATAAAATACAGAGTTGTGTTTATTATTGCTGAGCAGGGCTTACATAGAGCCAAGGCCTTTTCTGCTGTTTGTACTGCCACTCTGGTGAGGGAGTTGGTGGTGCATGAGAGGTTGGGAAGTGACATACGTGGGACAGGTGACCTGAACTGACCAAAGGGATATTCCAAATGACTAGTACATAAAGCTGGGCAGAAGGAGGAAGAGGGTGGACATTAGGTGTAATGGTGTTTGTCCTCCAAGTCACCCGGCATGTGATGAGGCCCTTCTCTCCTGGGGATGGCTAAACACCTGCCTGCCTACGGGAAGAAGTGAATTAATTCCCTGTTTTGTTTTGCTTGCACGTGTGGCTTTTGCTTTCCCTATTAACCTGTCTTTATTTCAACCCATGTGCTTTCTGGCTTTTACCCTTCAATCCTCTCCCTGATCCCACTGGTGGTGAGTGAGTGAACAGCTGCCTCGGTTCTGGCTGCTGGCTGGGGTAAAACCATGACAGGAGGCTAAGCACCCTTGCCAGAAATATGAAGAAAGGACAAGCTAGCTGAATCCTGCATTTATTCCAGCCTTTCCTATTCCCAACTGACACAGCTTAGAAACAGCACAAGCTGCCTAAGGCACAGCAGCGCCAAAACCTACCCAAGCATTTCCCATTTCAGTGCAGGCTTGACTCAGCTACACTGGCAGCAGGGGAACAATGGGAGGTAAGAAGCTCAATGGAGCAACTGGGAACAACAAGATATGATGTTTGTAAGAACCAATGGGCACATTTAGAAAGGGTCACAAAGGATAGAGGGAAATCTGAGTATTTAGTTTTACTTTTTATTTTTAAATAGCTGCCATTGCATATCACCTGCACTGGCCTTTCCCAGACATCACTGTCAGAGAAAGGCTTACTAGTTCAGCAGCTGGCTCTCAGTGGCAGCCCAGGACAAGGGCAGTCACCGGGCACTGCAGCTTTCAGAGAGGCAGGAGGGCAAGGCACCACAGCTGGAGAAACACTGCTGCACAAAGAATTCATGAGAGCCAAAAAATTAGGACAAGGCACGCACAGAAGCAGGGATCTCAGGAAAATTTCCACTGGAGGCTCAGCAGAGAGTGGACATCATTGGACAAAAGTCCCAGATCTGTTTTTCCACAGAACAGTTCTTCACCAGATACATGTTTCCTCTTACAGATTTCATGTCACTTTGGGCTTTCTGATACAACAGTTTCCAGGCTTGAGAACTGAAATGAAGGCTATTGAAAAAGGAAGATCACAGTCTGGTCTTACTCATTACTTGTACCAAGGTCAATAAAAATCATGATGCTAACAAGGTCAGAATTTATTAAACTGGCCTAGTATGTTGAAAAACTAGGGAGAGGAACGATAGACACATACATTAAAACTGTGTAATAACATTAGCCTGATTTCCCTAAGAAATTATTGGTGGTTTTGTTTTTTTGTATAGAGTCTTCATTTATGAAATTACTGATGTCAAACCTACCTGGAGCAAATAATCTCAAAATTAAAGTCCCTGGAGCCAGATGATCTGAACTCTGTTTCTTGCTACAGCCCATACTTCCTGTGGTGATTTTAAGAGTCTGTGCCTTAGTTTCTGCCTTTGTATAATGGAGCAAATATTTCTTTACAATACATCAACAGCACTTTGTACTAAGGTCAGTCATGCCGTCAGGAGGAAGTATTAGCATTGCATGTGGCACAGTTGACTCATTTTTCAATAGTTAATGATGTGGTAGATCCACCTTTAGCAATCAACCACATTATCTCATTTTCATGACCCAGCTCAAAGCAGAACATGGGTTACACAATGCTACGCACAATAGGCAGCAACCACCTACAAGCAAGAGGAAAAACAAACCAGTGTATGTGTCAACTAATGTTTAACATCAGAAGAGAAACTGAAAACTACAGTTACACTTGTATTAGAAAGGAGATCTGTAGAATGGAGGAATTGATGCCGAGGATCAAAAGTCTGTGACACGCCATGGGAGTAGAAGAGGAACGGGAGAAAATATTTCAGAACAACTTAAGTTGTTCTGAAAATATTTCAGAACAACTTAAGAGTGTGCTCCCCTGAACTGGACAGCCATTAGTGGTCAAAGCCTGTTCACTGAGCTTTCAGAACACTTCTTTAAGCTCAGGCGCATTCAAAATTAACACAAGTTGTGCATTAAGGCAATTCAGTGATACAAACCCAAACAAGCAAAGGATGGTCAATGGGGAGACTCACTTGAAAAGCACACCCTGATCTGCACAGCAGTGCTGCGGTGGGAGCAGCCTGCATGGCCCGGACCAGCCTTCCCACAGAACTACCTGGCCCCAAGGTTACCAACAGGTGGGACTGGAAGTAAGCAATCCACACTTCTCGTAGCAGCCCACAGGGCATCTGCCTCACACTGCATATTTTGCTAATTTACAGCAAGTTCTGTTTTCTGGTTTGGTTTTGAGGGTGTTGTTGGCAGTTTTTTATTTGTTGTTTTTCGGTTGTTTGGGCTTTTGTTTTGGTTGGGTTTTTGCTGGGTTTTCTTTTAGGGTTTTTTTGCTCATTTCTTTTGGTTTTTAACTCCCTGAAGTTTCCATTTCATGCATTATGGGAAAACAAAGCATGATAAAGTGGGAGATGATGTGCTTCCCTAAGCTAGAAAACCAGAAAGCACAGTCATCTCAGGAGGACCCCCACCTTACAGGCTAACAAATAAAAAGTATAGGCTAGCCAATAAAATGCCTGGTAACCACACATGCAAAAAGAAAGGAGAAAAAGGCAAGTTCACTATTTTGAAACTATGGGATGGAAACAAAAACTAATCCAAGTCTGGCTCATTCACTGAACATTTTGCCTCACATTCCAGTTAGGATAATGGTGTGTGTGAATGAAACAAAGCAGCATCCAGGCACCTAAAATATTAGAAGAGGACAATACAAGCTGCAGAATCTGAAACGAAAGCAATCAGCTGTTTACTGTAAAAAAAAAAATCCCTACCATTGTAAAAAGGAATGAATTTGCAATTTAAATTGCAGGTTCAGCAGCAAAAAGTGTGTAGTGAACCAGTGGATTCTGGGGGTTTTTGGGGAGTGTACAATCAAGAGAGGGGAAAAGGGAAAACCAAACCATTCTGTCAGCTTACACAACTCTAGATTATTCTGGTTTTTGCTCATTCTTACAGCTTGTGTGTTCTTTTGGTTGGTTGATTTAGCCTAACCACATAAAGGCTGAGAGAGGACAACTCTCTCTGAAGGACCGACAAGTACTGAAACTATGAGAACATCACACATGCAAAGCTAGGAAAACATGTATTTCAAATGGGAATTAGGCTTCTAATTACTGATAGATACAAATTCCAAATAATCTTCTAAGAAGAATTTTTGGTAAGGAACTTATGACTTGAAAAATCTTCAGGAGATATGATAGAAGCAACCCTTTGAACTTCAGAGAGGAACCCAGATCATGTGTCATGATCATGTTTTATGATCTGATGAGAGATGTTGCCATTTTCGTAATTGCCTCACACTCACTGGCTTCTGACAGACAGATGAATCAGAAAGCAATTCTTTTTTTCCCCTGTGTGCATAGTTCAAAACTGTTGTCCATAACTTCTGAGTATAACATCTTCTCAATTTTTCTGAATGCTGGACATCAACTGCAAGGTAAGCCTTTGGAGAGGGGAGAAGGGCCTTCTGCTGTTCACTGTGGATGGCATTTGGCCCTCTGGACATTATGAGCAAAACGCACTAAAGTATTGCCTGTTCCAGAGCAACACACCTCACACTTGGTCTCTTTTCCCTAACCCTGCACTATTTTGTATGATGAGTTTTGGTCTTCAAGCATCAGCCAGCACTTGCTACTGCCAAGAAGCCATTTCTGGATGGTTACACACGTTAGGTAACAGTAGACATCTTTCAGCTGCAGAAGGATGAATAATGATGTAAATGATCCCTTCCAGTTTTTCCCTTTCTTAATTAAGAGAATCTACATTCGGTTCACTAAAGCTATCCGTGTGACAATTATTCTACTGGAAAGTTCTGGAGCAGATTTCCTCATCCAGAGCGTCATCCTTTTTGATCCTATTGTTACTGAGCAGCCCTAATGCAAAGTTCCAGCTCTCTGAAATATACCCTTCCTTACAGGATAGGATTGGGACTACTGTGCCTAACTATAAAGGTATTTTGAAATTACAATGGCAATATTCTTCAAATCTCCAGCTGCCTCTAATAAGGATCTCCTGCTTCTCTCACCCTTGAGATGTTCTATTCCTCTATTTTTTAAATTGTTAATGCAATATGGAAGATCCTTCAAAAGGTTGAAGAAAATTAATTTGTCCAGCTTTCTTGAAAACTGTCTGCTGCTTACTTCTTACAAAGCATTGCTATCTACTTTTAGGTTACAAACTGGAGATACTGTTTCCCCTGGTTAACAGTAACTAAATGTTTTTTCTAGAAAGTGGGAAAATAGTTTCTCCTGTATCATTCAGTTTAAACCTTTTCTTTACTACTACCCACCACTGAAATTTAAAGGCTTTGCCAGACCATAATTTCACAGAAAGAAAGAGCACGAGATATGACTTTTTGCTTAAGGCACAATTCTTAATGACAGGAAGGTTGAAGCTGCAGCATTTACATTTAGCTACTCAACAAGAAAAGTAGTTTACCAACGAGTACTGCAATACCCTAGAGAAAACACATATATACACTCGGACAGGTGTTCTCCAAAACATATTTTTAATGGAATCTGCATTTGGAGCCTAAAGAGAATAGGAGCAGAGAAATATGCTTGTTATTCCTTTTTTACATTACTGTTAAAGCTAAATTACTTCACGTAAAAAAGAAACTGCAATATTTCCATACATGGAGCTAGCCCTGCATAGGAAGTCTTTGCAATAGAACGGAACACAAATACAACATTATTTAAAACCAAACCAACAACAGCTTTTCACTCTGCCCTCATTGAGGGCTCAACGGTTACTTTTACACTCAAAAGCAAAAAATATGAGCAGTCTAGTATGTCTCATCAAAATTACCAAATTACTTTGAAGCGTTAAATACCAGTTGGTGTCATTTTAGTCACAGAAGGTAAAATTAGTGTTTAGTCAACTTTTTCATGCTTCTCAACATTTTAGAGTATAACAGTCATTCCACTCTATATTTCAAAGCTATTTCAGACCAGCCATATCCCTCCACTGTCACCTTGCAGCTGATACAAAACTGAGGCAAGGCACACTTTTCCTCAAAAGGTTTTTATCTAATTACAAATCCTCCTTTAAGGATTTTGCTATAGCACTGCATCACTTTCTTTAAAGTAGTGTTTGTAAAAATAGAAAGAGGTTAATTTTAACCAGTTGCAAAACAGTTCTTAAAAGACAGCTCTTTGTGAACTTAGGAACAACACAAGACTACTTCCTATCCAGGGAGTGTTGTGAAGTATATATGGAAAATAACCACAATGTTGCCTTGCATTTCAGAAAATGTCTTTACACTGCACCTAACAAATAGGACAGAGACACTGCAGACAGCTGGAATCTTGTCACCAGCCTAAGTGATACAAAAATAGGAATATAATTTTAGATTTTTTAAAATGAGAATATTTTTCGTCTTCCTTGTTGAAGTACTTCAGTTGAAACCCACAACTATCAGAAGAAAAGCTGCTCTATGCATTTATCCCTTTCCCCAAAAAATGCAGCTTAGAGGTCTCAACTGATACCAAGCAAGGAGGTATCAGTTCCTTTGTCTCTAGGGGGGATACCTGTAAGCTGTTGAATCAATTTAAAACTTGTTTCATCTCTGCAGGGCATATAATTATTTCTGCAGTGTTCTCAGCATTTTTCCGTGTCAGTAGCTCAGAAGCAGTGTGTTTCATCAGAAAAAAAGGCCAAATAGGGAGATAAATGGTAAAAGAATGAGTTAAAAATATTACAAAATTAAAATTAAGATAAATAAAACAAAGTAGTGTAAACACATAGGTCTAAATGCAAAGTGGCCAAAAATACATGAACTCAACTGCCAGGTCACCTAAGTCTAAGTAATCTGGCAAGATAAGCTCTCTTCAGCAGAGAGCTTCATCACCATGAAAAATTAAATTCAGCATGGAGGTGATAAATCCTTTGGACTGATGCACATCAGTAGATATTTACACAGAAATTCGTGCAATAAATCAGCATTTATAATAGCCTGGTTTGTTTCTAAAGAGCAGCTAACACAATAAGCCTTTCTTGTAGCAATATTCACTAGATTTACATAGAACTAATAGTGATATGCTTTCACTTTTGGGAATGCTTTCCATTTAAAAAATTGCTAACAATTAAAAAATTTTACATTATATTTCTGGACTAATAATCATAAATCATAGAATGATTTGGGTTGGAAGGGACTTTAAAGATCACCTAGTTCCAACTCTCTGCCATTCGCAGAGACACCTTCCACTGGACCAGAGCCCCATCCAGTCTTGCCTTGAACACTTCCAGTAATAGGGCATCCACAACTCCTCTGGACAACCTTTGCCAGTGCCTCACCATGTAATATAGTAAACAATTTCTTCCTTATATCAAAGCTAAATCTAACCCTTTTCAGTTTAACGCCATTCTCCCTTGTCCTTCCACCCCACGACTTTGTAAAAAGTCTCTCTCCAGCTCTTTTGTAGCCTCCTTTAGGTACTGGAAGGTCCTATACAAGGTCTCCCTGTAGCCTTCTCTTCCTCAGGCTGAACAACCAACCAACGAATCTTAAACAGGGTAATTGTCAGTTATAAAGACAGGAATTAAAACTAAAACCACCAAAGAGCAGGACAGATTCCAAAGTAAAAAACTCTAAAAATCCTTTTCTCTGAGACCTATACAAAAATAATTATTTTTATGACTTGATGTATAATTCTAGTATGATATCATTTGCTGAATATCCCCATCTAAAGAGCAGCAGAAATGCATTAAAATGTATAAATTCAAAAACCAAACTACACGTCCTCACAAATGAAAAGCTGAGTGGCACGTGTCCTTAGCACTGCAAATCACAGCAATTCAGTCAATTGACTAGAGTTTAGTCTTGTATGATGCCAGAAAAACCTGCATCCTGGCCTGTATCAGCAATAGCGTGGCCAGCAGGATCAGGGCAGTGATTGTCCCCTGTACAGTGAAGCCATGCCTCGAGTGCTGTGTTTAGTTTTGGGTCCCTCATTACATCAAAGATACCGAGGTGCCAGAGCATGTCCAGGGTAGGGCAGTGGAGCTGGGGAAGTGTTTGGATCACAAGTCTGATGAGGAGCAGCCAATGGAGCTGGGGTTGTTCAGCCTGGAGAGAAGGAGGTTCAGTGGAGAACTTACAACTCTCTACAATTACTTCACAAGGCAGGGGTTGGCCTCTTCTCCCAAGTAACAAGCAATACAAGGAGAAATGGCCTCAAGCTGAATTAGGGGAGATACAGATTGGATACTAGGAAAAACTCCTTAATGGAAAGAGTGGTTAACCAATGTAACAGGCTGCCCAAAGGAAGCAGTTGAGTCACCATGGCTGGAGGTATTTGAAACACATGTAGATGTGGCACTTAAGGACATGGTTTAGTGCTGGACTTGGCAGTGCTGGGTCAAGGGTTGGACTCAATGATCTTAAGGATCTTTTCCAACCTAAATGATTCTATGATTCTTGTAATAGTATACAACATAGACACGGCAAAGGACAAACCAGAGAAAATTGCTTCAAAACAGCAAGTCTGGTAGTGACAACACACAAACAGCACTGCTTTCAACATATCTTTGCTTAAAAACATCCCCATAATTTTTGCAAAAATGGCTAAGCTAGTAGGCACCTGTACACTGCCATACACTGGCAGGAATGCCAAAACAGAACAAAAACAAGGAAGGGCTATTCTTATGTGCTCCCAATACATGTTCTTCCTCAAGTTCAATCACAAATAACAAAAGTGTTCTAACACCCACTTAAAAATTAAAGTACTACAAAGACCCTCCTAACCTAACCAATTTGGATTCTAAATACCTCTTATCTCTGACAAAGGCATAAAACCAGTTGTTAGATTTCTGGAGCAAGAACCTCATAGGTACACTTACTGCCCACAACTGAGATGAAACATTAAGCCAAAAATACCCAAAATGCTAGACGACTAAATTTGCAAGTAAACTGTATCCTATCCAACAGAAATTAATTTCACTTTAAGACATTTTTAGGGCTAATGTGCCATAATAAATCCTACTACTAATCAACAGTAAAGTGCTGAATTATATTAATTACCTGAATCGCACTCACATTTATGATCTTCATTTATAGACTTCTTATCAAGTCAAAAGAGCCCTTTCTGTTGCAAAAGCTAAGCTGTTGTGCAAATATTATAAAAAATAGGTACTTTACTAGGAGCTATATACACAACAGAACTTCTGCTTTTGTTAAGTACAACTGACATAGCAGAGATGAAAAATCCATGCAAGTATTTATAAAGATACTTAAAATGAAGGAAAAAAAGGACACTGCTATAGAACTTTCAATACCCTGGCAGACAGCCACTTACTATACTATATGATGTCTAGATCTGGACTGATAAACATCATGCCATCAACATGCTTTAGTTTTCTTTTGTAAGCTAAAGCTGATTTGCAGATTTTAAAGCAGAGCATATATTTGATCTATTTCTCACAGAAGTGTATCATTAAGGTTTGAGGTTAAACTTTGAGCAAACTTCACATCTAGTCACATAACTGGCACAAGCAAGACAGTGCAGAGGGGAAGGCGTCAGTTGTACGTCACGAGGACTCTTCCCCCAGCTGCACGATGCAACAGAACAATTTTCAGATTTAAAGTTCAAGTGGACTACAATCAAAAAAAGCAAGATTTTCTTCTCCCCAGTTTAGGAAAAAATTCCAGAGGATCAAAATGAAAGCAACCTCAGTTACAGCAGTCAAAAAAGTCAAACCCAAGTTTGGAGAACTGATAAATAACTCCATAATTCATCATGCTATGAAGACAGCATTCTCAAGAGAGCTCTAAACAAACTGCAAAACAAGATTGGCATTTAAGTTGAAATTGGCCAAGTGCTGCATAGAAATATGCTCACACACAACAGTCATGTTTAAGCCAGTGCATAGAGAAGATAAAAGCACTTATGGTAGTTGCAAATGTTAACAAGTCCATACAACTTGCACAGTTTAGCAATGAGTCCATAGAAAAAGAAGAGAGTAGGAGTAGAAATGCTCAAGCAAAACCAAAGAAAGATGACCTTCCAACTGTATAAAATCCACATAACAGTTATAGTAAAAAGACATCAGTGGAAAATACTCAACTCAGTCCCAAACACCCAACAGGCAAATAAGACCAGAAAAGACAAGCCTTTGGCAGACAATTTAAAGTCTAAATATGGCATTACATTTCTAAATAATCCACAAAATATATTATATGGCATATTCATATTAAATACTGGGTAACCAACTCTGCAAATCTGATGCTAACAACACTAGGCAATGAGAGCAAAATGGAGCAAGCTAAGGGAACGCTGGTGTATCACAACAGTGCTCAAGGAAAATATCACCATTTCGTGCTTCAAAAACAGTACTCTGGAATGCCACACTATCATCTATGGAGCAAAACAAAGTTCTCTAGTTTTTCAGGGATATGCCCTGCATAGGATATGTTATGGTTCACTATTACACGAGCAGCAAGACACTGCAAAGTAGTATGATTTATGGGCTGGATTAAATTCTTTGCTATTTCCTTCTCATCCAGCAAATCACTAGCTGTTTGTTTACATGAGTTTGTGGCATCGAAATGTGAACCTGACTTGATAAGAAGATTCATGATGTCTGGATGGTTGTTCAGTGCAGCAATGTGTAATGGACTGTTGTTATCAGAGTCTCTGACATTTACATCAGCACCACATTCCACCAGGATAGCAGTAACTTGTAGAGAGGGGAATTTACAAACTGGGTAGCGACCGACACATGTAGTATTATTGTCAACAGCAAGGTGAAGTGGACTGAAGTTATTCTTTCCTCTAGGCTGAAGCTTAAGAAATTTGTAAATAGTTTGTTTCTTAAAATGTTCCTGTTCTGAGCTGCAAGGTACTTTCTCCAACAAGCAAATTAAATGCAAAATGATGGAAAGAGCTTTGTTCAGCTGTACTGGATCAGGAAGACATTGGGTTTGTTTCATGGCCCGTTCTATTTCAAGAACGCTTTTGCACAGTATACCCATCAGATCATCAAAAGTGACAGTAGTACCTAGCAGGCCTTTTGCCCTATCCTGAAGCATGAAGGAGAAAAGTTCAGCAAATGACAGCAAACTGCTGGCTGTCATAGGGCTTAGAGGATCAAGATTGCTCTGCTGCATGTCCAAAGCATACTTCCATAAATTGATGCAACGCTTGAAGTTTCCAGAGTCTGCATACACAGCACCTCTGTATCTAATATAGTAGGATGTGTCTGGGTGTGAAGGGCCAAGAATACGTTCTCTAATTAATAATGCTTGCATTCTCATTTCATCTGGGTCTGCAATAAGATTTTCTAGCTCTTCTGAGCTGTTTACCTCTTTAGCATAATCATAAGCCATAATTAGTGTTTGTGGCACAGGTTTGCTGAGGATATTAGTCCTATCACTGTATCTCATTTCCATAGCTCTTTTCCAGTATTTCAAAGCACCAAGCAGATCTCTCTTTTTGTCCACAAATGTTGCTCCTAGAAGTTCCAGGGCATTTATGCGCTCAGCCTTACTGGTCTGTACATGCTGGGTCAGAAAGTCCACTATATTTGTGTGGCCTGTCACACTGGCTGACAGAAGGGGAGTCATTCCATAACCATCCTTTTCCATTTTAGCACAATACTTGAGAAGCATCTTCATGATCTCCAAACTTCCAGATTCTGCACAGTCATGTAGTGCTGTATTTCCTGAAAAGGAACAAACACAATTACACAAACCATATCAAATTACAGTCCAAATCTCACGCTAATAGTTAAAAAAAAGTTAAAAGCCCCCAAATATTAATGGTTTTAAAATAGCTTTCTTTTCCTCCATTTGTGTACTATGAAAACAAGGCTGCCACACAGTTATAAAAATCAAAATGTTTGATATTTTTATCTGAAAAAATTAAATAGGTTTAAGAAAAAAACCCAAACCAGAATTAAAATGGAATTCTTCGCTACATAAAAGCACAGTAATTGGCTATGCCATTGTATCAAAAGTCAAGCAAATAGGACAGGAGAACAGTTTGATTGGACAGAGAACTCCTCTTGGGGCTCAGGAGGAAAAAGAAATGGTATGCTGTCTGGAAACAAGGTTAGGCTTTGCAGGAATTTGACAGAGCTGTGGTTCATATAGGAAGGGGACAAGATGCAAAAGGCCAAAGCTCAATTAGAGTTGAAACTGACTGGTATTGTGTCAGACAACCAGAAGGGTTTTCAAAGTACACTAGTAGCAAGAGGAGGCCTAAAGAAAATACAAGACTGATACTTAGTGAAGATGGTCATCTGACTATTAAAGGTGAAGAAGTGTAGAGACACTGAATGCTTTCCTTTGCCTCAGTCTTTAATAATACAGATAAACTGCCTTCTGCCCTGGATTTAGAGGATGACTTCAGGAATAGTGACTTCCCATTTGTTTAGACACTTCTCGGGGACTAGCTGTAGCAGTTCACAGTTCACAAGTCCATGAGATCTGATGGGATTTACCTGAGTACTGAAGAAGTTGATGTTTGTGACGGCACCACTCCTCTCCACTAGCTACCAAGTGTCTTGGGAGTCTGGGGAGGTCCCTACCGAATAGAAGCTAACCAATGCTATTTCATTTTATAAGAAGGGAAAGAGGGATTACCCAGGAACCTACAGACCTGTTAGTCCCACCTCAACACTCAAAAAATTATGGAGAAGATTATACTGAATGCTACTGTAAGGCATTTAAAGAACAATGCAATCATTAGGTACTACCAACTTGGGTTGACAAGGAAAAAGTCCTGTTTTAACTAATTTGATATGCTTCTCGAATAAAGTCGCCAACCATCAGATGAAGGAAAGATAGTGGCTGTGGGATTTTTGCCTTTTAGTGAGTTTTGCCTTTTTTGGCTTTTATATTGTCCCCACAACATCCTTCTGGACAAGTTATCCAAGTGTGAGATGAATAGGGTCATCATGCATTGGGTGCAGAACTGTCTGAAGGACACAGCTCAAAGGATTGCAGTGAATGGGACTATCAAATTTAGCTGACACACTAACCAAATTCATATAAAACATGAGTAAAAAGTTATTTTCTAAAGCTTACAACTCAGGTTTTTGCAATTATACCAGAGGTACAAAAATACTTTGTCCCCTGAATCATATTTTAAGAGCAAAATTTTTTTAAGGAAAAAAAACATTAAAAAATACCAGATTGCTTCATTTATTGACAGTGAACTTAACTTTCAAAATTGTCTTTTCCTGAAATATTTCTGAATAATGGCCAGCAATTTTACAATCATTTACTAACAAGTAAACTGAGTAAGACATCTCAATACAAAGTGGAACATGAAACTACCTGCTAGATCAAGATTCATAAAGTTAAATCCAGTTCATAAAAAGGGAAGTGATTTTCCACCTTTCTAATACCTCAGGCAATTTTTAACATTAATAGCACTACGTAAGTTATAGGTTTGGCCACACTACAATCTCTACCTAGACTAACAAATTTTCAATTGCAGGAGCAGAGGTGGATTGAAAGTTGGCAAATTTGGCATACATAGCTTATCAGCTAAAATTCTCTCTGTCTTTAGAAAAATGTCAATATGCCATCTGAGAAAGAACAAGACCTTGATATTCCTAAGAGAGGAAGATGTCAAATGCAGATCTATATACAAACTTACCAGTACACATACACTCATTCTTCTGGCTACGCTGCTGAAAGTTTCATTTTTCTAGTTAAAATGAAACTACAGCAGTTAATTCAGAACTAAAGAATGTCTGGTCCCTCAGACCATCTTCAGTTCTGTATTTATTGATAAAGGCAAAACCAGATGCACACGAGCGTTGGCCGAGCCAGCAGTTAACACAGCTGTTTCAGGGTGTACTCAACTCTATACACTATCCTTCATGGCAGAGCTCTGCAACTGGCAGCTGTTTCTACCTTCAAATAAATATTTTTAATATATTTTAAAAATAGTAACGTAAAAGCATATTAAAGACAAATAAGCCAAAATATATCAGTAACATCCAAATTCCTACTATTGTTTCACAGCTATTAATATATATTTTGCTACTTTTGACAACCACAACAGTGCCAGCTATGCATATTACATACTGCAGATCCATCACCACGTTATGCTGCTTTTGATACTATTTTATCAATCAGCAGGCATACACACTGTGACTGAAAAAAATCCACACAAAATAAGCTCGGCCATTGTCCATGTAAACTAAATCCAGCAGTCTGTATGCCACTAATTTACAATGCAGCTATGTAGAACCTGTGGAAATATGCTTAAGACTCCAAGGAATTTCACAGCTCTTTCCAATTGGATGTTTTAAATTTAAAACAATTTAGGTTTTTTTATTGGTATTACAAATACTGATTTCAGTTTAACAGTTTATCAGAAGTAGTGTAATTTTCCAGTTGTTTATACTGCAGTACCCCTTAGAATGAAAATAACCACAGCTTAAATTATGCCATGTATCAACTAATAATGTGAGGCCATCACTACTAATTTTTATGCAGTGGCTGCACCTCACTGAAGTTTGATTGGATGGTACAGATACAGCAGTGGGAAGAATACTTTGTAAAAAACACAAGTTTCCATTGAAAAGTGCCTAGGAGTAAAAAGATAGTTGAGAGTTGCCAACTTTAAAAAAACGCCAAACATAAACCCCAGCCTTAAGAAATAACACTGCCAGCCACCTATATCTAGCAAGTATCAACTGCTATAGTAGAGGAAGAATTTGAAACAAAACATGAGAGGGGCATTAATGTGTAAATCAAAGGCTATACATTGGCCACAAACTGACCAGGAACTGAACAGTTCAAATAAACACAGCAGATCAACTACTATTCTGTGAATTAACTCATCCATTTCAAAACATTACACTGTCTATAGTGTCACTATAGTGACCATATCATCTATAGTGATAAATAGTGGCTGAACAGAATTCAGAAATTAATTCAATTTTTGTAACATTATCTAGTCAGTAACAAACAATGTTATATCTATTGCTGTATTAAGAAGGAAAAAGGCCAAAAAAAAGCAAAAGTAATTTGAAAGTCATTCTCTTTGACAAGTAGTTTTCGAAGAGACACATATGATGGGTTTGGTCAAATTAAAGTAATTTTTTAAAGATGGGAATGATTACTGTAAAGTAGGTTTCATCTATTTTTTAAAATCAATTGTAAAATGACCAACAGGAATTTAATCACATATCAAAGATAGCTCTTTTACCATAACATAAAAGGCTCCTCTTTGCATGGACAAAAGACTGGACTGCAAATGATTCCGGTAGTCCAGATACTTCTCTGCTAAATATTAAGTGTCACTATATTGTATTGTTAATAGTGCTTACAAACAGCTTTTATCCGGATAAAACTTTACCATTCATATTACCTAGTAACTTCTCCATAAAAAATAGCAAAAGAAACAGAATAACCCCAACTCCAGTCCTTCTAAATCTTGCAGATACAAAGTACAGAAAAAAGTATGGCTAGTTGGCATTGTAACTCCACACTTTACTCTTTTGTTAACAGGACTCCTTTAAAAGGAGTTATGAACATTTCAGAAACATTTCATGTATCACAAAACTAACTACCCAGTGTTTCCAAAAGCTTACTGGAGTGGGGATGGGTATTCAAATTCATAAGGAGGACAGGCTTTTCTATGTCAGAAGCAAGTAATTCCCAAAATAGACTGATAGCTTGTGACAAGGGAACGGAAGAAAATGAAGCCATGACACAGAAAGTTATTTGACTTGATTTGCAACCAATTAAGTGCATCCACTTCCTAATACTTCCAAAATGCTTTATCAAATTTCCACGTTGTAAAACTTACATAAAACTTAACACCAAAATGAATTTCTATCCAAGATCATTAAAAACAAAAGAAATAAAAGTATTTCATTTAAATGACTGACCAGTGTGTACATTAACCACCTGTATATATTTCTGCAGCCTTACAAATGAAGTGATCACTTTTATAAAGTGAAATTTTTCATGCAACATTCATTTCTTTTTCTACCACAGCACTTGAAGTAATTCAGTCTTCCAAGAGTCTTTACTGATTTAAAAGTATTGCCAGATAGATCCAAACATGGACAATGCATAAGAAAACTGTTACACATCCTAACTCTTAGTGTGCATAGTGAATAAAAACAAAATGTCTTTCCTTCAAGAAACTAACTAAAAAATGCAAAGAACTGCTAATCTCAACAATTTATTTTAATGGAATTTCCATATGATGTAAGGGAATAATTGCGGTCTTGCTCACTGAAATACTTCAAGAGAACTTGTATTATGAACATTATCAATTATTAGGTGAATAACAGCATGCTGTGAATTCTTTAATTTAAACAAAAACTTTTTAGTTAGAATTAAACTTAAATTGTATCTTTATCTTCCTTATTTAACTTCAACATTCCTCCTGAAGTTCACTTTCCACACACAGTCACAAACAAAACATCTACGAGTTTCAGAGCCCTGGTACCATGTAATACCTACCAAAAAAGGGAAAAAAGCAAAGCCCCCCAACCCCCCCCCCAAAAAAAAGACACAGCACACTTTTAGAGCAAGTGTTTATTCATAGGGAGAATTTTTAAAAATAAGCAAAAAAGCAACAACAACAAGCAGCAGAAAAAAAAAAAAAAAAACAAGGACCTTTGTTTTGGGATTTTTTTATCCCCTGTCTGCCCCCTCAGTGATACTGAACCTTGGCAAGCAGAGAAGACAAACACCCTCAGAAGAAAACAAACCTGTCAAGACTCCTTAATGTTTACAGCACAATAAAATTAATTATTTTTAACACATACTAGACCACACTTGTCATAAAGGAAATAGCATGATTCTCCATAATTCCCCTACTTCTGGGTCTGCTATGTCTGCAATATATTTTTTCCCTTACCAGCAGGTTTGAGTGTCACATCTTCCAGTACCCCTTCCTAACAACAATACTGAAATAGCACTAGCCCTTGATACAATACCCATAGAGACAGAAGTTTGCATGCTTCTATACTTTCCAAAATGAGGAAACAAAGTCCAAAGTCAACAAACCTTGCTTACCATATTATTTTACAAAAATATTAAATACTGTGCCAGTGGATTTGAAGAATCACAGTATTCCTTTTTTTTTTAATGCAATTAAACACTCCTGTGTATATCTCAAGAGATAAGTAAGAGAATGCCTAGGCCAGCAGTTCTTAGAAACAAAATTCTGATCTTCTTATATTCTGGAGGAGAAAAACCAGTCTTAAGGCTAGCTGATGAGTCTTTTAACTACAAAAGGCAGGCAGAGTTGGTGAAAACCACTAACAAAACTACAGAAAGCACTTTGAAGAGAGAGACCGCAGACCAGGCCACTGAGCAATGGAAAGACCTACCAGCTATCTTCAGGTAAAACACTTGCCTCTCAAGCATGTATTCTGAAAAAAGGTTACAATTCCCTTGCATTTGACCCATCCTGGCTACCAGCACATGCATATTTTATCTATGATCTAACTCACTAATTGCTGCAATAATGGATTTTTTCCCTTCCTTTCTGCAAATCTGGCAGAGGAGAATTAAGTATAAACACAAACTATTAAAATGTGCACTGCAAATTTTCAAAATGCAAGATCTTTACTGTCCTGTCTGGAACTGAAGCAGAAGTATAAGATTTCTTTACAACCAGTCTGAATGAAAAATATTTCAATGGGGAACTTACATGAAATATTGTACCTTAAATAAAAAAAAATCAAAAGAGATAGCCCCAAAGAGCCCAAATCTGTAATCTGGAGTACTTAAAATGACTGACACTTGTATTAAGAGAGTAAACATTTTCCTGCCTACACATCACCAAATGAACACTGTGCACATCAGCAAAACACTGTCTTTGAGAATGCAGTGGACTGTTCTGAAGGTAACAGTAAGGTAGCACCACTCTAACAACAAATCACTGGCAGGCTTCATAATGCAGCAGAACAGAAAACGGCATGCAGCTGACACAGAACACGCTCCTTATCTGGCACAGAGACAAAACTGTGCTTCATTTGAGGTTTTAGTTCTAGGATTCCACCTTCTGAAAAAATTTGTGTTTCTGCTACTCTAACATTATCCACACTCTTCCTACTTTTAGGAACAGCATAAAAATTTGCCATCTGAGAGATCATTAACTACAAGTAAAACTCATTAAACTTTATTTTTTATTTGCAGCTTCTTAAATGAGGAGTTGTTCCGCTGGTTTCAGTTGGGGTAGAGTTCATTTTCTTCACAGTGGCCAGTACGGGGCTGTGTTTTGGATTTGTGCTGAGCACAGGGTTGATAATATAGAGATGTTTTTGTTGTTGCTGAGCAGGGCTTACACAGAGCCAAGGCCTGTTCTGCTGTTTGCCCTGCCACACTGGTGAGAATTTGGGGGCTCATGAGAGGCTGAGAGGAGACACAGCTGGGACAGGTGACCCAAACTGACCAAAGGGATTTCCAGACCATGTGACATCATGGTCAGTATACAAGGCTGAGGGGAAGAAAGAGAAAAGGTGGGCCATTTGAAGTGATGGTGCTTGTCTTCTGAGGTAAGTGTTACACATGATGAGGAGAGGAGAGGAGACCTGCTCTTGTGGAGATGGCTGAACACCTGCCTACCCATGGGAAGTGGTGAATTCCTCGTTTTGCTTTGTTTGTGTGCTCTGCTTTTGTTTTCCCTATTAAGCTGTCTTTATCTCAAGCCACGAGTATTCTGTTCCTGGTCTCACTGGTGGGGAAGTGAGCAAGCAGCTGCCTGGGGCTTGGCTGCTGGCTGGCATTAAACCATGACAGCAGAACACTGGTGAAAGCTATGAATCAGAGACAGTGGTAAATTAATTCACTTTGTGAAGTATTGCTTAGGCTGCTTCCTATCTACAGATATCTTTGCTGTTTTACACCATTACAAAATAATAAAACCCACCCACCCTTCATACCCCACCTATCAGTTTGTCCCCATCACTTACACTGTTCATGTAAACTAAAATACTTTTTTTAATATCCTTTGTTTACAGTTCTGCTGCCTAAATCCTACATAGAAGTTCAGGGAAACTGTGAGAAAGTTCAGATATGCAAAACAGTAGAAACAAATATCATCAACGGCTTGTACTTTAAATTCAGAACCACTGGCCATCTTTCACAGCTGAGGACTCATCTACCCAAACATCCCTCTTCAGCACCATCCACCATGTGACACTTCCAGACTTACAATTCACCTCATTCACCTCAGTGCAGCATCTTACCTGACACACTCTGAAATCTTTATGAACATCTTAATTTCCTGGCTGTACTTCCATACTTTCACAGCCTTTTCAAGAACCTCTGACCTCTGAATTTCCATAGTCCAAAACACAGCTGTGGAATTCTGCATTTTAGAAGCAAGATTTCACCACATGTTTTCACCTACTCTTTCATACATTTAGATGCATGTGAACGTACCTATTTTTTCCTATCAAAGTATTCAGATTTCTCCCTGGAACTGTCAACACTCTGAAACATTTTCATATCTATATATTCAGGAAGTTTAATATGTGTATTAAGTGATATTTTGCAATATGAAAATCCAGTGGAAAACCAGAAGACATAAGTCAAGTAATTCTGCCCCTCACCCTCACACAAGCTCTAAGAGTAACATCTGAAAAAGGATCTACAGAAATCTCCCACAACAGCAACTCTACTGAATAGTTCTGCTCTTATAAGGAGTATGGCAATTTTAAATGCAACGATTTGTTTTTTACATCTTTCGGGGAAGAATAGGCTTCTCTATACAGGGCCCAGGAAGGTGCCTGTCTAAACAGAACTCACATACAAGGGCAGCAACTCTTACTACTCGGGAGCAGAACACTCAGATGCTCTGTTATCTTCCTGCTACGAGCACAGGACACTCCGTCAGCTATTTAGGACGTAGCAGGGAGGAGTAGAAACTGAAAGTAATACACAAGATTCTTTGAGGGGGAGGATGACAATGTAGAATGAATATTGTTTAAAATCAATAGCATTTTTGCAAAACAAAACTGAGGAGGTTACCTGCTGAATCTCAGCCACTGTTACAATATTTACAGCTACCAATTGTCCTCAGCCCTTCTGCCTTTCCGCAGATGACTTTCAGGATTTATAGTACTTTCTTTCGTCCTTGCTTTACCTCACCATTGCTTATTCAGTAACTTCAGAGATAAAACTTCTTAAAGATACCAAAAAGTATGCTCCTGTCATACCAGAGGGGACTTCCACACATTACCAACAGATAGCTATTACGTACACACATCCAGTTGTACACACGACAGTTTCAAGTGTAAAATGAGTTTTAATGAACTGAACCATATCCAATCCAACTTTTTAAATTAAGGATCATTTATCTACTTTAAGAACCTTTGCTTGTGCGCCTAGATGCAAGTCACACAGAAACTAAAGAAAATAGAAAGGAATTAAGATAATTGACACCACTGAGAAAATCCTCAGTCATTTAAACAAAGACAAATAATGCTAATTCACTAATAAAGTGAATAAAAAGGATGAGTAAGGTAAAGCCTACTCCACCAACACAAAATGAGGGAGAAAAAGAGCTGCAGAATTACATCTTTTTCCCAATTAAATCAAGTATTTAAGAGCATTGCTTGGTTCACACCTATCATATAAAGGGATAGGTTTAAAACTAAACCCCAAGTTTTCAGTTGCTTACACACTTTATATTTAGCTTGCTATTCCCAGAATGTTATTTAGAAAAATGGCATTTTTATCCTACCACAAGTCCATGATGATTCATGAGCAACCTCAAACCCTTACAAAGGAAGATTTATTTTCTCTGCCCACCTCCATGACAAATCTGTAGTTTAGCTTTCTTTACGCTAAACCCACATATTTGCATGATTTGCTGAGAAAAGGCATATTTAACCAAGCAGCTTTTCTAAAGATTACGCTCACATTTGGTATTTACCAGTATAATACAACAATCTAGACACAAAGGATTTTTAACACCAATAACTGAAAGGTACAGTATACAGTTACAAATGTAATTAGCCAGAAAAAGGCAGCAGAAGTATTATGCTACAAAACAACTGCTAGCAGATTAGTTTTTATATGTATTTACATATATTAAAAAAGCCAAAACCTGCTGAAACATAATCCTGGCTCAGTGAGACAAAAAATTAGCTGTAAATTGAAGCAACTGGTGTGCTTTTCAGGCTAATATCACAACTAAATACAAGTCTGATATGTAATAGAAAATTTGTATGTCCAACTAATAATGATCACAGGAAAAAAAGCCAGAAATCTTTACTTTGTGTGGTAACACCAGAGCAATTGTAAACAGGGGCAAAAGGGTTTGAGATCTGTGAGCCACTGGAAGCCCTTCTGCTGAGATCACAGTCACCTGTATCTTCATTTCTTCAATCCTAATATATATTTTTGCTTACTAACACTGAAAAAGGTATAAAATTACTCAGTAATTTGGAGAGAGTGGGTGAAGAGCAAAGTGGTTATAAATTTTTGAATGCAGAAAGTAATTATTCTCCTTTATGCGTATTTCCTTAGACCAGCCTTACTAGCACGGATCAGTTTTATGTACAGCATACTTGGTTTCTTAAGAATTACTACGAAAACCAAGAACACATGCTCATGTTCTTGAGTATGTTGCTAGACCAACCTACTACAAAGAGTGGTCTTAGCAACTTTATTAGCTTTTAACACGTGCATAAATGTGACACTCCATATGACTAAGGCTTTTAAGAATTAGGAATTTAAGATTAAACTGTATTAATTTAAACAATAATTTTATAATCCACGTTAAAAACCAGTAAATTAAAAAGTAAAAACATAGCTATAAATGCTTTAAATATTATGCTTTATGAGAACAGAAGAATTTTTTTGATGTCAGGCTCTTTAAGAAGTAAATTAGTAACCTTACCTCTATTTACCACAATGAAAGTGAAAAAACTAACTTACCTTTAACACTTTTTCTGTTCACATCAGCTCCTTTTTCAAGTAAATACTGAGCTATTTCTTTGTGGCCTTTGTAACATGAGATCATCAAGCACGTATGCCCGTGACGGTTTGATACTTCCAGGTCTGCTTTGTGCTCCACAAGGTACTTGACTATTTCCAGGTGACCATCAAAACAGGCAGCTCTAAGAGGCGTTGAATTTGTCAGCGTTGTGTTGTTGACGGACGCACCATGATCCAACAGACACTGAACAACCTTCAAATGCCCGGCGGCCGATGCTGCCCACAGCGGCGGAGCTCCCTCGATGGTCTCACCATCAAAATTCACCGAGCCACCAACCTCTATCGAGGCAGAGCAATGGTCCAACAAGTATTCCACCATGTCGAGGTGACCATAGCGGGCTGCCATCAGAAGTGGTGTGGCACCATTAGTTTTTTCTGACATCAGTTGGGCCACCTCTTCCCTTGTTTTGCTTGCCAGTAGCTTGGACAGGAGCCGGAGCTTGCCATCACGAGCAGCGTTGAAGACCGCTGTCTTTAGATCCATTTAGCCTTTACCTCTCTGCTTCCCGATGGATACACACCTGAATTTTTCAGCAAGGGTTTATTGGAAGTGCTTAGCCCAAACAGAATGTCCCCAGCTACTTCTCAGATCAGTTTCATCCAGATAGGACAACATGGAGACTCCAAACAGGGTCCTGACGAAGCGCAGGCTGTGCTTATCACAAATCTGCAAAAGGAGAATTCTCGATGTTTTCACCTCCTACTTCGCAAACAAGCAACCGCATTGTATTTTCCCACAGCTACACCCAAACAAGTCGCTGTTGTGGCGCGCCGGTGTCCAGCTGCATTCCTTGGGACTCTCCCGGGCCGCGCGGTGGCCCCTGAGGAAAGCTACGGGGAGGAGGGGGCTGATCCTACCAGCGCGTTATCCACACCAGACACAGAACGATCCTCTTCTCCCTCATGCCTCCGTCAGCTGCACCCCCGACTCCTCTCGGGGCGTATCCCGAGTACAGAGCCCCCGGCTCCCGCCAGAAGACCCGCAGACACGCACCTCCAAGGCAGCCGGGCGGGGAAGGCGACGGCCGCATTCCGGCCAAGCCCCGGACGGCGGGGAGAGCCGGGGACGAGTCCGCTCGCCTCACCACCGGACCCGCTGCGCCCGGAGCCCCGCAGCCCCATCCCCCTCCCTCCTTTCCCGCACGGCACCCAGCCCCCGCGGCCGCCGTGCTCAGAGCCGGCCGGAAAGGCCCGCCAGGCCGCGCGCTACCTTCCCGGGGCGGTCCGGGCCGTCTCCCGCTGCCGCCGCCGCCCTCAGAGGGACGCGCCCGCCGCCGCTGCCCGCGCTTCGTCCGGCGCCTCCATGACAGCCGGGCCCCGCCGCCAGGGCCGGCCCTGCGCAGGGGGCGGGGCGGCCCCGCCGCGGCCAATCAGAGCCACGCCCCGCGCGCCCGGGGGCGGGACTACGCCGCCGCTGGAGGGCGCGGTGCGGGCACAGCCGACCGCTAGGGGGCGCCGGGAGGAGCAGCACGGGGCTCGGGTGTGCGGGGGGCGTGAGGGTCCCACAGGATCCCACAGGATCCCCCAGAGGTACTTCGGGAATGCGCTTCAGAGAGACGCCGTGGGCTTTGTACGGACACATCTGTGCTGTGTACCGGCACTGCTGGGTCCCGTCCTGTGCTCCGCAGCGCAAGGAAGACCAGGAGCTGCGGGAGCGGGTGGGCAGAGACTACACCGATGCTCTAGGATCAGGAGCATCTCCCGTACGAGGAAGGACTGCGGGAACTGGGCTTGTGTAGTTCGAGGAGACTGAGAGGGGGTCATTAATGCGTACAAATATCTCAAAGTCGGGTGCCAAAAGGACGGTACCAGATTCTTTTCAGTAGTGCCCAGCGGTAGTACAAGGAGTAATAGACATAAACCACAACACAAGAAATTCCACCTCAGCCTGAGGAAGAACTTTGCACTGAGGGTGGCAGAGCACTGGAACAGGCTGCTCAGGGGGGTTGTAGAGTCTCCTGCTCTGGAGACATTCCAAACCCACCTGGATGTGTTCCTGTGTAACCTGCTGGAGTTGACCCTGCTTTGGTGGGGGGATTGAAGTCGATGGTCTCCAGAGATCGCTTCTGTACCTAACTATTTTATGATTCTGTGATTCTGTACATATGTGCTTCACGAATTTAAAAAAATTGGATTAAAAGTCCAATTTTTGCAGCACAGAGGAGGATCTGGTTCTGGACAATGTTGCTGTCTGGTACAAAATTTGCTTTTCTCGATTGAGATTGCACATGGCTTGCTACAGGCTTAGGATGTGGCATTTATTGTGTTCCTATGATAATAGAGAAAAAACTCCTAAGAAAACTGTAAATTCTGTCACACCTGAGTATGTTACCTGGAAGCCTCAGAAAGGAGCCAAATACAGAAAAAAAAAATCAGAGAAAGCTTGTAAGCACTTAAAAAAAAAAAAAAAAAAGAAAAGGAGAGGGAGAGGAAACAGTTCAATTTGTAATTGCAATGTAACAGAGTCTGGGTGGTCCTTTGTCCCTTTGTACCTAGTGCTGGCAATATGATGCACAGACTACTGGTTGTTTGGTCTGCAAGACTCAGAAGAAGAAAGACCATGAGAAACTGATGGGAAATTAGAATAAAGACATCAACATTTTAGAGGAAGTGGTGGTATTCATTTGTGGAGATGCATTAAAAGACCTAACTGTGTGAAAATGCTAAATTAATAGGAAGTGGGGGAAAGAGAGAAGAAAAGAGAACATTTTCAAGAAATTTCAGTGGAATGCAGGACTTATTTGAAGAGAATTGCCAGGTGTAGTCAACAGCAATTGGAAACAAAATGAACAGATGAAAGGGCGTACTTATCATCAAAAGTAATATGCTGGTAGGGAGGCTCTGCCAAGCCAGAAAAGTAATTTGAAAGTTGTGGGAGCTAATTGATAATCATGGTGGGCTGTGTAAATCACAGCACATGTAAATAAGGTGTTATAGGGAACAGTTCTGTGCTGGAGGGAACATGGAGATGATAACCGGACTGACCTTCCCCTTCAATCACTGGAGTTTCAGGGCAGGCAGTGCACTCAGCACTGATGGGCTTGCAAACTACAGGGCAGTGGGTGCACTAATGCATCTGTGGGTGTCAAACACAGCCTGTTCTCACCCCCCTCTCAGCTCTGAATTAGGCCAAGGTCCTGGGACAGGGTCCAGGGGGGGAATATTCGTCAAGTAGTCCAGAAGGGAACAGGAGTGGCTTCCGCAGAGATGTAATGCCTGGACCATGGCAGAAGATAAACCCTTGCATGCAACCACAAGACACACTGATGGGGATTTTAGACACTGCCTGTCAGACCACCGGGCTTCTTCATATAAAAAATATCTTACTCCTGTGGCAAATAATAAGTCTGCCTTGATATTTCCAAAATCTACCTTAGAGTAACTAGTTGTAGTCATCTATGAATTAAGCAGAGAAATTAATTATTGAAGAAAATTTTACAGTAATTATACTTCTCTAAGTGCCCTGATGCCACTTTCCTCTTTCATATCTCATTATACATACATCTTCAAGAATCATTTCTATTTTAAGAAGGCCATTCTCATGATGTAATGGACTTAAGGAGGTCTGACTATGTGGCTGTCTCCTGACTGCTGTTCTATGAATGTCACACTTTCATACTGCCTTGTGGAGGAAGCACTTGCTTGGCAGTACCTGGCTCTAGGGGTACTGATAGCCAGCATGGCATGGCCCCAGCCTGCACTTCCCTACTGCAGTTATTGTCTGGCTCCCGGAATGAACCTAAGCCCAACTTCCCAGAGGTAAAAAGCAAATATTTTGACCGAGTGTACCAGAAGCACCATGAAAAATAAAAGATACCAATCCCTACTTTAATGTTTCAACTTCAATCATTCATAGCTAGTCAATCTGTCATGGGCACACTGCAACCATTTAATTTGTCTTACCTCCCCTTCTCTTTGGCCCCATGTCGGATGTAGGAAAAATGGCCCCATGCCCATGGGGAAGAGGGGTCTTGATGTCAGGCTGGGATCTTTGATGGTGCCACAAACACAATCATAACATTGAAAAGAGCAAGTCAGTCTTGATGCTTGTTCAGTTTTGCAGTTTCCCTCCTCAAAACACTCTGGTTTTGAAAGCTGTGAATGGAGAATGGTGTTAAGTGAAATAATAGTGTTGCAATTACTTAGTTCTCACCTCAGGGTATTCTTGTCCTCACAGCTGTTCACAGTAGACAGCAGCAGGGATTTGTCACATACACAAGGGACTAAGGTGCTACCAACCTTGCAGACACCTCTGGTTTTGTGTGGAGCAGTTGTCCCCTCAGTGTCTGGGTCACAGCTCTGTAGCACTGTCTCATACACCTGAGCTTTACTGTTGCATTCACATTGCTCATTCTAGGTTGAAGAATTTATATTAATTTTGTATACAAATGGTAATACCATGAGGAAAAGCCCAGAGGTCACTAGATAGTTCTTGACAGTGCTTGGTATGAACCAGCTGAAGGGTTTTCAAGATTGCCATTGGTAATATTTTGGATGTCAGATTCTGACTTCAGCAAGAGATGTGCCTGTAAAGTGCTGTATTCAGTTTCAACCCTTCACTTCCTTATCCCTATGACACAAGGTGCAGAGTTTTCTTCATCTTCAGGGCAGACTATGCTCAGCAATACAGCAAAGAGAAATCTAATCTAATCCACATCTCAGTTGTTGGCTTTGGCACTAGAAGACATATATATGCATTAATACAGTGATTCCTTCAAATTCTTTATCTCACTTTTGTTCATACAACATTTGGTATCCCCAGTATAACAATGTTTCTGTCAAGCCCGAAGCTAACTCAGAAAAATCTGTGTTACGTTTTGCAAGGTGGACATGCACTCCAGCTGCTCTGTGTTATGTCTGCAATCTGTGTCTTCCCTAAACTGGCACCCAGTTGCCTACACAGACCTGGCTGAGAGTCAGGTCAGGAGGCCAGTATAGGATATTATATCAAGTAGGCTTCCAAAAAGGGGAGCTAGAGCAAGTGGCAAGCGGAGCAGACAGATGTGTAAAGCATTTGTGCAACTGCCTGCCTGTGAGCTAAGGCTAAATTATGCAATAAATTGAAACACCTGTTCAAGCATAGCCTGAATCCTAGGTCTTCCCTGAGGTACATTGACTACTGGGCAACAAGGGAGGGATGGCATACTGCTGTCAACTGCTGCCAAGCTTACCTTAGTAAAGCTCCTTCCTGGTTGCCAGTACACCTCTGGCAGCCCCAGTGGTATCACAGATACCACTACTGATGCTACATGCAATCACTGAAACTTACTCTTAACCATGAATATTTATGTATTTTCATATAAAGCAGAAGAGCTTTGTGAGGGCAGAGACACCTGTAAATGTCTGTTGCCAGGGGCTCAGACACTGGGAGGAGACTCCTGCATTGGCTGGCCAGGGATGCAAACCTGCACCCCTGGGCCAGGGCCAGGATGAAGGCTCAAGGAACCTTCTCACCTTGGCTAAGCCTGAGCAGTGCCTGTGTGTGCTGCATCACAAAATACCCCTCTCTCCCTCAGGAGAGCAAGCACCATGTGCCTTAGACACACCCTGAGGATGGGGAGATTGTACACATAAGGTAGTTGCATATATAGGCTTAGTCTCCTGAACTGTGTTTGCTCACATTAGGTGACATCAATGACCTAGATGTTCAACTTCTGGTCTAAAACCCCAGCCCTTCATATGGAAGTGCACTCTGGACAAGCCAGATGACAAAGTTTCTTCCTTTAACTGGAAATTCTTCTTTCTATCATCCTCACAATAATATTCTGGGAGCTGAATCATTACTTGTTATATAAGCAAACAGACTTGTGCACATTGTATTAAAATCGTGAGAAATTATGGCTGGAGATGTGAGTCAGCAGGATCTGAAAAGTTTTGGCTTGTTTGCTGACCCCCTGCAAGCTGTGAGCTTTCCTTGTCCCTTGGTGTTTAACTCACAGCAGAAACTGTCTGCAGTCTGCCTTTGGACACAGGCTGAGAGAGACAAGTCTGGTCTCAGGAGGTGCTTCTTTTCTTATGAGGAAATAAGCATTTCTGCCTATTCAACCTGGAGTGCAAGGATGACATTCTGTTTCCAGGGGAGTTAGGGTTTTGTCCCAACTATCCATAATAGTATTTGGTTCTCTAATTTTTTTCTATATTATGAAAACAGGGAAATAAGAAGATAATGATCTAAGTTTGTTTACAGATAATATTAATTATTATTAAAGTTTTATAGCTATTAAATTATACATTTGTGTAGCTGTATGCCTGTATGCATATTTTTTCATATAATAGAAATAATTTATAGATTAATTTCCCTCAAATACACACAGTAGTTTAGTAATGGAAATATGGTACAGGACACAGATGCTATTCCACATGATACAAGGATTCTAATAGGCATAAATAAGTCAACTTTAAAGGAATTCGGAGGTTTCATACATTCTAATTAATCTGCAGCTTTCCACATTATTTTGGTGTTTGATGTACAAGTTGCAAATTTCCTTTCCTCTCTCTGTTGCCCTGGTGTTCTTTCAAGAGGTTGAAAGTGCATTGACAGAGATCGCAATTTTCAGATGTTCAACATTTATATTTTTAAAATCAGAGGCAGTGGTGCACCTAGCTTTTAAGACAGTATTTGCCAAGCTTGTGAAGCTGAATTTCTCTTCCAGAAAACAAAATTTTCTCCCTCTCCTGGCAATCCCTGGCATGCATTCCCTGCATGTCTGAATTCAGATACCCTAAGACATTCCTGCTAGTCAGTGTATACCCATACATTGCCACTTCAGTATGGTATTCTGGTAGAAACTGTCCTAGGCTCCATAGCAGATCTTGAGCAGTAAGACTTGTAAATTTTCAAGGTAGGATTTGAATGTAGCAAAATCAACTACCAGAGTAAATTTCACTACCAAAGCAACATTTGCAAAATACGAGATAGTCTCAGATTCACAAGAACAGTGGTTTAAAGCTGACAATTGTCTAAGATAGAGATTTAAAAAAAGACACAAAACAATAGTTTAGCTTTACAAATTAGCTGGCTTAGCTCATGGTGCTTTATCTGTGCCATTATTTGGTAAAGCCAGGTATGTTCATTTTGCTAATCATGCTGGGATTGAACAGTGCTCTGCCATGGTGTGATCTATCAGAGACCTGTTGGGAATGTACTGTGATTTTGTTTACAGTTGATTGGTTTGACTAATACTTATGCTCTATTAAACTTCAGGTTATGCCCTTCTGACACCAGAAGCCTCTGGCATCCCTCAGTCTATACCCATTCTGGTGTATTATAGATGTGAAACTTTCAGAACAGGCTGCTCACAGTCTCCCTTGCTGCCCTTTTTTGAAACTACACTAATTATTCCGCTGTTATTTTCGTTTCTTTGCTCCCAGGCCAAGGAAAAGATGGACCCAACAATGTTTATAAACAGAATTTTAGCTATTGAATTCATAAGATTTCCCCAGTGGGTGGAATAAAAAATACATTACATAATCTGCTTTCCAAGTATAGAACAGATATTTCACCTACAATGAAACCTACTAGGCTAATCATGATACTTGGGAGTATGAATATTCAACTGCCAGGCATTTGCACAGACATCTCTGCTAATTAATTGCAGAGAAAAACAACAGAGCTGATCAGCTAGTGAGCACTCTGGGTGAACAGAATGTTCTAAAGGCTCCAGGGAGTTCAAAAAAGTTGGAAGTAAACATCCATGTGGTAAAGCTACTTTTCTCCAAATAGATGGCAGTAGAAAGGGGTGCCCAGCGGTAATTGGATGAATACTCCATTTATTTTAAGCCTCAGCTAGCATAATCAGAGAGGGCAAACAAAACAGAGTATGAGTGCTAGGCAACGGTCTGGATTGCAGCACGCCACATGCTGCAGCTCTCACAGAAGCTGCTGAGTGGCTGGGAGCAGGCGGGTAGTATTTCAGTCCTTGGCTTCAGATGCAAGTGCTGTAAGCATCCCTACATTCCAGTCAGCTGCAGCTGTAACTGTCACTGGAAGTCTGCAGAGGCATCGAGCTCTTCAGACTAGCCATGACCTTTTACACTGCCATATATATCCTGAAACCGTTCTGTCTCTCAGAAAGAATCCCATTCCCAGTGGTTTCTGGCCACATGGGTATGTCTGTGAGTATGCATGCACACTGTCACATGCTTACATGCTTTGGAAAGTTCTGCTCTCATTTTCTGCCTTCTAACCATTTCCATAAGCAGCTGGTCAGAGTCGAGCATGTGGCCTTTTAGTGAAGAGTTCTCTGGAGGTAGCTTCCTACTAAATCATGACTAGGGACTCTTTCGTTTGTCTGTCTCTGGTTGCTGACTCTAGCTTGACCCTGAAGAAAGACAGGCCATGGACTAACAGAAAAACTATTTCCAAATCTGGCTTAAGTCTACATTAGGATGCAGGGAGTTGGTGTTTTTTTTTTAAATGACATAGGTTTCAGCTACTGAGTTTCTCAGTTCCCTTGTGCAGAGGTGTCTCTGCCTGTCTGGTGGTCTGGTGATTTTCTGATAAGACTAGTCTCATTTCAGCAGTAGTTCTTCTCTTTGTGGAGCTGCTGTTGATCCCAGTCATCCCCTTGGCATTGTCCCACATCCTCCTGTCCAGACAACCAGTCTGCTTCAGGAAAGTCCACAAACTCTTAGCACTTGCCTTTGACAATGGGTTTCACATTTCTGCATTAGTCTACAAAAGACACTCATGTAACCAATTCCTTCCTTATCTAGGCTGCCAGTTCCACGCTGCAGGTATAAGCATCGGTTCCATTTTCTTCTGCAAGCTGGGTGCATTTTACTGGGGCTTCTTACAAGCATGCCTCAGAAGACTCAGTCAGAGCAGAATAGAGAAATTTGCTTAGCTTTTAATGCTGTGCTGACCTCATTAAAGTTGTTCTCCACAGATTGCCTTAGCTTATTTAAGAATAATAAATCTCTGGAATATATGCCACTAGTGCCTTGGGTACGCAGATACTGTCCTTGGTACCTTGGGTACCTCTGAACTTTGGCTATCAGCCAGGGAGTGCAGGCAGACCATTCCCAGCACTGAAATCTGAGGAGAAGCTGCCTTATCTCTGCTTTGGGTTTTGCTTTTTTTTGCTCCCATTTATTGGTTACACCAAATGAGATTGATGGTTTTCTGAGATGGAAGAGTGGCTGCTTTTACTTTGCCCTTTCTCTAAGGAATAAATACAATGTGGGGCAAGGTGACAGCTGCAAGACTTCACCTTTTCCACACATCAAGCTGATAGAGAAACATGTAAAATGAATGCCAGAAATTTTGCAATAGGATTGTACTTTTTTTAAGAGAAACAAGAAATCCTAGAAAATGGCTTATTCTAGTTGATATGTCTCAGCACTTTTGCAGAAATCCATATAGGCCTTCAGGCAGAGCAAAGAAAAATTTAAAATCCCAAATGATCTTCTGCAAAGAAAGCCAAATAGACCTTTACGCATATGGAGTGTGTTAGCTCTGCTTTCTGTTGTACAATGCCTACAAGACTTTTAAACAAAATATGCGTAGCCTTCAATGACACAAAAATCATTGTCTTGATTTAAAAGCTGAGCATGGCAAAGCAGGGAGACATTTCTGAACACCTAAGCTGCTTTGGGGAGAGGGGGCTGAGGCTGATGCCAGAGGGCATTTTTCCAGTGTGTTACTTTGCTTGCCCAGCCTTTTTGGCCTCACCACTACCTTTCCTCATCTGTTTGGGCACTTTGGATTTACAGCCATTAACAAAGAACCTGCTTCAAACACTGGTGTTAAACCAGGTGGCCACCATGCCTTTCCTGTGCCACCCAGGCCGGTATCCTTTCACTCAAGTCCACATGATGCTCAGCATCCCCACCGTCTCTCCCCATCTCTGAACCTTTGTTGACTCCGAACAAGATACAAAGGGGACAGGTGTTATCAAGGTAGAATTTGGAGCCTCCAGGGAGAGGAGATAATACAGGGGCTGCTGGTTGTAGAGTACTCTGAGATGTAGGAAAGAGTCTCCTTTGCAAACGCAATAGTCATGGCAACGGTTTTCTTCAGCTTTTCCTGCAGAGCAGTTATTCAGCTTTAGACATAATTCCATATATTTGATTTGTAGTCAAAGCCTGAAACTCCTTTTCTTTTACCATTTCAAACGCAGGGGTTGCTTAGCTTGCTTTTCCAGCTCTAGCATCAATGTCTGCAAGAGCAGGATCAGGTCACAGCTGAATGAAATGCTCATTTCTTAGACTTCTCTCTTAGAAGGATACAAATTTCCACCCTTTGCCAGAGTAGCCCTGCATACCCTTTTGAGTGCTGCATTCTGCTGCAGTGCTCAGGAAAATCTGCACGTAGCATGAAGGCAGCTGCCTGGGAGAGGTAGAGCAGAGCTGCAGTCTGCAGTGAGTACAGCCTCAGACAAGTAACAGCAGCTTCATTTGGCTGGAGTTGCAGCAGTAGTCAGCCAGCAGGTCAGCACACTAAGTGTCCTGGTAAGTGTGGCAAGCAGATGGGGAGTGGTAAATAATGACAAGAATCACACCTCAGCAGTGAACTGAGATGGTAATTTTTATTTGCCGGCTCTTATTGTTCAGGATAGCTGTCTGTGTGGTTCTTGAAGGAACTATGCAGCAATATGAGCAGACAGTAACACTTGTGGGAACACTTTTTTCCCAACTTGCTATTGAAAGAGAATAACATTGAAGTGTAAATGACCTGAGGACTTTAACTGTAAAAGATTGGCTGAGAGCTACACAGGAGGATACTACCTGCAAGTATGGACCTCTCACCAGAAAAGCAACTGGTACCTTCTGGGATCACACAGAAGGAATGTTTTTTTAGATGTGGAAGAAATCACTAGCAACAACAGTGCAACAGGTCAATAGCCCAAGAACAGGAGTCTCTGGGTTGCTGAGGTTTGCTCCAAGCCTGTTTTTTCCTTTTGTAAACATTTGTCTGCATAAGATTTCAGGACAGGCCTCATCTACCCCTATTTCTCTTAGACATATTCCCATTTTCTTTTCCTTGTTTTCTTTGCATAATCCTCCTATTAGTGTAATTTATAGACTGTATGCTACAGACATGTTTTCTTTTATCCACCATTTTAAATATCACAGGAAAAAAAGTACGTTTACACTGCAGGGAAAAAATAAAAAAGGTTATAAATACTGTAGACAGCACTTCAATGAATCAGCACTGGCAGAGGAATGCCAAAAGCCTCCCACAGCTGCAACTCTTCACCCTTGCTCACAGTGCTTGTGGCTTTCCTCAAGGAGCTTAGGTGGCTCTGGCCACCCCACTGTGGCAAAGGGAGCACAGAGGAGCAAAGAGCAGAGAAGAGCGGGCATCCAGACCCACCCTGCTTACAGTGACTGCTGCAGGCAGCTTGCCTGTTGTTGACAGATACCATTCACAGCCCTAGGGACACTGGAGGTGATTACCTGAGAAACCCTCTCACTCTGCTCAGGTCTTTCTGCTATCCCGGGCACCAAGACTGGCTGCACTGAGGGTGCCTTGCAAGGGCTGTGGACACCCAGCAGCCCTTGCAAACTTACTTTCAAACTTGCAAACTTACTTTCCTGCAGCACAAGGCACAGCCTGCATGTAGCTGAAGCACATGGTATGTCCATAAATGATTCTTGGCCTAAATTCTTGAGACAGAGATACACAGCTGTTATTCTCCTCATTTGCAGAAAAAGGAACAGTCAGAGCACAAAGCATTGTATGGAAAATCACACCACATGCAAGAACTGTCACAGCTAGCACACCAGGTACCTCCTACAAGCATGGTGCTGACCAACATAAGCAACATTATAGATGCTGATCCAGACACTAAAGGCCCTCTTACTGCCTTCTCAGCAAGGAACTAATTGTTGCTCAGAGCTAACTGTCCTTAAATTTGGAACAGTCAGTTTTCAGTATTCAGAAATAGTAAATAATCATGTTTAATTTAACTGCTAGCAGAAAAAGCAAAGGTTTCCAGTGCTGTTTTACATTTACATTTCATATAACCAATACAAACTAGGGTGATACCTAATGCAAGCTGGCTTACTGACTCACTGCTCACAGTCCTATCAAGTGCACGAGGAGAAAAAAACACTGAAGAACTGTCTTAAATCTGTTCAAATAAGCTTGAGAACTAGCATACATGAAATGCAAAAAAAAGGTGTTTCAAATGGATGTTGTTTATGTTGTTTTCCTTTTCTGGCCCCAGATCAAAACACTTGCATTACAGATGAATACAGTCTCTCTCACTATTTTCTGCAACTTGTTGTCTAATATTTTCCTGTAAAGAATGTGCCAAAGAAGGTTTAGTCAGAATGATCCCAGAAAATGTTTCTTGATATAAGAAAACACATCAGCAAATGCTTTATTATAGGAAAAAAACCTTCAAATATAACAAAACCAAAATATCCTTGAAAGGCCTATTCTCAAAGCAGAAGATATTTCATAGAATGCCTTTTATAATGGATTGATTTCATTCTGATGACAAGAGTTCCTCTTCTATTAATGTTTTTCAGTATCAGCTACAAGATGTGAAAAGCTGTACATTGTTAATGGAAAACAATAATGTCTGCTAGAGCTCACAAGATAAAGCTGAACATAGCTAAGGTTTCAGTTTGGCAGCAACTTGTTCCTCTTAGCAGACACAGTGACAGGCGTGCCTATGTAAATGGCAAGCATTCAGCAGTACTTAATTAACAAGCCTTAACAGAGAACTTTACCATTAGTTTTGAAAAGGGTTTACCTTCCTTCATAATGAATAGCAATGAATTTCACTTCTGCTTTATTCTAAACATGGTCTGCTTTAACAGTTTTCCACCATGACAAATGCTATAGTTTCTGTTTCATCTTTCCTCCCTCTGTATCTCTCACTGTTGCCTGTATGTAGTCATGGAAAATTTTCTCCCCTTGTTTTGAAAGGTCAGGGCTATCCTCTAACAGTACATTAACAGCCTGCAAAACAAAAATGTTTCTGGGTAAGCAGGCTGCTTAATGGCCTCAGAAGAGTTATAATTTATACGGTTAAAAGCATTGACAAGGGAGGTAAAGGACTTAAACCATAATAGGATTAATTCAGAAAATTTTGTTTATAGCATAATAGTCCATGCTGAGCCATTCACAATATTACCTAAGTTTTCCAAGATAGGTTCATTACCAGGTGGAACTGCAAAGATTATTCCAGATTTAGCACAAAATTTACTCTGCAGTAGTTTCTGAGTGTCGATGGCTCCATCTGTGTCATCATCAGCATGCAGAATCCCAAACTTAGAGCAAACACCCATAGTCTTTTACTGCTGCAAACTTCTGAAATGCTGCTTTGAGGCTCTGTAATCTCAGAAAAAAAGCCCCATAGTTTGTTCATTGGCTTGGAGTCTCCCAGACCTGTACTGAAGTCATTAGCCTTCTGCTGTTCTCTGCTGAGAATGTCATATCTGGAGTTACTACTGCCCATTACAGAAAGGACACACACATAATCCCACTCTGCTCTTCGCTGGGGTGGCCTCACCTTGCTTAGTGTGTGTGGTTTTGGTCACTGCAATTAAAGATATTGAGCTGTTAGAGAGTGTCCAAAGGAGGCCATGAGGATAGTGAAGGACCTTGAGAGGAAGTCATGTGAGGAGTGACTTAGGTCACTTGGTCTGTTCAGCCTGATGGAGACTGAGGGGAGACCTCACTGCAGTTACAACTTCCTTGTGAGGGAAAGAGGAGCAGGCACTGATCTCTTCTCTGTGCTGACAGTGACAGGAGCTGGAGAAATGGCCTGAATTTGTATTAGGGAAGGTTTAGTTTGGATGTCAGAAAAAGTTCTTCACCCAGAGGGTGGTTGGGCCTGGAACAGGCTCCCCAGGGAAGTGGGCACAGCACCAGCCTGACGGAGCTCAAAAGGCATTGGACAGCACTCTCAGGCACGTGGTGTAATTCTTGGGGATGGTGCTATGCAGGGCTAGGAGTTGGATTGGATGATCCTTGTGGGTCCCTTCCAAATCAGCTTATTCTGCGATTCTGTAATTCTGTGATAAAAATGTTTTTGTGGAAACAGGAATTCTTTGCTTTTCTTTAAACAACCAGCTTGTTTGACTGGATGAAAGACATGCAGAAATGAAAGAAAGCAGAAATGCTGAAAGAAAAACTCATATTTCCCAGACTGTTTCACTGGTGAACTCAATGTTGAGCTCTCTGGCCTGCAAGAGGGACAAGCACTTACCACAAAGACCCATCAGCCACCACCAGCAGGAAAGTCCAGGGGAGCAGAGCTGTTCTTGTAGTTTGTGTGATGTAAAGGGAGGTATTGCGTTGAAGATGTTGGCATAGAGATGGCAGGGTGTAAGCTTATCCATCCCCAATATGATCTGTGCTCTCACTCGAATGAAATCAGTGACACTTAGACAGAGGGTCAGTTCAACTGCTGACAACATTATGAAGCCAATGCTCAGCTCACAGGGCATTGATACAAGGTGCACCACCTGCAGAAACCAAATTGCCAGCCTTTCTATCACTATCTTGTTCCTGTTTATTTCTTTAATCATTGTTTGCACAGTTCAAGCTGAACTTACAGGAGGCTGCTACCTTTCTGCAAAGACATTGGAGGAGCTGCAGTTTTTAATTCTGCTAAGCCTGCTCGCAGACCTGAGCAAACCCCATAGGGGAGAGTGGAGCAGAAGGGGCTCTGCCACTTTCATCAGCTGCCAAACCAATTTAGCTGTAGGATGAAAGCGCAGCCAAGGCTCACACCCTCCAGGGAATTCATGCAACTGAAGTGGCCTTTAAATTAATCTGGATTCCAGTGCTCTTGCACAGGTTACAGAGGACAAGCAAGGCAAAATCAGGTCATGTACGTATGAGTGGTGGTACTTACAGAGGGAAGAGTGTTTGCCTGCCATAACACCACCACTCCCATTCACTGTCCTTCCTCTCCTCTCTTTCAATCTTTTTCCCCTTAAAATGCAGGTTCATGCACAACATCCTGGCTGAGGAGAAATCAGCAGGGTCACTGGTGGAATCATTGTTTTTCCCCTTCACCAGCCAGAGAAATTTCTGACAGGAGGCCTTCTGTGTCTGGAATTGTCTGGATACCTTTCTGTGGGATTGATGCTCTCTCAGCACCTCCTGCTCCGAGAAGCCTGCCGAGGTCTTCCAAACTAGGTCTTGGTCTGACCCAAGGCTTTTCTTTTTTTGTACACAAGGTTAAGCTGGCATTAATGTGTCCAAATCTAAATATAGAACAGGTGGCAGGATTCATCCACTACTTTGTGTTTTCCCACAACTCTAGCCTTGTGCTAGAACAGTGTGCTCTAGTCCTTAAATATTAGTTTCATTTTATCAGTAGAACTTCAGGTGTTTTCCAGTTAATGGGTAAAGAGCCAGCAATGATATTTGACCTTAGAAGAGCAGAACCTCAGAGAACAACAGCAGCTTGTCCTGCAGTAACACAAAGCCCACATGGACCTTCCCTTTCTACCTCAATTTTACTTGTCAGGGCACTACATTTTTCTCATTTCAATCTCTCATCAAGTGAAAATCTGCTGTGAATGTTACGTTTTAATGTAATCTCAAAAATATGGGCAGTAGAGCTAACTGCCTCCAGAGACAGGGGTCAAAACACTGCAGGCCCTTTTGGGGTAAAAATAATTACCTGTATTGAAACAAATCAGGTTACTTTGTTTTTTAGTAAAGCAGGTTCAGCCCAGATCAGTTCAATAAATACCATTATAAGCATGTCCTTAAGGCTATGCGGTGATCTGTTTGTGTAGCAGTACACATGAAGGAGTTGGCTCTGGATATTAAAAGAATGAT
Organism: Molothrus ater; assembly: GCF_012460135.2. Classification (NCBI taxonomy): domain Eukaryota; kingdom Metazoa; phylum Chordata; class Aves; order Passeriformes; family Icteridae; genus Molothrus; species Molothrus ater. Next base: position 53,516,318 of record NC_050511.2, read on the forward strand.
GGACTTGAAAGAAAGTGCTGCCCGTTGGAGATCAGAGCCTGTGTCATGTGTAATGAGGCCTGCAGTAGGCAGCTGACAGCATGAACAATGATATGTATTACACATGGAAACAAAGACATAGTGTAGCTGTACACTTTGTTCCACACATTTAGTCCCCTGCAAAACCATGAAAAGGCAGGTGTGGGATTCATGCCTTCTACACAGCATCCCCAGAGCAGTGTATGCTGTTTGTCCAGCCATGCTCTCCATGGCACAGGATTTATTTTCAAATGTTTCACTGAAGTTTGGGCTTATTTATTTAATTTGAAAGAAAACAGAAGGAAAAAAATGAAATTCAGAGGTTTGCTTTTGCAGTAAGAGCGAAATAACAGCAGGTTAAGTGCTGTAATTATAGTAAGGCACAGATCTCCTGTCCTAATGATTCCTTATATTCCCATGTGACCTAATATAGGGCCAGGCATGCAGTTTCTCTGCTTGTTTGCTGCCCTCTCTTGGCAACATAACCAGCCTCCGGGAGAGAAAACTGAAGGAGAGCAAAGTATCAAAGCAAACTCATTCAGAGAAATGAAAGAGTCTTGTGCCAAAGAAAAAGAAAACATTTACATCTTTTCACACATTGGAGAAAGAATTAATTGCATCTAAGAAATCAAATTTCCTGTCTTTTCTATGGTTCATTGACTCAATGAACCATAGAAGGGGGAGAGAAGGAGAACTGATTTGGGTGATGTTACCAAGAAACATCACCCTTTCCTATACGTTATTGTGAGCATCTAGCAGCTACCTGTCCCTTCTTCCTCCACAAAAACAAGTTTCTATAGAAGAATGATTTTTCCTTTTCAGTCCCTAGCACAATATTTGAGCAGGCCTCAAAGACCTCAATTGCTTCTCTGTAGATTTCCATCTGCAGTACACATATATGTATCTTTTGTTATCAGTGTCAGAAAGGCTAAAAGAAACTGGATCCTGTGAATAGCAGTAATCCTTTATGGGAAATATGAAATCTGCTTTTCATGACAAGTCTTTTCCCAGCTCTAGTTTCAAGAAAAGGAATCCATATCATTCAGGATCCTCTTTGCAGATAAAGAAATGCAAGGCACATAACAGTGCTTAGATCCCTACATCACTTCTGCTTAGGGGTCACACCTCCTACATCAGCAGACGTGACGTAGCGCTTATGTGGCGCTCACTGATTGGCTCATTCAAATGAACTAACTCACCAATGATGTGACGTAGGAGGTGTGACCCGTAAGTGGAAGTGACGTAGGGATCTGACATCACCGGATGTGACATAGCGCTCTCGTGGCACTTGCTGATTGGCTCGTTTGAATGAATGAACTCACCAATGAATGAATGCGTGCAAGCGCATTATATAACCTATGTATTTTACATCACTTCCAGGCAGGAAAGTCTCCATGTGCTTTGAGTTTTTCATTGGTGAGTTCGTTCATTCGAACGAGCTAATCAGTGAGTGCCACTCGAGCGCTATGTCACATCTAATGACGTAGGAGGTGTGACCCAGAAGCAGAAGTGACGTAGGGATCTGCCATCACCAGATGTGACGTAGTGCTTGTGTGGCACTCGCTGATTGGCTTGTTTGAATGAATGTATTCACCAATGAAAATCATTACAAATGATTTTCAGATCCCTTCTTCACTGATTGGCTCATTCATCACTTCCGCTTCTGGGTCACACCTCCCACATCACTGGATGTGACGTAGCACTCGAGTGGTGCTCACTGATTGGCTCGTTCGAATGAACGAACTCACCAAGGAAAATCATTACAAATGATTTTCAGATCCCTACGTCACTGATTGGCTCATTCGAACGAGCCAATCAGCGAGTGCCACGCGAGCGCTACATCACGTCTGGTGACGTAGGATGTGTGACCTGGAAGCAGAAGTGACATAGGGATCTGACGTCACGCTGATTGGCTAGTTCAAATGAACGAACTCATCAATTTGAGTGCGCCAATGAAAAACTCATATTTCTGGGTCAGGAATGACTGAACTCACCAATGAAAAAATCAAAGGACATGGAGACTTTCCTTTTTCATTGGTGAGTTCGTTCATTTGAACGAGCCAATCGGCGAGTGCCACCTGAGTGCTAGGTCACATCCTGTGACGTCAGATCCCTACGCCACTTCCACTTCCGGGTCACACCTCCTATGTCACCAGTGGTGACATAGTGCTTGCGTGGCACTTGCTGATTGGCTCATTCGAATGAATGAACTCTCCAAGTGTCCATGTGCTTTGAGTTGATTCAAATCTCTATGCTCACATATCTTGCTTTGACGCCATGTCTTCACAGACTGTGCATGCAGGTCATTCATACTCTAGAAGGCTGCAAACATCCAGTTTCTGACTACCCAGTGAGGAATACTTTTCTACATGCAAATCTTTTGTGTCTGGTATGTTCAACATCTCACTTATGCATAAGAAAGCACATATTGCCTTTTCAGATAACAAAGGTTCTCCCACGGAAGAAACATGCCTCATATTTTTTCTGGATAGTAGCACTTTCAACCTTAAGAACATTCTTCTGCCAACAAGATCACATTGACACAAACCCTTGACCGAGGAGCACAAGCAGTATCCTCCAGTCAGCTTCCTTCCTCCAGGTCATCCTTCCTCGAGCATGCAGAGAGACCACCATCTGAAATAACACTGCCAAAGAGGCTTGCCAACAGATCCTGTTGGTTTGATTCCCCAGGAAAAAAATATGTATCATATTTTTCACTGAACATTTCTGAAAAATTAAGAAGATGGAGAATTAGCGGTGCATAACTTTTAAGACTTCTCAGAAGGATGTTTTTAAATTTCCATTATGAAAGCCATCCAGTAGTCTCAGAGTATGAGAAATAGTATTATCCATAAAATATTTCAAAGCTGTGTTTAAGATTAAAATAAGAATAAAACACAAGGAAAATTCTAATTTTCTATATTTGAAATATGTATTCCTTCTATTTTCAGCTTCTAGTTGGGATAATATTGCTCAGGAAGCCAACATTGACTCTTCTCCCAAGACAGAATCAAGATCTATCTGGACTTAATCCTTTACAGTGTGCTTGAGGATGACCCAGTTTGAGCAGGGAGGCTGGAGCTGCTAACCCACCGTGGTCTTTTCCAATCTAACCCATGGTGTGACTCTGTGAGATACATAAGAGGATGTAGCTCTGCCTTTCCTTGCACCTGCTTTCAGCTGTATATGTGTGGCGTCTGGCCTCAGTTCCCTCTTATTTACTTAGGGACATGTTTTCATGTTAATTTGCTGCTGGTTTTCACTCACTAGAGTGAAATTATTTGGGTCTCACACCTCATTTCCATGTTCTTGTGGTTCAGGTTGAGAGCACGGACACTTGAGCATGAGCCAGGAGGAAGCTCATGTACAACCAGTGTCTCCAGAAGAGGGAAGAGCAAACTGTCCACTTCTTCATGAGGACTCCATGGCCCCGACCTCCACGGCCCAGACCTCCACAGAATCCTTGCCTCTGTCCCAGGGGTGGGCCCACTGTGCAAAGAGCTCTTTACCTCCAGTAACTCATCAGTGTATGTACTCTCACAAGTAGGCATCAGTGCTGAAGGAAAATCTTTGGTTTATTGCACACATTTACTAAGCACACAAGTAGGCTTGGAGGTGGGAGCCAAGCCAAAGGATCAACAAAAGGGAGCCTGGGATTTTCAAAGGCTCCTGGCAGTACAGACTTGGATCTGTGATATCATCCTGCTGATATCACTTGAGAGGTATTCCATACAAACCAACTGAATCTGTGCTAGTGCTGGCAAGTGTATGTTCACCAATGCTCATCACAAGTGGTCTGGGCCATCAAAAGCAGAGTACAAATGATGATTTGTATGATGATTTTCACTTCTGAGTTGAAAAGAAGTCTGGAGGCTAAAGAGATCTTTCTGGGGTTTTTTCCTCCACAGAGCTGGGAAAGGAAGAAGCCCTAGGACTCCTCTCCCACAATCCACACAGACCAGTCCCCCTCATCCCACCCAAAAAATTCCTTGGGCTGGAGAAGAGCCTTCCCCTTTGGAAGCAGGTATCTACTTCCCCTGAGCTATCATGTCATTTGGAATTCCTCACTACAAAGTGTTTTTGCCCAGTGGCAGCTTTCTGTGGGGAGGGCACAGAGGATCTTTGCTCTTGTAGCCTGCTGAACAGCAGCCACAGCACTGGCAGTGCCCGAGATGTTGGCACTGGGACCTGCAGTTCTTAGCCACCCTATGCTCTCCTTGGCTCACTCTGGCACCAGATGTGACATCACTCCTCCCTGCTGCTCCACAACACAAACATGTATAACACAGCAGGGGGACACCAGGACCATTGCCTGTGAGACCTTGTACCTGATGTCCCTTCTCTGAGAGGGGCATCCCACCAGAGGAAATCTCAGATCCCTGTGGAGATGTGAGTGCTGAATCTTACCCCATCCCTCCCCATGACAAGGCCAGCAGCAGCACCATGGAGTGCCTTACAGAGGGGAACGTGGGAACATGCTGGGAGCAGGAGGCCATGGACTGAGGAGGAGGTCCTCTCACACATGGAAGTGACACCACCTCTGAGGAAGGAAGGCTGCAGAAGAGTCAAGCCCTTAACTTCAGGGTTTGGGGAGGGGAGGGGTCTTCTTTCCCTTTCCCTTTCCCTTTCCCTTTCCCTTTCCCTTTCCCTTTCCCTTTCCCTTTCCCTTTCCCTTTCCCTTTCCCTTTCCCTTTCTGTTTTTCTTTCCCTCTCTCCTCCTTCCTTCTTCTTTAAATTTTTTTTCACATAGCCTACAGTAGCTGCAACGTTTGAGAAATACATCTGGTGAGCTTCTCTGTTTTCATTTCAAGTGCCACCACAGGCATGCAAAAAACATGCAAGAGATGCAGGTGGGCAGATAATGGTCTCTGCAGGGGTTGGGTGGTTCTGTGCTGCCGTGAATCTTCTGAAAACCATTTTGCAGTTGCTACAAGCACACTGGTTATGTTCCTTTGGGACAGCGAGTGTTGGTGACAGACATCTTTCCCCGTGAGCTGCCACCAGATGGCAAAATACCCATCAGCTGCGCTCGCAAGCCTGCTCACCAGCACCACTGGCTGGAGATGAGGCTGCAGGAGAGTGATGCCTGAAAGATAGGCTGTAAATAAATCCCCATAGACCGGTGTCTATAGAGCAAGTGTTTGTTTATTGCAGCACTGGTGGTGAGGAGAGATCTCCACCTAACTCACCCACCCTTGTCAAGTGCTGTGGTATATTTATACAGTATCTGTTGTTGTAGTGTTGTAGTGACTTCGTGTCACTATGTCACTACAACATCATCACATACATGCCAGAACTAATTTACATGGTATGATCTCATGGTTATAAAAAGCTCTTCTGCACTGCACTTGTCCCTCCCCAGTCTGGGGGTCATCAGGGGCCTCTGATGAAGGCTTCCAAGGTCTTCTTTGCATCTGAACTTTTCAGCTTTGTCTTCAGAGCATGCACAGTTATGGTGTTCCTTGGTCCTAACCTGCCTGAATTCTTTGTTTTCTGGCTAACTGGCTTCACATTTGCCAATTTCTCATTAGTACTGTACTTATCTGTCTCTGAAGCCATCCACCTGGCGTGTTTTTATCTTCTTTTTGTCTATTCAGCATTAAGCAGCTAGTTAACCATATACTAGCCTTTACATTGTACAGAAAGTTATTTTTTACCAGGTTATAGAGGTATAAAAAGTTATGATTCAGGTTATATAGGTATAAAAGGTATGATTTAGGTTACTTACATATAGAAAGTTATGATTCAGGTTGTACTGATCTCAGGTTATATAGATAGATCAGGTTATATTGATGTCCTATAACTCAAGCTATAGAAGCACAATGTAACTTTGACCTAAGTTATATAGGCATCAAGAGGAGAAAGTGGCAGTCCAAGACAGAGCATGCAACTGCTCCCATCAGGTATGAAACACTCCAAAATGTCTCTGCTGGTCACTGGGCCTCAACCTCAAGCCTGATTTCTCACAGATCTGATTGATTTTGGCAGTCTGTTTCACAGGTCTCCCTAGGAAGTTCAGGTTTCTTAACTCTCATATAATTTAAGCGCTGATCCATTAAGACTGCCTCCTGACTTCATTAGAATTCCAAATGGGAGGTGTGTTACAGTTGCAGTAGTTGGAATTGAACAAACTGACCCTGTGTATAAAACTGAGTTGCAGACAATTCGTTCTAAGTTAACTTCATTATACAGTAACCAATAATGTGGAATGCATTGATCAAAGTAATGTTATATTTACAATGTGTTTGAGTGGTCCCTGGGTGTTTTCAGTTCTATGCTGGCAGCAGTTTTAAGGTATTTCAGAGTTGCCATGAAATGTTAGTTAGTTCTGGATGTCTTGCTGGGCATTAGCATGAAAAATGACTTTGACTGATATAACTGTACAGAAGTGGATATTTTCCTTTTGAGGGTATGTATATTAGAAGAAGAAAGTATTGCACAACTTAACAGCTTCAAAAATTAGGGTTATATAATTTCCCTCCATTTTGGAAAAAGAGTTGAGTTCTGGCAATACTTTTCTCAGCCTAGAAAGATCAGTAACCACTGTACTTATACATGGGACTAGGCTTTCCAGGTCCATTTGGTCTAAGGATGCTGGCTGGATCAAATACAACTCCTCACCTCTCAAACAAGACAGGAAGGTTTTTTTCTAGATTGGAATTAAGAATTAACACTGAACTATTCCATACCAATAAGCCTCTAGCCCTCCCAGACATGGCCCATTCTGCCCCAAATCTGTAATATTCATGGGAATATTATCCAGAAGGAGGGATGCTGCTGAGCCATGTTTCCTGGGAAGGGGATCTTTGCCCTTCAAAACCTTTGGAGCTTCACATGGAATTTGAGCTCTTGAATTCCTTTCTCTTTTGATCTTGTGCCAAGTCTCCAGAGGTTGTAGGCTTTGATTGAACTGGATATTGAAGCATAAATGAATGGGTTTTTTTTCTGCTATCTGTACATATTCCTGGGCTTGAACTTAAATATGTATCTCAAAGATATGAAAAGATATAATGCCTTTGTAACAGACAGGTAATGTCAAATATCTGCTAATTTCATTCTTGTTAATTCTCTTCCCTAACTCTCTCACCCCTGTTATTCTAATATGCTAGTTGTCATAATGAAATCCAGATTCATGTTAGCTAACATTTGGATGATTCTCTTTTTGGTTTTGCATTTCTTAATGTTCTTGTAGCCATTTTCTACATGTATCACAGAGAACCCTGCCTAATGCTTGTATCAGCTGCACAGCCAACCTTTCTCATCAAGCAATGCTACTGAAAGACCAAGAAATGCAAATCTGCAAAGCACTGGATAATTACATTCCCAGAGGGGAGCTGCTATTTTCACAGCAACTTTACCACCCACATAGGCATTGAACTGCTAAGTTACACTTGAGAGAAACCTTTGCAAAAATTGTTATGATGGCTGCACAAATTTCTTTAATTTCTTTACACAATTTAATTTCTCACACAATTTCTTTAACTCCTTCATAGTCAGGGTTCTATCATAAACACTTCAGGAGAAGAGACACAAGTTATCAGCATGGGAAAAATGTTGAATGTGACTGGCCTGTTGCTTCCTATCCTCAACTGCTAATCACCAGGTAGATATAATGTATAGCTCATGGCCCCAGAACTATTAGGAGCACAAAAGTCCTCGCTGGCTGTTTGAATTTCCAGGTAAGCCCCTTTAAACAAACAGGGTTTTTTTCTGTTGTTTTTTAAGTCCCACCTTTCCAACTAATTTATGATCTGGTGTTCTGGGATTTTTTGGGGATTTTTTTGTTTGGTTGGTTTTGTTTGGGGTTTTTTTTTGTTTTGTTTTTTTGGGGGGTTTTGGGGGTTTTTTGGTTGGTTGGCTTGTTTTTTGCTTTTTTGGGGTTTTTGATTGTTTTTTTTTTTTTTTTTTTGTTTTGCTTTGGTTTTTCAGGAGGTTTTCAGGGGCTATTTTGGGGTTTTTTTTGTGCGGTTTTTTGTGACGGTGTTGACAGGGGTCTCAGGTTGAGGGAAAAGACGAGGATTTGACTCTATGTTTCAGAAGGCTTGATTTATTATTTTATGGTATATATTACATTAAAACTATACTAAAAGAATAGAAGAAAAGATTTCTTCAGAAGGCTAGCTAAGAATAGAATAGGAAAGAATGATAACAAAGGCAGCTGCCTCAGACTCTCTGTCTGAGCCAGCTGGGCAGTGATTGGCCATTAATTAGAAACAACCATCATGGGCCAATCAAAGATCCACTTGTTGCATTCCACAGCAGCAGATAACCACTGTTTACATTTTGTTCTTGAGGATTCTCAGCTTCTCAGGAGAAAAAATCCTAAGGAAAGGATTTTTCATAAAAGATGTCTGTGACAGTTTCTCATTGTAATTTTGTTTGTTTGTTTGTTTTGTTTTGTTTTTTTGTTTGGTTTGGTTTGTTCATGTGGTAACACGAAAATTGGTGATTAAACTATTTCTAGGATGCCTACTTTACATGGACAGTCTTGCCCTGTGTGAATAATAAAGTTGTTCAAAGATCCGCATGTATATATTAAACACTGCCCTTTTTTCCCCCCTCCCATGTGGTCTAGTTCTCAGCATCATTCAAAATGTATGTCAAATCCCTCAGAATTTTTCAAATATGTTCCAAATTCTTTTGCACCTCTCCTTGTCCTTCTCTCTGTTGCTCATATATTTGACTCTAGAATTACACACCCCACACATGCCAAAGAATCATGGAAGGGGCTTTGGAAAATCATAAAGTCCTTTTGTTGGAAAGGGAACCTAAAAGAGATTACTTAGCACCTCATCTAATTGCACCTTGAAAGCCACCAGCAATGGGAACACTAGGGATTGTTCTTGTTGTAAGAAATGCCTTTCTTACTTCAAGATGATACCTCACCCAGTGCAACTTGTATCACTGCCTTTTGTCTTCTACATGTAGCACTTTGTGAAGAGAGCCTCCATCATCTTTGCAGATGCCCCAGAAGTACTCAAAAAATGTGATTAGGTCCCCTCTGAGCCTTCTCATCTCCCTGAAGAAGAGACCCAACTTCTTCAGTCTTTCTTCATGGGGCAGGTTCTCTAGCCTTTCGCCACTGCCGCTGCTGCAGTGCGCTGCTGAATCATGTCTGGCTTGCTGTCCATCAGGACCCTCTGATCCCTTTCAGCAAGGCTTTTCCCCCACCACATAGATCCTAGCCTGTCCTGGATTCTTTGGTTATCTCCTCAATGCAGGACTTCACACTTACCTTCACCCTCTTCTTTCCTGCCCACTCCTTCAGTCTGTCAGGGTTTCTCTCTAAGATGGCTTTCCCTTCTGATGGATTCACCTCATTACCCAATTTGGCATCAGCAGTGAAGTTAGAGAAGGTGCTTTCAATCCCATCATCAGACAGTTTATGGAGATGTTGAACAGTGGAACCCAGTATCAATCCCTGGCAGAGCCCACCTGGAGACAGGCTGCTAGCCTGACTAAAATACATTATTGATCACCATTTATTCCACCCATTAGTGTAAAGATATACACGACTCCCATGTGTGTGCACAAGGGTTTGCCAAGTGTGTGCAAGGTGGGTTTGTTAGTCGTTTTTACATTACTAAGAGCTGTTATTTGCAAAGAAGAAAGTGCTTTTAATACAGTTTTGGTCTATATGAGAACTCTAGAGCTGTAACACAACTGGGACACTGATAATGATACAGTAGCAAGGCCTGAGGGCTAAATATCAGATTGAAAGTTAAGTCCAAAGGGATTTCCCTCATTAGTGTGTGAAGCAACTCCTCTGTATTTCCATTTCCTTAGAGATGAAATGGTGGTCACTTACTTAGTAATGATGGTCACTTACTTTCTAAACTGCCTTCTGCAGGTGGAAAAGGCTACATAAAACGTAGAGGAACTTGTTTTGGTATAGGTCATCAAGCTGCAGCCAGGGATGCTTTCATTTTAAATGGAATAACTGCAACTCACTGGTTACCAGTGCATGGTCAACATGGAAAGAGGACAAGCCAGAGTGCAGAGGTTGTTGCTGAACCAACTTCCTTCTCAGCCTCAGATCCCACTGAAGTGATCTTCTGATCACTTCTTGTATTGAGTCATTGCTGACTGTTGCCAGATAAGATAATGTTGCCCATTGCACTGTAACTTGGAGCTAAATATGCAAAATCTGTTTTTGAGAATGCTAAGTTCCTTTTTGCATTGTGCACATGACAAGATACCTTGTTTGGCTTGTTGTTGCTGTTTCCTAAAACCTCAAACCATTTTCTCTTTATGGGATATACAACATATATGCCTATTTCTTAGGATTGAAGTGATTTCTGGCAGATATCACTTTCAGTGCAGTGTAAATAGGAAACTTCAAAATATGAGTGACTGACAGACTACAAAAGTGAAAAGCACTGATTTGAAATATCTCAGGTCAAGAGAGACATTTTGTTGTTTGCTTTCCCCCCTATAGATTTGACTATTTTGAGAGCATGAATCACTATAGTTCTTTGAATTCCTTATGTACTACCACTGAGAAAAATACACAGTTCCTTCTGAAAATGAACTGAAATCACAGTCATGTGAACAGGACAGAGGAACCTGCTGCTCTGAGGCAAGGCTCTGTCATGCTGTAAAAATATGTGAAATGAAGTAAAATTTTAAGCATGTTTTTGGAAGCTTTCCTCCTTTTCCTCCCCACTCCTCTTGTTTGAATTGCTTGTACTGTGTTGAAGCTGTGTTGAAGTTGTTCTATATTCACAAAAGTGTAAAGGCTCTGGGACCTCCTGAACATGGACATTTGGCCTCCACCCTCTTTGTGTCCAGGTACTGCTCCTTGGATATTGCTTTAAAGATGCAAGGAACTTGAACCTTTTCCTACAGATGAGAAGATAAGCAAAGAGGAAAGAAGAATTACATCTGAAGAGCCCTGTAGTCAATCCAGAACCCAAGAGCACAGTTTCATGGGATTCAAAGTCTGTCTCGTGGGATATTGCTGAAGTGCTTCCCTTTCCAAGCCCCTTTGACTACAATGTTTCTTACCCTAAACTGGAGCCAAGAACTCCTGCAGCAATGCTCAACTGATCAGATCTGGAAAGAAGGAAACTTTGATAGACAAGATGAAAACATATTTCTACCAACTTTCACAAGCATCACTGAAATTAATCTTTCCATATTTTCTTGAATGCTTTGTTTGAAGTGAAAATTTTAGCAAACTTAATTATAACCTTATGGCAGAATAATATTTCATGATCGGTTTTAAATATCACAAATTTCAAGATGTACTCTCAGTGGTGGATACAACACATCTCAGTCAGGGAGAATGCAAATTGTCATGTTAGCATGATCACAAAGCAAAGTAAATTTACCATAGACAGATAATTTCTCTCTAAAACTCTGACTAATAAAGATTAAAAATATCAAGGTCAGGATGCCCATGTAGAACAAACAGAAAAAACCTACATACAGTCATGTGATGCGGGGCTTCTCCTCCCACTCCCACCTCCATGTATGTGGCTGTTGCACAGTGTTTTTATATCCTGCAAACTCCCCTGTGATTAGCCTTGCTCTGCAGTTGTGGGACAGAGCACACATTGTATATGTTTTTTTATTTCAGACACTGCCCTGAATGCACACCCCATTGTGTATGCAACTTCTGAAGACCTAGGTTTAGATGTGGACCTGGACTGGACACAGCAAGAAGAAAAAAGCTTGGGCCCCTTGCTAAGGTTGGATGTAGACCTAAGCACATGTTTTTGCAGTGGCTGGTTAATTCCCATGTGACCTGCACAGTTAGCCTTAGCCCTGCATCATGATCACTGGCTGCTTGCAGACAAGCTGGCCCCAGGTCCCTCCAGAAAGGACTTTGGCACCACTTGTCACAGTGATATTTTCATCTGCTTGGATGCTCTAGAGCAAAAAATATGAACAGAGCCAAGTCAGGCACAGTGCCAGGGTTTCAGATTTTCTCTGTAGCTCAACCAGTAGCTACAGCACCAATAGCTGTGTGCAACTGTTGCTAGAGAGCTGCCTGCTTATGGTGATGAGAAGAGACTGTGGAACTGAAACTCAGCTCCCATGCCCCAGCTACTGCCCTGAGAGTCCCACTTTCTTGCTAGAACACAATGCATGCGTTGCAGCTATGTGGTTGTGAAACACCTGTTTGATTATGTAAAGGTATATAAGGCCAAAAAAGGTGAAGGTCTGCAGAAAGAAAACATTGCTACCTTTTTGATACAAGTTTTATAGTGTCCAAATACATTTTCCAAGTAAAAGAGACAATTGATTTAGCACGCAGCAAAGACAAAGGCAAAGCCAGCTCTTGAACCTTGCCAAGATTTTTTACTCCTAAACTCTTTACATCATCCAAAAATATTTTTCATTTGAAAGAATTACTTGAACAACCATTCCTTAAAGAGCAAATTATTATTTATACTTAATGCAATTCACATCAAGGAAAAGTGTTTAGCTGTGGAAAACCAAAAAATAAACAGTGGCCTTTTTAAGAGCAGTGGCATTTCTTTTTTATGCTATAAGTATGTTCCATCCTATAAGCTGAGACATTTCAATCTTAGTATTGAGGTTTATTCCTCATTGGTTTGGTCATTCAGAAAATATTGGATCTCTGAAAATGACCAATATTTCATTATCACAATGAGTCATCTAAATTTTCAAAGCCACTGAAGTGTAATTACAGTAAAAATATGGGACAGAAATCACTTCCAGTTTTGCAAGGTGAGTGCATATCAAGTAAGGGTGTTGGTCCTGCATATGGGAAATAAAAATGTTGTAATTTCACAAACTGGCATGTAGATAAAGTGGCTTGCTCAGAAACCAAAGACACTGAGATTTTTAACTGACATTCAAGCATGGTATTGGAGAATAGAAAGAATTGTGCATACTCCCACATACTACTATTGTTGCATAAGGACAGCTACATGTTTTTTCCCTTGTTTTGATGCCCCTTGTTCTTATTTTCTGCAGCAATTAGAAACACCTGACTTGGGGATGCCTCTGCCCCTGCGGCTCTGGAAGGGTATATGGAATCACACAGAATCACAGAATGGATTGTGTTGGAAGGGAGCACAGTGGGTCATCTGGTCCAACCTGACTGTTTAAGTGGGGTCATCCCAGGGTACATGGCTCAGACTTGCATCCAAATGGTTATTGAATATCTCTAGTGAGAGAGACTCCAACTCTCTCTGGGCAATCTGTTCCGGGATTTAGTCACCTGCACAGAAAATTCTTCCTCAGGATCAAGTGGAACTTCTCCATCACCAGTTTCTACCTGTTGACTCTCATCCTGTTGCTTGGCACCACTGACCAGAGCCTGGCTCTGTCCTCTTGCCACCCTCCATTCAGAAACTCATAGACATTGATGAGGTCCCATCTCAGTCGTCTCTTCTTGAAAAGCAGCAGAGTGTGGGTGGATTTCGGACAGCACACGGGCTGAGCTGCGCTGCCAGTGCGGGTCATGGGGGCTCGCTCAGGCAGGGTCAGGAAGGCCGAGTCAGGGGGGCCGGGTCGGGGGTCCCGGCCAGGCCGGCCAGCGGGGCCGGGGCGGAGCGGGGCGGGGCGGGGGGCGCGGGCGCAGCGCCGCCAATGGCCGCGGGCGGGCGGGGCGCGGCCGCCATTGCCCCGTCCCCCCGCGCTGGCGGCCGCCGGCCATGCTGGGGCTTCGCCGCGCTTTCGCTGCGCTGCTGCCGCTGCCGAGGGCAGGGTCGCCGCCGGCCGCCGCCATGTCCACGCTGCTGATCAGCCAGGAGCGCTACGCGTGGCTGCGGGAGCTGGGGCTGCAGGAGGAGAACCCGGGCGTGTACAACGGGCGCTGGGGCGGCCGCGGGCAGGTGCGGGGGGCGCGGGGGTGGGGGGCGGCGGGGCCTCGGGGGTCGCGCCCCGTCCCCTGGGGGAAGGGGCCCTGCCGCTCATCGCTCTCGTCCTGCTCTAGGTGGTGACCACGTACTGCCCCGCCAACAACGAGCCCATCGCCAGCGTCCGGCAGGTGAGCGCGGCCGGGGGCAGCACCGGCGCGGCGGGGACGGGCGGGAGCCGCCCGCGGGCCCCGTCACCGGAGCGGGGCGTCCTGGGGCCTTGGTTTGGGCGCTGCCCCTGCCCGCCACCCGGATGGCGAAGGGCACGAGACTCCCGATTCCACCTCAGGGTCCGTGGGATGTTGAGTCCAGGGCGGCCGCTGGTGCTCGTCGCAGCGAGGGCCTACTGCTGGCAATATGCCTGCGGCTTTCCTGGGAAGAAAAACAGTCTGCCTTTTTCTTTTTTTTTCTTTTTTTTTTTTTTCCTTTTTTTTTTAACTTCTTGTCTCTCCAGCCCTCCGCCTCGCACTCTTGCAAGCGTTGTTGGGAAGAGCAAGGGCTCCTCCCTTCCCTTTTCGTTTGTCCTGAGGGAAGTTGCAGAATAGGAGCAGATTGTGCCTATTTAGTAGGGATGAGAGGCCTGGGAGCAAGTAGTTAGGAGAGCAACCTGACATTCAAGTAGTAAATTTGTGAATGTTTTTACTGTAAGAATAGCACTATTGTAGTAATCCTTTTGTGTATTAGGACTCAACTAACCCTTGATGTGCCCAGTGATGCTGATGGAGTAGGACATATTTATATATGTGTGTATGTATGTATAGATACAAACATATATAAAACCGTTATTCTATATGGAGCTTCCTCTAACACCTGAATGAAAATTTCTGCTTGTGTTTTTTTTCCTTTCTTTTTTTTTTTTTCTTTCTTTTGTTTTGTTTTGTTTGTTTTGGTTTTGGGTGGGTTTTTTGGGGGGGTTTTTTGGTGTTTTTTTTTTTTTAATTTAGGCAGCACATGTGCTTTTCATTGACAGTGGCTTCAGATAATTTATAATATTGGATCCAAATTGTGTCAAGTTACAAGCATCCTATAAAAGTCGCATCCTGTAGTGCAAGTACTCTCTATAAAAATATCTTGAGTTGGATGCAGAAGCTTTTTTGTGGCATTTCTTTTGGGGATTTGATTTTCCTAACTTTGATTTGCTTCTTCATGTAGGGTAATTTGGAGGATTATGAAGAAACAGTAAAGAAGGCTAAAGAGGCATGGAAGGTCTGGGCTGATGTAAGTTAATGGAGATTTCTCTTTTATTACAGATCTCTGGCAGAGACAGGCTATTAAATTGCCCCATAAAGTGAAGGTGTAAAAATGTATTCATACTGTGTGTGGTGCATTAGCGCAAAATTCTGCAATGGAGACCTCAAGAAACAAACCCAGATAGTTTGTGTGTGATACTATTGAGGTACAAAGATGAGAGCATTGACTTGTGGGATGTGTTTGTTTTGAATACCCTGGCAGATTTACCAAGGCTTGTGCTTGTGTGCTGTTGCCAACAGGTCTGTTGAAGTTCAGAAACCTTGTGGCAAGTAAACTGTCCCTGTGCATGTTTCACTTCCTGTTGCCCCCTCTTCTGGGAGAGAACTGTGGAGTATTTGGAGGAGTAACTTGTGTCGATCTTCTTGTTCTCCTGGTGTGGGAAGAACTGCTGGTTATAAGCATGGGGTTTTTTGTTTCACCTGCTGTCTTGGTATTTCACAGAACAGCGGTGTGGTTCAAAAGCATTGGTGTTACGTTGTATATAATAGCTAAGCTATTTTTCCTCAGCAAGCTGTAGTTCCCCATGCAGCCCTACCAGCTGTGTCCAGCCAGCACCCATTCTGTTGATGGCTGTACCAGGCTTGGTTCTTACAGCTGTTGTTTCTTTGGTAGAAGCTGAAACCTGGATTTCAAAAGGTGATGTGCACTCTATGTTTTAGCCAGCAAAACACCTTGTCTGAAGACAAAGTTTAGGATAAACAAAACAACTTTCTCAGGATATGTTAGTGTGGTTTTTTGTTACAATTTGTGAGTATAATGTTGGTAGCTCATAACATGTTCGGCAATAATCTGAAAGCAATCCAACAGATAAAGAATCAACACATCAAATGTTTCTTGAAGGCTTTTCCTCAAAGCTATTTGTTATTAATTTGTGAACTTTGCTGTTTGTAATGAGCTTATTTGAAAGATATTGCCTGTAAAGAGATATGCTTGCATGGTTTATGCATTTTTCCTCAGTCTTGTTTTTATAGAGAATTGCTTGCATATAGTTTGCAAATTGATCTTGGCTATTGATTATTATTTACCATACTGGTACCACATTAAAAAAATATATTAAGAGTTGGTGTATGAGCTTAATGTTTTCATGATTGAGGTTTTTGTGTGTCTTAATTTCTGCTAACAAGGTAAATGTCGTACTAAAAGGAAGTTTGAAAGTGTGTTATTAAGTACACTTCAAGGCTCAGAAACCAGTAAGTGCACTTTTATGAAAAATGCTTATTTCTTGAGATGCAGCTGATTGGTTGCATTGGGGGTGATGTAGTTGAACAGCAGTAAGAGAATTAATCTGAATGCTTTTGTCAATATTTAGTGAAACTGAAGTTTTGAACAGACAAAATGTTTGTACTGCTATCAGTCTCTGAGGCAGAAAACAGTTTCTTGTAAAGCAGCGCACATGATAAAAATGAACAAGTAACAGCAATCAGTGCTTGCTTAATACAAGGACAGAAAACTAGCAATATATATACAGCAGGAGTTACAGATTTTCAATCTCACATAGATTCTTCTGGGTTTTTTTACTAGATCCCTGCACCTAAACGTGGAGAAATAGTGCGACAGATTGGTGATGCCCTGAGACAAAAAATCAAAGTTCTAGGAAGCTTGGTAAGGTATTTTCAGAAGTAGCCTACATTTTTTGGGGGTGAGGGTGAGCGGTATGTCAAAACTGGTTTTTTTCAGTAATACTAAGTTTTCTCTGCAATACTAACCTTAGTAATTGTTAAGTAATTGCTGTTAGTGCCATTAGCATGCCTAATTAACTTTTAATTTTAAAAAGAAGAAAAAAAAATCATTATGGCATAGGAATGGCATGAAGCTGTGTCAGCTGAGAGTTTGGTTACTTGTTGAGAAAAGGCTCTTCACCCAGAGGATGTTTGGGCACTGAACAGGCTCCCCAGGGAAGTGGTCACAGCACCAAGCCTGACTGAGCTCAAGAGGCAGTTGGCAATGCTCTCAGGCACATGGTGTGATTCCTGGAGAGAGTGCTGGGCCAGGAGCTGGACTTGATCCTTGTGGGTCCCTTTGAGCTCAGGATATTCTGTGATTCTGTGAATTGACAATTTATAATAGGAAAAGAAAGTTTATTATGGGCTTCTCTGGGATGAGTGGTACACCGGCTTTTTTCCCTCCTGTCTATCAGACAGGGCACTTCCTCATACTAAAAGTATCTTGAAAAAACCTTTCTCTAATACACAGCTTTTAACTTTGAGCTCTTTCTGGTGATCTGCAGGATTTTGCCAAGTGACATGTGGAAATATGAGGCTTCAGAAGTTGAGATGGTCTTAATGAGATGATCTTGCAGTGCTGTGCAGGACATGAAGGCTGAAGGACCACTCCTTTAAAACTCTTGCTTTACTCCTTTTCTTGCTAGGGAAGAAAAGGAGTCAAGTGGGGAACTTCCACTTTCTTTTTGCAGGGCTTGCCTGTCTGTGCTGCTGTTCAGAAACAGCTGTCAGTGAATAACTCCGCGTGTAGTCAAGCCCATATTGTTAACCTTCAAAACCTTGTTCTGCTGTTTCCCTTGATGTTGTCTCCTCAGCACAGTTTCTGTTGTGGAATTAGAGTGCTAATATACTTCTGTATTCAAAAACAATAGAGCTTCCCTGATGAGTGTGGAATACAGAAGTTTGTTCTCTATTCTTGACCAAAACTTACATCTTCTTGCCATATTTCCTTAGTTTTCCCAAACAGATAATATGTGTGTTCAGCTCTGCTAGGATTGGGGATGAATTTCAGGGTGAAAGAAGTGCAGTAGGTATTCAGGTTTTAGGAATTTGCCTGACTTTAGGATATGTAAAAAGGAGCTGTATAGAAACTCATCTTTCTCATACACTGTAGGAAATTTCCAGCCTCACCTTGCCATGCCCTGATGAAGTATCCAGGTGTTTCTACTGCACTTACAGACCCACTGCTGTGTTTCTTAGTAGATATGTCTGATGCTGCTCTGTTTTTGGTCACAGATAAGGACTGTTCCTTCTGTCTTGAGATAACCACAGGCATCAGAGAAATACAGTTAGTCGTCTTTATGTTAACTTTCACATGGAGAGAAAAATCCTGTGGAAATCCTTTGAACTTCATTCATCATTTAACAGCCTTTTTAAAGTACAGTCATCACTGTAAAGTGGCAGGTGTTATCTGTATGAAGTCCACATCTAGCTGTCAGAGCATGACCACAAAACTGCATGGAGATAAGTAGGTGATTTTTCAGTTCCCAAATTTTGAGATTTTCTCATTTCTGGATGGCAATATCTTCAAATACCAGATTATTCTTACTGATATATTTCAACGGAGTAAGTCTAACATAATTTTAAGAGAAGGATGTAGTTTAAGGTCAACTTCAGAAAAAAAAAAACAATAAATTGATCCTAAACATCCCAGGTTACTAAAATACTAAGCATGTAAAAGCATTTTCAGCAGTGCCTGCAAATGAAATCTTTCAAATTTGCTTTGAAATATTGTAAAATGAGTAGTTTGCTTATGAAAAATGTAAGTGGCTGTTTTCTTTTGCTGGAGCAGAGTAATCCCTCTTTTTCAACTTGTTCCTTGCCTGGCCCACAATGCAGGCAAGCCTGCTGATGTAAATCCAAGATATTGTTGATAAAAACATATCATTAGTATTGGACCCTCCTATCAGTAGTTTTTTAAAAATTTTTCTCCATTAATTTCCTTTTCTAATTTCTTCCTGTTGTACTGGGATATGACCCTTGTCCAGTCGTCTAGTGTGTTGTTTCTTTAAGTTCTGAATAACTGGGGAAGAGGTGAATCTCCTAATGAAAAAGTGTGTGTTAAAATCTTACTTGATCAGCAGATACACCTGACATTAAGTGGAGACAAAATACATTAGGGATCCAAGGGAATTTTATAAAAAAGTTTGTCTTACTCTGAATTTTTTCAGGTCTCTTTAGAAATGGGAAAGATTTTTGTCGAGGGTGTTGGAGAAGTGCAGGAGTATGTTGACGTCTGTGACTATGCTGTTGGTTTGTCCCGAATGATTGGTGGACCTATTTTGCCTTCAGAAAGTAAGTATGTGTTATTTTTTTGGTTTTGTTTGTGGAGTTTTTTTGTTTGTGTTTGGTGTTTTTTTCTTAAAAGAAATTAAGATATGGAGGTGTTACTTAAATATACGGTCTTGTAGTGCATCAAGATCTCTGTTCTGTGTGTTATTTAGGGAGCTTTAGGAATAGATGTGGTGGGCAGTAGTGCCAGCTATTGAAGTACCTAATGAAGTGACAGATAAGCAAGTCAGTCCATCCATTTTCTCTGTTCTTTGAAGCATTAGATTCTCTTTGGTTTTTTAATTGATGAAAGGTAGTAGAGAAAAGTATGTAAAAAGTTTTGAAGTGTACTTAGAAAGGAGAGACATCCTTGTCAGTTATTGATTACCACAAGTCATCATTATGTTTAAAATAATAAAACTTTGTTGTCAGATCATTAGCTTTTTACACAATCTAGCTAACCTTGATCCAGGTAAGCTGCAGGACACAAATAACACAGCTCTTTGCAAGCTAAGCCTATGGTGGACTGAAGAGTGATGCTAGGTTTCTTGCTTACATATTTTCCCTTTTTAGAAAAACCCCAGACATTAAATGGATGAAAACTGCATTATGTTGTGGCTTTGCTTTCAGGACCTGGCCATGCCCTTATAGAGCAGTGGAATCCTGTTGGGCTGGTGGGAGTCATCACGGCCTTCAACTTCCCCGTGGCAGTTTATGGGTGGAACAGCGCGATTGCAATGATCTGTGGAAACGCTTGCCTCTGGTAAGAGCTAGCTGTCCACCTTGCTAACAGTATTCTTAAATTGGGAAGCTGTTAACTCAGGCATGAAATTGCTATTGAGTGTCAGGTGTTTCTGGATATTTGATTCTATCTAGTGTAGGCGTAAATCATTTTTAGTCAGAGCTTTTTTTAATTTTGTGGTAACCTCTTTTTTGAGGTACTATGGTGCAGATCCATCCAGGACTTAGCCAAATGGCCTATGAATGAAGAACCCAGAGTGAGGTCTTGCAGCAGTGGCAGTTAATATATTCCAAGTTGGTACAGCTAAGATTAAAAATCTAAATAAGTAGCTTTACTTTCTCTCCTATCTCCTAGTTTGCTTTCATCTACCTCCTTCATTCTGAAGTCTGGCCTAGCCATTGTCTACATGGATTTCAGTAGAAGTTCTGAATGCTCAGCTGCAGAAGGAAATGCTTGAGTTCCTGTCTTAATTTGTACCTGAAAACCAGCCTAATCAAAGAGTGCTGTAGATCAGAGACCCTAAAAATTGCTCATTTTAATTATTTCTTATTCTTAAAGAATTAAATAAGAAGATAATGTAAATTTTTTTTCCCTTTCTAGGAAGGGTGCTCCTACAACATCCCTTGTTAGTGTTGCTGTTACAAAGTGAGTTCTGGTTTCTTTGATCTTCATCTCAATAAAAAGGAGAACTTCTCCAAAGAATAAATTTCATAGCGATACTTCCTTTAGGTTTATTGTTACTTTATATCAACATTTTGAATACTTACTGTGCATTACACATAACATTTATTTTAAAATGCTAAATAAAAGTAGGTCCCTTAAAATAGGTAATTACTAAGTCTTGTAGATCTAATATTAACTCCTGAGAACAATTACCCCAAACCACTACTACCCCAAAAACCCCCAGACAGTTCTAATGGTTCATTCCCCATTTGCACTTGTCAGAAATCTCTAACATTTTTACATCTTTGATTCCAGGATAATTGCAAAAGTCTTGGAGGATAACAAGTTGCCTGGAGCAATCTGCTCTCTGGTTTGTGGTGGAGCAGACATTGGGTAGGTAATATTTCTTGTGTTTTGTGAACGTTTATAAATGGAAAAAAATATTCTTTTGAGGTATTTGTGAAGTTATTCTAGTCTCTAGGAATACACATGTTGCCATGATTTTTATCAGCTGGTCTGAAACTCTGGCTCAAGTCCTGCATTAAATATAATACATATGTCTACTTGCTGTTGTGAGATCAGCTGCAAACAAAGAACTTGTCAGATATTTAATGAAGAGGCATGACTAAGTTTATATTCCACTTCTGCATATGCTTACACCCAAAGAGTACAGCTAATATTAGGTTCCCTTACCATGTTCTTGAGAGTTTTCAATGTATAGTGCCTTTTAGATTAGTTGTGGAGGAGAATAATTCCCCTTTTCCATGTTTGTGAAGAACTCTGCACTTGCTCATAGATGTGTATCTGTGCTTGGAAGCTGTACAATCGGAATCACTTTGCTTGATTTTTACTATGAGGAAATCCCCAGTACAAATGTATATTCAGATATATCTTTTGAGTATTTTAAGAGAAGGCAAAGCATATGGCAAACATTAAAAAAGTCATAGATTTGCATGTTTTCTTGTGGATCATAACAATTGGAACTAATCTCACAATATACTTTAGACTGAATGTCAGTGTTACTACAGGTGATGCTTTTTTGGCCTGAAAAGGTGGATGGAAACAGCCTTGTTCCTTTTTTTCTGGCTAAGGGGAAGCTTTCCTGCCATTAGCTCAGTTGCCTGATGTTTCAAAGAAACTCTAGCTTTAAAGCTCTCCCTGGTTGAAGCTGATGTATGTGGAAGGTGCAAGCTGCTTTTCTGTCTGCATTTCTTTTGTTGAACACAGTGCTTTGTGTCCCATTGTGCAGGACAGCAATGGCTAGAGATGAGAGAATGGACCTCTTGTCCTTCACTGGCAGCACAAAAGTGGGCAAACAAGTAGCACTTATGGTTCAGGAGAGATTTGGTGAGTGTGTGGGTTCTTCTCTATTTATTTCCATGTTTGGTGAAGGCAGCAGTGCCCCATAAGATTTTAAAATAACAGTAACACAGTTTTCAGCTGTGTTACCTTTTTTTTTTTTGTCTTGGATAAATGGGAGTTTCAAACTGCTCATAGATACATACGGCATTTTCAGTTAGTTCTGTTGCAATTCAGGTTTTTTTTCCAGTTTATCTGCAAATCCATAGTCTTACAATTAGTGTGAGGAGAGGTGTAGTGGTGTCCATTAGTGTTTAGTTGTATGGGGATTCTTAGGGTGAACAACCAGGGCTGATGGTCTTTTGCCAATGTGAATAGAATACATGAATACAGTCCCCCTCACCTTTTACTCCTGATAAATATAATGATGATTTTGGAGGTGCTGTTTTTGTTGCAGATATTTAAAAGTGTACAGGCAAGAATCTCAGCTGCTAGATTCTTACTTCTTAGTTTATGAGCAGCACCTTGCAAACATATTTTTTTGTTTTATACGTTTGAAGTTCATGCAAGTGTAAAAAAGCCCCCCAGAAACCAGAACAGATAGCAAATATTCACCCAGATGCAGGTTGTGATTTTTAGTCTCAGATTGTAGATAAACAGAAATAAATGAGCTTAGTTGAATTTTGTGTGCATTTTGATCTTTGTAGGACCTTATTCTTTATCTATGTCATACTATTTATGCTGCAACTTTTTCCTGTTTCAATTTTTTTCTTTCCAGTGCTATTTTTGCCTGTCTTTTTAAACTTCATTGTGTCATAGCTGCTGGGCACGTATCTTCATGACATGTGATAGATGTAGTATTTGGTGTAATTTTCTGCTTTGGCTAGACTGTGATCTCTAAAATGTTTTGTTTATCCTTAAAAATATGTTTCATGAAGCTTAGCTCTAGTTAGAGGTAGTCTCATTGACTGAGGTACAATGAATACATGTGGCCATGGTATAACTTATTTTTTTGTGTTTTTCATTAGGTCGAAGCCTGCTGGAATTGGGAGGAAACAATGCCATTATTGGTAATATGCTGTAGAAATTTAGTCCCATAGATGATATTTGGAAGCTAGTATTCATAGCAAATATTCATAGCTAATTGTCACTTTTTTTTGTTTATTTGTTTCCCCCCCAGCCCTGGGCTTTTAAAAGTACATCTAGTTTGTGTAGAATAATAGAATGTTGTGGGATTTTTCTGTCTTTGGTATTGTGAGGGAGCAGTGTTTTGAGACAAAAAGTAAGATTCCAAGGTCTCTTAAGTAATCAGTGTTGAAGAGGAGAATGAGAGAAGCAGTAAGCTTCAATAATGGGTTGTGGACAATGTTAAACTAAGTAAGTTTGATTATAGGATAGTTTTAGTTGTAGAATCATTAAGGGAAAGACCTTTAAGATTGACTTTAGCTCTTAACCCAGCAACAGCATATTTATCACTAAACCATGTCGCCATGTGCCTCATACCTTCTGGATGCTTCCATCCATAATAACTCCACCATTTTCCTGGGAAATGCCTGTCTGCACTTTATATATAATCTTGTGAACACTACACTTTTAGCATTTTAGAGTATAAGTATATATATATATATAAAGTATAAGGTCCTCATGATACTTGAAAGAAAAGCATAAAGGTATTTATTTCAGTAGCACATTTTTCAGGTTTAAGTACCTTAGGGTATGATCCAGTTCCTAGAAAAACAACAAATACTACAAGGCTGAACAACATTGCAGAAAGAATATATAAGCTCAATAAATACCTAAATTGCTGTCCTGTTGTGCTGTTGCCTTTTGTTTCACCTTTCTAATATTCTGGACAAATGTGCTTATTTACATATATATAGTCTTTTGAAGTACAAACATGATGCTACATCATCTACTCTTTTGAAAATCACATTTGAGCAGATCCTTCTTTTTTTCTATGCTGCTTTGTAGCCAGCAGTATAAACTTGTTTTATGCTTGAAAATTGTTTATTTTTTAATGTTAAAGTCCTGGTTTTTTGGGAATTGACTTTGAATGATCACATAATCATTGTTTGGCTGGACTTCATCCCAAACTTCATAAAGGTTTTGGATGCTTAAGAGACTTTTTTTGGGACCGGTTAAGCCAAGTGATATTTTGGGGATTGTTTGAGCTTTATAAAGCATCTCAATGTCTTCTAGCCAGATGTATTTGTTCAGCTCATTGTACATTTTATATTACTGTACACCTGTGTGTTTTAGCTGTGTTTTTTGCAAGGCCATGTGGATACACTTTATGATTGTTACTTTATGCTGATAAACTTCTCAGTGAGGGACAGATTGGAGAAATGGCAAGAAATTGCTTGTGGTTTCCTGAATTAAAGGAAGCTAGAATTATTTGCAAGCTTTATTGCAAAAGGCTCCCTTCAGTAGTTCAAACCTATAGTTATGTCCAATTGCATGTGACTAATTCCAGCTACAGAGAAATAGTAGGAGTTTCAAGGTGTTTCTTTGTATCTTACCATGTGCTGTGCAACTGTTCCAACTACTGCAACTATTCCTAAAGATTCTTGACCAACCTGTCAGTTTCTAATATTGTTTAGCATCTTAAGTCTTGTGAACTGCCTGTTTACTCCAGTAACATGCTCAT
The DNA here is from genome assembly GCF_012460135.2 of Molothrus ater. Lineage (NCBI taxonomy): Eukaryota > Metazoa > Chordata > Aves > Passeriformes > Icteridae > Molothrus > Molothrus ater. The sequence continues at coordinate 53,540,765 of NC_050511.2, forward strand.
ATTTTAATTTTTTTTAAAGTGTTTGAAGACGCAGATCTGAACCTAGTCATTCCATCTGCTCTATTTGCTGCTGTGGGAACAGCAGGTCAGAGGTGCACAACTGCTAGAAGGCTGGTGAGTAAATGTGTATTGTCTGGTTTGGGTAGCTCTGAATTTGAACTTAATTCCAGATTGGCTCAGAAAATGACTAACAACTCCTAATATTGTGAAGAGCAACAAATAATATTTGAAACATGCTTTTATTTTTTCAAAAAAAGTATGTGAGGAAAATAAGAACATAGTTTTATTCCAGTGTAATTCTAGCTCTAAACATTTTCTTTGTATGTATTTCTAAATGTGTTTTAAGTCAGGAAAATAGTACTTGGCAAAGTTCTGTATTTCTGTTTTCATTGCCAGAGCTTTGCTTGTGACTGCTACAAATTTTGGTTCAGTGTTTATATTGCAGCAAAGCAAGGGGGTGTGTGTTACCTACTTTGTTATTAATTCTTAGCCAATCGTTTTCAACAAATTCAACAGTGTTATAGTGTCATTGTCTGTCTTGTCACTGTTGGGTTGATTCAGTAAATATTAGGTAAAATGGATGGGGGTAAATTGATTCAGGTGTATTGGATGGGCAGTGATTCCTCAAACTGGAGCAATAAAATTTCTGGAATGTTTGTTCTAGAATACTAAACTGAAATGTTTACAGTGCACATTGATAGTACTGATCTGAGATGGGGTAAAATTAAAACAGATTTTTGTTTCTTGGCTTGTTTTAAATTTTTATGATGAAGATTTTATATCTTCATTTTCTGGTGTTAGTGCTGTTTCAGAGGCCTTGGCCTCTGTCTCTTTTTAATTTTTGGATTTGCTGAATATGAACAACAGTATTTCCATTCTTTCATTCAGCCCCCTTCAAAGGGCAGTAGTACTTCAGGAGTAGTTACATAGGCTGCGCTATCTTACAACTTTCTTACCGTGTTTTAGTTTCTCCATGAAAGCATCCATGATGAGGTGGTGGCAAAGCTTGCCAAGGCTTATGCCCAGGTCCGCATCGGTGATCCATGGGATTGTAAGTAGCTATTTCCATCTCATGGGTTTAGGAAACAAGTTGCTGTTGGTTTCTTTCTGTTTAAATTCTGAAGTGATTATAGATCCAAATTATCTAAGTTTAGCAATTTACCAGGGGGTGGAAATAGCTGGTTTCATTTAGAATACAGACTCAGAAAGGAAGATGAAGAGTCTGGCTAATACTGCTCATCCTGGACAGATTAAACAGTTAATTCTAAGATAAGAATATTTGCAAACATACACAGTCTTGATTCTAAATCTTTTTCAGCTGACACTCTGTATGGGCCTCTTCATACCAAAGAAGCAGTGAAAATGTTCCTTGATGCTGTAGAACAAGCAAAACAACAAGGTGGCTCTGTGGTCTGTGGTGGAAAGGTGATTTAACTTTTTTTTTCCCTGCTACAGGTTGTGCTCTAGGAAAAAAAATACAGTAACATGATAGCTTAGGCTAAACTTGCACTTCTGCTTGTCCTGTCAGCCACTACAGGATGTTTGGTTAGTCAGATTGAGAATTGTTTGAATTGGAATCCTGTCTTCAGGGTAAAGGCAATTCTACTTGGAAGCTACTCTTACACCACTCCCCAGCTGCAAGTGTATTAAATATTAGGCCCCGAATGTTTTGGGGTGTGTCCTGCCTGGCTTCGTCTGGCCTCACTGCTGGACCAAAGGCGGCAGCTGTGGTGTTTTTACCCCAGAGATGCCTTTGGCTGGCTGGGTGCTGCAGCTAGGCACTGGGAACAAATCCAGGCAAAGTAGGAACTCAGTTTACCTCTGGTGGAAAAGGTTCAGGCGACGGTGAAGAGAAAAGAAGCGGGTTCTGCCGTGGAGCTTAAATCCAGAGTTTTATTGTAGCATGGTAGACTTTTGAATGTGGTAACAGCTCTCAGACAGACAGACAGACACCCGGCCGCAAGGTCTCTGTGTCCTTTTAAGCCCTGGGGACAGGGGGAGGGAAGGGACAGGTGAGGGCCAACCAGGTGTGAGGAGGGGAGGGGGCAAGGGATGTGGACGCTAGGACAAACCAATGAGCCCAGGCCTGGGGGGCATCTGCCAATCACACAACGCCTTGCTGGAAGGTGAAGATTAATGGACAGCTCCCAGGCAGGAGGGCAAAGGGGGAGGGGGAAAGGTTGGTGTACCTGAGGGGGATGGGATAGGTGAGACAGGAAACCACACTGCAACACAAGTGATAGTGAAAATAAAAAAAACCCAACATAAACGGTGAATGTCAAACATGTAAAAAAGGAAAATTGCAGTTCTGTCCCTCACAATATCTAGCTTGAGGAAATACTGGAGATACAAGACAACCACTTGTACATCTTAATCATATAGGATGTTTAGTTCTCATTGACTTATTGTTCTGGGGCTTCTTGTCTTTCATTTGCAACCTCTATATACTTTAAAATTCTAAGTAGCTTACAAGTAGGAGAAAGGAAGTTTCAGCTGCTAGACATTACAACTTGATTATATCTTTAGAGGACATAAGTTGTGCTTATATATTTTAAATACTTAAATAAGTAAAATTTAAGTTATTCATCCTATCTGGCCTTCTGTTTCTGATTTCTCAACTGTAGTGGTCAGACCGTGTAAGATTCCTTTTCTACACTAATACTAAGCTGGATGCTGATTGGAACTTACTTGGTTATTTTTTATTTATTTTGAAGGTTATAAATCGCCCTGGGAACTATGTTGAACCAACCATTGTGACTGGCCTTCCTCATAACGCGCCCATTGTCCACACTGAGACGTTTGCCCCCATATTGTATGTGCTGAAATTTAAGGTAAAATAACAGTGGTGAAACAAGTGTCAAGGATGGTAACAGTAGAGTGACAAGAGAGAAATCAGACATGTGTCACATCTATACAGTTGTCCCAGCACTTCAAGAAGTGGTGGCTCTTGTTCTACACTGTGAAATAGCCACTGTGCAACTCAGTGTGTAGCTCTATTTCTGTGAAGAGTGCTGGAGTTACGACAAGATACAGGAACAGATTGCTGTTGCTAGTGTTCATGGTCGATACTGTTCACATCTGTTCAAAAGCAGACTGTGTTCTGTGGAGGTATTGCTGACGTGGCACATATGTATTTGCCCAGTGCCCTTCTGTACATTTGCATTATGGCTGTGGTTTGTTGGGTTTTTTCTCACAGAGCTTCTTTGTAACTGCTTTGCTTTGGATAGTCATGGCTTAACCATTGACACATGCTTCTTCTAGGAGGAAGAGGAGGTTTTTGCCTGGAATAATGAAGTAAAACAAGGTCTTTCCAGCAGTATCTTTACCAAGGATTTGGGAAGGATTTTCCGCTGGCTAGGGTATAATTTAAATTATTATTTTACTTTCCTGAGGTACATAAGATTAGTCTTTCATGTCTTTTGTAAACCTCTGCATAATGCTAGTTGAGCATTTTACAGCCCTCATTTTAGGGAGGTAACCTTTCCTGATCCTAAGGAGGAATTGTACCTTATCTTTGTTTGTAGGCCAAAGGGATCTGACTGTGGCATTGTAAATGTTAACATCCCAACCAGTGGAGCTGAGATTGGAGGTGCTTTTGGTATGTTACTTGTGCTTTGTCAAGGTTCTAATCAGTGAATTTAAATGACTAAATGTGATGATATCAAAGTTAATTTTGAATCATACTGCTTTAGCAGAAAACAGATATTGACAGTTAGATTTAAACTTTTTAAAATAGCTGTATTAGGTTTTTAAAAATTCCATGTGTTATTTCGTTCTCCTCCTCTCCATCAAAGGAATGTCACTCAGATATATATATTCTGGAGGTATTTAAAGATATGGCCAGGTGGAAAACTGTATAAAAGTTTTAATTAAAACAATCTTGGGCAATTCTGTGTCTATTGGTAAGTTTATATAAGATGTATGGCATGTAGCATTATTGTCAGAAAATCCTATAATAAAAAATTTTGCCTTTTTTTCCCTTTTTTTATATACTTAGGGAACTAAGAGGGTGGAAGAAGCATTAACCTTACCATTTAAGCAGTACAAGAACCAGCACATTCTTGTACTCTTGTCTTGTGTTAAGACAAATGTTTTTAAAACAAGGTCCTCTAGTGCCACCATGAAGGAATTTTGAACTCCAGGGAGATATTTTTTTTACGTCAAGCATGAGGAGAGAGCTAGCTGTGTGTGTTGTGTGGGATGGTAATTTAACTCAGATATAGGACAAGGAAAAGGAATCGTTTTTCCCATGTACTTTTATAAAAATGTCTTACCTCGTGGAATTAGTCCAGATTGCCATATCCAAAACCAGGTTTTAATTTAAAATGTTTTTGCTACAGGTGGTGAAAAGCACACTGGTGGGGGAAGAGAATCTGGAAGTGATTCATGGAAACTTTATATGAGACGGTCTACTTGGTAAGACAGACAAATAAATTTAAATTACAGATTAACTTCCCCAAGTTCAAAACATATAAATCTTTGGCTACAAGGCTACTGTCTTTACTGAATGTGAGATAACCATCTATAAGTGTAATTGCTTTTTCTTCACATTCATAGCTAAAAGAGCATTGGAAGGGTTTTTATAAAGACATTTTTTTTAACTTTTCAAAGGAAAAAAATAAGGTGGTTTTGGGATTCCCCCCACCATTGGTTGATTTTAAATTCATCTGAAAAATGCTTGAAACTTGTCAGGAAATACACTGAGTTGCAGCCACAGTGAGGGGCCACCACTATTGCCTCTGGTAGGTGATTCAGCTATATATTGGTTATCTATCCACAAATCTCCTGACAGCCAATAGTGGATGAGCATTAGTGTTCTCTGCTGACTTCCATAGCCCTTACCTGTGCTATCTTTTTTTTTTTTCATGCAAAGACTTATGAACATGAGAAATCCCACCTTGATTTTTCTATCTGGATGTTCTCCTAGTAAGGGATTAAATACATAAAGAGAAGTAAGATCCTCCATAAAGGAAGAGAAAATGACAAATGTTGTCTTTTCCTGTACATGGTTACTATATTGAAAACTGCAGTAAAGTTAGTTCATAATTTTAAGTAGGCAAACTGCTTTAGAGAAGTCTTGTTTAGATATAACAGCTTATACATAAGAAGTGTACTGCACAGTCTGTCGCAGTGATTAAGTCTGGTCTCTAAATTGTTGTTTCTCTTTCAGTACAATCAACTACAGCAAAGATTTGCCCTTGGCTCAAGGAATCAAGTTTCAGTAACAACCTTATGAGTGGCTGTGCTATGAACCATCCTAGAATTTCTGAATCAAGCAGCTCCTAAGCATCATGGGGATAAAAATTAATTATATGAAACCAATTCTGTCAGAAAATCAGCTACTCTTAAATTGCTTCACTTTCTATGAATGTATTTACTAATTAGTCTTCAGATCAGAAGTCTGTGGTCTTTGGGAGGAAGGGAGGGTGACTGAAACTAACCACCTTGGGTCCAGGTGGCCTGGTTAACCTGTTGCCTTAACACTGTATTTCAGTACTAACACTGCCTCTATCCCCTCCACACCTTTTGCTCATATTTCCAGCTACGACATCTGTGTTTCAAGCTGTGTGCCAAGTTTCTTGCAGTACCAGTTACTGGGGGATATTTGGGAACCAGTACAGGGCTATTTTTCAATGAATAAATAAAGGTACATTTTGTGAAATATCTTGGGCTTCTCATTTGTTTTACTCGCTGGTTTTGAGCAGGAATATTCAGAGGACTATCCATTTTCACACACTGAGTTGCTAGCTGGGAAAAGAATCTTTGGGCTAAAAGTTCTGCTTTAGTTTTCCTGCCTCTCCAGAAAGGAGACTTTCAGGATACGTTTGGGAGATAGAGGTCTACTGTAGTGTCTTGGAATCTCATTTAGCACTTGAAGGGGTTACAGCCAATTCAGGTTGTCCATATCAGGTTGTGATACCCTACAAGCAGACTGGCTGGAGATGAGACCTGGAGATGCAGTCAGAGGAAATACTTTTCTAGGGAAAGACATATTGTTTACTTGTGTTTCACCTCAAATGAGAGCTTCTTTTGGCCACTGGAGACCACAGGCAACAACAGCTCATTTAGGAACCTTGCTCAGGACTCAGGATGAGAAGAGACACAGTGCTATTAGACTCTAAATCTATTGGAGATTTTAGATTTCCACAGAGGAATTTCTGAGGATCTTAATGTATTGTTTCTGGGGATTTCTTTTCTTCTCAATGTTATATACCAAATTTCCACTATCTCTGAATGTGACAGAACTGTTTATTATGGGCTCAGATTCTAGGAATCTGATTTGACAATTGATTTATTTTGATGTTATTTTGATGGCAATGCCATTCAAACTGGATTGCAAGTCCACCATACCACAATGCTAGTTGGTCTCCTTTCAGCTTTGTGTTCAATTTTAAAATGCATAGTGTTTAGAATTTATACAAGGTATTTTGGTGTTCTGTAAATCAGACATTAGGCAGCCAAAGCTTTTTTTCTTATGGAATCTCTTACTACCAGGAGTATTCTTTCCTCTACTTCTTTGTGTCTGAGCATTTCATTAAAGAACGTTGTACCTTAGCACACAGAATGAAATGGTGTACCCTAAACAGGCAGATAATCACTAGGACATATGGCAGAGAAGCAATTCAATTCCCAAATATAATTGCTTAGCAAATACCACCAATTTATAGAAATTGTACTCTTTAATGTTATTCTGTGATACTGAATGTTACTATGAAACTGTTAACAATGAGAAATTAATTCAAGAATTCTCTTTTCTTGCTGCTTATAATTGTTTTTGGATAGCCTCATGTCACATCTGATTTTTTCTTGAAAATGGAAGCTCTTCTTAAGGTAAAACAATCTCACAAGTCCAGTTGTTTAATTTACAGAAATAAGGTTGATTCTGCCACCTGGCTTTAGGTATGGGAACTCAGCTCATGAAGAGAACAAAACTGGTATGGTGAGTCTAGTGTTTGACTGGTCTTCAAATCTTCATGTGCAAACTAATATGAATGGAATAAATGTACAAATGTGATGAAGAGGTGGCTGCATAGCAAATACACTAAACTTCTGAAGGCTAACTTGACATCTTGATACATAATTCCTCCTTCAATACAAGCTTTTGTCAGGGTAGCCTTACAGGGGACTCAGCATGAAGTACTCGTGTAACTGCTTCTGTGTGTTAAGAGTGTGTTAGATCCATGCTGTATCGGCAGAGAGAATGGGCTCTCTGTAAGTAGGTTACAAACTCAGCCCCACTTTTGCTAAGTATGGGAATTACTATTCCAAAGATATGTTATCTGTGCTGTCACCAGATTGCAAGCGTGGCATCAGAGCAGGTAATCATAGTGCTGCTTCTCTTTCCAGACAGCTTTGAATTCCTTACATGTGGTGATGAACAATCCTACTAGAATTGGTTTGCTGAATGACTTCCTGTGAAGTGGCTCTGGGAAGAGCATCTTTTAAAAACTGCAGCAGACTGTAATATGCTTTGGCAGGTATGCAGGTGCCTATAAATAGTTATCGTTATGATGAAGTAATGAACTAAGGAGGTTTAAAGATGCTGTAAGCACACAGTTTCTCAATTTCTGCTTTAATTTTGAAAGTCCACTCAGGAGACTGTGAACTGCATTAGCTGTCAGAGGGTTATCTCATCCAAGGAAAGCAATTTTGAGAATTCATAAAATGTGTCTTGGAGTTACTGGTATGTTCAACATAATGAACTTGCCATTTTAATACAAATTCTATCAGCGTCTTCCACTGTTGCATAAACTTAATTACCACTGAGTGTGTAACACTAGTGAATAACAAGTGTTAAATGACACATGCTCAATAATTCATTTGTTAGCACAGTATTGCTTACTGTGAAATGACCTTGATGGGAACAGTCTTACAAGTAACTTCCTTTCTTTTTGCCATATTATTACCTGAAGAAAGATGATAATTCTATTAATATTTCTGCTAATAAACAGAGAAATTGATTTTTAATGAAATGTGAGAATGGGAGATATAGGCTGCTTTTCTTCTATCCTGTTGAGTCCTATCACAGCTTCTTGCAGAGGTGATGATTTTTAGAAACCAAGAACACTACTTGCCAGTAGTGGATCCCAGCTTTGGACTTTGCAAAAAGTGGTCCTGCAGTGTTGAATTTAAATCAATGGGAAAAGTGTTCACCATTTTCTTTCAGCAGTAATACACCAGCCCATTCATGTTATATCATGTTATTTTCATCTGGTGTTTTCATCATTCTGTGTTGTTGCTGGGTGAGTTCAAAACCACATGGCTGCCAGAACTTTTGATTTGTGGCATCTGTGTTTCTGTATGAGAAATCATGTATTTAGGTGCTGCATTCAAGATTCATTACGTGTACTAACCCGTTCGTGTCTCTGCATTAATTTCATTAGTAACTTTGTGAAAAAGTGTAAATTACAGGAGAGTAAGGAGACTTTGCCTGGATTTCCTTTTGAATCCCTGTCATTCTTGGTCCTGCACTAATGTGTTGGTCATGTATTGCACAAGTGTGTCCTCCTGTTTTCCTAGGTGGAAGCAGAAGAATAATTAAGGCTTATAATATAGGGGTAAAATGACTTAATCACACAGAATCAAATTCTTGAGTAAAAAACTGTGACTTAGTAAGGATTTTTTTTAGTATCTTCTCTTTGGTATTCCTTAATCAGCAACCATGCTGTCATGTGATACATGCTTGGTGTTTGAAAACTAATGGATTAATTGCATTCAGTGTGCAAACATCTGCTGCCACTGAAGTGTTGCTTGAAGTAAGTATCTTGGCTCACATTTTGAACAGGGTTGCCCAATGGATAGCTGGTACAAAGGTAAATACTGGTTAGAAGTCTTTAATTTCTGCTAAATTATTAGCGCTGATTTTCCATACAGCTGATTACTTTCCTCCAAATAATAAGAAAATGCATATGCATTTTGGACAGGGACTTGCATAGCATAGCCTTTTTAAAAACCTTTATATTCCTCCCGGTGTCGCTGTTGGCCAGGCTAAAGCCTCCCCGGGGCAGCCTTTTCATTTGCTAGCCAGCTGTGTAGAACACAGACCTCTTTGTCTGAATGCTTTTTATATTCCAGTACATCTGGGACTGCTGCCTCTGAGCTAGTAATTAAATACACTCTATTCTGCAAAAGCTTCAGTTGATTAGTGCAATTGTTATACAAAACATTAACTCCAAAAGCCAAAGGTTAAAATGTTTCAGCCAGGAAGAACAAATGGTTTAATGCCTACTTTACTCAGTATGCTGGTGTTCTCTGGCATTACAGCTCTTTTCCTGCAGCCTGATTTCAAGATGGACTTACAAGGAACAAACAGCTCAAATTAGATCTCTGAATTTCAGAGAAAGGCACATCCTTTCATTACATTAGAGTCTGAAAAGCTGTCAGTGTGTGGCATTTGTGTTTCATGCTTCCCTGACACCCTCCTTACAGGTGTCCCAAACTTCCTTAGCCGTGACAGTGAAGCTAACTAACATCACCTGCTCGCTTACTGAGCAGTCTTACAGAGGTAATGAAATGGCAGCGTGTGAGTTTAAAAATGGGAGATTCAGAAGGAACAGGATAAATATAAGCTCTCTTGCTTCTAAGGATTTTTGGTTAATCCACGAACTGTTACTAAGTGGTATTGCCTCCTGTCTTCTGTGGATTTATAAGATTACTCAGTCACTGGCCTGATTAAACTGACCTATAATAAAACGGCTCAGTCCAATGTGGCAGCTGTACTAGAAATAAGTCTAAAAAGTGTAGCACATGCCTCTCCTTCAGTTGTAGTTTGTCTAACTAAATTTTTTACCACAACGGCTGATATTTTGTTTAACACATGTACCACAAGAAGTGTTCAGGATTTCTGTAGAATCTGAGAATATAAACCTCTTCCTAGCTCCTATTTGACTGTATTCATGTACAACTGTATGTGCTTGTGATTATGTGTGGGAGAGATGGGGGCTATCTGTTTGCCACATTCCTCTTCTCAGTTTGACCTAGATAACAGTTGATTTATGGTGTTGCTTTAAAGCAGAACAAATAGCAGAATAAAGTTATGGTGATGTTTCATGAAACAGTGTAAGTCGAGCTATCCTCTGAAGATTTGCTGTTGTAGTGAGTCCTTGTAGGTTAAAAATCCAGCATGAGGACTTCAGTTTGGCTTAACCAACACTGGCTGCTGTGACTCTGTTTTGCCAGCTTGTTTTCTTCCCTTATTTTTTAGTTAGCTGTGTTACTGATTTATTTATTCATTTTTTCCCCTGCCTGAAATGCTGAAGTGACTCCCTGCAAAGTCTGAAAAGCACCTTAATTTTGCTGGAGAACATGTTGGAAGACACCAACTCATTGTTAGCTGCAGAAAATGAAAAGGCCTTTAAAGTGAGGATGAGGAATTCAAAATCACCAGAAAAATTATGAGATGCTGGTGATGGGGAAGCCAATGTGAAAGTCACAAGCAGGATTCTAGGCAGATAAGACCCAGTACCAGGATTTTAGCTGCTGGATAATACATTTGGAATGCTGGGAAATATCAGACTATTTCAAGTGAGAGGTGGGGCAGAGTGCACAAAATAGGATAAATTGAAAGAGTGTGGTTTTGAATATATAAAAAGATAAGAGAATTACTGTGTGAGGAAAATGCAGGGAAAGGAGCCAGATGTAGTTTAAGCTAACACATATGGTAGATGAGACATAGATAGACATATTCACTAAGGTACAGTATCACCCCAAACCTCCAAATCTGTTCAGAATTCATTGATTGAAGCATGAATCTAACAGGCTGTCAAAACTATCTCTTGCAATTAAGGAAAAAAAACCCACCAAGAAGACAAAGACATCTCAGAAAAGAAGAAACATTATTTCGAAAGTTGTATTCCTCTTAATATGTTCTTTGCTGTAAAAATTGTCCCATTGTCATGAAGCATGCTTTGTGGGAAAAAAACCCAAGCCAAAAAAACACATCAGTCTCTTTGTTCTCTGTTTATAAAAGTCATCTCTGATGTTGCAAACCCTGCATTTCAAATCTCTGTGAGATTTATGACATCCATTGTTTGTCTAAGTACTCTGGCTTGCGTGCTGCTCATATCATTTTCTCTTCCGGCTGTTCACTGCCTTCTTCTTCACAAACAAATACTGAAAGTTCACAGAAAGGGTAACTCTTCCTTGTACTTAGCCTGTGTTATTCCATGCTGTGTTATTCCTATGGGAAACAGTAAATTTGAAGAATACTTTGCACAATTCTTTTTTGAGTTCTTCACAAATTTCCTAATTAAGTGAGAAGATTGTAATTCCTCAGAGTCTTAGCTTGTTTCTTTGGGATTTTTTTGAAACTGGGATAAGACATTGGTATTTTGGAGCCTGCTGAATATGCAAAAGATGAATGATTTTTTTGGTTTTCAATAACTTTCGGCTACACAGAAAACATATTTTGAATTCTGTATTTAAGCTGCTAAGAAAACTTTTTCTGCAATGTGGGTTAGAATGTGGAAGCCATGGTCTTTCACCATTTGCCTGCTGTAAATGGGACCAAGTTCTGTTGCAGAAATATAGCAGATATTATCCAAGTCAAAACAGTTAATTTTGCCCCTTAATGCCTGTAGACTGACATAATAGTCTCTATAGCATCTCGACGAATTTGCTTTAAAAAAAAAAAAATTATCTGTTTTGTCATTCGGTAGCTTCTCATTCCTTGGTACTGAGGGATTAGTTAACTTTTGTTATGGTTCAGTAAATCATGAGAGCAGAGCCAAAAATATTTGTGCTCTTTCTTCTTCTGAATTTGTACTCTTTCTGTTTGCATAATTCTATCTAACTACTCTAGATTTGTATTTTCTGGGGATGGAGAATCTGGATCTACCAGGCCACTTAACTAAAACTCAACATATAAATTTTTGCTCTCTTCCACCCAGGCAAGATGAGTGCAAGCCAACTCACAAAAATCTGGTTCTGAACATTTCCTTTTCAGCTCTTTCCCAGGAGAGTGGCTGCAAAAAGCTGTAATTTTCTCCAATATGCTTTTCTGCTGTCCTACTTGTTCAAGAAAAAAGCTGTCTGTGCTTTTCTGCTGCCTTTCCCTGTGGAAGCCTACATCCACCCAGCTGGGGTTGCCTTCCAATTTCTCATCAGCAGGGCTGACTGCCAGGGGTCAGAGTTACCAAAAAAGGCCTCACACTGCATGAGCCACAAAAATGTGATGTTTTGACTGCAGTATATGCTGACTGCTGGGAGAGAGCAATCCAGGAGCATCTTGGGCTGAGCGGTCTGCTCCTGCCTTCAAGATTTCCAGAGGAATCATTATTGCTCCACAGCCACACAGTGCAGTGACAAATTTCTATATGAAGAGAGTTCCTTTACACAGATGTGGTCAGAGCATTGCAGAGTAAGATTTTGGCTTGTGTGTTGAATCAGAGGCTGACCAGGATCTTGGTTACACTGTTGCCTCATCCTGCTTTTTCCACACAGGGCATGTGCTCCCCTCTGAAACAATGCTGTTCTCTCTGTGGCCCATCAAAAAGTCTGCACCTGTTGCTGTCCCAAAGCATTTGTCAGCCTAATTTGGTAAGTTTCTTTATGCTAGGACAGGGAATCTAACAAAATTTTGCTGCAACTGTTTTCTTTTTTGTCTAGGGATGTGTATGATGGTTCTACTCAACCTTGGCCTAAGCACAGGAAAGTCCTGCTAAAAGGGAAATAGACACCTAAAGCAGCATCTTCCCCATCTGCCCCTAAGATATAAAAGTATTATTCTCATAATTTCCAGTTCCACATTCCTCCACCAAACTGATTACTCAGATGTTCTAATCTGTTTAGCAAAGCTGATGCAGCAAAGGTGATGCAACATGCCTTTGCGATATGGACTTTGCACAAAATAACTCCAGCTGATTTTCCTGGAAGAAAATAAGGGATACTGCACCACAGGTGTACTAGTAGGGATGGGAAGCAGCAGCACATGATCAGTAAGGTAGTGATGGTAGGGTGACAGCAATACTGGTTTGTAAGGAAAGCAGCTGCTGGCAGGTTGGACAACAGTCACAACTGAATTAAGTGCTTAATGGCAGAGGGGACAGACATGCGCAAGAATCTGAAGGGACTTAGGCAGATGAATGACTAAAACCTTAAGGATCAGACACTGCTGATTTTTTAAATTAATTTTTAATCTCAGGAAAGACACCAGAGTTGTGTAGAAGCCTAACTTACTGCTGCTGACAGATCTGGCCCATTGTCTGTGGTCGTGGCTCTCTGGAGAAGCACACAGGCAGAGGACAGGTGTGCAGAGAACTCGCCTCAGGGTTCTTGCCAATATTCTTGCCAAGTTTCCAGTGTTTCTTCACATTACATCGAATACAATTAGAGAAACAATTGAGGAAAAAAAGTTGCAATGTCAGCAAAGCTCCTAAAGCACTATTTTAGGCATTGCTCAACATGCCTGCATTTAATACTAGGCTCTTTTACAGACTCTTATCCTTGTCTCTGGTGGAAAGTTAACTGGTTTTGGATGGGTTACTATTAAGAAGTTCAGCTTTTGGAACCAGGCTACATCTGGTAGAACAACATGGGAAAGGGAGGCAGAGGATGGTCTACAAAGAGAAGAAGGGAGTAGCTAAATACTAGAACTCTCAGTATTCAACTACAAGCAGTCTCATATCCTTAGTCCTACACCTAACACAAATCTTGTACTTTCCTAGTTCAATTAGACTCCAACCCACAAACTGTTTTTGTGGTAGCATTTACTGTGATGGTCAAAGAGTGATTGCAGAATCAGAAATACGTGAAGAGACTTGGAAAAGAAGTGTGGAAGATGTGTTCATACAATCACAAACTTGGTCTTTCACACAGCATTCTTACAGCCATTACTATTGATCAGAGTCTTTAGAAGTGTGACCATTTTCAAGCCAGCTAATGTAGATTATATTGTTTTCTTCATGTGTGTTGTCAGTGGCATCATTTAAACAGTTTTTGGAAAAAACATAGAAGGACATCTCTTCATGTGAGTATCATAAGCCAGTGCTGAGGCATTTAAGTTTCATGATCCATTTGTGAGAGAAGGTCTGTGGATCTTTATATGTGTTGTGGAAACAGCTGTTAGTACAAGCTGACTTTCCTCCCACCTTGCCTTTGTTCTGGAATGAGCCCACGTGTGCACACTGCCATGATAGCAAGCTTTAAGTGCAGGAAGAATTCAGAGCTGGTTTTTGTCCTGCATGCCAGATCCAGCATGTAAGGTTATAATTAAGTTACTCATTACCTTTTCTTCTTGGAGGGAGCCTTTATCCATCTACCTGTAGATAGTGTGAAGAGCTGAGTTTTAATTTAGTACTTGACAGCACATTGGAATGACTTTCCTTTAATCTCCTGCTAAAATGCCTAGTCAGTGGAAAATTACCTTATCAATACCATTAAGTGAGAACAGGAGTTGAAGGAGCCTTTATTGTACAGTCCAAAGTACCTGCATTGCCAAAGACTATAAAATCCTTGTTATAAAGCTTAATGTAGGATGTCACACCTCCAGAACATGATGTAGCCACTACATCATCATGACATGAGCTTGCTGTTTATGTAAAGCCAGGGAAAGGTATCTTTTAAAATTTAAGAACATAATGAACATTTAAGCAGTTTCCTAATGGACTTAGTACAGAAACTGGAAAAATAAAAAAGTCACATAGACAGTAAAATACATCAGTAGAAGCTCTATCCACAGTGGACAAATTTAAAAAAACAATCAGGCGGAAGAGCTATCCAGACTGATCTCATGGAGGCTGGCAGGGCAGGGCAATCTTTTCTACAACAACTGTCTTCAAGAACTTGAACTCATTTCCAAAGTCATTAGCACAGGTGTTTACTTAGTGAACAGACATCCAACTCAGGGTGAACTTTTTGGCACAAATACTGCCCATTGTGGGGAAAATAGATAAAGTGATTCAAGCAAAGCATTTGTCACTTCAGTAGGGGATAACTGGAATATTCTTGTCCATTTTGTAAGTGAGACACAGTCTTGGGAAAGGCTTCACTGACATACCTTTAATTCCTGCTCAAAGTCTATTTGCTAAGGGGCTGCATCCTGACCCCTTGTTTGTAAATTTTAATAGATAAGAAACTAAGTACAGGAGAAAAAAACCTGCTTCTGATTATCATACTAACCCTGCTAGTATCCTCTCATAGCACACTTCTAATCAGTTCCTTCTTGGGATCATCCCTTTGAGGGTACTACAAATAGCAAGTGTGATCACGGTCTTATAGATGCTAGATCTAGGCTTTGTCACCCAAATAATGTGAGATTTAATCCAAGATGAGTAGGCATAGTCTCACTGGCCAGTTTGACTAAATGGAAACTTGAGGGGAAGTAGGTGCCTCCAGGAAGAAGACCAGAAGATCTGAAACAACAACAGTATAAATGAAATGCCTGTATTTTGGACAGGATTAGTGACAGGCATGACAACATTCCATGACGCTCAGGGAATAAACTCTCACACATGTTGTGGATTTACTGTAGATTGTACGTTGTTTTATTGTTTGCATTTGACTGATTTTTTGTTAAAATCCAGGCTGGGTTGTGATAAACAGGGAGTAACTTTAGATGCATTTAAATGAAATTTACTGACATACATTTTTGTGGCTGTTCAGTGAAAAACAGGATATTATGAGGCTCTACATTCATAAAATGATACTACACCGATTTTAAAACCCAAGAAGGCAAAAAACCCATCTCTTTTGTAAAGTCTCATTACATGCAACCATGTTTAGCAGAACGGTCCACTGGGTTCAAACCATAAACCTAGAAGCGTCAAATGAGATGAGTCAATTTTCCCTCTTGAGCAAATTTGCCTGTCAGACTCAGATAGTCTCACCAGGGAAACTGAAAAGCAGGTGCTGGTAAAATCCTTTCAAATGACATTATTCCTCTGTTGTTTATAGAAGCATACACACAGGCACTGAACACAAAAAGAACTGTTTGCTCTGTGTCACTGTTTGCTCAGTTTTCTGTCTAAACAGCCAGCTTTTTCTGATCATTACTACATGTCACACCTGCTCTGTAAATGCAAAATCTCCTATGTATTTGGTAATAACACTTCACTAGCAATAGCCTGAACCAGCTGAGCAATAGCCTGCAAAGGCCTGGATATCAGCAACCCGGATATTTCTTTATCATTTGTCAACTGACTATGAGGTGGAAACATGGAAATGAAAGTGCAGATGTAGGAGGAAGCAGAAAGCATTACCACACACCTGTACAAAGGTTCACATGCAAGAAGTTAATAATATTAAATTCAGATATACTCAGACAAAAACACATGCAAAACTGTTTGTCTTTCCTGCAAATGCTAATGGGACCTACTACTGTTGAGAGGGAGGCTTTCAGCTGATCATACTTCCCGCCTAGAGTGCTAGCTGCATCCTTCACACCAACAGCACTGTAAACTTCATACCTTGATACCTTGACAGAAAACTAATTCAACAACCCCTCAATCCAAATAGCCATTACAAATCCTCATTACTTTTTTCACTAACCACAACTAGAGAAAGCAAAAGTGATGTGTCCCTCTTGCCTTCCACCTTCAACTCAAAGCATCTTCCCAGAACCTGGCACTATCAATCACTAGTCCTGCATGGCTGGCAGAACTCAGCTGTTTTTCTTGTTTGTTTTTCTTCTTTGTTTTCAGCCTCTGTGCTGTCAAGGACAAAAGGTAGACAAAGCTGGAAAAAGAAACACACAAGAAATTTTAAAACCATCTTTTAAAAGCAGATATGCAGCAAATTATGAATGATTGTTACTAAGAGTGTGTGCTAAGAATTTTGTGTGCATTTTTGACTTCCCTAAAGTCACACATCTTTCCCATCTACTTCTGCAAACTTGCGCTTTAGCCAAAAGGCAAAGCCCCTCCTTGTTGCCTTTGTATGCACTACCTGCCACAGATACTGGAATAAGTCTCCTTGCTCTTTAACAGACTCCCAGCCTTGGGAGCAGCAGCTTTTCCTTGCCTATCCCTGCTACTAGTTCTTCTCTCCCAAACACTGGGGCAAACCCCCTCCATCCCAAGTCTAAAAGCCTAAATCACAGGATTTAAATCACTCCACTCCCTTCTAAGCTTTCTCCATGTGGGGCCTTGCAAGGCTCCCTGGGGTACCTGAACACTGCATGCTCCCCACCTATGCCCTGATACCTGAAGAGCGTGACATCCTCGTCCTCCCTCTAGGAAAAGGGGGAGTGAGGGTAGCACCAGAGGGGCAGGGTAGGGGACCCACAGAACTGCACCACTGCGCTCAAGTGGCTGCTGTGACTGAATTGTCACAATCCAATCCTTTCTCTGGAGCCCAGCTCACTTTCCTGCGTTAGAAGAACAGTTACACCTTTGTGCAGACTCACCACCCCTGGCATGCTGCTGCAGCAGGCAGAAGGGCACACACCTACCTCTGATTGCTCATTCCATACAGTAATTATTGTGTTCCATATGGCTAATGATAAGGCCTTAGCCTGCCTGATTCACTTAAGGCACCTATCAAATATTATGTTCCCTGTTCTCTTATAGAAAAGCACAGACTTGACAATGTAAGGTAATTAAAAGGCTAACTCAGTTCAGCTGCTGGATATAACCAAGTCTTCTTGTAGTTCCTTTGATAAAAGAGACTCATGGCATCAATTTTTCAACCACAGAGCTAGAGACTCCTGATACAGAATTAAAGGGAGGGAACAAGGTAGAGGATGAGGTGAGAGTCCAAAACATTACATAAGCTGTGCAACTGTAGTGGAAAGTAGGGGGAAAAAACCAAACTTTTTTCAACAGTTTTCTTGTGAAGCTGAGTTTTCCAATAAAGTCACAATAGCTGAGGAAGCAAAAGCAGGTATTTTATTAGGGAGAACAGTCAAATCTCAATTTCTTACATACTGTACTCATGTGGAATCTTGAGCCAGGCAGGCATGTTAGAGCCTGCAGAGCCCTCAAAGCTGCCTTGGCATTCTGATACCCATCCAATATCCTCCAAGGAGGAAACTTGAGAAACATGGGGAATTTGAGAAAACTATTAACATGTCCCCAAAACTCTGGGGGCCGAATTTGCTCTTACTGCTGTCACTGAGATCCAGAAAGAAGTCACACACAATGGAGTCAGAGGAAGGACTGAAGCAGGATGCAGTTCCTAACCCCTTGTGTTGAGTGCTGGGTTTTGCACAAACTGTACCATGAAGTATGAGCCTCATGAACATCACACTTGACTAAAACTGATGGATGGACTTAGGTTCATCCAAATTACAGTACTGAGTCACTGGTTTTAAAAAAGTTTGTTTAAACAAAGTAGGTACATTTCACAGAAATGGTTATAAAATGCATAGCATATTATAAAGAGTACTATTACTTCACAGATAGTAGTTATTCTACTAAATATTGCTTTTTAAAAACTAATGAGCCTGCTTGGTGAATCAGAAAGCTAAAAATCCCCATCTTAGGCACTCTGGGAAAAAAACAGTATGTGATACAATGAAGCAGGTGTCCACTTTTTCATTCACTCTACTGATTGTTTGTATTGCTGCACCATTAATTTGCCAGTTCTCATTATGTGGAAATATCCAGTCCCTGGAGTCACATACCAAGACCAGACTTCCATTTAATGGACTACAAATTGCACTTGCTCAGCCAACCAAAACCGCATGAACTCCAAGGAAAGCTGACTGAGGATCTTCACACTGACTAACTTAAAGGACAGAGACCACATGAGTGGACAGAAAACAAACAGTTTTTCTAAGTTGTGCAGGTGTGTCACACCCATATTGCTATTCATAAGCAACTTGATTGCAAATTGGCAAGTCCATACAGATTTCAGGCTTGACTTCAATGGAACCTGAATGCCCAGCAGAAACAGACCTTACCCTCAGTGGTGATACCATGCCACAAAAAGTGGACTTGAGCTTTTTTACAGTGCTGGAGAACTGAGCAGACCTCAAACATTTGTGACAGCATAACCAAACACAGAGGCATCTGTTTTCATCAGGGTGCAGAGAAGTAAGTAAAAATGAAGAGCACAGCACCAATCTATAATCACAGCTAAAACAGATACCTGCTCATTCACACAACACTTCAGTACATGAATCATGACTGACATTCTTCACGTCTATACTTGTATGACAATAGGCATAAAGTAAATGTTGAGGTAAAAGGATATGCACAAGGTTTGCACTGGTGAAAGCAACTCTAAAATCAAGCAAGCTATAAAATCCATTAATTCACACACAACAGAGAAAGAAAAATCCCCACATTTTTAAAACATAGATACATGTAGACCAAACCATATATGTTTGCAAAATATATAGATACATGCTGAAGAATCATCTGACTTTTTTGCATTATGACATGAGCTTTACAGTAGTTTAAGCTTGGCTTGGACTGAAAATAAAGAAGCTTGAACTCCGGCCAGCAGAGCTCCTTTGGAACAGTTTGTCAAGACAGAAGAATGAGGTCTGAAGCAGTCCAAGAACATTGATGTTTCATTCACCATCTTCAAGTAGTTTTTGTAAGTTGTTCTGTATCTTAGAAAAAGAGAGGGAAAGAAAGAGTTGTGAGGCAAGAAGTGTTACACTGCATTTTAAATTAAAAAAAAAAAAATATCAAGACATACTCTTCAATACACTCTGTCTGCATGTTAATTCTGTCACACCTTTTCATACCTCTGGTATTCCTGTTAAATGCTTCCCTTATTGTAAGTGTAATAAAAGTGCATCAAATGTAACACCTAGACAATCAACCAGCAAGTTTCATATAATGAATATCCTCTGAAATTTTCTCCTATAGATTGTCTCCACCATTAGTCATAAGATAGAAATAAAAACCAGAGCTAGAAGCAATGGGACAAGAAAATGAATTATTTTCACCTTGATCAAAATCCAGTAAAAGCCTCAAACTTCCAAGTCATAGCTCTATGGCTAAATGGATAATTCAAATAGTTTTTTAACAGCTTCAGCCATGATATGTGCACAGTACAGTCTTGTAACCATTAGCAGACATGTCCCATTTAACAGATTCAGTGAACTGATTGTGGACTATTTTCCTTTAGCTGCAATGAAAGTAATGTCAGCCAGCTGCATCCTCCAGAATAATTTGAACAGATCTATTTTTACACAGCCTAATTATCCACTTTTCATCTCCTTGTCCTTAAAAGCAGAGAGGAGGGAATAGAGTGGGTCACATCCCCAGACACACACATTCTCAGTATCTCAGTATCTTAGTAACTTGCTGGCACTGGTTACAGATATAGTCACAGCTACTTTCAGGCTTTAATTTGAGGAGCCACTGTACTTCCTGTTCAAAGATACCACTTTTCAGTCCTACGTCATGATTTCCATCCCAGATGCACACCTTTCTCAAGAAGGACATTTTGAGGAAAGGGAAACACTAAGAAGACCTAATTTTATGAGAGTTGCTTAACATGTAAACAGGAATTTCCTTTTAGCTTGGTAAGTTAGTGTAAGGGAATGAGTAATATTAGGCCACATTTTCCCTCCCACAATTTAATGCTTTATCCTTTGATAGACACGCTGCATTTTAACAAGCTGCTAAATGCAATTAAAAGCCAAGTTAGCAGAATTGTGCTAAACAATGGCAGTTCCTTGACTCCAAGTATGAAGGAGAACTTGTAAAAATCACAAGGTCACACTGAAAAAGTCATTGCTACATATTCGTGCATTAACCAATTTTTAACTGCAGAGTAATTTTTAGTTTTTAATCTAGATAATCTCAGTGCTCCAGTTTACAGTGATGTAGTCACAGGGAAAGTAAGGGAAGACATGACAAGTTATACTAGAACATGTATGCTACCTTTGCTGCTGCAGCCACTTTTCACTAAGGCATATGAAACTGGTAAACAACTGCAGCAACTTTGCTCAGAGAACAAAAAGCTGTTAGATTTCTAACCATTGCTCATCTAGATTAGAACAGGATGTGGCAATATGCAGGTACAGGCAATTCTGATTTGGCTTGTATGCAGAGCACCTCATCACCCTGAATATCTGGCAGATAAAGGTAAATCTTTAAGGCTCCAATCCTGTAGACACTAAACAAAGAAAGCAAGACACTAAGCAAAAAATGCACACCACTTAAGACTCTAATTCAGGACAGAAGGTCACTTCTCTGGGAACAGCTGAATGACCTAACCATCCAGCTGTCCATTACTGTCTCCAAGCAGAGACTATATAAGGGAGTGGGACAATGCCCAGCCTTGCTGCAGAGGGCTGGCCAGCTTCCCACTGAAATGAGGTCTCCTATGAACCATCTTGCCAGCCTGTCCCAGACAGCCAGAAAGCAGTAACCTCTTAAATGACCTAATTTGGCTGAAGACTGTATCTGATAACCATCTGGTTACCAGAGCATTTTTCCTTTGTATTCACGCTGTTATTATCCAGAAAATACAGAGGGGTTAAGCCAGCATTACTCTATATTTCCGTAGCCAAGAGGGTGACGATGTGGGGGAAGAAACCCATTTTTGGCACTATTTCTAAAACCTATGCCATACATGTAAACAGTGATATTTTATATTCTTAGCTTTATGCTATTTGAAAAATTTGGTTTGGGGGAAAAAAGGCATTGAAAGACTTTGGCACAGACTCAGTTTTAGAAACAGAGGCAAAAATATCCCATGTGACTTAAGCACAAAGGAATTCAAGTAACTTTTGGTTTTGTTCCACTAGTGCTTTTATCATGTTCTGCCTGTGTATGTGTACCCAACATACAGCATTTCACCCACCTGTACTGGGCGAATTTGTCAAGGTTTGGGGGCAGGTGGGGCAAGGTCTGCAGGGGCAGCAGCAGTGTGCCAGGGCCAGGGGCTGCCCTGTGCTGGACACAACTATTCCAACAGCATCCAGCAGACCCACCCCATGGCACAGCCACAAGAGCAGTGGAGTCTCTGGTAAAGTGTTTTGGAAAGGTGAAAAACACCAAATAAGGAAATAAGGTCTGCACACCCACTTGTTTTGCATAGGCTTCCAATTTAAGTCACCAAATATGTTTAGTTTTCCAATTACAGATGGTAAAAAGCAAGGGTCAGGTATAGGGAACTGCACAACAGGTGCAGCAGCATTTGCGCTACTGGAATAAAACAAGCAGATCTCAGCCACTCTGTGTGAAGTAGCTGACTGCATATGTAAGCAAGCGCCACTTTTCTTAATCAAAACTCCAAAAAAGCCCCCAACAGGAAAAATTAATCAAATACCAATAAAGGTTGATTTTAAAATCCTTAGCCCTGATGGACTAAAAAGAAAAAAAAAGAAAAAAAAAAGTTGAGATCACTACATAATGCAATAATCACCCTGAAGTGTCTGCCTCAGGGACACTTGGCCTGGTTATAAGCTTCGATTTAAGGCAAACCTTTTACACATGCCAATGTTTATACTAGGGTTATTTTATAGTCTGAAAATTAGTCCTTTGTCTAGGAAAACATGCCACCTTTTGGTATCAAATTTGGGGTAACTTCACACTTTTCAAGATACAGGATCATAGAAACACAGCAAGAACCTGATTGGTCTATCAGCATTTGCATTATATCATACAATGTTACCTTTTCCAATTTTCTAAGATTAGCAGTTAACTCATCACAAAGGGCATCGGCATTAATTTGCAGGTGAGATCCCAAATCTTGGTGCACTTGATGCCTGTCAAATAGAATGAAAAAGTTAAGTATGACAGACTCAAAAAATAAGGAAAACAGAACTGGACACATACGTAGATGGCAACAGTGCCAAAATTGTAAACTGTACTAGTTTACAGAAATCTCATTCTCCAGAAGTTTGGATAGAACACTTTTGAGCTATTTCCCCTGAAAAGTTCTGTAAGTTCCACATCCTTGGAGGAAATTGGAAAGCCCAAGCCCTTGATACTGCAGAAGCGCACATTAGATCTTCCTTCCTGTATCTTGTACTGTTTGGGATCAGAGCAACAGAATCAGTACTTTCTTGTGCTAGTGTTTCTGAAGAGGGATACAGTATCCTGCTAATAAAAATATGCCAAAAGTGAGAAAAATGCTTTTGACATTGCTTAATATGTGGGACATGTTTACCCCACCTCTTGGATTATAAAATGGTAAAATATAAATGCAAGGCTGCATAGATAGAGCATCATTTCCTTCTATCCCTTTTTTAATGAAGAACCTGGCTCTGTCTTTTGACACATGCATACAAGTCCTACTGCTTTTCACACATGACAGCTGAGACCAGTTGGATCATAAACAGCACAGTCATTGTTTGATATGACCACAAGTGCAATGTCAGAGTGACCTGTTTTGTCATGGATGGGTAATCAAAGAAAGCTGAATTTAAAAGCACACTTATGTAAGAGCTTGCTAAATTTGAACCACTTTACAAACAGTTCCACCATGCCTGAGTCAGCTCTGTCTTGAATTTTATTTTTCCCTTCTCTTTTTTATGTGGTGCTTTTCCAGCTGTCATCACTTCCACTCATGTTGCACGTGGCTGCAGGTTTTGCACTGAGTTTATAAATGACTTTCAAAGCCATATTTTTCAGAGCAGTTCAGGGAAAAAAAATCTGTTATAAGAAGGGGAGAAGAGTTAATGCAAAATTTAATACTCAATAAACTGATTAGTATTCTCAGCAGTATCCAGTTTAACTTCCAAAGACAAGAGCAGGGAGCCCATACAGCTTATAGAGGGAAGTAAACTATTCTGGAAAAAAATCACATACCTCTGCACTGCTGCTCCATTTAATATTTGCATATTCCCATTTATGCAACATGGAGACAAAAAAAAACAAACAACCAAACAAAAAAAAAAAAAAAAAAACAAAAAAACAAACAACCAAAAAAAACAAAACAAAACACCTAACTGCAGGGGCAGATGACAGCCATGACTTCAGCTACAGAAAGGAATTATTTATGTAACTATGGTGCCTTTCCATATTTCCTCTTCAAATACACAGATACCTCTCCCTTGGTGTGTTTGGATTTTGCTTTGGTTTGCTTTTCTAGTGTGGAGTTTTTTATTTCAGAAAGACAGGATATCAGTTTCTAAATGGTATATAGACAACACAAAGCTTTATACAAGCAAAACAGATGTATTAGCTCAAAGAGCATGAAGTATGTTTCGAATATACTAATCAAATTACACTAAGACTGAAGACAGAAGTTACACCTTTTTCATGGAATCATTGCTCTGGAAAAAGATTTTAAATCCCCAATATTTTTCCAGAGTTTATCTTACTCCTTAATATGTGAATCAAAGGCTGTCATGGACATAAGGCGTTCCTCCAGGACACTGATTTTATATCTCA
This sequence comes from Molothrus ater, assembly GCF_012460135.2. Classification (NCBI taxonomy): domain Eukaryota; kingdom Metazoa; phylum Chordata; class Aves; order Passeriformes; family Icteridae; genus Molothrus; species Molothrus ater. The sequence goes on from NC_050511.2 coordinate 53,565,007, forward strand.
TGTAGAAGGTAGAAAGTATTAAAACACAAACACTGTAAGAGAGAAAAATAAAGTGTATCAGTTAAGGAAACTTTAGCAGCATCTGACAAATTCGTTGTTAAAAGCTATTTAAATTATTACTTACACATGTTCAATAATAAAGGTATTGTTCTTAGAAACATTTCAGGAATAGCATCAATGGCATTCAGACAGTTATGAAAATCTCAAACCTGAGTATGTGTTTGCTAAGTGACATGCAAAAGGAACCTCTGTAAGTACTTAAACACTTTTAAAATTTTCTGAATCAAAAGACCCTTTGCTTTTAAAAGTAAATGGCCAGTTAAGTATAAGCCTGACGCAGCAGGCTTATATAGATATATGTACATATGTATGTATGTTTATACACATTTCTGGGAAGTATAAAGGCCACAATTCCCAATAATTTCCTGTTCTCAAGTAAAGCTTCGATTATATCAATCATGTAAATGTAAGAAAATCCTAGTTTTTCACAATCTTGTTATTGCTAACTTACAGAATTGCATAAAATACAAGTATGTGGTTCAGAGATAACAGCTTCTGGGACTTCACTTTGTGGAGGAACCTGAAGGCTTCAGAATGGCCTGCAAAGGAAAGAACCAAGTCTTACTTTGAGCAGAGCAGACGACAGAATATAAACAGTGTTTTGAAGAATGCAACAGATAATGTAGAGAGAGAAACAAGAAAGAGCTTTTCCATGTTATGTGAACTGATGAACTTTGTAAACTTATCTCAAGTTATTCCAGCTGCAGATCTGTCCTTGATTTCTTACCATTTCGAGGACTGTTTCGGGCTTTTCCATCAGGCCCACGTTTACTATGTGGATCTGAACGAACAGACTTGGCCTCAGGCTTGGAAACTTTCAAATGAGTCTCTGTTTCAACAACATGATAATCTGTCAAAAGAAAGAATTTTAACAGAGGTGAAATTGTTGATAGCTTATTTTGGTCAAGAAATAGAAAAAGAGGAAAATTTTAAAAGATGCATTTCTGTACTTTTGGGTGAAAAGCAGAAGTTGGTTCAAGTATCGTTGAAACAGTTTATGTACTAGTTCCACATCAACATAAAAAGAAAAGCACAAATAAAAAGAAGCACTTGGACTGAAAAAGATAATATATGTTGCATTTATATTCCAGATCTTTTAAAAGATAGCAACCCATGAAAATCTTGAAAGCTACTATTGAATTTCCAGGCAGAAGATTATAGTCACAAAAGTAATCTCTCAAAAGGCCTGAATTTGCTAGAATAATGATTCCAAATTACTTTAATAGCAACACCAAATGAGGATAGTGCATTGTTACTTTAAAAAAGACATTAAAACTTCCTCTCCGAACTGTCTTTAAAAATGCCAGTGGTATCTTGAAAGAAATGGAACAGAAAAATCCAATCACACTCAGTTTTATGCTCTACTGGTTTACCCTGGACTTGCTCTAATGATGGACAAAAAACAACCATGAGTGAGAGACGTGCTACCTTTCACCCCTACTTTCAACTCCTTTTCCTAGGATGGTTCTTTGCCTGCATATTAGTTTTCATTTGTGGAAAAAGAAATGGCTTGAAGTAGTTACTAGCCAACAGGAAGTAAGACAGCAAGTTAAAAAATTATTTAGAAGCACTCTGTGGCATGCGATGACGCCACAATTTAATGAACAGCACCACACAATTAAAGACAGATGCACTGTAAATGTAAAATACCAATGAAAGCAAATAACTCCAAATTATTTGGCTGAACAAAAGACACAGAGAAAAAAGGAGTTAATAAAAAATAACATGACAGAGAACTGCTATAAAAAATGACACTGTCTTTCAGCAGTTTCTTATACAAATTAGTCAAGATGGAACCCAGAGTACTAACAGCATAACAACACATTAATATCTTAATATATATTAATTGTGTAAGAGAATACTCTAGGTTTTCATAACAACATTCAGCATGAGCTACACAAAACAAGTATTGCTGTACTCATGAAGTTATGAAGTATGATTTATGAAGAACAGCTGCTAGTTAGGTGAAGAACTTGATACAAGAGATTACAAAGAGTGTGGTAAAGAAAGAACAACTTTGGATGGTATTTTCAAATATCTTAATAGCAGCAAAGAATAAAATGAGTGTTTAAAAATCCCCACAAAAAAAAGTCAAAAATAATCTTGATGACCAAAAGTGACCATAGTACAAAGTGTTATTTGTATAGATCAGAAGTTGCACTGTGACTTGAACTACTTTAAAATGGGTTTTGATTGTTTGTTTTTCCTTCGTGTTTTAAAGCATGAATGGCTCCTACATTCTATCTCTGTTCACATGGCTAAGCAACTGGAACAAGCAGCAACAATTTAGATCTGCTGATGACAAAGTCATTGCCTGAGTCTCGACTTCAGAAGGCCATAGTAACAGAAATGCAGATACTGGGGCCTTGAGGAAGATCTGAAAATGCACATAATTCTCCAGGACCAAACAAATCTAGATTCCACATCAGAAGGGGATACAGAAGCAAAACTGAGAGCTAGTCCATTCTCCTTCTCTTGGGGCTCCATGATCTCACTCACCTTGGAAGCACTCCAGCTCTGGTGTCTGTGAGCCTGTGCTGCTGGACTCTTCCATCTCTTGTCTTCGCTGCTGCACTATTCCATCCAGATCAGAATAATCTTCATTGAAATCCTGATGGGGAGAAAAAAATCACAAAAAGCCTTAGCCCTGTTCTAAATCAAAACAATCTAATTTCCTCTAGAATCTGAACCAAAGATCCAAGCTTCAGAACTGTTTAACCAGGAACAATCTCTGACATCAATATGTTGAGATCAAACTAAAAAATAAGGTCCATAAGATCACCAGAATTCAAGCTTCATCTCCTGCCTTGTCTATAAGAAAGACTGTTAAGTTAGACAAGCTGTGAAGTCTAGGGCAAGTCCATAGACTTAGACTCTGGTTATCACAGGCAGCTTCAGAGTTCTTGCACATGAGTAACTGTTTTACAGAGGAAGGTTTGCTATTAGAAACACTGCAAAAACTGCCCATGGCAGACTTTATGTCAGTACAGTGAAATCTGACTGCTAGACAGAGATATGGAAAACATGCAGACCTTGAATAAATCCAAAGCCTACGCATGTATATAAACTGCACGTCACAGATAATTATGCTAATTATTCCAACTGTTTTCCAGCTTAAAGACTCATGGAAATTTTAGAAACAGATGTCACAATTCTCTTCAGTTTCCCTTCTTCAGGCATTATAAATAGTACTTGCAGTGAAAGATGCCATGCAACAAAAGAACAAACTTTTAAGCCATTTACCAGGGGCAGAGTTCTAGGGCGATCAGCCCTGAAGCTGTTTTCTGCAGAAGAGGGATTTGGACTGTTGCCCATGCTTGTATCCTGAAAAAAAGTAGCACTGTCAACAAGGAACACAAGCAGAAAGTACCATTTCACAGCAAGATAGCAGTAATAATGAACACAAACTACATACCATCTTCATTGCCACTAGTACTTACGTCAAGATGTGTACAGATAGATTTTAATAGCTTGTAGGTGGTATCTCTGGAGAGTAGTGAGACAAACATGTACTGCAAAATAGAAGTTCCAAGACTGTTTGCAGAAGACATACAGTTTTCCTCTTATCTAAATAAAACTTGACAGGTGATTTTGCTGGTGATCAAGTAACAAAGTATGGTAGCAAAAACCTGTAGTCCTTTCTAAGCCTTTGACTTGATGTTTATCACACAAACACAGAACAGGCACATATAAGTTACCATGTTCTGCTGCAGGAACAAGAGCATAATCCAGATCTGTTTTTTTCTTTTAAAACGCTTTTCATGCTACATTTTACCTAACCCTTAAAAAAACTCCAAACAAACAAAACCCCAAACTTGCTTTTAGGTACTGTCTCCTGCACCCACAGAATATTTGTGCAATGAAAATGCATTGTTTCTGAAGCTGCTCATATTTTCTACTGATTGATGCAAGTACAATTCCTGAATATCACTGTAAGCAACAGGTTTTTATGTGTCTAAAGTATGACTGGTTAGGTAAGAGATACAAATAAATGGAAGAACACTGACAGAGCTGCTAACAAAGAAGGTAACCCTCTGTGCATGCACCTCCTGACTCAGCTTTTCCAGTTCCTCTGGTGCTATGAGTTCTTGGAAAACAGGGAGTGAATGATTACAGAGACCATGTGGCAAACAGAGATTTTATTCTTTATTTTCTCACTGAAATACCTTGTCCTCTATCAGTACTTACCCTATCTGTCACTGTCGCTATGATCAGAGCATTTGGCACAAGAAGGGCAGTTTTGGTTTTCTTCAGAAGCGTCACTGACAGTACAGGTATACTAATCTGAAACAAGGTAAATGTAGCATTGGAATCCCAATACTCACATACAAATCTGCATCACACTCTCTCCTGAGGGGCCAGCCCAGCTACTGGGATAAGCCAGACCTTCAACACTCACCATTTAAAGATGTCTCCAATGCCCTTCTGATTATTATTATTTCATGTAAAATAAGAAATAGTAATAATCTGAAATCACACCTAACTACTTTTACTTCTCCTTTTATAATATGCTAATCCAGGCATTTGTTTGTGTCTTCCTTTCCTGATCCCTTCTGGCTCCCACAAGACTATGGGCTTAGTGCACTGCAGATCAGCAAAATGAACCAATCTTAAAGCTATGCTTCTTTGTCTAGAAACCAAATATTTCAGAACGTATCAGACAAGAAAAGCTTGTTGAATGATGAGCACAAAAGTCTTCTCACCACTTACAGATCTGCAACAAGCAGGTGAGTAAACAGCTCGTCCTTCAGCAAGGTTGAAAGACCCAATACTGATACACCTGCTGACTTCAACTGATTCCTGTGTGTGCCAAGGAGGCAGTCTACATTTACACTGAAAAGTTCTCAATGTTCCTTCCTCCTTTATGTTTACATCCAACACCATTAGAGTAATGTCTGCTAAGTTTCAGAGTATTTTGCTTCAGATATTCTGCATGGGTTCTTTCTGTAAATCCCAATTTATAATGGTAAAAATCTGTTTGAAGACAGTGAGTTGAAAACCCTAGAGATTTAGTGAGTTAGGCAAATATAATAATCCTGGATATGTATATAATATAATAACACCCATGATTAAGAAACAGATCCTGTTAAAAATATTTTTGGCACAGGCTCTCAGATCTGCCTGAGAAATTTGGAAGCAAGGTTAGAAGTGTTCATAATTTGTTCAGTCTGCAATCACAACACTGAATTAAAATATGCCATTGGAGGAAAATGAATTTACTCTGTGCAGTTTCTTGCTAACTTTTGTTCAGACCAGTAACACAAAATCATGAAATGAAAAATTGTACCGGGTAAAAAAAAAAAAAAATCTTTGTAAATAACAGTTTGGTTGCAAGACTGCCAAATACTGCTTGAACACAAATCCTGCTACAAGAAAGCAGCTTACAATTTTTCTAGTTGGTTCAGTTCACAATTCACCTTAAAGAACTTTAAATCAGAGATGTAAACAGCATTCTACTCTCTGTAGTTTAGATGGACAACATCACTGTAATCAAAACTAATGTGTGCATTCAGCACTTGCTTACTGCACTGCTCCCACAGCATTAGATTGGAAGGGTGGAATCACTGTTTGATCACAAATACTTTTATCTGGAACAGTAATTGTTTCAGAATAAAAGATTTACCTGAAGGCAACATAGAAAGTAATTTAAAAGGGTAAAACAATGTCTAAATCCAAGAAAGACTCAAGGCCAACACATACAGCCAAATGAGTGCTACCTGGAAAAAAAGTTTTTCAACACCTATTCAATCCTGCAGAAGCAATCTTTTACTTTTGAATATACACACTGTTTTTACTGCATACTCAAAACTCCTGAATTGCATAGCTGTTCCCTGCATGAAAGCTTTCAGAAAAAAACCCCAAACCTGCAGCTAGAACTCCTATCAAAAATTAACTGGAATGTGTAGATCTGCTGTTTCTCACAATAGAACACTTTATCCCTAAGCTTATGTGGTTTTACAAGTTTTAATCAACAGAAGCTTTGTGTCCTGAAAACTTTGTCAGTGTATCTGACTGCTAAGAATGCCCCTCTTCCTGTCCGGCTTGATTTCCTCCTTCCTTTCCCATGACATAATTTTTTACTGTATCCCTGATTCTCAAGCTTTTTTCTTGATGGTATTCCTAAAAGCAGAATGAAGCTGTAAATAAATGATAAGGACTATCTCCTTCACTCTTAATTTTCCCTGCAATGTTTTCTGAAAATAAGACCCAGAACTGCGTAATTTGCAATATTGCTATAATTACATTTCCAGTGTTTATTCTACCCTATCTTGTAAAATGTTTTCACTCTTCAGCATATATGTAAGCATGTATATATTCCTGAATTTAAAACCTTGTTGACAAATAATTTCCTAGTACTACATCATCATCATCATTCTGCATATTTTACCAGTTTTTCTGCTCAGTAAAGTTTTACCATATTCTTGTATACCTTTAGCTTAGTTGGCACGCCAAAGCTGTTCCACAGTTTGAAGTAGCTGTAATTGTTCACAGTAAACCAAAGATTGCTAGTACAGCAGCTTAAATGTTAAGAAATTGCAAAGATAGCTGTTACTAATATTGAATGACAGTAGTCAACCATTTGTTTTTTATTTTGTGTCATACAGCTTTCACCAACATACACACCCATCCACATTAACGTACTGTCTGTGACTAGTAGAATTCATTCACTAGAAATCAACAATAGTCCTGGGACAAGTGGTGGAAGACAATAACCCATAAGGTCACTATGGACAATGCGCTGTCAATAATATTAAACAATCTCTAAACCTTTTATACTTTATAAAAAGCCCTTTAACAACAGATGGTACACCATCAAAACAGTTGACCCCAGAGAAATGACATAATCTCAACCCCTAATCAACCCCTAGATCACTGGATCTAACCAGAAGCTTTGTTCAAGGATACACCTGAAAGGAAGAAGCCAAAGAAATCCTTGAAGCATTTTGATCTGTTTCCCCAGACGCAGTCAAAACCAAAGCAGTTTATGTAAAAAAAGCGCAGTCCAAAAGCTCCAAATCAACAGACCCAAGTCTTTGATTTTTCTGTATGCACATCATTCACCTCAGGGGTACTAAGCTTTAGGTGGATCACCAAGAAAGACTAATTTATGATCTTCCCAACAGTTCACATTGCAGTTCTGATCTGCACACTGGGCTCACAAATAAAAATCTTGCCAACTTGTTTTTCTTTTATCCTGTTCTTTGTTTATGCAAAATAGGACTGCTAGAAGAATCCTTCAGAAAGCTTTGCTACTCAAGTCAGAAGCCAGTTTTAATTCTTGCTTTCTAAATCCCTTAATATGCTTGATCCTTCTCTCCAGTGCCCCAGCTACAGCCTTGAAGGCCTTAATATTTTTCAGCCTTCCTTCCTCCAGCTCCTCCTCCTCTTTTATGTACTTAACCCAAGAGAAACATTTTTGCAAATTGTGTTGCATGGTTTTGCCAATACCCTCACTGCTGCTTGTCAGATCCTTTCCTCTCATCTGTTTCTTTCAGACATGAAGTCCTTAAACAAAAGATTCAATCTCTAATAATAATAGTGTTCAGTTCTAGACTGTATTTCAAACATCACTTATAAACAGTGATTGTATTCAATAAAACTTGGAAATATTACTATTCTAGCCTCGCACAGTAATTTGAACTTCTGGTGATGAACAAGTTTTTAAGAATAGCATTACTGTTCTATATACAAACATTTTACTAACCTTAGTGTCTTTACCAAAGACCTTGGAATGGAAGCAAATCCAGTTTTCAGAAAGGAATAACTTTCCTTGGTACAGAATTTCTTTCTGCAGAGCACATGTAAAGCCTGAAACAAATAGAATTCTATAATCTTGAATGTAAATCACAACCCAAGCCAAGCCAATCTGGCTTCTGGGTTTTTTTTGTTCTTTTTACAAAGCTATGATATGTTTAGGTTTATGCCTTTTGATTAACATTGTCAAACCTTAAAATTTTCAGTAAGTTTAACTAATACTGACAAGCTCAGATGATGTCACAGGCCTAAGTTTAGACTCAAAGTATTTGAAGGACAACAACTGAAATGAATAAAATGAATAGCAACATGCAAGTGGCCTCCAAAGTTCAAAAATCTTTTCTGAGAGAATGTGACCCATCTTCCTATGAACTTTTTACTAACTTCTAGGTAACTGTATTACTTAAATGTGAAGAATTTTAATGAAAGATTTTGTCTTTAAACTTCCAGCTCTACAGCTGTTGTCTAAAATGGATGTCCAACAGAGATACAACACATGTAAAGTAATACTGCTTTTACTTCACAGACATTGAGCAAACCAGTTCTTGCTCATGAACCACCTTCCCTGCATTCCTTTCAAGAAACACTTGCTATACATGTCTGTGTACAATTCTCTTCTTTTAAATACTACATCATTAAAACATCATTAAAACATCATCAACAGCAAAAACTCCAGCTAATCACTTGATCAATGCTGTCTCAAGTAATGTCTTTTATTAAGAAAGATTCAGTACCAAAAAATACTGCATTAGATTAGGCTACTCTCCAGGAATGGCAAAGTGGGCTACAATTTCCAAATAGACCAAACATGTAGAGATTTAAGTTTTCCAAGACTATAATAAAATGCCCATTGCACGCGGATCAAGGCCCTGTAGCTCTAAGTAAGTGGAGTTAAAAGTTTTTTAAATTTAGGTAGCTTCTCTTGTACATCACCACATTGGTTGAGTAACATTATCTAGGATCCACAGACAACAACAACACAGGGATAATACTTACTTTGTTTCAGCGGCTCATCAATGGGAACATCTAGAAACAGCTTATGAAAGTGTGCATTTGCCTTCAGCTAAAAAACAAAAAGCCCGACAACAAAACCACACACACTTTATTAGACAGTCTGACAACCAAGTGACCTGTTTCACTTCCTGTCCTCCACACACCTTCCCATTCTGCCTACTTGTTTTACAAGAAATCCTTTTTTTTTTTAATGTGGTTATTAATACTATATTGTGCTTTACCCAGACTCAAATACACTGATGACAAAGGAACCTGTGTCCTTATACAACCATGAACTATAGTGTTGCTAAACAAAAGCCCTGTCATAGTAGTTGTGTTTACTTTTACTCTATATAGGCAAACAAATAGAGTCTCTGTCTTACCTGATTTGAGGCATGTTTTTTCCTTTCAATCTTGGAGTCACCCTTGCTTGTCAGGACTGGACTATCTGTGCTGCTCTTGGTCCTGAAGATTTAAAGCATTTGATGTAAGCCTGGCCCCAGTTCATTGGTCTTGGTAAGTTACCAACAGGATGTGCTTTTCCATGGAACATAATAATCCTTTAGATAACTTATCTAAATCATCAAGGATTATGCAGAGATAAAGAGGAGTCTATCTTTTCTTAAACTGCTGACTGTGACAGTCTGATGACGGGCTCCTTTTAATTTAGAAGGGGTATTCTAAATAACCGACTATCTGGTAAGGAAATACAAAAAGTTCAAAACATTTTTCCAGCTTAATGAATTATCACATTGCTTAGCTTCACCTTCGTTTCTGGGCAACATATGAAATACTAATACTAAGCAAACACACTCCTTACTAATTCAAGATAAAATGATAAAAAGCTTAGTAGTTGAGGTGGAAGGCAGTGTACAGAAAGCTATGACCTTGTAACACAAGCTATGAGCTCATTTGAAAAGTGCAACAAAGAATAGGTGCACAAGTCAGAGGATGGCTATGAACTGTATAGTGTAGCGTAATGTAATGAAATCATTAAGATAACCAGCAACCCTACAGGAAATGAAATGGAATTCTGAGTGCCAGCTGTATAGGTAGCTGTACTTGTACAGCTCCAGCCATTTATACTGGGAATCCAGACAAAACCTCAAACAACTTTAAAAAATCAAGTACAGATCAAATTCTCTGTGGATGGCTGGGAAAATCAGTTTTGCTATTTTATACAGGAGGAATTAATGGCATGGATTCTTCAGAAAAACAAACAGAGAAGGGGACAACTGTTTCATAAATCAGAAAGAGGAGAGCACTCTCTGAGAGCACTCTCTCTGAGATCTATGTGGCACAGAATAAATGCATATTAACATACTATAAAAATCAGGTAGCTCTTTTTCAGAGGCCCTCAGGATGCAAACTGAACAGTAGAAGAAAAAACAAATCACATGACTCATACTGAATGAACTGAAGAATATGTTGTGCTAAAGATATAGTAGGGAAATAAAGGTGCTACAAAAGTTTCCATTATTGCACCATATGAGTGAGAGGAAGAAAAACCCTAAGTGCTATGGAGACACAGTAGGAAAGAGATTTTATAGCAATCTGACTTAGACACTGACTTAGCAGAGAAACCAGCTGCATATTTCAGGCAGTCCCTAAAAACTCAAAAATATGTGAGTACATGTATTTGTGTGCTTATATAAAGTACAGGTCAAACTGAAACAAATTGTGAACCTGACAAAAATCTTATATTTAGCCTTCACCAAAAGTACTCAATTATAGCATATGAGAGGTAAGACTGCAGTGTTTGGAGGGAAAAAAAAGTGATAACATATTCCTTCAAATATCTTTTCCTCAAAGATGCTTAATGAAATTAAATTAGGTTTTTTTAAAATATTTGCCTTGTGACCAAAACAACAGTGTCAGGCTCACCACTGACTTTTGCACTGACTGTTCAGTTGACAAAGTGAAAGGGATGCAAAGGTTCAAGCCATCCATGTGGGATTTTAGCTTTTAGAAGCACTTAAAATGCATTTCAGTTCTCAAACAAAAGAAGAATGAATATCTTTGTGGAGACATTAGAAAAATCTGATGCAATATATGGCACAGAGTCCAAAATTAAAACTTATGTCATAGTTTTACCATGGACAATCAATATTCAGCATGAAAGTGTTCTGGAAACAGGCCAGGACTAAAACTGCAGCTCTGTTTGACTGCCTGTCAAATTGATTACAAAAGGAATGTAACTAGCAGTGGCACCAAACAGTGCAATATATTTTTTCCTAGAACAGGGGAACTAGGCCAGCTCAGAGTCTAAATTCTATTGTGACTGCTTGCAATGGGTAATACAGCAACTAAGGAAGGTGCCTGGATTCCAATTCACGTGCATAGTGTATCCTAGGGCAAATTAACCCTAGGATAGCTGATAAATATTGCTACCCAGTCTAGCTTTTGAAGTGGGTTGCAGACATTTTAATTATCTTACTAGAAGAAAACTAACAGTATTTCTGGCATTACCTATCAAGATCAACTTTTTTCCGGTCATCAAAATACTCCATTTCACTGGTAGGGGTCTGAAGTAACACAGTGGGTGATTTTCCAGCCTTTCTTTTTTCATCAGTTCCATTTTCTCCATCTGAACTGCAGGGGGGAAAATAAATAAAAAAATAAACAAACAAAGAACCAAAGAAATAAAAGTGTGTATTACAGGACTCACAGTAATGTTGAGTGCCACTGCAACATGTTGACAATACAGCATAAAGAACAAAATTGTTCTTTATAATTGTAACTTATATTTATTCTGATATCCTGAAAAAATCTTTATCTACTGACTCAACAGTACTATACATCTGAGCTCCAGTACTGGGATTTCAGCAATGAAAAATGGAAAATTGAAAGATTGCCATGGATATTCCAGCACTCATAAAATTTGTAGCTCTAGCTTCCGTTCTGAAAAGAACGTCTCGTTTAGGAAAAATGCATTCCATATTCAGTACTCCGACTCAAATGACTAATGGAAATTAATTTGATTGGCAAACCACGAGAAAAACATCTTGCATGGCAGCACGTGGTGCTTAGCAGACTATTTGTGGCTCAATATTGCAAGAGGAAGATAGGTCCTATTTTGCCTCTCACTTCCCATCTTCTGTGTGAATCCACATGCAGTATCTTTGCAATAAAGATTTCTTTCCAAGTACAAAAAACATTGGTTTTATTTTAAAAAGCAACACTGCCACCACAGTGCACTGTTTTTTCACAGCACGTGCCGCTGCTTCAGAAATGTGGACCCAGAGTCTGAAGGCTAAGCAATGTACCATTAGAGCCTCCCCCTGGCTTCCCTTTTCATAACTTTCCAACAAAATGACAACCCAGAAAACTTAGAGAAAAAGAGCTGTTATTAATAACAGGTGTGAAGAATGATGCTATTCTAAAATGACATGACAAATACATACACACACTTGCCTGCAGAAACCCGAAGCTTCACAAAAACCATAGAATGCTCTTAGGATTAAAGAGGAAAGCCAAACGATGTCACCCACTAATTTAATGCCTGGCCTGAATGATTCCATTTACAGAAGCTTTCCATTATAATATTTAATTTCTGCTATTTTACAGCAAGACTACAGCCATCATGTGGCACTGTCTTTACTATGAACAGTTTTTTTTCTTACTAAGGCAAAAGTTTTGTTAACAGAACTTCTCAAACTAATTTAATCTTCTTTTAGGAAGGGCACAAAAAGATCTTTTGCTTTTATTACATTCTGATGAGTAAGATCAGAAGATACACCTCATTCTAATTGAGGTCTAATGAGGTGCTATCCTACCTCACAGATAAACCAGAACTTATGTCACAGGACAAATGCTGCATTCTCAAGGCATCTTATATTCACATAGAACAGTTATTTCCATATCTAAGCCTTCCTCAGCACCCTTAGCACTCCCCACCACAGGGGCACTGAATTCCTACTCCCAAAGTCTCACGTTATTACTGTGACTTTCAATTCTTTCAATTATACACAAAGCTGATAAGGAAAAAACCCTATTATATTCCCATAACTTCACTCTTGGATCAGCTCTCCCTTGACCATACATCATTAGCTTTTATTTTCAGTTGACATAAATGACAACTAAATAGGCAATTCATGAGATTCAAGTGGAACCCAATCTGCCTGAAAAAACTGAATAAGCAGTTTTATGCTGTTTGAGATTTTAAACGGACAGACAAAAAGACTACCTACTCAAAGTTCTCCCTGCAAGCATAGGGGAGTTTGTATTCCAAATGTCTGCAAATCCTGAAAATGTCTTATTCACAGTCTTGCTGTATTTCTATTACCCAAATCCTTGGGCTCCAAGAGTGGCCAGAGAGTGCCAGAAATGAGTGGGATAAGGAACAGGGTGAGGCAAAACTGCCAGGTTCAAAAAAAGCAGCTTAGCATGGAAACTCCCAAGTGAATAGAACTACGTAACACAGCATTGTTTTTAAGATCAGCTGCTTGAGCCTGAAGCCTGACTGGTATCCATCACGGCCTTGGTCAGCCTGCTATTCTCATATGGCAGTACTACCAACTGATCAAGGAGGCCAGTCTCAGGCCTCTATAGTACAAATATCTTTTAAAAAAATCTATAACACAGGTTCTACCACTTACTTACATCTGTCAACATGGTTAGATGCTTTGCTGCTGCTTTTTTACTTACAATTCACACTCCCTTTTCCTCATCCATTCTTTCTATCTTCTTTACTAACTTCTACTACTCCTGAATCTCTAGCATCTGAACCCATTCCACCCAGCTGCTTTCAGGTGGCAGAGAGCTCAGGCATCCCAATATGCTAATCCTGCTGACAGCTGTGTGTGGGAATGCTGAGCTAACTTGTGCCAGCCTTCTCACCTCTCCAGGATACCTCCAGAGAACAGCAGCACAGCTGTGAGGAGACTCACCCATGTAACACATGACACTGACAGTAGCAATTGGGTGTTTTCCTACTAGAAACTGATACAGTTTCATCATGTCTATCCTTCACCCTATGTCCTTATGCCTCCTTCACATAATGAAAAGCTACAGATGGATTTGTCCTTTTATTTCTGATAATTACAGCTCTACACAGCAGGTGCTTTGAAGAACCATCCCTTCCCTTCCCTTCCCTTCATCACAAGGAAATTAAATCACTTTTCAAATTTTCATGAGTGAGTCAGTACTCATAAATGCTTTGTAAAAAGAGCACAAAAGTCAGGAACAACAACAACAAATTAGATTAAGAGCACTTAAAATCACTGTAGTGATTCTTACTACAACTGTTGGGAGTAGATGCACATAAAAAAAGAGCTTGGATTTGCAAACGTCAGGGCAAAGCAGAATAACTTTGTGACATTGCAACCACTGAAATGGGAAAAACCCCCACAAACCCAAACCTCATATATTTGGTACTACCATCAAGCCTATTAAAATAATAGCTAAAAGAAAAGAAGTTCTCTCTAGTTTCCAAATAAAGAACAGTTGTCATAGGGATTATTTTCAAAGCCAAGTCCTGCACTTACAGTGCAATCATACATTGCATCTAAGCTACTTAACACAAACATTAGTTATGTTTAAGGGAAAGTGCTATGAAATACATAAGCCAAGGCAGTGGGCTTAGTCTCATTCTAATGTAGTTCAGAAACACATTATTCATCAATAAATTTTAAAAGCTAGAGGAACTTCATCTCTTCTGATCTGAATGGTTTATGGGAAAACAAAAGTTTGTGGCAGGCATATGTCAAGTTCCTTGTGTTGCATAAAATTCTTTGAACTTCAAACTTTCTTGTTTGGCATTAACCTTCACCAGGACCTGAAAAATTCAGACTCACTGTGTAAGTTACCACATTGCTGTACCACATTAGTGGGAATTTTTCAAGAGAAAAAAGATTAAATACATTAATCTCAAATAGCAACTTTTCCTCTATTCCCTTCAAGTATAGTTTGAGTAAGAAGCATAGAACAAAAACAATGAGAGAGAGAGAAGTGGTAATAGGCCAGAGTTTGGAAAGTGAACCTCAAGGAACAACTGCTGTCTTTGACAACCCCAGTACTGAACCAGACACAAACACTTCTCAGGCATAAACATGAGAGACCAAAATTCCAGAACTGTATGGTGGCTACTGTCTTCAATTCCCTGCAACCACACAAATCCTTCTAGAAAGCTTCCTCAGGACACCCACGCTACTTGGTCTGCCTGATAACTGCTCTAGAAGTTCAGAAACCACAATAAGTTGTGACAAACCAGTCTGCCAGTCCACAAATTGCAGATCAGTTATGTAGGAATAAAAAAGACCTGTTGAATAATCTAAGATGTTAGATCTTCATTTGTTTACAAAACTGGAGTCAAAGCATATTTCCCAAGGGTTTAATGTGATTCAGCATTGGTGCAACATTCCTTCTGGGGATGGAGCATATATATTAGATCACCATGTTACCTTAGAAGCCTTGTTGGTCCAGTTTCACTCGTGTTATACAAAAAGGATTAATTTTGCAACAGCAGTTAAATTGCTGCATTACTGCAAATGATCAACCCAAGAAGTTGGGGAACAATTTCACCCCCAAAGTTCACAACTGTGTTTGGTACAACCCAAGACAAAATATCCATCATAAATAAAATGACATTCTGTATCTTTTGGTTCTGTTTGATTAATTGGGTAGCTGTTGGCAGACTGACAGGATTTGACAAAGAAATCAAAGTAGTGTGAATAGTCCTAATGCTAAGAGATAGTTATTTAAGCTATTCTTACTCTCTTACATGAGTCTATTCAGGTAAAGGACTGTGTCACTTTTACAGAAATTTAAAGTCAAAGGGAGAGACTCCAAACATTTAAGGGTCCCAAATAAAGACGACAGACTTTGGCAGGTTTTTAAAAGCAGAGAATATGGAGCAGGATGAAGAGATTTATCTAGGCATTATCCAAAAGACATACCAGCAACATGCTTCAAGCAGAGATGACTACAAGAGGGTAAGATGGAATGCACCAATGCTTGGAAGGACATTGTTTAGCATGCTGCAGGTCACAGGTCTCCTCCTAAGCACATCGTTTCCTTGACATATCATGTGCTAGCAAAGCAATCATCTCCAACTACCTTTTACTAGAACTTAAGTCTTGAAGTTTTCTTTCAGAAGAGATGTCCCATCATTCTACTAGATATTTTTTCTATGCTACACCAGTCTGAACAAACCTTTTTGGCATGTGTAATCAGATTCTGGATTTCTTTATCTGATGAGCTTGCATTCATACTGTACACAGTTCAATTACTTCACACCTGGACTGAAGCAAATACCTTTCCACTGTAAATTTTCCTGCTGTCCTCTCCATCCTGGAAAAACTAGCAATAGTGCTCAAATTGAGGATTTAGGTGTTGTCTGTACAGTCTGGTCACTCAGATGCAAAATGCCTCCTGCAGCTCTACAGCCATGCTCGTGTTATGTGGCACACAACACTGTTTATGTAGGATAACGCATCCCTCAGAAACAATTTTTCAGAATGTTGTGATTTAATCTACTTTGAAGACCACATACTATTGTTACCATGCAAATGGACAACCAAACATTGACTATCACTAAGACTCTCAAACTATCAAAACAGGCAGAAAACAAGCTACAGCTACTCTAAACACAAAGGGGAAGAAAGATGCTTAACAACCGCTAAATAGATACTAGATTGATATAATGTATCTATTTGGTATTTGTATAATTCTATATACTTAGTACATAGCTTGTACTTAAGGCTGAAATTGGAAGGTAAGAAAGCAGCTGATTGTGAAGTGCACAATTTTGTACATCTTTTGTATAGTTAATCTACAGCCAGCAGATGTATTTATACCAAATCAGAGAGCAGCAAAGCATTAATGATGGTGCGGAGATGCGAAACCCTGCATGACAGAGAAGGTCAGTTTGCCAATATGAATAGGTATGAACCAGACTGAGATTTAACTTCCTCTGGTTGTTCAGGGATCAGGCTAAGTCTCTTCTCATGAGATCAGAGTCAAACACGGCATAATGGAGGCAGAGTTACACAGCTGCACATCAGCTGTGTGAAACATGCATATGGATGGGCACAGTTGCACATACACCACGTGCTTCTCTAGGCATTTCTAGGATGAAACACATCAGTAGGCACAGCTGGAACCTTGATGTCAGATGGCATGAAAAGAGAAATGAAACCAATTGTTTAGGACTTCCTCAAAATCTGAAACTAATTTTATGTATCAAGCTAATTAATTGCAGAAATGCTTACTGTGTTCTATAACTCATCTATCTCTTAGAAAACAATTACTCACCTGTGAATAGTTTCATATGTTTGTGGTGTAATGCTTTATTAAAAACACAAATGAAATTTTGGAGTTAGTACTGAACAGAAAGCCCTCCAACACTGTTAAGCACAGAAAAAGCCAGGTTTTTCTCCTCAACTGAATAGACATTTCACATAATAACTAGATCAAGTTTCACACTGCCTTACCACTTGGACATCAGCAAGATCACTGTGACACCGCAGACGTCATTAGCAAGTATGTAAATTCTCTGCTCTAAATACCATCTATTATTAACTGTCTGTATTCCCTGTCTAATCAAAACCAGACTGCTATCAAGTTCCATAGAAAAAAAAAACAAAAAACACAACCACAGAAGAATTCCCTGTGCTCTGAAACCAGAGACACTATAAAAAGATATTTTACTAAGTTAACACTAGAACAGGAACACAAGCCATTTAGCTCTCTTGTCTTCTCAAGAGTTTCCGTTTCATATACCCACTTCAAAAAGCAAAACCCCTTTCATATGTATCTTCACTCATCTCCACAAGATTCCCATCAAGCAGCTTCCATGGGAGTTTCAGTAGGATGACCAACAACTATTTATCTGAACATAGGCATAGCCAAATCTAGCACACAACAGAAATCTTGGACAAACACATTTCTGAGGGAGAAAAAAAAGGAAATGAAGCAAGATACACTAATTTATCCCTGCTTTGGATAGGAGCATGTGTTTTTCTCATTCTTCAACCTGCTTGCATCCTTTAGGAGAAAATGTTTTCATAACTCCTTAGTTCTAGCCTACCTAATCTTCTAACCCAAAGCAAGACAAAAATAGAATCACAATTCATACTGAAAAGGCAGCGTACAGTCTTAACTCACGTTTTTATCTTTAGCTTTCAGAAGTGGCAGGAGAAAGGGAAAAGAAAAAATTCCTGATTTATGACTCGTTAAGGGTGCAAAAAAGATAAAAAAGGCACTTACGTGCCAGGTCTACCAATTGTTCAATACCAAATTCAATGAGAAAGAAATTGTATATAGGTGCAGTATTTATCTATGTTCAATGCTACCATATAAACATCTATCAATCAGAGCTTTTCCTTAACTCAGCCAGAAACAATATGTACCTATCTGAAAAAATAAAAGCATCTTTACAAATAAGGCCTGATCACCATAGAATAATCATTAAGGTTTGGCCTCATTGCCTGAAGCTGCACCTCTGGTTCTGGAAGAACTCCAGAGAAACATAGCTCAGCACACTGCAAGACTTGGATGACAGTTTCCAGCATTAATTGTGCTTTTGAAAAAACTCTAAGTAGTTACATCAGACTCAAATACTTAAAAACAGAACAAAACAAAAACCCCAAAACCACTAAAAAAACTCAAAAACCAAAATGAAAAAAAAAAATCAGACACCTGCAATTATATTAACAACTGTTATTAAGAATGCAGTTGGAAAGCAAAGGTTTGGGAATAATCTTATCAACACTTTGATTCCATTCTCTGCCATTAAAAAGTGAAACTGCCATGAAACCCTTGACCAGCAGCTTCTCTTCTATGGTAGGTTTAGAAATAGTGACTCACTATGCTATACAAAAAGTGTTTTAATCAATGTACATGAGAAAAAAATAAATTATTCTTCTGAAAGGTTATATACAAAGAGAAGGAGGATTGAATTTTCTAATAAAGCAGTGTCTTTGAAAACTGGCATTGATAAAAGATAATCCAAAATCATTGATAAGATTTTGCTGTTTAAAGTGTGTTAGATTCTGCTCCTAAATATCTTATTTACATTTTCTCTGAGGTTCCCCAGCAAGAATAGTGCACAACAAAGCCAAATGAAAAACAATGAAATGAAAATGAACTTCTCATTGCTTCTATCTACTGTGCTTTACCAGGCTTTCCTAGTTTAAAACACATCTAATCAAGGAGACAAAAGTTTCAAGAAACACCCAAGTACATTTTGATGCTTTTCACCAAGGACAGAAGTGAACCATTCACCAAGGATCTGGCAATGCTGAATTTCCCATTATTATCTTTTCAACCTATGACTACTCTTACAGACCTGCTCATGTGTTCACGGAAAAGACTAGAACAATGTGGATAATTGAATACAAAAGCTACTATTTCACACTAGGAAATACTAGCTCCCAACAACGGATCTAACCAACACCAGTCACAACAGTGCTTTTGACTGTGACACCAAATATAAGGAACCATTTTCATTCCAGAGTCTTGGAAAAAGGTAGTCTTATTAGGATCAGATGTGACACATGGTAGCCAGCCATCTGCTAATGACAATTGGTTTTCTATTTTCACAATTTTTTTTCTATTTTTCTATGTTACCATGACACTGAGTCTGAATGCTCTCAAAGCTTACTTCTTCAGTCTGAGCCTTTCCACTGGCAACAAGCTGTCCTCCACAGCAAAACACACCCACTCTTATGCTGGCCATAGCATGTTTACATATATTTTAAACTTTCTCAAAACCAAATAGGAATAGATATAATCCTGTTATTTAATGGACTTTTTTAAGATAAACTTCCTTCCTGTTGAGAAAAAGGCTGAGCAAATCTAAACAGCTCTTCTTGAACTAGTATAGCATAGATGGCAGCTACAAAAGAACATCAACAGTCTTTTGTGCTCTGTCTTTCACAAACAGACTGAAACTACAGTCAGAGGGCTAAACTGAGGCATGTGCAGGTCATGCCAGGGTATGGCTGGTTTTATGGGGCATGTACAGAACTACTGTTTCATAGTCAGATAACTAGGTTTGCCTTTTCTATCCACTGAGGGTAAAGGCTTCAGTCTGCCTCTATGTTCTCTGTTCCGCTGAAATTGTCTGCTGCCTATCTGCACCCTATCTGCACATATTATTTCCTGTCACTCTTTCTGGAGCTTATTAACCTCCCTAACCTTAGTGTGCTATTTTTCAAGGACAGAGGCAAAGACAGTCAGTGCCAAGTAGAAGTTGAGTTAAAGTAACACAGGTCTGAAAAGATTCATTGGAAAGGATATAGGTGGACTTGGCAACAGCTATGTACAGAGCATTCAGATCACTAGTCTCAGCAGTGGCCTCATTAGATAAGCACATAATTTCTAACCACATGACTGCAATAGTTATGGAGATGGAAGTAAGATGGAAGTAAGTAAGACAATACTGTGATGGGATGTTTATGCATCATCTGTCAAATACCAACAACAAATCCTGCTGCCCAAAGCTGTAGTTATTATGTTGCCTAATAAGCATTTCTCACAGATTGCATATAACTAGTAAATACATTAGCCACATGAGGCATCTGGGTGGAAAGAAAAATCTCTTCAGATCCATACCATGCATTTACACACAGAAAAAATATTTTTAAAAATCTGCTTTTATAACTTAAGCATGCACATAAAGTGAACACCATAGTAATGGCAAGGAGAAGGGAAAAGAGGGAAGTGATCAAAAAACATCATAATGAACAAATGAAGGTTCAAACCTAGACTGGAAAACTCTTGTCACACACATAAATTTAAATGTTTCATTTACAAGCCTCTCCTTCTTTGGAGATCATGTGTCACAACTTTTGCTATAAAAGTAAGGAAGAACTACTAGGGAAGAATTAAAAAATATGATACTTAGTATGCATTCATATTTTCATCCCCTGAAAATACATACTTACACTTTTCCTCTTTGCAGAAAAAAAAAACAAAACAAAAAAAACCCCCACTTTTGCTGGAAAGGAGTTAAAGTTTTATTTCAACTTTGATCTAGGTTAAGTCGGTAATAAATAATTTCCCCTTTTTTCTCTGCACTTTGTATTTTTCTCAAGTAAGAGACTTTAAGAAAAAGAAGTGAATTTTGATTAAGCACAAGCCACTCAATTAATTCTGTTTTAATTTATCAATTGATAAATAGTTATTAAGAAACATCTGTTACAGCAGAATAATGTGGTAGACAAACAAACCATAAAAATCACATTCTCCCTGCCCAGAAGTACCCAAATTGCTTGCAAGCATTTTCCACTGCTTGCAGTAGCATATCTTCCCCAGTACCTGCAATGCATTTTTGCTAAAAAGAAAAAAATAAAAATTGAAAACCTTCCACATATTTCAGATTTTCAAGTCCCAGTCCCTTCATTTCTTTAAGTTACACTCAGTAATTGGACATTACCTGATTCTGTAAATCATAAGGGGATAGAATGTGCCACTTAATGTTAGTGAAATGCTGCCATATGGTAACCCACCACATTACACTTATACAGACAGATTGAATAATATGAGAACAAATATTACCAGTGGCACCAGAACGTGCTACATGAACTTTGTCAGAAGCAAGCATGGGTAAAAGCAGAGGGATGCTAACAAAGCATGAGAACTACTTGCTATTACTCCTCTGCCATTTCTCCTTAATGTGCCACACTTATTTTCAGTGCTCAATTTTCAAACATCTGTTCCACCTACTGTCCCTGAAATAAGGCTGACAGCTTCTACGGGAGGTCCAGTGCCACCACAAAATAAACACACCCCACTTCCCAGTCAAAAAAAAAAAAAAAAAGAAAATCTCTAAATACAGTGATACAGTGCAAGGGTTAACTCCTTTTTGGTCCAAGGCCACATCAGGAGGTAATGGTTAGGGACCTCCACTTGGAAAGTTTTTTTCCATCCACAAATTTTTTATTTGCTTGGAAGGAGCTCCACATAATGACAAACTTTTGGCACATCACTATTTTGGGTCTGCATAATAACAGTGCCCATCTTCCTCATAGTATTATCTCTGGGGTTACAACTCACAGAGCTCTACTGGAAACTCTTCAAATATGTAAGTATCCCTAAATATGCCAGAGTAGGCCATTTTCTGATTCAGTATGAAAGTACTTAACACTCTTCTGAATCACTGTTGGATAAATATGAACTTTGAAGTTTCTAATCTTGAAACACTTAAGAAAAACTAATCCAAGAAAACACTGAAAAAACCAAAAAAAACGAAAACAACCCAAAATACTTTTACAGCTTCAGTCCTTCAGATGCATCTACCCCCCAGAGAGCCTTTATGGCACCAGCAGCATAGTAAGCTATGAAGTTCATCTCTAAATTGAACAACATTGTAAGCATACCTCCAGGAAGTACAGGTACATAAATCTCTTCACACATATGAATCTCTCTTCCCGCTGAGCTTTGGAAAACACTAAAGATTCCCTAAACCTCTATAATCCCGCTAATATTTTTTTCAAATAGAGGTCATCATGAGCTCTGTTAGCTGCATATTGTTCCTTGGAAGTACATGAGGGGAATGAAACTCCACCAAATCCACATACACTTATGTACAACATCTTCTAATACCAAATCTTCAACAATTCAACTTCTAGCAATCTCATTTCCAGCTGAATTAAAGCCATGCTTCTGCTCTCGATCTGAACAATCTCCCCTGTAACTTCACATTAGTCAAACCAAAGATACATGGCTTGTGAGGTTAACTCACAATCAAATGAACACAAGAGTTTCTCAGACAAGTTTCTCAATAAAATGAGGCTGGAAAAGAAATTCCAACTTTGTTTCCGAAGAGCAAATGCTTCAACAATTTTCTAGTTTAAGATGATCTTTTCAAGTTTTTCTTTTTTTCTTTTCTCTCCCAGTCTTTTCACCCTCCTGCTGTCAGGCTACTATTGCTGAACACTGTATCTTAAAGTGTAACAGACCACCTAGCTCTTCCCTGCATGACACCTACTGAACAGCAAAAATTGATAGCTAAAAAAAGCCAGAGAGTCATAGTGAGTAAGACTTCTCTGTTTATCACACTTACTAAGACTGACCTTGCTTCTAAAACTGTTAACTGATGAAGGACTGAAAGACTAAACACCTGGGGGCAAAACAGATGGTCAGTTACCTGTGCGTGTTCAATACCTCTGAGATCAAGCTCTCCATATACTACCTAGTTCTGTTTTCAAGAGAAAAATCTGATACAGATCTTGCATACCTGAAAAATTTCATTAGGTTCACTGGCATAATTCTGTGCAGGGACCAGGATCCAAGGCTTGAAGTCAGAAGACTGTAGCGAAGGTCTGGGACTTATGTTTCATTTGTGGTGTGAAGTCACTGATGTGATTACACCATACAGGATAAAGGACACTTAGAAGACACTTTGATTCCCAGTGCTCTCTAACAAGCAAGTTATTTCTGGCAACAGATTTCACTGCAATACATACTTGAGGAATACACCTGCTTAGACATCATGCATACAACAGCTGGGGAAAAAACCCAAAAACCAACACAGACTTTCTCAGAATTTGTTTCAAGAGAAAGAGCTAGCTGGTGGTAACTTGTTTGCCTTTCTCCTGGAAGCTGTTTAAGATTAAATATTTGTGAAGAAAAGTTCTTCAGGAAGAGGAATCATCCCAGTTTAGGAGAAAGTTAATTCTTATTTATTTCTTTTGAGGAGAAAGCTCCACATGTTTTAGTTTCTTGTTTCACAGATGCTTAACTTCTGTCCTTGGGACTGCCAAGACCCATGTGAATTGGGAGCCTGGTATGGAAACAGACAGCTGCTTGATTTCAGCAACATTTTCACGTGATGGTCATGGCCATGGCTCACAAGCACCTAAACAACTTGAGACCTCTGCAGGAAGCAAGAGACCAATGCAGGAGTGAACCTTTAACTCTGGACATTCTCAGTCATCATCAGAGGCTGGGAAGGTCAGCAGCCTCAGGGGAGTTCTCCCACCCCTCTGAGCACTCTGACTTCCCTACTTTCCATCAGTTAGTCCAAGCAGACTGCCTTTACCAGCCAGCAGGGCCTCCTCTTCCTCATGAAGAATATTTCCGACCTCTTCACTTGCTCAATTTTTACGGTACTTCTCAGGTTAGAAAGCAGAAACGTGAGTATAGGTACGGCCCCGCGGGGAACCATGCCAGGACCAGCAAGTGACAACCTTCTCCTGAGAAGGGGCATCCTCTGCTTTCTGGGACATCAGAATGAACTCCTATTTTAATGTCTCTTGCCTGTATCAGACTATGTCAACTTTCGATAAAGTTCTGGGTTTTCCTGGCACCCAGAAGAAAGGATCACAGCTTCCCACAGGAGCCCGTGCACTTTAACATAAGCGATAAAGCACAATTACTGTATTTAAGTACCACAGCGCAGAAAGATTTTCAGGCTGTTGGGTGAAACTACTACAAGCAGTATTTATACTCTTTGCTCCTAAACTGCAACTTCGGAGTTCAACGCTGAACTCGAGCGCGGATCTTGCCCGAGCAGGGGTGGGTGTTCGCGCTCACTTAAGCCTGGAGGCGGAGGCCCCTTGGTGACTCTTTCCCGGGAACTTCCAGGCCGACGCCCCCGCAGCGCGGCCCCAGCGCTCGGGGCTCCCCCGCCGCCCCGCCCGCAGCTCCCCGCGGCCCCGGCGCTGCCCGGTGGGCGGCCCGGGCACAGCCCCGCGCGGAGCTCCCCTCCCGGCGGGGCACTACTCACAGCCGCGGAGCGCCCCTGTTCTCCCGCCGCCCGGCGGCCCGCGCTGCCCTCGGCTCCTCCGCATCGCACCGCGGCTCGGTCATGAGCACCATCGGCACGGGCAGCGGGACTCTCCCCGCGGCCGCAAGGCACTCCGAATCGGCGGGCCGGGCCCGCTCCGCCCTCGCCGCCCCGCCCCGGGGTGGACCCGCCGCCGCTTGGGCCGGCAGGAGCCGGAGCCGCCATAAACCGGTTGGGCCCGCGCGGCCGGGCCGGTGCCGCCCGCGCCGCGGAGCTTGTGAGGGTTGCGGAGCCTCGCTTCCCGTGAGGCCGATCCCTTACGAGCTTTAAATTATTCAGTTGGGACGCTGTCGCGTGAGAGACCGGCTCCCGCCGGCTCCAACAAAAGCCATCCTTAATGTTTTATAGGGGACTACAGGAGATATGCGGTTTGACACAGACGCAGTCCCGGGGGAAGGTGGTGGTGGCCAGGGCCCTGCTTTCTGTCAGCGCCTTCCCCGGCGAGTCGTGGAAGCAGGCAGTCGTCCAAATACTGATACTGGCCTCAGGACTGCTCTACTAAGGTGAACTGCTGAAATGATTAGCTGGTATTTCCATCTGCGGCTTTACATCTTGAGCAGACAAGTAGGCAGTTATGCTTCCTTACTCAACAGCAGCACCCCATGCTGCTTTGCACAGAAAAATCACAAACACACAGAATAGGGGATGTTGGAAGGGACCAGTGGGTCCAGCATTCTGGCTCAGGCAGGACTATCCGAGAGTGTGTGGCACAGGATTGTGTCCAGATAGTTCTTGAATATGTCCAGCAAGGGAGACTCCACAACCTCTTTGGGCAACCTGTTCCAGTGTGTGGTCACCTGCAGAGTAAAAAAATTCTTCCTCATGTTCAGGTGGAATTTCCTTTGCATTGGTTTCTGGCCATTGCCTTTCCTATTGCTGGGCACCAGTGAAAAGAGCCTGGCTTTGACCCCTTGGCATTGATGAGGTCCTCACTCAGTCGTATCTTCTTCAGGCTAAGGTGCCTAGCTCCCTCGGCCTTTACTCAGATGAGAGGACTGTAGCTAAGCTCCAGAACCTTGATCAATTTAGTCCTTCCTGCTGGACATCTTCAGGAGTTTCTAGTTTTGTATTCAGGAGCCCTGTACTGGACAGACTACTCCAGGTGACGCCTCACCAGGGCCAAATAGAGGAGGAGGAGGATCACATCCTCCAACCTGCTGGCACTGCTCCTCTTAATGCAGCCCAGGATACCATCAGCCTGCTTGGCTGCAAGGACTCACTGCTGGCTCTAAAGAGCTTGTTGTCCACCAGGACTCCCAGGTCCTTTTCCTCAGAGCTGCTTTCCAGCAGGTCAGCCTCCAACCTGTGCTGCTGCACTGGATTATTTTTCCCCAGGTGCAGGATCCTGCACCTGCCTTGGCTGAATTTTAGAAAGTTCCTCTGTGCCCATCTCTCCAGGCTGCTGAGGTCCTTCTGAAGGGCTGCAGAGCCCTCTGGGCTATTGGCCACTGCTCCCAGCTTTGTGTTGTCAGTGAAATTGCTGAGGAGGTCTCTGCCCCTTTATCCAAGTCACTGATGGGTAAATTAAACAGGACTGGCCCCCCCCCCTGCCACCACTGACAGGCCTCCAACTAGAGCCTGTGCCACTGATTGTGACTCTGGGATCTGCTGTTCAGCCAGTTCTCAATCCACCTCCCCATCTTCCTCTTCCTGGGTTTGCCTGTTAGAGACAGTGTCAAAAGCCTTGAAGATCCACTGCTCTCCCCTTGTCCATCCATGTAGTTGTTTCATCATGGAAGGCAATCAGGTTAGTCAAGCATAATTTGCCTTTAATGAATCTGTGCTGACTGTCCTGATCTGTCCTGATCACCTTCTTGTCCTCCCTGTGATAGAAGTGGCCTCCAGAATGAGGTGCTCCATCACCTTTCCAGGGACTGAGGTGAGGCTAACTGGCTGATAGTGCCCTGCATCCTCCTTCTTGCCCTGTTTGAAGACCGGGGTGACATTTGCTTTCTTCAGTCCTCAGACACTAGTCCTGATCACCATGACCAGGATAAGGTCATGGTGGAAAGATAAGAAAGCATAGCTATGATGTCCATCAGCTGTCTCAGCACTCCTGTGTGCATCTTGCTGGGGCCCATGGACTTGTAGATGGCAAGTTTCCTTGGGCCCGTGCTGGCAGAGCTGTGGGACAAGTTGAGAGCCCTCAGGAAGGTTAGATTTAAGGCAGCACTTGCCACAAGTTATCTTGCATGGCAGGCACTAACTATGAAAAATGTCTTTACTACTTAGTTAAGTAAGTTAGGTTTCAGTTTGGTGAAATTATGTTTTAATAAAACTTAAAGGGACTCTGTGGTTGTAAGTAGGCAATCAAAGGAGAGAAAATCCTGGGATGAGAGTTCAAAGTAACATGTCTAGGCAAAGGTCTATTTTCATGTTTTAATAAAATTATGAATAGAATAACTTCCTAAGAGCTGACTATTCACATGAGCTAAAGGGAGAATATGTACAGTAGAGAGGTTTCTTTTAGTGAATATCTGTGTAGGAGATAGATACTAATGTAAATTTCAGATTGAAAAGTGTATGAAGCAAATTAATCACCTTTGGATATTTAGTCTTTAGGGCACACAAGAAAAAAGTTTTAGGTATTGTTGCAATACTTTCAGGAAATCAGTGATAAAAAGAAGGTGTTAATGGTGAAATGCCTCAAGACTGCCATAGCTGCTTGGGCACACAGATCCTGCAAAAAATGTGAGATTGCTGTATGATTTTTGCTAGACTGTGTGGGTTTAATTGGCTCCAGTACAGGAAAATTTAAAGACTATGTGCTAAGATGTATAGAATGGAAGACATTTAAAATGACTGTATTTCTGGGAGACACCATTAACTAATGTTCACATAGTATTTAACATAAATGTCAAGGCACATGTGGAAAAATGAGATTTAATTTACAAGGGAGATTATTCAGCCTGTTAGGCCCTGTACCTGTGAAACATTGATTGCTGCTATTATTCCTTGTGGAACCCCTGAGTGCACTTGGCACTGCTTTGCAGAGCCTCTCCCACTTCCTAACACAGACACAACCTGTGGCAATATAACAGCATTTTGTTTATCCAGCCATAACAGAATAGGAGCCATTTCAGCTGCCTGGACTATGAGTAGAGCTGGCACTGAAAGGGCTGGGGAAGGCATCATGTGTCTCTTCAGGCCCTTTTCTTGGGTGCGGAAACCTGTGTGAGGTTTTAGGTACCCCAGGGATTGTATAAATGTGCACTAACAAGGCAGACACAGGATGATTGGAATCAGTAGGAAAAGTGACTGCCTACCCCATATCTTGTTTTTGGAGGCTTTTCATTCCACTAAAAATGTAATTGCTAATTTTGTCCTAATTTTGAGGCAGACTTGTGGTTGAATAATTCCTGTGTAACTATATGCAGTTCAGCAGAAGTACTGTTTTTAGTAGGTGAGAATGTGACTTCTAGATATTTGAATAAATAAACTTTGTTTTCTTTTGAGTGCTTAGATTTTCAGTCTGTCAGCTGTAACCACCTCTTTTGGAGATAAACACTGCCACTGACTGTTCTGTTCATTCATTGCCAGAGGTTCCTGTCTTCACCTCAGTGGTGCAAGAACTAGAAAGGAGTTGCTTGGTCCTGGAGCTCAGTCTCTCTTGTAGTTTCATCTGACTCCATTCTCAAGGTGTGCACAGCTCTCTGATTTAAATAAATCTGTCTAGTCATTTAGTGCAGAAGAAACTTACATTAAAATAAATTGATGTCTAAAGCCTTGACATTAAAAAAATGAATCCTTGCTTAGTTATTTCTTCCATATAATGATGTCTTAATTCTTGTCAGAGACTTGGTTCTGGAAGATTGGTGATAAATGTCTCCTTAGTCCAGTTTGCTCTTATCTGATAATGACAGTGGAAGTAATAAACAATGAACCAGGACTATAGCTTGTGGGGTGTTTTTAGGATTTGAAAAAGAAACTCTGTGACCAAGCTCTGTCAAACTGTATATGGTACAGCAACTTCAGACTGAGAGGGGACTCTCCTGAGTGATAAAAGCTCTGAATACCAGGATTCTCAGGAATATTCAGGGAGGAGTGCCTTATATTAAACAAGCAAATGTGGGACTGCTCATGTGAGTGGAATATACTTGAAAAGCATATGTTTTTATTATGATCAAGTCTTACATTAAAAGGAAAAGCACAAAAGACCTTTTACTGTAATGTGATAATTGCTCATATATACAGATACAGTAAAGCAAGTATTTGAGGATCAAGCTGTCAACAACAGACTCCTTGTGAGAAAATCTGCGCTGTGTTTTTCTCTAACTGCTGAAGGTCAGATTGGGGAGAGAAAGAGAAAGTAGTGTACTATAAAGTTACTGATTACTTTTTAATGCCTGCAGTACTGGTGATGCTGTATAGACTAAAATTCACATGTTCCTACTCTGAAGAGTATATTAAACCTTAGAGGGTATTCAGGATTTTCAGTAATTAGAACCTTCAACATTATGTGTAACATGACAAAGGATAAAAAATTAGGGATGGAACAATAGGAAAAACTTTCATTGCAAAATAAAAAGATTTACGATACATATGAAATCACAGAAAAGCAGAATGGGGAGAGACTCACTGAGTCATTGAGTTAATTTCCTGTCCTGAGTTAAGGCCTGCTATTCCTGTGTCACTCCTGGCAAGACTCTTGTCTTAGTTGTTCTTAAAAGTCCTAAGTGTGCCCAGGCCACGAATTCCAGTGTTTGCTATCATCTGGGGGATATCCTCAGTCCACAACATGGTCTTGAATCCTCGTTGCTGAAATCTAAAGCCATTACTTCTTAACTTATTGAATATGAAGAACAGTGAAAACCTGTCTACTGTTTCTCATAGTTTCTCATCATTTTCATTTTATCTGTAGTCTCAGATAAAATATATAAATTGTGGCTTTGGACTTTTTTTTTTTTCTTTCTTCTATGAACTGTCTCTTGTAGGTTTAGGTATTTTCTATTTTCTGAAGCATGGTCCCTCATACTCAACACCAGTAGTTTTATGAAGATTGTATAAAGAGGAGTTTAAAAGATTACTTCATCTTTCCTATACACAGTACCACTGGTCATATTTTGTGGTAAAGTCTTTGTTGTGTTTCACGACAGGAAGGCTGGCTCAGGTTTAGTATTCAAGCAGTATGACCTAATGAAGCTTTTATAAATGTCAGCTGAGATGCTGTTCTCTAGTACATCAGCAGCAAATTGTAAGACTTGATTGAGTATGACTATCTACATATCCTTTGTGCATTTTGCTCTTTTTTTTTTCTTTCCAATCTGTTTTCTCAATTTATCAGAATAGTTATGAATCATATCTTGAAGGACATGAAGCAAGAAACAGTAAAAGTGCCTAATGAGACACACTGGAGAGGTCAGTATAAAAAGCAGTGCAACTGCTATCCATGCCTAGAGATCTAGAGATTCATGGCTAGGTCATTGCTGTTGAATGATGAAAAAGACAATCTAGCTGGAAATAGCGTTAGAGGCTGTCTTAATCAACAAGGTTTATTTCAGTGCATTCATTGTGGCTGTTCATAAAGTATTTCTCAGTTTAACTGGCAAGTGTCAGCATGCCTGAATATGAGGGAACTTCCTTGGAAAGAAACAAAGCAGAAAATTAGTAAAGTGGTTACAAGCATTCTGTGTGCTTTGAGCACATTTCAGTAGAAAGTTCTTCTATATGTCTTTGTGGGTGTAAAAATGTATTAAGAGCTACAGCCTCAATAGTGCCTGAATACAAGTACTTTTGCCTAATAGGTCATTGTATATGTCTTCACTTTTCTTTGTGATATTCTGCATTGGTAGGATTCTGTGAAGGCTATGCAAATGTTTTGAAAGCCTTTAAGCGTTGAAAGACCTGTTAAGTCCTTATAGTTGAAATGTGATAGTAAAGCAGTCTTATGTTAGATACTATAGAAATAGGAGCTCTGATAGTATGAGACACAAACTAATAGACGTTGAAAAGATGTTGAAACAGGGAAAAAAATTCTAATTTCTAGAATACACACAAGTCATCCACAAATCAGAGTGAAGCCAGCTGTGAGATGTACACTACAAAAAACCACAACAACTGGACTAAAAAGGTTGTGCAGCATTGGAAGAAGTTGCCCAGAGTGGCTACAGACTGTCTTTGGAGGGTACAAGACCCAGCTAGACAAAGCCATACCTGATCTGAGCTGGTGTTGATGATACTCCTGACTCTATCAGGAATATTCAAAAACAGTGTTCAAGTTACTCAGCATACCTGAAGTATGCTCAAAATAGGTGGAACCAAGGTCCAAAATAGTCTGTGGAAGATAACTAGGGCCAGACACAGTGAATGGTGCAATTTTATAATGAGTGAAAAGCAGTTTTGGCAAGTTGAGTCTTGTTCCTTGCCTGGATTAAGAATTTAATAATTTATTTGCTTTTAGAAGTTTGAGATTAATTTATAGATATATATCTATATATCTATAGGTAATATCAGGTAATATTTTTCTTCTGAGCTATTTACTGAAAGTCTTACCTGACTATCTCTTCCTGTTTTTTGTTTAAAGTAGCCTGGATTACTATATTGGTTGAACCCCCCTTTAGACAGGGCAGTGCATGGGGCAAATGAAGTAAGCTGGGCTGAAAGCTAGTTGGAGAGTTTATCACAAATGGAGGAGCATACCAGGGCTGTTCCTTGTGGCTCCATGCTGAAACAGTTGGGTGAACGAGACCATGCTACACTCGTGTTGTAAGACCTAGCAGGACAAAGGAGAGAGACTGCAACCAAAACTTCTGGGGTATTAGTTATATGGTATCAGCCCACCTCTCAGTGAGCATGTAACACATTGCACAGGTACTCGTCAGCCCATTTACTGCCATTTTAGGACCAATTACCTTTAAAATGACCTGTGTAGAGTCACAAAAGACACCCTTCATGCTGTGAGCCTCATCACGGTGTCTTACTGTGCCATGGTGATCAAAAGAACAGTATGGGATGAAGGGTTAATGGAAAAACCCTCCAGTACAACCGTTGAAATAAAGGAATCTTCAGCTCACTCCAAATTGTTCATGGCAACTTTCTTACATACTGGAAAAAGCAACCTTTTGATGTGTTAACAGTTTGAATTTGCCAGCTATGAGAAAGCACTCAGCCAGTTGGCATTTTGCTGAAAAATACATGTCACTGTCTCCTCTTAGCTCATGATAAAAAAAAAAAAAAAAGCAGTTATGGCATATTTTCAGGTAGTATATTGGCCTGGATGCCACATGAATGTCAGTGCTAACATATTAGAATACTGTGATGCCTAGATCTTGTAATTAAAAATGATTGTATGAAATCTCATGGCAGCAAAATCCGCGCTTTCTCCATTTATAATTTAAAAAAGATATTTCCATTTTTAATAAAAGAGCTATATATTCTCATTTAATATATTGTCCATCTGTGCTAAAAAAGATAAATGTAAGTATTGCTTGTTCTACTCTGATGGGTCACATTAGCTTGGTTTGTCATCCTTTGATTAAAAATATCCAAGGAAATCCTGGACAATATCCAAGTGTGACATCTCTGTATAGAGATGACTTGGACAAAAATTTCAATCCAGCTACAGCTGTATGTTATTATTCATTAGATACACACAGATGATGTGTATCTAATAAATAAGGCGCATGCATGTATATAATTACTCAATCTGTGTATCATAAATGAATACATGTGGGTCCTATTTGGAATTACATATGCCCATGTGCATGCAAACATTCATGATATGTGTAAATATGGTGATCATTTTGTTGAGAAAAACCTTTAGTCATCTGGCAGTCTCTGAAGTGCAGCAGTATGGTACATTAAGTATGTAAAAAAATGAAAACAGACTTGTTTGAGGATAAATTGAATCTTCTACAAGAAAATAGAGTGCCCAGACTTTCCAGAAGATTAGGAAAGGTTTGTCCTTACCTTTAGAAGAGGAAGGTTAAAGTGAGGAACACAAGATAATGTGAAAAAATTAATCATACTCTCAGTTTTTTCACAGTCTTTACATCAGATAGGGCTGTGAATAATAAGCTAGTTGACTGTGCTTGTACAGTTACTATTCTGTCTTATTTAGAACTAGGAGTTATATTACTCTGGGGAAAAAGAAACCAAAACAAGTGTAAATATGTCTTCATATTCAGGCCAGTAAGGGTGAATGCCAGAACCCACATGCAAACCACTGAGCAGTAAGGTAGTTGCCAGTGTTTCAGGTGCTCATAACTGAGCTATAAAAACAACACACCTTTTAGAAGGTGGAGTGTGCCTATCTTTTTAACATGACTTCTTAAATTAGTCTGAGATAAGCCTCAGTCTTACAGCAGTACACTGGAAGATTCTGAGGGATATAATTTCAATGTAGAATTTCCTTGAAAAAAGCTTTCTGTCAAAAAATCTTCATAGAGGAAATCTGGATGTAGGGTTCCTTTTTGTGTCCAAACAAAAATCTGTCTGTAACAAAACCATCTTTAAAGTTTATGCTACTGGTTGTTACTGGTTAACAGAATTTTTCTGTTATTTTGTTGTAAGCAAAAAATAGGTAAATATTAATGCCAGATCACAGATGCAAAATGTGAGTGCTGTATTTACTGTATTTGTATATTGCAGTGCACCAAATGAGCTTCTGTGTCAGGACTGGAGTTGAGAACTCTTTTGATTTCCATTTTGATGAGATAGTTAGAAAACAAACCTCTCCATGTTCTGTAATTTTAAAAACATTGTTCTTTAACTTGTAAATTGTAATTTAAAAAAAAATGTTTTTAACTCTCACCTAATATCAGTGTTACTGACCAATGCTGAATTTTTTTAAAGCATTTAATATATAACCTGCAATGTGATTATTGCTAAGATTGATGTAAACATACATAGCATTATGACATTCACAGAACTGGTGGTCTAAATTGCTGAACTAATTTTCTTGTGTTCAATATGTTTGGTTTTTTTTTTTTTTTTTCCTAGACTCACTCAGGGGATTATTCAAAACCAAAAGCCTTAAGATTTTCCTAAATTTTAGGAGAACTGGATACAGAGTATTGACTCATATTACAGGGATGGGCTCCAAATGGGACCTTGGAGATCCCTGTTTTTTTAGCCCATATTTTGTTCTGATGTCAGAACAACTCTATACATTCATACTGATAAAATGCTGCAAAGATACCTGGCCAGTACTTTTATCAATACAAATTTTTTATTGATAATGTGTGGCTGACACCTCAGCTTTAGCACAATTTCCTTCTGAAATCAGTTTTGCTCTATGTCAGGAACAACATGCTGCCATGGCAATAAACTCTGAGCTCCCCTTTATGAAATGTTAATAACTCCCTGGTTTCTGCCAAATTCATGCTCATCCACATGCCAATTACAGTGAGGTTAAACCAGATGTATATAAAAACTTAGGCGTATAGGCAGTTTTTCTCCTCGGGCATGAATAATTAGAATGAACAAGAAGGATCATTAAATTTTCTCTGTGGGTGAATCTTCATATATAGAAAATATGCTACAAATAAATAAGACTGTATGAAAGGAGTACCTAAAAATGCAGAGTCTGCATTTACTTTTTCCAAAATAATTTTCCATGATTTTTTATGTGGCTCATTTTCAATATCATGACTGTGACATGAAAACACATGAAAAGCAAGTTTGGTGAGAGCTCAGTTCATCTAGCTCATTATGTGCCATTGTGCATCCTCCTTATACGATTGCCTAGTATTTGCAGCCTGCTACTCCATTTTTACTATTGATAGAAGTATGGTTTCAAGGTTTTATAATCATATTATCCTTACTGAACCAGCAACTGAGTAAACTGGTTTTCTAGAAGGCCTGCTCCTACCACTCAATACCTGGCAGGCAGGTTGATTATTGAGAAATCTGGGGTAAAGGACCTGTTCTTTGTAAGGCCTGGTCACATTGCCCCCAGAGCATATATGGCAGCTTTTTGGGTACTGGTTATTTAATGGTAAATAAAAATGCAGGTAGATCTGTCTGCCCAGTGTTCTGGACAGGACACAGAAAGGAGGACAAAATTTGTATTGTTCAAATTAGGAAGTGGGTAAAATCACCAACTTGTGTTGTCGCCCTCTGAATACCTCTGTATGTTACTTATGTCCCATGCAAAATGAGATCAAGAGGCATATGAAAAGTCATGTGAATTTTTTTTCTTAAAAACAAGCTCAAAGTTCTAGATAAAAGTCTTAGAAATCTCTAATTAAACTTTAAATTTCTGATTCTTTATTATCTGTTCAAACTGTCGGACATTATCTCTCTGACATTTGAATTGGAAGAAAGGATTATATGCAGATATAATATTAAAAAGCCCTAATAATATTCCAAAAGAGAAAAATTAGGTCAACAGGCTCTTTTATAGTAGTGACCCAATTAGTGATAAGATCTGTCACCCCATATAAAGAATTTGTGCACAGCCACAAAGAAATGTAATTCAGCCACACAAAGACTATGTAGAGGTTCCAAATCACTCTTCAGGGTTGTTTGGCACCATACAGGACCAGCCCTTGGCAAAGAATTTTCAAGCAGATTAAGAACCAATAAATGTCTCATGATATTTTGAATAGCTTTTTAAGCTATTTTATTCACGAATGGCTGACATAAGTACTGTGTGTATTTACTTGTCTTGCTCCTGCAGTAGATAAGGAGGAAGTAGATGAAGTAGATGAGGAAGCCCTCTGACATTGCCTTCCCTCATTTTTTGTGCTGTCTAAAATGTGCATGATTTATCTAGAACTCTGCATTGCCATGAATTCCACCACAGAGGGTATTTGCAATTCAACAAGTCCACACTTCCAAAGTAAGAAAACAGATTTTCCCCTATTTTTTTTTTTTTTTTGCAATGTTCTATCAGGAAACCCTTTACCAGAATTCATTTAGTAAGTTTTCTACTTCCTTGAGTATTTCTTGTGAATAAGGTGGCACTCATCTGGAAAATTAGTTTAATAAACATGATGAAGTCTCTTTAGGCCAAAACACACATGAAAATATTTTGCTAAACTCCCTGATCTAACAAGGTTTACATTTGTTTTTTACAGAGTTCAAATATTATAGATATTTGGGTGACCCTATAGAAGTCACTTTAAAACTTGAATTTTATTGGTATATAGTGTTTTATACACATTCAAAGCCCTATTTCAGTGTCAATAGATAAGGAAACAGAAAAAATACCCTTCTGTCCTCCATCACAAGTTTCTCCTTTACAGTAGTGCTCCCCTTCCCAGTGCAATCAGTAGCATACATGAAATTGCCATCTCTGTGTGCATCCTTTTTGTATTAGGCTTCCTTATTTAGGTATTTTCGTTAGTGTACTTGTCCCAGTGCCCTCCTCTGTTGCTGCCCTGTTCCCCCATCATCAAGCACATGCGAAATATTCAAATATATTGGGATTTACCTTATAAATACTGATCCAACACTCTCCGTAGGACTGGCTGGGGTGTCATTACTTGATTTTCGGAAGCTGTTCTGACTTTCAGAAAGAAAAACTGAGTCCTCCAAGGAGCTTCCTTTTTTCAGCATTTTAATGGAGCTAACTGCAGACTTAGGTAAGTTCAATTCTGGAGCAATCCGTGAAACACACAGCCTTTCTCTGCTGTAGGAAGTGCTGTCTTGGTGTGACTCCAGCTCAAACTAGGTTTAAAAATCAGTTAATGAGTAACGTAGTGTTGTGATATCATAAGGGAGTTTTCTTTTTTATCTGCAGCACTTCAGAAGTTTACCTGAGAACAAAAATTATCAAATCTAGGTGAAATGTGTCTTTGAAATTTCATTATAAATAGCAATAACTTGTTTGGCTGAATTGAGGAGTGTAAAACATGAACTCTATTTCAAATTATGGTTTTTTTTCAGGTTTGTACCTAAAACTGAAACATGTTCTGTCATAAATTCTACTTTGTGATCTATCTACCTATCTCTAAGTGTCCAAGTTTGAATAACAAATTTGTGTATTTTTAAGAAATGACTACATCTACCTGTTGTGAAGATGCCAACATTATTATATTGCACTTCTCCAGTGATGAGTTGGCCCACATGTGTGCAAGTGGCTGCTATAAAAGTCAAATCCTTGCAGTTCAATTTAAATACAGGTAGTCGTTTAATTCTCAGTGCACAGGGACCCAACTGGACAAAATCAGTTTGTCTAACCAGTTTTCCATAAATTGGCAAACATTAACTACAAACGTACATGGTTTTCTGTTTGTTGAAGATTACTATAATGATTAGGTTAGGGAGTGAAATAATCAGAAATCTTTATATTGCAAATCCTCTTATAGTACTGATTTAACATCCAAAGCATTTAGAAATCCTGTTAAACTTCATCTTGGACCAGCATGTAATGAAGATTTGTCTATGAGACTGACCAAAGATGTTTAATGTAATACACTCTTTCTGTTCTCAGCATCTATGAACAGCTTGTGAAACAGTACAAATCCATTTGGACTATCCACAGGTTTTATTGGTAAATGCAAAGACATCTAAACAAACTGATGCATTTTTCTCTTTTTAAATTTCTTTGTTTCTGGTTTCTTTGCATAACTAAATACCTAGACTTTTTTAAATATAAAATTTGCTTGTGATCAGTGTTAAGCAAATTGTAATGAAATCTATAAATGTGTGAAACAGTAACTATTGAAATACAGGATTAGCATAATAGTTAAGAAAGGTAAAGATGAAACAGCTGCTTCCTTGGAAGCAAAAATTCCAAATAAATGTGAGAAGACTTTTAATAAAAAAGACAGAAAATAAATAAAGTATATGCTTTTCATCATCTTTAAGTATTCCCCATGAAACCTGTGCTTAAGGAGCTGTATTTAAGCTACTTGGATTCTGAATTAATGCCTCGAGTCATTATGCTGTACATGTTTGGTTTCCTGCTATCTAGGCCTTTTTGTTAGTCTGTACTTGATCCTGTGTGATCATAGGCTACAAACATGGAGCTGCCTAACCAGGCAAAGTCTCTGTACTCTATTACTCTTCCATAAAACAAGTGATATAACCTTCAACAAATACAAAAGCTTTTTCCTTCTCTAATCACAAGAAGAATTTGCTTTGGCTCTGTTGTGTTCATATCTATTCACTTAGGATAGGAAGTCTTTATCTTTTTCAAAGAAAGAAATATTCTTAGAACTATTTAGAAAACTTAAGTGACATAATGAGCTTGTAAATCATTAATATGACGTATTTATCTTTGAAAGCAATCTATTTGTACAGTAAAATGTAATGAAACCCCTTCATTAAGAGTCAGAATAGCAACTGTGTTCTTTCTCTATGTTAAAGAGCAAGTACAGTGAGAGGGCAATTGAATTTTTCCCTAAATGAGTAATTGCAGGAACATTCTTAGCAAGAAAAAACTATGACACAATTATTTTCCTCCAATTTTATGCATCTTTGCTGTTGTACAAAACAGTCAAGTTTTGCAGTTTCGTAGAGGGGACCGTGCCTGCTTCTAAACTACTGTTTTCCATCCTATACCACAGTAGTAAGTGGTAAGTGTGTGTTTTCCAGCCTACAATTATATGGCTACTTGCATATGCCTGTGCTGAAGGGCTTCTAGGTTTGCCATGCTAGTGCAATGCTAACCAGGTCAGGGACTAGGCTGGGGAGTCAAATGCTCCTGCCTACACAGCTGGTGTTACTGAGATAGTTTAGGTCAGCTCAGGCCTGAATACACAGCATCACAGAATCATGTAAATCAAGTCAATCCATAGACCTAACACTGCCAGTTCCACCTCAGGAGCTTTGTTATAGTGACAATCAGTGTTATGTATGGCCATGTGAAGAAAAACAGGTTTGTGTGACAGTGCCCTGAGACTCTCATGGCTCTTGCTTATTAAGAGGTCTTATCTGCCTTGAATGTTGCAGCAATAACTCCCTGGATTGTGAAAAGCAGCAGGCCTATGAGATGCATTTCTAGTGGGAACAGGAAGGTACAGTGGTGGTACTGCTGTCACCTATACTCAGGAGATGGTTTTTCCTCATTATCAGGCCCACACAACCTGAGTTTACTATTGATTTCCAGTGCGTTGCACAACTGTGATCTCGAGCTGTTTTGGAGATCATTTTAGGGCTGAAAATACTAGATGGTTAGTTGTAGTTAGGAGGCCAGAAGGGCTGACCTGATGGTGTCTGTATAAGTGATAAGACTTGGATTAATGCATTTTTTATTTCATGTGGATCTATGCTGTATTTTAATATTTGGAGTTGCCCTATTTTAATGCAAGGATATGAAAACCGTGTAGTTTATAACCACTAGGCAAATTTAAAAGCAGTTGATTGCTCCATCCGTCTTTCTGATATTCATAAATATTTTCAGGGGAGGTCTAGATACCTACAGAAGTGTCACCGATAGAGATGTGGGGCAGATACAGAACTTACTTTTTATAGCTGCTCACTTCACATCCCTTAGCAGTAGTTAACAGACACCAGTATCTTTTCTCTTTCTGATGCGGTGGATCAGGTGTGGGAAGAAGTTGATACTCCTGATGGTGTGGCTATCTGCTGTACGTGGACTTCTCCCCAGAGAATTGTTCTTCATGTTCTGAAGAAACTGGTAGCTCAGTAGCTTGTAAGCTTGAGTAAATTTTTTTACTCTATCTCTTGCTGTCTCATACAATGAAAACAACTTTTCCCCTTTATTTCTTGAGTTCCTCTCCCTTTAACCTACTTTTCTTGAACTCCATATTCATATTTGACCAAGTGTATCCTTATTTTTCTCAATTATCGAACTATGCCCTTTAATTCTGACCTTTGTCACTGACACTCTGTTATCGCTTATCTGCTAGACTATATCTTGTGGAGTCTAGGACTGTTGCAATTATTTCTGATTGGCAGGCAGGGAGGGAAAAAATGTGGCTGGTGTCCTTGAACTTCATACAATTTTATTTTCAGTCTGCAGCAGTTGTCACTAAAAGGTTAGAAATTATCTGGAAAAATGTACACTTTTTTTTTTACCTTATGACTACTGTGGTTTTTTTTTGTTTGGCCTTTTTTTTTTTTCCCATCAAAATAAAGTGAATTACTTCAGGAAAAGAAATGGTGGATTATTCTTGCTTTCTCAGTCCCCGGAGTATTTCTTCTGAAGATAGAGATATTCAGAAATATATTAACAATGCCAATTGTGTTGCACACATTTTAAGTCCTTTTGTACTAAATCGTCTCCTGTTATGCGATAGGAAGAAAAAAGTGGTGAAATCTGGGCATTCAGAGCAAGAGATTTCATTTATGCTAGGGATGACTTTGTGCCTTGTGACAGATGACTGCTAAGAAACTGCCTAAATATCGCAAGTTGAAGTGATCATACAGGGAGATGCTGTTAGACAGAATTTGTAAAGAGATGTCAGGAAGTATATATTGAAAAAAACATTCAATTTTATTACCATCCAGGAATGAACCAAATGAGCAATAAACCAGTTGCTGAACTTGTGGCTGAAGGTTGTATTAGTGACTTGAGATGGTAGTGAATATTATTATGTACATTCTTATAAGAGCTTACATCTTGGCTGGAATGTGGCCACAAAAGCTTATAGATTTTTTAGTAAGGAGTAGGGGAATCAATGAGTGGTCATTTTATCAGTTTGTTCCGAGTTTCAGAATTTACTGGCCTGTAAATTGGACTGCATAATTAGTCTGTTATGATCCCTAGAATAATGGGGAGGTGAGTTCTTGCTTTATGGGTTTAGCTCTCATAATTTTTGTTTTCTGTGGTATATACAGAAGCAGCTGCTCTGATTCCGAGCCAACATTGTCTTTCATGATTAGGATTGTCTCATTTTTTTTCCTTGCTTGTACCAAGTCTATTCAAAAAATAATATTTTTTCCCTCTTAACTGGACATATGAAAAGTGCACCTTTCCACAAATAATTCCAGAAAGAAATATGGGTCACATGTTGGTCACTCTAAAATCAGTTTGGACATTTTTAGCTAAGTTTTATATCTAGTTTCCAGTATTCCATTCCTTTTTCTGATCTTAGATTTCTTGGTTTCCCTCTTGAACTGCGGTTTAATCTGTTCTAGTCTGTACTTTATTTGCAATAGTGAGAAACACTCAGTTTGTATGTAGGGAGTTTTCAGTTCTGCCTGTTCCTGCTTGAACTTACACAAATGCTGTGTTGAGTATGTGGGATGCTACAGGCAGATATGTAGAATTGCTGTGCCTCCTCCTGTGCTACTCTGAATGCTGCATGGGACCAGAACTCATGAGTAAAATCACAGACAAGTTTGTGGAGCAAGGGGACAGAAAAGTGGTCAGGTGGAGTGAGAGCGATAGAAGAACGTGTAGCATAGAAGAATTATGCCTAGAAGTACACAGGAATTAAAACAATGGTGCGGTGTCCATATTTGTGGAAGCCAGTGACTGTTTTGCTTTTCAGTAATCTTGTTGTTAGAACATGCTCTTTAAACTATGTCTTTTCTGCTCCCTCTCTTGGTGGTGACCTTAGTATATGCTGTTTCAGTTACTCCAATGTATGAACATCCAATTCCCTTCCTCATCCTGGAACTCCCATATGCTCAGCTTTTGGAGGTCTGTATTTGTGTTTGGAAGCTTCTACTTCCACGCAGCAAAAGCTTTTTAAAGAAACACACCCAATGAATTTGGAAGAAAGCCATTGGGGTGGAGAAGACAGTCTGATGTGGTGGGGTTATGAAAGGCAACTTTACCTTAGATGATGAGACTTTGCAAAATTTTCTTTTAACAAAAGGAAACACTGAAACCTCAAAATTCAAGCCTTAATTCTTGAGCACCTGAGGCTGATAAGGAAAAGTAAGACAAAAAGTGTCTGAGACAAAAACCCCAAGTTTGTTGCCCTGTGTGAGAGACTTGGGTATGTGATTAAGAAAAAAACCCACTTCATCTGATTGACTGAAATACCATTACTATTAATAAATACTGGCTCTTTGTAGGATATGCTTTAAAAAGTTAAATAAATTCAGCTTTGTAAATGGCTGTGTTCTCTAAATGATATATAGACTTTTGCTGTATTATCAGTCCACTAAAATACTTGAATTGATCTATTCTCTTCAGTACTGTAATACTAATGTTAATATCTTTATTTGCACAGCTGAATCTGATGAATTTGTTCAGGTCATGTATTCAAATTTTCTGTGTTAATGATTAAGATTACTGAGAGACCTAGAGTAAAATGTTGCTAGGAGTGAGAAGTAACTATTTTACTAAGCTGGTGGCTGCTGACATGAAAAAAAGAAATTAATTCAGCGAATAGCATTGTGAAATGTTGGAAATTTCTGCTTACCCATACTAGTGTCATCTTTGTGGTGAGCTAGCTGCCTCCTGGCTAGACCTCTGCTTTATTAAACACGTCATTTGGTAAATGAGGTATTGGTATGTCCCATGTAAAATATCATTGCTGACTGTACAGTGACACTTCCTCTCAAGAGGTGCATGAGCAAAGACATTACTGACTAAAATAGGAAATTCCAGCAATGTTCAGCTAGAGTAGCAGCACCAAGAAGATGCATAAGACCATAATAACATTAAAGAGATACCACCTAATAATACAGCTGTTAGCAAAGCAACAACAACATGGTTATAGGAAGCCAACAAGGACAGCTTTATTAATATATCCATGTAGCAAATAATTAAAACAGGAATGGCATTTGAGGTATTATACAAAACCCCACTTAGGTGAATGGAAACATCAGAATTTGGATCCAATCACTGTCAGACAACCCTGTGCTGCAACACTGAACTTAATTTGCAGGTAGGAAGCATGGAAAACCCTCACTGCATAGAAACTTGCCTACAGTAATCATAAAGATGATCTGAACAACTCATGGATTTGGTTGCTTTGATTTTCTCAGGAAGTAATTAGACTAGGCCAGGAGGAAAGTAAACAGATCCATGAAATATAAGCACTTCAAACTTGTTTTTCTCTTCTCTATAAGAAAAGTGGTGGTTTACTGCCTTCATGTAGTCCCAAGCAGAATTTGCCCCCACTTGTTTATAT
Source organism: Molothrus ater (assembly GCF_012460135.2). Classification (NCBI taxonomy): domain Eukaryota; kingdom Metazoa; phylum Chordata; class Aves; order Passeriformes; family Icteridae; genus Molothrus; species Molothrus ater. Next base: position 53,607,493 of record NC_050511.2, read on the forward strand.
TGTCCCTTTCTACCTCTTACCATATATTTTTATTTAACACAAACAGTAGAAGGAAAAGTTAGAGATACAAGATTAATCTTATGTGATTGTGGAGTAGAGGGCTTCCTGAAAGTAGAAAGCTTCCTGAAATAAAAAGACATATTCTGTTTTAAAAGATACTTTTTCCTTTTGAATGCCTTTTCAGAGGTTAATTTCTATCCCTGTATACAAAGACATGGCTTTATCTACTGTCTTTCACTGTGTTAAAATCTAAAGACTTTTTTGCCCAGGAATTATAATTTGAAGGAGCATTTGAGGGTGCATTTCTTTTCCCTTGGAGGTTTGGTATTTGTCATGATTTAAATTTATATAGGCCTGACATCCTTCCTGCATGAAGAGGACAGAAGACCACAGAATTGACATTGTTCAGAAACAAAATTCATACTTGCAGCCTGCATATTGCTTTATTTGATTTTGCTTTTGTTTTTGCCTTGATTTGCTTAATTTATTTAATTCCAAATGATTTGCTGTACATGCTTGTCGTGTGTAGAGGATTTTTTGAGGCATTTGCAAGCTGAGTGACTTCATCTATCCCTTTTATCACCACAAGCACAGTTCCAATAGCACAGTTTAGGTCCTGTGAGAGAATGACTATCCTGACCTCTGAGTGTGTATCTCTTCTAGTGTGAGAGAAGGCAGTGAGTGAACTGAACTGAGGGTGACGGTGAAGGCTGTTGCTATAAAATACAGATGTGGTGAGCTGAAACCTGTAATTCCTGGAGGTATTTAAAAGACTCATAGGTGTGGCATTTGAGGACATGGTTTAGTGGTGGACTTGGCAGTGCTGGCCTCAGTGGTCTTAGAGGTCTTTTCCAGTCTAAATGATTCCATGTTTCTATCTCACTGGTAGCTGTAGGGCCCATGTGGTGGTGCTGTGTAGGGCTGTAGAGAAGAAAGGAGTCTGCAGCACCCTTCTGCAAGTGGGTGAGGTCCATAGTTGGACATATGTATTTTTACTTTCCTCTTTAAAAAATATTTTTTATTCTCTGAGGCTAATAGACATACAGCCTGCAGCCTAATGGGAAGATTTATTTTAATGTACACATCAATTAAAACTGATTGTTGTACCAGTACTTGCCATTTAAGAGAGTTTGCACCACATCATCTACTTATAAAGAAATTGCAATTAAGCAGGGATAGGTTATAACAATAGAGCCTCATTAGTCTAAAATACCTCTGTGCATGTTCTAATGAGGAGCTTAACACATTGTACAAACAGCACCTAATGAAGTTAATGCCACCCTTGAGAGTTGAGTAACGGTAGACCTGTTTTTACAATTACATTAAGTGAAACTTGAAGATGTGAGGGTATTTGGGAAAGGTTAAAAGAACTCGACTGATTTCAATCTGGTCTCTGTTACCAATTAATGCTGAGTGTTTAAAAAGCCTATTCAAGCAGCCCATGTCATTCAAATAAGTGGGGTAGGGAGAGCCTTCAAAACTTCAACTCTTCAATTTGACCAGCAATACAGGACTGTGTCCTTGAAAACCATTCCACTTTAGATGAATTACATAAAGCTATGCTTTGGATCAGTTTGCAGTAGATAGCATCACTTAATGGAGCTGAACCATGGTAATTTTAGTCTATGTGTGCCTGCATGCATTCCTCAGATGATGGTAATTTGGTTTAGGTTTTTAGCAACCTTTTTTACAAATCTGTTTTAATATTCTTACAGCAAATTTTCCTAACCCTTGAATGAGGGTGAACAAATTTAAAACAGACTAGTGCAGCAAAGTTGACAACTTTGTATCAGTATTAGTACACCTAGAAATTTTTATCAGTAATTAGTATATCCAGATACATGTTTGAAAATATAAGGAAGCACTTTTAAAATTTTTACTAGATCTAGCATTATATAGCAACCCATTTTTACTTTTCAGTGCTAACATAGTTTATTATTAAAAATTAGAGGAATTGAAATTTTCATCAGCTCATTACTCTCTGTACTCACTGTATTCTACAGTGAACAATAAAATATGTGGTAAACTACCAGATAAGCTAATAGCATAAGAAGTTGCTGATTTGTACTGAAAAATCTTTTATGTTGAAATCTATGTTTTGTAGGTCAGTTTGCTATGCCAAGCTATCAATTTGTTATTGGTAGTATAGCAGTGAACAAAGGCTGTTTATGCTTAAACAGAAGACATGGCCCAGTGTTCCAGTAAAACTGGAAACAATGCTTCAAGTCTTTTAAGATCTTTAACTTCACTGATGTTGTTTTTAATTACTAGCAATTAGAAATTATAATAAATATTGTCTATTAGTTTACTGAATAATCTACTCTGGTAGCATGTTATTTGTGCTAATGAAAGACAGAAAATATCAGAAATACTTTATTCTCTTAGTTTTTAGTTTTCTGGTTTACCTTTAATCTTGTTGTCAGCTTTATATCTGAAAGACTAAATTAAACACCTGCAGTCATACTTTGAATCAATTTTGGTTTATAATCAGAATTATAAACCAAATGTTGTGTAGTTTAGGAAGTTTGTATTTTGTGCTCACCATTCTAAGGCTATGTAAATCCTATGTGATAGAATCATAGAATCATGACAGTGGAAAAGACCTCCAAGATCATCAGGTCCAACCTGTGCCTGAATATCACCATGACAAATAAACCATGGCACTGAGTGCCACATCCAGTCTCTTCTTGAACAGCTCCAGGGACAGTGACTCCACTGCCTTCCTGGTCAGTCCATTCCAATGCTCAAAACCTTTTAGTGAAAAACTTCTTCCTCATGTCCATCCTGAACCTCCCCTGGCACAGCTTGAGGCTGCATTCTCTTGTCTTGTCTCTAAAACAATGTCTTTAAAATGCTCTAAAAGTCACTGTTTTATACTAGGTTCTAGAGGCATGGTGGTGATTTTGCATATATAAGCAGTTTTCACCAGCATATTTGCTTCCTGCATATTCTTGCTCAGGCAAGCACTGGATTTGTTATTTATCTTAGATGTCAAAGCTAACTTTTGGGTTCAGCCTTGTTTCTGAGCTTTTCATAAGAAACCAGGAAAAGTAAATTGTATTGTGATCCTTGAAAGCTTCTCTATGAACTTTTAGCCCTCCAGCAATAAGCAGCCTATTTTCTAAATTCTACTGAATCTGCTAGTGATTACACCTTCACTGTCTCCCATTATCACTCTTATTCTTCTTTTACAGTATGCTGTATATTAATGGCTTAGTGCATTACATACTTTGTCCCTGCCCCCTTCAGTAAAATTTCCTTTTGGCTCAACACATTATTCTTGCCTCCTAATCCTACATGTCTAACCTCTCTATGTGTGTATGTGTGTGTGTAACTTTCTTTTTCCAAGAGAAAATTACCATCCTTTGTGACCTAGCTGCCATTTTTACACCAAAATTTCTTGTAGGTATTACATAATTCCCCCCTGCCCCCTTCCTAGCATGCACTCAAGGTTTATGGAACTGTTAGGCTGTTATAGACTTTTATTCTGAAATGTAGACAAAGTGGAACAAGCCATTTGGAAAAACTAAACTTTGTCTTCTTTCTGTGCAGTGAACTTATGATATTTGTCAGTGAGTAAACTGGAAAAGGTTCAGGAAAAAAAAGGTCATGTTCTGTTTCCTACAATCTAGGTTTTGCTTTTTATTTAATCTGCAATGTAAATTTTTTTCAAACCTAACTATTTCTTTGAATTAATAAAATGAGAGATATTTTCCAGGCTGTAATTTAATATATGGTTGAAGAATACACATTATCACTAGAGCTGTCTAAGAATTGTAAAGTTGTTAAATTGTTGTTAAGCCTAAAAACAGTTAAAAAAGAGAGAATATATCTCTAAGCCCACTAGGCCAAAGTTTAGTTTTCTGATCTAATGTTGCCTAAGCAAAGAGATTTGATGGGGACCCGCACCATTCACATGAATTATGAGGACAAAGCAGATAAAAAAAAATTCTTCCGAATTTTTTTTTTTTTCAAAAATTGTAGCTCTCAATGGGTATTTTTTGTATTTTTCAGACAAAGGTACAAAATATGTGGTCAAACAGCACCATCTAGCGGCTTCTACCACCCTGGCGGCCTGTGCCAGGGGCATTTGCTTTTTTCTTCCCACGGAGCCGCAGTCATGGACCCACACCCGCACCTCTCTGGCTGGTGCTGCAGCTGCCAGTTCCCATTTGCCTGGGATGGGGCCTGATGCCAATGATAGTCAATTTGGAATGCATTATGCAGAAATTTAGTGCATGCCTTTTCTACAGCTTGGGGTGAGTTGAGAATCTTTAAGAATTCATTGATTAATTTAATTGTTCTAAAACTATTCTGATAATATATCAGTTAAAAACATCCTTTTCAAATGTTCCTCATTTGAGAGTGCTCTTGATTATCTCTGCAGTGCATTTATGAGTATTAACAGGACTCTTCACCAATGGCCTTCTTTCAAAGAAAACTTTTTCCACTGTGAGTCATGCACCCTTCTGACTCTCATAAAGTGCCTTAAATCCAGATTATTCTAGCAAGAATTTAAGTTAAAGCTACTTTAAGTGGTTGAGCCAAGAATGATGAAACAAACAAGAAAGCTGATATCCAACAGCAGGCAGGTGTCAAAACAGGTGCTTAATAATTTACTTTTTGCATGTCACTTGTTAGTTTTAGTGCAAAATCAAGAAAGTTATGTAAACAGAAGGAAGTTTCATAATTTTTTTCTTTCTAGAAAAAGCATGTTTATGTGGCTTTTTGCTCAATGTTGTCTACATTATGTGTCAATATTGCGTTTTCTACATTTGAGATTATTGGATAACAGATAATGTATGTCCACCAGGTATGAGTATTTGTGAGATCCTGATACATAAGGTGTATCTTTTTTTGTGATTGGGATGTTTGTTGTTTGTTATTTATGAGGGAGGTTATAAAAGTTAAGATGAAGAGTTCATAGAATCATAATCACAGGAAAGTTGGAAGGAGCCTTAAAGACCATTTATTTCCAACCCTTACATCACAGGTGGGGACTTCTTCCACAAGATCAGGTTGCTCAGGGCCCCATTTCAACCTGGTCTTGAACACTTCTGGGGATGGAGCATTCGCATCCTCTCTAGACACTCTGTTCCAGTGCCTCGCCACCCTCACAGTGAAGAATTTCTTACTTAAGAACTGACATACTTAGTAGTGTGAAGCTCTTAACCTGTTTCCCATTAAATGTCTGTCTCAGATTTCTTCATATGCACAGATGCATTAGTTTTGATATTGCTTCCTTCCTTTGTAGCTCCCCTTAGAACTAAAGACAAAGGAGTATGGTAATGGAAGAACATGTTGACAGACTGAACCTCTGGATGTAAACCTGCATAAAAATCTTACAGCAATATTCAGCTGGAAACATAGAGCTTGCATAACTAAGTGAAACTTCACTTGAAGCTGGAGAAAGAGAAATGTCACAGTGTTGTGGTTTCACCCCAGCCAGCCGCATGCTCATCCCCCACCAGTGGAGAGAGAATCAGAAAGGCAAAGGTGAGAAAACTTTTGAGCTGAGATAAAAATGGTTTAATAGGGAAAACCAAATCCATGTACACAAACAAAGCAAAAAAAAAAGTTATTTCACTGCTTCCCATGGCAGACAGGTGATCAGCCATCTCTGGGAGAGCAGGACCCCATCATGTGTAACACTTGTTTGGGAGGACATATGATCCCCCTTTTTGTTTCTTCCCTCCAGCCTTAGGTACTGAGCACGAAGGCCTGGAAATCCTGTTGGTCCCTTTAGCTAGGGATCACCTGTCCCAGCTGTGTCTCCTTTGAACCTCTCATGCACCCTCAACTTCCTTATCAGTGGAAATACAAACAGTAGAAAGGGCCTTGGCTTTTTGTGTAAACCCTGCTCAGCAATAACAAAAATATTTCTGTATTATTAAGCCTGTTTTCAGACCAAATTCAAAACACAGCCTCACATCAGCCACTGCGAAGGAAAGGAAATTAACTCAGCTGAAACTAGCACACACAGTCATAGAAGTCAGTACAGACTGACACAGAAGTACATACAGTGCTGGTTGGTATTAGCAAGAAGTGCTATTCATTGGGTACTTGAAATTATTAAAATTCTGAAAATTCATTGCAAGAATTAATTCAGTTATTCTTCATTAGAATTCTTTATGGGAGGGAAAAATGTTTGTGTGATTTTCTTGTTTGGCTTTTTCATTTTCAAAAGAACTCCTCACCCCTTGGCTAAAAAGAACCCCAAACTCACTTTTAGATTCTTTAGGACCAAAAGTATCTGAAAAAAATTTATAAATTACACTTTCTTGAAGGAGACAGATAGAAGAAGTAGAAGAGATAGAAATATCAATTTTTCCATGAAATGTGCTGAAGTGTTCTACTTTACCTTCTTTTCACCTACATCTGTTTCTGAACTCATGACTTTTGAAGGCTTCTGCAGTGCTTGACTTTATTTTCTAATCTGAAGACTGAATTTTTCTGCCCAATTTCTCTACACAGTGAGTAGTTGTGCCTCTTCTGTTCAGACAGTCACGAAGTCCACAGTCAGGGTTCTAGATAGCTAGAATAGCTGATTGCCTGTATTGATATCACATTTAAACTAGACATTTTGTGTTTTTGCTTATATGAACAAACTTTGTGGTCTTGAGAAACAGTATCGCAGAAATTAAAACAAAGATTGAGTGTACTTAAGCTCTGTTTCTTCATCTGCTAAATTTCATTATTTAGTTACATAAATACAGGACTAAGTATCTTTTTAGTGGACATTATGTGTCCTGTCACAGCTCCTTTGACCTTCACACAGCTAGAAGAAAAAAAACTTTACTTCAAATTTTTCAAATCTGACTATTAGTGTATTCTTTTCCTCTGTTAAATTGCATCTTGTAGGTTTCCTTCTTCAAGCAGCTTTTCAGCTTGTGAGAGGTTGCAGTACTTTTGCCACTGAAGAAGAGAATATCTAGTATCCTCAATTTTTTCGTGTGGAAAGTAGTTCTTCAGATATTTCAGGGTTAAAAGTAAAGTCTCATCCACTTTATCTTTCATTGTTGTTATGGTAACAACTGGATGAGCTAGTGTGTGCTATGAAGGACTTGGAGGTGTTTTGATTTCCTATTATGTTTGATTTTGTTGTATGAAGCCTTTGTGTGCAGGAAGGCAGAAGGGTGTCAGTACACTTCTTTCAGCAAGAGTACCATTGGCAAGATGGAACTATTAATTTTGGTAATGCTACCAATGTTACTTATTGAATGTACTTCATTGTAGTAAATACAAAACTCTTTCCTCATCTGCCAGTCAATCAAAATGCAGGCAATTGTATGCTGTTGGCAAATTGGCGTTTCAGCTCATCCCAAACCATGGAAATTAAATCCAAAGTGTGCAGATGGTAATGTGTAATCTCCAAGGCCTGTTATAAAGCTAGATAAAACTGCTAGCTGAATGTGCCTGTGTTCACTTATCCTCAGAGGAGCTTCAGCTGGTATGTGAAATTCATGATGCCTTGCTGTTATTCCAGGGTTGAGAACACCTAGTCTTTAAAAGGTTAAAGAGTATGCTGGTGAAATGTGCAAGGAGTGTAGTGAAGAAAGCAAAGCTGTCCTGGCCTGTGCTGCTTATATTGAATGTACACAGCAAAGGCTGCACTGAGTCCTGTGTTGCTTTTTGGGCTATGCAGTATCAAAAATGCATGCCTACCGTGTGAGGCTTCAGCTTTTATTTTTGATGTCTCATTCAGTCTCTGTATAGTTGTTTTGGTTCTTTGCTCTTGCTGTACTTAACAGAGCAATAGTCTCTTCAATTTCACATACAGAGTTTGAAATGCCATTCTAAACCCAACTAATGACTGGCTAAACCTGTAACATGTTTCTGTATCTGAAAATACAGCTAATACTGACAAAGAAAAGTTAAAGAATTTAAAAGAAGAAGGTTTTTCAACAGTCTACAAAAAATGTATGTATTGTGTAATTGAAATACATTTCTTTTCCCAATCAAATAGTTCTATACCTTGGATGATCAGGAATGGGATTCCATTTTATTAGAAATTAGGGTGCAAACAGCAGAGGCTTGCTAGCAAAGTACTGTTCTCATTCTTGAATTTTCATATTTCTAGGATACTATTTCAACAAAATAAAAGAAGACAGAAGGAAAACACATATAGCTACACACCTGTAGCATTGTGTGTTTTAAGATATTTATACAAGTTTTATTGTAAAGTTGGTTATTTTTTATAAGTTGAAATTATGGTTTGATCCTCGGTTCCCCCCATGTGCCTTCCTCACAATGGTTTGTCCCTGAGTGGTTTGTCCTTTGTTTTCCTGCCAGTGGCCTGTCCGTCAAGGTGACTGATCCCCTAGTCCTTCCCTTTATGTCCTTATAAGTTTATCTCCTCCCTCCTGATGCTGCCCAGCTTCCCTGTCCATCATTGTAACCACCCCCCTTTATTTCGGGAACCTTCTATGTCAGTTATCCCTTACTTAAGATATGATTTACCTCCTGAGCCTTTTCCCTCCCTTATGCAATACTTATTGCTTCAGTTGTGCCCCTCGCTCCTCCCCTGGGCTTCAATTATTGGTTCCCTTGTGTCTCCTCCCATCACGCCCATCCCCTTTATCAGTGCCTCCCTGAATGGTCCTTCTCTGATACCGTCACTGGCCCCGCCTGGGATAATAAAGTGCCTTGGCATCTACACGAGTGTCCGCTCTCTCCCTCCTTCGCCTCAGAACTTCGTAGCCACGCTATTGCCTGTGCCACCCATGCTGCAGACAGCACCACTACCCGGGGTTTTTGTGAAGAACCAGGGAGTTGCAGAACTCATGGTCTCCTCCGGCCACACTCTGGGAGTGGCTAGCCAGCATACGTCCAGCTCCTGTGGCTGCGGGGCAAGCTACACCCACCCTAAACCACAGGAACAATCTGAAAATTCCCAGGTTGCCCTAATCAGATGCCTAAGTGCTGTAACTGAGAGCATGTTGATTTAGGTAAGGTCACAGGGTGAGGGGCTGTGCTTGTAAACATGCAGAGGAAATGACTGTTGCAAAAAGATGCAGAGATCCTAAAAGTCTGTTAGGCCATATGCCTTGGTGCACTGTTGGGAAAGTATGGGGGCAAGAGGTTGGGCCACCTTGTGCACCAGTTACAGGGCTGCACTTGTGCCACATCTGAACTTCAACTTCCAGACACTTCACCTTGTACCTCAAGTGATGCAGGATTAAAAGAAGGCTGACTCCATGAAGGGATACTGAGAAGAGACCAGCTCATTTGGTCAGAACATGGTGTTAATAACATCAAGGTTTGTGGATGCAATCCCTGTATATTTATTTAGAAGCTGGACTTGATCCTTGCAGGGTCCCTATCAACTCAGAATATTCTGAGTCTGTATGTGTGATAAGAGACTCCATGCTAGTTCCTGGAGAACCCACAAATGTGTGTATGCACATGAATCTAGGAAGGGGGATCTGTGTGTATGTATGTCTCTGTTTGGAAAGGTAAAATCATCAGCTTCACTAGAACACTTCTCTTTAATAAAGGGGATGTATTCTGTTGGTACTTTGGTTATCAGTGCATGTTTGGAAATGCTCTTCTTCCTTGAAGGATGCTAGACCAGCTTTGCAAGGTGCTTTCTTGTCTTATTCTCGAGGGACAAAAGAAGCTGAGTCTTTCAGCTGAAGGGACTTATCCTGGGCAGGAGCAGATTGTGTTTTTCCTGGAGATGGCTCCTGTTCAAACTCTCTTGTCACGGTTAGAGCAGAGTGATTCCTAGCCATAGGCATTTCCCTGGGCAGCTGAGCTTGGTCCTGCCAGACAGCAAATGCCAAGGAACTGGCACTGGCTGGCTGCAGGTTCCAAGAGAAAGTTCTCAAATGTCACCATGATGCTCCATGGTGGTGACATTGTGGCCTGGAGCTTGTGTCCTGGCATGCTGCAGCAGCAAGAAGGGAAGATGACAAATAGCAGTTATCACTTTTCATTTCCTGAGCTGCAGGTGTTTGGACTCAGGACTCGAGCAGTAAATCCAACTGCTGTGGAATGCTGTAGGCTGTATCAAGGCAGTGTGGAGTCCTGTTGTCTGTTAGAGATGTTGGCCAGGGAGGGCCCCCTTCCCTATTGAGGGAAGACTGCAGCATTAGGTCTCAAGTGCTCCACTGTGAATGTCAGCCAGTTGGGCACCATTTCCCCATGTAGAAGTGTCCTTGTCATTTTTGCTTAAGTGGTGGCTTTGAAGGTCCTGCTTGAGAGCCTCCTGAGCCAGAGTTGTGATGGACAGGTGCCCAGCCTCCTGGAGTTGTGGGGTGACTCTTGGCCTGGACTTTGGAATTTATGCTGCATGGGCAAGTCAGGCTAGGATGAGCATCTGGGATTTGGGCATACAGTGGCCCTGGCAATGCCAGAGCAGAGGCTGCTGCCGGAATGGACAACCATGGGAAGCAATGTGTGCCTGAAGAAGAGCCCCAGAGGCTTGCAGAGCTGCTGTGCAGGTGTAGGAAGGTGTGAAGACTCAGCTATGATGTGCAATGTCTCCAGTTCCTTCTCCTTTGAGCCTAAAAAGAGTTCTGTGATTTCAGTAGCATTCCTTTAGTCCTGTGATGCTCCAAGATTTCAGCAGCCTCACCATATCTGCTCTGTAGGAGCAACTGGATTTAAACCATTAAGTGCATTTTGCAAACAATACAAATGGGACGAATGCAATGTCTGCCTCCAATTTCTTTGCATGGAATCGATCCTATGTTTTCATTTTATACTTAAAATTCAGAAAGCAAGTTGACAAAATCTGTTATGTCTTATAAACATTCTAAATTAAGCACTCCCTACAGGAGAACTCAATTTGTGAATGTTATCATTTTGGACCATTCACACATGCAGAAACACACCTGTACACTCTTTGTCACAATCTTGAACTGTTTTTTCTGACAGCTGCTACTTCATGAACAAGTCTTAATGCTGTATTGAAACTTATTACTTCATAATAATAATATAATTTTAATAACCATATTAAACCTCAGTAGCTCTGAACTGATCTGCCAATGATATTGCATCTGTAATATATTATTTAATAATTCTGTGCAGTGTCTGTTTTGCTACAGAGCATTTTCAAATACTTTTCCCAAATTAGTACTGTAACAACAGACTCTTCATTCAATAAAGTGATTTTAAAACTTAATTTTTATGCTAGATTTTTTGAATGAAGCTAAAGATATCACAAGAAAGTGAAGATGAAAAGTTGGGTTCCAAAATGGGAGAGCTGCAGTTTGTTTCAAAAATATGAAGGAATCATTGCCTTGCATTGATGAAGCACAAGTTGAATTAATCTTGATCATGATATTCAAGTGCTTTCAAAACTGCAGGTGCCACAAAACCTGAGACAGAAAAAGGCCTGTGTTGTATCTCTTTATCGAGTAGCACAATACTCAATTAGCAGGTACTGAGAAATGAAAGACATGAATAGTAGTAGCTTCACTGTCTTGCTTTCTGGGGAGGCAGTCTCCCCAGGAGTGGTTTGTATTCCTTCTTCAGTGTTTGCAGGCTGATTCCTTGACTGCTGCTTCAGTAGAGCTGCAAATCATAGGCAACTGAGGTGTGAAAGCTTTCTTTTTGTACCTTAGAAGTGTCTGAAATCAGAATTGCATAAACCATTCTATTTCTAAATAATTAATGAAAAATTATTATTATTATTATTATTATTATTATTATTATTATTATTATTATTAATAATAATAATAATAATAATAATAATAATAATAATAATAATAATAATAATAATAATAATAATAATAATATTGACCCTGCAAATATAAGTAGTAAGTGGTATTGCAGGTTTTCAGGAAGTAAGCTTCACAAAACAGCTACAACTTGGCAGATAGTGGGTTTGGTCCATTTCTGAAGGAAGATAGTGCCTGAAACTGTAGAGATGATTTGAGGATGTGGAATACTACAGTGCATGAAACTGTAGTGTATAAACACAGGGAGATCTAAGCTGTTGCCCAGAAAAAAATTGTATTGGGCCTTACAATTAGCCAAAAAGACACACCTTTACTTAAAGGGTGGATAAAACTTATATCAGTACTTACATTTGCAAACCTTAGCAGAGTTTGCCTTGTATGGGAGAAGATCAGGGACTCCAATACAGCTGTCGTAAGGTTACTCTTAAATGTAATGAGAATTCCTCAGGCTTAAGGTAGTTTGCAATGTGCTGAGTTTTTAACATTTTTGTTTGTTTGTTTGGGGTTTTAGTTGGTTGGTTTTTGTTTTTGTTATAATACCAGCTGTGCATTGTCCAGTGTCCTGACAGAACAGTAGTTTTAGTAATACTATGGGAATCCACGGACACAAAAGAAAAGTTTATTTGCTTCCAGAGAACAATTTTATAACATGTGAGGCCAGCAGGACTTAACTCTTATGATCAAGTAGGGAATTGGGACAGATGTTACATGAAAAAACCCTAGGCAAGATAACACCTGTTACTAGATAAATATGTAAATGTGCCTGACAACTTTCAGAGAACACTTGTAAGACACAACCTGAGAACATCTGCCTGTGGTAAAGAAGAACTCAGCCAGGGCAGTAACAGAAATCAAAGTACAAAAGCTAAAATCTAGGTGCCTTCAGTTCTTTAAAAAAAAGCCAAACACAAACCAAACCAAACTCCCCAAAAACAACCCAGCAGAAAATCCCAGTAACTGGAATGGATTCTCCAAGAAAAAATACTGAAAGAGTATGGGAGAAGGCCATGGAATCCTCATTATGTGTGGAATAAAACTTGCCCAATTTCCATTTCCTGCAAAGGAGAAATAATTGTGAGAAGAGAGCTTAATTATGAATATTTTTTTTTATTTAGGAAACTTCTTTCAACTTCCAGGATAAAGTGGGGGTAGAGGACAAAGGACAGAAACACACAACCATTTCTGTTGTGAAACATTTTTTCCAAAGCAGGTTGTTTTGTTTAAAAAACAGTTGTATCCTTGAAAGGTGCCGCTTGATTTGACTTGAGCATAAGCATAGAATCTGCAAGGTCTGGGGTCCCTTGCAATCATGCCACACTGAAATATTTTCCTCTGGCAGCAGTAGTGCTGTTCACTGTGATCTTGCTCTCAATTGTTCAAGTATAATTAATGAATTTACTCTGTTTGGATATATGCATTTGAAATAGTTTGAGGCTGGGAGACACATGCAGGGGAACTGTTCATTGCATAGTTTTTAACAGGCAACATAGAGGCTTACGCCATAAAGTAGCATTAGGGGGTAGGTGAATTATTACCAAGCACTCTTAAAAGATGATTTGGGAATACTGCAGTTTCCAGCAAGATATAGCACATCTTCATGTGTAAGTAAATGGACAGTGTCTCAGAGGGTGCTTTTCCTACTGTATTTTGAACAGTCAGTATGCTTGCACAGTATACTGAACAGCAGTGAAGTTAACAAGAAAATTGTAATAAACATTTGGAGTATGAGATCAAAGCTTTCAAAGGCTTGTAGAGACTGAATGATATGTAGACAGGAGTATTTGATGACTGATGTAGAGAAGAGAGGTCTTAAAACTAAGACAGATGAAACTTGTCCTTGAGAATTTAATTTTCATTGCACAAAATCTTACTGAAATTTTTATAGGTCACTCAAGCCAAACTCCTGCAAACAAACCAAACAGAATGACCCAAAAACCAGAGCTCCAAGCCAAAACCCTAATTAATTATTTGCATGTTACTTCTAACCCTGAGCATCCCAGTTCACATACATGCTGAGATTTCACAATTAAACTATAATAAATGGAAATTCTGTCCCAAAGACTTGAAAAATCACATTGTACTGACTTGAAAAAGCTTGTAATCATAATGTTAACTTTGACTTACATGCTTTCATTTATCATCAGTAAAAGCAAGGGAATCATAATACTCCTTTACCTTGTGAAGTGTTTGGAGGAGCACACTAAGACAATGTGATGGGTGACAAGCAGTCACCCACCCCGAGTTTCTCACAGAAATTAGGCCACAGCATCACAGAATATTGTGTTGGAAGGGACCTATGAGGATCATCAAGTCCCACTCTTGGCCCATTCAGGGATTCACAGCTCTTTGATGTTTTTAGCACTAGGGTCTAACAAGCTGAGCTGATCTCAGGATCATTATTCAGAATAAAATGTGAGGAATATACTAAAATGTAACTCTATGCTGAGTAGTAAGAGCGACATTATAGTGCTGAGTACTTTCTATTCAATGAGCATCAGCATCCCAAGCTTAGATGATTGTCTTGTAGAAAGAAACCTGATTGTGTAATCAAGGCTACTGCTGCTCACAAGCTAGAAAAAACTTGTCCACCTGGGCCTTTTTGCTTCTATCACAACTGATATAAATAAAAACCTGAACAAGTATGGGGAACTGGAAGAATATTTTCTTTTGCCAAGTCTTAAATCCTCCTTAGTGAAGTCTAAGATAAGGGGATCCAACTCTTTCCACTGTTGTGGGTATTTTTTGCCTAAAGGTGCTTTAAAAGGCTCTTCTAGAAGAGAGAGGAACCCCTGGGAGACTGCAGCAGTCTTTCTGGGATAGAAAAAGTGTGTGTACCCAGTATGCCTCAAGGAAGAGAACCCAAATTCTGAGTGCAATTATTCTTGCCTGCAAGAGATAAGAGAGATAATGAAATAGGGAGGAGGTGCTGATATTTCTCTCTGCCTAACCTGACTGTAAGAATGTCATATTAGCCCACAGTCTTCCAAACTTACATATGAATTATAGAAAAGTTTCTAGACAATATGTCTTTCTGTGTTATTTCTCTGAATGAGGAAAGGCAGCAGTGAAGATACCTGAAGAAGGAGGACACATGGTGATCCCGAGGAGGGATTCTGGGTGTCTAACACAGATTGATGTGGTCTCTGGAGCACTCAAGGTGCTATGTCATATATTAGGACCATTAGCTGCACTGATGCTCCAGCTTTTTGAGGGTATTTTCTTTACATGTTTTGATTCCTTCTGAGATTGCAATTCAGTGAATGAGAACCATATATGAGCAAGATTATGCTGATCTCTACTTGGCAGTTTATTCTGCACTATAGAAAAATCAAAGTGTTTTGCAAGACAGCAAGCACCTTGGAACATTTGTAAGGATGAAGGAAACAGGCATCATGCAATTCAGTTATCTTTAGGGTACTGCTAACCCCTACTGGTAGCAGAAATTTAGTTTTACTGTTGCCTGTAGCTCAGAAGCTGTTATATTAGGTTGTTTATGTTGTCATTTTTCACATGCTTTAATATCTACTTATCACTTTGAAATTACAACCTGAAATGCAGTGAGGGATTTTACTGTAACTTAATATAGTTTCACATGAAATTTTTGAAAATCTATGATAGCTGTGAAGTTCAAGGGAAAAATTCGGTTATATAGTTAATTCAAAATGGATTTATGATTTCTTAAAAAACACCAAAGCTGTAACATCCAACCAACCTTCCCTTAAAATATGGAAGAAAATAGTCTTAAAGCAAGAGTAAGTAATGCCAACCATATTATCTACATAACTACATAAGAACTCAATGGACTTCTTTTCTGAAACTTTTATTGTTTCAGTTTAAAGAAAGGAATGTAAACACTGAATTCCAGCTTGATTCTGACCACTATTACAGGAAATGGGCCTAGAGCTCAACTTTCTTACAAGAAAACACAGTTCCAGTTCCCTTTGCGTTGTTTCTGCTCTTACAGTTGATCAGCCGCCTTCATAAATCCTCCATTTTGTTTTGGAGAACAAAATATTTTGGGTATAGGGAATTTTAATTTTTTTTAATATTTGGTCTGCTTGACTTAGCCAAAGAGATGAGGGAACCTGAAATTTCCCCCAGATCACTGTGTAATTATGCCATCTACTGCTGCATTTCTGGTATCACATTTGAATATTCTGCCTAAGTGAAAAATACCACCACGGGCAATACATAGTATTCTAGCAAAGATAATGGCCTGGCATGAGACAGCATTGTTGTGCTTCAAGTGATGTGTAGCTTTAAGCGAGACACTGAACACTGATCAGGTGTCTTCTGTTTCGTTAATCTTGTCCTCCAATGGCAAAGTTCAGAAATGGTAACATGGAACTGCATCATATCCTTCTTCCTTTTTATGATTCAGCTCCAGAAAACAGAGGTAATATCCAATTTGCAAAGAATATGTGCCATAGATTGGCAGTCTACTGAGATTTAAAAGTTAGCAAAACACAGTTTGAATGTAGAAGTCACTGAGAATCAGAAAGGAAAAGAGGACTCCCTGCAGTATGAGACATTTTGTGTGTTGTGGTGCTTTTGACCCTGACTAGATACCAGGCTCCCACCAAGCAGGTCTATCACTCCTCAGTTGAACAAGGCAGAGGAAAAGTAATAAAGGCTTGTGGGTTCAGATTAAGAACAAGTTGATATCACTCAGCAATTACTGTCACAGGCAAAAGCAACTTAACTTGAGGAAATTAATATAAGTTCTTGCCAAGCAAGTCAATAGAGTAATGAGAAATAAAAACTAAATTGTAAAACACCTCCCCCACAATACTCCCTTCTTCCTGGGCTCAATTTTAATCTCAATTATCTCTACCTTTTCCCCTCCAGTGGTGCAGAGGTATAGGAAATGGAAACTGCAATTCATCACAGTTGTCTCTGCTGCTCCTTCCTCTTCAGGGGAGATTACTCCTCACACTTTTCCCCTCCTCTGCTGTGGGGTCCCTCCCACAGCAGGACCTATGAACCTCCATGAACTTTTCTAATGTAGGTCCTTCCTACAGGCTGCAGCTCTACATTAACTGGTCCAGTGTGGGTCCCTTTCCACATGGTGAAGTCCTTCAGGAACAGACTGATCCACTGGCTGACAGGCCCTGCCAGCACACATGCTCCAGCATGAACTCTTCTCCTCATGGGACCACAGGTGCTGCCAGGACACTGTTCCGGTGCAGGTTTCCCATGGGCTCACAGCCTCTTTGGACATGTAACTGCTCTGACTTGGGCTTCTCCAGGGGCTGGAGATGGATCTCTGCTCCACCATGAGCTTCCGTGGGCTGCAGGGGCACAACCTGACTCACCACAGTCTTGGGGAATCTCTGCTCTGTCCCCTGAAGCATCTCCTCCCACTCCTGCACTGACCTCGGTGGCTGCAAGATTGTTTCTCTCACATATTCTCGGCTGTCTTTCCCAGCTGCTATTGAGGAGCATTTTTCACCTCTTTTTCACTACATTATTGCAGGGATGTTACCATTGCAGCTGTAGGACATGGCCTTGGCTAGTGGTGCAGTGACAGTGGTTGTCTTATACCAAGCTGGAACCAATTTTGTTGGGTATGTATGGAGCTCCTAGCAGCCTCTCACAGCCTCTCACAGAAACCACCCTTGTACAGTCCTGCTACCAAAACCTTGCCATGCCAACCAAACAAAATGTAATTAAAATAATTCACATAACACTTTCTATAGGACAGATACTCACCTCTACTCCCAATCCCAACTCTTTTTACTTGATTATTTAATTTTGGATTTAATTAGAGGATAAATGTGATCCTCTTACTACCTGTCAGCCATAGAGAAGTGCCCAGTCTGCTGTCAAATTGGAATGGTTCTAGGTGCTGTCTTGCATTTCTAAAAGTCTGGGATGTTAAGCCTTTTTTGTTGGCATGTAAGTAGAGCTTTAAGCCTCTAGGACCACTATTTTCTGTTGACAGTGGCATACGTTTATTCTGATGTACATTTGGGTTTTCAGCCCCTTTCTTCTTAATCTTTCTAGACTGGTTATTCCAAGCCTTTGGTTATTATTGCCTTTTCCAGCAGGTTCACCTCTATCTTGAAGGAGTGTTCAGAACTGGGCATGACTGTAGCTGAAGGCAACTCAGTCACTTAAATGAATGAAGAAGTTCACACGGTTGACAAAACCTATTCCAATTAGGCATTTGTCTTGGATCACAAAATACACTGGTTAACTCCTAGATCTCTTTCTGCAGCTTCAGCTATGCATAGAGTAACGTGTTTTCCTGTGTCTGAATGGTTTATCTCTAAATGTAGAACTTTGCATTTCCTGTTTTTGAGCAGTGCCTAATTTCTGTTGCAGTCAGTAAGAATTCAGTTAACTATGATTTGGAATTCTAACTCTGATCTTTATTGATATTACCTGTAATAAATTTGGTTACCATACCTATTGTTTCTTTCATCTGAGTTGGTAAGGAAATACGGAATAGTTTTGGGCTTGGGATAGACTCTTGTAAAACCTCACTCGGTACCCTGATCTGGCTTGTTGATAACCTGCTGATACTTCTGCTGTTGAGCTTGTCCTACATGCTGCTTTCTCTTAACTTGATTTTTTAATTCTTACAAGAAAATAATCTGGACGGCTTTGTAATCAAAGATTAAAGTCAAGGTATTAGCACTTACTTTACTCCCCATTCAGGAAGATCTATGCCCTGAAAGGAAGAGAAGTGCAAATTATTTGGCGCTATTTGCAGCTCTGTGGTGCTTGAGCTTTGTTCTTTTTTTTTTCTCTCGGAATCAGAGGTAAGCTCATAGGGCTCAGATTCCTAAATTCTACCCTTTCTTTTCCCCTGTTTAAAAGTTGTCATGATTTTTCTGTCCTCTTGTCAGTTTTCAGAGCTTGTCCAGGTTTTTCATGAAATCCGAAGCATAACTTCTGATTTGTTCTTGAATTGCTTCCTGTGGCCTTTTGCAAACACTTGTTTTGGGACTGAAAGGTGGGCCAATAAGCTGCCCATTGCTGGCAAGGAAGCAGGTTCCTCTCCTCTGCCCTCAGATTGAGTGCTGTTAGGTTGGCTCCACCATTCACAGAGGCACTGGCCTCAGTCTGTGCGATAGTGTATTTCAGCTGCACTGCCAGCTTCAAAACATCCAACATGCTCTTTGCCCTGCTGGAGTTTCTACCTTTCTGTCACTTAGATTGGTCATGTTAAATGCTTCCCCAAGTGAGGAAGGAGGCAAACTGGTATTGAATATGTCAGTCACTGAGAACTGCAAAGTGGTGCTTCCTCTTCACTGTGTGTAAAGCCAGCTCTTTTGGTGCTTGTCTTTGTATTGAATTACTTACCAAATAAGTTTAATTTATCCTTAAATCTTCAAAGAATGGCCTTTCTATGTTTTCTTCTCTTTTTGTCTTTTTTAAATTACTAGTAGTAATAAAGAATAATATAAGCTAATTTCTACCCAGGGTTCTCTTTTTGAAATCACTGAAAAACTGGAGCAACCAAGTCAGTGTTTGCCAAGCCTTACTTGTCCTTCCACTGAACTGTGATGACTTGCACCCATGCCCTTTAAAGGTCACCAGCTCTACTCATTCCTGTTTCTTATCTAGACATCCATCCCACTAGAGCTCAGCAACCCTGCTGTAAAGTTATAGAAGTCTGCTTACCTGAAGGCTATTGATTTTTTCCCATGCTTTCCTTCCTAAGAACCAGAAATGTTATTTTTATTTTTATCTTCATCTAAGTTGCTTTCCACCTTTATTCTCTGCCACTTCCAAACAGAGTTTCTGTCTCATATTTGTACTTAAATGGCCCCCCTTTTTTAGGGAAGACCTAGTGTATATCCTGCTCTGTTCTACAGTTAAACATGGAGATTGCACACTATCATCATATTTGTGCCTGGGTGACACTGCTAGTGGTCACAGAAAGCACTGTGAACTCTGACCTTGCCAGCCAAATTAATATTAATTTTTTTCTGTGTCATCTTTTTTGTTTTTGGCTTCTATTATTTAGCACTTTTCAGGTTACTTGGCCTGAGCACATAATTAGGGTGTAAAGCAAGTATGCATATTTGTGATATTATAAAGCTACAATTTTTTTTTTGGTGTTTTTTTCTAAAAAAAAAGATATATCATTCTAGATTTCACATCCAGCAGGTATCAAGTCGTAATCTATATAGTAGCATTCTATACCATAGTGTTTATTCTCCACATAATATGAATACAATTGTCCTTTCATTCTTTCAGGGCCCAATGTCAAATCTGTTGGTAACAGAGTATTAAAGAATATTGCACTGGAAAAAGAAAATATATGACCGATTTTTTTCCTTGTTTTTGTAAAAAGTGTTTAAAGGATGTATGTCTTGTTATTACTGTGGAGTAAGAAGGGCAGAAAAATAGGTATTCATGTTTCCTGCAAATTCCACACAAGCAATGAAAAAGAAATAAAGGAATATTCAGCTATTCACTTCTTCATCATTTTGAATTTAGCAACTGGTATCAAGTGCAAGACTATAATTTGCAGAGTTTGGAAGGCCCAGTGCTCTGCCAGACCTAGATATGGTTAGCCTGTCCCTATGGCTATAGAAGTCAGAATGTCTGGAAAAAAAAGTATTAAAACATGAGTAACAGAAGCTCCTCTGACCTTGCTATCTTCTACGTGGCAAACCAATTGATATAAATTAAAGACAGCACTGTCTTTTAATATAATTAGGATATATAGAGATTGAAATATATTTATGTATATATGAATATATATATATTTATCTGACTACATGAAAAAATGGTGCTGTGTTTGATTTGTATCAGTGATTTTACTCTTTATACACAGGGTCTGGATACAAAGCTATCTTAAAAAACCCCACAGGTGTTAGAATTCAGACAGAATGCTTATTTTATAGAAACATGTCCTTCTAATAGCTTTCCTGTTTTGGATATTTTTAATTTCTTGTGAAACCGTAGGAATATCTTTACATGAAAATGCTGTAAGCAAAAACATATTGAAATCCGTAATGTTATTCACTTGTGCAGCAATGGAGGCAAGGTGGGAAGGGAAGAACCAAGGAATGGATATTGGAGTATTATGTGTATTATGCATGGATATGTTTGTGCATTATGTTCATGTTTGCGTCAAGGAGTGCTTCTGTGGCTTCTGGCAACCATAATCTCAAACCCCTGTAAAATACAGGAGGAAATCTGGAAATTGCTAGAGCAGCACAGTGTGTACATATGTTAATATGTTAAATTCATATTAATTTGAACAATGGCTTTTGTAAGGCATTACTAGAAAATGTCAGGACACACACTGAGGAAGAAGCAAAAGCACAGAAAATAGGCTGACTGAAGTGCTGATGTATGTTTTTCTTTAGCAGTGTATTGGCTTTTCCCCTGCCTTCTCTAATACTGTGTTTTGTCATGTCTGCTGACTGCCAAGATATATATTAAGCAAAGTAGGGAAAATATGGAAGTGGCTCAGTTGAACCTATCAATAAGCTGTTAGTGGCTTTAGCAGATGTAGGGATTATTTTTTCCCCCATTCATCTAGATCAAATAAAACCGTAATATATTTTCTAGTCATCATGAAGCATGCCTGGAAACTCACTGCATTTTGAGACATAAGCAGATTTTTTCTAACTTGCTAGAAACTTTTTTTTAGTTAAAAGATCTTTGAGTTGCTGTTACCAAGGGTTACCTATGAGAGTTTATTTCAGTTCTTGTTTGTTTCTCTAGTTGTTCATTTTGCTTCATTTTAGCAAGCAAGTAGTAGTTGAAAGTGTTATGGTGGTGCAGTTGGGATAACATGAGCTTCTTTTCTTTTAACACTTAGCCTACATGACAGTTGTCTCTCAATCTGTTCACTCTTAATCACCTGCTTCACACAGAGAAACAGCAGAAAATTACATACTGCTTTGTACATGAGCATGCATGGGTGTGAAACCCACATTCTCACTTCTAACATGCAGCCACTTTTTGTCTTTGAGCAAAAGCAACCTGTTGATCGTCTATGATTCTTTCTTCCACTTCATTTATTTGCCAATTGCTCTCCATAACTGAATGAGGATATGAATATGCACATCGAGTTTTTTGGCTGTTCAGACTCTTCATTTCAAAATAGGTAGAGGGAAATACAAATTTCCCTCTCTCATATTTTTAAAATAGACATTGAGGGTGTTTGCATGGGGATATGTTTGTCTGTATCTGTCAATGAGAACTGAATTACAGAGCAGGTTGCTCACTTCAAAAGACAATAGATACACTAAGGTGATAAGTTTATGGACCTTTTGCCTAGGCAGTGGTTTCTTACACCACTAGTGCTAGAAGGCTAGGAAATGACAAGTGCTTTGCTTGATCTTTTAATAAAAATGCTGTCCAGTTTAGTGGAAATTAATACAATTGCTCTGTGAGGTGGAAAAATTTATAAGTCCACAAGCTGATGAAACAGTGAGTCAAATCTTAAACCACTTAAGGAGAAGATTGTTGCTTTTTCTTTTGAGCTTCATGTGGTCAGCCTTTCACCTCCATCTTGTCAGCTTAAATAGCTTGTCACTTAAATGCTGCCCTAAAATTCAAAGTTTTGGTGTTTCTGTATTGACACAATAGAGGTCACAGCAGTGTGAGCAGCCCTGGCTTAACAGAACCTTTTAGAACTGGTGACCAGTAAGTCACTCTGGGCTCTGGTTCCTAAGAGGGATTTTCTTTGAAGGAAAAGGGACATCCATTTCCAAAGAATTCAGATTAAACTGTTCCAGTTTATACTGTGCTTGAAACGTGAAAAGTAAGATGGCCAACCTTCCTAAATTTATAGGTCACATGTCAAAACTGGCCATTTGCCATGGACTAGTGACACAGGTGTAACAGGTTTCTCAAAGCTGTTTTTAGCTTCAACTCTGGGGCCACCTCACAAAAGGGAGACAGCAATTGTTGCTTCCTTTCCTGGTGGGCCTTTTTCTTGCATATACTGCCCAGGTATCAGAGTTGGGTGTGCTGGTGCCAGTCCTGGGAGCGTGGTTTTCTTGCTTCTGAGACTGAGTTTGCCCAGCTGGGATAGCCCTTTGCCTCTGTTAAGTAGCCCTTGCCTTTTTTGAGATTTTTTCTGGTGTTTTGGAAGAGGGAGAGTAAAATGGGGAAATTAGTGGTGATATAGACTGAAGTTACCCATTGCTTAAGTTTTGATGTTAGTAGAACCTGATGTGGAAAATATAAGTAACACTTACTCTAGAGGTTTAGGTGTTTTTTTCTTCATTTTGTTGTTTATTATAATGGGTTGTATTTAGACTCTTTTTTTGACCTACTTTTGCAAGCATTCTGCTTGGTAACTCAGTTTACTACTTACTTATCAAGAAAGATAGAATACCTGCATTAGCGTGAAGTTAGGAGTAGGTGAGAAGTTGCAGCTGTGCAATCGTACACTTTGTGGGCTGTGCTGATGATCTAGTGTGTGTCCTGTGTGACAGCATGGAGTTACAATGTTTGTGTCTAATTTCTCTCCCTGATGCTGAAGGAGAGAGTACAAGTTGTTCAGAACATCAAAATACCCCTATTGCATCTTCCTTCTGAAAGCTGCCACTAAAAAACATGGACAGCTTGGGACAGCAGTGCTTGTAAATGGTCCATAGGCACTGAAAGTGGCCCTTGTACCTTCTCAGCTCACAAATAGGAGGCTTTGATTTATGAAAAAGACTGAAATACAAACGGAAACAAATTCATGTAGTGAAATGTTCTGAACTTTGGCCCTCTCCATTCTTCATGCAGTGCATTAGTTTCTCATATAAAGGATACTTTGTTGGTGTCCAGGTTAATAGAGGAGATGACTGAGTTCATAGAGTGATTACCCCATCATGAGCTAACTTTAAGATAGTTATTTATGATAATCAAGATTTCTTGCTCACTTTGATGAAGTTATTGCTAAGCTTTTTTGTTGTTGTTTGTGCCTGCTATGGGAAAAGTGGAAACAGAAAACATAGTTTAGATGTTCCCTGTTTTCTGGATGGATGCTAATTATTTCTTTCTCTGGTGTTGGTTATTTTAAGTATTTGAATCTATCTTTGATGCTGACAGTCAACTAGTGACAGGATTAAATCCTGAGAAGTCAAACAAATATTCTGTAAAATCTGGTAGCCCTTAGACCTTTAAATAGAGGGTGCCTGGTGTCTCCTTACTAGATTTTCATTTGTCTGTTCTGCCTTTGGTGTTATTAAAAAGCAGCTTACCTGAACCATCTGCATATCAGCCAGTCATTCACAGAATACCTCATCTGATCATACCTAGAGACAAAGCCACCCTGCATCTTGCTGGCATGGTAGAGGTGAAGAGAGTAATCTGTAGTAAATGCTCTGTAAGGGCTAATGGATATTGTCTGATCTTGGAAGAAAGTATTCTTTTATTTAAGATAAATCTATTGGATTTTTAAACAGCCAGGTTAAGTAAAATTGCTCTTTTGTCTTGTGAATGAACAGAAAAAAAAGGAGTAAACAGCCTTTGTATCTTCTTTCCCCAAAGAATAGAGATGGTTTCTATAATCTGAGAGAAGCAAAGTAAAAGTCAAGCCAAAGGAAAGTGACATGCAAAAATACGTGCTCGGTCTTCTCAGTGTTGTTCTCTCTTGTGATAAAAGGGTCCAGATCATACAAAAATTTGAATAAGCAGTAAGGGAGAAGGCTTGGTCATGCAAATTAGCTGCTATATTATTCTAAAATTATTTGAGTCGTGTGGACTGTAGAAAATTTGTTCTTCACCTAAAGCAGTGTCATGACCTGCAATGACTAGGATTTGAATATTATAATCTGGATTTACTTAACAAGATAATTAAATATTTAAAGTCAGTTAAATAGAGGATAGGATGGATTATCTCTCAACATTTGCAGATTTCTGCCCTTCTATTTGTATGCATGGCTGAACGTTCTTAAATTTTTAGCTACAGCTCTCTTTCAGATTTCATACCTGAGCTTCTGCCATAACAATTAGGACTATGAAGAGCTTTTTCTTGTCCTAGAACTGAGGGAAAAGAAATTATGAAATACCGAATAAGATGAAATGGGTTTAGTATTCATTGCACTGTGGAAAAGCACTCATAAAAGTTAATTAAGCTCAGGAAAAAGACAGCAAGATAATTAAGATTAGGCCTAATTTTACATGGCAGGAATTCTGTGATGTTTTCCAAGGGACATCATGTAGAGAAACTGTAGGCTTTTAGTCAGATTCTCAAAAGATTGTTACAGACGATGTTAAACAGCAAGACAGACTAATGTGATGAGGCATATGTTTTCTTTTACGTTGCTTTAAAAGTAAAATTCTGCCATAAACCTAAACAAGGACTAAATACACAGTTTATTATTACTGGTAGTGAAGTGCCTGAGGGAATCTGTTGCTGGAAACCTATAACTATTAACACAGAAATCCTGGATTCATTTGTTGCTTCCTCTGCCAGACTAAAGTCTGCCGTGCTGCACTATGTCTATTATGTTCTAGAAAATGATGAGAAAGATCTTTTGTTTAAATCAGGCATGAAGCAAGTAAACGTGATCACTTTTCACAGTGATCACTTTCTTCCCATTGTGCACTTTAGATGTAATCTGTAGTATTCCATCTGCTGGCAGCGTAGCTTCCTAATACTGTTAGATGAAGAAAATCCATACAAAACCTAATTACCATCTTATCCAATTCGAATTTTTATTACTAGGTACACTAGAAATCTTAGACATGAAAATGAGGAATAAATAACATGGAACTGTGGATTCTGTTTTTTTTTCTTTTTTTTAGTGCTTCTACTAATTGAGTGTGGAGCAAATTAGTCTCGTTTCTTATTAAGCTCAAATCAATTGTTTAGACACCAGTGCTGTATTCTGTATACCTAGTCTCATGCACCAGAACTGTCAAAACTTTCTATATTCTAGGTAATTGATCCCCAGAAATATTTTATAGTTTCTTTAATATTTTCCATCCAGTAAAATTTGATTATATTGATTCTGTGTTTTTTTGTGTAATTGAATGCCTTGGTTTTTTTGGTTCTTTTGTCTTTTTTTTTTTGTATTCATGTACCCTCCCTAGGGAAACTAAGTAAGCTGATAGAAACTGTGGGGATGTTTTTGTTGATTTTAAAAAAATACCAAGATTATTTAGACCTGTATGTACTAGAAAATATTTTCCCTCATATCTGCTCAGAGAGTACCAACAAAAGTTCAAATAAACATATAAAAATTGATTTTTTAAAATCAACTGGAATACATAAGAAATTAAAAATGTAATGACGTGATTATGATCAATGAGTAGGTTTAATACATAGTGCATGCATGTCAAGCAGATAGGAAAAACTGAATAACCCTCAGACAGATTAAATCCTCCCTGTGATGCCAGTATTGTGTCATGGATGTAGATTATAATCAAATAATGTAACACATCTGCATGTCCTTATCACATCTCAAATATGGAAGTTTCATAGTACTGCTTTGACTGGCAGCTTATGTTCCTGGATTCATGGTTGCATGCAACTTTTACCTGTCATCCTAAAAATATTTTTAGTTGACAGTCTTTAGCGAAAACCTTGAAAACATGCCTGAAAAGATTTCTTAAAAGAAAGAAGTGGGTTTTGGGCCAAAGGCATCCACCTGCCCTTTCTGTAAAGGGGATTTATAATAAAGATGGGGACAGACTTTTTAATAGGGCCTGTGGCATTAAAACCAGGGGTAATGGTTTTAAACTGAAATAGTTTAAAGTTCAGACTCTATGTAAGGAAAACATTTTTTTCAATGAGACAAAGCATTTCTTAAAGAACCCAAGCCTTAATTAATTTTAACTTATAAAATAAAAAGTTCTACCAGCAAAATATCTAAAATTAATTTGGTGTTTCACAAGTCAGGGCCATGATTTTTTCAGAATTAACTATATACTTCAGATAAAAAAAGTGGACTTAAGTATTAAAAAGGGAACAAACTGCTTCTGGATAAGCTTCTCCACAAAACAGTGTCTTCATATGCTGACATCAATGGATACAACAACACAAGCCTCTGTGCTTACTCAGTGCTTTGAAATCCTGCTGAAAGTGTTGGATTCTTTGTTTCAGTAATTTCCACCGTTTTTAAAGTTCACTTTTATTAACCTCCCTCCTTGCTTTGGACTGGTTATAGGTAGACTGGTTTGGAAGGTGTAGTGTGATTTTTTTGTAGCAGCTATATTGAAAGCCAAAACATGTTTGCCTGCAAGGAGGAGTTGGATCTGATGATCCTTAGGAGTCCCTTCACCTTGGGTTATTCTCTGATTCTCTGATTCAGGAGTAGTGCTCCTAAGGCAAATGTGCTCACTTCTGAAGTGCAAAATGAGTGTAAAGCTAGCTGAGCACTTCTGGTTTTTATGTATGTCCTTCAAGTGCTAATATTTTAAGGTCCTTTGTACGTGCACACTGCATGCCCTTATTGTTTGGTTGCTGATTATTGTAATATCTTTTTTATTCTCTTAACACAACAGAGCACAGCTAGATGAAGCTATGGTGCCTTGCTTACATTTATTATATTAAAAGTTTTGTATTGTATTATAGTAAAACTTGTGTTGCCATCACCATCCTCATTCTTTTAAACTCAGCAATAAACCTCAACACGCTATTTGGCAACAAAACTTTTCTATGAACCTGAAAAAGCTTTCCTTTTATCTTAACATTGAATGAAGTTTGTGGGTTATTTGAAATTAGAATTTTTTTAATAGCTTTTTTCCTTACATTTTTTAAAATTTGTTTTGCTGAGTTTTGTTTGTTTGTTTGTTTGGGTTTTTTGGTGGATATATAGTGTTTTTGAGGATGTCTAAATTGATGCTGGCTACTTAGTAGTGCAGATGTTTTTTCTGGATAGCTGATTCTTGGTGTATTTCATGGCTGCATATGTTCATAATGAGTGGTTATATTTATTGTTTTGAAATAATATGTACCCATTCACTTAACCTGAAACCTAAACAAATCATACTCCATAAAGTTTTCTGTTTCATATATGCAGCTCATTTCCAGAACATAATTTATCTTCAGAATTTTTTCTTTTCCTCATGGGATCCTGGAAGGTTTTTGTCACCATTTCGATCCACACTCTATTACAGAAGCACAGAATGGGTCAGGGTGTGAGAGACCACAGTGAGTCATGTGGTCCAACCTCCTCCTCAAGCAGGACCACCCACAGCACATGCACAGGACTGTGTCCAGAGAGTTCTTATATTTCTCTGGTGAGAGGGTGTCCACAATCTGTCTGAACAGTATGTCTGACTCGGATTTTGTGTCCTTCTGCACATATCCATGCTTGTGTCTTGGCACTGAATGTTTTACTGAGACTTTGTAATCAAACTTCATGTGTAGTTATTTTTTTAAGGCTGGGTTGGCACATTTATTTGCTTCATGCAGCTGTTAAAAGGTTAAAATTATAGCTGCTGATTCAAAGCTTTGGCTTTTGGCTGGCTGTGGTGCTGTGATAGAGTGATATGACTGAATTCCTGGATACGGGGTGTAAACATGCTGCTGGCAAACAGCCATCTGTTGTCAAAACCACTCAGTTTCTAAAGTGTTGCAAACACTTGTCTTGGGTTTATGCAGAACATCTACAGGTCACCATCTTCCTTGAAATCTGAATGAAGCCTCTGTTGTATTGTTTGGAATACTTTTGCTGAGGTGGTGATAAGGATGGTCATGATCAGCCTTGTTCTCAGGCAGAGAGTGTGTGTTACACTCACAGCAGAAATAATAGAGGGAACATACATGTCCATATGTGTTCATCCCAGTTCAGTCTTTGCTGCTGAGGTAACGGCTTGTGGTTAATATAATTTGTTTATGTCAAAGGCTGGGCCACATCACTCGGTGTTGCCTTGCTCTTGCCCCAAGAGTGAGTAACATGAATCAGTTTCTGAGTGCTCTGGGTGCCTACACTCTTTCAAATCACATTGAAATCAGATCAGCAATGTTTTATCATAGCATGCTGGGTAGATCCCGACCAATTTCATATTTTGACTTAATAGCTTGCAAGTTAAGAAGGAGGTATGTGTTTAATGAAAGCAGATCTGTATTTCTGTTTCACTCATTTGCTGTGCTATTCTGGCATGCAGAGCCTTGACAAGTCTGTTGGTCAATGAAATACTCCTTTTCCCTCTCCCTGAAACTGGGAATACTCTCAATTTCCAAGAAACTTTTTTTGCTTTTGCTGTATTTTCTGGAATGTCTCACAATTTTATGTTGCATATCTTTGGTCATGTTTGGCAAATATCTGTAGAAGGCTTGACTTAAAATCAAATCCAGCCAGAGCTGGTTGGCTATCGCTAATCAGTTTAAAATAATTTCACAAATTCTGTATCTCAAGGACTTCAATGCTTTAATGTACAGAGACAGATTTTGCACTTGATGATCTTAGATACTTCAGAACATTCAGTAGCTCACCCCTCTTAGAATATTTGATGCAAATAGTCATAGAATATTAGTTTGTGTTTAATTGTCTTTTTTTGTTTTGCTTTGTTTTTTGTTCTCTCTGAAGAGATGGAACTAGTTCAGTTCATTTGCTTTATCTCTGTTTTCCCAGATGGTGCAGATCCTCTTGGCCTGCTGTAGAACAATTTTAGATCTAAAATTATAGTTTTAGGTAAAAAGTGTAATGTTCATCTCTGGCACTGTTTACTGTGCAAACCTTGGGAAGTGAGAACGTTACATGTACAGACCATTACCAGAAGGTTCCTTTGGAGCACTCTTTTGTGAGTGGAGCACTTTGGAGCACTCTTTTATGATTGGAATCTGTCTTAAAAATATGTATTCTTAACCTTTCAAGCACTGGCTAATGTGTCCATGACTGTCATTCCCCTTTTTCTGAATATTTATTTGACACAAATGACTTAACAGAAATTACCCATAATTCCTTCTTTTTTCTGTTTGTTTTTTCCCATTACTCTCATATCACAAAAAGAATCAGGGGTCTGGATGATGTATTGCTTAGTGTTTTTATCTGGTTTAGTGTGCTTATTGGCAGGATGCTCTGGTCCTATAAATCTGTCATAACAATCTGTACCATCTTTGCAGAGATCCCCAAGGATACTATGGGTCCTGGCAGAATGTGCTGAGTGCTGGTGGCTTTGCCTGAATGTCTGTTCATGTATCATATGGTTTATGTCCTTGTCCTACCTAAAATTTTAGCATCCTCACCAGAATTTTGCAAAGGATTTGCATTATCCTAATCCTGGACATGTAAGACTGAATAATTTTATCTTTTCTCCCCTCTTTTGTAGCTCTTTTTTTTAGCTTCATAGTTTTACTCATGCCCCACTGACTGCTTGGCATTCAGCTGACTCTGCCTACTAATGCCTTGTCTTTGCATCTGATACCAGTCTGAATTCTAGAAACCATTACTTTGTACTATTTTGCCTTGCATTACAGTCATAAAGTGCAGAAACTTTTCTCTCAGATGCTGTTTTGCTTTCAGAACATGTGATTTTTTTCCTTACTGAAAGCTTTAGCACACTGATGCAGCTGCCATGTGGCCCAGTAGGCAGGGCATTTTTCATGTTCTTTACACCAGCTCAAGACATTAATTTTGTTCATCTCTCTAATTTTGCATTTATGCATTTCTTTCTTACGTAGCTTCTACTTTATTTTTGCTTTTTCTCTATGATTAATGCATATCCTCTGCTGACGTGTTTCATGCTATAAAAAAATAGCTTTCAGCCTGTTTTGGAATAAAAAGTGTTCTTGGTACTCTAATAATGTATGTATTTATCCCATGTCTGAGGCAGACCTTGTACTTATGAATATCTTTTTAGTTTGCTGTCATTTTTTCCCCCCAGTTCAATGAAATATTCACATTAATTTAATCTGCAGTATTTCAAACTGTTTAATCCACAGGACCTTTAAATTTGTTTTCTTGGTGAAAAGACTCTGCAACCCAGCTGTGTTCTCCTCTTGCTTCTTGTCTCAATACTCTCCTAGTTGTAAAAATATGTAGGATCATCTCTAATTTGTGAAATCTTGCTCAGCCTTCAAACATAAATGAAAAACCATCAAAGGTATTGTAATAATTGAGACCTTATTACTTTTCTCTTTCTCTTGTTTCTTTTTTTTTTTTTCTGGTAAAATCTTAACTTCATGCTTCCTATTGCAAAACTCCTAACACATGAAACATATGCTGCCAGAAAATTGCAGTACTGGGTGTTTTTTCCTTTCCTATCTCAGGCACTAAAATTATTCTTAGGATTGTTTTTGTGGGCCAAGCTAGAGACCTCAGATGTCACGAACTTCCTCCAAATTGGAAACATTTCTGGTTTACTTGCATGTCTAGCAAAGAAACAATATAGCTTAATGATGTGCTTGGGGGCTATTTTTAGGTAGAAAAACAAATCTTATGGAGAAAGAGGCTGATACAGGCTTCAATTCCTGTATTAAATTCCTGAAATGAGAGGACTGTTCCAGTAAGAGTATGTCCTTTCCTGAGAATTTATTTGCATGTGTTCATGTTTAAAAGCAGTTTGCTTGAAAGCTCTCTAATGTATAATTAAGATAAAGATGAGAAAGTATATAAAGATCAGGAAGAAGTGTAAATTCAAACAGTGTCAACATATTTTAGTCTGGAGCTCAATAAACCTTTTATAGTATGTTACATTATATCATCAACTAATTGCTTGATTTCCAGCCTGAAGTTAAAATTTGGAAGGAGCACCACTGCCATTAAGGCTATTTTCTTCTCTGTGGCTGAGTTTTCAAATCTTGAAGCAAAAATATAGAAATGTTAGTAATTCTTTTTATAAGAGTAAAGATGTACAAAATCCTGTCTTTTCTCTAGGTCATTGACAAAATGTGGCTCTTTCATGTGGCCCACTTATTATGCATGATTATAACTCTGGTTAGTTAAACCTGTAATTTTTCTGTTATTTTTATTCTGAATGTCTAGCATTAGTGTTAGTAAAATGATGACTTCAATGTGTGTGGGATTTTTTTAAGAAAAAAGAGTGCTATGTCAATATATATCACAGCAAACATTTAAGATGAGTTTCAGTAAGAAGGTATTCTCCTTCTAAGCTATATAAGATCACACTATTATAATGAAGTTTCCATATTTAAATGTTGACAGTATGAATTTTCTTTTAAATAAATCTGTCCCTGCAGCATCTCTTTAGCTTTTGCAGTCATTTCCACTACGTGAAAATGTAACCAGGAGTGTGTTTTCTCTGAGATGTTGTCTTTTATGCAAATGCCACCAGAAATTTCAGGCTGAAGCATGAATGTCTGCTGATTTGTCTCCCACTGTGATGATTTATTAAATTGCAAAATGAAATGCATAATTGCTAATGAAAGTGACTCCATTTGAATAAGAATTAAAACCTAAAACCTACATCTTCATCAGAGCTGGACAATTTCCCCAAGTCTAATAAAACAAATCCATCTTTACTTCCTTGCTGGCTGGCACTTTGCATATAAAGCAAGAGTAATATTTGCTCTGCATATATATATGTGCGTATTTTACCACCCCACATGTATGTTAATGCAGTTATATGTGTTAGTAATTTAGATATGACACAGATCCTGGAAACAGTTGCACTTAGACATACCTGAACCAAACAGGGTTATATCTGTCTATACGTGGAGAATTTGTGCTGAAATGTTTCGTGTAACTTGGTTCTAGTTCAGCAAAACTCAGCTGTGTGTAAAAGAAAGCACAATTGAACACAGTGTGAGCTCAAAATGATGTGTTTGACATGCTCGGAAAGTATCATGAGTTTCTGGAAAAAATATTTCATAGAAATAAAACTTCTTTTTCCTGGAAATACCTGTTTAAATATGTTTTTTCGTTGGTTTGTTTGGTTTTTTAAATTAATAAGCACCTTTGTGATATTTGCCTTCTGGCTGGACTTGGTAGGTGGATCAGGAACTTAGTGATATGGGTTTTTTTACCGAGTGATACTTGACTGCAGGATCCCAGGTGTCCAGACAACCCAACTACATACATAGGCTGATGCTGCCAAGATTTCAGTGACCAACAGTGCTCTGATGGTTACAGAATCACAGAATCACAGAATTTTCAAGGTTAGAAAAGACCTTTAAGATAATCTAGTCCAGCACTAGACCTTACTGTTCCTTATCAACTAAACCATGGCACTGAGTGCTACATCCAGTCTTTTTTTAAATAGGTCCATGGAAGGTGACTCTACCACCTCCCTGGACAGATGATTTCAGGGTGCAATTACTCTTTCAGTGAAGAATTTTTTTTCTGTCTAACCTAAACTTCCTTTGGTGCAGCTTGAGACTGTGTCCTCTGGTTCTGTCTGTTGTTACCTGGGTGAAGATATTGACCCCCACCTGACTATAGCCACCTTTCAGAAGTTGTAGAGAGTGATAAGGTCACTCCTGAGTCTCCTTTTTTCCAGGCTAAACAACCCCAGCTCCCTCAGCCGTTCCTCACAGGGCTTGTGTTTCAAGCCCCTCACCAGCCTTGTTGCTCTCCTCTGGACACACTCAAGTGACTCAATGTCCTTCCCAAACTGAGGGGCCCAGAACTGGACACAGCACTCAGGGTGTGGCCTCACCAGTGCTGAGTACAGAGGAGAATGACCTCCCTGTTCCTGCTGGCCGCACTGTTTCTGATACAGGCCAGGATGCCCTTGGCCTTCTTGGCCCCCAGGGCACACTGCTGGCTCATGTTCAGCCAGCTGTCACCAGCACCCCCAGGTCCCTTTCTGCCTGGGCATTGTCCAGCCACACCATCCTCAGCCTGTAGTGCTACAGGGGGTTTTTGTGGCCAAAATGCAGGACTGGGTACTTGAACTTCATATTGATGGACTCAGCCCATCTACCCAACCTCTGCAGAGCCCTTCTACCCTCCAGCAGATCCACACACGCTCCCAGCTTGGTGTCATCTGCAAATTTGCTGCTGGCGGACTCCATCCCCTCATCCAGATCACCAATGAAGATGTTAAACAGGACCAGCCCCAGCACAGACCCCTGAAGGACACCCCTCAGGGTGAGCAGCCACCAGCTGCATGCAGCACCGTTCACCACCACCCTCTGGGCCCGACCATCCAGCCGGTTCCTAACCCAGCTAAGAGTGCTCCTGTCCAAGCCGTGGGCTGCCAGCTTTTCCAGGAGTATGCTGTGGGAGATGATGTCAAAGGCCTTGCTGAAGTCCAGGCAGACACATCCACAGCCTTCCCTGCATCCACCAGGTTGGTCACTTGACTAGTGAAGGGGGCTTTACACTAGATTTGTAAGGGAAAGGCACTGTCCATCCCAATCCTGCCAGTCAGGTGCTGACACCTCTAATGTATGCCCAGAGAATTGCAGGGGCATTCCAGACACTCCTGCTAGAGGGCTGGCTTTAACCAGAGCCTGGGGTCTGGCTGAGACACCTCTACATGAACACACGTGTTATGGGGAACACACAAGAGGAGCTAGAGACATGTGGGGTGATCACTGGCATCATGGAGACATAGTGGGAAGGCTCCTAAGATTAGAACGTTGGAATGGAAGGTTTTAGGCTTTTTAGGAAAGACATGCTAAGGAGATGAGGAGTGCGTGTAGCCTGTATGGAGAGTATGGAACTCTATCTGGGAAGGATGAGGAGCCAGCTGTGATGGGTCAAGATCAAGGAGAAGGCAGGGACAGAGGATATTATGATGGGATCTGCTGCAGACCACCTGATGGGGGATGGTGTGGATGAAGTGCTCTACAGGCAGACAGGAGCAGCTTCATGTTTGCAAGCCCGGATCCTCATGGAGGTTTTCAATCACCTGATTGTCTGTTGGAGGGACAAATGTCAGGGCACAAGCAATCCCAAATTATATGGTCTTTTAGGTCCATTCCAACCACTTGGCGTTCTGTGATTCTATAGTTTTGATCATAATTTACCAAGATCCTGTGCACCTCAGAAGTCATTACAACTTCCAGTGAGGAGTCCTTTAGAAATAGAATATCAGTTTCAGACATTTATCACAGGTTGAAGAACAAATTCTACAGAAAGTTGGGATGTTAGGAGACATTTGGAGACCCACAAGTATTATAGGTATGATTTCATTCATATTTCTAAACTGAAGTATAATAATAAGTCCAATAATAAGAAGTCTTCCATTAATAAGGAGTCTAAGGAACATCTTAGAAGAAATACAGGCAGAAAGATAATCTTTGTGTGCTGATGAAGCAATGCTGATTTAGCATGGATACATGACCAGATACTAAATATAACTAGGTTTTATGCAAATCAAAGCCCTGGTGCAGCACTCCAATGACAATTGAAAAGAACTCATTCCCTTCCAAATAACACTTAATTCCAAATGCAGTTCTCTTATCAATGTAAACCAGCTGAGGTTTAAATTGTACCCAGAAAAGCAGTCAAAAAACCCACTGCATTACACTTCTAGCTACCATGTTACTTTTTTCTACCATTACATTTAGTTAAAAAGAAGTCACTGTGATTTATACAACTTCATTTGAATTGATAAAACATTTGTGATGCAAAATAAAAGGCATGAAAAGACAAATACGCGTCACTTGTGAGTATATTGAGCATGGTATGCAGCTAAGGAATTATAAAATTGACAGGAAGTACTAATTATTGCTTGCTAATAAGAATCTTTAAATATCATCACCTTAAGCTCATTCTTTGCTATGACATCAGTATTGCTGTACTACTTATGTTAAATGAAAGTCAGAATGTGTTATGTGTGGGACCTTTTGGGAATGCATCAGGTTAATTTGGTATTGTTTGGCAATATAAATAGGAATTTGCCTTCAATGACAGCATGAAAAATGGTCTATGTCCTTTTGGAAAAGAGCAGCCTATTTTCCTAATGTTATTTAAACATATTCATTGACTAGAGTATGTTATTTTGGCAGTGAAATTTATTACTTGAGGAAATGAAAGGAAAATAAATATTTGGTGTCTGAAATCCAGTTATCAGAAGAGAAGTAACACCTGAAAAAATTCACCTAAGTAATACATACACCAAGTCTAAATCTCCTAGGTGTTTTACAGTAAATAATAATTCAGCTGTAGTCACTATGGATATGCCTGCACCACCCCAGCTTTAAGTAATGACAAAAATGTCATCTGTTTTTAATAGAAAGGTGCATTAAAGGAAAAGCACTATTAGAAAATATATCCTGGGTGACATTCTTGGCACTGGTGAACTGCATTAAGGCGGTGCAGTAATTAAAAATTAACTTCAGAGGAGCTTATTATTCCTTAATTCACAGTTACTCCATCTATCAAGGGTCTCCTGGACCCAGGCATTATGAAAACATGATGCCTCCATTACTTGCTAAATTTTTGACTTAAATCTTCAAAGGAGATGTAAAACTTTCCCAAACCATAAAGATAAAAATAATGAATAAGAAAGACTGAGGAAGCATTTAGAATTCAAATAATTAGGCCACAGTGGATACTTTCAAAATATTAGCAGTTATGCCAATATTAAAAAAAAATCCTCATTAAGTTATGTGCCAGTATTTACAAAAATATTTAGTCAACCAGTCATTTCTAAAATTTTATTAGTAGTAGTGTGACTTAACTGTTTTAAGAAAATCTGCATTCAATAACACTTATAATTCTGGAATTATGTGAACTAGAAGAAATGTATATGTAAACTTAAATATTTCCTGGTGGGTGGATATTACAGGCTTAAAAAAAAAAAAAAATATATATATATTCATATTTCCTCCCTTGTGTTTATTTGGGTTAGTTTTGTTTTTTTTTTTTTTTTCCCCTCTTTTCTTTTGAATTGTAGACTTCCAGCATGGAAAGTATCCTCTGGGTTACTTTCACCTGGAGTGAAATCCACCTAGTTCACCACTAGGTGGATTTTGGACTGATATTTGAACTGGGTTTTGGACTGATATTTTCATAAACCCATCTAATTTAATCACATAATCTTTTACAACTAGAAACAGTCAGCTTAGGAACTATCACTCTATATATGTTTTTTAAGTGTATCACCTTTTGTTTGCATTGCATTGAACATGTTTTGGAGGAAGGCTGCTTGTAAAAGATTGCACAGGAGCCTTGTGGTACTGAGTTACTAGGCAGTAAAAAGCCATGGCCTTTCATAACTCTTCCAGAAGGTCTGATCTCCTCCTCTTCCCAGTCAAAAAAGAAATGGAAACAGTGAAGATGATTGTCTTAAATAAGTGTAGTGGATAATATCACATGAAGTGTTACAAAGCTGCCCAGGCTTCAGTCTGCGGGAAGAAATTTTTCTCCCAAAGCTTTACTCAGGAATCCCAGAATAATGAAGGCTTTTAAGCCTAATGAGCTTTTTAGTTTCCCTTTGAAAAGGCTAAATTGTGTTTATGCCTATGAAATATCTGGTTTCTGTTTTAGTATTATTAACATTCTGTTAGATAAGCGGAATTGAGTATAAGTCAAGACAGCTGATGTACTTTGCTAGGAGTGAAAGATGCCTATGAAAAAGGAAGGATTTAAACCTAGATCTCCAGTGATCTTAGGGATCTAAGTTATTAGGCAGTGGAAAGGATTTGCTTTACTAATGATTTTAAATTGCATAGATTATTGTATGTCTAATGAATTTGATGTTGAATCATTAATCTAATGCTATTAATCTGTTAATGACACCATTTCTTGGAATCAGCTGTCATATACTATGATCTGGTATCCTGGTTGCATAGGAGTTGCCTTAAGAATCTCACTTGACAAGTCAGCAGCAGCGTAAATAGGTCCTGGGAACCTGTGATCAGGAGATTCAAGCGCAGTGACCTAAATCTGTTTTTTGTTTATTTTGCTGCTCTGTGTTTTTGTAGTGCTAGCTTGACAAAAAATTATTATTACAACTTTTTTTTTTTCTCACCAAAATCATCCCACAGAAGGAACCCCTGAGGCTCAGATCAGGATGCAGCTCACTTATCTAAGAGAAGAAGGCCCTGTATGTTAACACAAGCTGGCCAGTGCACTTGCTTAATATTGTTACTCTTTGTTTTTATTCTTCTTCTCAAGGTCCACAAATACATCAGAAAAGACATGTGGCAGTGAAATATTAGGATTTTTCTAATATGGTTATCTGAGTGACCATTTAACACAAAGTGTAACACAACATGTTGTGTTACAACAACTTGTTACTTGCAACAAGAAACAAAGCAGCTAAAAGGAATATCTACACTTACATGGACATGTCTACATTTTACAGGCCCTTAAAACACATATTTTGCACTAATTCAGATTACTATTTTGCCTATGACTCTTGCAGCTCTAGTTCACTATTGTTTTATTAAAGGTGTGTTGAAGGTCAACTGCCACTAACTATACTGTTACATATTGATTTAACAATTTGAATTAATGTAATTTTCTGTTGTTCTCCCTACTAAATGTACAGCAGCACTTCAGTGCCCCAGTCAATAAGATCAATAGCACTCGTGTGAAGTTCAGGCTATGGCTGTCGCTGGTTTGTTCTCCCTTTCTCCTTGCTCTCTTCTCACAGGGTCAGGCAAGTTTTAGTAAATGCAAAATCTATGTTCCTGCTAATAGGCTGTGGGACTTCTCTTGATGGATGCATTCTGTGCACACCAGTTATGCTGAAGCAGAATATTTCATGCCTCATACTGATGTTTTTTAACCACGCCACTATTTCTCCTTTCATGAGAGAAAGAAAATCAAATGCTAAAGGCATTTTTTGTGCTTTCTCATCAGGCTTTCTGCAAGCCCTTGTTAACAACTATTTATACAAGAAGAATTTCATACTTGGTAATTTTTAAATAGCAAATCATTACTCAATAGCCCTTGCTAATCCTGATGTCAGGGCTAAAAGACCAATATATAAAGAGATAAATGTGACTAAGTTAAGCATGTGTTTAAACATTTGGTTAAATGGTTCAGAATTGATCTACTAGCAATCTGGAAAGCTATGCCTTAGTGGGAGTGAAAATATCTGGGCAGTTAAGCGTTAAGCACTTGGACAAAATAATATTTAAAACACAATGGGCTTTGGTGTTGCATGGAAAAGTATGTGCGATTGTTCCTATTCCATGGATGGAACAAATGTGTCACAAGTGGAAGTCATAACTGGTATTCAGATAGAAAAATTATGGTAAGTTTAGAATTGAGCATGTATGCCCTGAGTCAGTGTCTCTTTCAATAGTTTTCAAGAAATGTCAGTGGTCTTATTTGCCTGCTGCCTGTCTCTTTTAAGCTAGTACTATACAAATGTGCACTAGTGGATGGAAAGCATCTGTGAAAAAGAAAGAACACGAGAGCTAATGTCTTTTGACTAATTTTGAGAATAGAAGAGGATATCTATTAAATATGAAATTAATATTTGTGCTTCCATTTAACAGCAGAATGGCAGTAGCTGCAATAACCAAAAAAAGGAAAAAAATATCTTGGCAAAAGAACCTCGCCTCTGCTTTCCTTCCTTAATTCACAGAGAGGTGCAGATTGACATTGTGATGATCTTGTGCTGCCAGACTTTTCCTTGCATTCTCTTCCACATACAGCATTGTTCTACACACATGTTCACTCACATGTAAAGAGTGAACACGTGTGAAGGATTTAACACGTGTTACAGGATGCCCTGCTTCTCCTTGAAGCAACAGTGGCTGGATGTGATAAAGATAAGGTTACAGAAAGTCAGCAGGATTGATGCAGCTGCTGAAGCCATGTGCTTTACATGCACAACAAGAAAAGCAATACACTCCCTCACCCCTGCACTGTAAAGCTTAGATAATGTAATTAGAGAATAATAGTTTAACCTGAGAATTTGACTGTTCATGGATTTCCTTATATATTTCCATGTGGTTCTTCTTTCTGAAAACAGATGACAAGAAATAAGATGAAGAGGAAAATAGTAGATGAGTGCCAACAGTTAAGGTATGTCTATGAACTTGAGAAAGCTAAAGGATGATAACTTTATATTCTAATTTATGATGTCAGCAATTTACAAGTGTCTTCTGTGAATATTAAACTCGGAAGCTACTTTTCTCTCAGAATGAAGGCTAGTGTCTTTGTTAACAAAATGCGGTTGTCTTTGTGCTATCTGCCCATTCTCTCTGTCCATTTTGTTGCCTTTCAAAACCCTTTTAGCTGCATGGAATGTAACAGATTTAAAATGCCTCAGAGGATCTTTGTGCTGAATTGTTTCTTTTCTTACTTATTTTTTATAAATTATTCTTAATAAAAAACATCTTGTTCTTACAGTTAATTTTTCTTCTCTCTTATGTCTCTCCCCTGCTATTCCACCCTCTGTAAAATTACTGAGAAACACAATGATTAAAAATTCGCATCATGCCCATCTGCCTCTGTGCCCTGCACTTTGTCATCTGGCATTTGGGTATCAAAGTAGCCTCATCAATGCTCTTTGAAAACTAAGCAGATTGGACATGCAATTTATATGTAAAACAATTACACTGTGTTAGCTGGCTTTTGGCAAGAATATTAGAGCTCATCTTGGAGATAGGAAACAAAAGCAGCACTTCATCTTCATAAATTTTAAATGAGGGGAGGTATATGTATGTGAGAGAGCTGTCTGGCAGGATCTTTTCCCTACAATCTTTCTCTAACTAGTTCTTTTCTTTCTAAAATATGTCCTAGTGTGTTCTACCGACATTGGCTGGAATAATATGTATTTTCCTATAATGCAGGTAGTGCTAATAGATTGTCACACTAGAGTTTCTTCTTTGATATTCATTTAAAACAGACGGCTGTGCCTTGGTGACAAGCTTCAGAACCAAAACTAAAGAGGGTTAAAAGAGTTAATTTATGTTGTATAGACTCATTTTCAGCCAGACAAGTTTATTTTGTCATATTATCTGTGCAGAACCTACTGTGCTATGCTTTTAAACACTTCTAAGTACTCATTCTCAGATCTTTATAAGCAGCATTCATGAAAGTCTGTCTGATAAGAACACTAAACTGAATGCTGTATTTTTTTCAAAACATCTATGCAAAACCCATCATATGTTGCTGTTTTCTAAAGTCCTTCAGGGTGTTTGAGAACAAGCGTGTGATGGAATGTACTGACTTTAGAGAAATTGCTTTTTAGGGAGTATCTAAGTGCAAGTTCAATGGTAATTATGCATTTCAGTGTGGTGCATTTGTTTTTGTCTGAATGAGAGCCATAATCTGTCCTGCAGCACTTGTAATGAAGTTCTGAACAATGTCAACAAGAAACTAACAATGTAAGTGTTTGTCCTCCCCAAGAAAGGTCTTTACTCTGAACTTTAATGCTTACCATAAACATCAAAAAATTCTGAGTGATATTAACCATGTGACTGAAACACAAGTCTGAGTTGCAGCTTGCCAGCATTGTGCAGCTTTGTACTTGAAGTTTGGCAAATTTTTTTGTTTAATGAGGGCAATATGTCTGCCTTAAAACTAAATATACAGCATTCCTCTACTTCATTAATTTTTTTTTTCTTCAATAAATAAAATGCTTAATTTAATGTCACGGTGATGAGATTTTTTTTGTGTTTGTTTTTGTGTTTGTTTTTTCTACAATCAGAGGAATCTGATTGTAAAAAAATCTTTAAAATAATATTTTCATGAATTCTAGCTGTAATCTAGTCAGTTTTATTGTAGTTTTCATCAGCAGTTAAAAAGAATTTTTTCAAATTTGAACCAAATATCTTGTCCATAAAAAATTCTACTCCTTGACCAGGACATTCCTGGAAATAGCTTTTATTTTAATGAGTAGAACAGAGCTGTCGAGTCAGCTCTGGATTCTTACTCATATTTTTTACAGGAAATATAAAAAAGAATTAAGATGGTGTGGGATGGAAAAGTTTTTTACTGTTTGTTTGTTTCTTTGTTTTTTTCCCATGTCTGCCTATTTGAAATAATATTGCAGTATCAGATATGGAAAGTGATGTGAAGTTTATACTTTACATTGAGATCTGAATTCTGGCAGTAAGCTTTTAGGGGCCAGTAAAGCGGCCCCTAAAATGAAAAGTAAACAGTAAAACTTCATTGTATATAAGTATAAAAGGTTTGCATCATTTCCACAATCGGCCTCCCTTGAGGAAGGCAGCAACCTCCAGCCAGAGGTGTAGTTTTTATGGTGCTCAGAACCTTTGGGTAACTTTGGGGACAGATTCATTACAATGATTTTCTCTTTTCTATTTTCTTTGAGGGAAACAGTCTTAAAAATCAGCAGCGTTCTGACCAAGGATGTAAAATTTGATCCTCTCTGCCAGAAAGAATGGTGAGGGTTACCTAACTTACCACCTGTAGTAGGCAGTTGATGTTGCCTGAGATGAGTTCTCACTTCAAGCTGTTGATCCTCTCACAGCTTGCTTAACAGTATCAAGATAGCTCCAGTGTAACTCATGTAGTTTTTGCGATCCAGAAAACCCACTATGGTGAATTTTGGGGTAAAGGAACAGTGAAGGTTTTTTGTTGTATATAAAATTTTTTAACAGCCATTGAAAAGCTTGTGCTACTTCACTGAGTGGGATGAGAACTTTAATCTGGATGATCAGATTGTCCCTTTCTCTATAGTGAGTAATTACATGATTAATTGTGAAGCAGAAAAGAAGCAGCCAGAGAGATTTTCAGTGTCATTTAGAGTGCTCTAGGATGTTGTGCTCAGGAAGTTACAGCCTTGACTTCACTGTTGAAGAATTAACCACTTTGCTATTTCTTTTAGTTATTGATTTTTAGTAATTTGGAGGTGAAGGCTTCTCTCTTTTTTTCTGTTACAGCTGCTCACAGTAGAACAATATACAAATCAAGTGAAAAAATGTCATTTCTGTGGAAAAGAAACCAAAATTTTGTAAAGATGACAAAGTACTATGAAAATGGGCTAGAAATAGGAAAATTATTTTTTGACTTATTAATGGTCACCAAGAAAGACACTGTACTATTTATTCATGAGAAATTTGTAAGGGCCAGCACTGGAGATGGAGGACCACATTCAGGGCCACCTCCACTGCAGTCCGCACAGAATCCTGCACCTGAAATTCATCACCATGGTCAGTACTGTAACTATAACAGCATTCCTGGGTATTCCTGTGGGTTGAGTGCAGTGTGAGGACATAGGGAACATATTCCGAGATCAGATTCCCTAGGCAATGGCAGCTGTATGGTTTTGTGTGTACCCACAGGGTCTGTTAAGTGTGGAGTGTTTTTCAGTGCTCCCTGACAGGTTAACAGTAAATGCACCTGACTAAAAATGAAGTAAGAGCAGATTCCAGCTGATGCTGTAGCATGGTCTCTGCAAGCAGAAGCAATCCTGGCCCCGATCTGACGGAAGGCTGTGCTGTGGCTGTATCAGCCTGCCAGGGACAAATGCATTTTATCACTTGGTAGTGAAGGAGGATTGCTGTCTGGCAAACCCTCACCTATCTGTTTCCAAAGCCATGCTAGGAAAGCTTTGGCTCTTGAACAATATAAATATTGCTACCAGCAAGATTCAGTCCTCACTATTGGTGGCTGCATGTGCTTGGCAAGGTTGGTGGGCCTGTGCAATCCAACCTTGGTTTGCTTCAGATCTCCCCATATGGGGAAGGATGCAGCACTCCTGGCTCTTGTTCATTTCCAACAAACTAGCTGCAGATCCCTCTATTAGATGACACAGAGAGAAGAGAAATAGTGTAAATGCAGGTCAAGTGAAATAGTTAAGTAATTAAAAGAAATCTCTTTTGAGATACTTATGGCTACTATCATCCACCTTTCTATTTTGATGCTGGCACATTCAAAGCTCCATAGCAAATTTTTGCATTTTTAAGTCTGGAAGGTCATAATTTTTAAACTGTTTTTATATGTGTCTGAACATCTAATTGAGCTGAAAAACAAAAATACAGGAAGTAAAAAAATTTTATGCCACATAGATAATGAGTAGAGTTGTAAATATTTTAAATGGTTTTGAATTTTTTTACCCAAAGGAGACTGATCCAATAACTTAAGTAGATTATTTTGAGTTCATAGGAAAGCTCAGTTCACTACTAAATACCAAGCCGCTGATCTTAAAATTGTCAACTAGCTGTCACAGATGTGTTGAAAGAGACCTCTACTTTCTCTTAGAATAATGTAAAATTTTGTTTTAGTATTATAGTGTGTATTGAATATTCTTGAATTTTGAAGTGAGAACCAAGGAATTTTAATTAGCAGAAAATCAAGAAAATTATGTATGCTCGGCCCTAGGCATTAATTAAATGCAGCGTTAAAAGCTGTTTAAAAGAACAGGAATAGCACCGATGCCCAGTACAAGGACAGCATCTGCCTGGAATGGCTGCCAACCCTGAATGTTCAGGTGGTAATACACAGTTCTTGTGTGACAGCATTGCTCCTGGCAAGTGAATTATGAAAGCTGGTTCTAGTGATAGAGGCTGCTGGAAGCGGTAGCTTTGGCCTCCTGAACTGTCAGAATTTGGTGAACAGAAAGGGGGTGACATAGAGGTGTCATTGCCTTTGCACTCCTTTGTCTCTTTTGGGCCTCTCAAGCTTGTTTTTGATCAGAACTAAAACGTGTAGGTTTTGACCACCCCAGAACATAGTGTATTTTTCAGTTTTTTAAATGAGCTTTTACCATCTTAATGAGTGAAACCAAACCTTCAAATTTATATGCTTCTGTTCTTCAGCTGTCTAAATTTAAATTTATTATATCAAGCTAATTTCTAATAGAAACTGTCAGGGATGTGATCAAAAGTCTTTTTAAGTTCAGTGGACAAAAGTCCACTGCCACTGATCTGCAAATTTTTCTGTCAGAAGATGTTTGAAATGCTTTTCACATTGTCTGATTCCTGCCTGCCCC
This sequence comes from Molothrus ater, assembly GCF_012460135.2. Taxonomy (NCBI): domain Eukaryota; kingdom Metazoa; phylum Chordata; class Aves; order Passeriformes; family Icteridae; genus Molothrus; species Molothrus ater. The sequence goes on from NC_050511.2 coordinate 53,651,823, forward strand.
TTTGTGAAAGTCTATTTGATTAAAAAGCATTGCACAATTCATCAAGGCTTCTGATCTTTTGGACTAGGTGCTGGTTAGTGTTTCTGCAACATATCCCTAAATGGGAAACTGAGTGGTAAGATGTCTGTTTGAAGAAGGAGACTTGTCTATTTGTCAGAGGTCAAAAGGAAAAGTAATTTTTACTGTAACTAATAGCAAAGTGGTGTGCTTGAGATTCAAGAGAAAAAAAGGCTTCAAAATGTCTCTTCTTCTGCCACCCCCTTCCTATGCTAAAATTAAGCATGCAGATTTTACTGACCTTGCTTGAAGTATGTGTGTGGGTGAGTTCTGAAATCAATGTGAGATCATGGTGGACTAAATTTTTTGGACCAAGAATTTATGTTCTGCAGTATGATGAACAGCTTTTGTCACCTTGTTAAAGGAAGGGTGTCTAAAATGGTGTGACTGTCACACACAGTGTGATGAGCCCAAACCCCCTTTCCACATGCATGCCTCTGCTGAAGCTGGCAGTGTCTGAGCTGTGCCCAGAACTGGGTGTAGTGTTAATACACCTCCATGGGCAGTTTAACAGAGTGTGTGGCTGTAGCTGCATTTCTTTTTTGCCTGAGCTCACTCATATTTGCCAAAATGTACTGTGCCATTGGCCAGTGCAGTGCTGCTCACTGGCACTTGTCTGTGCCGCAGGACACTGTGTGGGGAACTCTTCAGACCACCACGTAGCTTGGATTGACAAACCAGTTCTTGAGAGGTAAAATCAGTGCAATCTGGATAGCTAAAGGAAACAAAAGCATAAGAAACAGCTGGCAATAAAGTTGTATCCAAAAATAAAGAAGACGTGTTTAGGTGCCTTTTAGCTAAGACTAAGCACTGTAACTATTTCCTTAAGACTATGTTAAATTCTTATTCCCACCATTCAGAGACTGAGTGTCATCTTCAAACAAAGATGACCCAGAATACTTGGGGATGGTAATGCAGATTGAAATTCAATGGCTTGGGTGTTTTTGAGGTCTCAGTAGCCAGTAAGTTCAATTGCTGACTATAAAGAAGACTTGTTTTATTTTTTTTTCTTGTTTTCTGTTAACTGGTGGTAGAAGCTTTTAGGAAAGGATCTGTTCACTGCATTTTAATAGTGCTGGTACAATAAAGTTCTCACTTGGATTTTTAAGCAAGTTATACATGAGAGATGAGTTAATTTTTTTTTAAATATGACTCTTTAGGAAAGAGGTTGACATAGACATGATTTGTATTTAAATTTCACATTTGTATGCCCTCCTACAAAGCCCTAGCAACTGCAGCTTTAGTCTGTGGGACAAAAGAGTTGCTGACTTCTCTGCTGTGCTTTTCACCATCTGCTTGTAGCAATGTAAATACACAAAAGGATGGAATTTTATGTTTTTTAGATAAAAAAAACAGTAATGAAATACTCATGAGTCTTTTTTTCCCAGTTTTAGTTAACTTGCTGCATGAACTTTTCTTCTGTATCTCCAATGAACATTGTCATGTAGGTTTTGTAAAAGTTTTCATTGATACTAGTATCAGGGGCCCTACTTATGGTTGTACCAGCTTGGTGTATGGTTGGGTTAGAAATAATAAATTTCTATGCATGTGAGTGGCACCTCATTCAGAGTTTTTTAGAAGCTGTGATGTTCTGTATCACTGAGCCTTGCTTACAGTCATGTGAAAATGACATTCCTGTCCAGATACTGCGAAGCTTTCTAAAGCTATATTCTAAATAGATGGTGGAAGACACTATAGAAGAAAAAAGTAGTAGGTGTCTTTCTCTGGTTTTTCTTTGGCATGAGTTAAATTTTAAGTGATTTAAAATTCTTAAAAAAAAAATTTCTTAAAAAAAATTTTTTTAAAATTTCTTAAAAAACCCCTGTTTTTCCTCATCCTGTGCATTTATTTCTTTTAAGTGTCTTTGTTGCCACTCCATCTCCTATGATGTGACCGTCTTGCAGATTATTTGATAAGAACCCAGTCATCTTTTTTTATGTTGCTTTTGCATTTTTTCTGTCTGCACATATGTGACTACGCCTTTTTACTTCATCTTCAGTAAATAATCTCTTGGATTTTCAAATGGACACAGATAAATAGAGAATGGAGAGGAATTAAGATATCTCCTTAATACTGTCCAGATGAATGCCTCTGCTGGTTGAAAATGAATCTTGGAGAAATAAAATTCATTCTTCCCTTACAGTTTTCCCATGAAAAATCCTGTGCTTTGGAGAAATGTATTTCATTTTGCACAATGCAAAAAGCAACAGCTTGCTTCTCTTTTGCAGGTGAAACACAGGGCAAACTGCTGTGTGTAGGGTCTACTACAGTCAACTACTCTGTGGAGTCAAAGTCCCGTATTTGACTGTTTCTCTGATTTAATGCTGGCAGAGCCCTCTCTGAAAGCATAATATAGATTTTAGTTTGGACCTAGTCACCAGTTTGCAGTTTGCCCTTTATGTTATACAGCTGTCAAGTCTTCTGTACTAGATTGATTTCTCCCTACACTAAAAGACCAGCAATGAGACCAAGTGCCAGTCAGTTTTCTTAATTAGGTTCCTTTTAAATGCTTGCTTGCACTCCTTACAGTGTCATTTCAAGCTGGATCTTGCACCCCTTGAGGTGGATCTGTTATTTTTAAAGGCTCATTTTTGCATTATTGTCTGTTTGAGCATTTGTTTTTTCATAGATTTCTCTTTTTCTTAAATGTCAAAATGCTTAAACAGTGTATCAGTAAGCTGTAAAGTCATGAACAGAATTAAGAAATAGAGAGCTTGTTCTAGAATCATTTAAATGCTTGTGTTGCTGCTCTTCTGACATCACCCCGTCTGAGAGTGGCAGGACAGTGCATAGCACCTTCCATTATGTTTCATGGATCTTGGAATTATGGAAATTACAACTATGATTAAGAATTAAAGGGTAACAATGACATAATAGACATGTCTTCATTCCTTCCAGGAAGGCCTCTACTAGCACAAGGAGCATTGGCACTTATGGAGCCCTGCTGGTGCCCCTGTGCAATGCCTTTGTGTTACCTTGAGAGAATAAAAAGTAAACGTGTTCAGGCAACTAAGACTTTTGTTTAATGTTGCTCTGTGCTTTGCTATTTGATGTGATTGGTCTTTCTCCCATTCATAAGTTATTTTCAGAGGATTTTTATGACCTTGAACATGAGATAAAATGTTGCTTCCTCTGGGATCTATACCTGAGATGTGTTGATTTTAAAGGAAATCTTTAGTCAGAGAATTCCCTGAGAAACTTAATGTCGTAATCTTAAAAAAAACCAAAACCAACAATAAAAAAGCCCCCAAAATATCCACTTTTTTTTTTCTTTTCATGCAGTATTCTTGAGATTTTTTTTATTGTATTCCTCCTCTTTTCTTGGGTGTAAGCTGGGAGAATAAAGCTGAGAAGAAAAATCAGAAGTATTGCGCTTGCCATGAGTCAGTCCCTCTATAACACTACTTCCAAACATCACAAACAAAAAAAGTTCACTCTTACCATAACTGGCTTTTTGATTAAGTCCACAAATTGCTGATTCAGAACATTCCTGAACAAATGGAATAATTGTACATATAAATGAATTGAGAATTATACCCATGGTGATTTACTAATTAGACCTGCTCATCAGAAAGCAGAAGTGTGTCCATCTGAAGTTAATTTATTAATGTAACTGGCAATAAGTGAAGTGGTTCTGTTTCAGGAGAAAAGGCAGTGCCTGGACATACACAAAAGCTATGGTAGATAGAGGGTCAAAATGTGGCCAGATTAGCAAAGATCTACAGTTACAGTGAAAAGAGCAAACATGAATCTCCTCACTTTTTCCTGGGCCCTAAAATGAGGTGAAAAGCATCTAAGTATTGCCATAGATGTCATAGGCAAAGAAGTAGCAAACGGATATTTCCCTTTAGGTTTGGTGGGACCCAAAATTGCCCTACAGCTCACAAGAAAGCTGCTGTGTTACCTTAATGTGGCCCAGATTGCATCCTGCAGAGTGGAGGCTAGAAATCTTTTGAGGAACTTGCCTCTGACAGTATTTTTTTTCCCCTAGTTGTGCTGCATCTGTAGTGTTCCATGGCCCAGGCAAATCTGGCATGTAGCAGCAGTGTGCTTGTTCTCAGTGTCAGTTCTGTGGCCTCTGGACCCTAATTAATTCTTTTGAGTTACTTTTGTAACCCGCTGTTATAATTCTAAAACAAATAAAATGGCAATGCAACTAGAGCACCTTGTGTTCCTGCAGTGGCTTGACTTAAATTCCCCGTGGTTCTGACATAAGATACCAAGCGTCTAAGAACTGCTTGTGATATCTTTAAATCACGACGGTGCATGGAAGCCTCTCCACTTGCTTTTCAGTATATTTATTTTCATATGATTTTAAATATATACAAGGAATAAGAGTACTCTTTAGAAGTACACCAGGGAAGCTTTTTTTACATGGGGTGGTATAAATAGATTTTTTTGTACCAAACCATAAAAGAAGCTCTCCATTTCCATCATTAAAAGGTTCTGTAGCTTCAACTGATTCATTTCTCCAGGCATGACTCTTGTTCCTTAGCTAGAATTTGGTAAAAAAATTATTATTTCTTTCCTATATTCTGCAGCTGTGAGCAGCTGGAAGTAACCTGAGAATTTCTCTCCTAAGCTCACCCCTGACCACAATTGTTCCTCTCTCCTTCACTGCATTCACCCCTGCTCTTTTCAATGTGTAGGGTGAAGACAACTGGTCCCTGCTGGTGTCCTAGCTAGTTGTCTGTCCAGAAAAAACCCATGTATTTGGTAGAAAAGCTATATCTTTCCTTCAGACGATTTCATTTGCATGAGTTTGATTATTTCTGAATTCTGGCATGCCATCAAAATTAGCTGGAATTGCTCCAGTCTTACTGGGACACTGGTGGACATGAACCTAAAGCTTAATCTTACCTTAGAAATTACATCTCAAATGCTTTTTTGCATGACTTTACACATTTTTGTCACTTATTTTGAAAAGGGGGTTTTGTACTATATGCATACACCTTCACAGTTGTTATCACTTTTGTGTACTGTTCTGTGGTTGTAACAAGTGATGCTGCAGGCTTGACAAACTGTTGATATGGATTATTGACACTCATTTCTAGTGACTTATGTAGAGGCAAAAAAATTAATGTCATGCTGGTTTTTTTTCTGTACAATGGCCTAATAATGTCAAGTTATGAGATATACCAACATTGATTCTTTTAGGATTAGGGGAAAAAAACCCCAAAAGTGATTTCTTGCTGTTCAGGTCACTTGCAATTGTTTTAGTGGAATAACAACAATTACTTCCTTTTTCTTTTAACTGCAATTCTGATTCTAGAGATAGTGCTTTCTCTTTTCCATTCTCCTCTATGTAACTAAAACACTAATGCAAAATATGTTTATTAGTTTAAAACCAGCAGAACTTTTTTCCACTTGTATGCACAATGCAACAGATGCGGCTGGAGCTTCTCACAGAGTGAGAGCATATAGCAATTTCTTGTACTGGATGATAAGAACTATACACAAGAAAACACTTTTTAAAGGGACATTGCCCATTTTTCTGTAATCTCTTATCCTCCCTACTGAGTATTCAAAGGTGGTCAGTCATGGGTGAGTGAAGTAGCCATCTTGTCTAGTTTTCCTTTTGTAAAGCACTAACATGCTCACAGAGTAATGAAAGCACTTCATCACCAGATGGCAATGTTGCATGAGCCTAGCCCCTCCACCTCCTCACAGGGGTGTAGCAGGAGCAGTGGAAGGAAGTGGTACAATTTGTTTGGGAGAATGAGCAGCCATATTGCCAAAACTCTTTTATCTCCTTTAAAAGTACCTACAATGAAGGTCAAAAAGGATAATGTTCCACTTTTTCAAGTGCAGAGAAAATCTGGAAGGAAATTCATAGGAATTTCAGCTTGAGTAAAAAGATCAAGGACACCTTTCTTAAAGAAATATGTGCTTACACTTCTTTGTCCTATTTTTTTGCAATTGTTCTTTATAATAATTAGCACCCAGAGATGTTTCCTGGGTTATATTAACTTTATACAAGAATACTGCCAATCACAGTTCCCAGAAAGTAACAGTGAGATTTTGTTTTTTGTATTAATGGTTACTGAGGGTGTGAAATTACATTTTTTCCTAATTTTAAGGTGTCAGGTGACTGTATCTGTTGTGGCATTGCATAATTTTAGTAAGGTTTGGTTTTTTTAATCCTGAAATTAATTTATAATGTAATTCTGCTTACACAGGATTTTCCCCCCAAAAATTATTTGAACAGAAATCATAGTGTCAGGATATACTTTGCATTGAATGTTCCATTGAGTTCACAGCTGTTCTGTTTATTTGTATTACACATAACAAACACATATTGCTCAATGTATGAATCGTAATGAATCTACTGTTAAGATTATGGTCAAGTAGCTTACTTCTAAAATTGCAATAATGAAAATAGAAATCTAACAGAGATGAAGAGATGAACAGAGATGAAGTCTAATTGGAAACACAAAGATAAAATTTAAGGTTTTCATAGTAGAGAAACACAATTTGATAGAGGCACTCTTAATTGAACTCTACCAGCAAGTGCACAAAACTTTCCTTTGTCTTTCCAGTAACTTTAATCTATGTCCATCCCATAGATATAGCTGAAGTACCCATAGCCTTAGTAAATAGTTTCATGGTTTTTTTAGCCATTTCTAAGTTGAAGAAAGCCTGAAGAATATGCTTAAATTGAAGATTGTGTAGATGACTAAACAATAAACTGAAAGAGAGTATTATGTTCTGGAAGTAGTAAGGGGTTTTGGCCCAATCAGTTTGTGCTTCCCCAAGGCACTGACAGTAGGTGTCTAGTTGCCCTTGGGTACGCCTTTAATATAGCAGGTAATTCTGCCCATTGTTTTCCTATATTGACTCCAGAGGAGAGCTGGGATGATTTAGTGGCTTCATTAAGCACTTAGACAGAGAGAATGAATCTGGGCCTAAAGCTGCACTACAGAATTAAGCATCCTTGTTCTACACTATTTTCCTCCTTCTCCATCTGTGGAAGGCAGAAAGAGAGCAAAGGCTGGTTATCAGCCATACTTCCAGTGGTCCCTCAGTGGTAGTTTTGGGTGCCGCCAGTGATGGATGTGTCTGTATCTTGAACTTCACATTTATCACCCAGGGTGAAAACCATAGGGCAAGGTTGGTAAGTAAATTGTCAGACACACTGCAGTGGTGATAAAGTCCTCTCTCATTGGTTCCCTTGCTTTGCTTTTTCCAAGCAGGACTTTTCCTACAGGGGGTGGAGGTGGGATTTTCTTGGTTTTGCATACTCTATGAAGTGCTAGTGAGCTTAGCCATATCTCTTCTGGTTTCTGTTTGCCTGGAACCACAGCATCCTTTGCAAGGTTTCTTTCTGTCGGAAAGGGAATCTCCTCACTGCCATGTCTTTCAAGGGTACATTTCAAGGGTCCATTGGCAGCATGTGACATCATTCAGCCTAGAGAAGGAGGACTGAGATACTGGGAAACCTGATGTCAGAGGAGATGCTTGGGAGAACACAACTGTGCCTGGAGTGAGGGCTCAAGTGTGTATGGACGGCTTTGATTACACATCACCGGGAGAGTCGTGGCTTGAATGTTACTCCCTCTCTATTATGCTCTTGATGAGGAAGTTCTTTAGAAAGCAAAATGTCATTGCAACTGTAAATTGACATGTTGTTGTAGATTGGTTTGTTTATATGTTGGAGCTGTATAGGCAATGCATGTGTGCAAACATGGCAAGACATTCCATTAGGATTGTGTTGCTCACTCAGGCTGACTCAGACCACTGTATCCAGACCATTGTACAATAAGATGTCAAACTACTGTCACCGTGACAACACTTTTCCTTCTAATTTCACACTGGTAATTTTGACAGAACAAGAAGGACTACATGTGAAAATTACACCTTTAAAAACAGATTTGGAATGACAGGATAAATAATAGTATTATTGTCTAATGGGTGGAAACAAAAATCTTTGCAATTTCAGGTTCCAGCAAAATTGCTTCTTTTTGAGCTATGGATATGAGACTTCAAGTGGATTTCACAAAATCTCTAGATGTCTAAATTAAAATCTATTTCAAATAATAGCAATTATTTGATCAGCAATTAATCAGCAATTCTCAGTAGGATTACTATCACAATGCACTCTAAAAAATTTTTTTCCTTTTCTTTTTTTTTTTCTTTTTTTCCCTAAGGATGTTACAAGCCTTGTATTTTTTTTTTTTCCTGGAAGGGAAAATACAAAGTGAGATAGTAAGAACAAAGAAATAATTTCCCTTTTCTGAAGAGTCAATGATATAGATTTAAATTCTCGAGTGGGGAAAACATTCTTCCTAATCCCCCAGGCTCTACCATATTATGTATTTTTTCCCCACTGATGAATTAATTTCAACTGACATTTTATCAAGATTTACCTTGCTCAGTTTGAATTTCATGGAGGTCAATCATCTGTATTTGGGTTTGGGTTTTTTCAAAGCTGAACAAGTTTTCAAGTGTGTTTGGTGATAATTAATAAAAGAGTTCTCATAAAAATAGATCCCAGCTTCTCTGGGACATAAAATGGTTGAAAAATAGAATTTTTTTTTTGAAGAGTTAATAATTTCACAAGGCAGCATTTTAAGCTTGGAACAATGATGTGAACTAATTTAATTTACCATCACAAAGCTGATGGAAAAGTCATGATTGCCATTTGTTGTGTGATGCCAATGAAACACATTCTCAATTGGGAAGCCTCCTGTGTTGTCACAATAAAAACCCAAGAAAGGCTGATGCAGTGATCTAGAAGATAGGAGAATTTACCTGTTCCTTTCTGAGCAAATGGCTCTGTATTGACAGTCCAGCTGGAACTGGAAAACTCTCCTGTGTGGTTCTCTTGTGTTATGAGCTGGTGGCATTTCTTAGCCTGGTGGCCAGAGTGGGACGCCTGGCTAACTTCACTGAGCTCTTACCTGTCTGTAGGAGCTGTTACTAACAGAGAATAAACATGATGATGGCAATCCACACAGGGATCATGGAAACCTCACTGTCATGGTTTGACACTGGCACAATGCCAGTGCCCCCATGAAGATACCCTCCCCCTGGTAGCTGCTGTGAGATGTGACCAGGAATAAGCAAAGCAGGCTCCTACTTAGGAAAGAAAAGAATACAGAACTTTCTTAACTACTCTACAACTATAGATAAAAGGAACACACACAGGGAAAATGAAAACCTTACAAATACATTTTCTCCTCCCCCCGCCAAATTCCCAACACAATACATCTATTCCTCAAATCACCAACTCTTAATCCAGAATCACCCTTCAAACAATCAATCCTCAGTTCATCAAGAGGAGAGGAGTCCTTCTTGTGCCATGGGCTTCCCCTGGAAACACAGCTGAAGCCTCGTGTGTTTCTGTGTCACTCGTGGCACCGCCCGGAGTACATCTGCCGTCGTCACCTCTTCCTTTTCATGTCCAGTGCTCTCACCACTGAACACGGACCAGAGCTGCTTCTAGGGTTGTCTTTTAAGGATGCTCTGTCCCGATCCAAAAAAGGCACAGTCTCTCCTTTGGGACACCTGTCCCCACAGTCTCCCCTTTGGGACACCTGTCCCCCCCATGTTTTTTCACCCCCTGGGGCCGAGGGGCATCAACACTGAACCCTCTTGGTTCTGAGGCATTGCCTCCCCCTAAAATGCAGTCTCTGTATCACAAGGAACATGGGTCTGTCCATGGCTATACAAAAAGAGTCCAGCAAAAGCCACTCCATCATCTCTTCCCACTAGGATTCTTCTCTATTCTTCCACTCTTTCTCACTCGCCCAGACCTCTCTCACACTTGCACATTTCTTTCTTCATCTTCCACTCTATCTTCTAGGAGCGGTCAATGATCTGTAAAGTTCTCATTCTCTAAAAAGGGGTTAAAAGCTCCTACAAGCAGCCGGCTGAACTCCCCCCTTCATCTCCGTCCCAGCCATGCTGCCGGCGCAGGCCCATGTTTATCAAGCTTCAAGGTTACAGTCCCAGGCAGCAGCTCTCTCTCTCTCTCTCTCTCTCTGTGTCTCTCAGGGGCGGCTGCCCGATGGCTCCCGGTCTCTCTCTCTCTCTTCCACCCTTCCACCCCCGGGCTCAGGCCTACCTCTCTCGGCCACATGGCTTTTCCCCTCCCTGCACCCAGCCAGCAGCTGGGCCGGGGGAGAGACCCGAACTCTTTCCCGCCGAAAACCCAAGAAGACCCTCCCAGGAGAGAGCTCTGCTTTTAACCCCGTGTTCTCAGAGGCGTGTCCAATGTCCTAATGGCCAGGTTAAATGCCATATTAAAGCCTGAATATCCATTGGCCAAAAACACAGCATCCCAAAAAACACATTTCCTGTCAAACCACCACACTCACAGACCTACTACACAATTCTTCTTCCTCAATGTCTCTAGTAGGAGTCCAGTGAGTGTTTGGCCTCAGTTTATTCTTCCTCCTATGGCTCAGGTGACTCCAGTCAAGCTGCACCTACAGAAATAAGCACCTAAAGAAAATCCTAAAATCCTACATTTTTAATTATTTTTCTCCCCTATTTTTTATAATCAACACAAGCTAGGAATTTCATGCAGGTCTCAAAGAGGTTAGTGGACATCCTCCAATTTGGGTGGCAACAAAGGGCTTACTTGTTTGTCTCTCTTTTTCTGTGGTTTGCATTGAACCCTCATGCAATTAAGAAACTGGGAAACTAAAGTACAATTTTGGTTTAAGAAAAGTAGAACAAAATTTGGCTCTTGACAATAACTGGCAGCAAAAGAGAAGCTTGAAGGCCTGATTTGTTTCTCATCAACATGAGAAGATATGTCATGCAAATTATGGACTGTGGTAGGAGTGTCTGCATACTCTAAAACCTGGTTTTAGAAAAAAGAGGGTTTTTTTTACCAGAAACATTTTATGAAATGTGCTGCAGCTACTGAGATAATTCCTTTGAGATAAAAAGTTTAAGAACCCTAGGTTTTGAGAATTCATGTTTACAGCCCATTTGAAAATTTTGAGTTGCATTTCTAGAAGGTTGCAGCTGTCCCATTCAAAGAACATAGAAGTTCCTCAGAGGTTAGACAATGTCTCTTGCTCAATTTCAGTGTCTGAGAAACACCAATCTCTAATCTTTTCTCTCCCTAGAATTCTCTAGGGTATGTGCCACTGCCCATTACATCTTTTAATTAATGTGATAATTGCTGTACATGAAGTTTAATACCAATTCAGTCAGCTTATGCAGGGAAGCCTGATGTTCTGTATTTGTTGAAAACATAGATAAGACAATTTTGCTTGCTATGTTAATTGTGTAAGGTCTGGATGAATCTTACTGTCCATTCCTCAGCACAGGCAGTTAGACCTGATATTAACTGCCACCAGGTCCTTCACAGGAGATGTCTCCTCCCCCCATTTACACTTTGTAAACTCCACCACATTTTTTTCCATGCAAGCTGGCCATTGTTACTGCTTTAAGTTAGAACTATCCTGTTTCTTTTAACAGAGAAACCAGTTAGCAGTACAAATAATTGCACATAAATATAGATAAGGTATTTGGTGTTTTTTAAAAAACAAAATAGGTTTCTTTTCTTTCCCTACACAGGCATTCTAGGGGTAGAATCCTGGACTGGGTAGAAGGAATAAAGCATGAAGAGCAACACATAAAACAGCTCATAAGACTTCTGAAAACACTCTCTTAAAACTTAACTGCCTAGTTTTGAGGGTACACATATGAGCTGGATTTTGTCATAGAACTATTCCTGTGCTTCCTTGGACAATGACTTCTTTTCCTGTCATCTGTAACATCTGTTACTGCTTGTTCTTGAAAGTGTACTGGCTTTAAGAATTTTATGAGAAAAAGCAAGCCTTTTGGTTTTAAAATGTTTCAGCTACTGACCGTCTATTGTCCAGGTGCTGTTTTGCCCAACACAATATGTAAATCAGGTTAAAAGAGGAATTCAGAACAAATAGACTTCATGCATGAGTCATAGGTACCAATCTAGAACTGTAGTTTTATTAAGATAAGGTAGAAAGCCATACACTAAGAGGTTACTTATGTTCAATGGTTTCAGGAAGCATTTCTATGTTTGGGTTTTAGTTTAATGTGCAGTATAATAACATTTGTGGTAAACAATTATTGTATGCTCCCCTAGAACTGTCAGAGAAGGGGAGATTTCATAATTTCAGTTAGGACATGGAGATTTACAGCACCCAATGTTCTCTGAAGCAGTTTCCATCTCGTTCTTATTCTTTATTGTAATCCCTGCCATCTTAACCAAATACTTTATCACTTCAGCAGTGCAGATGTTGGCATTTTTCCTGTGCTTTAGGGACTCTGAAATGCCTTGAGATATTGGTTCATTTGGTATGAGACTTTCACATGATTAATGGTAATCATATCCAGTACTTGATGTTTTCATCCGTGTTTTCTGCAGTCTCAACTGCTTTTCATGTGAGTGTGTTGGTTTCTTTTCCACTGCTGGTTTGTGGAGTGCCTGTACTTACCCCTCCTTACCCCGGTGCCAGGGGAGCTGTCAGGTGCGGGCAGTGCTATCAGCTCTGCTGGGGCATGGCTGCCAGTCTTTGATGCTACAGAGTTTCCTTGTAGTCTGCACATCACAAGAAGAACAGTACCTAGGTACTCATCTGCTCACTATTTGAGTTCTTCAGCATCCTGTCTAAAAAATTATGAAAGTATAATAATTAATTGCTTGGTATCTAGCCTTAAGAGCAACAGCTGGGCCCCTAGTGAAAAAAATGGACAAAAAAGGCTAAAGAAGATCAGAAAAGAATTGTTTGAGTTACTGCAACAGGGTTCTGGCTGCTCAAGTACACTGTATCCAAGGATCTCAGAAACCAAAGAAGGCTTAGCAAGTTCTGAAATAGGCAACTATGAATCAATCAAATGAAAGAGGAGAATTATTCTCAGGTTTTACTGAATTTAGTAAAAAAGAAAAGAACTTCTAAAGCACCTTCTTATAACTGAATACAGAAATAAGCTTCAATGTTCCCTTATGCTTACTTGAAATGTAAACAGAGATATTCCTTTAAATTGTCCTGGTCTTATTTTAAAAATGAAGCACAACCCCTTGCCCCTTACACCCAATATAATTTGAACTCAAATGTTTGAGTAGCATTGATTACACTGGAATTTTTCAAAATAAGTATAAAACCTCTTGCAGTGATCCTTATAGACTATTGGACAAGAATGGATTTACCTAAACATAGGGAGAAGCCACCTCTGCACTTTGACCTACTAATTAAGTGAAGATCAAGAAGCAAGATGTAAGAAGAAAAAGTAGATGATCATAAATGGTCTTCAGATAAGACAGCAAAATTAAGTATATTCATTCAAGAAAGGTAATAAAAAAAATCTTGCATGTCAGCACATAAGTGAAACAATGTGAGTACTAACAGGAGAAGCTGAAAATCTTAATATATAGAAATAGTCAGAAATGTATTTTCTATAGTATTATGTGTTTTGTGGCATTACTCATTACTGGAATGCTAGTAGTCCTGTGTATACTTTGCTCAGGCAGAAAAAAAAGTGTGATCTTGAACATGAGGAAAACAATATGCTTGCCCTGAGGTTTTGAGTATGCGTGGAGTTAGACTTGTTCAAAGTCTATGATACAAAATACAGACTTATATGGTAGAAGTATGGGTGAAAATTTATGTCAAAAATACGTAGAACACACCAGGTGAAAAACAGTGCTCATGGAAGATTGTAACAAATACAAGTGAAGACCCAGACTGTCCAACAGAATACAGGAACTGACAGGTGAAACCTTTCTTTTGCTAAAGAACAAATAGAGAGGGAAATCAAGGATGACACTGTCTGAGGTTTTGAACTGAAAATGATTGAAACTGAAATAAGATTTTGTGATCTTTGGGAAGAGAAGAAGAGGAAAGCAAAAAAACCCCAAACATTATGGACTTCCAGAAAACAGACTTCAATTAGCTCTCAGAATTGTTACTTAAGATTACACAGGAAGAAAACTGCATAGAATAGCACAGCTAGGTAGAGTAAATATTGTAGAGTAAATATTATTCTACAATGGCAGCAAGTGACTAAACATGCAAAATAGCCAAGTTTGCAAAAAAATGCAAACTTGGTTATTTAGTTGACAGTCTGACGGAAAAGTATAATGTGAATATGTAGTAACAAAGTTGAAAGTCAAGGTATGAAATGAGGTTAAGTAGCAGAAAATGTCAGGGGTAAAAGGATAGCATTTTAAAATGAGTTAATTATAAGTTCCACAAATCTATTACTGGCAAAAGGAAATTGAATGAAAAAGAAAACCCTTTCCAACCATCACATGATATATATAAGCCTTGTTACATTTAGTCTTCACAATAAGATCACTCAGGAGCAGATGGGTAACACAATACTGATGACAAAGATTTCAAGCTGAACATTGGGAAAGACAGATAAGAGATCACTTAGATAAATCAGATGTTTTAAAATTGTCTGGTTAAATAAACTTCATAGTAGCATGCTTAGTGATGTTGCCAAAGCAATTTCAAAATGGTTGGAATTTGCCTTTGGGAAATGGTGGAGGACTGCTGTGCAACAGGAGCACTAGAAAAATGGCAAGCATAGTAGTACCTTTTATGGTACTAACTTTTATGTGGAAAAGGGAGATACAGGAAACATGGACTAATGAGCTAGTTCAATTCCAAGACTTTGAGGTTTTGAGAAATAATAAGGAAGAGTGTAATAACTAGGCTGGATTTACTGAGAACAAAGTTAGTCAAAGCAAGTTATAAAGTTAACAAGTTATATGTGAAAAGACATTTAGATAGGGGAGATATAATAAATGCCACCAGCTTTTGACATTGGTTAATATAGTAGCCTAAAAGGGCTAAAAAAATGAAACACTGTTTCAATTGAAAATATTGCAGAGGTGAATAGCAAGATTTAGAGAATCTGTTGAAATGGGTATATGTACCTTTCCTGATTCCTTAAAGGGTCTAAGGCTCTTTTAATGGAAATTAAAAACTCTTATTTACATTTAGAGATGACCAACTGCAGGGGGAAAAATACTGTAAAATGATCTGGGGAAAAATTAAAATGAAACTCAAGAGAAGACAAGCTAACATGTTGACAGAGTAACTCCACAAGTATAAGGTGGGTGCTGTTAAGAAAAATTTGGTTATTATCTCATGCAAGAGAAACACGAATGGGTGACAATATTTCTTCCTGAGTAACATGTGTGATCTTGTACCAAAGGAACATCTGGGTCTGGGCATGTAATCACAAATAAATTGAGGTGAATCCAGAAAAGGACAGTGTGATCTATGAGAAAGAGCTGAGAGTTCTGTAAATGTTTATCTCCAAGAAAAGGTTAGGAAAGCACTGGGAGCCAATTACTGATATAATTAGAAGGGTACTTGCTAAAAGGAAAAGAATGGCTTTTTCTCCCTTCTGTGGAGAGTTCTAATGAGCTCAGATTGCAAGATGGAAAAAAGGTCAAGGCAGAAATCAGCAAAAAAAATTTCCAGTGGTAATGCCACTGAAACACTGGAGTACATGGCTTGGGTGATATTGTGGATTTTGCATTTCTGGTGATCCTTCTGTTAATTTTGATAGATGCATTGTCTGGTACATTTTATCCATAGAAGAATGAATAAAAACTTCATTCTGTTTTTTTAAAATTTTCTGCAGAACAACTCGTCTGTATACCTACCATGCAGCGCAAGTGACTACTAATTTCAGCTGGATTTTGGGTTGAAGCAACCACTTCTGAGCATTTAAATAATTCTTCTTGAAATTTTATCCTAAATCAAAAAAAAAAAAAAATCTGTGGAACTAAAATTATCTCATGTGAGTTTGTCTTTAATTTGAAAATGTTTCACAGATGTTTTAAGATTTTTTTAAAATCCACAAAGCAAGTAACATAATAGAGGTTACTTAGAGAAACACACAAAGCTTCAAATGCATGGAAAAAATCAAGAAATAAGTAGTTCCACAGGGTTCAATTTTAGGGCCAGTGCTCATTAGTAATTTTATAAATTATCTAAATTCTGGAATCAAATGTACATTAAGTTAGCTTGATAATGATTCTGGATTAGGTAAATTCAGAATCATAATCAAACTAACTTAATGTACATTTGGAGGAGCTGTGGACTTCCTTGATGATAGAGGGGATCTTGTAGAGAGAAGAGTTCTGAAGCCAAAGGGTGGTCAGTCACTAGAACAGTCTACCCAGGGAGGTGGTCAGAGGTCTGACTGAGTTGAAGGAGAAGCTGGATGATCCTCTTATGGTTTAATTTTAAGTAGCCATGTGAAGAGCAGAGAGTTGGACTTGCTGGCCCTTATGAGTATCTTCCAATTTGAGATATTTTGTGATTCTACAATCTGGTCATTTATACTGGATCTGGACAGTGTTAAATATGTTGTATGAACCTTTCTGAGAGTGGGAAACAAAAAGCACTAACAACTATTACCAATAACAATAGTAATGTCTTTCTGTACATGTGCAATAGAGACTATATTGGGCCTTTGTTTTCCTCCAGCTGAATTTAGTCTTAATTAAACTTCTCTGTTTAATATGAAAGTCAATAAGTACGACATGTAGGGATTACGCAAGAAATCAAAACAAAACTTGAAAAAAAACCCTACATATTGAATTAACATGAAGTTTAGCAGCAATTTTCTCCTAAATTATATTGATTTTTGCTATATTTGAATTAAAAAAAAAGTACATCCAGTGCTGCTAACCTTTAATTCATGCTAATTACAAAGACTGTAAAATCATGCTCTCTGTGATCTGCTGACTAACATTGGTGTAGATTTTGGAAACATTGTAGACCAGTCCTGGAGTTTATAAGCACTCCCACTAAATATAATGAATTTTCATGCTGGCTAAGAATCACAGTCTCTGGTGTATTTAACTTGTATTTAGTTTCATTTATTACATTTTACAACCTTAAGATTTTAAGCTATAGCTAGTAATTTTAATACTGCAATTATCTGAACATACATTCTTAGCATGAATTTACAAAACTATTGGAATGCTGTGTATATCTGGAAAAAAGAGAAAATCAAAGTTGCAGCAGACAAAAAATTATGTAATTCCACTCAATTTCTATCTCAGCGATAAATAGGAACCCTGCATGCAATCCTGACAATATTGAGAGCTTGGAGTTATAAGAGAAAATAAAGGGGGGGCTTTTCTCTGCTAATTATTAGCATGGAAATAAAACATTTGTACTGCAGATTCTCCCTCCTTAAGGTAGGCAGGGTCTGTAAAACAGCTGCAGACAACAGGCTGAAAATTGCTGGGTGTTGGACCACTACCCATTACTGCTCTTCCACAGTGGAGATGAAGTGGCAGCATGTAGTGCAAGGGTGACCACAAATGCCTTCAAGGGCCTTGGGGCAGTAGGTAAGGGAATCTGGGGCACAAGTCATATTCTCCTCTATTCTTCCAGTAGAAGACAGCAGCATTGGAAGAAACAGACAGATTGAGTCTATTAATATATGGCCCCACTGCAAAGAGGTTGGGTTCTTTGACAACAGAAAGGCTAATGCAGCACCAGCATGCTGACATCAGATGTTTCTCAATGAAGGAGGAGCCTTTTTGCTTGGTAAAACTAGTATCTCACTTGCAGAGCTAGAAGTGTCGGGGTAGTGGGGCAATGTCAGAGTAATCCCCGGCCAGCTGCAGGATGAGAGGCAAAGGTTAGAGGGACACCTTTGTGCTAGCAAGGTCTCTCTGCTGCTAACTCTGAAGTCACAGAGTGCTGACCACACTGAGACAAGTGTGCTGAGACACAATTGCAGTCTTATGGAGATGAGCCAGGGACTCCTGAGGTAACAAGAGCCAACAGGGAAACACCAGAGAAGGATCTGACAGGAAGTACATGGTGTACCTGTAGGAAGAAAACATGGGCAGTTGCCCAGCTGAAGTCCATCTACAGCAGTGCATGCAGTGTTGGCAACAAACAGGAGGAGCTGGAAGCCACCATGCTGCTGGAAGGCTACGTCCTAGCTGCAATTACTGAAGCCTGGTTGGGATGAATTCCCTGACTGGAGTGCAGCCTTCAAAGGCTAGAGGCTGTTCAGGAGGCACAGGGGAAAAAGGAGGGATGGAGGGCCCTCTATATCAAGAGGTGCATTGAGTGTGATGAGCCATCTCTGAAGAACACCCTGTGAACTGAAGAACAAAAATGAGCAGGTAAAAGCCTGTGGGTAAGAAACAGAGAGGAAGCAACGACGAGAATCTTGTGGTTGGTGTCACTACAGGTCCCTGACCAAGAGTAGCCTATTGATGAGACCTTCTTGCTCCAGCTACAGGAAGGATCACAGTCATAGGCTCTTGTCCTACTGGGAGAGTTCAGACACCCCAGTGTCTGCTGGAGAAATAGCAGAGCAAACTGTAGGCAGTCCAGGAAACTCCTGGAATGCATGGAAAATAACTTCCTGACCCACAGGAAGGGCTAGTACAGAGCCCCATGGAGGAGGTTGTGTTACTCAGTCTGTTGGTCACCAACACAGGTGAGTTAATTTGGGCTATCAAAATGGGAGGCATCCTGGGCTGTAGTGATCCTGCTCTGGTGGAGTTCACAGTCCTGTGGGATACGGGTGGTAAGGAGCAGCACAGAGGGGGCATTGACCTGTTGAAACAAGTCCAGAGGAAAGCTGTCAAGTTCATAAGAGGCATGGAACACGTCTCCAATAGGAAAGGATGAGCTGAGATTGATGGGAAAAGAGAAGGCTTTGAGGTACCTAATTGCAGCCTCCCAGTACCTGAAAGGAACCTACAGCTGAAGAGGGGCTTTTTACAAGGCCATGTAGTGACAGAACTAGGGGGTAACTAGAAGACAGTAGGATTAGATTAGATATTATATCATTGATGTTAAGGAAAATTCCCAGTCTGACCATTCATGTGCCTCTCTTGGCAGTCGCACTCTCAAGGCCAGCAACTTTCATTGATGGGACCAAAGCCCCTTCACAGTGAGTGGCTTCAGATATATTCCTCAGCTGGGAGAGTGGTGAGGAACAGGCTCAGAACAGGCTCAGAAAAGCTGTGGATGTCCCATCCCTGTAAGTGTTTAAGGCCAGGTTGGATGGGCCTTTGAGAAACTTGGTCTAGTGGAAGGTGTTCTTGCACACTGGAGGGAGGTTGAAACAAGATGATGTTTAAAGTCCCTTCCAACCCAAACCATTCTGGGATTCAATGATTTTATGATAGTTCAAGATGTATTTACAGGCAGAAAACAGGTTGGAGAGGCTGGAGAGGCTTTCTTTGTGGTTCTGCTTTTATCAGAGCATTCCATCTCCATAAATTATGATGCTCAGCTGATATTCAATGTCTTTTTCTAACCCAACATAAGCTGCTTGACTGACATAGAAAAAGATATGAAAAGCTATATCTACAGATATGCTTTGACAAGTACTATATCAAAATGCTTTCTTTGACGTTCTGATAATTTTAGTCAAGATCAGGTTACATGAGAAACAAATATCACAAATTAATTTATCTTAAGCTCCTATATTTAGCAGAAATGTCCTGCATCATTAGAAATTCTAGCATGAAGAAAAAAGTACCATGTTCCCAGATTAACTATGACACCTGAAATGGTAAAATGGCTATGGAAATTAAGTTTTTGTGAAAAGGTCTTCAGCTTTTTCTGAATATTGGAGAATTTTCAGTTAAGTAGGAACCTTGTACCCTAAGAAACATATTGTGCAAACAGTAAGAATCAAATTTTGATAACCTTTGACAAAATGGAAGATAGAAAGCATTGAATTTGTAGCGCTTTCCTATTACCTGTCAGCAACTCAATAAAAAGTGTGCTTTCATCAAGTTTCATACAGTTCAATATTTTCATTTCAGGTTGGTATCACACTTGTGACCTGAAATACTTGGAAAGCCCTGTAATGTCCAGAGAATGCCTTTTAAAATGGACAGGTGTCAGCACTTCCAGAAACAGTTCCATCCATTACCTGGATATGGTTCTTCTCCTTGGATCTAGATGAGAAGGCTGTGGAAGGCCATTTGAGATGGTATGGGCAGCCCTGAAGAAAGCTGTAACCCTCTACAAAGGACAATCTATCAGCAGCACCAGGATTAGGCACTTTGGGTACCCAGGCTTAGGAGCTTGCAGTGCATGGCAGCTGTGGAAATTCAATTTCTGTTAAATAGGGCCATTAATGAGTAATAAAAGAACCACGTGCTTCAGTTAATATCAACAGCAGAACTCCAACAGGGTGCTTAGAGATGCAAAAGTCATGGTAAATTAAAGCTCGTCTAATCCAAAGTAACATTTATTGCAACCTGATTGTAACATTGGTAGTAAATCCTGCACAATTTCTTCTCTGAGTGGTGGGAAGTATAAATTCTGGCAGGCGATGTATATCTGGGACTCTGTCCATTTCCTGTAAAAAATGCAAACTGTTTCTCTGATTGTGACATGACAGATTAATTGAAATTGCTTAGCAGAAGATCTCTTGAATATTCATAGCCTGTGAGGTACTGTGTAAGACAGGCACTCACAGTTAACAAAATTAAAACATTATAATAAGTTTACCAAGAGATATGATCTTACCTCTTTAAATAAAAAAAGCAAATACAGGCTTGTGCTTGATTATGGACAGAAAGATTTTTTAAAACTATGAAAATTTAATATTACATACTATCAAAGCAGTCATTAAAGTAATATGGAGCTCAGATGTCCAGTGCAAAATTTAGAAATGGGTTGTCAGTGGATAAAATCATCTGCCATACCTTCTTGAATATTTATCTACCAATTTTTAATGTTTGTAAATGTGGACCAGACTTAACTCTTGCATTATTGTGGAATCACAGAATCTTTAGGGTGTCATGGTTTGCCCAACGCCAGGCACCCACGGGAGTTGCTTGCTCACCCTCCCCTGCCACAGCTGGGCAGAGGACAGAAAAGGAAAAAAGGTTAACAAAGGATTCCTGAGTTGAGAGAAGGACCAGCAAAAAACATTTTAAGAGTAAAACTGGTTGAACTTGAAGTTACAAAGTGAATTTATGACTATAACAGAATCAAAGGAGGATAATCAGAAGTAAAATAAGCCCTTAAACACCTTTTTCCCCCTAGCCCCTCCCTCTTTCCTACCAACAGCGCAGGGAGGCAGGGCATGGGGGTTTTGGTCATCACCGAGATTTTCTTCCACTTCTCCGGGAGAGGAGTCCTTCCCCTGTCAGGCCGTGGGGTCCGTCCTATGGGAGACAGATCTCCATGAACTTCTTCAGCATGGGTCCACTCTCACAGACAGCAGCCACACTGCGCCTGCTGCAGCATGAACTCCCCCCTTGGGCAGACAGTCATCCCAAAACTGCTGCAACATGGGTCACTTTTTCCATGGGGTGAAGTCCTCCAAGGACAGGCTGCTCCAGCCCAGAACAAGGGCCCTCTCCACCAAGTCTCCTGCTGGATCACACCCTCCTCCAGACACAGACACGGGCTGTGGGTGGATCTCTGCATCCCCCTTGGATCCCCATGGGCTGTGGGTGGATCTCTGCATCCCCTGTGGATCCCCTGGGCTGCAGGGGAACAGCTGCTTCACCATGGTCTGACCACAGCCTGCAGAGGAATCTCAGCTCTGGTGCCTGGAGCACCTCCTCCCCCTCCTTCTGACCTTGGTGTCTCCATGTTGTCTCCACATGTTCTCACCTTCTGTCATGATCCATCCTTACGAACGGGTTTCGTGATGGTTTGTGGATTGACCTCAGGGTGCAAAAAACCGACACGGCACAGGGGATTTGCAGTAATAATCAAAACAAGTGCACGTTTATTGAATGACCACAGCAAAATGAGATAGAAGGATTAAGGGAGAGAAAAAGATAGAGAAAGAGAGAGAGAAGAGAGAGAGAAAGAGGGAGGTATAGCTACCAAATGTAGAGACGAAGTCCTTTGGTCCAGTCCAGTTGAGGATCCGCCTGTTACGTCGGGGAGATCTCAGAGGCACAGTTCATCTGGACCCCAATTATACTCTTTTTCTATGGGGGAAGGGGGATGGATTTTGCAACCGAAACAAAGGTAGTTTATTGTATCTTCAGGGGGGAAGAATAAGGGTACTCACAGTCCAAATTTGGCAGCAGGCAAGAACCATTGTTTTCGTGGTCCAGTGGTCACACCTGCAGGCAAACATCTCGCCTTGGTCAGCTCCCCCACACACCTCCCCCGGGTTGGGGGTTTCAGTCCCAGTCCATGGAAGGAGGAGAGGGGCCTTTTCACACAGGGATTTCATGTCTCAGTCCTTGAGAGAGAGGCTTCTTACATCTCAGTCTGTCTGTCACGGTGGTTGTGAAACAGGTGAGGTTTTCTGTGGGAGACCACCTGAACTCAGGAGAAGTCCAGCCAGGCCGAGAGGTGGGACAGCTTCCAAGGCTATTGTTGTAAAAAAAGCACAGTGCCCCCTTCTCATTGGGCTCAGTGTAGCATACAGCAAGCAACACCTGTGAAAACAATAAGCTAGCACTGTGCTCTCAGGTGTCAGGCATATGACTTTCTCCTACAAGATCAGCAGACAGGAGGGGTCTTGTTTCTTCGGTGGTCCCTAAATGACAATCGTGAGACAGATGAGGGATATTTCAGACAGACTCTCACACCTCCTCCTCTTCTCTGACTAGAAGTAAAAACCTGTGACTTTGTTTTGGTTTTCTTCTTAAATATGTCATCACAGAGGCATATGAGCCTCTCTCATTGGCCCAGCTTTGGTCAGCAGCATGTCCATCATCAGAGCCATCAGAGATTGGCTCTGCAGGACACTGTGGAAGCTTCCAGCAGCTTCTTACAGGAGCCATCTTTGTGGCCCCCTGCTACCAAAAACTGCTACCAAAAAACTAGGCTGTGCCAAAACAATAAATAGGGTCAGAAGCAATCTCTGGAGATCATCCAGTCCAGCCCCCCTGACAAGGCAGGGTCACATACAGCAGGTTACAAAAGAATGAATCCAGCTGAGTTTTGAACGTCTCCAGTGAGGGAAGCTCCATGACCACCCTGGGCAGCCTATTCCAGTGCTCTGCCACCCTCAATGTGCAGGCACTTATCTCACTGTGAAATTACAGTCAGGCCTTGTAAGTGGGGAAAATCAGAGTGGTGTTTGTTTTTTGTTTGATTAGGAAAATCTGCTCTGAACTTAAGGGATTCAGTTGAGGAAAAGTTATCCAGCTCATCTCTCATTTCAGGAGCTTTCAGTTAGCAAGTTAGCACTTTGGTGCCTTCTGTAGTCTCTTCAGATGTTATTTAGTACACCAGGAAGGTTTTGCATCTGGAAACAATGGATCTTCCCTCTTCTGAGAAAAATAATCCAAAAAGAGCTGGAGTTTTGGGATCTTTCCTGGATGTGGGTTTTATAATGGGGTCTAGAATTGTTACAAACTAATGTCTACATCTAGGTGTCACATTTTGCTAGCTAGATTAGGACCACTGAGATGAGAGAACTTCCAGTGGAAACCATATGCCATGGTTTCACCCCAGGAAGGCCCTTGCTCACTCTCCTGCCAGTGTGGCTGGGGAGAGAATGGGAAGGGCAAAAGCTGGAAAACTCCTGAGTTGTGATATAGACAGTTTAATAAGGAAGACAGTATCCATGTGCATAACCAAAGCAAAATAAGAAGTTATTTCACCACTTCCCATGGGTAGGCAGGTGTTCAGCTATCTCCAGGAGAGCAGGGCCCCATCATTTGTAACTCTTATTTGAGAAGACAAAAGCCATCACTCCAAATGCTGCACCTTTTCTCCATCTTCTCCCTACCTTTACGTACTGAGCATGATGTCACATGGTCTGGAAATCCCTTTGGTCAGTTTGGGTCACCTGTCCCAGCTGTGTCTCCTCCCAGCCTCTCATGCACTCCCAACATCTCACCAGTGTGGCAGTACAAACAGCAGAACAGGCCTTGGCTCTGTGTAAGCCCTGCTCAGCAATAACAAAAACATCTCTGTATTATCAACCCTGTGCTCAGCACAAATCCAAAACAGAGCCCTAAAGAAAATGAATCTACCCCAGACAAATCCAGCACATTATATTTCTGGTGTGGAAATAAAAGTTGAATTTCATTTTGAATGCTGTGCCTTGGGTACGAAATAGAATAGGAGAACTGATTGAGTCACTTTTACTACAGAACTGCAGGTTTCTGTTGGAAAAATGCTTTTTTGACACTCTGTTGTCTTTTATTAAGAATTTTAGTGTTTCATGTAATAGAAGTAATGAATTTATGTAATAAAATTATACCAAATCCTTTTTTTTTAAAGGAATTTCCTGATTTATGTTAAAGTAACTAGGTACTATTCATCAATCTAGTAATTCTAATACCACTTATTTTAACAAATGTTAAGGAAGAATTTTATAATATTTGTTAGAAACAGGTACAGTGTCTGAAGCCTCACTAATTTTTAGAAAATTTACATAATTCAACATAATGACAGGTAGCAACAAAAGACAATTTAATAATCAGGTGTGGGAAGACAGTATGATGGCTGTGATGTTACAAAGAGCAGGGTTCCTATTGCTTTTACCTCAGGTCAGTAATTTATAGGGGGTGAGAAGACTTAACTTCATAAAACTGTGTTGCTTAAGAAAAAAGATAGTGACCAAAAGCAGGGAAGATGGATATGCCTCAGTGTAAATCCGTGGGACAGAAATGTTTTGATGCTGTATGTAATTCTGGACCTGTGTGCAAAAAGACTAAGCTAGAAGGAGAAAAACAGATGATCACAGGTAGACAGTATCTGCCTAAGGGGTTACTAGAAAAACAAGGTCTCTTTAGTCTGGGGAAAAGTGGAGAAGGGTTTGCTAGGAGGGACCTACAAAGTCCTTCATGCCACTTGGAAAAGTGGAAGAACCGACTTTGCCCAACCTTTGAGATCCCAAGGACTGGCAAAGCAAATGACACAACCAAGGTGGTGCATGTGTCCCCTGCTTACCCTCTCCAACAGGCATTCACCACATCAATAAGCTTTGGAAATCCTTGCCATGGGGCACTGTGACTTACAGGCATCCATGAAGCAACTGCACTGCTTGATAGGAGAGTAAAAAACCACCAGGCTATTAAATAAAAAGACAGGCATCCCCAAGATACAGATTGCTGAAAACTGATGACAACCTCATCAACGTTTTTGAGAGTGTCAAAAAAGATACAGATTGCTGAAAACTGAGACCTGTTGCTTTTACTAAGAATGCAGTAGAATTTGGGTATACAATGTAGTTGTGTCTACTTGTCCAACACAAAAAAGTTGATGAGGTTTTCACTTTAGTAATTTGAAAACTGAATTCAGTAAAGATATTTCTCTTTTTCCTTTCATTCAATATCCATTCTTTCCTTATTTTTTCCTTATTCTCACTATTTCTTCAATTCTTTGACAGCTCTAGAGATAGGTCCAAAACTAAAAGTGCCTTTGGAGCTCTGTTGGCCATTCTGGTTTTCAGTCAATCCACATCATCAGTTAAGGTCCCTTTGATGTCTCTTTCAGACATTTTAAAAGCTGATACTATCATTCTCTCTCCCTGTTTCGTTCATTAGTCTTTAATATCTACCTCCATGGCTAACTGCTTTGTACTCCGATTTTTTTGTAACCTTTTTTTTGCTAAACAAAGGAAATTACTTTTGCTATAAGTTGAGTGTGTGGAGCAGTCATATCTTAGGAGCATAGAACAACAAGGGACCCTGATCATTAGATAAAATTATTTTCTAAACACTGCAGTGAAATGTATTTATCAAAGATATCCCAAATTTACAGCTGAAAAATGATGAAGACATACAGCTTTCAATGTTTCCAAGGTATATAGTCTTCTGGAGGTGCAGAGGTGTACGTGTTGAAGTTTTAAAAAATGCTAGCTTTCATCCTTGTACAATATTGAAAGTCAGTGCTATGCAAGGACCTTTTGAAGGATCTGCAAACATGACCGAATGTTTTAACAAGTGCTTACAACCTCATGGCTCCAAGGGGCACAACTCCAGGTCAAGCAAGAAATCTTTCAGAGTACCAGGAATTGAAGCCTTCAGCATATAGCTGTGGCATTAGCTGCAAACCCATATTTCCTTCTCTTTGATAATCACAGTTTGAATCCAGTTTTAATGAAGGTGCAGGATTACAGTTATTTTATCTTAGCTGGTTTGTTAATTCCTGGTTGACAACACATTTGCTAATATCAGAGTAATAACTTCAGCACATGTAGGAACTGTAATCATGCCAAGACATCCTGTCAGACTTTATAGAAACCACAGAGGAGTTAAATAGGCCTGTGTGCAAGGCCAGACTAGCAAGTAGAAGCCAGATAAAACATTTGAGCATTCAGATTTGATTAAAGGGCATGGAATTGGCAGCATCCTTGATCTCTCAGCAGAGAATTACATTGTGAAGAGGTGAAGCAGCACCATAATATAATATAATTTAATGTGGATGAGCTGATATTTCATTAGCAGCCAATGATTTGGAAGAATGTTTTCAACACATTGCTTTTGAATACGTTATATATTAAATCCATATAACTAACAGTGCTTAACTAGGTCTGAAGGATGGTTACAGCATCTGTCATTGACAGATTCCAAAATGACTGTCTTGGAAAAAGAAAGAAAGAAAAATGAGATGTCTCAGCAATTTGACTAAAATTGGCTAAGAAAGTTGTTTTGACTGGTGACTTCAACATATGAAGTTCTGTAATACTGGGGCTGGTTTTAGAAAGCAGGAAAACAGTTATTTGCTGATTTTTCCTGGGCTTGAACACTTTATTCCTAGTTAATAAGTTGTGAATAAGAGAGAGTTTCCTTTTTAAGTGTTTTAGTTGTTTTCATTCTTGTAGACTAGGTCTCTGCATTCAGGGGAGTATGTCCTTCAGAATTTTGATAAATTGTAGTGTTCAACCCATCAAATATCAAGAAAACAAGAGTTTGGGTAGGGCTCCAAAATTTGGCGGGCTTGAACAGGAGACCTCATAGGTGGTTTATGTATTTCATAAAATGTTCTGGATTTTTGCTTGGTTTTCAGTTAACCTAGCAGATTCTATAACTATCCTTCTCTTTCTTCACACCCCCTCCACCCTCCACTTTCCTTTCTCCTTTTCTCCCTTTCTCACTTTTTCTCCTTCCTGATGGATCTTGACATTGTGGTGGTCTTAAACTGGGCTGTTTCTTTCATGCAGTACATTTTAAACATTTTAAAGAAACTCCTTAAAATTACTCACTTCTTTTTATAACCAGGACACTCAGATACTAAAATCTGTGGGTCCACGTTCTCCTTGATGTCCAAGATTTAGTGCTTTTTGTTTTCTTCATCATTCTCTTAGAAGTTAGTAGTAGCTCTTCTTTTCTAGTTACCGGGGTGGTTTTATTTGTTAATGTCACTTTTAATTGTATCATCCAAAGTACTTATGAACCTGCTTTGGTACATCAGGCTTACTTCAGAACATTTAACCTGTTTAGTTGAAGAGGAAGCAGGAAACATTTTTAACCATTTTGAGTCAGAAATATCTCTCTTGGATGTCTTTCCTGTAACCAGCTGTGCACACTGACTGCCATTTCATTTCTCCCACTCAACAAAACACTAGCTTTAACTGATTTTGGGCTTAAATACCATTGCACTTTCCTAAAAATGAAATTTTCTTGTATTGAGTGTGACGCACTTGAAGGAAAGTCTTTCTTGAATATACATTAGGAGATTATATGAATAGCGAATATAACTAATATGATTTTTGGAATTCTGTTATAGATGGTTCTTTAAAGAAAAAAGTATTTTAGAAAAATTTTATAAGTAACTTCTTAGATCTCAAAATTCCTTGTGAAGTCATGTTAGAGCTCTATCTATTGATTTGCAATAACTAAAGGTGTGTATTTTTATTTAAAGCCTTTTATTTACTAATTTTAAAGAACTATTTTATTCTTCAAGATATTTTCTTTCAACCAAAATCTCTCAATGGAGTTGAAAGTAACTTCATAGCATGACTGTGACAGAACTAACTTGCCCAAAGGCCAGAGTCACAGATGAATGGGAGGGAAATTGAAGGCATCCCCTTAATCTTCATAGCAAGAGTTAAACTGCCACATTGCTGTATATTATTTAAATTCTCTTTGTAGGTAAATCTGAAAGAAAATATGCTGTCTTGGCTGCAACTGCTTAACATGTGTTAGTTTTTGATCATTTTTTTAGTCATAGGACTTTTAACAAATGCAGAGTTTAATGCTGACTTTGAGGTCAAAAAGGTACAGAGGTCATTCCCTATGGAAGAGTCCTGAGGAGTGAGGAATATCTAAGTAGACCTTTTCACACTCCCTTCTCTTGCAGACTTCCTGCTGCTCTACAACTCCTGTGCCATCCATGCAGGAAAACTGCTGTACTCACGGGGAGCCTGCCCTCCTTCTGTGGTAGAGAAGTGAGCTGGATTTGTTTTCAGTCTTTGGTGTTTTTACTTCAGAGGAAGCAGTAGAGGCGGACATGGAGCTGAAGATCCTTCGTCTAAATTGGTGTCTATTTTAATTGACTTGTTGAATTCCTCACTGAATTTGCTTTTCTTATATGTATTCTTTCATGTTATTAGACTTCTGTATTCCTTCCACTATCCGCTTTTACTCTCATTGCAGAAGTTTTATGTGTCTTTTTCCCAGTAAAAAGTGGCTGTTCAGCAGCCTTTGAGCTTGTCATCACAGATTTAAAAGGAAAAATTTACTGGCTTGTTTTTCTTTACTCTTTGGCATTGTCCTTGTGCAGCTGGTTTCTGCAGATGTTTTCTGAACAGAGCTAGAAACCTTGCAAATATCATCAATGTTACAAGTTTCTACTTTGCTTGGAGCAGCATCACACAAGATGCCTATGTCCTTTGCAAGATCTGGCTGCATTCCTTGCCTTAAATATAACCTTCACCTCGCTGTAAATATATGTTTTCTCACAGCAGTAGAGTAAGTAAATGAGTATCTGTTATTGATGCTGGAATCGCCTTTCTAATGTGAAAACCATGGTTTCAAATGAGCTGTATGTTCCATTCACAGACTAAACATGCTCTTCCAATTACCTTTGTATAATTTTATACTGCATTGATTTGCAGCTGAAGTTCTCATTAAGTATTTTTTCGTTTTAATTCTTCTTTACCCTCTGCATCCTTCTGTTGTTATCCCTTGTTGTCTATTTCCTTCCTCAGCTTTCTCTATTTGATTCCCTTCAAATGAAGAACATTCTGCACACGCAAATCTTCCATGTGTCCTTTCTTCTTCTGACTCTGAGAGTTCCGACCTTCTGTAAAGCATTTTTTGCACACCACATCCACCAAGTGCTTTACCTTTTGAGATTTTGAAGGAAAATATATTAGAAAAACAGAAATGCTCTTGACAAATACCCTTTATTCTGTTACACCTGCTCATTTGTTAGTGGCTGATTAGGATATAGGGAACAGAGGTCATTTATTCAGTAGGTGGTATATATGTAGGCAACGTTGTACATATTTCTAAGCATTGTAAAGCAAATAGTGGAAAGTGGAGTTTGGTTCTTGTCTGTGAAGAACTTTACTGGCTGGAGTATGCATCCTAAGGGGAGGGGGATTGGAGGGAAGCCTCTGTATCACCATATCCTGTATGGTATAAAATCCCCAAAAGTTAGGGCATTTGTTTTTCATTATTTGGGTTTTGTTTTAAAATAGTGAGACTCTTTCTAGTGATGGCAGGCCATATCTCCTAGTTTTAGAACAGAACTATTTTACCACTGGTGGTCCATTAAAAAAAATGTAGTAGGAAGACAGCCTAGAGCCCATTGCTTCCCTTACCTTTCAAAGATTCTTACCTTTGGGGTAGAGTGTTTGACCTAAATTTTACAGGAAAGGAAAGGCATTTCAAATGCTGACTTGAAAATGTCCCAGGAAAGAGCAAAAATGCCGCTGGTGGAAGTGGAAAATTCTGGCAGCTTCAGTCTTTGATCCCAAATGTAGAGAAGCCAATGCTACCTTCAGAAATCAATTCTTTCTTCAGTCTGACTGCTCTTATAAATTAACAAGAGGGAGAGAATGACACTGGATTTGTTACTAGTTATGTTTGGATTTTGTTTTGTACTTTTATAATACAGCAGGTACTTTGAAAAATTCTTATGAAGAAATCTCCAGTGGTTTTATTATTGGTTAAATATTTTCTTATATAAAAATATATTATTTTCCTAGAGGGGAGTATGGAAGGGGGATAACATGAAACAAGCAAGGAAAAGGAAGATACAAGTCTGCTTTATATTCCTTTATTTTGTGAAACTGGTCCTAAGTGAGATGCTGCAGGGGTGCTGTATCTCAATAGCACCAATTGTATCAGAGATTGTGATGTTCCCAGTGTGCGGAGAACTCCGCTCAGAATAGCTATGTTAGATTTCTTGAGCTATTCCATATGGGGTTTGCCTGATTGGGATTTTGTAATTTGTAAAAATGGTATTTTAAATTGCTTTCTTTACTTCCAGAAACATGGATTTTAAGAGGGTGCTTACAACTAGTCTAGGATTTACTATGACAGATATTTATATTTAATGCAGAGCAAAACACAAAATACACTTAACCTTTATTCAGTTGCATTGTAAATGTATTCTACTTTCAACTGAAGTGAATTATATTAATAACTTGTTATTGTTAAAATGTCAAGAGTATTTTCTTTCTCTTTGAATTATCATTTCTTTGCTCAGGGTATTGAGTTTTGCTTATCGCTCCTGACATGGAAAGGAAGAAATGTAATCTTACGTGAAATGTTCAGACTTCTCCTGAATAGGTAGGTTATTTCTTTTAGATTAGCTCAAGTAATAGTTACAGAGCTGACATATGGAATGTGGAAGGAGACAGGAACCAGACAATGCACTGAAACTGAAACGCTTCCTCATTTAAAGACAGGCTCCCTGGGACTAATAGAGTGATGAGCACAACATGTCAGGCATTGCTGTGTGTGGCACTTCTTTTTATTTTCACCAAGCTGATTTCAAGCATGTAGCTTTTATTTTACTGTGACATTATCAAAATAATTTACATTCACCTTGCAAAGTTAAAGTATACCTGTTTGGGGATGAAGTCAGAGAAGTTCAGGAAGGAAAAATGTACCACAAGGAGTTTTGAATTTCAGTCCATCTCTGCAGCTGAAGAAAAATATTCACTGTAAAGTATCTGGTTAATCAGATAGACCTTGAATGGTTCTCCCCTCTCACCACTACAAAAACAGGTCATTTTGCCTCTTAAAGGAAAGCTACATTATGGGAAATATGTTCATCCACTGTCAGTCTAGAAGGGTTGAGGACTGTGTGTGGATTTTCTGTTTGAGAGAACTTTCCCACCTAACTTAAAAAGTAAACAGAAATGTGAAGTTAAATCTTTGAATAATGGTATTCTTCTTAATCAAAAATATATGAGATACTCCTTCTAATGTCTTTAGTCCTGCAAGATAAAACAAATTCAAATGGCTGTCTTCATCACAAACTCTGTTTGTTTCAAAGATGGATGTAAGGTTTCAGTTTAAATTATTGTCCTTCCTTCTTTCCAGCTTCATAGAAAATAATGCAGCTTTATATTTCATCAACAAGGACAACCTGGATACAATGCTGGCAAAATTTTCATTCCAGTAGAGCTGGTTTAAGCGACATGTGTATATTTTTACATTTTCTTTTTCTAATTAATTTGTTTCCCACCAGCTCCTACTGATTCATTTATAAAACTATTGGTGAAAGAGCAAGGTTTAGGATAACCTTTTTTCTGTGCATTTTTCTTTAAAGTAAACATTTGACCCAAGAGTATTAGTAATATTATTGTTTTCCAGATGGAGTGTTTTGTTTAAATATTTATTACCTATTTTTATAAATGTATTAAATTAAAGCACAATGTACTACACCTGGGTCATGGCAATCCCAGACACACTCACAGGCTGGGTGTGGACAGGACTGAAAGCAGCCCTGTGGGGAAAGGCTTGGAGATGATGGTTGATGGAAAACTCAACATGACCCAGCCATGGGCACTCACAGCCCAGAAAGCCAAGCGTGTCCTGGGCTGCAACCAAAGCAGAGTGGGCAGCAGGAGAGGGGGGGGATTCTGCCCCTCTGCTCTGCTCTGGTGAGAGCCCACCTGGAACCCTGCATCCAGCTCTGAGGTCCCAGCACAGGAAGGACATGGACCTGTTGGAACAGGTCCAGAGGAGGCCACAAAGTTGCTCAGAGGGCTGGAGCACATCCCCTACAGAGCCAGATTGGGCAAGTTGGGGCTGTTCAGCCTGGAGAGGAGAAGGTTGTGTGGTGACCTCGCAGCAACCTATCAGTAACAGGAAGGGGTGTCCAGGGCAGCTGGAGAAGGACTCTTCACCAGGATCTGTAATCATAGGACAAAGAATAATGGGTACCAATTGAAAGAGGCTAGATATTAGGAAGAAATTCTTCACTGTAAGGGTGGTGAGGCACTGGAACAGGTTGTCCAGGATGTTGTGGATGTCCCAGCCCTGGCAGTGTTCAAGGGAGGTTGGATAAGGCTTTAAAATCAACCTGTTCTAGTGGGAGATATCCCTGCCCTTCACAGTGGGGGTTGGGACTACATGATCTTTATGGTCCCTTCCAACTCTTAACATTCCATAATTTTGGCAATGAAAGGAATGTAAAAGTAAATCTTAGTTTTAGTATCTAGATCCTACAGTGATGCCAGAAATTTTCATGTGCTGTCTTATTTATGAGAAGTTTGCATATACTTTAACACCACTGGTGTGATATCTTTTGTGACTTTAAATTCTGAAGAAATATTCTGTTGTTGTCCTGTCTAATGTCAATCTCAGCTCCTTTTCCAGTTGTATGACCTTATAGCTTCAAAATTAAAACTATAAATGGGAGTACCAGTCAGAGCTGGGGAAAGCACCACTCAAACCTCATTCTAACCCACCCACAGAACAAAACAAACAAACAAACAAAAAAGGAAACTAAAAAGATTTCTTTTATTTTAAAATCACTGTCATGTATTATTCTATGCCAGAAAAGGAGGTTAGAATAAAACCTGGGCTTGCATATTACAGAGTCTGGGTGAAGTTGTGAGGGTTATCTCATTTGTGAACTTCCAGGCATGCTTCCTATTTCTTTAACAGAGATGCTAAAATATGAAATCAATTTACTTTGCAGAAAATTTATCCTGGCTGTCTGACATTTGCAAATTTTACTGGATTCCAGTGGGATGGAAAACATATTACAGAGAGTCACTGTTTTAAAATATTGTCCCTTGTCAATGAGAGATATTTTTTAAAATTGTACTCACGGTTTATCTCCCCTACCCAGCCCATGGAAAGGAGTGAACTGAATATGTTTTGGAGACTGTTGTTCTTAGTGTGACTGAAAGGGATAATAAGAAGCATTTTACTAGTTCTTAAACCATATTCCAGAGAACAATTACTTGTCATTGGTGTGTCTGGAAGAACAGCAACTGCTTCCATCATCTTGTCTTGTAATCCTAAAGCTACGTACAGTTCCACTCCTTAGTGCTGAGCCAGTTTGAATGACAAATTAGTCCTGAGCTTTGTGTTTTCCCAAGAGCCTCCCAAATGAATGGGCCAAGATGTTATTAAGGGCATATTTATACTGTGTTTAAATCCTCTTTATAATGACATAATTTGAAGTTAAGGATTGTTAATGAGTTGGATTTTTTCCTAAGATCAAGTGCTTGCATGAATATAAACACAGAAAAATCCTGCATTCATCTTTCCACCCAATAAAAAACATTTTTTGAACTGAAGAATAAAGAGAAAACAAATAGGTATGTTCCTAAAATGGTTTGTAAATAAAAACAAGCTTCCATCTATTATCTACTTAGAAGAACTATCCTTTTTTTTATTGTGTTTATTCTTATTTAATGTCTTAGAAAAAAATAATTTGCTTGTGGGATAGATAGAAATAGTGGAGGAAAATTCTTATTTAACCTGCCAGGAAATGTCTTAGTGAGTAGTTAGGTGGCCCAAAACAGTGCAATTTTGCTTTGTAAAGATGTATGTGTTTTGTAGAAATCAGTTTTGGAATGAATAGCTGTCTAGACATTTCACATATTTAATAGTAAAAAACTGAAGCCCTGAATTAATTTAATACAAATGCTTGAGTGGAAAGTCTTGTGTTTTATATATGGGGCCAAGAACCATAAAACCCTGGACTCTGGTCCCCCTTTTTGATGCTGAGTGACCTTAATAATTCTTTGCACTTACATAGCACTTGGCAAACTTTATTAATTTAAACTTCACAGAGTCCCTGTGAGGTACAGAGGTGTAATTATCTGACTTTTCCAAGTGTGAGAATTGAGACTTGTGGAGGTTATGCTCTGCAATAAAACAAGTTAAGAAAGGGGGTAGAAATCCAGGTCGCTTGGCACTTACTCCTGCTCCTAATCTGCTGGAATACTGCTGAAAGCCTCAGCTCCTTAGCCCAGCCCATGGGGTTAATGCTGCTTCCCAGCCCGTAGATGCTCATGCTGAACTGTGTGCAGGGAGATAAGGAAGATACACATCTGTGGCATCTGTCTTCCAGAAGGTACCACTGACCAGCTTTGAATTCATAGGAAATTCCTTGTAGGCAAGGATAGGCGATTCTAGCCCAGAAGAAGGCAATGAAAGGATCTTTTATTTTGACAGATATTGAAATTCCAAGAGAGGCTGCCACAAATGTACTTGAAGTAGATGCAGAGCAGAGCAGTAGATTGATTGCACAAGCAGGACTTGAGGCTGTCTTGATTACTCATTTCATGAGTCTGAGCCTGGCACTTGTCCTTTTTGAGCCTCAGATTTCTTTTTTCAGGTTCTTAATTTGCTTTTAAGCCATGTTGTGCTGCCTGAGCTTAGGAAATGTTGGATTTTAATGTGGTGTTTTATGGCTTTCAGATTAATCTGACTGAATTTCTAGTGCAGAAGCTTTTTCCTAACTAAGGCTTTCACTTATTTGTTTGCTGTTCTAAGACAGGTGAAATTGCTGAAATCAGAGGACAAGATGACATGATGTGAATGTGCAACCTATTTTTATTGCTAGCATTTACATCTGGTGGAGGTGCCTATGGGTGGTCAGATTGCAGGAGGGGCAGCATAGGAACGAACCCTATCTGAGACTTCCAGCTCATACATTGTGAGGTTTTCCATTCCTGAACCTCATTCAAAGGCACTGCAGAGCAGGAAGAAAGAGGAAATTTAAATTTACCTTTCTGACTGATACTGAGTGCCAGCTACAGAACAACAGGTGCAATGGTACTTTTAATTTATCATAATCTATACCAACCTGCCAAAGTGGCCTTAGTGCACCATTCTAAAGTCATGTGTCTTTTCCTTGTAATGTATGTGGGCTGCCCCTGGATCATGGTGTTTCCCTTACTCAAACAACATTTTGCTTTTTGTGGATAAATTTTACAATAACAAAATATGCTACCCCTTTGCAGAATTCAGTAAAGCACTTCTGTTTATTCCTGTGATTTTTTTGTTGTGTTTTTTTTTTTCACCTTATACTTTTGGTTTTTTTTTTCTGTTTTTGTTGTTTTGAGGGTTTGTTTTGTTTTTCTCCCAATTAACAGTTTTTCCTTTTGTAAAGGTGGTTTTATTTGCTATGCATCCCAACACTTCTTATATGTCAGTTATTCATAACAATTTTGATATAGTGAATTATTTTTTACACAAGTGTGCATTTCTTTGTATTTTTCAGAGTCTTCTGTCCTCTTGGTTTTCCAGTAAATTATTATTTTCTCTGTATTACTTTACATGCTGTAATTGCTTTGTTATCTATAAAATAAAGGTAGGCTTAGTTTACTCCTTTCATCACTGCCAGAACCTCAGTGAATGAACTGCAGTTCCTCTCATTACCATAGCTTTGTTCTGCTTTGTTCTAGTGATAATTGCCCTTGTCATCCTCTTGTAACATTTGCTGTGAAAACTTGTGTTTAAAAACAGACAGAAAGTAATAGGTGGTGTTGGAGAGAGATTAATTAGGCAGAATATTTTGCAAAATGAGTTGATAAAGAAATGTTTGTATTTCACATCATTAAATAACTGAGTCAGAATTGATTATGTAAACAGCAGCAGACATAGAGGAAAGGCTAAGCTGCTTTACTGCAGCAGATGCAGGAAGAATATGGCTGAGACAAATTGCATTGTTGATTCATGATGTACTTTTGGTCAAGTGAAGACAAATGAAAGTTTTCAAATGTCTGTCTTTAAACTTCTTTTTTTTTTCTCTCTCTGGTGTCCTTTGTCTTTCTTTCTTACAGCCTAATCTCCCTGTTTTTACACTTAAGAGTTATTTTTGTAAGATGGTTATACTGTTTTTTAAACCAAGTCTTTATGAATCCCTTTCCCAAAGGCAAAGAAGAAATGTGTTTTGCTCACAATGACCAAATTAGTGAACAAGTATGAAGTTAAGGTCTGTTTTGTGCTGCTGGAGGGCTCACTAACACTGTCAAAAACAGTTTCTGGGATCTTGCAGCCACAAAATTTAGGTGATGCCACTAAGACTTGAAATGGAATACCTTTTTTATGAGAAATGGGTGTGAAGTGACCAATAGAAGATACAAATAATAAAAATATAAATAAGAGATTTGGCTTCATTGATATGTATACATTTTTTCCCTAGTTCTGGAATGCTTAGTCAAATTATATTTTTTTATAATATCCTCCAGTAAACACAGACTTCACTGCTCCTCATTCAGCATTATTTGTGTCCTTAGTGTCTTCCAAAGGAAACAAAAGATTTGGCAAGGCCTGGAAGCTTATACAGAAGACTGTTTAGTGTAGGGGAGTTTGGAAGATAAACTTGTCATCAAGGAAACTAAGGTTACCAGGTGAAAATGAAAGATAATGTTACTGTATAACAGGATCCATGACGGAGGTGTTCCAAAACAGTGGAACCAGTTTGGGAAAATACCTGAGACAGAAGCCAGAGAGATAGTTGCAAGGGCAGTGGGCATGTGTTGCTCTGGTTCTGTGTCTCTAATGACATTGTGATGGAGCTACCCTGTGTCTGAGATGTAACTCTGCTCTTTAATACATGGGTGTATTTCCTCCTCAGCGCTTTTAAATAAAACACAGATAAATGTCTTTTTTAGGAGAGCTGGTTGCTGAAATCCAGTCCTTACTTCAACACTTCTAAGTTCCATGGAATGGATGATACAAGTCCTCATTGTGAGCACAGCCACAGTGCAAATGTAGATGTGATCTGTTCTTGGAGGACAACACGACAGTTTTTCAAAAGACTCACATCAGGCTGTTGGTAGAGCAAGGGAATGTGCATTTGAAGATGTAAGAATTCTAGAGACCACAGATGTAGTCCTGTCTCCAGCAGTGTTTCCAAGCCTATATCCATTACAGCAGAGAGCAGCAGCTGTTGTCACCACAGGGTGCTTGCTCAGTTCATATGGAGAGGCGTGGAAATCCACAGCATATTTTTTCCTCTTGCTCCCTCCAATGGAAGGTATGCTCAAATGGAGAGAGATATTTAGTGATTACATTCATCTGTAGAATACTGGTAGTTGCATATTCATGATGTACCATTGAACTGCACTAAAGTCAAGTTGAAAAGTCAACCCTGTTGATTTTGACGGCTGTTTTTGTGTGTGGTATGTGATGCAGGAGAGGAAGGAAAGCACTCTCTGCTGTGAAACAGCTGCCCACTGCACTCCGGTGCTCTGGAGTTGTGGTGTCTGACCTATGACCTGATTGCCACGAATAAAATGAATACATCTCAGTATTTTCATAATTTTAAAAGAGCCTTTAGTTAGATATACAAAGTCTCATAGAATTAAGTAAATGAGAATGAACATCTACCTTTAAATTTTAAGGAATGGGTAAACTAATTGCAATTTACTGTTACAAAAGTACTCATTTTTTGCCAGATACATAATAAAAATACTCTGAATTCAATCAGAATATTTGACATTGATAAAGAAAAAAGTGCAGAAAAACCTTGGAAAGACAGGGCAAAATATCAAATAAGTGAAATGGTTTCTCTGTATATAGCTGTGATTTAAGGTCCAATATGGCTCCAACTAACTTACATATCAACTGAGGAAGGAAATGTTTTCTTCAGTTGATTATAAAAGCAATTGATTTTTTCCTAATAGGTTATGTACCCTGGTATTTGTCACAGCAATGAGAAGGCTCAACTGAGAAGCTTCTAAAGCCTGTTAATTAGGAATGGACTGGATACAGCCCTATGCATCTGCCCATAATCTGTGAAAACCAGGCTAACAATATTCTCTCTGTAGATGGAGTTCGAGTCAAGTTAATGGTGTTTGTCTTTCTCTATATTTTTATTTGCTCAGTCTGCTTCAGTTCTTTGACTCTTGTTAAGGAGCTATTGAAAATGTTGACCCAATACTCATATCAAAGTTTATTTTCTTCTTTTCCCCCCTGTGTTTAAGTATTACATCTCAATTCAGTGATGTTTTTTTTTTTTTCAGAGAGGTAAGTGCTTTTCATATAAGAATCATTATATCCAGTAGGAATTCCTCATGCACATAAACATTTGATGAACCATTACCAGAGTGTGTTTGTGCAGGGAGACTACAGGATGTTTATGAGACAACAGATTTTACTCTCATATGCTTTAGCTTTCCATGTGTTTCCTCTCTTGCTCTTTTATTTTCATAGGATACGTTTTTTTTCTCCATGAACATTTCCTTCTCACTACTTTGCATTTTGTTTAACAGGAAGGAAAAAAAAGCAAGTTTGTTTATATTTATAATGAAGAAAGGTTTATAATGCAGAAAAATGATGCAGATGAATAATACAGAAATGAAAAATGGTCTGTTTTCTCTGCTTTGATTTGTAGTCTTTGTGAATTACATAACTGTCCCCTATTAATGCTGATCTCCAAGAAGGAACTCCTACCAGTAGGAGTAATTTTTAATATGAAATGCAGAGTCTTCTTCAATTTTACTCCAAAAAGAAATGAACATTTTTTTTGGCTCCCTCTAGAAACTCCATTTTTATTTAAGAGAGACTGAATCTAATTATCACAGAGTGTCTCTTGAACCACTTAAGGATATCAGTATAAGAGTATAGCAAGCAGTCCCTTGACCTGTAGGTAATAATTTCTAGCTGTGCTACTGTAATAGAATTGAGATTCTTCTCCTGAAAACAAGGTGAGTATAAGTTCTATCAAACTGTTCAGCTTGCCAATGCAACTATTAGTAGGAAAGAATTAAAATCACAGTTTGAACCAGGAATATTTCTGTCTTACCATCAAGTAAGTAGTCTGTTACCATAATGCAAAAGCATAATCACATAAGTTATTCCTTCTCTAAGGAGGTGAAAATACTAAAAAAAAAAAAATCTGCAGTCTTGCCTTTAATTATATTGTTTATAGCTAAAATATTAGAAGATGAAGAATTAGGAAAAACCCTTTATTAAGCATATAAATCTGTGGAAAGCAAAAACATGTACATTTGTTAAAGGCATCAGAAAGAACCAATGTACTGCTGAGAAAAGCTGTTGTAGTCTTGTTGACACCAGCCAACAATGTATTTCTGCTAAAGGTCATTTCTGGTGGGTTTTTAAAGGCTCCCATATTTATCTTCATGGGACAATTGTATACCTTTCATGGTTTTATCACTTTTTTTGGTCTTGATGATAGGAAACACTTCTAAACTGACTTTGGATAGTGATTTATTTTATTCATTATTTGCAATATCCTTTTTAAACCCACTTCTATTTTTCATTTGTGATATAATCTTAGCTGTGGCATATTTGTTCCTTCAAGTCATCAAGGGTATTTGAATATGTGATCTGAGATAAATATGTCTTGGTATGGTCTCTTTCTATATCAGTTTTAATTTATTGTTATTGTTATTAATTTTGCAATAAATTTACTTTTATGGCATTACTAGTATTATATAGTTATGCTATTTTGTAGCTTTAATTTTGATTGTAGCTGGACCCATGTTACCAAAATTTAATTTAAATTATTTTTAATATTGTTTGAAAATATTTCCCTCTCTAGCTATTTTTTTGCAGCCTTGAGATGTAGTGTAATTCTGTCTTCAGCTTTATAGAGGAGCAGTTTAAGTTGCTATTGCTTAAATGGTATTTCCCCTCCCCCACCAACAATTTAGTATTTTAAAGAAGCGATTCAGCTTTTAAACTGAGCTATATTCCTCCCTATATTTCTGTGAAGGATTTCTCAGTCCTTTTACTTTATGATCTGAAGAAATTGCTAATGTATTCTCTTGTATCTCTTTCACTGATTATAAAAGTAATGCTGTGAGGCAAGAATGTTTAGTTTTTGATTTATGCAAATAACTCAGTACATAAGTTAGAAGTTCCTTCCCTGATGGCTACATACTACCTTTAAATATGTTCCAGAGGACTGGGTTCATTGGAGCTCTATTTTTAAAGTCTAAAACTACTAAAGAACAATAGTTTTTCTGGCGCATAAAGCCACGAATGGCAAATGTTCAGAAAATGAAAACTAGGAGCAGCAGTAGTAGCAGATCAGCTGAGAGAGAAAAGAAAGAAAGAAAAGAAAAACCTGTTTAGATGAGCAGGCTGTAATTTTATATCTAAGTATATCTATTGACAAAATGGGGGTGTAACCAAAGGCG
Source organism: Molothrus ater (assembly GCF_012460135.2). Classification (NCBI taxonomy): domain Eukaryota; kingdom Metazoa; phylum Chordata; class Aves; order Passeriformes; family Icteridae; genus Molothrus; species Molothrus ater. The sequence goes on from NC_050511.2 coordinate 53,692,314, forward strand.
GAACAGAGGAATTACTGTAATATTTAGGTGGTTGCTATTGAGTATGCTCTGTCTTTTCTGTAGCATTATCCAAAAAATATTTCTGAAATCACTGAGAAAAATATACCAAAGATTGTAGGCTATTTGCTAAAGCCAGCATTAATATCCAAGAAATTATCCAATATTAAGCTATTGTGAGAGATACTTTCTGAACCAGGGCAATAGAAAGAGCTATTTATAAGAATTCCTTCACTTTTAATTCTATGTTTGTAAGAAAAAAGTAGGAATCTTCACTAGTAGTAAAAGGTAGTATTTAATTTGTCTGAGAGAAACCGTAAAGTCAATAAAATTCTGGCTGAAGAATTGAGTAAAATAAATGAAACCTGGATTTACAATTACTAATAATTTTAAATATCTAGAGACTTCAGTGTCTGGAATTACTGAAGAATTTGGCAAGTCTCTTCTCAGCTCTCTTTTTTGTCCAGCACATAAAATCTGTCACAGACCAGAAGAATTGAAATGATTTCCAAAGTGCTTGGAAAGGTTAAACCAAAGGCTATGTAAATGGTTTCATTCTGATATGTCTACCTCCACAATAATTCTCCTGAGAAATTATTTGTCCCCTGAAGTCCTTTGGCTTTGTTGACCTTCAGGGCATAAAATACTTTCTTCAATGGCTTCTCATGGTTGTGGTTTGAATATTAATATTATGCATAAATCAGGCTTGCTCCTGTAAGGAAAGGCTACACTCTTCAGCTGTTCCTCAGCTGGGTAATGATGCTATACTCCAAGGTCCTGTTGCTTCACAGTGGTAGTAAAGGTGGCATAAGATCACTGACAAAGGAGTTGGCTGAGAGGCTTGGATGCTTTTGAGCAGAGTAATGATTCTCTAACTTCCATAATTTAGGCTTGGAATGATTTGAGTACTTTTACTCTGACTCTTGGAATCATCTTCTTTTTACAGAGTGCAATATAGTCACCCAATTTTTTTAAGTAAAAGGTTTTTTCATATAGCATGAAGCGATGATATTGGTCATACATCATATATGGATGTCACTAGATACACTGAGTGAAAGAGAGCTTGGATTTCTGTATGTGACCCGAAAAATTTATGTCAGAAGTAATGGGACTTGCTGAGAAATTTCAGAGAGATTAAGGAGGGTTTTCCCTGCTTGGTTTCCATTGGAAATTCACAGTTATCAATGCTTTCCCATGGATTTCAGCAAACTAATGCAATGATGCAATCATATTAATTTGAACAATGCCTATTGAACTTGATTGATCTTTAACTTGTTAGCTTCATCTGCAACATTCTTCTATTGATTTTTATGCTCCTTTTCACTGCCTCTTGTGGTGTTTTCAGTGTCCCTGGAGTATTTTCCCTCCTGCTGTTATGTGTACAGCTCCCACCTGGTCAGCTAAACTGACAACAAGGTGTGGCTAAATATTTGCAGGGACGGCTGTTTTGTTACTCTGATCTTCCCAGCACCTGTGCTCTTTGTTAATGTATGTTTTATCTTAGGCTAATCTTGCTTTTGACATCTGTGGTTTTACAGCCCTGAATTTTCTTACATTTGTTGGTACAAACTGGGCTATTGGCCCTACTTGAAGAATAGTAGTTTTGAGTATTTGAGGGAATACATAAAACCAAAATGTTTCCAAAGAAGGAAAAAATATCTTTCAGAAAAATATTTCTCAGAAAAATATTTTGAAAAATAAGCAGTAAGTTTCTTGAAGAACACAGAATTTTAGATTAAAACAATAGGATTGTCTCCTGTTGGAATTTTTTTCTTTTTTTTTTTTTAAATATGACTATTTGTGCTAGCAAATTACATAAAGGGATGATGAGGACCAGACAGACAGATGGATTTGAACAGGAATGATGCTGAAAGGGAGAATATACAAATGTCACAGTAAGGGAGAATTAATTAGCTATACAAAGGTGATGGGTACAGCTCTCCTTTTTGCCCAGCAGACCACTCTAGGTCTGGAAATAAAGGACAAAAATCCAAATAGCTAATTTGTGAAAGGAAGTTTAAATGTATATCTTTCTCCACAAAAACATTCCAGAGAATTGCAAAGCACAATGATTACTTTTCCAAGGGCCCCTGACTGAGTATAAACAACCATATATCAGAGGCAAATTGTGAGGAGTGTGGGACTTCAAAGGCACTCCCTGTCTGATTCCAAGCCGGGAAAGTAGTTCCTGTGTCTCAGTTTAATGGGAAATAAGAAAGAAATATGTTCATTCTTCCTCATGATTTCCAGGCTTCAGTTTTGAATTTATTTTGTTGAGGCAAAATGGGAGAAGCAAAAATGAGGAAAAGATTACACTCTTTGAGGTGATGATTCAAAGCAGGTGCTCCTCAATAGGAGCAGGAATGAATGGAAGGTTTGTAGGAAAGCTTTACTACAAGAACTTACCATTTATAGCCATTCAGCCCCAGGCCTAGCTCTTACTATGTTTTTTCAGGACTTGAGATAATGTGACTCTGTGAATGCTGCAAGGGAATCAGATTCAGTTTCAATAAAAGTATTTAAAACACTCTTATGCATATATCATTTTTATATCCCCTAGTAGAAACATGTAGAAAAATGGGGACAGATGTACTCTGCTCAGGTTTATTCTAGTCATAAGTGGGTCATCCAGAGTGCAGGGAAAAAGTATTTAAGAAACTTGCATTCAGAAGGATGAACATCTACTGAAAATCAATGCACTTATTTACAAATGAGATCATTGTAATATTAAATGATGTTTCTTTTTCCCTCTTATTTTTTATCTTAGACCTGAAAGCCTCTGTGCTTACACTTTTATTTGTATGCTGAATTCTGAACTGAGAAGGATTTTCTTGAAAAAAGGTTGCTTGAGGAGACGGAAATAGATAACTAGCAGACAATTTGAAACAGTGATGGGAGGGATGGTAAGTTATTGCTTTGTAATTCCTTTATATATGGCAATGTGGTTTACTGCACAACAACAGAAATACAGAAGAATATCTGGACTTGCAAGCATGCATGAGATTACAACAAGGAGATAGTTTATAGTTTTTGCCACTAATCCGCTGCATTTGGTTGAAGAAAAGAAGCTGGGGCCAGAGCTTTAAAAGTTGGACAAACATCTGATGAAGGATATCCCTTATTATTATTATCCCTTTTCTTCATTCCTGAATGTTGCTTTATATTTTAAGTAGAGTGTAAAACTCTTGCTAATGACAAATCTGTTGGAGAATAACCTTTTGATTATATATATTGAAATAGAGATTTTGACTAAAGTGGTTACCCCAATTTCTTTTTCATTCTTTTTCCTAAGTCAAAGGAAAAATTCTGTTTCCTACAGTAAGTGTTCTGCTTCCAATTTTCATGCTAAAGGCTATACTAACTCTAGCCATCATCAGTAAAAAAAAAAAAAAAAAAAATAGATCTGAACATGCCTGTATTATTTCTGAGTAAAGTTCTTCTTCAGTTTTATGTGAAGGCTACAAACACTGGATGAAAGATAAAATATTGAAGTTTCATTGACATACAGGGGGAAAAATTATGCCTTATCATCATGGTAATTGTGTACTCTATTTGTGCATAAATTGCAGGAATTTCATGGGTTTCCACAAAAATACTAGAAGAGCTAGATCCAAGTGATTTTGGCTTTTGGCTTAGAGCTAGTAGGTTTTGGTTGTGGGTTTTTTGTTTTTTTGTTTTTTTTTTTTTTTTTTTTTTTTTTTGTTTTGTTTTGTTTTGTTTTTGTTTTTTTTTTATTTTTGTTTTTTTTTTTTTTTGTTTTGGTTGGTTTTTTTGTAGAGTTAGAAGTAATACAAATGCTGATGTCACCTTTTACTTGTTCTACTCTTAACTATTTGATCCATACACTTTTGAATGCAGTATATATATATGTTACCTTTTGTTCATTCATCATCTTTCTGAATTTATTTGATAGTTTTGTTTGCACCTGAACTTTGGAGGTGCTTATATTATAACCTTGTCACTGGCTAAAAGTCAGAATTTGTTTCAGATATTTTCAGTGTTCCTTTTTCTGATGGTGAATGGCAACAAATTGGAAATAATTAATATTGACGTTTAAGGAAAAAGCTGTTCTAATTTAATGTTTTTTTTACATAGAGAATAATTTCTGTTAAGAATAACAATATAATTTTATGTTGCATACACATCTGTGGAAGTTTTGGAGGATTTTTGAATTTTATTTACCTAAAAATTATGACCTATTTGAATGACTGATCTAACTAACAGAAGTGGTTGTCAATGTTAGAGAAATTGCTCCAGATTTTGAAGACGTGGTGTATTTTGTTTTGGAAGGTTAAAGTCATTAACTGTAAGTCTTTTTCAAATGATCCCATTTGAAGGACTGCCAAAATATAAAGAAGCATATGTTCATATGAATGAGGAAAGTAGAAGATAAAAGTGCATTATGTACATGCTCTGCAGGATTTAAAATAAGGTATGAAGGAATATTAGAGTGTGCAGCTTAATGTGAAATATGCTCTAAGACAGGTACAGAGATTAACAGAAATCCCAGGATTCTTTTCACCTGCACAAATCCTTCTAGAGGCATTGACATTGGTCTTCATTGTTGTTTTTCTGTCGTACTTAATAATGAGAAAAATGGTGTGTGAAATTACACCCTTTCCTCTCTAGCCTTTCAGTGGAGGGCATGAAAGCAACTTAATTCTTCTTTTTGGAACTATTTTACTTTTACGGAAGATGCCAAAGTGGGGAGTATAGCTAGATGTGTATTTGTGGGTTGGAATTGATTGTGATAGAGTTTAAATATTAAGCGTCATTCATTAAAAAGAATCTCCAAACATTTTGATGGGTTAGAATCTAAAAACAAATGTTTCATGAAGATACCATGGTACTCAGGTGTAAGAACAAACTTTAGTCAGGGCTTTTTATATCTTCTTCCATTCTGGTTTAATTCTCCTGCCCACAGCTCCAAACTTGCTTTCTGACAAACAACCATCCAAATCACCTTTCTTCTTGAGTTTTTTTTCCACTTCTATTAGGACTACATCCCAGACTGTGGCGCAGTACACTGATCCCAGCTGGGCAGCTTAATACAAACTCAAAATCTAACTGCAGTCATGTGGAGGTCTGTAAGCAAATTCATCTGATGGATACATTTTGGGCTACAATGTGCAGATTTGAAACACATACTATTAATATTTTTATCTCCAACATCTTTCTGGAGAAGCAGGATAAACTGGTTGTCTGTCAGGCCAAAATCCAGCTTTAGCATATCCTTCATTATCCCAAGTACAGATAAAAATTAAAGCGTCTGTTGATAACGTACACCTGGTTGGAAGCATTGAGCTTCATCTCTCTGCCAATTCACTTATAATTTGTAGAAGGAAGAGGGAATTCTTTTGCACTGTGTGAAAGGCTGTTGAGGAAAACAGGCAATGACTGAATTGAAAACCAAACTCAGAATACCATGTCGTCATGCAGCTCTTAAAATAGGAGTAAGAGACAAAGCAAGAATCAGTGGATAGAATCAGAATGCATTCTTCTTCTTGGAATATTTTCATCTTGCTAATTTTAGGTATTTAGATTCTCCAGTTGCTTGCATCTTCATTATATGAAGTCTTAAACTAATCTTCCTTAAAACTGCCTTGTCCAGAGATCATGTTGGAGGATGGCATGCCAAAACAACACGATAACTTTAATAATAAAGTGACTTAGATACTCATGTACAGACCTAAAATAATACATTTATAGCAAATCAAACTGGACTTAACTCCTTAGGGGTTCTTTGTTTTTTTTGGTTGCTTAGTTTTTGGTTTGTTTTATTTTTTTTTAATTTTTTTCCCCTATATATTTGAGCCCTAGTTTACTTATGGGCAATAATTTTATGGGATTGGAGTTTTCAGAACATGGAAATAAATTATCTACATGGTACAGTGCCTCAGACAACCCACATCTCTGTGTCTGTTGAGATTCAGAGTATTTATGCAAAATGCTGGAAATCTGTATCCATCAATATAAGAAAAGTCATATCAATGATCAGTTTGAGGAAAAGATAAGTAATTTTCTACACAGCTGGTCCATGCAAACAAAAATCAGTGACATTTCACTTCTAATGCAAATTAAGGAGAATAAAATTCAGCTGTAAATTTTTACACCTGTTAAACATGCCACAAATAGTAAGATTCAAAAATATCAATTCATAATAAATAAATGTAGGAGGGGATGATATGATGTACATATTTTCTGTTTGTTTTATGACCAATGAATGAGACCTTGTTCTTAACCCATTATTCTATCATTGGGCATCAGCATTATTTAGACACATTTGTTGTCTTGCTGCCACATACTGATTTTATCTCAATAGAATAGTGGCCCAACAATAAATAGGTAATTTCAGTTTAGCTTTTCTTGCTGTATGTATATATCTGCTTGTCTTAACATAATAATGACAAGTGACATGGATATAATTCCAAAACCCCTTCCCTGTGCAGGTTGCTCAGAGTCCTGCTTTAGCTCAGCCTAAACAAGAATGTTTTCAGGAATGGAGCCTGAATATATCTCTCTAAGCAACCTGTGCCAGTGTTTTACCATCCACAGTATTAATTATTTTTTCCTTTATTTCTAGACTAAATCCACCCTATTTTGGTTTAAAACTATTACCCGTTGTCCTTACTATAGGCCCTGCTAATTGTTTGTCCCCATCTTTCTTATAAACCCTCTTTGGCTACTGGAATGTGATATAAGCTCTCCCTAAAACTGCCTTCTCTCCAATCTTGATAGCCCCAACTCTCTCAGTCTTTTCTCATAGATGTGGTGTTCCGTCCCTTTAATCATCTTCAATGCATTTCACCTAAATAAATGTCTTAAGTCATTTGAACTTGTCCTTTCACTTTTCTATATGTATTTGATTTCTATTGTTTTTTTCTTGGTTGATTTGATAATCAGAATTTTCAATGGGCTAAATATACCTCGTGCATTAAGCATTTATATTATGGAGCAAATGTGGGGTTTCACCTTCTTGGAAATGAGATCTTGACAGTTGCAAATGAGTGTCTTGGAGCATTAAGTTTTCTTGTCTTCTGTATTCTGTGTTGAGACAAAGGCCTCCAGCTACCAATATCTGTCACACAGATGAGCTGACTTATGCAGTGAACAGTCAGGGGAATAAAATAATTGAATTCCGCTGCTAATTTTTTCTAAATACTCCAGGTATTAGAAAAATCCAGAATTCTTCCAAAACTGCCTTGCCTATGTAGAAAACTGCAGTTTAGGTTTTTCATTTCAAGTTTAAAGCTCATTCAGACCTGGCAGCTTGGCCTATCTCTCATTACAGAGAGAGAGAGTGAAAACTCTCTGGAGGTGTGAGTTTTTCAACACTCTGTTTTTTGATCCTACAAGTATTGTCAATTAAATATTTTTTACCTAGTTTTTTCATAGCAGCACTGAAAAAAAAAAGGGAATATACATATATGTGAAAAAATAGGCAATATCTTCTGTTTAGAATTGCACCCAGACTGATGTTAATACATCAATTCTGCCTGCCCAGTCTTCCCAGTTTTCTTGTCTGTTTGATATAGTCTCACAGCAGAGTCTTTTTCACTCTTCAAATATCAAAATTTGGACCATAATATCTAGCATAGGTCATTATTCTTTGGAATGTCACTCTGTTCCCACCCTCTTTCTTCCCGGCTACTAAATGATAGATTTGGCATTTTTATGTACATAGGAAGCTTACAATAGGATCTCCGTTCTTTACTAATGGAAATTTAATTTATGTTACTTATAGATTTTCTATTACCAGTATTCGTCTCTTGTAATGTTGACAAAATTTGAATTTATAAGAGTGGATACAAAAGAAATCCAGCCAATTGTCAAGGAATTGCTCTGGAGGCAGGTAAATATGAGACAGTTATGACTGCCTTGTACTGATTGATGAATTTCAAAATATTTTGCTTGTGCTGATAGAGTGATTCATTATCCCTTACATTGTCTTCTGTTTGGACTTTATGTATAAAAGTTTTACTCCTTCTATTAGTACTGGTGCTGGTTTTCAAGATGCAAATATCTGTCCTCTGGGAATGGGCTTAGACTTAGAGCTATCAAACAGCCGTCAGTTGAGAATCATTTCAGTCAGGAAATCTGTTCTACAGAGCGACCTTTAAAAAATATTGAAGTCTGGTTCTTTGAATTCAATTTCCAATACTGTAAGACTGGCCCATAAATACCAATCATGTATAATCTTGTTCTAGTTACAGATATTTCCACATTTGAGAAGCATTTATAGCAAGAAAAATGCCTTTTAACCAAACTAATTGGATTGAAGCAATGTGGTATTTTGACTTGCTGGAAAACAGAGAAAACCCATCAATTTATGACTGGCAAAATGTTTCAGGAACTTTATTGTCTGGTCTTTTTCTAATTTAAAAAATATTAACTCACATCATTCCATCAGAATAGTGTTCAAGGAAAGATATCCAAACAAAAGATGGGTTTGTAGACTATCAATTGAATTTGATTCTTTAAAAAATTGTTAATGTTGTAGCCCTAATTTATCTGACTCTCTTAAATGAAGCTGAGGGAATACTTTAACTTACCTTTTGTTAGTGGAACTTACAGATGCAGGCCTTCCACCTCCCCTCCCCCCAAAAATAAAAAACCAACCCAAACAACAAAACTGAAACCAACCAACCAACCAAACAAACAAAAACCCCAAATCAAATAAACCCCAAACCAAACAAAAAACCCCTCAGGACTGAAGAACAAATCAGGACTTTAAATCATCTTTTGGCATGACCTACAATAGTACTATTCTGCCCACCACCTCCTGTAAATTACTGAGCTGTCAGTCTTCCATGTTTCTGCCTGTGTAAAAATAATTATAATTGAATGAAATATGGGACAAGTGAAATGGAAGATTCCGTTCTCAGATTTACTAGAGTTTTGTACTGGGAAAACTGAATATTTTATTATCTCAATAGCATAAATGTGAGTTTTCTAGGTAGATTTTTAATGCACATGAAACCTCCTTAAAATGTCTAGGAAACACTGCATTTTCCTCTTCTCCAACACCCACTCCTGGGCTACATCAGTAAAGCAGAACATTGCAGAGTATTCAGGAGAAGTGTTTGTCATATGTGATCATCAGCCTCATCTTGAGCAGCAAAAAGCAGAGTCCTCAAAACTTGTGAGAGTCTGATTAGTTGTGCAGTAAAGCTAATTTCACAGAGAAAGTAAATTCCCTGTGTCCAGCAGAGTAAGGCTGAACAGACATGGTCATGTCTTACTTTCATCAGTACTGAATTGTCCTCCAACATAAATATTAAACCAAAATGTTAGCAACAGAAATTCCTTTGCTTTAATGTATAAAAATCATTGAATGCATTTCCAAGCACTGGGATTGAATAAATTGATTATAAGGAATTTGCATTCTGAATTTTTCTTCCTTCATTATCAGTGAACTGTCAGCTATTAGTTTGTCTATTTCTTGCTGCTTTCAAGGGCAGTTGTCAGGGGAAACCATTTTGCCATGCAAAATGAGTAGGAATTGTGCTATATATCCTCAGCATCAGCTGCAATCTTCTTATCTGTTAGCAACCATAAACAAGCAGGCTCTGGAATGTTTCTGCACAGTTTTCATAACTTAGGTCACTTGTTGAATAACTTCTGCAAATACATACCAATTACTTTTTAGAATCTCATTTTTCAGTCTACAAAATTCAATGTGTGAGCATTGATGAGTTCTGATTTTTCATATACATGTCATTATTCTCCAAATAATGTGTAACAGGAATAACAGAGTTGATACACCTGAGAATCCACTCTGTCATGGTTTGACCCCAGCCAGCAGCCACCCAGGCAGCCACTTGTTCATCGCTCACCGACAGAACTGGGGGAAGGGTAGAAGCTGGAAAAGCCCTGAGCTGAGAGACAGACAGTTTAATAGGGGAAACCAGATCCATGTACACAAGCAAAGCAAAGCAAAACAAGGAATTCATTCCCTGCTCCCCACAGACAGGCAGGTTTTCATCCATCTCCAGGAGAGCAGGGCCCCATCATGTGCAGTGCTTATTTCAATTGACAAATGCCATGACTCCAAACATTCCCCCCTTTCTCTTTCTTCCCCTCAGCTTTATGTCTTGAGCATGATGTCACATGGTCTGGAAATCCCTTTGGTCAGTTTGGGTCACCTGTCCCAGCTGTGTCTCCTCCCAGCCTCTCATGCACTCCCAACTTCTCCCCAGTGTGGCAGTACAAATAGCAGAAAAGGCTTTTAGTATTCTGTAAGTCCTGCTGAGCAAGAGCAAAAACATCTCTGTATTATCAACCCTGTGCTCAGCACAAGTACAAAATACAACCTCATGCCCAGAACTGGGAAGAAAATTAACTCCACTCCAGCCAAAACCAGCACAACCGGGCATTGAAAAGTAGGTTTTAATCTAAAAGTATATATGTCAGTCTGCAGAACAAAGAGAATGATTCTGTAACTTTGCAGTTATAGAAAATAACTAAATCCATAAATGGGATTGTAATAATTATTTTAAAATTGCTTGCATTTTAACTAATAGCAAATTATGGGGTTTAGTTTCCAGTAAAGTAACATTACAAAGTGTGGTCTATGCCTCAAATGAAAATATTGAATGAAATTGTCAATTTTTTGTATGGTTAGAAAGGAAATAATTGATATTTGCAAACTTAATTTATCTGTTTTCTCCAAAGATTAAGATTTTTACTGATTCTACATATAAAACATTGTACTTGAGTTTCAGAAGAAAGCCATAATAAAAAACGGAAAAGTAGGTGGTTTTTTTTTTTAAGACTGTTTAGAGAAAATTATTTTCTTCAACTTTATTATTTTTATTATTTTTTTGGGGGCCCTTTGTTTTGGCTATATGGGCTTGGACATACTGTCCATTTTCTATGTAATTTCAATTTCAGATGTTTTGATATTGGACAATTTTAGTGGAGAAATTTATACATTTAGTCTATGTTATATATTAAATGACACAAAACATGATGTAATCTTCTAGTTATTTTGACTTATGGTAACTGTTGGTACATGGTTTAGAGAGAAGAGGAGACTGCAGCTTTTAAATACAAACAGAGGTTGCCTGTGTTCATGCTACCTGGGAGGTTTGTGGAAACCTATATTTGGAATGTAAATTCTTTGGGGTAAGTCAAAGTCTGCCAAGAGCATTGCCCGTTCAGATGGGAGTTGACTCATAGTCTGGAATGTGGAACCATAACATAGAGTTGCTTGGATAGGCTGAATATTATTTTGCAACTGGCGCTTACAGAAAACTTTTAAAGGCCTAAAAGAGCACAAAGTGGCTAACCAGGGGAAAGCTGTTGAAAGCATGTGGGTTTTCCAGGGGCAAATTGCTGAAATCTCCTTAGCACCAACAATTCCACAAATGCTTATCTTAAAACCTCTTGTTGTCTGTATTGTCCCACAATGTTTTTGGGATAAAAAAGACTGCTGAAGTCCAGGACATACGGACCACAGTGAGAGAGAGTCAAAGAAATGGTTGCACAATTGCATTAATACTGCACAGAATTCCAAGAAAGCACTTGGGGTTTCTCTGTCACAATGACTTGTACTGGAACAAGATGTGCTTTCTGGACCATATGGAAAGACAATTACTTTTTCTGCCAATCAATCTTTCTGGTAATGGAACATATTTAATGTTTTTTTAAAATGCATTTCTATACTGCTGTGAAGGTAAGCCTGACTCTAGCAACAAATAAGAAATTACCACATTATGCTAATTTAGAAAAGAAGATGCAAAAAAGATAGTTTTCAGTATGGATATATCCACCAGCCCACAGACATGATACTCTGAACAATGAGAAAAAACAATATTATTTTACATCCCTAGCTATTTGTAATCTAGACATCCTGATTCAGTAGGTTGACTACTGTGTCAGCAAGTACAGGGTGCCCAGTAATAAATAAGGAGAGAATGTCAGCTATGTTGGCAGGAAATGGCCAGTCATACAGCTGACAGCCAGTCTTGGCAAGGAATATATGTAATGGCTTGGTACTGCAAGCTGTTTGTAGTTAGCATTACTAAAGCTGCCAGCCAATTGCCTCATAAGGTCTGCTGACAGGCAGTAATCTAATCTGGCCTCCCATTTGTTCTTTGTTTTTATCTGCTAAACACGACTTCATCTTTCCCATGGTTGAATTGTATGCTATTTGAAATCTGAGCATTGCGTTCAATCTTGTGGACACGAGAATAGTAGAGGTGTTATAATCAAAATCATATAGAACTGGGCCTCTGGAAACAATTTTTCATGAAGATGTGCTCAGATTTCAAAATAAACTTACTATAAAACAGGAAAGAAATGTGATGCATTATTTTCCTCATATTTGTCCTGTTTTAAGCTGAAGCTTGAACACAGGGATTTTTCCCATCATAAGGAATTCTAAATTGATATCAGGGATAGACTGGAGGGAGGATTGCAGGTACAGTGGAAAACAGATTCAATGTTGTTGGCCTGATAAAAGCACAGAAATAAGTAGCATGCATTGTGCTCAAACAGGGTAACTGTTCTGGTTTAGGGCAAATTTGGTAGAGAATTTCCAAATTAGGGCCCCTCCAGAAAGCAAACCCACACAGCCCCTCCCCCCAACCGGTTTGGGAAGGATTCCTCAGAGAGAAGTGGAAAGAACCTGTTTATTTAATAGGCACAGCACCCCCCAGCACACAAAATGAACAATACTGGATGGCACTGCTCTGAAAAAGATGACAAATTCAGAAAGTGTCTCTTGGGCGTGGTCACTCTGTTCTCAGTCCCTCCGGCGCTGGGGCAGCTGCTGCAGGCCACAGGGTGCAAACTCTTGGGTGTTCCCAGGTCCCAGTCCAGAGCAGGTTTGAAATGGTCAGGAAAGGGAAAGGAGAAATGGTCCAGGAAGAAATTTGGACAGTTTAGCTAAACTGGCTAATGAGCAAAAGCAAGCAGAAGCGAAGCAAGCAAGAGCGAGAGAGAGCAAAGCGAATAAGAAAACCAAAACAAAACTTTGCCTCTTCGGAGCCATTCTTAAAGGTACAGAGCATAATATCCAACATTAACAGAACACATGAATGGGGATACAAGCATCATAACGTCACCCTAGGACAGTAACTTACCTGTAAAATAAGTGAGGTTGAATAAGATATGTTCAGATTTGCTGGCTTTATTTTATGTTATTAATTGAAAAGCTGTTGGTTTAAGATTCATCACTTAGGAGTTAATGTGTTCTTGCCTTGATTAATGGAATGTTATGTTCCTTGAGTTAATGTGCCTTGATTGACAAGAAAACTATTATTTCAGGTAGAAAAGTACTAATCTACTATGTCTGTTCATATAAAGTCAGGGTGGCCTAGTGGGAAGGGTGCTAAATTGGTGACATTTCTTTGCTCCTCCAGAACCTCCCTGTGTTGTTGATGGCATATTTGACTAGAACTGGCTCAAGAAAAGTGTTGTGTATCAAAAAGTGTTCCTAATGAATATTAACTGCCTCTGCCTAGCAATTAATTTCTCAAAACAGCCAGTTTAGTAGAGCTGAGCCTTGCAACTGCCAGTATTTTCAGATGTGAATTTCCACTGACTAAGTGGCTGCTTGCCCTGTGCTTGTGCCCAGATGTGACTCGCTCTGGTCAGCACATAGCAGCTTGGCATTCATGGCAACATCCCGCTGGTATTCCAGACCAGGTGTTGCATAACTCTCCATGCAAAGTGAAATGAGCCTATCTGGTTTATTGTGCTTACCTCTGGCCAAATGATGTTGGTGAGGAAGATGTAACCCCCGGAGATGCAGGGTCATCTGTCCCATGGTGAAGCCAACTGGCTCTGGGTTTTCTCTGTTGGCTTCCCTTTCCTCCAGTGTGATGTTATGAGACCCACTCTGAAGTGCTCTTTGGAAACCTTGATTGGGGCCATGCCTTCCCTCCACCCTGGTCTTCCTGCCTTTCTTTCCTAACAACATAAAATCAAGGGATAGGAATGTTCTGTCTTACATGAGATTTTGTGAAAAAAAAATGGTGAAAAATTCATGTGTTTAAGAGTAGATGCCTGCTTGCCAAAATATACTCTTCATTGTCTACATTCCTCTTTCATTGTCTATATTCCTCACGGCTGGCAGCACGCTTCTTACTATTGAAAGAACACAGATGATAAAGGTGTTCAAGCTTAGGAATTGTTTTTTCTGTAGTGTCAGGGGGTTACTAAAAAATCTGAAACTGTTACCCAGAATCAGTAATTTTTAAAGCACTGCTGGTAGCACAGCTTATGACAAGGTTCTGTTTCCTGACCTGGAAATATTAAGAATCAATTGGGTGAAGCCTCTGGGCATCAAGGAAAAAGTCTTTTTCTGACAGCACAAGTCTTCAGAGATCAAAAATACATTTGCCAAAACCATTTCAATATGTGCCAAATTTAATCTCTAAAATAAATATTAAGAACAATTTATATATTAGAATATAATTTACATATATCATATAGCATTTTTATATTATCTATGCATCAAAACATAAATTATAAAATAACCTAATTTTAACAAGTAAAATAGAATGAAAAATTACCAGTATGAGTCATTATCTGTTGCCAGTCTATTACTATTTATTACTTAGTAAGAAAATATGCAACAATTTAATACAAATAATAAACCAATATCCACTCTTATCCCCCCTCTAATTATTTAGTGCCAGGTGTCACATGGACATTTAAGGATGTTCAGAATGAAATGCTGAGGAAGAAGGTGCAGTCAGCTCTAGATAAAAGTAAAGCTTTTCCACTCACTGATGGGAGAAGAAGTGGGAACTGATGCTTGAGAGAGGAGAGAAAAACGAGGCCAATAACGTGTGTTTTCATGGATTTACTAACTGTATTGTAAAATCTATAAGGACAGTGTCATCCATAATAAAGAGGATTTTTTATGCAAACTCCATTAGAAGTCTTCTGTTTTGCAATTTTCTTACAGTAGTGGGAGAATAATTAGATGGGCAATCAACACAATACCATTTGATCTATTTACTTATTTCCTACAGCTTTTCTGTTTTTCTTCCTAATACAGGTGTTGTTTGATCTTTCTTGAAAGGACAAGATGTATCTCCCCACTTCAATGAAATGCCTGAAATTTCTGTTGCACCTGCTGATGTTTTCCCTTGCTGTCTCCCTATTCTAACAAGATCTCAAGAAAATCAGGCATTGATAAGGAGATTTGCCTGCAATAGACAGGGTTCCACTTACTAGGAGCCTCTAGATGAATAGAAATAAATAGAAACTTCTTTTGTATAATCTGAAACATATGTTCCCCTATAAGAATTGTTTATTTTCAGAATTTATCCCTCTTTTCTTAGCTCAAAGGGAAAAGCAAACGTCACCAGGCTCAAAAATCACTGAAGCCCAAAAAATTTGCCGAGATCACAGGTCTATTTTTCAAAGTACATCAGAAATTTGCAACAGTAAAATACCAGAAGAGGCAGCTAAGATGAAATATGGATATCAGTGTGTCCTTGTCCCTTTGTGCCTGTAGGTATGTCAATGATAAAAAGTATGCGTTAGACTGAAGATATGTGGGGGTTTTTAATGGTTAAAGAAACATTACAGGAACATATTGAGATTCTGTCAGTTTGCCTAGCTAATAAGGAATTTTCCAAATCAACACAGATGTTTTGGCTTGATATTTGTAAACTTAAACATTTTTGAAAAAGGCCAGTATTCTCTCTTGAATGCACCATGTCCATGCATGACAGCCAGGCAAATTGCGCATAGAAAACAAGAGAGAAGGGGCAGAAAGGAAAGAAAGAAAGGTCTAAAAAAAAAATTTGCATCTTTACTGATTGGTGGTCTGTTTTGCATCTACTTAAATTTTTCTCAACTCATTTGAGGCTACAACAGCTATGAATTGGCATGATGTAAAACCCCAGTGGGGAAGACACTTTTGGGATGAAGTTTTTCAACAAACAGACTTGAAAAGGCACAGTCACATTGTTCTTCCCATACTTTGTGCTCATAGGAAAAAATTGGACCCTACATAAGTCGAAGTGTAATTAATAATGAAAATGAATTATAAATTTCAAGGGAATAAGTTTCTCTTTTCCACTACATGAAAACCAGAATGGGTTGGATCTAAAGAGCATTGAATAATTCTTCCAAGTAGTGCAGGACAATGCTTATATTTGGGGCTTGATTGAAGTAAAATTTTACATGTGATCTTGTCCAGATTGTTACATTTTTTGTTTTGATGATCATGATGATGATGATCGTAGAGTCATTCTCCAAAATGCCACTTCAAATACAGGCTCCAGTAGAAGGCAATAGGTCAAGGGTAATTACTTTAATTAGGAATGTGCTGAAGGTGATTTTTCTCTATTGATGATTACCCCAGGGATAGTGGAATTAATACTAGGGGCCACAACCCATAATATATAATATCATTGTTCTGAATTATTCTTTGCATAGTATTAATAACACTCTTTAATCTTAATTTCCATACAGGAAAGTGACTGAAAACTTCTATATACTTGTATTAAAATTTGTTTGGTTTTTTGTGCAGAGATAGATTTGAATTTGATTTTTTAAGTGATCAAAATACTCTTATGTCTCACCTTGAAAGTGAAAAAACTGAATACTTGCAGGTTTTAGGCTTCTCAAATTCTAAAATGGCTAATCATTTTAAAGAAGAAGAGGAGGGGAAGAGAAGTTTTTGAAACAATTCAAATTGCAAAGCACATTGTGACAGACTATGATGATAAGCTTCAGAAAGTGATTCAAATGATTCCCCCAATCACTGTGGGATTTTTACCATTTGGCTATCACTTTGTCCAGTGTTTGTTGCTAGCTTCCACACTGAGAGACACCTTTGAGATTGAAGTCCTACTTTAAATCATGATCTCTTTCAACCTTATTGAAGCATATTATTTATACATAAAGAATGAGTTGAGAGGCCTGGAAGGAGGTTTAGGTTTTTCAAGATGAATTCAGTAATTGAGACAGAAGATTTTTTCATAGTTCCAGCAGAACATGAAATATGAATTCAGAGCTGACTCAAAATTCTCTTTTAATGGTGATAAGAGATTGTTGAATTAAAACCTATTTATGTGCTATATTTTAAACCCTTCCCTTCCCTTCCCTTCCCTTCCCTTCCCTTCCCTTCCCTTCCCTTCCCTTCCCTTCCCTTCCCTTCCCTTCCCTTCCCTTCCCTTCCCTTCCCTTCCCTTCCCTTCCCTTCCCTTCCCTTCCCTTCCCTTCCCTTCCCTTCCCTTCCCTTCCCTTCCCTTCCCTTCCCTTCCCTTCCCTTCCCTTCCCTTCCCTTCCCTTCCCTTCCCTTCCCTTCCCTTCCCTTCCCTTCCCTTCCCTTCCCTTCCCTTCCCTTCCCTTCCCTTCCCTTCCCTTCCCTTCCCTTCCCTTCCCTTCCCATTTGAATAGTGTAACGAAGGAAATTTTGGAGAGCACAAATTGATCCCAAGTGTGAATAGGAAGCAAAATTAAGATATTTAAGATTTTACATGTGTATTTTATGTTATAAATCAGTTCAAATTGAAGAAACAACCTGATTAGTATGCATTATTCCTTTCATGTTTGGGGTATTATTTTCTGACTTAGGCACTATAGTTCAACCATCTCCATGACATTTTCACTTCTGACAGAATTTACATTTATTAGGTTTATCTTAACATCAACTAGTACAGATGAATATACTGGAGATAGTGATAAAAACATAGTGCTAAGCACAAAGGACAGGTAAAATATTCCTGGTGGATTGTATGTTATCGGAACTGAAGGTATTCCAAGGATACTTTTGATATCTTCCACTTGGAGTGTGTTTACTTTACACAGCAATAGCTTTATTTATTATACTCATTATTTATTATGATTAGATATGGGATTAGATTAGGATCCTATACAGCTGCCATGGGATAAATGAACATTTACTTATGAATTTTTTAACTTTACTGGGAGGGAAAATGAGAGAATGTTTATTGTTGGTAAGGTAATTTAGAGTGGAAGTGCATTGTACAGTATTGGTAACAATTTACTGACATTTTAAGTGTTTCTAATAAGACATAAACCTTGGAATTATTTCCTCAGAATATCACATAAGGTAAGCAGGCAGTAACAAGGAGTAACTGTTGCATTTGTTTCCATCACTAGCTATGAGTTTTGCTCTTTTAAAAGTTGATGTTTTGCATGGGAGTAAGTAAAGAACTGCAAAATAAAAGAATTTTTCTTTAGTTTGCAAATGTCTGAAGGCAGTTCTTGTTAGTTCTGGATTCTTTTGAACCTCCATCATTAGAAACAGCTCAGAACTTTAACTCAGTCATTTGTGATAGAACATCAAACAATCAAATGGAAATACATGAAAAACACATGTTTATGAAAAGCACCCACACGTGCAAAAACTCTTTTAATGGTGCTCATCATCTCTTATGTCAATCCAAATTAAACTTACATTTTTAATGTATTTCCACTGTACTATCATATTCAAATCTGGTGGTAATAAATTGATCAAGAATAAAACTTTTAGTAAAGCAGTGTATTGAACATGACATACTCTATTAATTTAGAAATTCGGTTTTTATTGACTTCAGTTTTCTGCTTTCTCTTTTTCCCCCAGCTGAACTTCGAGAAGGGCACTTTTGACCTTTCTTTTGTGCCCATTCAATACTTCTCTGTGAATTAGTTGCATATGTGCATTTCTGTGTGCTTTTTACATGTAGATGATGGAATGTAAATGTGGGAGAGTTCTCTCATGTTTTCATGAGGATGGGGTTTTAGAAATGCAGCCTTGGTACGGGAAATATATTTGACTGCAAGCTGTTTGATTTATTTATATACAACTTGGAGAAAATGCTGTTAAAATCAGGTGTTGATTCCATATTGAAAAACTGTGCAGAAAATGCTGATAACTTATTTGTCCAATTTATTTTGGAGAGACTTGCTTATTTAGTTTATTCAGTCTTCTGTAAAGTATATCTTTTATTGTGCAGATTGGTGAGCAGGTAAGGGGCAATATTTGAGTCATTTGCAAAATTTGAACCTGCATCCTGAAAATTCTTTGTCTTGCTCTTTTTCTTTCCCCTCTACAGTTTATTGAAAATATCCTTGGTTTTATCATCTAACTGAAGTTTACAACTGTAAGCCTGGAATCTGTGATTTGGACTCCTTTTATGGGGATGTGGAAGTGCTGCAGGATCTGTGTTGTACTGTTCTTCTCTCCCCTTGCTCTTCTCCTCCCCAATGTTTGGAAAGCAAGAATCCAGAGAGCTTTAAGACTCACTGTGATTTTGAACATCTCAAGCTCTATTGAAACTTGCATGAAAATACAGCATGCCATTATTAGATTTTGGTTATTATAAAATGATCTTCCCCCTTAGTTCACTTATAGGCATTTAGAAAGCAATGTTTTAACCACTAAGTCATGTAGTCAGGTATTAGAAAAGACTAGTCTGAGTGTCATGTACACATACATTCTTATGTTTATTCGAATTTTTTGTGTTTTATAACAAGACCTTTTTCATATTTATTTGAAAAATTGTTGGTTTTTCACATTAGAAACATTTTAAGAAGAGGTGTTGCAGTTTGAGTACACAAAAACTTAATGAAAAATGCAGAATAGAGGAGCTAACTGAAATTTGAAATTCATTTGTAGACATAAAAGGTGCCATGGATATCCACTGCAGTTCTTTGTGGGATTAAATCAACACAAGTTAGCGTGGTGTATATTCACTGATGGCAGTAGAATGTTATTGCTTTCTGGATGTGTCTGTTTTATGTGAATCTGACTGCCAGACAGGAAGAAAATCCTGCTGTATTCTCTGGATGTCTGTTTTATGTTAAAAAGAATTTAAAATACTATCTTAAACACAAAAATACAAAACTAAAGAGATACAGAAAGAAATAAAAAGTTGAAAAAATAACTTTAATATTTTATAGAAATTTATGACTTTGTTTGATCATGCAAAATTTTAGTCAGGATTCTTTTGTTTGCCAAGTCCAAAATATATTTAGCAATAAGGGAGAAACTAATTTGATTTGCATTGTGCTTTTTTTGTTGCGTGAAACTGGAGATTTAGAATGGGATTCACAGTGAATTTACTACTCTTTTTTTCTTTTTTTTTTCCCCTCTTTTTATGAAATTCATTCTTCCAGAGGAAATAGATGCAGTTTCCCCACCAAGAAAAAGAAGGTAGTTTGTTTTTTTTTTTTAACGTCAAAACAGCCTCATTATATATTTTAAAAAGATTAAACAAAGATATTTTGCTTCTTTTGCAGCTGCTAATTCATCACACCTTATCTTTACACACAAGCTTTTACCATAAAAATAGTCATTTCCTTTATCCATCATGTCATATTTTAAGACATGCTAAAAATAACACAATGAAAGGCAGGATATTGCCACAGTTGAAAACATCTTGTGTTTTCAACATTTGGATTATATTAACTTTGTGGTCTCCTTTCATTGCAAAGGTGTAATGTTGGTTTCCCTAACCTCAGAGCTGTGTTAGAAGAACTTCATCCAAGCTTGGTTACCAGAATAATATAAATACTACTTCATGTCCTTCGAATTTCTTATTGCAATTGCTCTTACCTCATATGTAGACTGGGTTGGGCTTTTTTCTTTGCAATAGTGAGCACTGATTGGTTTGCACTAGAAAGGTCCCTGTGTTTCACTCTGAACCACTTATTGCTATGCTATATACAAAAAGACAGCTTCAATTTTTTTAAAAAATATGGGTGCATGGTAGCAGAAACTTTTCAACAGCCTTATGTAAAATCCCTGAGACTAACTGTATTATTATGAAGCAAACTCAGAGTAGAAACATTTTGAATACAGAAAGAAAACTTGCAGAAAAGCAAGACGTTTTCCTTCTCGGTTACATTCTGAAAATCATACTGAGTTGTGCTGGCTGTGGTTCTGTACCAGTAGAGGCCGTGAACATGTTGTGCATTTGGTCACAACCTGAATCAGCTTTGGATTTGCTGACAGTCACAACACAGAAATCATTTACTACTTGCTGTCTGTTCGAACTGCCTGTTGCACATCCCTGAAAGGCAACCAGGGCTTTCTTAGGCTTCATTAGACGCAATGGAGGTTTGCACTTTAGTCTCTGACCCTCAAAGAATACTAAGGCTTCTGTGTGCATCCACTTATAAAAGAATTTTTGTTCGTGCTAATTTAGCACAATGCTGTAGGTGACAAATACCTAAGTACACCTAAGAATTTGAATATTTTTTCCCAGTGCATCACTAGTATGGAGAGAATTTATGTCATCTCTGTGCAATTGTCCGTGGTGTTAGTAATGCCAAGGTCATGGGTTTGACCCCCATCATATGGGACATTCACTTAAGAGTCAGACTCAATTATCCTTGTGGGTGTCTTCCAGCTCAGAGTATTCTATGATTCTGTGAATCTCTTGCAGGAAGGTTAGCTATGATTGCCTATGTCATGCATCAAGAAGGAGGTACTTACATGTCCAAAATGTCATTCAGACCTCTGAACAAAAATATGTTAATTGAGAAATATAGAAGTAAATCATAGTGGTGAAGAATTGTAGAGCAAAAAGAGCCTGTCTAATAGTTAAGTGCTGCAATAATTTGTTCAGCAGCAATCTTTAACAGAAAGAAACAGACAGTGGATTAAAAATATTCTCTATGATACCACTCTAGAAAACTACATAAAAATTAAGCAATTAATTAATTATGAAGCAATTTTCCCCCTTTTTCTTGATAATCTGACTTGTCATAAAAGTGTCAAGACTTTTATCAGGCATTCATGAAACATTATGATCCACTGTCCTGCTTGAAGGAAAGGAGGAGAGACTAAAACTTGACTATGATCTGGAAGATGAATTAAGCACTCATTTCCTGATTTTTGTGGGAAACTAGAAAAGGACAGAAAAATATCCCATCCTTTAAAGCTCTATAAAGTTTAGAGTATCTGAAATTACTTTGTATCATGCTTCACATATCACACATATCAAATAACTTTCTATATTGTAAAGCAGTGCAGATTACTCTGTAGCTCCTCATTTCAAGAGAAGCTATTCTTTAACAACTTATTTACTCTGTATTTAATGGCACAAAGTGCCTCATACAGGAGTAGAGGCAAACAGACAGAAAATTGTAAAAATACACTGAGGAGATACAGAATTCTAAAGAGATAATAAACAGAATTTGTTTTTCTGTAATTAGGACTATGGCACCTCTGGATGATCTTTGATTCCAATGTATTATGATGTGACAGATACATATTACTGTGATTTCTCTAGTGATGCTCCCTGTTGCTTTCTTGTCAGCTTTAATAGCAAAATAAGAGGACAGGCTAGATTGAAATGATTTATTCTCTCAGAACTTCATAGTCAAAACAGATTATCACAGTAACAGGCTAGACTTTCTCCTGTATGCACAACAGATTTTTCTCTTGGAACCATGTCATGCTTCATGGTGTCACTGATACTACTATGCTTTACAGAATGACTTTCTTGAGGTCACTTCCTCTGCCCTGCACTCTGCCTTCTGCCTCCTCCTCCTTTCTTCTGTTAAACAAGAACAAATGTTATCCTGTATGTTCTCATCCCATTCTTGCTTAAAGAATCTTTTTTAATAGTTGAGCTAATACTCGAAGTGACCAGATGTTATCCTTCTTAATCTGTGAAATAGTTTATCTGGATAATATAAGACTGTTCTCTGTGTTCACTGAAGGGGAAGAAAGGTATTGTTGGAAGATTGAGAGGAAAGTGCAGAATCTTGGAACAAACTGTTTCACCTCACGCTTTTAGTTTTGAATTCTATTCATGTTATAGCCCTTCTTTTCTGAAGTTTGTGGAATTTAGTTTCTTAAATTAATGTATATACTTACTGCATACATTACAGAGAAGTAACTTTCTGTGATGACTTCTTAGCTGCATCAGTGAAATAACAATTAAGCCATGTTAAAGCAGTTTGTGAAGGAGGACTGTCTCTCATGGGAGAGATCCTATCCTGGAGCAGGGGAAGAGTCTGACAAGTTGTATCACTTGAAAGAGGAAGAGGAGCAGCTCAAGGAGTCAGAGCAGAAACTCCCCTTCAGCCCATGGTGAAGTCCATGGTGAGACAGGCTGTCCTGGAACTCACACATGTTGATGGGGAAGATTCTAATGAAAGTATCTTTTAACAGTTGTGTTTTGAGTTGCAAATTATGAAAACTACTACAGCAGGAAACCCTTGCTGCAACCAGACTAAGAGAAAAGGGGAAAGTTCATTGCAATGTTGAATCCTGTATCCTGGCCCAAAGGGATCACAGGGGAAGAATGTAATGTAATGAAGAATGTAATGGAAACACATCTTGGTTGAAAGCCATGATTTGGGTTGCATGTTACAGGATTGTAACAGGAACAACCCGAGCCAGCGGAGGAGGTGCCTTACAAAAAGCAATGCAAATTACAGCAGAGACTTGTGGTGGCCTCAGTGCCCAGGAACTCCAAGAAATACACCACGTCTCCTATCTTGAGAGACCACTTTAACAGGTGGAGCCCAAAGTCATGGACTAAATGAACTCAAAAGACATTTTTTGAACATTTGTGGATGTTTTACAGACATTTGCAGGGGTGTTCCATAGGTCTGAGGTAATGATATCTGTGTATAATATTCAAGAACAGGAAGAGGGAGCATGGTTAATTATGGTGTATTGAATAGTGTCATCATAACATACATAGTGTGGAATTAGGGTGAGATAAAATGATGGTTTTGTCTATGCAGAGTTAATTTTCTTCACAGTAGCTAGTACAGGGCTCTGTTTTGGACTTTTGCTGAAAGCAGTGTTGGTTAAACAGGAATGTTTTCATTACTGCAGAGCAAGGTTTACACAGAGCCAAGGCTTTTTAGCTCCTCACCCAATCCACCAGCGACCACGGGAGTGCACGAGTTGCTGGGAGGGGACACAGCCAGGACAGCTGATCACAACTGACCAAAGGAATATTCCAGGCCATATGGTTCATATGTAGCACATCAAGCTGTGGGCACAGGAAAGAAAGGAGAGGAGGGAGACACTTGTAGTGATGGTGTTTCTCTATCCAAGTAAGTGGTGCACATGATGGGGCCCTACTATCTTGGAGATGGCTGAACACCTGCCTGCCTGTGGGAAGCAGTGAATTAATTCCTTGTTTTCCTTCAATTGTATAGTTTTTTCTTTTCCTTTTAAACTGACTTTATCTCAACTCTGGGCTTTCTCAGTTTTACTCTTCTGATCCTCTCTCCACTGAGGCAGATGAGCACCTGTGTGGTACTTGGTTGTTGGCTTGGGATAAATCAGGACATGGGAAAAATATTTATTGCTGTGAATCTAAGACAGATGAAGGTGATTCCTGAATGCCTGGTAAAAGTACTGATGAGTTGCAAGAGGTACATTTCAGATGAAGTTAAGCCATACTTTAATGTTTCACTGTAGTTATCTCAGTCCAGACTGTGAGAGGGATGTTGCTTTTCAGGGGTCCCAACTTCAGTGACTGCCAAGCCACTTGATGATGATGAATAGGAGAGATGGGATTTGCCTAATACCTAAGATTAAGTTATTTAAGACTTAGGCATCCCAAAATTCAGCACTGTGGGCTCCTACATCTGGAGGTTTCAGACTGGAACATTAGTGAATTTATGTGCAACTCTGCAGACAACAGTGTATGACAGCAATTAATGTTCAAGATCAGATGGTTAAGTGGTAAAAAGAAAATTATGATAAACATAATATTGCAGCACAAACCACCTCTGAATCTGAACCCATTTAAACCACTCAATGCGGCTGCGCGGATGGCTGGAGTCCCGGCACTCCACAGCCCAGCTCGCAGTCCAGGTGCCTGCCCGACTCTGGGTCAGGTCCGCACCTGTGGGTCCGCAGTCCACGGGAGGGCGAAAGCCACGAATGCGCGCGAGAAGAAAGGGAGGACTCAGGTAGCCGAGGGAAGTCAGATTTATTCGTCTGACAAGGCGGGTGCAGGACGGGGAGGGATAACCTGGGATTGCCTGAGCTACCCGAGCCACAGAAAACTGAAGTGCAACACTTTATAAAGACAGGGGGCGGGTAGGGGTGTATACATACAGCAACGAATAGGAACATCAATACTTGGATACATAGTACAAGTGACAGGTTGAATCAACGAATCAAAGAAAAATTAAGGAGGGGCCCCAGCTCTTGCCCAATCACCCAACGCCCAGGAGAGAAGAATCTAGAAGAAAAGGATGGGCCGCTGGGTGACAGACAAGGGCCTGGGGCGGGGAAGAACTTGGATACACTGCGGGACCATGGCAACCTAGGTGGAGCAAATGGATTGACAGGAAACTGCCCAAGGCAGGGACAGACCACCGCCGCTCAGGGCAGGGGAGAACTGGGATGAACCAAAAACAGAACACCACATCTCCCCCTTTTTTGTTTAAAAAGAAGAGGAGAGGGGTGGGACAACAAAACTTTTTGGGCAACAAATTTAGTCTCTTAGAGAAACAGCTTCAGGATCAATTCTTCCGGAGGCGTCAGGGTCTTCAGGATCAGAATTTGCATCTGATTGAAAGGACGTGTCTTCCCACGAGTTCTCTTCAGGGAAATTGGTGGCCTGAAGATGGAGGACTTCCGGTGAGTGGGCTAACTTAAAGATGAGTCTCTGGACGCATCCCCAAAGGATTGCTCCCGAAATTAAAATAACGATTAAAGTGAAACACACATACACAACGGATTTCAAAACAGACGCGACCCAGCCCGACAATCCCCACCCTGTAAACAGGTCCCCCAGCCAGTCTGCAGTTTGTTGTTTGATGTTTGAAATCAGTCCATGCATCTTGTCGATGGCGACTCTCGCATCTTCGGCTCGAGAGGACAAGTTCATGCAGCAAAGGCCCTCAAATTCCTCGCACCTATGGTTGTGGAGCAGCAACAGAAAATCTATTGCTGCCCTATTTTGCAAAGTCGCCTGCCGAGTCATTTTCTCATCATATAGGAGGTCTGAAAGGGCGGCTGAGGTAAAATTGGCTTGTTTCTCCACCCAGCACTCTAGGCGGGCCAATTCGCCTAGAGATTTGGCGATAGACACCCACGGCAAAAAGATGGTGAGTGCTACGATTTTTGGCTTAGCCCAATGTTCAATGACTGAGTCACAGTCAGGATCAAGATCTTTTAGGTCTCTTTTCGCGCGGGCCGAATCAGAGGTCAAATTCAGGCTGTGACTCTTGTTTCTCCAATCATAAATTTGGGTGATGTTGGGGGTCAACAGCGACAGCCGACCAAATGCGCAAGGGCCTCCGATGTGGTGAGAGGGGATGCCTGCCCAAGCTCGGTCTCCGCAAATGAAAAAAATGCCCCTGGGGAGGGCCAACGGCTTCCCGCCCGGGGTGGAGGAGAGTGGAACTTTAATAGGTCTTTTGCACCACCGGGCGGCCTGATACCTGGGGTCGGATGGGTTCAGGACCGTATACCCTTTCTCCCCGGGACGGGGGGTAAACCGAAATTGGATACAGACGGGAGCAACAGCGGAACCAAGCAGATGGAGCTCTTGGGGTTCGGAGTCTAAAGGAACAAGACCTCGGACTCCGTCTCTCCAGGCACTCCAAAAAGTAGCGATGGCATCGCGGGTGGTGGACAACGAAAAAGCGTAATTAAAGGGAGGGGGTAATTCTGAAGGGGGGAGAGGGATCCCCACGAGGCAGGACGACATCGGGTCCTTTGCTGCGCCGGTGTCCAGGCAGATGTGATCTTGCCCTAGGGCCTCCGCAAGAGTGCGCCAGACATTCGCTTTGGGCTGGGGGACGATCCACGTGTAGGTGACGAACTGCGCGGACCATAAGGTGGTTGCAAGCAGGAGAAGGTGATTTCGGGTCCGGCTCATGTCTGCAAAAGAACTACAAACACAGGAAGTCAGGCACAACAAAAGGTTAAAAGCAAGAGGATTCTGGGCCAAACAGGTAACGTATCTCAGGAAGGATGACAAGGGGGTCAGGGGGTCTCTTCTTCCGCCTCCAATGCGCCACCTGGACTTGCTCGACTGTTGTCTTGTGTTTCACCCCCTTTGGTACGTAAGGCCGTACCCATTTGGAGGGGACCCACTTGGGGCCCGAGGGAGTAGAAACACAGGCGTATCCTCTCCCCCAGGTCACAAGGTTGAAGGGCCCCTCTGTCTTCCAGGTCTCCGGATCCTTGACAAGGACCGGAGGCCTGGATTCAGGCTGCAGCTGGTTGTGTTTTCCAAAGTGCCTTACCATCGGAGGATTTAGGTTCTCGAACGAGCAGTTCAGGAAGTTGAGGGTGAACATTGCTCGTGCGAGACGGATGTGGGGGGGCTCAACCTTCATTGCCGCTTTCTGATGTTCGAGAACTTTTTTTAGGCTCTGGTGGGCCCTCTCCACCATGGCTTGGCCTGTCGGGGAATAGGGGATGCCAGTCTTATGCTCTATTCCCCATTGCTGCAGGAACTGGCGCAATTCCTTGGACGTGTACGCTGGCCCATTGTCAGTTTTAATGAGTTTGGGGATGCCCAGGACGGCGAATGCTTGAAGCAAGTGCTTCTCACAATCCGCCGCCCTCTCACCTGTGTGGGCGGAGGCGTAGATAGCACCGGAAAAGGTATCAATCGAAACATGCACACAGCTCAACCGGCCGAAGGCAGGGATATGTGTGACATCCATTTGCCACACCTCACAACTCGACAGACCACGAGGGTTTGTCCCCAGGCCCATAGATGGCATCTGGTGGGACTGACACTGGGGACATGTTGCCACAATCGCTCTGGCCTGTTCGCGGGTGAGGTGGAACTCGCGAACCAGGCCAGGAGCGTTCTGGTGGAACCGCTGGTGGCTCAGTTTGGCCTGCCCGAAAAGATCAGGGAGCGGGGCTACTTGAACAGGAGAGGCAAGAGCGTCTGCACGCCTATTGCCCTCCGCAATGTACCCCGGCAAATCTGTGTGGGACCGGACATGCATCACGTAAAAGGGTTGCTCTCGGTGGGAGACTAGAGTGACAAGTTTCGAGAGCAACTCGAAAAGACGGATGTTTGAGACATCTTGGAGGATGGCACCTTCTGCTCTGGATACTACACCAGCAACATACGCCGAATCTGTGACTAGATTAAAAGGTTCGGAAAACCTCTCAAACGCCCTGACGACTGCATCCAACTCAGCTACCTGTGGTGAGCCTTCAACCACTGTAATGTCTGCCTCCCACCGCTGAGTTTGAGGATCCCGCCAAGTCATCACTGACTTGTGGGATGCTCCGGATGCGTCTGTAAAAACTGTCAAGGCGTCAAGGGGAACTCTGCTTTGAACTGACTTGATTGTTAATGTAAATTCTTGATTGAACAATTTGTGGGCCGGCCGATTAACTGAAATTTGGCCGGTGTAGCTATCCAGGGCTAATTGAAGCATTTCATTAGTTTCCAAAACGTTCTCGAACATCCTCATTTTGAGGTGGCCTGAATCAAATTTTATAGGGACGTGAATGCATTCCAGGTCCACACCTGCCAGCTCCCTGATCCGTGATCTTGCTTTCCGGATCAGGTCCGCCACCAGCTCAAGTGGCTGTGTCATTCTTTTGGACCTGTGATGGCTGAGGAACACCCACTCTATTATCAGGAGGGGGTCCCCCGAGCCCTGGTCCTTGCTCTTTTTGATGTTACTGTCCCATTGAAAGAGCAGCCCATGGAGGTGTGGCAATTTCCCCAACACTATGAATCGAAAGGGCAGGCCTGGTTGGTAACGATGGGCCTGCCTGGCCGCAATTGAACTTTGAATCTTTTCCAGCGCTGCCCGGGCCTCCGGGGTAAGGGTCCTGGGAGAACAGAGCTCCTCTCCCCCTTTCAATAAATTGAAAAGGGGGGCTAGGTCTTCGGTGGGGATGCCTAGCCAAGGCCTTACCCAATTTAATGACCCGCACAGCTGATGGACATCAGCCAAACTCTTGATATTTGTCTTAATTGCCAATTTTTGAGGAACAATGGTCCTCTTTGTGATTTCAAGGCCAAGGTACTTCCAAGGCGGCATCTGTTGAATTTTGTCTTGCGCCAATTCAAACCCTGCAGCAACCAACGCATTGGTTGTCAGGTCAAGAGCATGGGCTAGCAAGTCATCGGTCGGCGCACAAATCAGAATGTCATCCATATAATGATGAATGACGACGTTTTCCACCGCTGCACGGATCGGGGACAGCAGGGAAGCGACATACCACTGGCAAATCACAGGGCTGCATTTCATTCCCTGCGGAAGGACTGTCCAGTGGTAGCGCTTGCCTGGGGCTTCACGGTTGATGGAGGGAACCGTGAAGGCAAAACGTGGCGCGTCTTCCGGGTGTAGGGGAATTTGAAAGAAACAGTCTTTAATATCAACGATGGCCAGATTCCAATTTTGGGGGAGCATTGTTGGGGAGGGCATCCCTGGTTGAAGAGACCCCATATCTTTTATGATGGCATTGATTTGCCGGAGGTCGTGCAAGAGTCGCCACTTATCTTTGTTTGGCTTCTTGATAACAAAAACGGGGGAGTTCCAGGGCGACATGGACTCCACTAAATGGCCTTTACGCACTTGTTCTTGCACGAGCTCGTTGAGCGCCGCTAATTTTTGTTTATTGAGCGGCCACTGCGCCACCTGAACTGGTGTATCAGAGAGCCAATTCAGTTTCCAGGTGGGGCGCTCACCAGTGGCCGCCGCCCGAAAAACCTGGGGAGCCGCAGGTAGGTCAATTCTGGCTCCCCACTGGGCTAAAAGGTCTCTTCCCCACAGGGGCTCTGTGTAATCCAAGACAAAGGGACGGACTGAGGCCAATTGTCCGTCAGGCCCCGTAATTTGTACAACGCTCTTTGATTGTTTCGCTAATTGAAGACCCCCTACACCTCGGATCTGCCCAGGAGCGTTTTGCAGATCCCAATGTGACGGCCATTCCCGAGAGGGAATGACCGTGACATCTGCCCCGGTGTCTAGCAGGCCGCACATCGCGACTCTCTCTCCTCCCTTAGAAAGCTGACACATTATTTTCGGCTTCTCTCGCCCGAGGGCTTGAGCCCAGGCCACCGAGTACTGCTGTAATGCCTCAGGCTGAGCGCTTAATGGACTCGGGCTCAGCTCTGACACTCGGATGGCCTGTGCGATGACTTGCCCTTTGGGCATGAAAAGAGGAGGGCTGACACAGTGCAGCAGGAGTGAAAACTGCTCCGAGCCTGCCGATAACAGACCCGGAACAATTTCCACTCCCGGTGGAGTCGTCTTTGTGTCTCCGAGTACGATATACTTGCAGCGCACCCGCTCCCAATCCTCCGGGCACTCCGGAAGTACAGCAACCTGATGAAAATCGGCGGAACGAAGATGGAGTGGCTCCGCGAGCTGCAGCCTGCAGGAGGAAACACAAGACAAGGTAGTTAATTCTGTCTGAGTTGGGCGAGAAGTCAAGTCCAGTGATGGTGGAGGCTGACTCCCTTCATTCCCCCCTTCTCCCCTAGGTGTTATGGTGCCAGGGTCTGCCTCCTTATTTCTGTCCTGGCGCAGGGGGGCACTGCGCTGCAAAATTAGTTTTTTTGAGGCGGCCTTTCTGGGGCCCCCTGCTGTGCTTTCTTGAATTCGTAAAACTGCTTCCTCAGTGGACACTGAGGCATCCAGTGCCCAACCTTGCCGCACAGATGGCAAGGTGCAGCTGTTTGGTTGGGAGCAGAGACTGATGGTGGAGTTGGCCCCTTGAGGGCAGGACAACAGTCGGCAGGTGGGGTGGTCTCCTCAGCGGCAGCAGCGACGTGACGGGGGGGCGTCCTTTGGCGGTGGATGACGGCGGGAGGCGCTCCAGCGGGTGATGGAACTAAAACTTTTTTCCCACACACTTCCAGCATTTCACGTAGCGTGGGAGACGGCTCCAGGGGAAGGCTGTTGATGGCCTCGCGGCAGGCCGGGTTCGCGTTTAGAAACGCTACTTGCTTTAATAGTTCGGCCCGCACACTCTCGCTTTCCACTTGGCTGTTGATCGATTTCCGGAGTCGCTCAACAAACTCTAAGAATGGTTCTTCCGCGCCCTGAAACACTTGAGAGTATGGGATCTGAGGCGCTGCCGCCCGCAACCCCAGGAACGCTTTCTCTGCTGCTCGAGCAGTCTGTTGCAGTGCCTCTAAGGGGATGGCTCTCGCTTGAGAGTGGCCATCTGCCCAGTTCCCGGTCCCTAGAAGATGGTCTACTGAGAGCACTTCTCCCGATGTGCTAAGGCCGGAGCTCGGGCTGTCCCATAGGGACGGGAGCACCCTCAGGACTTCCTTTCTCCATGCCCCCTCCCAAATCACCTGCTCGGTGGGGTTGAGGAGGCAGGAGAAAACTCTGCGAAGATCGGCTGGTGTTAATGCCGACTCCGACAGAGCGGCCTGAAGGAGTCCCCGAAAATATTCAGAGTCCCGCCCGAACTCTTTCTGGGCCTTGCACAGCTCCTTCATAGAGGAGTGGGAGAAGGGGACCCACTGCGCCAGCGTCGCACCCTCCCCCACAGGATGGAAAGCGACCGGGGCGGCTGACGGGACAACAGCCGGCTCCGTTCTCCGGCACGCCACGCCTCCTCCTCCCCCCCCCACGGAACCGTGGGAAACGGAAGGGGAGGCGTGGGAACCGGAAGTGGGAGAGGAGGAGGCGTGGCGTGGGAACTGGGTGGGAGGATCTACAACAGACTGCCCGCCCCCTTGGGAGGAGCTTGCCGACTCCATAAGGAAGGCAGGAGGCGGAGGGAGGAGAGGAGAAGGGGGAGGAGTTGAGGGAGGAGACGGAGGCGGAGGAAGGGGAGGGGAAGAAGAGGGAAGGGCGGGAGCAGGGAGGGGAGATTTATGGGAAGAAGAAAGGGGGTTTCCCGCCACAACCATGCGGTCTCCGCCATCTTGTGGCTTCGAGGAGCCATTTTGATGGGGAGACTGAAAACGAACTTTGGACTTAACAGGGGTAGTGGGGGTAGGAGCGGAGGGTACTGGGTTAGGCTCCCCAGGAGACTGGCCAGGTCTTCTGGGGCGAGGGGTCCGAGCTGGGGGGGAGCCCAGGGAATGGTGGACACCTGGCGCGGGGCTGGCGCGGGCTGCTCTCCCCCGGGACTCAGAGCGGGAAAGAGGGTTACGGGAACGAGGGACAGGGGCAGAGGGACAGGGAGAACTGGGGCAGAACTGGGGATCCGGTGGCTGCCTTTCAGAATCAAATTTAGATTTTTGAGCAGACCTTAAAAGAGAAATCCAATATAAGTGTCTCTCCAGCGAACGCTCCCCGGTCTGGATATCCCTTAGTAACTTAGACTGGACTCTTTTTAAGAAAATGGGGTCCAGAACCGAGGCTGGAGAAACGTCAGGAAAGCTGGAGGTCAGCCACCGAACTAAGCATTTTATTTCTTTTTTACTAACTTTAGACTTCCCTCCCCCCAGGGATCCCACAACTTGGTAATAAATCCCCTTCTGAGTTGCGGACAGTTTAGCACCCATCCCGCGGAGATAGAAATTGGGGAAATCCGCAACTCACTCAACCCAAATACTGCAGGGAAAGTTAAAGAAACCGAAATGAAAAGAGAAAAAGGGGAACCCAACCCGGCCCCTGCTCTAGAAAGAGAAGGAAAGAAAAGACGAAGAAAAGAGCAAGGTGGTGATGCCGCAAACGGCCCCAAGAAACTCACCCTGCCGGTGGGTCTAACGAAGGCTGCAGTACAGGGGAGGTCTCACGCGCAGGACAGTTCCTTGAGGTGCTGCAAGGAGGTGCTGTCCTTATCCCCCAGGAGCACCGCTCCTCTAAAACGAGGGCGTGCTGCACTAAGGGGCGGCTTGTTGCCCAGCAGGAAAATTGTAATCCAAATTCGCAAGGCAGCAGGCTCCGGTCCCAGCCCACAGCTCTCCAGGGGGACTCCCCGGGTGACTCCTCAAAGCTGTGCTGGAACGGCGGCGTCCTATGGCTGCCCCACGTTGGGCGCCAAGCCTGCGGCTGCGCGGATGGCTGGAGTCCCGGCACTCCACAGCCCAGCTCGCAGTCCAGGTGCCTGCCCGACTCTGGGTCAGGTCCGCACCTGTGGGTCCGCAGTCCACGGGAGGGCGAAAGCCACGAATGCGCGCGAGAAGAAAGGGAGGACTCAGGTAGCCGAGGGAAGTCAGATTTATTCGTCTGACAAGGCGGGTGCAGGACGGGGAGGGATAACCTGGGATTGCCTGAGCTACCCGAGCCACAGAAAACTGAAGTGCAACACTTTATAAAGACAGGGGGCGGGTAGGGGTGTATACATACAGCAACGAATAGGAACATCAATACTTGGATACATAGTACAAGTGACAGGTTGAATCAACGAATCAAAGAAAAATTAAGGAGGGGCCCCAGCTCTTGCCCAATCACCCAACGCCCAGGAGAGAAGAATCTAGAAGAAAAGGATGGGCCGCTGGGTGACAGACAAGGGCCTGGGGCGGGGAAGAACTTGGATACACTGCGGGACCATGGCAACCTAGGTGGAGCAAATGGATTGACAGGAAACTGCCCAAGGCAGGGACAGACCACCGCCGCTCAGGGCAGGGGAGAACTGGGATGAACCAAAAACAGAACACCACATCTCAAGATACATCTGTGCTTTAAAGTTCTTGAAAGATTATGATCATGATTAATTTAATTACTTACCATTCAGCAGCTTACTTCTGCTTGTGGACAGAAGATATTTTGGTCTTTATTTATGCTATCATTTTTAATAGCAGCCATTTAACAATTTCAAACATGTTTACCTAGAATTATACCCAGAGGGAAATATACCCAGTTAATTGCTATTAGTGTTTGCAGTGCCTGATTAACTTATAATAATATGTTAGTAAGGCCGTCATTTAATATTAGGATTGACATAAAGAAAGAAGAGTGGATGACGTAATTTTAATAAAATCCTAATTATTTGCAAATGGAATGAAAGGACAGGGCAAGTAGTATTTATTAATTGTGTGTCTTCTGCAAGGAGAGACTAAATTCTACTTGATTTTCTACTTTTTTGGTTTCATTTATATCTAGACTAAAGGAGTACACAAAGTAAAGGTAGTACACTAGTACACATAGTGCATGTATGAATGGCTTGTAAATATTATTTGGTATGTGAAATGGGATGAAAAAGTATGTCATGGTGCCTGAGTAATTTTTTTGTGTTTCTATTTTCATAAAACTTAATTATTCAGCTATTAATAGTTAATGGGATTACTATGTTTATGTACTGGCATCATAAGGGAGTTGTTAAATATTTTAACTGAACTCAAATTTTCCATGTAGAAATTAGTAAAAAGTGAGAACTAAGTGTAACTAAATGTAATGCATAGCAACATATTTTAAGTAGAGGCTGTGTTTGGTGAGATAATTGCAATTTTTATTTTATTTACAATGTTATGCTACAATACTGGATTTGTTTCTGTGGTGGCTTGCCACAAAGGTAAAAAACACCTTTTCACTACAAATTGGAAAATTTTGTGAACCATGAAGTAATTCAATTGAGTTGCAGGTAAGAAAAATACATTAGCTTTTCAACAATAAATTCAAAATTTTGTTCTATTTGGGAATAAAGGCTCCTCTAAAAAAATCTATCATCCTCTGAGTATTGTATGTACTCTACTGGTAATGTGGTAATTAACTCATTTTATTTTCTTGATTTTAGTGAAACAGTTTATATTGGAAAGCTAGTCTGGTAAATGCTCATGATCTGTAGGCTAGTATAAATCATTAAGCAGTCTGATAAATAATATTTTGTATGAACTTATCAGGTGAGATTCTGCAAACTTATAGGTCATATTTTTTCTTAAATCATGTAAAGCCTCACACTGTGCCAAGTCAAAGTAACTTTCCTAGAAATAATGACTTTCTGTATGAAAATAAATCAGAACTTCATTTTCAGTCAGCACAATTTTGCACCCAGAAAAAGAAATTAAGCACAAATAAACAGTCACTTTTCCCCCTCCCTGTGATTAATGGGGTATCCTGACTGAACACACCACAAGGCTTTTTTTCAATGAAATTTTGAAAGATTCAGTATTGTAGACCAGGACTGGGAATATGCATTCCTTTATGATATAAATCAGAGTGGCTTATTTGAAGGCACAGCTTCATTCATGTTTTAATGTCAAACCTGTGATTTTTCAATTATACCGTAGTTTTAACTTCACTTGCAAGAATTAAAGCCCAGAAATTAGGTAACTGCTCTTTGCAGTGTTTCCTTACTTTAGATGATGTGCTACCTCTGTGGAAGGAAGTGCTCTTCTGAGAATTAGTAAAATTGGTGTGGTTTTATGACTAGAATGGAAACACCTGATAATTAGTTCTCTAAGTCTTAGAACTGATTCTGCCTTCTGATAGGGCCACAGCTGACAAACTGGCTGGCGATTTCAGATGGGAAGCCCAGTACCAATAAGCAGTCAGGGCAAACACTTCTTAGAGCAGATGATTCCTTCACATCTGGCAGGCAACATATTGCCAAGGAGGAGAGCATGGTTGGTAGTACATCTTTTCTGTGTTTAGCAGCAGAGAGAAGTTAATGCTACTTCAGACTGTTACCTTTCTTGGGTTAAATCTGTGGTGACATCTCTGCAGATAGGGCCATGTGAAAAAGTGTGGTGATAATGTGCAGCTCACCACAAAATACCTCATCAGACAATTCATGCAATTGGTATTTACAAAAATCAACAAGCATGATGATCAGTTCATAATGAACTTCTATTAAGGAGTCCAGAGTCGCTTATCTTATGTTTGTCTCACAGTTCGTGAAGAAACAGCACCTCAAACCATAATAACCAGATGATCTCAGGATGCAACAATCCTTCAGATGTTTCTAGAGTCTGCTTAAAACATGCTTGCATTAGAAAAAAATAGGAAATTAATTTCCAGTCCTTTTATATGAAGAGGAATTCCCTCCAAAGGGAATTCTGTTACCCGAGTAAATGCGCACTTGAGTGACTCAGACCAAATTAGTGGCTTATGAGGTTTCCTTTGAGTATATTTACTATAGTAACATCTTAAAAATCAGCTGTTTGAGTTTGTGTGTGAGATAGATCCATTTCTTTACATTTCCAAGTTATTTCTGATTCCAGCTCACTCACATACACCTTATGTGAAATTTAGAAAGCATGTATCTATTCTTTACCCTTCCTTCAGAGTCCTTTGTTCTTTCTTCTCCTTCTGCCCAAGCATAAAATACTCAAATATGTGCCTTTGGCTCATCCTACTTTTTTTTTCCAGTGCTAAAGAATTATTTTGATGAATCAGGCAAGCTGAATACCTGTACAATTTGCAATAACTCTATTTGCTAGAAGTATTTAAAGGAATTCAACTATCGCTTCTCACAGATTTTCTTTATTTCTGCTAGCTGATGTTTTCCAGGCTGCTTGCTTATTAAAAACATGTGTTTGCAATGCTAGTAGTCTGCACTTTGTTCCAAGAAAACTGAAAACACATGTAAGAAAGATGACTTAGCATTCTGTAGCTTCTATGTGGAACAAAATGGTGAATGTTTGTGTGTGAGCATAGTATAAAAGTTAGTTCATGTGTTTATTTCATAGCAAGGAAATAGTTACCGAATATTTTCCATACCAACATAATGGAGTAATAAGTGTGCTGTGTTTAATTGACTGGAAGTCATTAAAAGTGCTTTGTGGCTGGTAGGAAGTTTTATTCTTAATTCAGCTGTTCCCCCATGCAGTCTATTGTTAAGGACATAATAATACACTCAAACTTTGTAGTCTGGAGCCACACGCCTAACTCCACTACCCTCAGAAATAAAGCAAACAAATTTGGGTATCAGTGGGAGAGCAAATAATGCCTTACACTTTTCTCACGATTTCTGTCACAAATGTGAAAAGATGAAAGCTGATTTTGATGATTGCAAGCTGGTGGAATATCTTCACGTACCGAAAAAACCATGTATTTTTAGTAACAAATCAGGGCCAGATTTTCCAGGGAATATATGCAGACTGTATTCACCAAAAGAATGCGTAGATTCTTCTTCTTCTTTAATGCGTTTTCTTTCTCTAAGCCACAGTCATATTTACAATGTCTTGTAATATTTTGGAAAAAAAAGAGATGTGCACATGTGGGAACAGAGAAGAAAATATATGATTTTCATTAGAAGTTGTCAGAAATGAGAATACTCACAGTCAAACCAAAACAAAAGCTTTCTACTAAAAAAGGTAATGCATATATTTTCTTATATAAGAAGGCAATATTTTTAAACTATGGTTTTTGTAGGTCTGCATTACTCCCTACACAGACTTTTTGTTTCCCTAAATCACTTTGAATATTTAAAAGATAATTCTAAATATAATTGCACAAACTTAATAGTCAGGCCTTTTGATAGCAGTCTGTAAACACTAGTTCTTCCCTCCATAGGATTTGCATTATTCTCTTTCCCATAGGTTTGTGTTTTATTGATGTTAGTGTATCTATCCTACAGGTATATATTATTTTACATATATTTTAGGAAATAACAAATTCTATTAGCTGTAAGGAAAAATTTCTTAAAAATTACCCTGCTAATTCAGGGTAATTTAAGTTTCATTTAGAAAACCCCAACTATCAAACAGTGAACTTCTCCTTTGTCCTCAGAATAATCCAAACTGCATCAACACTTTGTCTGTCTCCTTTTTTCCAGGTTGATTTAGTGTAGGCCCAGTTAAGCTACACTGCCATTGCAACACTGATATGTTTCTCAGAAAGTTCGGTTCTTCCTCTAACAGACACTGTCAATATCGCTTCATCCAGACTGACTCACAGCATGGTATTTCCTTGGCAGTAAGGGGTGTAGGATCTTCATTCCTCCAGCTGTGCTCCTCAACTGTAGGTTTACCAGTATGGGAGAGAGTGTACATAATTTTAATTGCAACCAAGCCAGTAAACTAAACCTTTCTGCTTTCATTACATAGGCCTTGGTTAAAGGATGGAGATTTGAGTTCTGAATTACCACTCAAATTTGGATTTTTCTTTTATTCTCTGCCTTGTAAAGATGGAGAAGTCCTCTGACCTCGAGTCATAAAAGGCCTATCAGAGGTGCACACTAAGTTTTCTTTCATTACTTTCTTCTTCTCAGGATGTCAGATACCTTGAACAAATCATTGACTTCTGACAATTGACTGGTGAATACTTAGGCAGGTTTCCTGTGACAGATGTGCTGTAGGCTTTAAAACACACAGGAGCTCTAAGCCCCATGTTTCACGATGCTGGCAGTACAGTCTAGAATGGGTTCAGCTCCACACTACAAACAGTATTCATCTAAACAGCATTTTTATTTTGGGAAAAACTTGGATAATTTTGTTTGACCAGCCTGACAAAAGCCTGTGTTAGGGGCTCTACTTTGAGAAGTAAACATCAAAATTGGTCAGGAAAAAATGCCCACATGAGCAGCACAGTTCATATTTGGCAGCTGGCATGCAGTACTAAAAGATATATGTATTAAGAAATTGTGGCCATCAATTTATAATAAAATTAAAACTAATATAAACTAATTAAAACTATATAAACTAATTAAAACTAAAAAGTATAGGTTTTTAGTTTTAATTAGTTTATATAGTTTAAATAGCAATGTTGCAATTTCCATTTAATGTGCAATAAGTATTTCATTGTTGAATGAAGCATTCTGATAGACTTTCACTGATGTTGCAGTGAACATCACTGTAAATTATATACATTCCTGGAAAGTATTTTGTGAGAACAAAATTTGTTGTCTACTGGTTTTGAAGAAATTGCATTTGTGAGCTGACTCACTGCAAGATCTGCAACATTGATAAAGCACTTACCTTGTGTACAGTTCAGTAGCTGTGCAAAATTTTTTCGGTGAGTTCTGCCACTGAGAGGCCTGGTTGTAGAAGTCACTGTATAATCAAATTTTGGTTCAGGGGATCAGAATAAATCCAGTCTGAACTAAAATCTCAAAGAGAATATAGGGTAGATGCTGTGTGCTCATGTGAATTAGAAATTTTGTGGTAGATATTATAATAGCAAAGGAAAAAGAATTTGGATTACTTTTAGTAAAATATTCCAAAATATGTTTAACTTGAACCTGATTCTTCTGGAATTCACAGAGCCTTATAAGAACAGAGAGGCAGCCCAAGAATCATATGAATACAGAATGTAGCTATAATCAGACCACATATATGAAGGCAGGAGAATTAGTTCAAAGAGGAATGGGATGAAGTCACACAGGATGGAAGGATAGCCTGCTTGGGCTGTTCATATCTGAAATTCAAAACAGACTTGAGAGAAAAATGAATAAAGCAGAGATCACTGAACTTAAAGTGAACCAAAACAAATGAGATTCATATGTCTCTAAGAGCCAGTTGATGAAATCTTTAAATACATGAATATTCTTTTAAATGTAAGTGCAGCTGTGACTGCTTAGGAGCATGTGGTTTTGCTAGCTAGCAAGTACTTTGTGCAATGATTGATCTCTACAAATTAATTTGCTAAGAGAAACAAATAATGGAGTAAGTGTTCCCATTTCTCAGGACACAGTCAGTTTCTCCCTGTTGGCTGCTGCCTGAGTCCCTTTCTAATGAATCAGCACAAGGCTAAGGTTATGTTATAATTAGGTGATTACAATCTTTGGCTGTTTAATTAAATATGACTTTGTGCAAATATTTTGTCACCAGGCTGTTGAAACTTGCTAGGTACACATTTTTGGAAAGAGCACGTAAACTTGGGAAATGATAGTCTTTGATCTTTGAGATTTTCTGTTCTTTGAAGTTTTTTTCTAAAGTCAATGCAATACAAGTGTTAATTTAATACAGCAGAGTGGAAAAATAATCTTAAGTCGGGGAGTATTAACATACAAAACATCCTAGCTTTTCATGTGTCTCTTAAATTTAGTAATCCTCCCTTTTCTAAAAAAAAGCTCTCCTAGGAGATTTTTTTTTTCTTAACTATTAGGAGCTCCACAATAACCCTTTTTTTTTAAATCTGTGTGCTTTAGCTTATTCTTCTTTCATTCTCCATTTTTTAACCTTTTAATTCACTTTGAGAGGTATGTTTTATTCTATACTTAGAAAGATTATTGAAAGTATAAATGTCTATTTGTTAAAAATTCCTTATATCTCTGATGACCACTCCTCTTTTCCTGAAGTTTCCTCTCTGAGACCTCTATTGCCATGATTCCAGAGCTTCTCATGCTGTTTTCAATGATCATTTTCAGAAATACTGTTATGAGTCTAGCAAATATTATTTCCAATGTGTGAAACATGGAAGCAAGACCTCTGAATGCAGGGTTTCCAAAGTCCAAAGTCAGGAACCTCAGAGTTATTTCACAGTTGTTTTTTTTAAACTCTCCATGTTTGTGATCTTAAATGCATTATGTAAATACTTGATTTTTCTCGAAATATCTCTCAACATCTCTTAATTATATATATGGTAATACTCAAATAGTTTTTTAACACTAGCAGTTTCTGGGGCATCTCTTGAGCATGGAAAGCTTGTTTTCGAGGGATATGTTTATTTAATCAGGATTTTGAAAATGCCTGTGGACTTGGGAGAAGGATGCAACCTAATCTTTTTCCTATTCTTTACTACTGTGTAAAGGGAATACTGAGTGTACTCCATAACAAAGTGGTGTTAGGGACAGAGATATTTCTATAGTTATTTGCTCCAATTCAAATGTTAGAGGTTAATAATTTGTGATGTGGGTAGAGCAGAGTTAAGCAAATGCATTGTTCAGATTGCAGGGATACAAAATACTGTTTAACTTTCAAGAGGATATGAAAAATATATTTTTCTTCCTAGATGTGGTGGTTTGACAGGAAATGTGTTTTTTGGGATGCTGTGTTTTGGGCCAATGGATATTCAGGCTTTAATATTGGCATTTAACCTGGCCATTTAGGACATGGACACGCCTCTGAGAACACGGGGTTAAAAGCAGAGCTCTCTCCTGGGAGGGTCCTTTTTTTGGGTTTTCGGCGGGAAAGAGTTCGGGTCTCTCCCCCGGCCCAGCTGCTGGCTGGGCAGGGGGAGGGGAAAGCCATGTGGCCGAGAGAGGTAGGCCTGAGCCCCGGGGTGGAAGGGTGGAAGAGAGAGAGAGAGACCGGGAGCTACCGGGCAGCCGCCCCTGAGAGACACAGAGAGAGAGAGAGAGAGAGAGAGAGAGAGAGAGAGCCGCTGCCTGGGACTGTAACCTTGAAGCTTGATAAACATGGGCCTGCGCCGGCAGCACGGCTGGGACGGAGATGAAGGGGGGAGTTCAGCCGGCCGCTTGTAGGCGCTTTTAACCCCTTTTTAGAGAATGAGAACTTTACACATCATTGACCTCTCCTGGAAGATAGAGTGGAAGATGAGGAAGGAAATGTGCAAGTGTGAGAGAGGTCTGGGCGAGTGAGAGATAGTGGAAGAATAGAGAAGAATCCTAGTGGGAAGAGATGATGGAGTGGCTTTGGCTGGACTCTTTTTGTACAGCCATGGACAGACCCATGTTCCTTGTGATACAGAGACTGCATTCTAGGGGGGGGCAATGGCCTCAGAACCAAGAGGGTTCAGTGTTGATGCCCCTTGGCCCCAGGGGGTGAAAAAATATGGGGGGGACAGGTGTCCCAAAGGAGAGATTGTGGGGACAGGTGTCCCAAAAGAGAGACTGTGCCTTTTTTGGATTGGGACAGAGCATCCTTAAAAGACAACCCTAGAAGCAGCTCTGGTCTGTGTTCAGTGGTGAGAGCACTGGACATGAAAAGGAAGAAGTCACGATGGCAGATGTTCTCCAGGCAGTGCCACGAGTGACACAGAAACACACGAAGCTTCAGCTGTGTTTCCAGGGGAAGCCCATGGCACAAGAAGGACTCCTCTCCTCTTGATGAACTGAGGATTGATTGTCTAAAGGTGGTGCTGGACCAAGAGTTGGTGATTTGAGGAATAGATGCATTGTATTGGAAATTTGGTGGGGGGAGGAGGAAATGCATTTGTGAGGTTTTCATTTTCCCTGTATGTGTGTGTTCCTTTTATCTATAGTTGTAGAGTAGTTAATAAAGTTTTGTTTTCTTTCTTTCCTAAGTAGGAGCCTGCTTTGCTTATTCCTGGTCACATCTCACAGCAGCTACCAGGGAGAGGGTATCTTCATGGGGGCACTGGCATTGTGCCAGTGTCAAACCATGACACTAGAATTCCTCCATAATTCTAAATGGGTCTTTCACTCTTAAACTATGTCTTGCTGGAAAAAAAATTAACTTGCTCATAGCTTAGAACAAATAATTGACTGCTGTCTAATGTGATTCAGCAAGCTACAGTACCAAAATAGATCTCCTTGCAGTTCTCTGTTGCTGTCTTTCCAGCACTGAAGTCTCTGTCTTCCTGGCACAAGGCATCACGCTTCTGTTTCAGGGAAAAATCTGCACTGCTGGGGTAAAAGTATGTGATTTCCTAGATGTGTTTATCAAACCATATCCAAACAGCTGCATTTTAAGAAATGTGGCCCTCTAGAGCTAGTGGCGACACCTGTTTAACAGTAAGTCTTCAAAATAGGGTGTGATACATTCTTTTTTGCTTCAGAATAGTAGAGTCTAAGTTTCAGAGTAAATATAATTGAGCTATTGCAAACAAGAGAGAGCCTGCCTGTTTTATAGGAAGTTCCTTGTATTCATTCACTTTTTCCTTCAGAAGGATTTTTTTTTCCTGATGTAGCCAGAATTACTTGAGTTTGCCCAGTTTTACTATATGCTTGTTACAATTTTTTAAAATTTCCTTCTGCTGAATGATGGTAAACAGTGTTATCACTATGTCTTGTAAACTGCATTTTCTATTCTTGCATCAAAATTGTGACTGGATTTGAAACTGAACAAACTCTTTACTCGTCAACAAATACTTGTTTCTTTTCACTTAAAGAAAACAGATTAGTAAATTGACACACAGAACATTTTGGCAGAAACATTCTTCTAAATCTGATTAAATTGCTGTGTTTTGCCATGCGAGTATTACTAGAAGTATTGCATTTTCCGAGTGAGTGCATCAGTGTTATAAACTATCTTTATGCACTTTCCACATATTTTCATATGAAATAGTGATAAAATCTGTGCAACTGAAGAAAAGGAGGGTTTGTAAACAAAAAGGGATGAAATAAGAAAGAGAGCGAGAGAGGGAGAAAAATCTTTAATTCACCAATTACTTGTATATTCAGGAGCATAGTGGTTAGGAATGCATGAAACATCTTTCAAAAAAGGTGTCCTTATAACAAGGTTGTTCCTTTCCTGAGATGTCTGACTTTCTGCTATACTGAAATGCTACTTTGCATCTGAATTAAGCTTTCCAAATGGAAACTCACTTACAGCTCGACATTTTCAAAAAAGCATTTTATTTTAGACAAAGTATTATGTTTCTGAAGTAGAAAATTGCACAACTACTACCTGAATAACTTTACTAACCTGGATTTAAAAATTGCTGACCTGGAACATAGGCTTTTTTCAACCATATTGGTATCTGAATATTTACAAGAGAAGATTATGTTCACGTTTAATGCTTCATCAGAAGATGTTTCAGTCTACTGACATTTACTATATATCTTAAGATAAAATTTTATTGATTATTGCTTGCACAATTAGGAGGCAGTGGGATCCTGATAACTTGGTGTTTCTGGTATACACAGGGCCTGCGTTAGCTTGGTTGGCATCTAGGAATTGGCTAGCAGGACATGGCTGGCTATAATGCAATTATTTGAGGTAGGCTTTTTTTTCCCTTGATTTCAAATTATTTTTTTAACTTGGTGTATAAATAGTTATATGACATTAAGAGTGGGGTCATAAAAATTCATGCATCTAATTTTTTTATTATTTTTCATATCTCTATATTTTTTGTTTCATCTATTGCACATTTCACTTTTGTCTGGTGCTAGTGTGGGAATTTCCCCAAGATTCCCTTTCAGCTTCTTTAAGTTACCTACTCTACACAGCATTAAATGCTTTAGACGGCTTTAATTTTAGCTCATATACTGTTTTTGAACTGCTTAATTGACTGAAATACTGAACGTTTTAAGAATTGAATGAATTTGATATAAAAGTCCTTCAACCATGACAGGGAAAGGGTGATTGGTTGGGTAAGAATGGATAACTGAAATTTGTTTCGTTACTCTTCAAGCCTTTTGCAATGATAGTTTAGTGAAGTTCAAAAGGCAAAGAGCGCAATTTTATTTGTAAACTAAGGATTGTCCCTTTTCAGTAACCACCTTTTCCCCCCTAGTATATCTGTTGTGTAAAGAAAAACACATAGTTTATTTGGGAGAAATAGAATAGAGATTGCCTCAAGAAGGTGTTTTCCAGACATTACGGTAGGAAGATGATAAAATTTCCTTGTCTGTGTAAATAATGCCGTTAAATGACAGATTGTGAACCTGAAAACTAGTCAGATAGTCTGAC
This sequence comes from Molothrus ater, assembly GCF_012460135.2. Lineage (NCBI taxonomy): Eukaryota > Metazoa > Chordata > Aves > Passeriformes > Icteridae > Molothrus > Molothrus ater. Next base: position 53,736,557 of record NC_050511.2, read on the forward strand.
ATGCTGAATTCTGATTTTTTATCCACTTGTAGTTGCCTACTACCATTACAGATGCCCACAGTTTTCTGACACAACGGTACAGGGATAACATATAAGACACAGGAACTGTGAAGAAGAGTGCTTTTCTTGTTGGCATTTGAAGGCTGATAAAATTATACTGGTATATCTGAAATGGCACCAAACATATATGATTGGTTTTAAAGGGATCTTCATATCTAACCTTTTATTAACCTACTGTGTTGGTCTTTTATTTTAATGTTTTGATTGACAGGAAAGTTAATAGCTAGATGGCAGTAAAATTTTTGTTGTTTATCCAGAAGCAGCTCTGTACTTTGGACCTCACTGTGGGAAAAAAAATGCCTGAGCCATGAGGCTCTACCACAAAATTCCTGGATCTTACCCATATCTAATCCTCTTTTCAGGAGGGACCTGCAGAAATTGTCTATATGGGGGTAGGTGGGGGACTGGAATGTTCTTTCAAAGGAAAGTTCTTTCTTTCCTTTGACCTTAATCTCTTTTCACAACTCTTCCTTAGAATGCTATTTTATTAGGAACTCATTTTTATGTAGCAGAGGAAAATTATTGAAATATGTTTTATCCTTTCTTTAGAATTATATATATATATATATATGTATAGTGGAAATGTGGGATGATGGAGGCCCAGAGCATCACCTGACTTTAACTGAACAGCAATTTGCTGCTCAGCAGAGATTGATAATCTCCTGGGATCCATACCAGCCAAAAGTGCTAAGGGTAGGAATAGGTAAGGAAGTGCTAATGCAGTACTAAGTTAGATCCACTAAAATCTCATACATATCAGCAGGATATTTTAATGATTACTTTGGACTTGAAATCATATGAATGGAGACATTTAGGTTTTTCTTTTCTTCAGGTTGCACCTCAACAGATCAAGATTTTTTCTGCCCAGCATTTGAGCAAGAACAAGATTGCATTGGTTTGAAATAGATACTGCAAATGTAACCTTTGCTGGTAATGACAAGGCTTCTTTCCTAGAGATATTCTTGTTAGCTGTGCTTATCTGAATGTGTTAGCAGTTGACTCATGGAAAAATACTTATTGTTGGCTGCAAAGTAGTTTTCGAAATTGAACATGTAACTCCTAAGGACTTTTTTCCTAAAGACAAAGGTCATAAAAAGGTCTGTGAGCCCTGAAATCTCTTTTTACTGCTTCAGAATAGGAAGTCACAGAAATATTGATCTTGGATTTGCAGTCAGATTTCACTCTTTACAGAAATTAACTTAATTCCAGTTCAGAATCTCCCTATGGTGTTACAGCATAACCATACAAGTAATTAAAATAATGAATTGTGAGTGTTGCTGACTCTTCAGGTAGGATTAGATCATCTAACAGCGTAGCAAGTTGGAGAAAATCATGAAAGTGCTTTGGAATGGAAAGCTGCATAAACATCCTGATTTATTAGAGGCAAAGAAAACTCCTCTGGCAATTTAATTTAAGATACATCAATAGTCCTTGGTGTGTGGACAGGTATCATGTACTGATATCTCCAAGGATCTGCTTCATATCTCCAAGAAGCTGCTTTCAGCATAGGTTATAATTTCCTTGCACTTTCATTCTCTTCTGGATGAGTCTTGCATTCTCTGCTGCAATTAGTCCAAAATACTTTTTTTTTCTGTAGTGAGCTGAGTTTATAACTGACTGATTTATGTTTAAGAGGTTATTTACAATTCTCTATCAATCTGTCCCTGCACCTGAGTCCCCAGCCTTTTAAGAATTGTTGTAGTATTGAATTCAAGAAAAACTGTGACTGCTAAATATTGAAATATCATTGCAAAGAGTAGAACTCTTCTAAATACTCACATTTCCCAGCTGAAATATATCTGCACCAATGTACATGGTATGGGTAACAGGAGAAGCTGCAAGCTGTGGTGCAGCAGCAAAGCTGTGGTGTAGCTGCCATCATGGAGACATGCTGTGATGACTTCCATGACTGGAATTCTGCAAATAAGTTCCTCAGAAAGGACAGGTGAGGTAGGAGGGATGACTCTGTACATTAGGGAGTCCCACTGCGTAGGACGTGGATGTTAGGACAAATTGAATTGAGGAAAACTAGGTTTTGGTTGAGCTGGATTTATGATAAAATGATAAACCACAGCTGTTTGTTCATATTATCTGTCATTAATGTGAGCTCTGTTGCATTTACCTTGTGTAGACTTCTTACTAAGTAAGGCTCCATGACACAGGATGTATTTCAACCAGAGAAATGTTGTCTGAAATGTATTCTCTGAAGACTACATAGACAAGAACTTCAAGATACAGAAGGAGAGCAAAGTGGCACGGCCTCCTTAGATTTTTCTTTTCTTTGAGTTATATGTTTGTTTTTTCCCTCTATTATTTGGCTGTGAAATTAGTTTCATATGTGGAATAGTTTATGTTTCAGTTTTTCAAGACGTCACTGTTTCTCACTTTAAAGAATCCTTATGGAAATCACTTTAAATAAGGTTGCTGACTTTAGGTGACAAATAATGAGTTTCACATCTTGAAATATAGTTCTGCATAGTAACTGAAACTCAATTCACTTGGTTTCCTCAGTTTTAGTTATAAATCTAATCAATAGCATAAATGATATATTCCTTTTGATCATTTCTATGTATTGAATCTTAAGTGTATATCTGAATGTCCCTTTTGTCAAAACACAGGATACTTATCCTACATGTTTATCATCTGGTATGCTTATAAATAAAATTGGCTGAAGGTACATGGTCATACAACTCAGCTGAACATAGGCTAGTTTTCAGTCTGTGTTCTACTTCTGTGAGGAAACTTATAAATAACAAGCCTGCATCAACATTACAGCATGTATAAAACATATCCATAGTTACTATGTTTCAAGTCCTGACACAATTTTGGTAGTTCTTACTATGTGTGCCAGCTTCCATGCTATACTCCTTGGATTGCATCAGTGAAGGGCACAGCTGTTGTTGCCTTACCTCATTAGCATGCAGTTCTTATTTGTTTTCTGTGTAATTACTATCCTGGAACAGTACAAAATTACATTAGAAGTTAGAATTCTAGGTGTCAAGATAAAAACTACAGCTTATTTATTCTTCCACAGTAGCTGACGTTTTCATTGACTGTCACCTGGATCTGCTGGATAAGCTGAATTATAAGGCTCCTTATGGCAAGGACAAATGATTTTTCAAGATATTAAAAGAAAAGGGATCTTGCCCCGTTCTATTTATTTCTCAGATTTGTTTTCCTGGTGCATATAAGTTCTGACTATGTGTGGTTTTGAGGAAATTAATTTCACCTTGGACATTCTTAAGTTTGTGTTCAATTTTGTGTTAAAGTATAGTTTGAATTGGTGCTTGAATGTCTACTTTTCGACCAAAGGTAGAAATTTGAATTTGAATCTTACAAATGTATGGGTAAGTATGTCACAAACATTTGGATATTTTTTATATTATTGGAAAAGACTACAAGTTTTGATCAGATCTTTGGGGTGGAGGGATTGGGGTGCAGTCATGTTCTGATATAACTGCTTTATAGTGTCATAGCTGTAGAAGCAGAGTAAAATGATTATAAAAAGTGAGAGGTCTATTTTATGTCAGAAAATTTAAAATTGTGCCCATAGACAATGGAAGGAACATAAATTATGTTAAGTTATATTTGAAATAACATCTAATCAGGCAGGTAGTGAAGATTTTTGAATACTTAATTGCTCTAAGCATAAAAATATGTAATAAAAATATTTTCAAACATATCAAAAACTGGAAGCCTGTGCTTTACTCCATAAGGCTGATAGATGTCTGGCATATGAAAATGAGAATTGAGGTTAATACTGATAAAATCTAAATGTTTTCTTTAGATTTGTGCTCATTAGTCTTAAATAGGCAGATCATTGGAAAAAAATTTTGAGCAAAATATGAGGGTAATGAATTTTCAGAGCAAAAGGTTTCACCCAAGGTGTCTAGAGAGAGTCATTACCAACTTTATGATATAAAACTTGTTGCTTGAATCCTGAGGAGAGTAAAGAAGCAAATGAGAACAAGTCTTCAAGAAGGGCTTCAAAAAGCTCTCTGAGATCTACAGACCATTACATCTTACTTCTATATCAGCCACACTGGCAGAAACTATAAGAAAGAATAGACTTAGTTAGTCAGCTGGGAAATAAATGTGGCAAGTCACATCTTGCATTTTTGCTGCTGAGCTTTAAGTCACACCATCAAACAAAGATGAGGGCAGTGGCTAACAGAACATTGGATTTGCAGAAAAATCATGATTAATTACTGAGTTAAAATAAGGAAAATAAGTGCTAAGTTTCCACTTTGAATGTATACTGTCAGTGGTATTCCTTGATTTCGTCTACAGACAACAATCCTATTTGATGCTTATCTTCAGGAATCTTCTAGAAATGGGGTGAACAATGAGATAGCAAGGCTTGAACATTACAACTCTACTCAAGGTAGGGAAGAATTGCAAAAGATTGTCAATAAAAAAGTGAGTAATGAAGGGCTAGGTAATATCTAAAGTCAATAAATATGAAGCAACACAGATGCCAAGACAATCTTGACTGTACACACAATTAATTGCCTTGAAATTAGTAGACCCCCATTCCTGAGTCAATATTTGAAATAACTGTGAACAGCACTCTAAAACACTTATTTCATTTCTTCACAACAGTGAGAAAGGTACATGAGGTGTTTACAAGAGAGTGGAAATAGAGAACAAAACAATGTGGCATCACACAACTAGTGCATAGTCTACAGACATTTTACAATGAGCATACGACAACAAACTCAGTCTCAGAAACATTTTAATGAAGTAGGGACAGTAGAGAATGAAATGGGAATGATAAAAAGTAATCATATATTTACTTTACAAAGAAAGGAAAAGAGTCCAAGTTTTCTCACTACAGGAAAGAGATTATGGCAGGTGATTTGTATAGGTGTTCATGTAATCACAAATTGTATGGTCAGAGTGAACAGGGAGTTATTGTTTACTGTTTTTTATTACAACATATATGCAACATCCAGTATAGTTACTTTGCATGAAATAAAAAAAACAAACTGAAGTAATGCTACTGAAGTGTGGAATTAATTGCTAAATAAGAGCCTATAAACAGATTTAAAAAGTCATAAGGAAAATTTGTGAAAGAAAATGTCGATCCAAAGGATTGTAAGCTCTAGCTGATGTTTCAAACAGATGATTGAAATAGAGAGGATGATGTCAATATAAGATAAACATCACCTATCTTTCCCCTAATTCTTTTATGCACTGCAATTATTATAAAAGATACAAATGAAATTACTGTTCTTAATGTATTAAAACCTTGTTTTAATATTATTATTGTTGCAGTTGTTGTTGTTGTTAATTACTATTACAAGAAGACAGAAAGTGCCTTGGCACCAAATAAAGTGTCAGAATATCGTTAGCTCAAGCCCTATATAATAATTATGCTCTTTACCTCTCTGTTGAATAGTCAAAAACACAACTCAAGAGTTGCTGGTGTACCTCTGTGTTGCAGACTTATTACTCTTTAAACATTCACCAAGGTCGGGAAGTGTCTGAAACATTTCCACAGAATTTCTTAAATACTGTTCAATATTGTATCATGGTAAGGATCCTTTGAGTATGAAGAAGTTGTATTCCTCTTCTTCCATATTCCTGCCAGGAAGCAGCCAAATTCTACGTTTGAAGAGAGCTTTTGTGTTATCTGAGATTTGTAGATTTTTGGTTGGGACTAACACTATATGATGAAATTTAAGATAAACCCTAGCACTCCATCTTGCTGTGTATGACTGGATTTTTGAACATTACATAATATACCCAAAATACCCTTAGGATATTATATATTCCCAATTAAAATATTTCTAGGTATTTCAATTAAAATTTTCAACACCGTCAAACTTTATTAAAGTTATTCTAGTGCCACAGTGAAATTTAAAAATAATTTTGATAATGAAAAAATGTCCCATAGTTTAAGCATCACTATGAAAAATATGTTATAATAAATGCATTCTTAAAGCAGGTGAAAATATGGGTTTGAAGTGAACATTTTTTTTAGTTGAATGGAAGAAATTGTGCCTTCTCTTATGCCAGCCTTATAGAAGAATCTTCTGCCTAAGTGGGTGTAAACCAGCTTGAACTCTACCCCACTTGCAAAAGTTACCGTCTGGAGAAGTTACCAGATGGAGAAGGGTGGGTCATAGTGCTTTTGTGTTGAAGACTATTGAGACCAGCCTGATTCTTCAATCCCAAATTTATACATTATGAGGAAGTGAATAACAAAGTTTCCTGACAGAATGTGGCAGATGCGGCAGATGAAGTACTTGATAAAGGAACCATCTCTTGATAGTAACTGATATCTTATCTGAAGTGGCTGACTTATCTGCTCAGGCTGCTGAGCTGACAGAGCTGGCATAGAAACCTATGACTCACCATCAATCCCAGCGCTACTTTTTAAGAGCAAGGTCTTCTAATACACTCTCTTCTAGGGAGATTTCTCCTTGGAGGAGGATCTTAAAGTTACTCCTTGAGTAAGACCTATTTTCCCATGGCCATTGGTATAGGGGAGTAACACCTATCTCTACTCAATAATTACTTTGTTTTAATATTACTTAAAAAAAATGTGCATTCAATTACACCTACATATAAACTTTTAGACATTGATGAAGTCTGGGGCTAGGATTAGATCCAGCTGCACCTAGACTCCTCTCTGAGAAGACGTGTAGAAAACACAGTGGTCCTTTCTACACCTCATGACTCAAAGGGAGAATCTCCCTTATAAAACTTGTGCAAAATTTCCATTTTGTCTGCAACAACACCCTTATAGAAAACAATAGATGGTAAATATAGGTCAAGGATACTCTTTTAAATTTATGTTGAAAATATGCTAGCAATGAAATTTTCCCAGGAAAGCCCACTGGCTTATAAATGTGGATTTCTGTATCTGTTCTGATGGTCTGCTGTGTGTTCATTTTTGCATATGCCATGGATTTTTGTCAGAGAGGCAAGAGGCACCTGTAGTGCCACTCTCTGTATGAGTCAATCTAGTGGATTCAATGTAGTCATGGTCTGGAGGGTGATTGAGGCTCCCAGCCCCAAACAAGCAATATTTGGTACAGGCTCCAAAGAAGGTAAAGACCTGCCTAGTTACAGGAAGAAAAGGAAAGAAACTAAATTTTGAGGAACAGATGGAAATTATGTTCATGGAAGCCCTGTACCTGCCTAAGCTCATGCAAATTAGGAAATTTATAGTGTCTCCAGAGGACTGGGATATTTGGGGTGGTCATAATGACTATGATGAAGGAAGAGAAACCTCTTGTTTTCCCTCAGGTTCCTCTGAATATAGGTATAGACCCATCATTAAAGCAGATACACTTAGATTCCAGTTGTCACCAATGACAATTGATAAAATTTCCAATACATACAGGTGCGCAATATTCAAACCCAACACATGGTACTGAAAAGAAGGTGGTGTGACCCAAACAGAAGGGAATTAAAGTCACTGAAGTAAATGGAGCATGTGTTATTCACCAAACCACAGAAGTTAACTTATGGCTCTGGAGACAGAAGCACAAACTCTCTATTTGCTTTGTAATTAAAGAGCATAACAAAAATATCTGGGGGCTTGATGTTTTGACTTGGTGCTTTCCAGATGGCACCATGTGGTTCTTCAGTACAAGTGCCAGCCACAGCCCTGGAAGAAACTGTGAGGCTACAGTGCAGATACTCCAACCATCTTCTGCACTGTTGATTAAAAAATTATCTACGTTCCATAGTATATGATTCCTGCCATCTGTGCTGTGGAACAAAATGGATTTTCTGATGTAATAGTAACCTTAGAAAAATAGCACAATATTTCCATAACCCACTCCCCATACAATTCATGGCCAGTCCAAAATTCATATGGGAGACAGCACCTAACAAGCGATTACCAGTGCCTTAATGCCATACAGTTCCAGTAATGGCTGCAGTACCCAACATTGCAACTTACAGCCACACTACAGAAATTGCCCTTTCATCGACTAGAAACAGCCTGTGCAAATCAGAGAACCAGTTAATTTCATAGAAGCGTTCCTAGAGGGGATTGCTGCTCCAGAAGGAGTTGCACAAATACAGTTGGTCAGAAAATGATCTGCTTACTTGACAATTAACCAGAGAACATACAAGAGTTTCCAAATCACAGATGACTTTGAATTCAAATTTATTGGCCCTACAACAACTTCATAAATTGTCACCAATTTTAAATGCACCTCTCCTCACCAAAGAAACACCACAGTAAGATATTTGATTCACTGATGCCTCAGGAAAAAGGCTACATAAGGCTAGTTCATGAATCAGTGCGGCTGGCAAACAAAAAATAGGATGTGGTGGATGTAGCACATTAGTAGGAGTATAAGGATCATTGTTTTGCAGCACCAAATGGAGCAAAAATTAAATATGGGAAGTTCTATGATGGATGGGTTGGTGCCACACAATGACAATGGGAGTCACTGAACTGAGAAAGAAAGTGATGTCCTGTTTGGAGAAATAAAGCTTGGCAATTGTTATCAAATGTAGTCAGGAAAGCACCAATCAAGATGAGATATGTGAAAATTCATGGGAAGACAATAAAACAGGATAAAAATGGAACAAAATATAGGTGCATTTCCTAAAATTGCAAAAATAGAAATAGGAACTCCTTAAACCCCAAGTGGTATCAGCTGGGATAATGGCTACACCAAAATTTGTGTCACACAGTTAAAAAAACCCACATTATTTTGTTGCAGAGAGCAGTGTTTGGCCAAGACATAGTTACTGTATAGTGGATTTTTCCTTCTTCCTAATAGGGTGACTGGCTAGGACTCTCCCCTGCAAACAAGTCTTTATTTTCCCTTGCAACATTCTAGAAGATGGCAGGCAAAAGTTCTGTGTTCATGTTAGTCAAAAGGCTGACAATGCTGCTTCTCCAAACCACTGATTGAGGAACCCTAGAGTGACTATGATCTAAAGCTCATATTAGGTGCACCGGGAGTGTTGGAACACACTCTGATGGGAGAAATTGAAATCTTTCCACCACTATCAATACTAATCAATATTTCTGCAATTAAGTCTACCTGCTCACTATTCCTGAATTCATGTTATACAGGATGGTTAGCTGGATACATGGACAAACCTGTCCTGTCCAAAATTATCCAGGAGAGATGTTTTGATAGTACATAGTGCTTCAGTATACACCGTATGCCCTATAATTGTTCTGGGATAAAATCACTATCAAAATGTCCTCTTATCCATTAGTACATAGATTATGAGCCAAACTAAATGGGAACAAATGACAAACTGTTGGTGTTGATACATGGGTTGATACATGGGTTGAACGTGAACAACAGGGACTTATTTGTGAAAATAGTACCACTAAGTCCCAAGATATTTGTCTTGACACTGAACAATGTATTTGTCACTTTAAAATACATCCTTATGAAACCCCTGAGACTGTAGTTGTATATACTGGAAATGGATGTGTTTGTCTGAGAACCTTTCGTAAATCTATATTTACACACAGCACCTCTGTAAAAATGTGTAATCACTGAAATACCCATAATTGTAATCTTACTGAAATTGTGGGATGTGACTTTAACTATTGAGCTCCTGTCACAATCTACCAATAGCTACAATCTAACTATAGATTGTTTAAAATGTTCCTGCCTACCTCCATTGGAATGAAACTCACTTTTGTAAGAATACAATTGCAATATGATCGCTTGAGGACATTGCTAAAGAGAATCCAGAGCAGCAAAGTATCGCGATTAAGTATCTTCACAAAGTAAAGGTACACCATGTCCTAGCAAGACTGGAGTGGGATGGAGAACATAATTGGTGGGACATCAGCAACAGGAACTTTGAATCTAAAGCCTCATCCAATTGTGGTTTTGCTAGCTCTAACATTATGCTAATTGCTTAAAATAATTTTTTATGCAAAAGACTGGTAAATCATGAAGCAAATGCTCCTTATTCATTATGACAAATTCCCCTATAATATAATTAATCGTAATATTTTATACTAAGAGCTGTTCACTTACTTTGGGTCTGCAAGTGTGCAAACATAGTATGCAATTAACATTAATTTTGGCACTTAAATGAAACAGTTTATCAAATAATTGGACTCTCACCACTGATCTGCCATGTATCTATGGTATAGAGGTAAGATGTAACTGTACGATGCCTTTATTAATCAATTAAGTAGATTGACTGTATTTGTGGGGTGGTCTGTGACTTATGGGCCCCACTCCTTAATCAAACTCAAAATAGTTTGTAGAGGCTCCAATGGAGATACAGTCCTGAGTTGCAGCTGGTCCAATAAAGCCTCAAAGAAACCTAAAGAGGAACACAGTGACTTTATGAACATCAATGCACATGAGAATGGAACACCAATCATACAGTTAAGGGGTGGTTTTTCTAAGATTCCCTTATAAAGAAACAAAAAAATAATTGCAGGAGTTTTATTCATACCGTTCCCCTTGTAAGCAATTTGACCATGAGCCAGACATTTTATCCCATAAATGAAATGACTCAAGTGAACCTTCTTTGAGCTCTTCTTGCTTGTCACTGTGGCTGGATAGTGGTGGTCTCCCCCAGAGGTGGGACAGCTCTCAAGGTTGCTCCTCAAGGTGGAGACAGCTTTTGCTAATGATAGATCTTTGGGTGAGCCCAGTCTAAGTTCTCCCCAAATTGCAACTGAACTGCACTCCAGGTGACTCTGCTTGAGCTTCAGAACAAGAGATGAGGAAAGGGAAATATATTTCAGGCTACATCTCACCTGTTGTCACTGAGTGACTGAATGGCACTAGCCTGAGAGAACTGACTTCTTCAGTAGTTTTGTGGGGTTTTTTTTCTGCCTGAAAGCCATCCTAGGATTTTACAGCATGGCTAAGTAATAAAATACTCACTGAAACCAGATTCTGAAATCACAGACTTCAGCAACTGGCAAATCAGGTAACAAACAAATGAATATCTTGGAAATAGCTCAGAACTGAACAGAAGATTTATAATTTAACTTTAAAGTGGCACACATGAATGAGTAAACAGTTAATTTAGATCAATAGCATGTCAATGAATTTGAGGGCAATACTGCAAAGAGTAGTCTGTAGGAATCAAGTGTTATGTTTTTCAACAAGCTACCTCATTAAGTTTATTGAATAGATGTATTGGGAACATACATTAAAAACTCCTGCAAGTCAGATATTTGTTTCACCCCTAGAATGAGATTACTTTCATGATTTTGGTTATATGTTCTCATCATCTGTCACTGTGCTGCATGCAGTGTATTAAAATTCATATTACAAGCTTCATAGGATTTTTGTGTTCTAGGCCTATATGCTTGCTATATTCCCTAAAACCTGAATCCTTGCTTTTCTTTTTGCATCTGTATGAAATACTGCCTCAGATTCATCTCTGTCATGATCTTCAAGTATCAAGGCCATATTTTCTTTGCATGAACAAATAGTTCACACCCTGAAAATAAAACTACACCAACTTATTTTTTTTTGTGCTTGATTATGATAAAAAAAAGTTGGTAGTGTTAAGAGCATGGGTTTTCTGAGCAGAGACAAGAAATGGTTTGAGCCTTTTCTGAGCTCCTGGGAAACATCTCAATGATAAAATTTATTGCATTTTTCTTTCCAAAAGGATGTATGCTGATGCTTTTTTCTTCTCTTCCAGGGCTTGTGAATAGCTGTATAGGTCTAAAACAAATGAAAGTCAATTTATCTAGCTGCTGTGTTACCTGTCAAAGTAACTTAAAGAAATGAAAAGTAGATTGAAGACAAATAGAATAAGACTAACATGCTTAAACTGATATGATTTTTGAAAAGTGCTGCACTTGTAACAGCTTTTATGGGAGCCTTCAGACATGCATGTAATTATTTCTGTTTCTTGGATAAAATTGAATGTACACTTTCCTACACTTTTTATAGCTTTCATATTTCTAGCATATAAAGTATATTGGAAGAAAAGTAACAATTTTTCTGAGATTTTTTTCCAGATACACAGGTTTTTTTTTCCTATATTAGAGTTTTCTTTTTACTTTGTTATGAATTGGTCAGAGGAAGTTAGAAGTCTTTCACGTACAATGAGAGGAAGACTCTCTAGAAGTACAGACACAACTGTGATGCAGCAGATTTTTTTGCTGCCCAGCCAGTGCAGAGTGGTAGTATCTTCAGGTAAGTGCTGATGACACCCAGTTTAGAAATAACCACCTAGCTCATTGGGGTGGTTTAATGTAGGTTTGGTTTTCAATTGTGGGGGAGGGGTCCACAACCTATGGAAGTGGTTCCCTGTGGAGACCTGGTGGAACCAATCAACTGGTTAATTTTAAAGACTGACACCTGTCAGTGACACCTAAAAGACCAGGATATACCTCAGTGAAAACACATTAAAGGATGGGCAGGCCCGTGGAAAGCTCTCTTGCTTCTGGCCTTTGAACGGGTAACTGGGTGGTGACTGGGCCAGCCCCAGACGGCCCGTGTGTCCTGCGGGGCCAGTCCTGGCAGGCTCTCCTGGGAGAGCTGGCTCCTTCCCAGGAAGCCCGCTGGGTCCTGTCTCGGCGGGGTGGCTGGGACCCCTTCCCAGTGGGGTTGGGCTCCTTCCTGTTGGACCCTACCTGTCCTTGGGAGCAACCATGTGGCCGGGACCAGTGCCAGGACTGGCCACACGACCAGCGTTGGAGGTGGCCCCAGGGCTGGGACTGCTCAGCCAAATTTGGCATGGCTGGAGAAGTGTTGCACAACCGTGGCTAGCTTGGCATGTCTCACAATGGATTTTTTTTGCTTAGCCAGCTGTGGAAACCCAGGGCACCGGGAATATTTCTCTGTCTGCTCTGGGGTGCCCTGACCCCAGGAGAGCATTGACTTTGGCCCTCATTGATGGAGAAAGTTTCCTAGACTTCAAGATGGACTAGAACCCACAAAAGTGTGAAATAGATTATAGAAAGTAGTGTAGGTGTATCACTTAGGTGAGAAATTTAGGTGTTGGGATTTTTGGTATGTTGCAGATGGAAGCAGGACAGAGGGCACAGGGTGTCATCCTGGGTTTCTTCTTCATGCTTCTTCTTCCTTCTTCTTCATGGATTTGGTTGGCATTTTGTAATTGGACAGAAAAGTCTACATTGTGTGCTTCCAGGGATCAGTTATTTGGTTAAAAGGAAGAGTAATCTAGGTGTCCTTTCTTAATTGGATAGTTTAGTCTTAAAAGATCTTGTATCAAGAGATTGTTAGCCATTTTGTGCCTTGCTGCCGAACTCATGGTTGTGAGACTGTTTTACTGATAAGAAACAATAAACACCTGAGTCTGAGCATGAACCACCATCTCATGTGCCTTCGATCCAGACCCAGAGAAACAGCCAGCCATGCTACGGACAGAAAACAAAAGCATTGGCAGCTTTTCTTTCTTTTTGGTACCCTGCATGAAGAGAAGGCAGGGTGGCGCTGACAGCCAGTGCAACTTCACAGTGTTGGTGGAGACCACGTAATGAACACAGAGGCACGGTGAGTGATTTCCCTGATTCAGAGCCTAGATGAGATCAACCTTTCAGTGCTGTAGACCTCTCTAAAAACTGTTTCAATTGATAAAGCTTGAGAATAAGTGAACTTACCAATTGTCTCATGAATCAGGAAAAAGAAAAGGGTGAAGACATGTAAAGAAAAAAACAACATGAGACACTGAGGTCAGTAAAGAAAGAGTCAAATTCTAGATGGAGGAGATTGAAGAGGTGCCTTAGTCTTGGGCTGAAATTCTCTTGTAAGGCTATAGTGAAGATATAATTGATGTATCAGACTTTTTTCCCTGTAATTAATGGGATGCATTGGGGGGATGTAGCATTCTGACTACAGCTGTGAGCAGAAGCACCAGTGTTGAAATAAGCAGATGTTGCAGTAGCTGTGAGCATAAGAAGCTTGAACAGACAGTGATGAGAAAGATGAGAAACTTTGCCCCAGAGATAGAAGAAGAAAAGCTTTGCTCCCGGAGATAAAAGAAGAGAACTTATGTTTCTATAATAGAACAGCTCATCCTTAAAATTGTACCCCAATAAGCTGAAATGGCCTGTGGTGCTAGTTATGAGAAAAACTACCAAAATGTGTGAGGGACTTCACAAGTGCAGACTTCCTGGTGGCTGCTGATTTGCTGTGACATTAAAGCCATGAGAGAACTGTTTCTTGTGAAGACGTCTCCCTGGCATGGCAAGAGAGACTCCTCTCCCTAAGAGAACTGAAGGAAGACTATTTTAGAAGTAGTAAACTGACTGAAAGTCCCAGGTTTTACCTCTTTATGTTGTCAGTGGGAAAGAAAAGAGGGTATGAGGGGAGGAGAAGTGTTCTGAAGATTTAATCTGTTTTTCTTATTATTCTTCTTTTAATTCTGTTAATAGAGTTTTCTTTATACCCTTTAAAATTTGAGCCTGCTTTGCTCCTCCTCCTTATCCTTATCTCTCAGCAGAAAATGAGTAAATAATTCTAGTAGGTGCATTAGCATTTGGCAAGTGCTAGACCCACTACATTAATTAGTGTGTTGGCCAGGAAATTCAGATTAGTGAACCAAAACCACTGCACTTAATTAGTGTTTCTGCCTGGTTTCTGAAACCGCTACACTCAGGTGTGAGAGTTGGTATTGGTGGTGTTGTTTTCTTCCCATGAACAGTTGAAGGACCTCTGCTTCTTAATCAGGTCCATGAAGTTAATTATGAGTTTACATATGTGGTGAGCATTTAATAATGAGAGTTATAAAATGGATTTGGTCCATGTGAGGAATTACAGCTGCTCCTGAAATTTCAGCCATGGTACATCTTAATACAATGTGAGTGGTAAGATAGGAATTCATGAAAAGGCTGAGGAAAATACAGCTACCTAATGTGACATCTTTCAAAAGGGCTAATAAAAGGAAGTGGCATTACTGCTGAGCTTAAAATTCAATGCTTCTTTAATCTAATTATCTTCAGGTAGTGAAGAATACAGGACAAATCAAAATTTCAATTAATATTATCTAACAGTTTTTGGAGTTGTCTACAAGCCTCACTTGTATTTCATTTAAAATATTGAGGCAGTATTAATGTTCTTCCTGCAAGCTGGTGCTGAATCAAAATTCATTCTAACGTGTGCTTGGTGCTTCACGAAAAATGCCTGGCCATGTCCCAGCAAGTTTACAGGGAAATCAATGAGATGAAGGTATTGGGAGGAATGTTGTTTTTCACAAGTGTGAAACTATGCCACAAAAGGATAAGACTATTTTCTTAAGTTTTGGAAATCTCTGTCCCAGAGGGAATTCACACATTCCCAGGTATGAATTTATAGGTCTGAACTGTATTCTAATGCTTGGAACTCTTTCTCCTTGGCACACCGTATTAAAATTTGGTTGAAGAAATGAACAAATTCTTTAAACCAAGACAAATTTCCATTTTACAGGGGCCATTTTACTGTGTGTAATCGATCAGATTTTCTGTCCTTCAGAGAAATCATCTAAATAAAAGAGCCTGGACTTCAGAAAGGTCATGTATTTAGTGGTCCGATGAAACTTACAGAAATCAGAGTTCAAGAAATCAGAGTTCAAAAATGGTCCTAAAAACACTCAGAAAATTAGTGCAGAACCTGAAATTAGTTGAAAAATAGAGGGAAGAGAAAGGAGGATGATAATGATGATGAACCAAGAAAAACTTGTGATGTTTCTGTTGGTACATACACGTTAATGGTGCAAGGTCTGTTAATTTTAAGATAGTAGTGGGTTTCTCCCCTAGGATTTCTGAATCCAAAGAAAAATTTTTCTCATGGGGATGTTGGGGCAAAACTTTGCTGCAGATATGGAATGCATAATCACTTTTTAGCAGGACAGGTTCCTTGTAAGTTGTTTGAAAACAAGTTTTAATTTGACTTCTATTCAGGGTTTTTGCATGAAAAACAGTGTTGTGATCCCCACTGCCTTTCAGAAAAAAGCTCCTTCAGAAGCCAAAGTAAATGTTTTGAAGAAAGACTATTATCATGCCATTGTTGGAAAAGATGTTATATTTCAAAATCTACTAGGGATTTATTTTGTGTGCACACGTGTGTGTGTTTGTTTTGGTTTGGGTTTTTTTTGGTTTGGTTTGATTTGGGTTATTTTTTTGGCTTGGCTTTTTTGGTTTTAATTTTTGTTTTTTTTTTTTCCTAAATAAGCTTTTAGTTTTTTAGAAAATAAGAATATTTAAACAATTCTAATATTTTTGTTTGGTTGGTTTTTTGTTTTTTTTTTTTTTTAATTATTGTTTTTTTGTGAAGAACAGGCTAATTCTTTCCAAAAGGTGATTTATTATATGGAATAGAACCTCAGTGTTTCTGCAAGTACATGACTGATTGTTTTCTTCTCCAACTCATGTGCTGTAACAAGAAGTTTAATGATACCATTTAATTTAGAGTTATTGTGCTACACAAGTTTAACAAGCCCATTTGCTTGTGACAGGGAGAACATTGCTTTCATCAGATCTCTAAAATATACATTGTGTCAAATAACTGTAATTAATCTCTGCCATTGGCTCTGTATCATCAAAACCATACTTTAGGTCTATGTGATCCAAAAGAAATCCAGTTTCAGTTTACTGGGCTCAGTTAAAATTAATCCAATCACAATTCTTTGTCAGCCCCAGGAAATCTCAGTTTATTCCATCGTAAAAAGTTAAATTTATCTGTGTTTTTAGGAAAACCTTATAAATCTTATCCATCCCATTTGTTTGGTTTCTTTGGTTTGCTTTTCCCTTTTTTTTTTTTTTTTTTTCCCCTTGTGGCTATTTTATATACTGCTTTTTACAGCAACAATGCAAGGGCAGTGTGCGCTATGGAGTTGGGTGCTGGAAGTGGTTGGTTCAACCCTCGCTTTATACTGGTCATGCGAACATAAGTGGTTGTCTAAAATGAACACCGCTCTCATTTTGTTCTCAAGACTTACATGAGGGCATATGTCATTCAAAAGTGGCAAACATGAAGCAGATTTGTATACTGATTGCTGCAGCACTTAAATTTAAGTTCATTATATTTCAGTTGAATCTTTAAATCATTACCTCAAGATGCATTTATAAAATATTCAATTAGAAGATGTGCAAAATACCTGGACTACATGAATTCTATAATTAATTATATTTCATATGTTAAAAAATGCAATCTTGTACATCAGAATAGGTTTCAGTATGAAGTAAGTATCAAATGTGCACATTTTTGTATATTGACTAACAGAACAGATTATCTCTGACACCAGACCTGTGTAAATTATTTTGACAGGATATTCCTATAGCTTAATGTTGCTTGTGTACTTTCTGTTATTCACTATAAACCTCCTAACTGCTAACTAAAAAGCTTTTGTGACAACATCCTTTATTCTTAAAAGATAAATCTGGGTTCTGACATTTAAAGTAGAATAAGTATAAAACAGGCATTTGCGCAACATACAGCTTCCTGAGAAACACCTTTTAGCTGCTTCACATGCTACTGATTCCTGTGCATATGCGCCTGTAGAACATCTGTGCAATATGTATTTTTCCAGGTAGAAGGAAATCCCATGTTTTCCAGACTTTTTGAAGTGTCTACAAATGTGTCATGACTGCGTACTTCAAATTCTGAAATTCTCATGGGCAAGGGGATTGTGAGGGGTGACCACTTACGCATTTGTTATTAATGAATGCTACTATAGTACTAATAGTACTATAAACAGAGAAGTGAAGAAAAGATGTAGTGAGGGCTCTGCTATGCAATTGTTTTCATACAAATTTACATCATTTACATCAACAAGGATTTCATCTTTAGGATCTTTGTGGCGCAATGGAGCTGAGGATTTATTTTCTTCCCAGCTGCCTACAGGAGCTGACCAAGTGCAAACCTTCAGTAACATTTTAGAGGTGATTGTGTCACCTATGAATATTTCTTAAAATTTCACTTTCACATGCTTTACTTTGTAAATAATATTACATTTGTTGACTGTGGACAACATCAATATCATATTTATTTATGCTTCCCACCCGATAAATCTACTACATCATAAAACTTTAGTGCCAAAGCACAAATACATCAATAATTGAATGCCAGAAAAGGAAAAAGGGACTATAGTTTCTGCCATTAATATCAGATTTTAGGGTGCTGTGTAAAGAAGCATCAATTATATATATTTCTCTTATATGTGGCTTGTGACAATCACAGTTCTAAAATTGGAAATTGACAACTTTTATCAGTACTGGCAATTAATAACTAGCATAAAATTGAGTCACTGGTAACTGAAACCATGAAACCTGAAATGTTTTATGTTCTAGCTGTTTTTCTCTCTGGAATACACCTTACCTGGTTGTGTTTGCTTTAACATGTGATGCTCTCTTCCCAAAATCTGTTTTTTAGGAGTATTTAATAATTTAGCTCCATTTTCCTTTTACATGCGTTTTGATACTTCTGTGGTTAAAAATTTTATTTTTATTTCAGTAAGAGCCCTTTTCATTAATTTTTTTGAAGCTATTGAGCTTCAGTTCCTAAAGTGTTCTTCAAAATTGCAAACCATACAAGTTTCAAGCATCTGCTAGCCTGAAGATAGACTAATAAGATATATGTGAATTCTTTCCTGCCCTGTCCCCTCTTCATTTAAAGAATATCATATTGCATTTCGTCTTGTGCACCTCAGTGTGAAGAGAGGTAACTGGACACCTGGCAACCATTAGTGCATTAGTGCTATTGATGCCAAGATAATTTTTGGTCCTTTCTTTTATATACCTATTATATAACTTTTATGAATCTTCAGTATTCTTAGCATGCCTACTTGTAATTCCTTAAGTCTGATAACTTAGCATAGCACTGGTATTCTGTTAGGCCAGGACACCAAACATCCTAGAGGCCTCGTAGTAGGAGGTCAGAAAACCCTATGCTATCTTGAGAAACCAAGGTCCCCTCTAGAACATATCCTGCATATTAGAGATTTGGCCCATCCAGGGGGGAATTCCTCAGATGAGGGAATATCAACATTCATCCAGGCCTCCCAGTGGGACATCCTTGTTAGATATGCTAATTTGTAAGGTCTATAAATTGTATATGTGATCTATTGTGTGTGTGCATTGCAGCGCATCCCACATTGGTGAAACGGCGCACCATAAGGATTAGATCCTTATTAAAATACCAAGGTAAAAACCCCTTATCCCTTAACTGTGTCTGGCTCTCAACTTTTTAAGACCAGGAAAGGCATGAGCATCAAGCGTTTTAAATATTTTGTTTCTTCTGCTATGATATGCAGTTTGCCCAAGTTTTCAGGATTTCTCCAGGTGGACTGCTGCCTCACTCAGTCACTTAGAAAAGTTGGTATGAGCTGCCTTTAGTAGAAACATATTTGTATTTGTAGCAAAGCTGCACTTTTTTGGAAATGCACAATCTAAGAAGGAACATGAATAAGTTTGGATTTACCTCATCAGTGCTGGTAGACAATAAAATTAGCATGACCCTATTTATGTTTATCCATGTCCCTATGGCATTGCTGAAGTAAAGTAGCAACATTCAGATATATACAAGCAGAACATAGTGAGAAACAGGCAAACAGCAAAATGACAGGGTTGTGTTTTATCAAGACTTAGTGATGTACTCGGCTGCTACATTCTTTTTTATTGTTTACTTTGCTCATTATTTTACTGCCCCCATCCCCTTCAATTTAAACCCCTGATTCCTTTAAAAAAGAAATAGCATATTTTTTGTTATTAATGGTCTGTGGTTCGAGCTTTTCTGTGTCTCTATTATATAAAGGGCCACCGTAGTCAGCAAATGCATGCTCACCCATCACTTTAGTTTCATCTCTGAGATCTTGATCTGTTGTTCTCTTTGTTTGTCACATACACCTGTCCTCATACAGCAGATTGGAGTCAGTAGTGCCGAAATCTGAATTTTTTATCTCTTCCAGCTATCTTATATGCCAAGCTAACATCATAGCATTTGAGATCCCACAGTGCAAACTCACGGGGTCAAAGAAAAATCTGCATTATTCTGGTTTAAGATTTCTATAAGGACATATAGAGAGATTTTCTCATATTTGAGCATGCAGGTATTCTGAGGTAACAGACAAAAAACCCACCTCGAATATAATTAAATGCTTATTCACCAGTAAATGACACATGAAGCATAGACATTTGGGGACAGAATGATCATCTGTGTAAAACTAATAGAAAATAGCCTATGTGTTCACCTTGAGGTGTCAATTCCATTTGGGTTTGGTTTTTTAAATTTTTTTCAATTCCTTATGGAGATTTATTAACAGTCAGTCATGCTTGGTGCCAGACTCTGATAAGCTCTTGTCCACACTGTAGTGGATTCAGATGATCACTGGAATAAATTATAGTTTGATTTTCATTCTCTGAGCAGCTCAGTATTTTGTGAGCAGATTTACAGTGAAATGATTATATTAGAAAATTTAGCAGTCTCATGAATGCAAAGCTAAGTTCCACAGGGTGATATTAAATACATGTTGTGGGTGAGCTGCCAGGGAAACACTGCTTTTGGGCAAAGAAGGTTTGGTTGGTGTGAATAATGGCATTGAGAAATTTCTTTTAATGGTCAGGAATAGTGACAGAAAAGGTGTAGCGGTGTTTCTTAAAATGCCTTTGGAGATCAGTGGAAAATGGTCTCTGAAAAATTGTCCACATCTCTTTTCCTATTAGTCTGTTGCAGGTTCTCTTTGTACATTGACTCTATTCTACAACTAAAGGTATCAGCAAAATTTTAGGTCCTCTGTGATGAAGCAAGGATTAAGATTGAGTGTACCTGTTACATTCAAAATTACAGATAAAAACCAATTTCCAAACACAAATAAGCATGGAGTCATGTCTCTGTGCCTTGTCAAGGATCTTATAGTACCTATTAAATAATCTTTCTCTTTCAACTGTGTTGTAATTATAAATAAGTTCACAGTGGATTCTCAATTCTGAACATGTAAATCATGCCACATATCATTATCTGATAGAGTTGGGTAAGGCATGCATGGCTGCTGAGGTGCTAAAACATCAGGCCAGGCAGTCAGCTGTATCTCTTAGCAATAACTGCTGTGTGTTACAGACTAACAGAGAGGCAATGAGTAAAAAATTCAAAATTTCTCTGAAATCTGGAGCAATACCAAAGATGAGTAATGATTTGCTTGAAGTCTACTTAAATGCAGACGAGAGTGAATAAGGAAAAAAGAAATCTCAGCAAAGGGGTAAAACCAATTAATTGTAGACAAAGTCTATTTGTGACTGACTAGTATTTTTACTCCTTCTTTAGATGACTAACTTTGATACTACTTTTCTATTTACTTTTCATTACTCTTCTATTACTTATTTTAAGAAGATGCAGCTTTAAAGGATGAATTCAGTATGTTTTATCACTAGAGAAGTAGTACCTGATGAGATTTATTCTATTAGTGATATAAGCTCCTTGTGGATGGAAGCATGCTGGGAGAGGGGAAACCTCCTTGTGTGTCAGATAACCAATGCTCCTTAACAATATGGACTGTTTTATATTAGCTTTCTTTTTTAAAATTGAAATTAATTTACTGCTTAACAGTAAAGCTATGGAGAGTGCACTTTTTGGTGCAGTCCTTTTAATTCTTTATGGGCTGCAAAACAACGAGCCTCTTTTATACCTTTCTGTGGGAATTTTTTTCTTCCTTAGCACTCCAAAAATATATGTGTGGAGCAGCTGAATTAATGTTCCTTTAATGAGAAGGAAAAGCTAACTGACTGGAGCTTATAGAAAAATAATTTTTATTTCATTTGAGTGCTGCTTTTTATGCCCAGATTGTGTTTTAATTAACTATGACACAGAGACTTAGCTGGTAAAATTTATTCCGATGAACCACAGCATACAATGAAAATGGCAGGATTGAGAGTAACACCACACTTTTCTGTTTTTCCCCTCCCCCAAATTTCCCCTAACTATTGTGTTCTTGCATGAAACCAATATTAGGGAAAAAAAATGAAGACAGAAAGATGTGAGCTTTTCCACAACGAGAAAAATATTGTTGATTCTACTGGCAGAGTAATTCAGCAGCTCATTTCCATCAGCTTTTATTTCACAGCAATTGTAAAATAAACCACTCGTAGCACATGCTGTTAATCTTTAGTCCCAGGGGTGTAACTGCTGTTACACAGTGTGGGTCATGTGCTAGCTAGAGTGTGCTACCTTAAAAAGGTAGAAATTAATAGTAGTAGATCTCATTCCAAGCTAAATGGTATTCAGTGGACAAGGCAATTCCCTTAATGGCTGCCACCAATAGATTGTCGTGTATGTTTCTTTTTCTTTATTCCTGATTTCCTCCATGTACAGAGGAAAAAGCAAAAAAATCTGCTATCACAGCAAAGTTTGAAGAGAATTCACTCAAGACAAAGCCTGTGTGTTACTGTGATGTTCATCTGTCCTCAGTTTCTTCCCTGGCTCATCTTGTGCAACTGCAAAAATTTACCACTAGCGTTAATATGTCAGTATTCTATTTCCTATGTGGTTGGTTACATCACCTGGCTTCTTTTACCAGTCTCAAAACTTTGGCATTAGATTATATGTCCATTCAGTGGCTCTCTCATAAAGTATATTGTAAGGAAGAATATCAATTTTTTTCTTTCTAAAAAATTGTTCACCTGTAAAATAAGCATTGACCCAGTTTCAAAACATACAGAAACTTTTGTACTACTGAATTCTTATTCAATTTTTTTATGAGAGTACTTTAATTTTAAGGAACAATGAAGCCCTTGAGAAAAACTGCAAAGTAGGAAATAGAGACAAAAAAATATGTCTGCAAAGCTGCATTTCTCATTGCACATGTATAAATAAATTAAAACTCAAATCTGGGTTTGGAGCACATTGAGCGTCTTGGTAGCACTTTGCATATCTTTGAGAATATTGTGGTCTCAGGGATTTGTGTTTTGTTACGAGAATATCTTCAAACTTCCTTTCTCAGAGCATGAAACATCCAATCTGGTTCTTAGTGAAGCGAGTAGAAAAACAGGCATTGATTTCCATGTGGGAGAGGAAAGATTGGTCCCCAAATGAATTTACCACTTAATGCTAGCTTTATGCATTGTAATACAGGATAAAATGTTCTGAATAAAATAACTCTCTCCTTCTTGCCTACTGCACATCTCATGGTACTGCTGAGTTGGCATGTAAGGAAGGAGCGATAAAGAGGAATAATCAACTACTAGCCTACATTTACATTGACAAAAGCAGACTATTTCCCTCCTGAGGCAAAGGAGGCAGCAAAGAAAAATGTGTAGTTCTTAACTAGACTGTTTCAGCAACTGCTCTGTCTCTCTGCAAGGAAGATTAAGTCATCATGAACCCTTAACTTCTATAAGGAGTGACTGTTAAGGAACAATAGAGAACTTCAGATGGAACCCCCCCCTAAAATAACTGTTAAACCCTAAAGTTATAATCAGCAATCACCTTTTTTTTTTTTTTCCTGCCTGGTCTGTGATAGAATCTCATTGCCATGCCTTTCTACCAATTATTAGTTTATTCTTGGTGCATCCTTGATAAATAGATACTTTATATGTGGTAATGTGTGTTTGTGTTTTATTTTGTAGCTTCCTCGTTCTGCATCAAAAATAAGGTACCTGCAAGGAAATAATGCTGTACTAGGTGTTCTTTAATATTAGAAATACATGGCCCTCTCTCTTTTTTTAATTATAATTGTTACAGAGCTGCCTTTAAAAAAATTTAAAATATTGGAAATTTATCATCCTAAATCTTAGCACCATAACAATATTCTTCTAATTTCTTAAACCATATAGGAAAAATATCTGGAATACTATTATAACATTCATCTACTGCTATTAAACACTTATATAAAGAGTAAATAGATAGGCTGAGAGAAAAGGGATACTTTATATTCAACAGAAGAATGTATTAATTAAAAATTTTTGAAATGTTGAGTGTTTTCAGACAGTTGAAGGTCTGTAATTTTATTGTGTATGTGTTTGAAATCTTGCTGTCATTTTTTAGTTGACCTGCTTTACTTAAACAGGACTCAAGCAACTAAAGAGCTATGTTTTATAAATACAAAGATGTTTGATTTCTCATAAGAAAAC
The DNA here is from genome assembly GCF_012460135.2 of Molothrus ater. Taxonomy (NCBI): domain Eukaryota; kingdom Metazoa; phylum Chordata; class Aves; order Passeriformes; family Icteridae; genus Molothrus; species Molothrus ater. Next base: position 53,760,603 of record NC_050511.2, read on the forward strand.
ACTTTTGCCCTCTACCTCTATTTTGAGTTGGTTTTTTTCTTTAATATGCAGGCTCTGTTTCTGTGTGACTGGAGAAATGTCATTGTTTCTTGACCTGAGAGAAGCCTTCTAAAATGATTTTTCCTTTTAAGGCAATACTGTAACTAAGAATTCACACAGCTGTTTTTGCAGGACTATGTCAGACCAAGGTTATAGAAACTTGCTTGTGTTTGGATATTACATAAATAAGTCTTTAAAAACCTTGATTACCATGAGTTTGCAGGTCAAACTGTGGTACTTCATTCCATTGTGCTGGCCTTTTCAAGTCAGCGTACAAGTAAAGTATGAGGGGAACTTGTTGAATGAGCTATGCAATTGAAATAAATCTGCTTTCCCACCACTAGTCTTTGTCTTGGCTTAAATGCTGAGTTGTATGAGCAGCTGTAACCTCTTGCTAGTTGGATTGAATTTATTAGGAGTTCCAGGTGTTTGGATTTCATAGGAGTTAGAACTTTAAAAAAAAACATTTTTCTAATGAAGTTGAGTATGGGGAGGGCAAAAGAAAGCAAGGGTACTAAAATGTTACATGGCGAGGTTTCCTAATGAAATCAAATACTTGAAAACTGTTTCTTCAGCACTCTAGACATGCTTTACCTAAAGAGTCCCTTTTTCCTCGGGCTCAGTATTAAGTTACTCACACCATGAGTCTGAGGTGCCAACTGGCACCAATCCACAGGCAAAATATTCACTAGAGGGAAGAGTTCAAAAGGCCAGTTCTGCCTTCTTCCGGGGGTATGATGCTTTCTAATGTATTTCTCTACTTTAAGACAGAGTGGTTGCAGGATCAAACCAGTAGTGGCAGAGATTAAAAGATTCTTTCTGTTCTAAATGTATTCTGTATTTCTAGCAACAGCCTACTTGAAATATTCCCATATCTCATTTCAGTGTTACTTGTTTAAAGGAACTCAGCTGCCAGACCAGTAGGCATGGTCCCACAGTCAATGCTGAGAGGGAAGGAGAATAAAGAAGGTGGAGAAAAATATCACTATTATGTATTTGGCACCCAGAAATTAATAGTATACTTCTTGTACTGTGCATGCTCTGTTACACCTGGTGATTACATGTAGCTCAATATAGAGTTTTGAATAAGAACTGATTTCTCCATAGGTACTTTTTTCAAAGAATTAAAAAATGTGACTACCATATGCATTCAATATTTGACAGTTAAAATCCTCAATGTTATACATTCCAGTTACAATATTTTTAAGTGAATGCTTTATTTTGTGCAAGGACTACTTAAACATGTGACAGATAAGTCATAGCTATTTATGTCAAGCATATTCCAGTGTAAATTGTCCCATATTCTTTATATTTATGTTTTTTTTTTCAAAAGGAACACCTTCATTTCTGTTTTTAACACCTTGATTGATTCTTATGGTTTCTTATCTATATTCCAAAATACAGTAGTACCATTTCTGTGTCTTTTTATTTCCTTGGCAAATATTTGGTTTCTACATGGAAAATGGAAAGATACTCTCAGGATGTTTCTGGCATGATTTAAAAGAAAAATGAAAGTTATACCATAAACAATCTGCTCTGTGAAATGTAGAACACAGTGGAGATATGGTAAAGAATGTCAATGTAGAATGCTGATGGAGAGTGAAGAACCAGACAAATCTTCTAAACTTTTTATTCTCACTGCAGTCTGAAATGTTCCTAAATCCTTCCCACCAGTAATATACCGTAGCTTCACCCAATTTCTTTATTAGGCTTGTAATTACTTTTCTGATAAAAAGAAGTCATTTATGGTTAGCAAGTAATTAGTGACAGTTATGTTGGTAAAGACTAATTCAGAATCTGCTTCGGACTCTTACAGATTCATACTCTATGTACCTGAATGTAGTTTTCAAGTAGCATTCAACTGTTTATCATTATCTTTTCTATAAGAAAGAAGTGCTCCTCAAAAACAAAACAAACCCCTTCATTTTCTCGCTTGTCTACAACATTTGTCCATCAAACTGGTGTTAACTTTTTAGTACTGAAAGGCAGTCCATCATCAAATGAGCTCAACTGATTACAACATTTAGACTGTAGAATTGTTTCTGCTAAACCCTGTTATACTCAATAATATTAATAATGAAAAAGCTCAGATATATGTATATAAATAATGCATATAATGTACAAGCTTCAGAGGCAGCATCACTCTGAGCTGGCATCCAACACAAGTTTTTTTAAAATGTTGTTAGAGAATGTGACTTGTGTTATTAATCCTTTATCTTTTTCTGCTAACTCCCTTAATAAAAAACTACTGTTTCCAAGTATGTTTGAAATTGCTAGCACCACATGCTAGCACAAGTGGTGCCTAAGAACATCAGATGGTAAATCCAAGCATATTAATTACATCATTAAACTAACATTTGGTATACCACTGAGATACATTACAATAACAATAACCTTCATGTGTAATAAGATGCACAGGCAGCGTATAATGTGGGAGCTATGTACAACTGAGAGAGTCTATTCTATACTTGCATGGGGTAATTGAATTGATACAAAAATAAGAAAGAACATACTGTTTTAAAACTAGCACTGTCCTGCTTTTTATATAAGTCTCTATATATTTAAGGGGTTGTGTGCATTTGTGTTTGAATATTGTCACACTGTGAAAGCCAGATAAACTATTTCAGAGAAGTCAGAGTTGCTTGGTTGCATCTGTTGAAAACAGTCTGTTCTGTGTATGAGAGCTCATTTCAGTACAGTAATTACCATAGCTGAGATAAAACCTGTGCTAAATGCCATTTTCAGCTGACAAACACATGAAACCAACTAAATAATTTGGTTGTTCTGAGAGTGCTTCACTGTATGTCTGGGATAAAATCATTTTTCCTGACTGCAAAATAAATAAACAAAGGCAAAAACAGAACAGAAAGAAACAGCTTAGACCAGAGGGTGGAGAAAAAGTCAGTTAATGTACCTAAGGAAGTGGAGAGAGAAGTTTGGGAAATATCTAGTAGCAACCTTTAACAATCTTATTAAACACTTTCTCGTTTGCCACAAATTGCTTAAAGATCATCAGGATACAAATTTCCACCATGTTAGCAAGTAACCAGAAGAATGTTCTTCCTTAAATTGATAGCAGTCTAAATGTGTTAAAAGCATCATTTTTAACAGATTGCCAAAAGACGAGGCATGCACGTATTACAAAGAGTGGGGTGTTTAGAAGTTATACATCATTGCTAAAATATTCCTAAGTATAGAAAATGAAAGAATGAAGTCGTTTTCCATAGCCCTTTGCATTAAATATAACCAGTTTTTTAAAATGTAAGGAAAAAAAAAAAGGGAGGGGGGAGGGATGGTGGGGGAAGTCAGATGTCTTTCCTCAAAAAAAGGAACTGTTAGCTCCAAGCAACATTTTTTCACACTGGAATAATGTTGGACAATTCCCATTGAGCTAGAAAAAGGTTTATTGACTTCAAAAGGTTACTGATGCTGGGTGACATTTGCTAAATATTTTATGTTGGAGGAGAGGAATGTGGCGTAGCTGCCTCTGAAATACAGTCACAAGCTAAGAAGTTACTCTAGCTCATGACAAAGTGTGATACAGTACAGACAAATGAGCTTGGCCTCCAAAACCTGAGTAAAAAGACTAATATGATATCATGATAAAGGTTAAATGTCCTTCCTCCACACTGTTTGTGCTCTGTTCTTCATCTAGATGTGATCCACAGTGATTAAAACTGGCAAAGGTGGTGTGTGCATCATCTGTAGGATTTCCTGCATTGTACTTGCAGACCCAGCTGCAGAGCTCTTGTTGGCCAAATGCTTGGCAGAAGCCTAAACTCAGCATCCATTTAATTTTATTTAATGTGTTTGAAATCCAGGCTTTATTTTTTGTTTCAGCTTTATTGTAGAAAGGAAAAAAGTTCTGCTTCTCATTCAACTTTTTGTGTAATAGTCAGGACAGGAGGTGTTTTCCCTCTCTGAGGACTTTACAGTGTATTTCTCTCAAACACCTGGCCATTTACAGTCCCTGAGTGCTGACTGTCATGTAAACAATATGTAATACCGTGCTGTTACACGAGGAAGGATACTAGAGCTGAATGGTGTGCTGTTAGTACCAGCAGAACTTCCATAAGGAGAGAATGTGTGGAAAAAGTCATTCAATAAGGGCAAGGACATGAGCTATTAGCATCTAAGATAGAAACTAGTCAAAACCTCTATTTAAATGTCTTTCTTTGTCCTTCTAAACATTTTATCTGTTAATGAATGAAGAATGAATGCACTGCAATTTGTGTCACTCATATTTGCTGTCAGTGACAGAGATACATGTGTAAATAATTTATAGTAAATATATGATAAGATGATTAACTGAATTAAAAATTGACCTCAAATTTTGCCTGTATGCAAATTAAACTTGGAAAGGAGCAGATCAAGAACATGAAACACAAAATACACAAAAGATTACAGGATGATGTTTTAAAGTGGTAATACTGTTTTCAGACAAGATTACATTATTATTTTTCAGACATGTTGCTTTTGTCAAACATGTGATATATGAATTATCAAAAAGTAGTAAATATGCTGTTTTCTTTGCGTTGTAGAAAATCTCTCATTGTTCAAGTAAAATATATTACTCTTATAGTTTAAATTTAAAAAGTTATAATTTTGAAGAAAGGGAGAACTCCCAGGTAATAATGAGTTAGGATATTGAGAGAAATTGTTGATTTTTTTCTTTATCAAATATTTTAATCAAATTTTGTGTAGATAGGGCTCTTATTTTTCAGTAGTCTGTAGCAAACTGTTTCAGATGAGACAGAGCAGTGGGGTTGGTATCTGAGAGGTCTGTCTCCATGGCAAGAATATCTAATACCACTCTATCCTGTTTTCAGGCAGCAGCCTGTGCAAGTTGCACTAGTAAATTTGTCTCACTGCTGGGTATGTTCATTAAAGGATTTTTCTTTAGCATATCATGGGGGTTTTTTGGGAAGTCATTCTAAAGCAGACTGCTGTTCTGGTATCTGAACTGTGCAAGTTCTGGGTGAAGTGTGCAAGTTCTTCATAGAATCATATGCCTTGTTTTGGGACACCCCTCACAGATTGCCTAGTTTCAACCCCCACACCACAGGGATACCACCTACTAGAGCAGGTTGCTCAGGGCACCATTCAGCCTTACCTTGAACACTTTGAGAGTGCCCACTGCCTCTCTGGACAACCTGTTCCAGTGCCTCAACAATACCCTCACAGTAAAGAATTTCTTCCCAATATCTGATCTAAACCTGTTGTCTTTCAGTTTGAATCCATCCCCTTTGTCCTGCCACTTCAGGCTCTTGTAAATAACCTATCTCCAAATTTCTTGTAAAGTCTCTTCAGGTACTGGAAGGCCTCAATTAGGTTCAAAGCCTTCTCTTTTCCAGGCTGAGCAATTGCAATTCTCTCATCCTTTCCTCACAGGAGAGGCGCTCTCTCCCTCTAATCATCTTCATGTCCCACCTGTGGACTGGCTCCAACAGGTCGATGCACCTCTTGTGCTGGGGACCGCAGAGGAGTACTTCAGGTGGGTCTCATGAGAGTGGAGTTCTTCACCTGATACTCTATGGATGGTTTTCTTTAGGCATGAAAGCAGAATTTCAGATTCTGCTGCTAGATAGGATGATGATGATGATGTAGCACTGTTCCTGTCAAGAGAACCAGAGGCTTGTAAATGTGCCATTGTCTTATGACAGCTTTGAAGGTCATCAGGTGCACTGCTGGCAAGCTCTTGCTGAAATTTGAAGAGAAGCAAAAGCATCTGCCCTGCCAGTAGTATCAGGAGTGGGAGTAAAAAGAGAAAAATGTGAATTGACATTTCCTTGGATCAGATTTGTACTCTGATAAGTCTTTTCTGGGCTTCTGCAGTACATGCTGACTAATGAGAAAAGATTGAGCTAGAGGGTTTTGCTGACCAGTACTGGCTGCTAAATACTGTGATGGCAAGTGACACTTTTCTGGGATGTGTGCAGAGCTTGGCTTCTGCGACAGCATTTTGACAGCAGAAGGGATTTTTTGCTGTTTGTTTACCCAGATGATTGATTTTAGGTAGGCTCTGCTGTTATAATAATGTTTCTCAGCCCAGCAGTCGAGAGTGTTAGCTGTAGATATGCATGTGGAATGAGACTTATGGAAACATTTTCAGTCCTTCTGCAGTGGGCCTTACAATGACTGGGTGGAAAGAAATATTTCAGTACAATGTTTCAGCATTGTCAGGTCTATCAGTTTCAAGATACAAAGATATGAAAAGATGTATTATACCTGGGAAAGCTGAGAATTTTAAATCTATTTAAATACTGGACAGTTTAAGAGACACTAGCTTTCATTAGCTATGAACATGAATTCCAGGACTGAAATGTCTTCTCTTTATATGGGTCCTTGCTTATCATATCTGGCTGTATTTGGACTCAGAATGATGATTTTGCCTTATGATAAGGTTAGGGACTCCTTTATTTTACAGATGCATGGTGTTTGCACATTACCTAATCTGTCTGAGATTAGCATTTTCTGATTATATGAAAGCAGCTGGTAAAACAACACATGCAAAAAATGTGTTCTGCTGATATGTGACCAGGTTAAGTCTTTATTTTGATTTCAAGATTAAAAGCTTCTATGCTAAAACTAAGACCAAGTTAATTTCATAAAGATTTGATTTGGTGTTATGTACAGGCATTCAGAAGCACAAAAATATTTTGTGAAATTACCTGAAATATAAATGGAATTTAATATTTAATTAGTGCTCATATAATTCTCCAGCAATATTTAATACAAAATTGAGAAAACTCATGAAATCATACTGCCCCTTATAAAATATTTATGAAATTGCAGTATTTTCAGAAACACTCCTTCCTCATTTAAGAAACATTGTTTTAATAAAATTTTACTTTTCTTTAATTGTGTTTTCCATCATTAAATAATATATTTTTAAAAATTAGTTTTAATTTTTAAATAGGATGGGAAATTTTATCAAGTTCTGCCAAATTGTGATATTTGAATTAGCAACAAGAAAAGTGCAGAAACAGAGCTCAATACACTGAAGTAGTGTTGTAAGGCCAATCAACAATAATCATGACTGCCCAACTCTTTTCTAACAGTGCAGTGTGCAACTTTTTTTGACTATTAGTTTAAAACTGTGTATAAATTCAGTCTTTTGGACTTGCCTATTGCCTGACTGCAAACTGTAAACCAGTTTTTTTTATGCTCAAGCTCTTTAGAGATAAGAACAACTGTTCTCCAGCATGTTTTCAAGTAAAAAAGTCTGGCTGTCCATGAGCTTTGCATTTCCTGGTTCTTTATTTAACTTGCAGTGAAGTCTTGTCCTTCCCCTTGTAAACACAGGAAATTTTTTTTTTTTTTTTTGTGAAGACTGCTTAGAGTTTTCTGAAGCTGTCTTCTTTACTGCATTTTTTTTTCCTTTCCCTTCTTCTGTTGCATTTGCCAGGCACCAAGAAATAGATAAAGCTCCAATCCTTAAAAGCAAGTCAGCCCAGTTGCATTGAATCTGGGAGGTGAGGAGAGGAGCAGGCAATTACTGGGTTTTGTTCAGTTGCCATGGTACCAAATGGAAAATATTTTACATTTCAGTTTCGAGTTCCTGTCATTTGAGACTCTTCCCAGTGTTGGCTAGTGATAGCCTATGCCTTGGAGACCCTTCTCTTTTATTTTCTGTAGCTCTGGGAGGATTTGCTTATTATCAGTGTACAGTGGTATGTGATTGCTTTGCAAGTCTGAGGATCAGGATGTTGTATGTGGCTTTAAGAGAACACAGGAGTCAGTGGAGAGTGGAGGGAGAGGGATAAAGAGGACCAGGAGAACTACTCAGGGAGAACAGCAGCAGGTTAGCACTACTGGTACTTGTTACACTAGAGGATGTATCACTCCTTTACTTGTACGGAAAATAAATGTGTCCATTTGTGAAAGCAGAGGCCAGCCTGGAGAGCCTGGAAACCCATTAATAACATTATTTCAGATGAAACAATAACCAGAACAGTCCCCTGTGAGATGTGGCAGAACTGAAGGAAAATAGCTCCCTGTGCGGGAAGGAGATAGAGCAATCTAGCCCTTCAAATATTAGAGCACAAATAGAACATTTTTTGTCATAAAGTTTGCTTCATATCCATTGTAAGTGTGTAAAAAGCTCACTGTGAATATTTTGCAAAGATTGTTTGGAATTTTCAGCAACATTCTGAGTTTATCATATCACTGGTGGCATATTATCCCTATGTAGCTTCGTGTGATACACGTGTTTATCCCAAGAAAATATTTACTCAGAAGAATTGTATTCTCTTCTGCTGTACTTCTGTCTATTGCTATGTCAATAAAATAATAAAAGTAATAAAATCTCTTTGAGCATTTTCAGACATAGCTTAATTCTCCCTTGTCCCAAAGCACAGCTAAACCAATTCAAACCTAATGCTTTAAAATTTTGGATTTTTACAGTAATATTGCTAAGACCTTGAGATTTGGTAATGTAGATAGTGTACAGCTTGCACAGTATTTAATAAACATATAAAAACAATAGATCTTGTTACTTGATATTGCTCTGACAAACCGCAGTACGGGATAAATACTTTCAGTGTGTGTCATGACACTTTTTCAAATTTCACTTGTAGATTTATACTGTAATGATCAAAAAACAATGAGTGTAGGTGGTAGCCTGGCTGGTGAAAGAATTCATACACAGTTCCAAATAAGCCATGTACTTTATAATTTTTCCTCTCGCTTTCTAGTTCTCAATTATAATGAGGGTGTGAAATAAAGAATTAGGGAATGATATCTCATTCCCTAATGAAATACTCAAATTATTGACAGAAAAATAAATGCCCCGTATTGATTACTGAACACTAATCATTAAAATTATTTAGTCACAGTGCAAGTAGTTTAGGCTATGGTTTTTCTTCAGGGTTTTCAGATGATGCATGCATTTCAAACTTGTGGACCATTTACAGCTTTTATAATTGCAAGAGAACTTATTTCCAGAACAGACCTTTTCACATGAGTTCTTTTCACAGTTTTGCTCCTGGTTCTCTGTGGTAAATATCAGAGATCTGAAACAAGATTCTTCTGTCATGCTTTGAGTCTGCATAGCCAAAAAATGGCACAGCTAAGAAATATCTTATTTTACTTTCCTTCAAGGCTCATTTCAGTGTCTTCCTGATTATTCAGTCCATCCAAGTGTGATCTATTTTTACCCTTATTTGGAGTTTGTGTCACCCCATGGTTTATTCTGATTGTTCATCACGGGTGCTTCTTGCACATTCACTTAGTGGGGCACAAACTTTTATCAGATAACAGCTCTTTAGTCAGTTTGTAACTACAGAGTAGTAGGATGGATGCAACAAGGATGGCAGAATACAGAATTATGCAGATTCTTAGTGGACAAGTGCAGTGTAAAGCAGAAGACCTTCTGCATAAACTTTTCTCCTCAGAATTTATTGCACATTATACTTTGCTGGTTATCAAACCATGTATGTCAGAGAACTGTCAAACCAATGTGTTTATCCGATGACTAGGTTTTTGTGGTTCACTTCAGGATACAAAATAAGCTTTAAGAGTTACTGAAAGAGGACAAATCTTAGGTGAAAAGATTTTCTAGTCTCCAGTTTACATTGCTTAGTCTTCAAAACGGAGCCTTCATCACTTATACTAAATGCTGTGGAGCTGAATGCAGAAAACAGGCACATTAAACTGTTATGTTTTCAGATCATATGTTAGCAGGCACCTAAACCAAGACATCACGCACAACAGTTTAAAAATGCAGCAAGCTCAGCTGTTGTCTGTTATGAGACAATGCTTTAGGAATGATTACAAAATAAGTTGTTTGCCAGTTTACTGAAACTGTTTGGAATTTCATGCCAGATTTCTGATCTCTGTTTCATGGTGGATGTTTGATGACAGTTAAAGGATTTAATTTTGGGAGAGTAATCAGGGGGAAAAAAAGCTGATATGAAGGCCAAGGCACAAAGAGACAATGATATAATTGCAGAGTTGGTGGTTGGTAATACTCAGCGTATTTATTCTCCAAACCCAGAGATTTCTTAGTAAAACTCATTTTCACAAGGCTCTTTTTTACTTGCTGCATGCTTTCTCATGGCATATAGGATTAATGGCAACTTCTAACATTTCACATTTGTTTTGCCAATAGTAGTTTTGCCAATAGTAGTCCATAATTCTAAGTTCATCTCTTTTCTAAAATGATGTAATTACAAATTAAATAACAAATTTATTTTCTTAAAATAGAATGAAATAAAATACTGCAGTGAGTGTAACCAAAATGCTAATGCCAAAAATGCAATAAAGAGGTAGAAATTAAACTAAACCTAACAATAACTTGGTGTTATGCACCTAGAGCTGTAAAACTGCTGTTTTGGGAAAGAAGATAGATGAGACTGGAAATATGATATACTACTTTTCTGAATTTAAATCCAGTGCATAAAGAAAGGAATCTACAGGTAATTCCATTCTCTCTGCCTTCCAGACACCTGTAAAAAAGACAACAGAGCTCACAGCAGATGAGTAGTAGTCCTTTTTTCAACCTAGGGTAGTCCTTTTTTCAACCTAGTTGATTCTGTGGTTTTGTGATCAGAGGTGTTGGTAGAAAGGAGAGGGAGGGGCTGTGCCCCTGCTTCCCTTCACCAGTGTAGTCCCTGTCACTTAGGCATGCCAACAGCAGCTGCTGCTGTGGATATCATCATTATTTTGCCATCTGATGTCTCCTGCTGGTGAGGGTATGAAGCAGGCAGCCTGCGCAGCAGAGGGAACCCTCTGGAGACACATGAAATGCCTCTATCTCCCACCTTCCTCTCCTTCCTTCTCTTCCCACCCTTCTTTCACAGACCCCTGAGACTGAGCAGCCAAAGACAACAGTATCTAATGGGATGGAGAACAACAAATTGCCTAATCTGCAAAAACACCAGTGCACCTGGTCTGGTCAAACCAGCCAGATCATCCTTCTCTTTACCATAATGCCTAGGTTTCAGACCCATTTATCAAAGTCAGGAAAAGCTCCTTTTAGTCATACATATGAATTAGTCAACAGAGCCAGCTCTTTCTGCCTCAGTAAAAAAACTGCTTGACAGGATAAAAAACTTTGAGATCTCCATTAAAAAGGGACATTGATAGGTTTTGTTAAAGTTTGTGTTGCTTAATATTAAAATACTCTGTCATGTTGTGATTCTCATTCTTTTGTCTAAGTCATGCAAACAAAGTCATGCAAAAACTAGGCCATCCAAACTTTGGCATGAATCTCTTGGCATGTTTGTTGCAAAAACCCCAAGTGTGCTGAGGTCTTGGTAGTGAAAATCAAACCTTGGGAGTGAAACACCTCTAACTGAATGTCCTAATTACTCTGTCAAAAATCAACACTGAACTGACCCTGCCAATGTTGGTGCCTTGTTGTTTTGTTTTGTTTTATTTTTAATTTCTGATAAAACCTGGTATTCTTTTTTTTTTCTCTTTTTAAATGTAGCATGCTCCACTTTCCAAAAAAAAATAAATCACACAAGTGTAAACTGTTCCCATCTTTATCAGTTCTAAACATTATTTGTATGTGAAAACAGGTGCACATCCTGTGGCTGTAGTGTAGCATAAAGATTGCTCAAGTATAACATACTCAGAGACACAGATCCCAACCTTGTCAGGGGATTGGCAGAAATTCAATAAAGAGACAATTTAGGGAGAGTCCTGATGTCCTTGGATAGCAGGTAGTGGTTATAAATTGAAGGTGATATGCTTGGCCAACAAGAAAGAGAACAGATAACTTCTTGGAGGAGAGCCCAGACAGAACCTTCCCATCTGGTTTATACATAGGAAAACAGCAGGGACAGAGCAGTAGGACTTAGTGGGCAATTTCATTATTATGTGAAAATATTATTGATAGCAAAAGATTTTTTAGTAAGCAGCAACACAAAAAAGAATGTCAGAGGATTTTGATCACAAAATATTTATGTAAGGAATAGAAAGTAAACTCTATTTTTTATAGAGTAAAAACAATCACAAGCTAGGTGTACTTAAAATAACAAAAGATGCTGAAGATATCTGACTGAGGAGGAAACAAACTAAAGAATGGAAAATAGCTATTTCTTGATGTATTTTTCACATTTCAACACCAGGCAGGTATATCTTGATATTTTATGTTGCAGTATTTTCTCCTTTCTTAGGTTATTAAGCAAGTCTTTAATAGAAAAGTTAACAAATACTAGAGCAGACATGATTCTCTGTCCCACCGCCTTTGAGCCTTCAGATCAACATTGGGTGCATTTGTGAGAAATTGCTATAGTTGGACCCAGGTTACTGAGTTTACACAGGAGCAATTTTTTAAACCTTGAGATGAAGATATCAGATAACCTATTATCACTACTCTGTTGGTTGCCTAGAAAATTTTGCTGGCCTCTTTGTCACACTTTTGTTGACTGATAACAAACTGTGTTAGGTGACCCTGCCTTAGCAGGGGGGTTGGCCTAGATGGCCTCCAGAGGTCAAGATGGGTCCAGAGGTCCAGAGGTCCTAGATGGGTCCAGAGGTCCCTTCAAACCCTAACAATTCTCTGATTCCTTCTGTAATGCTTTTCAATAAAGAGCAGTTGTCAGGAATTACAATTCCTGGATCTTGATGTTTAAATGCCAAATTATGGTTTAATACACTTGCTGTCCAAAAGCTGTAATTTAAAAAAGTGAGAAAATGCACAGTTAAGGATCTTAAGGATATACTTCCCAGCTGCCCTGATTGCATAGACTCCTTTCATGTGTTTTTTAAAACAAAATAATAATTTTCATTATTGTAAGTGCCCTGAAAAATGCTTAGGTTTGCCTCCAGAGCCTACATACTAGCAGGGCTGAGTAGTGAATAACTTGCCTGATCAGACATCACATCACAACCTGATTATGTCTGAGCCTGTCACTGGGCTTGATCTGAAAAGATTTCTTGGAGTGCCACTGTGCAGATGACACCATCAATAAATCATAAATGTGTTACCAGAGACAATGGCTCTCCTTCTGCAGTGTCTAGTGGTAGACAAAGTGCATTCCCCAAAAAAGGAAAGACATAACCCTCTCCCAGGCATTTTCAGGGAGCAGAACTCTTCTCCTCATCTGGGTATGGTTTACAGGTGTCAGGCCTCTAAGTGTCCTTGACTCAACACCAAAAGATCTTCCTGTCTTGCATTCAGTGACTAATTCCTTGGCTGCTGACGTGTTCCTGGAATGGTAAGCAGAGACACAATCATTTTCCTTTCCTTCTCAACCAAACTACACCTTTTCATCAAAAAAATACTATGACAGCAGCACACATTGCACATTACAGCAGCATCTAGCCCCTTTGCAACAGGAGCTCTGGCTTCCACCTGGAACCCCTCTGACAGGCAAAAAAATTAATGCAGAGCATCTGCTTCACTGGGACATCTCTAACCCTATGTCTGAGGAACTGTTTCCTAAAAGATGAGAATTTCCTCTCCTCTTGCCTCCTGGGAAAGTGAAACAGCAGTTCTTGTTTAATTCTTTGAAAGTGAGGTGATGGCAGTCACAGTTATGGAGGAGTTTTGGCAATCGAACACAAGGGATCTCCATCTGTAAGGGGGGGCCCTTGAAGTACAAGGGTTCAAGACTTAGTTCTAGGTCTCTCTATGCTTTACTAAGCTGGAGGGAACATCACTTTAGGAACCAGGTGTTCTGGAACCATTTTTGAGGGAATAAGATCGTATTGAACAGTATTGAATGGTATTGAACAGTGCACCTTTTTTAGGCAACTAGAAACCATTCATAAGCATGCATTAAAAAGTCTATTTTGGCAATCTAGGGCTAGACTCATTAAGAAGTTAACAGTGGTGAAAAGGGTCCTAGAAGATGTATGATCTGCCCTAATATACTAAGAGGAATACTCTTTCTAGGCAATCACCCTCAGCTGGAAAATACTCAGTAATATTTTTCCTCCTATTTAATTTTTTCAAGTTCTTCAGTTTAGAGAAAGAAACATGAAGATGGGAAAAATAAAGATGATTAGATGGAGGAAAAAACCTTGCTATTAAGAAACCTGAGTACTCTGCTTCTCTGCCCAGGAAGCCTGTAGAAGACTTGTCCTCCTGCAAAATGGCCAGCTCTGAGCCCTTCAGATGGGTAGCAGGTACTGTAATGAGCAACAAGAAATGTAAAAGTAACTGGAATTGTTTGACAAACTACTTCTGAGAAGGGACTAAATGAGCTAAAAAAACCTGAAGAAATTTGGAAGGAAACAAAAAGGAAAAATTGCAATATGGTGCTCTCATTCTTTCATTAGCTTACAGAGATCTTTCCTGGTCATGGAGATGGGGAAAAACAAAGAATGTGTTCCCTGGTGTGAGTGCTGAATAGCAACACCTTACTTGAGAATTACACTCAGATATATAACTATAGAGAGAGAATTATATATATAGAAAGAATTATATATAGATATATATATAGAGATATATATAGAGAGAATTATATATATACATACTAGAGAATTACACTCAGATATATACACTCATATACATTGTGTTAGTTAAATCATATTACAAAGATGTGTAAACATGGGCTTTTTGACATATCAGGAGAAAAGTAACACAGAATATCTTTCAAGAGTCAGAAAACAAGTTTTTGAAAGAGTTGATTCCAGATTTTTTCCTACATTGTGCTATGTTTCACTTCTCATGTCTTTGATTTCTGGAAAATTTCTGAGGATCACTACAGCTTTAAGGAAACAACCTTAAATTGAGACTAAATTTGACTTCAGTTGGTGGAATTTCTCTTAGACTGCTACAGTACAGGAATACTGTTTTGTTTTCTTGTCTATGGACTGGTGCAGTTTTACATCTTTCTGTAATAAAGTCAAAAAGGCCAAGCCTTCTGCACCTGTCAGTCTATAAGTCATATATATTCTTATTTATTTGATTTATTTATATATTAGCTTTAGATATATTGCAAGTGGTAACTGGTTTCGATATAGGTGTCAGAGCTGCTGCAGATTATCTGTTTCCAGTTAAAATCCAATGCCTTATGACTTTTGGCAATACAATAAATACACAAGTATCTTAGTAGACTATAGTTTTGACTGTATCTAGCAGTTTCAAACTTCTGTGCTTTACTCAACTTAAATTTTAGATGAAAATAATGATTTTTTACTATTTCTGAATACTTTTACTCAAATGATGAAGTAGATTCTAGGCAACTGGTACTTTCATCATACAGCTTGCTTCACATTTTGAAATAAGTTCTGTTGTATGCTTAGTCTCTGTAGGTAACATTGTCCTTCTTTCTATCTTGAGTGTTTATGCATTTCATTTTTATAAGACTGGGTAATAACAAAATAATATTTTCAACTTAAAAAATGTAACTGTAAAAAATGAGAATCCATCTCTCCTAAAAGTGGTAGTTAGCACTGTGTATCAAATGATGAAAATGTCCACTACAGTAAGAATTTAGAAAATAGGGGTTTTGCTAGCCAGCTCAAAATACAGAGAAATAGTTTAAAATAGACTGATATTACAATAAAGTGGCGGGTACTACAAAGGACAGTGATTTACTACAGTAAAGAAACAGAGATCTGTTTTTATTCCAGATACATTGATTTTTTGTTGAGATGACTTATGAAAACAGGAGATTTATGTTTATTTCCTGATTTAATTTTCTGGATGGCACTAAGTATGTCCATCATGTATTCATTCATTCATTCATTCATTCATTCATTCATTCATTCATTCATTCATTCACTCAGAGACATTTAACATATTTCAGGGGCAACAGGGAATATCGTAGTGAATGCCAAAACAAATTTCTATCTACATATTCAGTTCTTCTCATCTATGTGTACATCACAATGCTTGAGATTTTATTGTGGACAAAGATGTGCTTGTGATCAAGTGAGTGTGCAGTTCCTTGCACAGGTCACAGGTACAACAGTGAGTATTCTTCAATATCCTCAATGCTTCTGAAAAAGAGACTGGTCTCACAGGAAAACAAATATCTTCTCAGAACCTGAACTTCAGAGTTAACTGTTGATTGATTAAGTAATTCTCAAATGTTTTGACGTCTCTGTGCTGTATGAAGAATTTCAGCATGAGTTGATGTTTCATCAACATGGTATGAAGATGAATGTAAAAGGAATTTTTAGGGACACTGTAAGTTGTTTCATAAGGAGAATTCATTGCATACAATTGAAAATATCCAAATCTAGAAACTTTATGAAACTGCACATCACTGATTACTACACACACTTTGTCACATTTCCAGTGGTGGTGAGGCTATTGTTTTCTATGATACATGCGTTAGTCATCATTGCACACGCACAGACCTACACTGCATACAAAATTCAAGGCATGGTAAACCTTGCCAGAATATATATGTTTAGTAAGGCAATCAAGTTGGTCAAGTTTCAGGTCACCCTCCTCCTGGTTTTGTGTCAAAGATTTTTGTATTTACAGTGGTTTTCTTTCAACAAACAAAATCCTGTATATCAGCAAAAAGATTCTCTAAGGCTGCAATTCTCATGAAAATGTGAGTTTTAGAGCTGAGGTGAGCAATGATTATAAGTATATGTCAGCCCAAGCAATGGCATTGGACCCTGTTAGCAAGTTTGTGGCTGAGTTACTGGGGATTCCAGAAACACTTATAGGAGACTTTGAGGATTTCAGTTGTGACAGGGTCTATGCTAGACTTCAGATAGTCAAGGAGGAGTGAATAAGTTGAAATGACTCAACAGTTCATTAAGATCTTGCTGCCAACCAAACGTGTTTTCTGTTATGCACTCCCATCCAAAAGACAGGTTTATCCTTTGTCGTGGTTTGCAAAGGAAAACTTTGCATTTAAGGCTGTTTGGTACCCAACTGTTTGTGTTGCTTAGTGATGGCAGGACTCACTTCATTGCCAAATTGCCTTTCATAATTATATGAGTTCAATGAATATTTTCTAATATTAGTTTATTTCTTTGTGCTGATTATTTGGAAACTCATATCCTAGATTCTGATCTTCTGCAGAGAAGGAAGAACAATGTATATGTCTTAAGCATGCACGAAAGAGTGATGAAACTGGTAGAAATTGATTTGTTACTGTTCTGAAATCAAGCTAAGAAAAAAGCCTGGACTTGTATTTTGTCCTCATATTTTCTTGAGGAAATGATCCACTCTGAAAGGGGTAGAGGGGGAGGGGAGAGAACCTTTTGTCTAACTCATCTTTAATCTCTCATTCCCATGTTCCTGGGTGTTTTCTCAATGACTCATAGAAGGGAAAGTGATTCACCAAGTCTTTCACCAAAAGTAGGATTTAAGCCACAATGTCTGAGCAACTTTGAGATATTCAGACAGCTGTGCAGCAGCTGACAACTATTTAATCAGGAAATAATATTTTTTGTATGAATTACAGAAAACTTAAAAATTCTCATATGACCCTTTTGAATTGTTGTGTAACTGTAATTTCAGTGCTAATAGTTCAAAAATCTGATTCTAGTTGCCTTCAAATGGCTTACTACTGTTTCTCTATTCCAACATTTTGTGAAACTACCCTTATAAGCAAAAGATGTTTTCATCTAGCATGATTATGTCCATAACTTGAAATAACAAAAAAGTACTGAGCTAAAATTTCAATGTGGCTATTTTGATATGGTGGATTTTTCTTTGCAAACTAGACTTGCTGTGCAGCCATTGGTCAGAAAATATGCGACAGCTCAACATTTTACACAATTAAGCTCTGTCTCAACATAATTAAATTACCCAGTATTGCAGGTCTTTAGAAAGAGTAAAGAAGAATATTTCTTATCCTAGAACAGGCTCATCAGCTTAGGTAATTCTGAAAACAAGACAAAATTCTTTATCTACACAGCTTTCCTGCTGTTTGCTCTGAAATTCCCTACTATTTGCACTGAAATTAGATTGGGGAGGAGGGTGTTGCATTATCATCTGAGATTCATGTATGTCACTGAACAGCTTTAAAGTAAAATGACAGAAGGCCATCACCTTAAGCTGTTTAATTAAATTTGGAAAATTAATGAAAAAATTGTGTGGATTTATGTTGGGAAGTATATTATATGAGTATTGAATTGTAATACTTTTTTTTCTGCAGAAAGCTTCTATGACAGATTTTTTGCATTAGATGAATGAATGCATTGTCAACAAATGACTTCTTCACATTCCTTTGGGGAAGGTGTTTCTTGTGCAAAATTTAGTAAGTATCACTTAAGGTATTTATAAAATAAAATTCTTCAATAGAACAACAGAGTTCTGTAAAGTTATGGCACATTCAGTATCAGCAGCACAAAAATGAGAGCAAGACTAATTCCAGCAGTCCAAGTCACTGGCTTTCCCAGACAGAGTGATCTTAACAATATATTTGCAGTATCTGGCTCTAAATAATCATGTAGCTGGAAGTAAATGCCAGAAAAGATGGAATTTACTTGCATCTAGTGTTATCACTATACAGGTTAACTTATTGTGATATACATCAAACAGGTCAGTTTACCTACCTTTTTTTTATTTACAGCTACACAATTGGCTCTAACCTAGTATGATTTATACCAGCTGCTAAATCACATGGGAGTATACCTGCCATTGAAATAATAGCATTACCACCTGCTGGTGACTTCCTTTGCTGTGACATGCATTACATTCTACAATTTACCTACTGGTCCTGTGCCACAATCCTGCAGAATTTCTAGTAGATTTGCTGCAAGTCTACTCCTTTTTGGGAGTTTAATTAATAATTTTTAAATTATTAATGGTTCCTAATTTTACAGCACCTTGAAATACTGTGTGCAACATCTGAACCACTCAAGCAGAACAATGCATGTCTTGGTTTATTTTGTAATTTATTCTATTGCATTAAATGGTAGACTTATACTGTAACTATTTGCTCTAGTGGTGATAAAGTTAAATAATTAACTGAACTTGCTTGAAGTCCAAACAGTTATTTATTCTTATAAGTTTGCTATGAAAAGTCACCTGTAAAACTTAAAGAAACTAATTTTTTTAATTATGTGTACAGCAAAACATTTGACTCTAAAACTTTCAACCTTATGCAGGATTGGCAGTCAATTTTTGGAGGAACTACACCACATTTTTGGAGGAACTACAATCCTGCAATCTTATGCAGGATTGGCAGTCAATTTTTGGAGGAACTACACCAAAAAGCAAAGTTTATTTTTCAGAAGGGTCATTCTCAATGAATGTAACAGGTTTTAGTTACCAGTGGGAACGAGCATCTTCTTGAAGAGTAATGAAGCAGAAGGCTGAGAAGAAGATAGAATGTAAGTTTATTTCCTGTGACTATGTCTGGTAATACTGTCCTGATGCTGTAGATCAATGAGCTATGCTCAACACGTAGTTAAGCACAACACATAGCTCAGTGGGTAATATCCATGGCAGTCTAGAAAGCAGGATGTATCAGAAACAGAAGCTAAAAATAATTTGAAGAAAGGATAGGGTTCATAATGCTGCATGCCTGGGACACTGCCAAGACACCAGGTCTCAGTGCAGCAATATAAAATGGAATAGAATAGTTGTGGTGGAAGGAAGTCGTTCCCCTCCTTTAAAGGTAAAGTACTTTAAATCATATGAATTACACGAAATAAGTCAGCTTATATTCAAAAGGTCCTTTGGTGATGAGGCCCAGACTTAGTGGAGACGTTCTAATAAACACATTTTCAACTTCTTTTTGAGAAGAAAATATTAGATGATGGTATTTAAAATAACCAGATGCAGCTCACACAATAGAAGGAGGGGAATCCATCCAGAGGGGAGTGGGCCTATAGGAATCTCATGAAATTCCATGAATCATGGTGCAAGGTGCTGCACCTGGATTAGGGCATCTCATAAGTACAGACTGTGAGAAGTCACTGAGAACAACCCTGAGGATAAAATCCCAGAGGTTCTGGTGGATGACACAACCTGATAGGTCCTGAGCCAACTCTGTACACCCACAGCCCAGAAAGCCAAATGTATCCTGGGTTGCATCAAAGTAACAGGGCCAGGAGGCTAAAGGAGGGAATTCTGTCCCTCTGCTCTGCTCTCATGAGATCCCACCAGGAGGGTTGCATCCAGCTCTGGAATCCCTGACATAATAAAAATGTAAAACTGTTAGAATGTTGTAGGGTGTAAAACTGTTAGAGGGTCATGAAGATGATCAGAGGGCTGGAAAACCTCTCCTGTGAAGACAGACTGAGACAGATGGTGTTGTTCAGGCTGGAGAAGAAAGGGTCCAAGGAGAGCTTACAGTATGAAAAGGAGGTTTATATAATGGGAAGATTGCTTTTTGCACAGGTATATAGTGATAGGACAAGTGGGAGAGGTTTTAAACTCAAAAAGGAGAGGATTAGATATTAGGGAGAAATTCTTCACAGTGAGAACGGTGAGGCACTGGTTGCCCAGAGAAGTTTTGAGTACCCTGTCCCTGGAACTGTTTGAGGCCAGGTTAGTGGGGCCTTGAGCAACCAGATCTGGTGGGTGGCATCCATACCCATGGAGGGGGGACTGCAGCTAGGTGATCTCCAAGATCCCTTCCAATCCAAACTGTTCTATAATTCAATGTCCAGTTGATGTTCCTTGCTTTCAACAAAGATGTACAGAATCAGCTTGAATGTGCTCCTTTGAAAGATTTTTAAAGGGACTGTTTATTTATTCATTGGGTGAACCTTAGGTGCAAAATATCTTCTAGGTCTGAACTGTGCTAGTGACTGTAACTTCAGGAATTCATAAACTTTATGATTTTTTTTATACTTTTCTGAACTGTTACAAACTCAGGAGGGTGATCAATGAGACTATATACAAAGTACCAATACAATAATCACTTTTTGACAATTTCTTTCTTTACAGAGCATATCTTCTTATGAATGCCAATGAGTAAATGCTCAACAGCTATGCCTCATTAACATTTAACCCCCAAATAAGTGTGATCTCAGAGCTAAAGAAGTCTGTACTACTATTCTAATCTGTTTTAAAATACAGCCTGAACAAGAATGAGTGTGGTAGTTTAGGATTATATCCCTTGTGCTCTGGGGAATAAAATATATCTGGGAGTTGTTTCTCCCATTTGATGGAAAGGAAATATTAATGAGTAGGTCAGAGTCTCTGACAAATTGATTCCATTTAGCTGGCCTAACGCAGATAGCACTTTAGCAAAGTGTTACATTAATAATCTATCCTTTTAGCCTTCCTGTTTTCTTGTGGAGGCAGGTGCCACTGTTTTCCTATTACTTTAAACAAATGTAATTAAGCAATGGTTCAGTGATTTGACTTCATGAGCCAGACTTTGATTTTTTTTCTCTGCTGAATCTGCTAAGTTGCTAAGCTTTTTTTGTCTCTTAAAACAAGATCAGGACCTAGCTTCATGTGTCTCAACCTTGATGAAACTTCTCAGTGATGAAAGCAGAGAATTGCTATTTGTTTTCAGATGCCTCTTCAGTAAAAAACTACCTAATAGCTTGACAGTTTTCATTATCTAGGCATCTATATGAGTAAATTAACATCTCTTGCAAATCACAGGTTTTACTTGTCGGGAAATATATGAAGACTTGCAGCTGGACTGTAGTTGAGAAGGTTATTCATGGATCCACAGTTTTATTGCAAATTATTTTACTGCCTCATCTACATTTTACTGCCTTTTTGTGGTCCATGTATTTCAATAGATACCTAGAAAAGCACAGCTATTGTGGTAGAAGAAAGTTCACTGAATACCACCCCAGCTACAGGAAGAGTGATGTTAGGCAGCATGCCTGGACTGCATGGTCACCCCAGCAGTCATTCCTGTGCAGGCACCTTGACTCTGCCTGTGTCCTGAGAGTAAAGCCTCAGGGAGATGTTTGGCTCTGCATCCAGCTCACAGTATAAGCAAAACCCCAAAGTTTCAGAACTGGATAGGGATCCTGGAAAATTTTTCCTTACCCAGAAAGCAACACTTTTATTGGTCTGTGGGGAACGCTAGAATTGGTCTAAGGGGCAGGTTGTCAGAAGGAAGTATAAGGAAGTAATACAAAATTTCATAGGAGCCAGGACAGGCAAAAGAAAGTGCTAGAGCTATGGAGAGACACAGGGTAGGGGGGCTGCAACACAGGAAAAAGTGTTCCTTCAGCTGAGAGGACTGACTAGATGCTCCTACGCTCTTGACTATAGATCTAGAGGTTTTACCTAGTTTGGTGATAGGAAAAAATGACAAAACTCAGTGACAGTCCCTTCTGTCCCGCCTTTGCTAATTGATTTAACAGTGAAAGAATCTCCCACTGAGGCAGCTGTGTCATTAGTTCAGGCACTGTCTGCTCATCTGCTGGAATTAACAGTTTAAACATCCTGAAGCTCTGTGTGGGTTCCTGTATTGAAAATTTATTTTTAAAAGTAGGAGAAAGGAAAGAAATTATAAGGGCTATTAGGGGTGAAAAGGCAAACACTTCAAAACTAGGAATTACCAGTATTTGAGGCAATAGCAAGTAATCATGTAGTAGGTAATCATGAAGATTGTATCAAAATACATATGCACGAGGGAGCCAATTAGGTTTGCTTAAGCAACTTTGCACACTGTGTTTTTTTCCTGAGTAGAGCACTGAGTTTTGAAACCTGAAGGATTTTTAAATGTAGGCAATCATAACCAATATTATAGTAATGCCTAATCTTGGCATCCTGCTAAGATAGTAATTCCTAGTGATATGTTCTATCAACGATTTCTGCATTTCTGGAGTTTTGTTAAAATATTGTTTCCTTTTATCAATTTAAAATTTTCTGCCTTTCACTGTCTTCTTTACCTCTTTATTCTTATGAAGAATGCCAGGCAGGAGCTGCTTGATGTATGTTTTTCTGTTACAAATATGCTTTTATATACATCTATCTTATTTTAAATCTATACAACTCCAGCTTTCTCAGTTTCTCATGTGTTTTTATGAGCTGACATCCCTAGGAGGTAAATAGAGCTTTTTTACAGTCTTTATGCCTTTCCAGAAAACTTAAAATTATGTTCAACATTGAAAATTGATGAACTGGTGAGGACGTCATAGAAAAAAAGCAAATAGATTTAGGAAAAAGAAAAAGACAGATACAAGAATTGCTGGATACAAGGGCAATTTTCTGTTTCTGAAAAAGAGGGGGGAAAGGCATTGTTTACAATGGCAAAATATAACAGGCAGTGACTGGAAATGTTAAATATTTAGCCACATAAATGTCTCAGAGTTCTCACTGCATGTTCACATGTTTCTGTTCTTCCACCTGCCTTTCCCACTATACCATGGAGATAATTTATAACTGGATGACAGTCACTTTTACTGTATCGGTCCACACTGGCACAGTATTGAATGACATTCAATCTCACAGCTACAGCTACTGTGGGTTTTGGTGTACAGAAGTATTAACAAAATTGCAGCCAGTGGGTTCAACGAGATAATTACTCCTGTGTGTTCATTGCTCATGAAACCACACCTGGAGTGCTGTGGAAGGAGTCCAGTGGATGTCCTCCAGAAGAGGTGAGGATTGGAGCATCTAGTACATAGAAAAAGACTGAGGAATCTGGGTTTGTTCAGTCTCAGAAATGAGATTGAAGTGACACCATTTTGCAACTTATGCTTACCAAAAAGGAGGAAATAGGGAAAATGTAGTCAGACCTGTAGGTGCAGAGTGGTAGGAAAGAGAGTCAGGAGCTGGAAAACAGGAACTTCTGACTATATCAGAGGAAAATGTTCACCATGGGGACAATTAAATACTGGAGCAAATTAACTGGTAAGGTTGTGGGATCTACATTTTGGGAGATTTTCAAATCCTAACTTGATGAAGCCCTGAGCAGCCTGACTTAGTTGTCTTTAAGTAAGGTTTGAACTACCCATTTCCTCGTCAAATTCAACTATTCCACAGATTTGTGTGAGATCAAATATACTCCAGTGGTCAAGAAAAAAAATTATTTCTTAAGATTTACATTTAAAAATCTTAAAAGTTCATATACTAATTTATTTTTATTCACTTAAAATAGAACTGAATGGAAAATGTACAATCAAATGAAATATATTGATTTTTTGTTTTCATATCAAAATCTTTTGCAGGAACAACCAACATTTGCTTGTAACATATTTTAAGATTCTTTTGTCAGCATGCCTTCTTGTTATGAAATCTTTTTGTATCATCTAAAGATGCAATTCTTGATATTTAGGGCTTTTTTTCTGATCCATTTTGAGGGCATATTAATACCCACTAATACGAAATGTAGAAAATGAATAATTTTGATAATATCCTGACTCAGAGATTTTGTCTGTTAACTACTTTTTGTGTGTGCGGTCTTGTATGTCTGGTGATTTGTATCTTTGGAATCATACAGTATGTTCCCAAAGTACACCATAAAAATAACATAATCATGATGTTATCTGTTATGTTGCAAAGTTTATGACAATATTGTGTTTATTGTTAAATACAGCTTCAAGGACCTCATGACAGTGCCAAACAAGTAAGTTGTTTTGAATTAAGGACATTGTCTCAGTGCTCAGTAAACGCAGAAGATTATTTATGTATGAGCTTGATGTTGTTAGAAAATGTGTAGCGGAATCATGCAGTTCAGCTTTTATTTGGATGGAACTAAAAGCAACAAAGACTAAGCACAACTATAGAAAAAATCATGCCTACAATAAACCTAGATCATAGATGGTTAGTTCATTTTATATTGCTTATAATGTATGGGTACCCCTAATGATTCCATTAGAGTTCAAATAACAGAATTCAGCACAAATGTATTTCTACTGAGCAGTGGAAACACAATTTCTCTGGAACTGCAGCTGCTGTAGTTGAAGATTAGTCTCTTACTATCCCTTAGGGAGATGACTGTCTCTGCCAGCTGACTTAGTTTTTATACTGCCAGCGATTTATTAGATTGCTTTGCTCTTAAGTGTGATAATAGGCCTTATGCTTAGCAAGGTTTAGAGACTTCCAGTGCATTAATATTTTATGGCAATGACAGTCAAGACACATTTTGTTTACCTAACAAGACAAGCCAAGCTACAGATGATGTGTACTGGAGATTAGATTTAACTGGTAGGAACTCTGCCAATTATGTCTTTAATGCTTTGAAATTATTTTTATAATCGTAATCTAATCATTTATATAGTTGATGCATCAACATTTTGTTGCACTACTGTTTTGTGTGACTCAAGTGCTACAGAAACATTTGTCTGTAGCCATTTTACTCTGTTCTCTGGTATCTATATATTTTCTTTAGATAGTTTATTCAATTAGATAAACAATATTTGGAAGCTGGGAAAACTCTCAGCTTGGATCCCATATAAACCTGCTTGGGGGATTCCTCAGTTTACAATGAAATTGATTGAATTTTTCAATCTTGTAGACATACACTCCGGTTGCTGTACTTGTTCTGTATAATGGTCAAAATAGTACCCTGGTTTGCTGTCACTCAGTTTCAGTGACAGTGATAGCTTTTGCTGCCCAAATAAATATTGCACATGAAGGAGTCCTGTCCTGATTTCTTTTTTGCTTCTTCTCAACAAAGCAGATTTATCAGCTATTAGTGGTAGAAGACAGAGAGTGAAGATCAGTGGGTCAGGTGTCTGGCATTGATTCACTGTTATCTGCAAAAGAGCTCCAGGGACAGGATTGAGCATATTTACCAAGTAATTGCATATGGAAGGGTTTGATGCCTCAATTACTTAGGCACAAGTATATCAGAAGATGTTAGATGTAGGTTCAGCAAGTACTGATATTAGCAGTTGTATGGTTTCAGCTGCAAATGTGTGGTGCTTGCGGCAAGAGGTAGAAAAAAGACAGGCAAGCAAAATTCAGCTTTTGTTATGAAATGCTCTGGTCCGTGGTTTTAAACACTTAACTTCTCTTTGCATTAGGCTTTAAACAGACTTTGTAGGATTTGAGTTCATACTATTCTTCAAAATAATTTAAAAGAAAAATTTCCTGCAGAAGTTCAAGGTAACCCATAGGTTACCAACACATTTGTTTTTCTCCATGTCCATAAACATGATGAAATAGATTAAGAATTTGCAATATATCTATATTGTTTCTGAGGATAATTTTTAATTGACTGATGGTGTGAGTTGGCTTGGTTTGTTTCTTTTTTAATACTTCTATTGAATATAATGATTTTTTATTTTAGTGGTCCAGAAACTGAGACCTGATCTTTGAGTTTATATATTCATAATAATGTAGAGGGCAAATGAGACTTCCACTCTGCAGCCCAGTGATGGCTGGTGAGTTGAGCACTGCAGTTTCTCAACTGTAATGATTTGCAGAATGTGCAATGTGCTACCGCCTCTTCCCGGACACCCTTGTAGGTGAAGCTGTAGTAAGCTGTGATCTCAACCCCAGAGAGTCCCAGTGGAGCTGTCTGTGTGCTGGTCAAGAGAAAATTGATCACATATAAACAGGCACACATCTTACAGAGTAATAAAAGGGTGGGTATGTGCACATGGAGGCATAAGGCAAATTTCAGGTAAAGTGAAAATAATAGTAACAATAATTTTCTCTGCTAAAGTAATTCTTTTGTCTCAGTGAAATTTGGCTTGAACATTAAATGTTCTTTTGGCAAACCTCTTGGGATGCACAGACAGAGTAACAGATATGATAAGTCACAGGAATAATTATGAAGTCTGCCTGTCATTCAGCAAGCCTAACAACACAATCAGGAACCATAGCATTTGTGAATAGCAGGGAGCCAGGTAGGATTTTCATTTTCATAGCAAGTTAAAAAAAGGAGTAGACCCAAGAAGCTGCAGTAGGCTGCCAAAATTATGGTTGCAGGATCAAATTTTTATCAAAACTCTGTTTTGACAGTGGCCGGTGGGGTTGAAAACTCCAGGTTTTCTACCTCATTTGTCACCTATTTGTGTGCACAATTTGCTAAGGATGGTTAGATGTCTGCTCCCCTGTGTTTCTGGCACTGTGGAGGTTTGTGGCCTGCAGGATGCTCGAATACAGCCTGTGGGAGTGCAGTGTAGCAGTGGGGGTGGAAGCAAACCATGGGTTTTCAGTGAATTTAAACAGTCAGGATTATCTTGTCAGTGGTACTAGCTTAAGCAATTGTCATGGTTGTGTGTATGCTTATATTTTCAAGAGATGAAAATGTATGTAGACGTGAATGTCAATTAGGCATGGCCCTCAGGCTCTTGGCAAGAGGCCAGTGTGGCTACTGATGGCAAAAGATATAAGTGTTTCTCCTGTGGCAAATATGAAAGTGATTTTGGCTTGAGTGGCTTCAGGGACATCACTGTGTGTAGCCTTAACCCAGATTCAACAAAAGAATGGTGAAAAAAGAAGGCATCAAACAACAGGTAAAATGTATGGATGCTCCAGTTTCTGGTTTTTGTCTTTATGGAGTATCTGTATCACACCATTTGATCTTCTCTGTACTGGTGTTCTCTCCATGTGCTCTTCAGGAATTTTCTAATGAGTCATTCTACATTAGGTTTATTTTAACAGGAAAGTATACCTTGTGCATACTTTAAGAAAGTATGTGCTAACATTTGTTTGACAAACAGTACAGATTTATGCCCTGCAGCCTACATTTATGCACCTACTTCAAACATTCAGATGAGCAAGTTTTTGTTTACTCAATGCATGTGGAAAGAATGTGTCATAAGTACTGGTGTGGATAGAGGAGCCTAGCTCATGTGAATTGTTCATTCTGAAAATGCTTTGTAAAAGTATCCTGAAAGTTTTTCTGTGTGTTCTGCCAAATTGGTATAGGGAAGAATACCATATTATTTAGCTAATCATCTATTTAGACAAATATCATAATCACAGCAAATCATAGGTTAGCAGTAACCTTTGAAAACACAGAAAACCTCTGAACAGCATAGTCTACAGGCACCATTCTGAAAAGCAATTACACTTTGAAAATTAACATCTCTTTTTATACAATTTGAACAGAGATTAGCAAATAAAAAATTTGCCTTCAGTAGTTCCTGAAATCTAATTTGGCATGAATATTGTGAAAACTAGCAATAGAATTTGTTTACTGTTAAAGTGGATTGAATATTCTTTCATTTAGACTGAAATATAGTCTAAAGCAACAGTTTCCTTCCATTCTAATTAGCTTCTTTTCCTGATTACCTCTAAGAATGAAATGAAAGCAGTCAAAGATTGAAATAATTCCTATATTTTATTTTGTTATTTAGACTTATCTTGCTTGATACTTAACCACTGTTTTGCATCTAATTGTCAAAACATGAGGGATAATTAGTCCAAATATATGTGCCCTTTACTTGAAAATATTTGCAAACTGAATCATCTAAATGTATATATGATATGAATTGAAAAGTGGGGAAAATAAAATCAATTACTCTGTTTTACAGAAAAGAAAATTCCCCTAGAGATCTGAAAAATAAGACCATTCATTATAGAAGGGAACCTTTAAGAAATGTATAACTTTAGATGAAGTGTACCTTTAAAATCTATTACATGACTAGAAAAACAAAAAGTCATGTCAGAAAAACTTTAAAAAGTTGTAGCACCTATTTATTTTTCAGGAAAATTTCCAAAGTATACAGGAAATAGAAATCTTGCTCAGAGTATTTTAGTTTATTGAGTTCTCTCTGCCTTGAAAATCATAGCAGAAATCTCCAAGGACTCCTATAAAGATGTATTACATCATAAAGCAAACTAAGGATAGCAACCCATGTTATTAAACTGTCAACATACATTATACTGCAATCTATCCCCAGTCCAACTCAACTTAAAGCCCCACTTTCGGCAGAAAGTTTAAAACATAAGACTACTCTCTAATCATCTAAAGCCCATGGTACTTTGGAAAAAATGTTGTAATAATCGTTCCACTACTCCATTACAGTATGTGTGAATTTCATTGGTTTAGTACTGCAAATGCTCAACCATTACAAGGAAGGGTTCTGAAGGATTACCACTTCAAAGGTTTTATTAGTGATGCTGTAGATTTCTTATTTCACAGAATGTTAATAAAGGTTTGGTATAACAGAAAAAATGAAAAATAAATCTTAAAACCCAGTGCTTAAACCTTACTTAATTTCCCCATTAATATTTAATAACAAACCAGATAAAATTACGTTGATATAAAGTCTGCCTTCTCAACTAAAGAAAATAGGGCTATTGCTTTCAATGATGAAATACTGAAGATCAGTGTTACTTGGCAGGAATTATGATAACTGAAAATTTCAGGTCTGCTCAGAGCATATATTGAGAGAAGAGAGTCCAGCTCTAAATATTAATCTGGCAAGAGGCCAGTGTGGCTACTGATGGCAAAAGATATAAGATATAATCATTGTTAGTTTCCATTTTAGCATTCCCAAGGAATCTTGAGGTTTGTTGTAGGTATTCTTAACCCATAACTTATCATAGGAGGTGTAACATATAAAGGGTTATGGACACAGAACAGAAAGATAATTTAATCAAGTAACTGCCAAGGAAAGGTCAGTTTTGAAGTTTTTGTGAAGTTTTAGTGTGAAATATTTTGTCCTCTTCTGTAGAATGGAAGTGATTGGTACTTTCTTTTTTCCTTCTTCTTTATTTTCTTTCCCCCCTCCCTCAGGTGCCTTAGAAAAGGAAAAGAGGAAAAAGAAATGGATGTAATGGGAAAAGAAAGAGGAAAGCAAGAAACACTGACTGACTAGCTGGGGGGAGTTGGGGTGGGTGGGGATTGTAAGGGGCATCTGCTTGGATTGCTAGATCTTGAGGTGATGGTAATATATGTGAAGATAGCAGAGCAGCTATACTAATATATTAATAATGACTATTTTTATCTCTTCATAACAAATAAATTGTGAAACCTCTTGCCCTAAAATGCCAAACAATGCAATTATGTTATCAAGAAAAATATGTCAACTTGTTGAAATAACTCCTCTGAGGTATTTTATTTAGTTTAAATATGTGTTTCTAAGTTGAAACATCAGAATCTAAATTAATTTAGCCTCTAGGTTGTTAAAGATTAGAAGTGGTCAGAAACATGAGTTAAGACAGGAATGTTGGAAATGGTAGGAACTTAAACTCTCTGTTGTACCAATCTGCCCACAATCCACATGCAATTAAACACTCCTGCTAGAAATTCAAGAATTAAATAAATAGGTAACAGACTTGATACGAATTCTTAACCAACATCATGTCAGCAATATTGCAGTAGAAATGGAATATTTGTAAAACTTCTTTTAAATCTAAAGTTTAACCTCATTGAACTGTCAAAAGTACATTTACCTGTCTCACTCACAGTGGCAAACTATCATTCAAACTACATGGTATGATATTATTTTGAAACCATCATTTCTCATTATAGCTGCAATTAGATACAGCCAATATTTTTGTATGGGAAATAGGTTAAGGAGGTATTCTGCTTTCTTGGACATATTTCTGTCCAACAGTTCCCACAGCAGGGAGCCATATTAGGAACATGTGAAAATAATAGAGAAACAAAATGTCTAATGTAAAATTTATTTACAGTTTTCCTGAGCTAGACTGTGGTTGAGGTTTTGTTGCTAATGAGAAATTGCAGTATGCAACACAATGCTGCCAAAGAAAGCATCCATGCAGACCCTGTAGTGTGCATCTGAAGACTAAAATTTCCTGAATATATGAATATTTGGACGGAGTTGCACTTTGACACATTCCTTTCTGGGATCCTTCAGATTTCAGTCCAACAAATGCTAGCTATTTTTTTCCTCCACAGCCTGTGGGGTAAGGAAAGAAACAACTAGCCAACCCACAAGAGAAGCAGTAAAAATCACTAACACACTCCAACCTCCTTCCTCTCCTTCAGCCAGGGGCCCTTAATACTTGCTGATGAACATCCTTGCAGAATAGCTCTTGCTTGCTTTAACACCTTATTAGTGTTTTAATGATTAATATTAAAATTGGATCAAAATAGGATAGCAATTGTGATACTTCACTGTGTATGTTTTAACCTTTAGCTGAGAGAATATTTCATCCCATGCTGTGCCTACTGGAAGATATAATTTTGCATGGAAATGTTGGTGTGTAGTGCTTGTTTTGAAGTTAGAGTGTAAAAGAAGAACTCCATAGTTCATGCAGCAGACACTGCATTTCTAACTGGCTCATCTGTAGGTTAGCTGACCACACGCCTTTAAATACCTTGCTGTGAAGTGTCACAGTGTTTAGGGAAAGTTCCTCAGATATGTTACTTAGACAAGCAGTGTTTATTTCATACAATAATTCTGCAATAAGCTGAGGAATAGATCATGCCCAGGTGTCCAGCATTGAGGGGGTGGATAAAAAAAAAAGTTTTTCTCTTTTCTTCAGGACTTGAAGGTGAAGGAATGAATGTTACTCTAGCAAAATGTAAAGCCAAATACAAACCACAGTACTTTATATTTCAGCATCAATTTACATGTCTCATCATGTTGAGGAATTATGTCTTACCTCACAGAGGTTAGTGGTTGTCTCTGGCTGAAGTGACAACCCCAACATGCATGTTTGTGGGCTTGCCTGCTTTTCTACTTTCTGATTGGAAAGTGGATTTGCAGACAAGGTACTCCACAGGGAAGAAGTCCTTGTAGCGTGCAGAAGCCCTTGTTACTGTGAGTGTCATCTAGGATGGGGCTAAGAAAAATTCATCTAATTATCCACAGGTGTGCAGAATTCACTAAAGAGGGGTTCTAATTCATGATGATGCTCCCATTCTACAGGCATTTGGCCAAAACTGAAAGCTTGCTAATGACCTGGGGAAAAAACAAATCCTTCAAAAAGCTAAAACTGCTGAATTTGAAATAATGAAATGGAAAAAAAAATTAAATTGAGTACTAAAATAGTCAAGACACTGACTTCTCTGTGTTACTTCTGTATTTAGAGTTGATGCTCTGTGGCTACTGAGAGAGAAAGAGTTTCCATAGTGTTCTTTCCCTGTGTCTAGATTGTTATTGCATCACAGACAAAGAAAGCCATGCCAGATATTCTGTGTCCATGCTTGAGTAAAAACAATTACAGTGAGTAGCTAAGTGTTTTTTAAAAGCTAAAGAAAAGGTATATGTAATTTTTATTACAACTTTAATTTCCCTATTTCAATGTGACAGCAGAATTTTTCTTTGCAAAAATGTGAAGGGGTATTCCTAATACCTTGATTTAATCTCCTCTGCAATGTGGGGATGGTTTATATCAGAGGCATTTCTTGAGATGTTGCTGTAACTAGCTGCTTCTCAACAATGCCAAGAGTATTCATGTGCTGGAATTATCTCCAAATACTTGGATAGAAATGCACATGTCTGCAGAAATAAGCAGTGGTCAAAAGACCATAATATACTCTTTTTAAACTGTATTCCAAGATGTTTTGACTTACTCATTTCAAAATCATCAGTCATGGTGAATCTAGCAGTATCTAGGGGGTGAGCTGCTAAATGTTGTGTGCTTAATAAACACACACTTTCACAAGAGAGACTCTCTCCTCACCTCCCCCATTTCTATGCTCCATGCACAAAGGGAAGAGAGGTCATTACAATACATTTGTTGAAAACTTAGAAAAATAAATCAAATCTTACCTGTAGTACTTTAACGTATTAAATATCGATGTCAATAGCTTTAGTGAAAACCATAGTGAACCAGTAGTAGATATGTAAGCAGGGAGTACTTACACGCTCTGCAGGAGCAAGGGCTATATAGCAAGCAAATGGCTAAGATTTTAATTTCCTTTTTAAGCAAATGTAGTATGCAAAATGAGCTTTTGATCTTGAAAAATTCAGTCAGTTGTCAAAAATCAATTTGAGTAAAATGTTTTGCCCATCATAAACATATAATCCCACAGAATTTGTACTGTTCTTTGCCAGCTAATTAAACCAAAAGGCATCTGGGGTACATAACTTGTATTGTTCAGTTCTGTGGGAGACTAGGATTCAGGCATAAAATTAGTGTGGGAGGTGTTTCCCACACTCGTCTGCTCAGCTCATGAAGGCCAAAAAGAACCTTGCAGCTGTGAATGCACAATTTTATATTTCTGAGCTAATTTTTCCAAGATCTGGATTTACTGTAGCATGTTTCTTTACCCACAGAAATCAGATGAATGAATAGTTATGTGGAAATTTCTATTTGGACTTCCTCTTCTCCATTCTCTTCCACGCACAGTTTCTCAGTCGCTCAGCCATATCCTTTGGTGATGTGGTGTTATGGCTGTTCACAAGTTGGTCATAACCTTCAATTAGGGCATGGACATCAAATGAACAAGAATTTAAATGTCTAGGCTCAGGCATGACAAAAGGACTAATTTTCTTGCAGAAAGATATTGCTACAATCATAATTTTGTTCTAATTGGTCATCCCTGCTCTATACACATACCTTTATCTCATTTGTTCCATTTCCTTCCTTGTCTTGTTAATTTCAGTGCAAGTATACAGGCATCTGGGTCTGCTATTAAAATTGGCTGTATGCCAGTTGTGGGAGAATCTCAAGGTCTGCTTTTTATTTTTTTACTCCAGGCATTTTGGAAAAGACGGAGCTCAGTGATGTCTCATTTACTGACAATAGTTCCCTGCGCTACACAGCAAGGCTGGGGAGAATTTCAGAAGTATGAAGTGGTTTTCAGAAATGCCAAGCAGGGAGGAAGAAGCAATGCTGGCAGCATCCACATCAGAGATATCCTTTGATGTCTCCATATGGCCTAAGCCTCTCATTTTTGGCAGGTTCTTTCCTCCCTTCACTGCTGCTTCTCACTGACTGTGTAGACTCATCACAATTATAACCAAGTATGCAGTTCAAAACAAATGCTTACTTAAAACAATAAGCCAAAGATATCTTTTGCAATAAAAAGTTTTGAAAATTAACTGAAAAATAGCTAACAAAATCAGCAGCTGGTCACAGCTTGAGACTGGAACAAAGAGCAAGAACAAATAGTTAATTCCTTGAGACTGGGTACAGATATGCTCAGCTCAAAATAGACTTTGTTTAAGATTAAAACTTTCAAACATTTTTCCACCATCATGTAATATTGGTACACGTGATGCTGGTAGCCCTTGCAGAGACCAAACAATTCTTTTGCTCCATCAGCTCAGGTGGAAATCGATTCTTTCCACTGATATGAATAGATCAATTCCTGCCAGTGCTTACTGTGGGCTTTACTACAGAGCTGCGTAACAATTTGGGATACTTCTGCAATCCTGGCTTTGCTTTTAAGCTCTGCAAAGTCTGTGTTCTGAAGTTAAAGTCTTGGAGTCAAAGATGGGTGAAATGTAGGTTAATAATGAAAATATTTGAATGTGGGGTAGTCTGATCTTGAACAGGTTTTTCAAGATCTGGCTCAGCAGAGCATTACTGGATGAAAAACTTCTGCTACTTAAAGCATACCATATTTTTTCTCTAGGTTCTAACTCTGACAGATGGAAAAACTTCAATGCACTGACATTACAGCAAACAACCAGCAACAAAAGTGAGGAGGGACTGGTTTCTCTACAATGGAAAAGATTTGGCTTTGTGAATATTTCCAGTGATATCAGAAGAGAAGTATTAGATAATCTGTGTTTTGCTTGCTTTTGGTACTAAGAATTCCTTGAAATATAGATCTTTAGGAAACACTGTTTGTTGCTAGTAGTCATAATCAATTTGTCCAATCTTTACTCTGCTTTATTGCATGTATGTTCCTGTACTCTGTTTATTTTTCATTCTGAACATTTAAAAACTGACTTCTTCCACTTGAACTTGTTTTCTGTTTTGCATTACATTCAAAATAAGTTTCAGACTTTCTATCAGGACATATGCTCAAAAGTGTTCATGTCTTTCTGCTTCTGCAGGGATCAATATTAAAGTTCCCATATGTTTCAGTGGTGCTGGATCAAGCCTAATGTTACAAACATCAAAGATAATGTATTATAATGAGCATTTGTATTTGTGGAAGTGTAGCACATGTTGTGTACAGTATGGACATTTCTGTAGCAATCAATTTACATTTAAGAGGCATCTTTAAATCTGTGACGAGATGCTTATTAGCAAAAATATAAGTTTATAACTAATTAATAGATCTGAAAAGCTATACAGAATCTTATAATAATTACCTTTTCCTTTTTGTTCTGCTCTCATTTTAAATGTGTGTTCCAAATATTTTACAAGCAAAAACCCTCATATTTTAGGACCTAAATCAACATTAGAACTGATTGCAACTTGTCAGGGACTACTTCAGGGATTTCCTGCACCTCTTTCATTAATGAACTGCCATTTTCATGTTGAGGATGAAAAACAAAGGAAAAAAAGGGTCTCCTTATAATGACAAGATCTGTTTAAAAGCAAGTATTCTTTTCATCTCCAGGTTGTTCATCAATACTTAACTATCAAACACACCTCATGAATCTGTTCATACTGCAGCTGAAATAATCAAGGATATTGACACATGAACAAGGACAGTATTAGTTTTTACAGCATTTAAAACAAAAGATAAACTCACTGCCAAATGGGCAGGGACACGAATGTTAAGGAGAGATATTTTGCATCAGACTGAAACATGATTTGAAAAGCAATAAAGTAGCAGCTGTACTGAAATGACTAGATGACCTCCCCAAAAATTTGAAACTATTTTCAAAATAGAATAGTAGAAAATAGAATAAAACATGATAGAAAACAGTTATAAAGGCACCATGTCTTTACTCAAAGAAATCTCCAGTAATCACTGTAGTAAATTTCAATATCTAGAATATTAACATTTCCCCCTTTATCTTTGTTTGCTGGATGATCTAAGTGTTAGTTATTAAGTTATTCAAAGGCAACACAAAAGTTCACCTCAAAGTTGTGTATTTCAAGACTGGCATCTGACAGTAGTTTAAACAAAGATTTATACCTGGTATCTCCTGTTTTCTGTGATGGCATTTAGGTATTAAGCACTAGCCCAGTTAAAAAAAATGTGCGTAAATTTCTATGTATTTTTGGTTTGAGAATTTTTAGGAGAATATTTCTGAATAACTGAAAAAAAATGTTTAGAAAGAGAACTTTTAAAGATTTTTTTAAACCTGAAATTACTTTTCAAATATTTCTACTAATATAGGCATGCCAAGCAGTGACAAATATAGTACAGCCATATATATTATATATAATGTAAGTTTTGCATTATGAAACAGTGCAGATGTGGCATAGGAAAAAAAAAAGGATATTAATATCATCCTAGATAATTGTCACTGATGTGCATACAGCTCTTGGAAAATCTGGTACTTAACAGCTGTGCCACTACTCAGAGTTAGGGCAGCCGTCAGGTCTAAATCTTCCCTAGTGTAACATGCTGAGATGGGAGGTGTAGCAGAGTGCAAAAGTTCTCTCATATTGATCTCTGTATGCAGCTTTAAGATGTCCAGACTGTTTCTACAATGTTACAGAAAGTTGTTAGCAAAATTATCTGTGCAATTTTCCAAGATACTGCTGTTAGAAAAATAAGAAAAAACCTTGGTACTGATGACAACCATCAGCTAAAAGACAAATGGTGTGGTCTCTGTGTGTGGAAAAAACTGGAGGGCTTCCATGGGGGAAGGAGGAATAGTATGGTTCTTTTCCATAAATCACTGCCTAAATATTTTCGTATCAAAAAAATGTAGAAAGTAGTTTATAATTCTGTACTCTACAGTTATAATAAAATATATGTTAATGAAACACTTTTGCAGAAAATAGGGTGTCCTAAGTCTGTGGGTGGTTGCTTGTCTGCTATGATGGGTTTTATTTCCTCTCCTTCCTTCACCATGCCAGACCACAATTTGCCAAGAGCTACCACACTGGTGATCTCATTTGAAGTGGGTTTTCTCTAAGCAAACTGTGAGACAATTTTATCACAGGCAGAAACTGCACCTTTTCCTGGCAACCAGGGTTTTCTTGAACTACACTAGTCATCTTCTCATGTGTACTTGGACTTAAACAGCACAGATTCCTCCTGTCAGGAGCAGTTTTACACCCAGGTGAGCAGCTGTGTCTGCCAGCAGCCAGAAAGCCAATATAAACGAGAGGGTGTGGGGAGGGCAGGCGGTGTTTGCTTATTGCGAGGGAGGGAGGAAGGGTAAGAGAACTGTTGCTAGGCAATATGTTTCTGGATGACAGATCCTCTGCTTTGCTAAGTGACCAGAGTAATTATTTTTGGCAAAT
Organism: Molothrus ater; assembly: GCF_012460135.2. Classification (NCBI taxonomy): domain Eukaryota; kingdom Metazoa; phylum Chordata; class Aves; order Passeriformes; family Icteridae; genus Molothrus; species Molothrus ater. Next base: position 53,797,594 of record NC_050511.2, read on the forward strand.
CTATGCAGTGCTCTGAAGGCTGTCATTGGCTGGTAAAGAAAGAAATGGGAGTGTATAAATATACAAAATGTATTTGATCCTTTTATAAAATTGGAGGTTTGCAAGAATTAGTCATCTGGTACACATGCACTTTCCTTTGCCTTTCTGTTTTTTCTTCACTCTTTCTGAATTGGTTACCTTGGTGTGAATCAAGGTTGTTCTGATCCTCCTCTAAGATCTCCAGCTGCTGTTGAGGCGTTTGATCCATAGCATATTTCTTGGCACTTCCAGTCAGAACGATGGAAACCCAATGAGCCAATACTGCTCTTGGATAAGCTGCAGCAGCAGCAGGTGCTAACAGGGTGAATTGATAACAGCCACTTAAAAACCCAGTGCCCTTGCCAGTTTTATCCCAAGCAGAATTGTGCTGTGCTTGCTCTGGCTGCAAGGAGTTCTTCCAATCAACACTGAAATGAGAGATGGAGATAAATAGCTCTGACCTTTATTGATAGTGTGTGAATTAAATGAAGAAGCCTAAAAATACACTTTGAAATTTTTTGATAGCATTTCCAACAGCCATTAAAAGATGATTTGGACCCTGAAGATGAAGACTTTGCTTTCTTGGTAATCCTGCTGAAGGATCTGCAGGGCATGCCCCTTAAACCCTATGCCAGAGGTATAAACTCTTGTTCTCAGACTCCAGAGACTCAGTGACATTTTTTTAGTTGAAAAGTATTCTGAAGTAAAAATTCTATAATCTTTCTCATACTGATGATGTTTTTCATCAGAAGGGTGACATGACATATTGTAAATTAATGTGCTTACTTATTATCTTAGGGTTGAATATAAACCTGTGACTATGACTTATACTGAAACCTTAAAAATCCCTTAAACATAGCTTGTTTTTGCCACGGACTTGAAACTTAGTTTGGGTCCAGGGAGGGGGTGGTGAACCATTTTTTTCCCCCATAAGGCTTTTTGAGAAGCCTAGAAGTGATTTTGAGGTTTAACATGCAAAACCCAGAGAAACTCAGCCATTCTACTTTCCTTTGTGGGAATACTTTTTAATGCTTCATTTGAGCTTGAAAATGAACCCAAAACTCAGGAAAAAATTTTCCCAAACATTAGAAGTGGAGAAGCTTTATGTAAACATCTGACAAGCAAAACAGCTAATTTTACTCAGCCTGTGCATTTGCATAGCTGTGTGAGATGCTATTCTCTCATTCTAAGTTCCATCCCCATCTTGTCCATTTAAGCAGGATATCGGCACTGCCAATCTCAAATCCTTCTGGAAAAAAATCCCAATCCAATTTGTGGCAACTTGCAAGTGACATGGTCAGGGGAATGAAGTGAGAAAATGATGCCAGGAAGGGCCAAGTCACCACTAGAGTGTCTGGGAGAGGTGCTGCAACAGGACATCAGCCTTGTGAAATTTGTCACAAGGTGTGATCCTTGCAGAAAGAACGGCAGAGAGTGGAGGAGAGAGGCCTCTTTTTCTTGACTGAAATTCATGCTTGGTCATTTAGGTTGATGTTGTGGTGCAGTTCCCCTTGCTAAGGGATGGAAATCAATCCCCAGTTTCTTAAATAAAGACAGGAGGATGCAGCACACTGTAATTACCTTTGAAGCATGTATTTTTTTCCTGCTGCATGTTGCTGCTGGTACAGCTCTGACTAAAAGAGCTTGCCTGGAGCATCAGCACTTTTTCATCTGCTGCTTTGTTCTCAGGGGGCTTTCTGTAGTTGCCAGCCTTAGTGGAAGAAGATCAAATAGCTCTGGCAGCTTTTATAGCAAGGTAGGATGTCATTTAAATAAAATGATGCACATGTATGGTGTAAGCCAGCCTCCCTGCTGAGAGGGCATAACAAACAATTAAAGAGCAGTTTCCTCTGGGGATGAATGGCTTTTGGGGAACCATTTCAGTTATATGTGAATTATATATGTATTACTGGGGACAAGTGATCTTGTAAAGTGAAACAGCTGAGAAAATCCTCTGACAACACTGTGAGTAGTCACAAGGGAGCTTCCCTGTGTTTGCTGAAGATGGGGAGAACTTTGAGTCGATTGCGGTCAATAAAATACGTTTAAAAACCAGAATAATCATAACTCCTAGTTAAACAGCAGAATATGAACTGATAAATTAAAGTAAAATAAACAGTTTAATTCTAGCTTGAAGATCAGAGCAGATTGCACCCAGTTTATTGACTGCCATGCTGCCGTCCGAATGGAATGTGCATCAAAGCCAAAATCCAATGTTAGATGGAATTACATGGAAACATCACAGACTAAAGGAGTGTGTCTCTTATTTACTGGAAAAAGGACTAAAATGAGGGAAAAGGGAACAAAATTGAAGAGATAAGAAAACTACTGTAATTTGCACTCATCTTCTTGTAAAGAAGGAAATTTTCCATAGGTGACTTTAGGAGCTGTTACATAGTGTTGGGTCATGGCCTTATATATATTGCAGAGGAAAAGCAATTGAGATTTTATGCATACAACAGCTGATGGCTGCTAATGTGGTGACTGTGAGAACTGCTCAGTAGTATAGCTACTGAATTAACAAACAGCAGGAGTCCTCTAAAGAGATTTTAACATCTTTTGGTAGAGACCTCTAGTATGGGTTGCTATTAAGAGATGTGCAGAAAAATTGAAAGAGAGGTCCCTCCAAAAAAACTTTTAGAAAATTACAAACCCTGCAAAACCTTTTCTGAAGTACTCTTTGAAGTTGCATCTGTGGGAACAACAGAAGAAAGGGGACATTTACTCCAGACTCGAACTCTAGATGAAAGGAAATTGAAAAGTAGCTTGACATTTTTAAGAGATGAGTAATATTAAGAAGCTTGACCCTGTAAAACAGGAAAGCTGCTGTTTCAATGATTGTGGAATTGAAGACTCAAATTTGAAACAGATAAATGGAACCACTTTTTATACAGAGCTTAGCTTGCATTAACTTGTGTAATTCTTTATTATGTGAAGGGCTCTACAGGATTCTGAGAGGAACACAGAATGTGAACAAATATATATCCAGTGGCATAAGTATTTTCATAGAAAGGGATATAATTTCCTGTAATTTGGGGCTCAAAGCTATTATTTTGAGAAAATAGCAGAGAAAGAAAATTCCCTGACAGGCAGCTTTTTCCACAGTATTGTGCGTTGTGTGTTATACACTTCTCTAGGTCTTTACTGCATATTTTACTGGATCTTTACTGAATGCTTTTGTTCACTGCCAGCTCTGGGTTAGGTTACACTGTCAAGTACCTTCTAGAAGGTAAGAAAAAAGGTTTCTAGAAGCTAAGAAAAAAATGACAGTTCAACTGTCTAAGCTGAATGGCCTTCTCTGAGAAACACAACGTGACTGAACAATTAGTTTATCCTTCTGTCCTTTCTCATTTTTTTTGATTGCTTAAAAGGATTCTTCAAAAGTTTCCACATGACCTTCATGTTTGCAGTCTGATATGCAAACATTGCATGTTAAATCATTGCTTCACTTTTTATAAAGATTGAATCATGAAGGATTGCCTAGATACAGCATTTATTGCTGATACATGATAATTAATTATGATGCTATTTTGGCATTAGTGTTTAATCCCATCTGCCTGCCTGAAATTTAGTTGCTCATGGGAGCAATCAACCAGCTTTTCATTCTTACAATTTTGATATAGAAAGGAATACAATATATAAACACAAATACGTGCACTCTCAGATCTGACTTTAAAGTCTAAAGCTTTCATCTACTAGAGAGCACTGTAGTCTTGCTACTGTTGCCCTTTCACTGAACTCTTAGAGATGTTTTATTTTATGGAAAGCTACTTGGCACAACTTGCTTCAATGTGCTCTTATTTGCTTTCTTCTGATCAGCACACTCTGACTCGCAGCACTTTGAAGTAAGAGCATTTCAGCTCTTTCACTGTTAATGTTAACTTATCATTGTTTCCAGGTTTTTAGCAAGCAGAGTCTTCTGTTGTTTTTTCTGCTGTACCTAATGTTTGAAGATTTCCATTGGCAAAAACCCAATCTGAACAGACTCCTGCAAAACACCTGAAAGATCTTTTTTTTGTAAAGTATATTTTATACCTTTGTGTTGTACATATGCAGCAATATCTACACTGCGACCATCTCTTATGCCTATACTGAATCTTTATGAGTATTTTGTTTTGAGACAATTTTCCAGATAAGATCCTTCTGTTATTGATAGAAGAGACTGAGAAATTATATCTAAAGATGCGCAAAGGTATGTAGAAGTTGTATAAATCTTTAATGGGATTACATTTAATCACAACTGTGAACAACCCAGAAAAACACAGATTTATTCTCACAATTTTTTATATGAAGCTTGAGCTGAATTTTTTTATTCATGAAATTAATGTGTATCTAGTGTTTACTAAAAAATTAAGCTGTACATGAGGAAGGCTGATTTTGAACATAATTAAAGATTCATAATATGGGCTCATAAAAATATTCTTACATAATCTGTGTGCTTTTATGTAGGTATTTTGATTTGTTTTTATTCCTGGGATAATATAAATCAGCCTTCTTCAAAAATTTAAATTACTATTCTGTCACTTAAAAGTCTTTTTTACAGACTTGGAGTGAAAAATATTTTTAATATAAGAAATAAAGTTGGATTTTTGAGCATGTCCATGCATAGTAATTTACAATTATTGAAGCAGTTTGATTTAATAGGCTGTATCTCTCTAAGAATAAGAAGCACTTACATTACAATGCACAAGCTCATAAGTCAGAAACCGATTACTTTTAAATGGAAAAGCTTATAAAAAATGTGAAGTACTCTAATAATTTTAAATTACTCTATATTGCACATTTTCAGGTCTCTGATCACCTCCAAATTCAAGTGCTTATAAAACTGCTCCAATAATTTTAAATTGCTATGTGCTGAGTGATTTAAAATTGTTAAAGTGCTTCAAAGTTTTTTAATAATTGCTTTAATTTAGAAGTGAGTTGAGCAATACTCCAGTATAACTTCAAGAGATTATTAAACTGATGTGAAAATTTACCATCTGTAAAGAAAATTAAACTATTTCTTTTAAAAAAAGAAAAAGAAGTGGGGGGAGGAAGAGAGAGGGCAGAGGTGCAGGTGTAGGAGGTTGCAACATGTGAGTGGTGGAGAATACAAGGATGAGAAGAAAAAAAAATATAAACCCAAACCTCACAGAGTAACAGGTTTGTTTGTTGTGTGAGAGACAGGACTTGAAACTTAGAGCAGCTGCCTAGACACAGCCATAAAGCTCTCCTTAAAGTTATTGCAGCAGCACCCAGAAGGTTAGATCGGGTTAATAGTGACAGAGGAAAAAGGTCTTTGCGGTTTAGGAAGAGCACACCTGACAGGCTCTGCACCTCTTAGGCTTTCAACACCTACGCTGTTGACTGGGCTGGAATGCAGATGCACGTTTTTCCTTACCATTCCTTATGCTTGTGAAGTTGTGTGGCACACTTAAGTGGCAATTATTTGTGTGAAATAAACAACTGGTTTATTAACTGATACCTGAAGCAACGGTTCTAAGAAGAGCATTTCTGCTTAATAAAACACCCTTCCATAATGACATTTCCTGCTTTTGTTGTGTCCCAACCCATCATGTTGCTTGATTTTTCTGCTAGAAATTTGTAACAAAGATACAAACTTATTAAACACATCAAATATCTAATTGCCATTGAAGTAATGAAATTTGCACTTCAGATGTTTCTTCAGCTGATGTAACACTTTTTTTGTTTTAATCATTTGACTTGAAAGTTGACATATTAATGATATGCTTAGCAGGGAGAAACCTCTCTATAAAAAGTAAGAGAGCTGAATTATCAGACCATCTACTTGTAAACAACCAAACCAAACATACAGCTATCAGTTTCACATGAAATTCTTGTTCAAGTAGGAGTGTTGATATGATAGCCTTAGCTGAATTACCTTGTATGAATATGTATGTTTCCTGGGTGTATCCTTGCTCCCAATCCTCAGAGCCTGGTCCTGGCAGTTTTGACAAATACAGCCTGTGTTCAGATTTCTGAAATACAAGAAGAAATATCCCGATTTTTCTTCTTGAGAGATATCCAAGGAGGTACTGGGGTCACTTGGCTGCACTGATCCAGGAGGAGCTGGCAAGGGCACAGAAAGGACAAGGACCATGTTGGCAGCTGGGGCTTAGAAGGCAGAAAGGATGAGACAAGCCGCTATTTCCCCCTCTGTTCTCATTTTCTTTTTGCTATGGGAAGGACAGTGCTTTGTTTAGTGGGGAGTGTACACAGTTTTTTCAGTACTTGCTTTGACCTTTAATCAATAATGATTGATTTTGTGAAGACCTGAAGTCTCTGACCTCTGTCTGGCTTTGCAAAAGTAAAGTTAAAAGGTGCTAATATCTTTTAGTTACTGAAAATGCCATAAATACATCAGGGACAAAACCAAACACTGCTTTCAAGCCCATAGGATAACTCTGGCATTATTTAAGGTGGGTGCCTAAATGAAAGCTTTTAGTTTTCAAACTCAAGGTACAGAAGTGTGACATTGAATGTAGGTTGATGAGAGACCTGGCATCATCTTAGAAAACTAGAAACTCTTTCATAAACAGTAAACAATTACACAGTTCACAAGTGTCAGAGACCATCAACATGCCTTCATAGGCTCATTTGATCCATATGAATCACTCATTTTAAATTGGTCTAAAGAAAAAATTGAAATCAGCCCATATCTCCTTTATTATAGTGTGGACCTATCTTTATTTCTCATGAACTCATGAGAGAGCTAATTCAACAATCATGCTGACTGTCCCTTTTTCTACAGGAAACAATTATTTAGAAATAAAAAAATCTTTCCTTATGGTCATGAAATAAAGAGCACTGCAAAAACTACTTGAACGGTTAGTCATACATTTGGCCTTTAAAGAACTGAACAAAAAGATCAATAACCTGATTTCCTTTTCATCTGCCTGGACTGTGAAGCATAGACCTTTTGCTTTGTTTATTGTGTAATGAAGGAGGTAAGGCAGTGTTAGCAGAAAGAAAAGATTATCTCCCTCTGGTAAATATATTGATGTTACAGACAGAGGCACAGTACAGCACAGAGAGTAATGAGAAATTTGACTGCTTTTCTTCCTTTCCTTCCTTTCCAGCTTAGCACTGCTACATCCCAATGAATTAGCTGCTACAAAGAGAAGGAACTCTTTAAAGACTGGCAACTGAGAGCATTTACAATTAGCTGAATTGATTAACCTTTACAAATGCTGTTACTCTACAAGGTGTTTTTTCTTCCACACTAGTGTAACAATATGCCTTATTGATTAAACATACTTCTTTATGGTAGCACTGATTTGTCTATGGCTTCTCCAGTCATAAAGCTGCCTCTGTAATAGCTGCTGCCTGTTCCTGTCTTAACACTGGAGACTGATTGGCATTTGACTGGAAAATGGAGACTGATGCAAACACTGAAACAGACTGCCCAGGGAAGTGGTTGCATCACCATTCCTGGAGGTATTTAAAAGATGGGTTTCATGGGCAGCTAAAGGATATGGTTTACTGGTGGCCTTGGCAGTGCAGGCTTAACAGTGAGACTCAGTCTAGAAGGTTTTTACCAGCTTAAATGATCTTATGATTCTGTGATTCTATGATTATGTAAATAGCTCACCATGTCTTTAGTATCAGGAATCATACTGCAAAAGCAAAAGGAAATTTGCATTCCAGCTGCTCCTCTAAAGTCAGGGCTTGCTGAAACAAAGGGAGTTATCCTTTCTATTATATGTCACCTAGCCTGCACAAAACACATTTTTTGTCTAGCTGGGAAAACCGACAGCTAAACATAAATAAGTAAGGAACATTATTTGTAGCAACATTTATGGCTTAGGTTATGGTATTTTTTGTGTGTACATCACATGGGAATTAGGCGATGACAAGATTCTGCTTTTTGGTGATATGTGTTTTTAAATCTCTTTGAGAGCTTTTTTTGCTGGGGGTGTGATTGGTAGTGGATTGGCCTCCCTAAAAGAAAGACCTCTGAGAGATCAAGATCTCTTGGAAGGTGTATGTGGTGCCAAGTGAGTTCCTTCTAACCTTGCAACCTGTGAAGTTTCACGAGGATGTGTGCAAAATACCACCTGAAGTTTCATTCTCATTTTTGGAGAAGGGATGTGTGTGTGATTCTCATGATTATGAAGGCTGATGACCGCAAGGGCTGTTTCTCTAGGAGTTCACCGTGCTCTGCCCAGTGTTAGTGCTCACTGCACCTGGGAGGACTCTGCTTTAAGAAGGGAAGAGTAGAAATTTAATTTCCCTGCCAGTTCAAGCTGAGGCTTCTTCTGTGCAGTCTTTGATGTATTATGAATCATGCTGAATTACACATGTTGTTCCACAATTTGCTTTTCAGCTCAGCAGGGACTGAACAGACAACGCCAAACTCATTTCACTGAGGACTGTATGTGGGTTCAAGGAAATATCCTTCAATGTGTAAAAAAGACATCAGGCTTTATTTATCTATATGAATCACAAAGACTCAGGATTTTAGTAGCACTTTTCCAGATTTTCAACAGAAAAATGGCTTGCCAGTAAAAATTGAGGACATACAGAACATGAAGGGGCTTAAATTAGACATTCTTTCAAATGTAAATAAACTGGTTTGAAGAGATCTATATTCTAATGAATTTTGATAGGGAAGGTGTAAATATCATACATACATACAGTTTGTATATTAAGATATATGGTAACATGTACATGTAATATATTAGCATGTACATGTAATATATTAAACATATATCATCAAGTATTTAATGGTTAATACGAGGAAACTGATGTCATTCCATGGATCAGAGGAACAATGGTGGCACTCAGCCATTTCTTTCCTGAATAGCTGCTGTGTTTTTAAAAATAAAAAATCAGAGAGCTGCTGTAGCATAATCTGTAGCATTCACAGCATGACAAACAAATTAGAAAACAGCAGATGCAGCACAAATTAAGATGTATTTAGCACAGCAGCCCATCAGATGTGTGAAAGTCTTTTGTATATCAGCTTTGCAAGGTTGATGTATTGCACTTTAGACAGCTGATAATGAACCCTTCTAGCAATTAGAGGTGGAAATACTGAGGATTTGAAATGGTGCTGTTCCCAGTGGGGGCAGGGGGGAAGGGGGAAAACCCTTAGTGAGAAATTTACTGCTTTGTGTGTGTGCACTGAGCAAAACAAAGCAAATGTTTCAGTTTATGCACATGTAGATTTTGATTTTCTCATTTATATTTTTTACATTTAATACTCATGTAATAATTATTTCATTATTTTGTAATTTAAAAAAATGTGTATTTCTTTGTTGAAATTACAAGTTTTATTGCTGGTACAATCTCTCTTGGTTGATGGGGGCTTTATTTAGTCATCTGATGGCAGGACAGTAATCTCACTAATCTAGTCTTCAAACTGCCATAACCCTTTTAATGGTTTAAATAATTTACATCTTTGCTGTTCTATTGAATTTTGCTTTATTTTTTTTTCTCCAGTGTGTCTGTTTCCTCCAGTGTTCCTCTTTCTACCTCGTTTTCCACAGCCAAAATCACAGTTTAAAAACCATGATGGGAGCTTTGCATAAGTAAAGGTTGTGAGATTGAAGCCCAGAATCAGTTCCGTGCTTGATCCTCCTAGGTGCTGAGTGCTCTCAGCTGCAAGGAGTTGCAATGGAAATGGAGAGTACTTAGCAGCTCACATGCCTGAGCCCCCTGAGGAGAACAGCATATTACTGCAGAGCTGGGATCTATCTGCTATATAGATAATAATAGTTTCCACTTATATAGGGTCTTTCATCTGAGAATCTCAAAATGCACTACAGATTATGGATGTGCTACAGCAGTGACTTTGTTATGGCTGCACAGAGATTTGAAACTGAGGCAGGCGTTAAAGCTCTTTGTTACTTGCGAACAAAAGAATGTATCTTAGTGCCCCCTCACCAGGCTTATTTTGACTAGGCTTTATAAAAAGTAACAAATGCTTTTTCTGTGAACTAACGTATCTATTTAAATTGAATTCTGGTTCCTTAAAAATGTCTTTGTGCTGGTGTGTGTGGCTATCATTTTATTATTATTAGACATGGTATTTGTAACTCCCCACTCTCAGCTGCCATGCTGCTTGAAGGTGAGTGCCTTTTGAGAAAACACATCACCAGAATCAGATGGGGCAGCAGGGAAGCTCAGGCTGAGAGTACAGCCTCATCACAACCCTCTGCATAGCAGTGTTGATGGCAATCACTATTTCCCACAGAAAGAGCAGCAGCTGATCTCACCACTGATATGTGCAGAACAGTGGTATTGTGAAAATGTTTCAAGGGTCTCAGTCCCTGTATTACTGTTATGCAATCAAAAGATTGAGCCTAAATTACATGAACTATGCAGACCTCTGCAGAATGAGGGATTTCATGAATACTCTTCTTTTACACTGTAGAGAGTGGATACTGCGCTTGGAGACTGTGGGGAAACCATGGGGGATCTTGGGCAGGAATGACAGGGCCCCTTTCTTGCCATTCGGCATTGCCCCTGCATTTGTAATTAAAACTTGCAGCTGATGACAAAATGAACAAAAATTGTGTTTTGACTTCTACTTCTGTTTAATGATTGTAGGAGAAACTTTCCATCTTTGCTTTGTGTCATAAAAGACAAAAGGATGAGAACTGCTGGCATATAGCGGTGTGGAATCTGCCTGTCTAATGTGATACTAGGCTGGTCCACTGCCCTAGAAAACTAGGTCTGATTGGTTGAACTAGGGGTGGTACCTCCTCTACTTTTCTTTTACTCACTGTTCTTTTGGCTCCTGGGTGCTAGTTCTTTGCATTTTCAGTGGAAATGCACTTTAATGATACTTTTCCCTTGCCCATAATAGGCTTGAGGACAGTTGGGTATACATACAATTTTGATGTATTCTTTCACAAATTCTGATAGTCATTCTATGTAGCTACAGTAAGAAATTCTGTTAAATTCCATAAGCAGTATAATCTGAGATTCTGCAAGTAGAAAGGCAGAGAAACCATATTGTTGCACTGCACTTTTGCTAGTGTTTTTTGTTTGAGGGGTGAATAAAATATCTGCTATGCACATTTGTCATAAGGACCATTTGGATTGTATATCAGGGCTCTGAGCAAAGAGTAAAGAGCTCTTTCCATCAGCAACTGTAATCCTGTCTTGGCTTTCAAACCAGAGCTTTTGACCTTCATTTCAAAGCTGTATAATACTAGTAGTTATTAACAGTGATCACTTGGTATGATAGTTTTTAAATTAGACCAGATTGCCAGCAAAAGCACTCTGATTGCATTTAATCAGGAAATGAAGATGATTCTCTCTGGGCAAATGAGTTACCTTTACATCACTAAAAAAAATTAAAAAGCAATCAGGCAAGATTCTGTCATTTCCAGTTCTTTATTGAGATCTAGAAATACGGTAATGTCCAATACATAAAACATTGCCTAACTCTTTTGATTTTATGAAGCCATGGTACAGAATTATATCCCAATGCAGGCTAAATATCACTGTGACAGAGACCAAAAAGTTATTTTCTGGGTCATACATAGTTCAATTTTTATACTTAGGGTTTTTTTTCTACTGACTATGCTCTGAGTGATTGTCTTAATTTTCAGCTTTGATTGCACAGGTGTAAATAAGCCATGGCATTTGATTGTATACTAGTGAATTAAATGTTAGAAGTTTTAATAATGGTATAATTCCTAAAGTTCTTATAATTATTATTGAGTTTTAACAAGCATGTACATGTGTAAAAATGGTTCATGCTTGTCATGAGTAAGTTTTCTGCATGCATAAAAGGGATATTTATTATTTTGGAGGTTTTCCGCATAATTTTGTTTTACTGTATCTTGAGATTACTTGCAAGAATGCAAGACAGTGCTGGTAAAATCCCCCCCTCCCCCCAGGATTTTCAGTAAATAGCTGTAGAAAACATGAAACATGGAGTTAGGCATATGATAGACCAGTTTATCAGAGAAAGCAGTAAGGATTTTGCTTTTGCTATTTTGTTCTTGTTCTAAGATGAGGCTGGAGAATAACTCAGGGTCACATGAAATTGCTAAGATTCTTGAGGAAGTATCAAGTACATGTAGATTTATAAGTCAAGCTTTTTTTATCTCTTTACCTTCCTCTCTGAACCTGAGAAACAAAATGGAAATTTTTGCAACTCTCCCTTTTTCACATCCATTGCATCAACGTAGGAACATTTTCCTTTTTATCATTACCAGTATTAGCTCCCAAAATGTGTGAATAATTGTAATTAAAATATGGCAAATTTTAATCTGAGCAGTTTGCATATTTATATTGTGTTTGTAACAGAGAAGATAGAGAAGGTTTGTGTTTTGTGCAGTGTGCTCAACAGCATACTTTCTGGTATAAGATGTCAAAAGAAGGCCCACCCTGTAACATTTCTAGTGCACAGCCTCTTTCCTACTTAGTCAATGATAAGCCCTTGAAAGGGCCATTGCTTCCTGTGAAGAAAACTCAACAGCCCATCCTCTCATCCTGATGAAAATGCAGACACTTAACATACTTTATCCTCCACAATTGCAAATAGCTAATCATAATTAGGAATCCTGCTGTTGGGAAAACTGCTCACCCTGGCACTAAAAATAAAAACCCACCGAAGTTGTAATTTTCCTTTCTTGTATTCTTCAAATCTTTGTAAAGCTAAGTGTATACACAGTTTGCTTGAAAGTAACATATGGATTCCTGTAGAAAAGACTCTTCCATTGACCTGTCTGTGCTCCCAACTCAATACATTTTCTGCTTTCTTACTGTAAATGAAGAACTAATTGCATATGATTCAGTCTCCATTCATTCCTTTGTAGGATGTTCCTTGGCATGAGACTAGAGAATGCATTTATTTCACTTGTATTTTTTTTATTTCTGTGTAAAATCCCCTGATTGGTTCTGCTTACCTGAAAATTGTATCTCTGCAAGCAGAATCTTCTAGTTAAAAGTACATCAGTATTGAAGAAATAATGATTGAGGTGTTTAGAAATGATTCATGATCACTGGAAATATAAAAATAGTTTGTAGCATAGTCAAGGACAATTCATTCCTGCTGGGCAATAAGTCTTACAAAATTCCCTGTGTGCCAGTTCTAATGTAGTTACAATGTAAGAAAATATAAAACATTTCCTTTCAATATTTGCCTCATTTCCTGTGTTTTCAGTTACAAGTCAATGGAAATCTGTCTTGGTATCTTATCTATGTTGCATAATAGAGACCTGTGCCCCACACATTGGCCTGTCAAATGATGTACCTCCAATCAGTCTGCAAGTGTGTGAACTCTGAGGCAGACATGTGCCCTAAGCCTTAAGGAGAGTGTTTGCTGCACTTTGAACCTGTTCATCAAAATTTATAAAAAAACCCCTCTTTTGAATTTTGACCATTTTGGGGATGTAAGCTGGATGCAAGTGCCAGCTTGCCTTGTTTTCATGTTCCTGGTGAAAGATGCTTCTTTACTGGGGGAAGGGACACAATAAACTGAATGATGCAATTTTTTTCCTGCTATCTGCATTCTTGTGACATTCTATTGAATTTGATTGGCATGCCATTAGCTTTACATTATTTAAAAGAAATTCCTGCAGTATTTCCAGTGCAACCAAATAATTGAAAGACATGTCATGCAACATCTCGGTTTAATGACATACATCACCATTCAGTACCATTGTAATGACATCTCTGCCACTTAAGATGTCTAAAACAATATCTGTGGTTTTCCAGTCACCCTATATATCAGTATACAGAACCAAAGTTTTTTAAATTTTGTGGGTTTTGTTATTTTTTTTTTTTGTAGGAGGAGGAGATAAGGAAGTTAAATATAACCCTTCAAAACTGAACCAGGTCATAGAAAATGGCAGTGTTTATTTGGTTTGCATCATTAATATGTTTTCTTATGTCATCACCAAGGAATTTTGATCACCAAGGTGATCAAAACAGGAACACAGTTTAGCTCTATTAATTTACTACATGAGGTCCGAATTCTGAGATTTCATATGAGCAGGAAAACATGGTAGTTGCCTCCTTAGACTGAATCACAGAATCTACTAGGTTGGAAAAGACCTCTGTGATCACTGAGTCCAACTTATGACCTAACACCACCTTGTCAATTAGACCATGGCACTGAGTGTCACACCCAGTCTTAAACATCTCTACAGATGGTGACTCCAGCACCTCGCTGGGCAGTCCATTCCAATGCCCAGTCATTTTTTTCTGTGAAGAACTTGTTCCCAATGTCCAGCCTAAACCTCCTTTGGCACAGCTTAAGAGTTACTGTCCTCGCATCCTGTCACTGGCTGCCTGGGAGAAGAGGCTGATCCCCACCTGGCTAAACCTTCCTTTCACGGAGCTGCAGAGAGTGATAGGGACTCCCCTGAGTGAGACAGGATAAACACCCCCAGCTCCCTCAGCTGCTCCTCCCAGCGCTTATGCTCCAGGCCCTTCACCAGCCTTGCTGCCCTTCTCTGGACACCAGCATCTCAACATCCCTCCTGAATTAGGGGGCTCAGCACAGCACACAGCACTCAAGCTGTGGCCTCACCAGTGCTCAGTACAGGGGGAGAATGACCTCCCTGCTCCTGCTTTCCAAATTTTTTTTCCATAATTTTTTCCAAATTGCTGCTTTCCAAATTTTTACTTCTGACTTCAAGTGTCCATTTTTGGCTCCCAATGTTTAGACGAGGAAAACAACATAGACATGTACACACTGTATGATATGTATACCTTCACAAAATCTCACCTCTATAACAGATAAACAGATTATTTTTTGACAAAAACAGAAAGACTAGAGGAGAGAAAATGCAAATTCAAAGAAGATGTCTTTGTGTAAAAGTATTCCTGATACTTTATGAATAAAACTTATCTTAAAAACCTCTAAAGCAACACAAATTCTTGCTTCAAGAACAGAATTTTATGAGCTGACACTTGTCTCACAGATTTATTAGTGTTCTGGGTTAGAGCTTCTATTGTAAGGGAAAAAAGTGAAAATAGAGAAACTTTCAGAAATGCACCACTATTTAAATTTAATTTTTTAAGGAAATTTTGTTGGTTTTAGATCCTGTTAGGCTTCAATATCTTGTTAAAAAGATTTTGCAAAACATATCATGTTCTTATGAAGAAAAGCATCATGGAATTTAGGGAGTTGAATAAATGTGTTCTTCTAAGTGTGTACCTGAAAAATTTAAAATATTTGTATTTTGGGTGGTTTTAGATTTGGGTTTATTGTTATTTTTATTTTCATGTGCAATTAGCTAAATGGAGAATTCCTTTCAAAATACTTTTTACTAAGAAATTTTAACCTGGGCAAAGTGTGATCAGAAGTAAAGCAAATTGGAAGGAATACCAGTAAAATCCTTAACTGTTGTTTGTAATGTGTGTCTTGTTCAATGTTGTGCTTTTCAGGGCATAGTAAAGGAATTAGTAAAATACTCTGTTAAAACACTCTGATGTGACAGGACGGTGTTTGCATTACCATGATGTTTTCTTACACCCATTTCATATTGAAATTGTCATCAAATTATATTTTCTATTAAAGCATAAGAAATTGAAAATCCAATTTCTGATAACATTGTCATATACAGTTCTGCCTCCTGTATAAAGCAGTGGAACTTGGTTGTTATGGGAATTCACTCTAGTGAATGACACAGGTATGTATCCTTTAGTATGAGCTTTTGGGTTTACATCTCAGATTTAGCTAAAACAAACAAAGTGTACCTGGATAGTTCCCTATTGTTTGTTCTTATAGGACACAAAAATATGTACATTATTTCTTTTACTCTTCACTGTAGTTTGTGCACATTAGGCCTTCCTTACATGCTTTTTATTTATCGAAGTAATTTTTAGAAAAATGCTCATTTTGGAGAGTCTTGTTAGGTTTCAAGATACTCACAATATTATGGAATGAGATTTTTAGGAGACTGAATACTGGTAATAGTACTCAGCAAAAAATGAAAGTCAGCATGTATTCTGTGAGTATTTTATTTATGAATAAATTTTCAGTGGTCTGTGCTCTGCAGGCCAGAGCTGCATTGTTTCATTGTAAATGCATAAACACATATTTGTCACTTTTTCCTCATTTTTTTAAGGAAATTGGTCAAAGTCTAAGGTCTAAGGACTTATATAAAGTTATCTAATGTTAACAGCTGTAATTTATATTCTCAACAATGCCAACCTCATTGAAATTTTTCTGAAATTCTACTTTTCAAGGGATTTAGGTATATTTAAATTCCAGCAAACTGTCTTCAGCCATGCACTATGGAGTGAAGCATCCACCTGTATTCCCTCTCTCTCTGATTTCACAAATATTGCATAAACTGCATAAACCAGCATATTCCCATTATTAGGACAGTCAGCTGGGCATATGAGTGTTATGCATTTAAATTCTTCATGCTGAAGTGACAAATCTTGGTCTCCTGTTTCTTGGGTGAGATTTTGAGTGTTAAAATAATAGCAGTAACCTGAATGTGGAAGGAAACATTGCTTTTATTTTTAAGAACTCTGGAAGTGATATCAGTGTTTGAGTTGAACCTGGCTGTCATTAAAGGGAAAGATATGAACTGCAGAATTTATAAAAAAGGGACACCTAATTTCTGAGTCCAAAATGACATTGAAAGAGGAAAAAAGTGCTCAAAATATTTGCTTTATGATCGATGGATTAGTCTTTTCTGGAGTGGGTGAAGGGAAGGATCCCAACTAAAAATCCTTCTCCAAATTAGAGATGAGGTAACCTCTAAATTGGAGAGAGATGGATTTGATGAGTAGACTGTTAGATGAATAGGAAGACAGTGGGATATTCACATCCAAAGGGCAGTGGTCAATGACTCAGAATCCCAATGGAAAAGTGCATTGACAAATGACAAGTGTTGACCTCAGGGGTCAATTTTGAGACCACTGTTACCTAATATCTCCTTTAATTTAATAGATTAAGGTATTGAGTGCACTCTCAGCAAATTTTCAGAAGACATCAAGCTGAATGTGCAGCTGACACATTTAAAGGACAGGATGCCATCCAGAGGGACCTGGAGGCTCCAGAAGTGGAGATAGGGGAACAAAATGCCATTTAACAAAACCAAGTGCAAGGTGCTTCATCTGTGTTAAGGCAACCCCCGGATCCACATAGTCTGAGGGATGAACAGATGGAGAGCAGCCCTGCTGGAAGGACTTAGGGTGATGGAGGATGAGAGTCTTGACATGACACAGCCATGGGCACTCACAGTCCAGAAAGGTAAACGTGTCCTGGCCTGTATCCAAAGCAGCATGGCCAGCAGGGTGGGGAGGGCATGAGGGTTTGGTCAGTTTGTCACCTGTGATTTTCTTCCATGGCACAGGGAGAGAAGTAGTTTGGGTCCCTTCGCATGGGAGAGAGTTCTCTGTGAACCTCTCTGAGGTGGGTCCAATCTCACGAGCAGCAGTTCTCCCAAAACTGCTGCTTCATGGGTTACTTTTTCCATGAGGTGTAGTCTTCCAAGGACAGGCTGCTTCTGTCTGGAATGAGGGCCCTCTCTCTCCACAGGGTCTCCCACTCAATCACAGCCTCCTCCAGGTATCCACCCACTCCCGCCTGGGCACCTTCCCCATGGGCTGAGAGTGGATCTCTGCATTCCACATGGATCCCCATGGGCTGCAGGGGCACAGCTGCCTCACCATGGCCTGTAGAGGAATTTCAGCTCCGGTGCCTGGAGCACCTCCTCCCCCTTTCTGTACTGGCCGGGGTGCCTCCATCTTGTTTCCCTCATGTGTTCTCATCTCCTCCTCTTCTCTGGCTGGACTTAAAACTGCACCACCACCTTTGTTTTGATTTTCTCCTTAAATATGTTATCACAGAAGTGTTGACAAAATCTCTAACTGGCCCAGCTTTGGCCAGCAGCATGTCCATCTTCAGAGCTATCAGAGATAGACTCTGCCAGACTGGGTGGAAGCTTCCAGCAGCTTCTCACAGAAGCCACCTCTGTGGATCCCCCTCCCCCTCCTCCCTGGCCACCAAAAGGAGGGCGTACAAAACCAACACAGGAGCACTTGCCAAGGACACACCAAACACTGTCAAATGGCTACAGGAGGCCACACACTGGTGAGAATCTGCCTGGCCAGGACATGCAATAAAAGTGTGCTTGGAGCCTGGATGTGTAATTTAAGAAAAGTTCATGCTCTGGCTACTTCTGCTTCCCTAACCTTATGGTTGGTAGAAACGAGTGGAAGCAGAGGCAATTGTCCTTGCTCTCACCTAAGTTTGACTTTAAGTAAGATATATATTAAGAACTTTTATATGCCTGAAGTTGTGAAGCTGTCTGTTATCTTTCCAATCGGCTTTTTTAAACAGAATTTTATATCATAGTACAGGTGTTAGTAGTGGTACTATAAATGAGCTTTAGGGCTATCAGTAGCTCCTATTACCCTCTTTCTCTTTCTTTATTGCTTGCTTGCTGTTTGCTTGTACAGTATACTTTTTGCACATAATATAAAGAAAGTATTTAAAAGTTTATAAACTTTTAAATGTTTATAAACTTAAAATGTTTATAAACTTCACGTTATTTGTAGGCAGATGAGCACAATGGAAAAGGACTTAGAGAATTCAAATTTGAAGAAGGGGTGTCAGATACAAATATATTCAAGATGGGGAAGACATGGATTAAGGACTGTCACAAGGCTGCTTGTGAGAAAGAGGAGAGGAGCTCTTAAACACAATGCCAGAATGTGAAGATCTGCACTAGAAAAATGTACTATCCTTCAGACAAGGAGTGACAGATACAGGTAAAATATTTTATACTATTCTGTGGTCAGTGTGGAAGCACTATAGTTGCTGATCCTGAAAGAAAATAGGCTTGTCAGAGGAAAGTATTTGAGGAAATTCCATAGGGGCAATCCAAACTCAGCTAAACTACAAGTCTGCTTCACAAGTCTGCTATAATTAAATGCATTTTGAGACTGTAGAATGGAAATATGTGAAAAGTGTGTGTGATGCTCCTTAGTTTACTTTCATTTCTGAAATACAGAAGAAAAAGATGCCTCCAACAGAGCTTTTCTAAAATTCAGACTCAGGAAAGTATGTTAGCACTACAGAAAACTAGGTAGGTCAGTGACATTTTTGTTCTTGTGACTTTCAATTCTGAAGGAAACTCTGGCAGTTTTAAAAGTTCAACAATTAATCCATAAGCATATTTTCCCCCCAGCAGTTTTTTAGACTCAAACCCAATCATTTCCATACTATTCAACTTTATTATCATAAACTCCTGTTTGTTTGGGGTTTTGTTTCCTTTTATAGTGCTGATTTGTTTTCATGTTTAATTTCTATTTTGTCTTATGTGTCTTAGCAGCATTAGGACACGAAAGGCTTGATCTGGGAATGATTATTCATATTATTATGCAGATAAAGAAAGCCAAGTGAAGAAAAGGCCACTTTAAACTTTTCCTTGTTAGGTTTACAAATATTCCAAATAGCATATTTGTAACTTCAAGTGTAAGCATTTGCATCTTTTCATTTTTAGTAACTATATAAACACTAAAACCTGAATACAAGTGTAATCTGAATATGAGAAATCTATGTCTAAAGTTTTTCAGACCATCTAGCTTTAGGACTCTTTCTCTAGTCCCTGTCAGGCATCTGTTTGGAGCAGGGACCAAGGTATCAGTACCCTGCCAAAAGGTTTCATTCCCACCATTCACTGGAGCTGACATTTCTGCTTGCTTCAGTCACGTCCACACAACTTAAGGATGTGAAATCCCACTCTGTGCTATTGAGAGATGTTGGCTATAATGAGAAGAGAAAGGGCTTCAAAATAAAGATTTTATATCCCAAATATTTTATACCCCAAAGACTTTATAACAGTAAAGATCAGCAGTTATAGAGGGAATAAATTTAAGAAAGTGTAGTTTGGTTGTGATAATAATTTCTGCAAGAATCTGTGTAATATGTAAGAAGTTTGTAAGAAGCATTGATTTGCTTCTTTGCAAGAGGAGAAAAAAAACCTGTCAAAGCAATACAAGTTGAATTCTTCTGGTCATTGCATTCAAACATTAATTGTAATCCTAAATTTATCTCAACCCAAACCATCTGATTGAACTGTATTCTAATTCACAGTATGCAGCTATGAGAAAAGTGATGAAATCTCAGCATTAAATTTCCTAACTGGCAGGTCTGTCTCTAAAATGTAAAGCCAGTTTTGACATACCGGTATTTGTAATCCTCAGCAGATTTAGTCAGAATTTATTCTCTTACGTGAAATGGTGAGGGGTTTTTATTAATACTCCATTCAGGCGATGATAACAGACATGTGATGGTCCAGTTTGCTTGCAATCCTGATTTCCTAGAACAGTGTGGTTGATGAAAGTGAATGAGGAAGTCTGAGCACTTGTGGCACAACTGTTAATTGCTATCTGGTTGTTACTGTCATATTGTAATATTTTCATCACAGTTACCTGTTGAATAGAACAGCAGATTTTTTTTCTTAAATAATTGTATTTTCTGGTTTTACATATTGAGATAGAGCATTCAAGGCAGGCCATTTAATAAGCCAGTGTTAATATTTTCCACTGAATTATACTTTTTGTAGCTTCTCTATTTTCTAGTAAAATATATACATTAATGTGAAATCTCTTTTCTTGAGATACTGAATACTGATTTATTGATAAGGGTTCTTTTCTGTATCAGAAAAAATCCTTTGTGATAAACTGCTTCAAGCCAGACAATGTAGAGTTAGTAAGAGGTATCAAAATTATGACCTTACTTTATTGTTTGCCACATTTTATTTCATTGTTCATAAATGGGGAATCTAAAATATCTTTATTGAGCAAAGAAGAGTAGCAATTAATCTTTCAGCCCTCAGATATTATTCATTCATTTTTCACAGCATTTTATCAAGGTCATCATAACTCCATATTGTAGGTGCTAATACTAATAACTTGTGGGTTTTTTGAATTTTAAAGGTATGTAATAAAGATGAGTATTTTAATTGCTTGTTAGTCAGCAAAATTGCAGATAAAATTACAGGCTAACAGAAGATGATGGTGGTGATAAGTCCTGAGTGAATAAAAGTTCTTGCAGATGTGAGTACCATAACATTATTTCCTTAAACCTCAGTGAAAAAAAAAAGGAGCAGGAAAAAACAAATCTTCTGCAATGAAATAATTTTCTTTGGTCCATTGCAAAAATATGGGAAGCAGTCTTGTGTTCAGTCTTGTGATCTGTGGAATCAGGAAGAGCTGAATTTTGTAGATCATCACAGGTATCATGAAACTCATACTGCCAAAAAAGTCTTGTGTTGAGAATGAATCTAAGACCATTTTTATATTTGAGTTGGATAGAGTCCATCAGTGAAAGGAAACTTATGACAGCCAGGAATTTTTCCATACCTAAGGTGATTTCTTTTTGGTCTTTGTCTACTAATACCATTTCCATCTTGCTCGTGTTTGTCTTCATCCACGTGTTAATCAATAAATTTGTTTTCTAGGGCTGATGAAAATATGCTGACTAATATACAAGACTGGCCTGTGACAAACATGAACCTGAATATTGGACTCATGCTCAAGTTTGTCTGATTGCTGCTTATAGAGCTTTATCAGGACCAGATGAAACTAAACATTATGAATCTGTGCATGAGGAGATTCTGCTACAGATCTGTCATCAACCTCTAGTCACCCTGCATGAACTGTTAGGGATAATAGTGTCTCAGAAAATAATATCTAAATCCTTGCATGCCATCACTCTCAACCACGCTTTCTAACAGAGGCTGGGTGTCTTAAAAGGCTTTATTCTCACATAGTTTGGAGACATTGCATATACTACAGACCTTGGAGGTTGTCACTTAGTGACTAAAGGTCACTTCACTCATTGTTCTTATTTCTATCATAAGAATTTCTTTTCCATATCCTCACTGACTTCTTCTTTGTTGTGGTTTATCCCCAGCCAGTAACTAAGCCCTACTCACCACAGTAGGAGGGAAGAGGAAGAGAGAATAGGAAGAGGGAGAGTGAAAAAACTTGAGGCTTAAGATAAAGACAGTTTAATATGTAATATTAAAATTAGATAAAGACAGATAAAGATAGAGATAATTATATAATATATATATATTTATATATATAATAGAAATATATAATAATAATATAATATATATAATAATATATAATAATATATAATAATAATATAATAGAAAATTATAGAATATAGAAAAATATATATAATATAAAAATATATATATAATATAAAAATAAATTGAAAATTAGATAAAGACAGATAAAGACAGTTCAATATGTAATAAAAAAGCAGTGCAAAAAGATGAAGCAAAACAAAGAATTCATTCTCCTCTTCCCATGGCCAGGCAGGTGCTCAGCCACCTCCAGGAAATCTGGACTCCATCGTGTGTAATGCTTACTCAGGAGGACAAACACCATCACAGTGTCCCCTCCTTTCTTCTTCTCTCCACAGCTTCATATGCTGAGCATGGCTTATCTGGTCTGGAATGTCCCCTTGGATCAGCTGGAGACAGCTGTCCCCTCCCAGGTGAGTCCCTTCTCAACTCCTCGTGCACCCACAGCATGGTTGCTGGTGGGATGGGCTGAGGAGCAGAAAAGGCCTTGGCTCTGTGAAGCCATGCTCAGCAGTAATAAAAACATCCCTGTCTTATCAACACTGTTTCCAGCACAAATACAAACCATAGCCCCACACAAGCTACTGGGATGAAAACAACTCTATGCCAGCTAAAACCAGCCCATCATTTCATGATATATGTAATGATGTTTATGGCTATCAGCTCTTGGATAAAGGAGATGTTGGTTCCAAGGAAGATTAAGGTCAAAGCTCACCTGACTGCAAAGGAAAAACCGTATTGCTGAGAAGAGAGTTACAAGATCATAGATTCATCAAATCAAAACTGGTTCAGGTAGAAGGGACCTTTAACACCACCACACATGTGGTTCCAAGCCCCATGCCATGGGCATGGAGATCTCCCACAAAACCAGGTTGATTGTAATCTCATCCAACCTAGTCTTGAATACCTCCAGGGATGGAGCATCAACAATTTCTATGGGCAACTGGTTCCAGTGCCTCACTACTCTCTGGGCTGGATCACCACATACATTTGCCTTTTTAATAATGAAATACAAAATGATCACCTGTTTTTATTATATGCTATTAGCATGTCTTTCTACATGCAGGAAACCATTCAGTAAGGAGAATAGAAATGCACCAGCAGATGAGCTACCTCTGAGACTTGCATTTGTTACCTTTAAGAGAGAAGAAAAATTCCTTTGTCATTTTTGCTATAGAAATTGTTTGATAAACAACAGTTTATATTGAGCTAGCTGGAAAACTTGAACAAATACTGTTCAAATATGATCTTAACTACTTTAGTTTTGAAATGGGAAATGACATATGTACATCAAAGCTAGTCCCAACAGTAAATCAAATTACCATGCCTTACAACTCTAAATCACTCACATAATGCAAGCAACACTAATCCTAAATAAATCCAAGAAACAGAATTGAAAAAGAAGTATTTCTGCATGAAGAAATATGGAATTCCTTAAGATGGAGGAATGCTTACATTGCATCAACTCTGGGACAAAAAAATGCATCAGAATGTTTTTATCTGATATGTAGTCTCTGATACTTGAGATGATAAGTGGCATTATTCAATAACTCAGTTCAAATTGTCAGTTAAGATTCCTACTAATAAAATTGTAAAATTGACTGTGATTTAATGCAAAATCCACCTGGATTATGTAGTTAATACTGTATGCAAGCATTTATTGCACATTGCCAGTTCACATCAGACAACCAGGGTTACCAACCCAAATAAAGCTGAAGCAGTTTATAGAATCATAGAATGGCTTGGATTGGAAGGGACCGTTAAAGGTCATCCAGTCCTACCCCATTCTGGGCAGAGTCATCTTTCACTAGATCAAGATTCCCAAAGCCCTGTACAGCCTGTCCTTTTATGTTCCCAATGATGGGGCATCCACAGCTTCTCTGGGAAACCTGTTCAAGTGCCTCACCAACCTCTTTGTTAAAATTCCCTTCCTCATTTCCAATCTAAACCTATCCTTTTTTCAATTTAAGACTTGACCTTTATCTTGTCACTATAGGTCTTTGTGAATAGTCACCCTCCACCTTTCTTACAGACCCCGCTTATAATGGAAAGATTGCAGTAGCTCTCCCTGAGTCTTCTCTTGTCCAATTCTTTCAGACTTTTATTAAAGGAGACACAATCTTTTGCAGGCATCCTCTGGATTCATTCCAAGAGGTCCACATCTTTCTTGTGCTGAGGGCCCCAGAGCTGAACACAGCACTCCAGGTGGGGTCTCACCAGAGCCAAAGGGCAGAACCCCCTCCCTCGCCCTGCTGGCCACACTGCTTTACTGCTTTGGTTGCAGCCCAGATTTGGACTAGCTTTCTGGGCTGCCAGTGTCCAATTTTTCATCCACCATGTCCAATTTTTCATCCACCAGTGTATTGGGTCTGTCTGAGATGGAGTTAATCAGGAAGAACATGGTGAGTGAGCATTGTGAAAGGTCTTACAGAATTACAGAAGCACAGATAGATGACATCTCTAGTTGTTCCCTAGTGATTCTGATGCAGTCACTCCATGACAGAAAGTCGCTAGAGTATGTTATGTATTTATGTGCAATATAGCCTATTACTATTTATTGCATAAATACACATGTATTTATGTAGAAGTGGGATGTATTTTATTACTGAGGAAATCCATACATACCACTATTTTTTGCACACCATTTTAAAGATAAGCTTTGTGATATCTATAGGGCCAGACTGTGCATGAACTGGACGTGTTCATTCCTGATGGGATGGGCAACATCCTCTGCATATTCTTCCATGCTCTCTCTCTACGCTTCGGAAAGGCTTAGAAACAGTATCAGATCTCCAGAATCAACTCTGATTCACTGTGGTTATGCACGTTTGCGGTTGAATTAGAAGGAAATATAAGCACAAAACTGGTAAATCAAAAGGACAGAAAAATGGCAAGGAAGTATAATTTAAATTTAACGATTACCTCTAGTGTTTTAAGATTTTGAGACTTCCCCCCTCCACTCCCCCTAAAAAAAAAAAAAAGGAGGGAATTTCACAATGTGTTTTGGTCAGAAAACACCTTATTTTTTCAATTTGTAGACATTTAATAAATTTATAACCCAATTTCTACTCTAAGGACAGCAGATTGTGGGAGTGGTTTGTGGAGTGTTTTCATAGTGTGGTGTTCCATTTCTCAGAAACATCTTCTCCATTTATACTTGCCTTCATCAGAATCTCTCAATATCCACATAATTCCAGACTTATTGAACGTATTTCATGCTTCATATTGCTTAATTAGAAGTGAGGAACATTAGCTTAATTGCAGATATTCATTGGTTTCTGAAGATACTGTCCATTTTCACACAATCTCTTGTCTTTTCACATGTTCAGTTTTCCATTAAGTTGACATACTGTAAATAGATTTTTAGATATTTCTCTTAAATGAGAAAGAAAATAATTCATAGACATATAATTTTTTTATAAAAAATACAGACCCTGGATTGAGATTTGATGCCATAGTCATGAATCATATACAATAACATTGTAAATGAGATAACTGCAGTATTATATTCTCTGGGCAGACTTAACAGATTCAGTAGAACTAGGAAGATATTGTAGCTGACATTTCCCTATTTCTTTCAGAAAAGCCTTTATAAATCCTCAGTTTGCATATTGGACCTGATTAAGTCCCAGCAGAGAAAATCCTAGATTTAGTGGTTTTAATTTCCTAAGTTACTGAGTAGGAGCCAAACTTTATAACTATCATCAAATTTTACTAAGATACTCTATCAACTTTCCTTCTTATTCACTGACAAAACATTTTCTAATAAAGGAAAACTACTAATATTCTTAACAAATGTTAACTTACAATGTCTCCAAAACGTTATGCAAAGGTGGTCAGATTATTTTATTTTATTTTTTCTATTTATTATTATGTGATTCTTGACAATGCCTTAATGTGGAATTGTCTTTATTTCTCAATTAATTTTATAGAAAATAAATATTTATGTATCAGAATATATGTTTTTGACAATTTCCCCAGCCTCTTGCCTATCAGTGCAAATGTCTCAAACTGTACTAATGTCCTTGAAGGTCTCCTGTTGACTCAGTGTGTTATTATACACTGGTACACAGTGCTCTCTATAGAATTTTGTATGTCTGCTAAAGGAAAGACATTGCCTAGAGATGAAATATCCAGGCAGATTTAAACAATGACCTCATAGGTTACTGCACGAATGTCAACTTCCAGAAGTCTACCATCTTTATTTAAGAAAGCCCTTTTTCCTTCACAGAAAATAGAAGTGCTCCAGTGGTGCAACCTCATGTGCAGAGACTTTTTCCTCTTCAGTGTATGTAATTGTGGTATCTTCTATAAGATTGCATAACAATGTGTTTTTCTTGGGTGATTCTTGCATCTCATTGCTTTGTCTAGGGTTATGTTACTTAAGAGAGTGGAACAGAAATATTTCTAGGAAAAACTTCCCCATAAAGTCAAGAAATTTAACCATTTAAAATATTATATAGAATTTCATAAATTTCCTCTGTCAATTTATTTTTAGCTTCAGATTGGTTTTCAGTTCTGGGGCACCTACTAGACATTTCAGGAGACCTAATTTTTTCTGTCTACATTTGCTGTTTTATAAGCAGTCTACTTCATCACAGGGAAATATTTAAAGCTAACTGCATTTTTGACACAAAGGTAATCTGTCCTTTTGAAATATTTCACATACAAAGATTAATAAATTACACATGTTGCTATAGCAACTATGAATCAAAGTATAGTAAGTCTAGACAGTGCTATTCATGCCCTTTGAAAAGAAAATCAAATACAAATATGAAGTTTTTGATTCATGCTGCCTAGAATAATTTAGTAAAAATTAAAACAATAGTGATTTATTTTACCCTGGTCTGTCTGCTTGTAGAATTAATTTTAGAGGCTCATGTTTAAACACCCATGTTTTTTCCTGTGTATGTTAATGTGTTATGCTCTCAGATTTTTTAGCACAGGTGTCCCTTATGGGCCATTTTAAAATAAAAAAAATTCTGATTCAACAGTGACATGAAAAAAATCATTAGTATAATGATCAACTATTTCTTAATCAACAATAGACACAAGTGATTTTCATTTACCTATGGGACAGGTGAATGCAAAATGTCCTTGAAAATAAATTTGCTCCCTTTATTATGTTAATAATGGCATAGAAAGTCTAGGATTAAAATCTATGCCTTAAAGTCAGCTCTCTAGCCTGAAATGATGGTGATGACTCAGTCTAAGAGAAGGATTGACCAGGTAAAAATATGATGGCCATGTATCACTTCTCTTTTACAGTTTACTAGGTGTGCTTTGTTTGCATTTGCAAAATAAAAAGGCAAATGTTTTAAAAACCCTTCCCTTTCCAATTAATTTATACTATTTGTGAAGAGTGTGGCAAGTGGGATAGGTTCTAGTGAAATAGACCAAAATATGAAGAAGTGTCTGTCATGGATTTTGAGTGGTACTTAAATATTTGTTGCATCCACAATGGGTATTAAATTTTTTCCCCATGAGAACTGTAACTCCTGAGTTTAAAAAGAATCTCTGCCCAGGGAATGAGTGACAGTGAAGAGATTACAACATAATATTCACTCATGAGTGGCATGGAAAAAATGAATGAGGAATTACTATTTCTTCTCACAATGTGAAAACAAGGGAGCATCACATGAAATAGCAAGACAGTATTTTCAAAATAAAAACGAAATTGTTTTTCAGTAAATGTGTAAAGTTCTTTCCACACAGCACATGAATGCCTGGAGATTACAAAGATTACAAAGATTGCCTGAAGATGTTCAAAGCAATTGAAAAATGAATTGGGAAAAATTGAGAGTGCTTGGTTAAACACAGAGATGAGACATTTGGGTCAGGAGGTCCTGCAGTTAAAATCATGGAAACTGAAAGGGATTTTGGAGAAGTTTTGTTTTGTAATAATTCTGTTTCCTATACTTGTCTTAGGTGGTCCCTGTTAATCGTTCTTAGGGAAAGCTTACTGTGCATTACAGATAATAGGTGTGCCCTTGTAAGGCATTTTTTAAACTGTTTATTATGTGAAGCAGTGATAACAAAGTTGCTAGAAGAGAATAAAAGAGAAGAGGGATTTAAAAGTATTTTTAAAAAAGATTGCGCATTCTAGCAGCACCTTATCCAGTCAAATTAGTATGATTTTTAATGTTCTTTTCTACAGGAGCTTGTGTTTTGTTGTTTTGATTTCCATAAAGCCAAGAATAGAATCCATACACCTCTAAAATTAGAAGGGGGCTTAAGACTTTTTCCCTCAGAAATATTGGATCCAATTTTCTGTGTCCAGCAGACCTTGTCACTTGAATGTTTGGGAAAATGACATTTTTGCAAAATGTATTCAGTGTTGTGTTCCTAATCTGTTTCTTCTGTAAAGGAGAGATGTAGTCAAAATTCAGTTGAAAATTTGGAATATATGGTCAAAATATAGGGCACTTTCTAGCTTCTGATACACAGCTAGTCTGTGAGTAATTGAAATATGACCCACATATCTCTTATATGATGAATTTTGTTAGCTGGAAACTAACAAAATGATGAGACTTCCAAGGAGCACAGAATCTATAAGCTAAGACCTATAGTTTAGTACTTTGCCTTGCCTTACATTAGCCATTTGTTCTGTTCTGCCTTGACAAAAATGAGACTGAAAAAATGATGATGAAAAATGAGATTCCAATAAAAAATCTTCCAGGGTTTGGTTTCTTTTGAGTCCAAGTTACTTGAATAGAGAATGAGAACTTACATAGTAATAGTTGCCTCCCTGCTCATATTTTTTGTCTAATTTGTAAAATGTAAATATAGTAATATAAATACATTATTCACATGGAATTTAGCAAGAATTAATTTGTCCTCATAAATGTTTGACTAATCCTATTGACAGAAGTACATTATAGAATAAGAGAATTCTCTCTACATGTATATGCATGTTCATGTGAATAAACAAATAAAAAAATTATATGAGATGGAAAA
Source organism: Molothrus ater (assembly GCF_012460135.2). Classification (NCBI taxonomy): domain Eukaryota; kingdom Metazoa; phylum Chordata; class Aves; order Passeriformes; family Icteridae; genus Molothrus; species Molothrus ater. The sequence goes on from NC_050511.2 coordinate 53,826,603, forward strand.
AAAGAGGCAATAAATGAAAAGCCCTGGGCTGCCCATATAGTTGACAGTATCAAAGATTTTTTTTCAGATGACATATCATTTTTTAGGAGTAACTAAGAACTCTTCTGCATTTTCCACATCTGTGTGGGCTGGCACACTGACCTTGAAAAGGCCCATCCGTGAATTCCCCTAGTAAATGTATCCCAGATAATTAAGACATCTGCCTAGGCAGAAGGGGGAGGGTGGGGATGGTGTTTCCCTGCTCAGAACCTATTGGTGGAGCTAACACCAGTTTCAGACTCAACAGTCCCAGCCATCAGGCACTGTGCAACTTCCAACTCTCAATTAAGTGAATTAATTTCAGATATTTTCTGGGAATAGAGCTCTTCTGTGATTTACATGTTTGTGCTGGGGAATCTGGGTGTTCACTGAATCATTTTATTTCATAGATAGAAAGAAACAAGACTGTGGCACCAGTGACAGTTCTGTGATCTCTATGTCCTATCAGGATTTGTTACAACACACTGCAATGCAGCATGTATCAACAGAACAATGTGTCCTAGTTTGTAGATGTTTCAAGGTCATTTAATGATTTCTTAGGTGTGTTTGATGACAGGAACACAAGAAAAATCTTTATATCAAATTCCTACCTGTGAATCAAACCTCCAAACTCTCTTTTCTTCCTGATCAGGGAACTCAGCTGTATCTGGCCTCTGCATGGACTCTGCTGTCAAAAAAGTTAGACTCATTTTTACCAGATCCTTGCTGAATCTGTACAGCTACTGTTTGAGGCTTGAAATGAAAATTTCTTGAGGTGAGCACTGCACCTGGAATTGTGGCAATTCTGTTTGGATTCTTGAAGCAATTTATCATCTAAACATTTTTTGTATCACTTGGAAAACAGAATTTGAGGAAGGAGAGTATTTTCCATTCACCTTGCTCAAATCTGCATTATAGATTTAGCAGATACTTTTGCTTTGGTTGACATTGCATCTCTAGTAGAGGAAGGCACACAGATATTCTGTATCACTGCAACAGCCTCACTAATGTCATATGCTTTATGGAAAAGGTTGCTATATCCACTAAGAAGGAAAGCAGTCTCTTAAGGACAAGAAACAATGTTATTGTGTACCAATCAAATGATGAAATTACCTCCAAAAATTATCTGATGTACATTAGATTTTTTTCCTTGTAGTACTTGTTTTTGAATTTAAGCAACTTCATGAAACCCTTCTGGCTGTTTTGAATTACCTCCCTGTCATCCTCCATGTGTCATCTGTAGGAGGATCTGTTCCACGATCTTCCCAGACACAAGAGGTGAGGTTGACAGGTCAGTAATTCCCAGGGTCCTCTTTTCTACCATTTTTAACAATGGGTGAAATATTTCCCTTTTTCCAGCCAGCTGGGACTTTGCTGACTGCCATGAGTTTTTGAATATCAGGGAGAGTGGCTTGGCACTCTCCAATCAGCCAATTCCCTTAGGACTTTGAGGTCCATGGATTTATGTGTGTAGACTTGAGTGTCTAAAAGTGGCCTATCTTAGAGAGAAAATGATAAATCCTCTGCTATGTGTTGGTGTCAAGAGTCATCACAGCTATGTCAGAAAGGATCCTAAGAAAATACCTTTTAAGCGAGGGTGCCTGTAGAAAAAACAGCAAAAAGTGAAATGGAGATTTTTTTAATGGGAATTTTGGTCAATATTCAGTGGGGTTTTTTGATATGTAAAAGGAATAGATTGTCGATTTAGGATTTTTATTCTTATTAATGCAGTTCTGTACATTCCTGTGTATACCTGTGTTGGATTGAACAAAAAGAGTTTCCTTCCTCAAAATTCTGATTCTGCCTTTCTAGTGAGACAATACAATGATAGATTGCAGAAAAGGGATAAGGATCACATTTCAGGGAAAAATAGTTAACCACAAAACCCAGGGGGTCTGTAGCGGGAACAGTTGTTAATCTATGGATGAATATGAATAAGCATGAATAAACATGACTATGGGGACATGTTTCCCCCTTTTTACATTTAGAGATCAGTCTGACAAATATCTAAACTGAAAACTTATGGCAGGTCCTGGACATTGGTAGGAAAAGGGTGAAGATGACTTTTGAGGTCCCTTTTGATGCCTCTATACTTACATAATGGTCATAGAAGACCTTGGATCTGGAAAAAGTATAACTATTAGATTATTACAGGATAATTTAAAGTTAAAAATTGTCCTAGAGGTCTACTGATCCAAAATTCCTCTTCAAGGATAGACCAGACTGATCAGGGCTATTCCAGATGAGTTTGTATATCTCTAAGCTTTCTCCAAACCGCCAGTTTAGGTGTTTATTCTCCACTTATTGTCATGGGAGAAAAATCCACTTTATTCTTTTAGTTGCTTTGATACTAACTCCTGCTGCTGCAGATTGACACCACCTCCTCTGATTATTTTTCTGTGCATGACAGAGAAGGCCCTGGCTCTGTAGATTCCCCTGTAGGTAGATGAAGACTGTGATTAGATAGACTTCTCCAGTGTAAGAATATCCAGCTCTCTCTACCTTTCCTTCTATGAAACTTGCTGGAGTGACAAGGTGTGTGTTTGGTACCAAGACCACTCTAGCCATAAATTAAATCTCTTCAACTTTCAGTCTGGGCAAGAGATAGCTGGGTGTCTTTGATAGCTCTCTTCTGTGACCTTTCCTTTTAACACTTTCTTTGAATGCGTAAACTAGGAAAAGGAAACATAGCATCAGGAATGAAAAGTAATTTTAAAAAATACCCCAGGCAGAACAGTAGAACAATTAAAAGCTCTGTCAGAGCTGATACTCCTTGGAAACGCAAAAAAAAAATTGTAAGAATTTTCCCAAAGAGAATTTCATATAGTTCTTGTCCTATATCTACTAGCAACATGAGTCAGTAAATGGAAGATAATCTGAAGGCTGCCACCTTTAGCATTTGCCTTATTTTGCTCTGTGCAGAATGTGATATATTCAGCAGTTTTGAATTAAATAGATGAAGCTGAATGCAGCACCGTAATCCAGGGGACTGGGAGCATTACTATAAGAATTATATAATGTTAACACTTATTTTCAAGACACTGCTGATGAGAGGCAGGGAAGCCAAATCTTGCAGAGAGTGAGGAGCCAAGTTGCTGATAAAAGGAAAACAAAAAAAAGAAAAAAAATATTGGTGACTCAGTGTGGGACAGGAAAAATAGAGATTCATAGGCCTATAATAAGCAAAACAAGCTGGATTTGCTCTGCAAAGAATATCTTAGTCTGAAGTGTTTGGACTACACTTTGGTGGTAACTAATAATACAAAAGAGCATAAACAATAGAAAACAGAACTGTAAACAAAACTTCATTACTGCACAAGCAATCTAAAAAGTGAAGTTATTTCTCACAACTTTAAATAAGTGGTATAACCCCTGATTTTGTCATAATACCCCCTTTTTTAAGAAGAACAATTAGAGAAGGGGGAATCATCTAGAGAGAAGCTTGAGGATGCTTTCTGAGGGTAAGAAAGTTCTCAGAAAAGTAGATAGTAGAGCAATAAGGGCTCAGTTATTTGCTTATGAGTTCAGCAAACATCTTTACACAAGATCACACATCCATCTGATGGTTGTTTTTAAAGCAGCCTGATCCCATTTATGACTCAGCTTTTGAAAATGCTGTGTTACTAAGTGTATCCTTGCACCTTATTACTTTATTTTAATGCTTCAATTTGCTTTGGTGTGTGTAGATAGGAGTTGCATACCAGAGATATATTTCTTACACCTCCTTCTCCTATTTTTTCTTCTGTTCACAGCACTCCATACATTGTTGCCTGTACTGTCCAGTGTATATTGCGTTTTGGTTTTAGGGGTTTTTCCTTGTTAGGCAGGTTGGGGTTTTTAGTTGCTTGGTTTGGTGTGATTTGGGTTTTTTGTTTGTTTGTTTTTGTTTGTCTGTTTGGGTTTTGTGGATTTTGTTTATTTGATTGTTTGGGGGTTTTGTGCATTTGTTTGCTTTTGTGTGTGTAGTTTTTTGTTAGCTGGTTTGATTTTTTATTATGTGTGTATACTCTGTATTGGGTCCTCCTCTCAAATGTGTCTTCTGAAGCTTCTCCCACTGGCAGTGATTTGTTGTTGCATCCAAGACCATAATTTAGACCACTGTGTGCACAGAGACCTAAAAGCGGTCTCTCTGTCCTTTAGGAAACATTTCATTGGAGCAAAATATTAACCATGGGAGGTATCTTGTTGTCTTCTCACTGAAGCAGGCTGTGATTAGATTCAGTAGATGGAGACAGCCTTGGAAGCACACATTAGCATTAGAACTGTCCTTTTGTGAGTGTGCAGAGAGGTCAATAAGTACATGAATATAAATCAGCTTGGTGGACTAGTGTGGCCATTAGCTGGGTCGAGTATTCCTTTTCCATATAATTGTTTGGTGCACCTGAATTAATTTGAGTGTCTAAATCCTGCATATTAATTCTGTGCTATAGTATGTTAAGCTTTAGACTAATCCCTTTAATACTTTTCAGTATAAACACCTTAATCAAGCAACAGCTTTATAATTAGTTCTACTTTTAGACTGGATATTATTTACTTTTTTATTGCTCATAACTTATTCCAACTTTTAATTGCAATGATTAAACAGACTTCAAAATGTAAGCTTAAATGGTCTCTTGCAGAAAGTGGGATAGATGCAAAAGGCAGAATTGTAACAATCCAAATGTTAGAGAAAAAAATTCTCCTCCATTTTTGTTTTCTGAGATGTTACTAAAAATATACCTTAATTTCACTATTGAGTCATAGATTAAAATCATATTGTCAAAATTATAGGAGTGGATGTAGGAGCTGAATTGATTGATTGATTTAGGAGCATGATTCAACTAAGATTATATTTATTTATTCTGTTGTGTCTAAAAAAAGTGCTGACATGATTACCATAATCCCCATATGCAATGAAGCTCCTGGTATGTAAACAGTGATTTAGCTTCTCAAGGACTGATCTATTTCCCTTAATATCTGTTTTATCAGTGAATGTTTGGAAGAAGAAATCATCTTCACAATAAGAACATTTTAGTGGTCAGGATGTATTGTTTTGAAGGCAGCATTTTAAAACGAGACTAAATTTGACATCTAAATTAAATGTGTTAAGACAGTTATTGTGTTAAATGCGTACGGACTTGTGGATTATTAAAACCACATTTGTTCAGCTTGGGAGAGGTGAACAAATTTGTTCAGCTGTTGGAGAGGAACCTTGTGTAGGAAACATAACATTTTAAAATATTAATGAATACACTTTTACTAATAAATTGAACCATCAATTGAATCAATTGAGCAATGTACACATTTTATATGTAGTGAGTGTTTTAATAAATTGGAGTATAATGCCTTTTGAAACACTAGATCCAGAGAAGTTATTTTGAATTAGTCCAGTGGTTAGAAAATGGTTATAAAAAGACTTGTTATTGGCTTGTTTTCTGGTATTTTTCCCCCTAAGCTTATTAATAAGCCAGTTTTTGCGCCATATTTTTTTCCTTACATGTCACAAACTTATTTTCTACTCAGCAATTGTGGCTGAAACCACACTACATAGTCTAGGCATGTAGTTTCTCTCACCTGATATGCTGATAATTGTGGAAAAGCTAAAAGGTTAAACAACTTTTTAACCATTTCAAAAAAACTACTCTTGTTTACACATATAAATTTCATTAAAGTGATAATAAAAGAATTTTGTTATTTAAGGAAAGCACTCATTGAAAAATTACTACTAAAATAAATGTATGTAATGGGCCTTCATTGTAAGGAAACCATATTCCATTTTAGTTGCTGACCCAGCAGTTTTTTCAGTTTGTCCATATGTCCATCTCCCATGCATTCATGTCCATATGGATGCTGATTCAGTTTGTCCATAGACATTCATTCCTTTGGAGACAATGGAAGGACTCATACACTGCAGAGGGCCCTCTTGGTCAGCACATGGTTTTGTTGTGTGAGGGGTGCCCTGGGGAGCGCTGATGTCTGAGAAGGAGAGCTTAGGAGCAGCCAGCCAGGCAGGATGGTGGGGCATGTGGTGAATCCCTTTTGCACTGACAGCAGGCTGAAATTCTGCACCTGGCATGGTGTTTTCTCTGCCTCAGAGTTCTGAAAACACCCATCTCTAGAGATTTGTGATGTGTCTCTGATCAAATATTAAAAACTAGGACAAAACCAGATCTATCTTGTATGTAGGTACAACTCTATTCCCACAAATATGATTTCTGTAATTTTTTGCCATTAATGTCACTAATGGGTTGACACTTCCTCTGAGGAAAATAGTTCAGCGATTCCCTACACATAAGGAACGAATCTTCTGAATAATATAGGTTTCTGAAGAGAGGGAGGTTGAGGAGTTTTATAAGTGACTGAGAAGAAGCAGTAGATGGTGCCAGTACTGGTGAGGTAATAAGAACAGTTCGCTTGCCCACTTGGACACAGGGAATGTTCTTAGCTCTACATTCCCATGTGCTTTTTCTTGCAAAAGTCCAGGAGTGCAACCCTTGGAAGATGTGATCTATTCTGTTAGCCAGGGTGTATGTCTGTGCATGATGCCTGGTTGCCCTCACACATTTACACTCTGAGCTGGAGCACCTCTGCCTGCCAGCAATGGCCCTCAGGTACCAGAGAGAGCAGCCTGCTATTGCACGTGTCTGTATCAGTGCTGAACGAGGTGTTTGAACCACAGCTCCTCCCCTGCCATGGAAACCTGAACATGCACCATGCCTTTGAATATCTTTCTTCTCTTTATGGCCCGTTGCCAGCTGTAAGGCATTTGAATAAAACAGAATCGTCACTGATCCAGAGTGAGAGAATCAGGATTACATTTAAATGTTATTGTCTCTGGAAGCAATGGGAACTGAACGAGGGGCAGAATATTTAATTAGGAGTATCCAACATTTCCCATTCATCAACTTATTAGTTTCATAAAAATCTTAATTTTTCTAATTACTGGCAAGATGTAATATAGTTATTTCTTTCTATTTTATCTTTTCCATACATGACTGAATATAGGATGAGGGTAAAAGGGGAGCATTCACTGAAATTCTGCTTTTACCTAGTTTGATTTTCTAATTGGTGCAGTGTTATCCAGTTAAAGAGACTTCCTCCAGCAGCCTTTTGGGAAGTGTTCTTTGTTAAAGGAAGGCTTTTATTTAATTCTGCCAAGGAAATGAACCAATTTGATAGGATCCTTTTATCCCAGAGAAAGGGCACCACTTCTTTATTTTCAAGGTTGTGCATTTTTGCAACTATAAAACCTACTCCACTACTGAAGCCACAGTTATATGCACTTGTCAATCAATCCTAACCTACTACTGTATGGTTATAGCATTTTCTATAAAAAGTGGGGGATTAAAGGCTCTGACAAAATGAAAGGTACACATAGAAGACAAAGTACAATACATGTTGTTAGACTGTGAGAGAAGTAGGCGTAGGAGAAAAGAATATACCAATATTTGATTTTTCACAGACATTAAAGTATTATTTAAGGATTTCTGCAAAACATTTAGGATGTGACATTTTGCTTCGATTTTTCTTCTTATCAGAAACTGGAGCAGCGGCCAGGAAATGAGTGAAATGCCCAGGCTAGGAGAGGAGTCCAGCCGGTCTCCAGCCAATAGGGCACTGCCCAGACTCGAAGTCCAGGCCCTGTGCCCAAGCGATGTTAGGCTTGAGGGCAGTTGGTCGCAGGTGGGAAAACTCCGAGGCTGCAGGCGCGGAAGAAAGGGCGACTCAGATCTTCGTAGGGAGGAAGGTTTTATTGGAAGGGGTGGTGCTGGGTCGGGGAGCCGAAGTCTGAGCCCCGAGGCAGGGAAATGCCTCGGGTTTTATAGGGAATGGGTGGAGCCAGGAACAACAAATCAGAAGATGGGTACAAAAGATACATTGAAGACTGACAAACATGAACAGCCAACAGGAGAAGGTTGCGGGTGGGGCCTTGGCCCCTGAACCAATCACCCAACACCCCAGCCAGAAACTTCTGGAAAAAGGGGCAGGGGTGCCGGGTGACGGGCAGGTAGCCAGAGGAGGGGACATGACAGGTTACTAGGGGAACAGGGGAGAGGTACAATGACTGACAAATACCCGAGCACTGGACTAGACCATAGACTTGAACCAAAGGGGGAAACCAAACAGGCAAGTGCAAACCACAACATCTCCCCCTTTTTTGTTTAAAAAGAGAAAAAGGAAGGGGGGGGAAACAAACGAGTCCTTTAAAACTAAACGGCTGCCATCTCGCGTGCTGTCTCAGAGTCCAAGCTTTCGTTGCTCGCACTGTCAGAGCCCACCGCCGAGGCAAGGTCCTCTTTGACCTTCTGGAGCTCCAAATGATTTACGTTGATTGTTGTTGCCTTTAACAAGAGTCTCTTAATCAGTCCCCACATTAAGGAGCAAGCAGCAATGATTACAGCCACAATTAAAACTACATACAGAACGGATCTGAGCACGGACCCGGCCCATCCCGATAGTCCCCAACCTTTAAACAGATTCCCCAGCCAGTCCGATGTTTCATTCTTAATCTCATGGACGAGCTCTTTCATCTTACGTATGGAGACCCTCGCATCTTCGGCTTTAGATGATAGGTTCAAACAGCACAGGCCCTCGAATTCCTCGCAGCTATGGTGGTGAAGCAGCAGGAGGAAATCGATGGCCGCCCGATTTTGCAGAGTCGCCTTCCTAGTGATCTCCTCGTCTGTGAGGAGGTCAGTCAAAGCAGCTGAGGTAAAATTTGCTTGCTTCGCCACCCAACACTCTAGGCGGCCCAATTCGCCCAGAGACTTTGCGATTGACACCCATGGCAAAAAGATGGTGAGTGCAATCGATTTTGGTCTGGCCCAATGTTCGATTTTGGAATCACAGTCTGGGTCAAAATCTCGGAGATCTCTTTTGGAAACGGCCAATTCAGACTGTGATTTTTTGTACTTCCAATTTCTAATTTGGGTAACGTTGGGGGAAAGCAGCGTCAGCTTGCCGAAAGTACAGACGCCTCCGGCCAGACGAGGGGGGATGCCTGCCCACGCCCGGTCTCCGCAAATAAAAAAGGTTCCTCTGGGCAGCGCTAATGGTTTTGTACCAAGAGTGGAAGCGAATGGCAACCTGATGGTGAAGTTGCACCACCGCGCTGCCTGGTACTCAGGACTAGATGGCCTGATGTCCGAGTACCGCGAGGAACCGAACAGGGGGGCATACTGAAACCAAATACAAACAGAAGACTTTGCGGAGCCAACTAAATGAAGCTCTGGAGGGTCGGACTGCAGGGGGGTCAATTTCCTGAGTCCATCCCTCCAGGCGTTCTGGGCGTCTACCATTAAAGGAGGGTTGCGATGAAATAAGGAGCTTAAAGTAACATTAAAAGGAAAGGGAAACTCAGAAAGAGGCAGAGGGATCCCCACTAGGCAAGACGACATCGGGTCTTCAGCCGAGCCAAGGTCCAGGCAGATGTGCTCCTGGCCCATGGCTTGAGCGAGGGTCCTCCACACGTTCGCCCTTGGCTGGGGAACAATCCAGGGACTCGCGGATGGTGGTAGAGTCCCGACGAGGAGGACTATCGGGAGAGCCACGATGACCATCGGGTCCATGCGGGCGGAGAAACAACTAAAGGCAAACAGAGATCAAATATGAGAAGAGGTTGAAATAAGAGGTGTCTAGTCCAGTACAACAAAAACTGAAATCAGGGTGGTCTCTTTCTTACGGCTTCCGCCGCCGCCGCCAACACGCTTCACCGACTTGGTTCACCTTTTCTGGTTTCGGGCCCCTCTCAGGGCGGAAGGGCTTCACCCATTTAGATGGAATCCATTTCGGACCCGAGGGAGTGGACACGCAAGCGTACCCCCTTCCCCAGGTCACGAGATCAAAGGGCCCTTCCGTTTTCCAGGTCTCCGGATCCCTAATGAGGACAGGAGGCCTGGCCCTGGGTTGCAGCTGCTCGTGCTTCCCGAAATGTCGCACTATGGGCGGATTTAAATTTTCGAACGAACAATTTAAGAAATTGATCGTGAAAAGTGCCCGTGCGAGACGGATGTGGGGGGACTCCACCTTCACAGCCGAGCGTTGTTGCTCTAAAACTCTTTTTAGGCTCTGGTGGGTCCTCTCCACCACGGCTTGGCCTGTCGGGGAATAGGGGATGCCTGTCTTATGCTCTATTCCCCATTGCTGCAGGAAGCTTCGCAGCTCCCTGGATTTATACGCTGGGCCATTGTCAGTTTTAAGAACCTTCGGGATGCCCAGGACAGCGAATGCTTGAAGCAAATGCTTCTCACAATCCGCTGCCCTTTCCCCTGTGTGGGCGGAGGCATAAACTGCGCCGGAGAAAGTATCCACCGATACATGAACATATTGAAGACGGCCAAAGGAAGGACAATGAGTGACATCCATCTGCCACACCTCGCAGCTGGATAGGCCTCGGGGGTTCGCTCCAAGGGGGATGGTCGGGAGCTGGTGGGACTGGCAGTGGGGACATGTGGCCACAATGGCCTTGGCCTGTTCGCGCGTGAGATGGAATTGCCGAACCAGACCAGGCGCATTTTGATGGAAACGCTGGTGGCTGATCTTCGCTTGACCAAAGAGATCAGGAAGCGGGGCGGCTTGAACAGGAGCGGCAAGGGCGTCAGCACGCCTGTTGCCCTCCGCAATGAACCCCGGCAAGTCAGTGTGCGACCTGACGTGCATCACATAAAACGGTTGCTCTCGGTGGGAGACTAAATAAACAAGTTTGGAGAGCAAGTTGTATAAAGGAATGTTTGCCACCTCCTGCAAGATAGCATTTTCAGCTCTGGATACCACACCGGCGACATAAGCCGAATCAGTAACTAAATTGAATGGTTCAGAGAACCTCTCGAAAGCTCTGACGACTGCGTCTAACTCGGCAACTTGAGGCGAGCCCTCTACTTCAGTGACATCGGCCTCCCACCTCCGAGTTTGAGGATCCCTCCAAGTCATTACCGACTTGTGGGATGCTCCAGACGCGTCCGTAAAAATGGTCAGAGCCTTCAAAGGGGTTCTGCTCTGAACAGATTTTGTAGATAAAGTAAATTCTTGGTTAAACAATTTGTGGGCCGGCCGATCAACTGCAATCCGGCCGGTGTAACTATCCAAAGCTAGCTGCAACATTTCGTTGGTTTCCAGGAGATGGTCAAACATTTTTTGTTTTAGTTGGCCCGATTCGAATTTCAGAGGGATGTGAATGCACTCAAAATCGACACCTGCCAGCTCCCTGATCCTTGATCTAGCTTTTCTGATCAGCTCCGCCACCAGCTCGGCGGGCCGCGTCATCCTTTTGGACCTGTGATGGCTAAGGAACACCCACTCTATGATCAAGAGGGGATCCCTTAAGCCCCGGTCCTTGCCTTTGATGTCATTGTCCCATTGAAAGATCACCCCGTGGAGGTGCGGCAGTCTTCCTAAAATAACAAATTTGAATGGCAGGCCCGGGTGACATCTGTGGGCCTGCCTGGCCGAGATGGACTTTTGGATTTTCTCCAGAGCAGCTTGGGCCTCTGGGGTGAGGGACCTCGGAGAACTAAGCTCCTCTCCCCCTTTCAATAAATTGAAAAGGGGGGCCAGGTCTTCAGTTGGTATACCCAGCCAAGGCCTCACCCAATTCAAGGACCCACACAGCTGGTGGACATCCGCTAGGTTTTTTATGTTTGTTTTAATAGCCAATTTTTGGGGAACAATGGTCCGCCTGGTTATTTCAAGACCCAGGTACTTCCAGGGTGGCATCCTTTGAATTTTTTCATGCTGGAGCTCAAATCCTGCAGCAACCAATGCATTGATTGTCAGGTCAAGCACGTGTGTAAGTAGGTCTGTGGTCGGGGCACACACCAAGATATCGTCCATATAATGGTATATAATTGCGTCTTTTGTGGCTGCGCGAATTGGGGACAGCAGGGAAGCGACATACCATTGGCAGATCACCGGGCTGTTCTTCATGCCTTGCGGAAGAACCCGCCAATGGTAGCGCTTGCCTGGGGACTCACGGTTGATGGCGGGAACCGTGAACGCAAAACGCGGGGCATCGTCTGGGTGTAGGGGAATTTGGAAGAAGCAATCTTTAATATCTACAACTGCCAAATTCCAATTTTGGGGGAGCATCGTTGGGGACGGCATCCCTGGCTGGAGAGGCCCCATATCTTCTATAATATTGTTAATTTGGCGGAGGTCGTGAAGGAGCCGCCACTTATCCTTGTTGGGCTTTTTGATGACAAAGACTGGGGAGTTCCACGGGGATGTGGTCTCCACCAGATTGCCCTTAAGTAACTGCTCCTCTACGAGCTCGTTGAGCGCCGCCAATTTTTGTTTGTTGAGCGGCCACTGTACTACCTGTACTGGTTTATCTGATCTCCAATTCAGCTTCCAGGTAGGGCGCTCATCAGTGACCGCTGCCCGAAAAACCTGGGGAGCCACTGGGAGGTCAATTCGGGCTCCCCATTGGGCCAAGAGGTCTCTCCCCAACAAGGGCTCCGTATAATCTAAAATGAACGGGCGCACTGATGCCAATTGCCCATCCGGCCCCGTAATTTGCACGATGCTCTTCGATTGCTTAGCCAATTGTAAACCCCCTACACCGCCGATGTGTCTTGGCGCGTTTTGCAACTCCCAATGTGACGGCCATTCCCGAGAGGGAATGATCGTCACATCTGCCCCTGTGTCCAACAAGCCTTTGAGCGGCTTGCCTTCTCCCCCTTTTGAAATATAACAATTAAGATGTGGTCTCTCTTGCCCCAGGACTTGGGCCCATGCTACTGTAAGATTTTGGTCAGGTGGTGGATGACCAATGGCCCAAGTCATTTCAGGGACAGGGATTGCTTGCGCAATCACCTGCCCTTTGGGTAAGAAGACGGGGGGTTGGACACAATGCAGCCCGACAGCGAACATCTCCGGGTCCGATGGCAGGAGACCCGGGATGATGTTCACTGCCAGTGGTGTGTGCTTGGTGTCGCCGACCACGACGTACTTACATCTGATCCGTCCCCAGTTACCTGGGCATTCCGGGTTCACAGCGACGAGGTGAAAATCGGAGTTCTGGAGGTGTAGCGACTCCGAAAGCTGCAACCTGAAAGGTCCGAAAGCAGAAAAGGTGGTTAGGATTGGCTTAGCTTGAAGTGTGTTAGCAAAAGTCACGTCCGGTAAAAGAATGTCCAATTTTGCGGGCGGCGGTCCCTGATTTCTCCCTTCCCTGCGCGTTGTTACATTCCCCGCCTTATTTATGTCTTGGCGCAGGGGGGCACTGCGCTCCGCTTTTAGTTTTTTGGCGGGAGTGTCCCCCTCTGTCCCCTAGCTCTCTTAAACTCGTAAAATTCCCGCCGCAACGGGCAGTCTGGCATCCAGTGCCCGAGCTGGCCGCACAGATGGCAAGGTGCGGTGGCAGCGGTAGCTCCAGGGGTGGGTTGACGGCTAGCGGCTCCGGCGAAAGCGTCTCCCGGTGTCTCCTCTGCGGCGCTGACTCGGGGTGGTGGTGGTCTTCTCTTCTCTCCCTCTCTAGGTGGTATAATGTGGACCTTCCGGGCGCAGACTTCGAGCAGGTCATGCAGCGAGGGGGCCGGGTGCACCGGGAGGCTAAGGATGGCGTCTCTACACGCGGTGTTACAGTTGGAGGACGCCACTTCCCTGATAATGTGCTCCCGGGCACCCTCGTCGGCCACCTGCTGCTCGACAGCTCTCCTCAACTTCTCAACGAAGTCGAGGAATGGCTCTTCTGCGCCCTGGAAGATCTTTGAAAATGAGAGGGAGGGGGCCGCCCCCGGCAGCGCCAGGAACGCTTTCTCGGCCGCACGGGCAGTCACCCGGAGCGCCTCCTGGGGTAGGGTACTCGCCTGCGAGTGCCCATCCTCCCAGTTCCCGGTCCCCAAGAGCTGGTCAATAGCCAGGACATTGCCCATGAGGTCCACCCCAGTATGGGGTTGACCCCACAGGCCCGGGAGAGCCTCTGTCACTCCCCTCTTCCAGGCGGCCTCCCACATTGCCCGCTCGGTAGGATTGAGCAGGCATGTGAAGAGGCGCCGGATGTCATAGGGGGTGACATCGGCCTCGGAGAGTGTTGCCTGCAACACTCCCCGGAAGTACTCGTTGTCCCGGCCATAGTCTTTTTGGGCCTTGACCAGCTCTTTGATTTGAGTATGGTTAAGGGGGACCCACTGCCTGCGCACCCCACCGTCCCCCTCAGGGTGGTAAATGACCGGGGCTGCCGATGGTATGGCAGCAGACCCCGGTCCCTGGTTCCCGACCCCCCCCCCCCCCGGACCCCAGACCGTGGGAACCGGAAGTGGGAGCGTGGGAACCGGAAGTGAGGGAGGCAGGGGCGTGGCTGGGAACCTGGGGAGGGAGGTCCGATGTTGAAGGACCCTCCCAGGAGGCGGAGTCAGGAGGTAGGACATGGTGATCGACAGGAGGCGGAGCGACAGAGGGTGGAGTCATGGGAGGTACCAGGGGAGGAGCCATGGCGGGAAATGGGGGAGGAGAAATGGGTGGGTAGGTGGGAGGAGGAGTGGGAGGTACGGAGGAGGGGTTTGGGAAGGAGGAGGGACTAGGAAAGGGGCAGGACAGAAAGGCGGGACTATGGGAGTGGCTGAGTGGCAGGAAGGGGTTGGGACTCTGTAGAAAGGGGTTCTGGGAAGAAGAAGGGGGTTTTCCCGCCAACTCAGCCATGTGGTCGCCTCCATCTTGGGCTCCCTGGGAGCCATTTTGAGTCATTGGAGGCAACCGGGGATAAACTGGGGACTTAGCAACTGGGGAGCCTGAACTTGGGGAGCTAACAACCGGGGACTGTGAACATGGGGGTCTAGAAACTGGGGATTTCGGGACGGGAACTGGGGAACCAGGAGAAGATGAGGAGTCCCTAGGAGTCTGGCCAGGACTCTTAGGGCGGGGGGACGGGGAATTCCGAAAGGGGCCAGGGGACGACTGAATCCCCTGCGCCTGGCTGGAAGGGCGAGCTGCACCCTTCAGAATCCCGGATTTGCTTTTAGGGTGATGGGGAGGAGGGTTAGGGGTAGAGGGAGCCGAACTTGAACTGGGGAGACAACTAAATGTAACTTTTGATCTCTCTGAGTCCCCTTTTGCTCTCAAAATGTTTTTAATTTGAGCTGCCAAAAATGCCAATTGGGAGAGCGAGGCGTCCCCTGACCTGACCAACTCCGAGAGTCTCTTAGAGACTCTCCGCCAAAAGGCAGGATCTTGGATCAAGGCAGGGGAGACCTCGGGGAACTCAGAGGAGATCCATTTAACTAATTTCTTAACTTCTTTTTTATTAAACGAAACACCCCCCCCAACAAGGACACCCGCAACTTGGAAAAAGAGCCCTTTCTGGGCTGCTGAGAGCTTAGCACCCATAGCTCTACAAGGTGTTACAAATCAGCAGCCTCAGCCAAGCCTTCCCCGCACCAGTTAAGGAAAACGAAAAAGCAAAAAGGGTGCCACCCACCGGCCCCTGTCTAGAAAACTGAAGGGAAGGTGACAGAACACCGGGGGAGAAAGGAGGCGACAGGGAGAGAGACGAAACACTCACCAGTCCGGGGGTGACGAACAGAAAACCGGGGCAGAGAAGGTCCTGCAGCAGGGACGACTCCGGGTGCTGGAGCTGCCGTCCGGGGTCCCCGGGGAGCGCTGCCTCAAAAGTGAGGTCTGCTCAACCTCGGGGTAGTTCCGCGACCAAGGGATTTTGTAAATCCTGCCCGTGGGGTCCGCGAGCCGATGGTCTTCTGAGCTCTACTGACTCTGAATGCTGGTCAGGAGCTGTTCGACGAGGGGGTCGCCCCACGTTGGGCGCCAGAACTGGAGCAGCGGCCAGGAAATGAGTGAAATGCCCAGGCTAGGAGAGGAGTCCAGCCGGTCTCCAGCCAATAGGGCACTGCCCAGACTCGAAGTCCAGGCCCTGTGCCCAAGCGATGTTAGGCTTGAGGGCAGTTGGTCGCAGGTGGGAAAACTCCGAGGCTGCAGGCGCGGAAGAAAGGGCGACTCAGATCTTCGTAGGGAGGAAGGTTTTATTGGAAGGGGTGGTGCTGGGTCGGGGAGCCGAAGTCTGAGCCCCGAGGCAGGGAAATGCCTCGGGTTTTATAGGGAATGGGTGGAGCCAGGAACAACAAATCAGAAGATGGGTACAAAAGATACATTGAAGACTGACAAACATGAACAGCCAACAGGAGAAGGTTGCGGGTGGGGCCTTGGCCCCTGAACCAATCACCCAACACCCCAGCCAGAAACTTCTGGAAAAAGGGGCAGGGGTGCCGGGTGACGGGCAGGTAGCCAGAGGAGGGGACATGACAGGTTACTAGGGGAACAGGGGAGAGGTACAATGACTGACAAATACCCGAGCACTGGACTAGACCATAGACTTGAACCAAAGGGGGAAACCAAACAGGCAAGTGCAAACCACAACAAGAAACACTTGCAGAGTACTATTTATAAGGTGGTTTTATAGTGTATCTACTATATGATATTAGGAAACTATATCTAAAATTTTTTAACTGAATGAAGTAGGGAAAATAATACCATGACAGTTATCCTAAGGTAGAAATACCTTAGGTATTATAAGGTAGAAATCTTTCACAGTGTAGAAGGACTACATGTTCAGTTTTGACTATCAGTTTCAAAATTTTAGAATTTGAAATCTAGAAGCAAAACAACATCATCAATTGTTATATCATCAACTAGAAAATAAAATATTAAGAAAAAAAATCATTTCCTTTTCTTAGTTGGCTTTTTCCAAGGACATTGGTGAGGTGTGCTAAAACAGACATAGCAGAAAGAGAAAATCCACTTAAATCAGATAATAGGAGCATATTTGTAAAATATCATTTGTAAGTTTGGTTAAGGAGTTCTGTAAGTACTTGTGCAGCCTTCATAGGGGCCCACAAGAACCTGAAGTGCCAGAGTATGTGTTTGACCATCCTGTAGCCTGGTTAGTTGAGGAAAAGCTAAGCTTGCTGGAGGTCTGTGCACTGCCTAGCCTGCTGGTGTGCTGTCTCTGTGCTTTTCATGTGGGAGATGAGTCAGAAAGGGGTGAAATTCTTGCTCATCCCTAATTTTCAGCACTGTGGAATACAGTGTCACTGAAGTGACTGAGGAGCAGAAGTCCATAGCCTTTTCCACAGGGCTGACAGAAGGTGTGTGGATTGGAGCAGTAGGATCTGAGGACACAATGGAGGCAGTGGCTTTGGGAACCTGCCCTGAGGTTACTGTTGGAACCCAGAAAATTCTAATATTTATGTCCAAACTTCTATTGAATATAAACACATAAGATTTTACTGTCTTCAGTGAGGACAATTGCATGTTGCTCCTGTACTCTAAGTGAAGAAGGAAAAGTATTACTCACAGATTCTAATTTCCAGCAGCAGTAATTCTTATTTGGAAGCTTGGCCTACAATCATTTGGAAAACTTGAGGAAGTAAAATGTTTAACTGCTAGACCTTCCTATTTTTTCTGCTGCCTCAGCCTTTTTGTGTGTTTCAAGAATTATCCCCTACCTTCCTCTTGGTCCATCCTCTCACTGTCAAAGTGCAAAGCATTTTTCCTAAAAGAAGGAAGCTTTTCAGCATTTCTAAACTTCCCAATTCAAAAAATTCCCAATTTCATAATAAAACATTTGTTTTCTGCATCCTCCTGACCATCCTACATGCTTTCTACATCAGGATAAGTGACCTGAATAAACAGGCACATTTAGAGGGAAGAATAAAACTGCTGTGCTTACAAAAGTTTGTAACGTTTTCCTTAGCAGCCCATGGTATTTGAAAATTTTCTTTTCTCTGTGGGTCTCACAATTTTTTTTTTCAGTAAAAAGAACTTATATTATAAGAGATGCAATTAAAGTACTGCTTTTCTACAGCTTATGTCAACACCTCAATACACTCTTGCCTAGAGCATTAGTGAGGGTTCATTGGTTATTCTTCACCCTGTGTATCCCTCACTCCAAAATGGGGAAATGGTGTTCTAATTTAAATTTAAAAGAGGATTTAAAAGCTTAGAGGATAGGTTTTATATACTTAATATTTTGAATATACAAATATCAAACATGAGTGTTTGATAAAAAAAATAAAACTCTGAAATTTTAAGTGCATTCAAAAAATAGATAACTTGTGGAAAGGGAAAAATAATAGTATAGCAGATGTGATTTTAAGACCAAATTTTGAGTGAGGAGTCTGAGGAACTATATAAAACTTTAATGAACAGGTTAAGGGTATCTTTGTTTTCCTTTCTTTCTACATTTTCTTAGAATTCAGCATTAAAATTTATGGACACCATTTGTCCTAAGCAGTGGCATAAAATCAGTCTTTGTTAAAGTAATCTCAAAGGCAAATTCACAAATCTCTTTTGCTTTTATATTTTAAAGAAACCCCAAAATCTCATATACCTTATTCCTTCTCTTAGAAAAACCAAGTCTTTATGACACACATATATACTGTCACCCAAAAGAATCATACAGTTATATTTGAGTCTATCGAAGTTATAATTTTAGAGCACGAACAGAGTAACTTTTTATATAGAGATTAAGTCCTGGTACTGCTGGAAAGAATGGTGGAATACCCACTATCTCTTTGGGAAACAGTATTCCCTAAATTAAGAAAAAAAAAAGCTTAACTAAACTAAAAGTGACAAAAAAACCCCAAAGCAACCTTTTTTTCTTCTTTTTTTTTTTTCTTTTTCCCCCCCCTGAACTTCTAAATTAAATGTGTGAGAGAACTGAAGTCTCACAATCACGTAAGAGTTTTTGTTGGAGTGTTATCATGTATCTCTGGCTGGTGGGACTGTTGGAGTGGAGAGTAGGGGAGAGGAAAGAGGAGAATGTTTTTGGCAACCCGCTCTGAAAACTTACCCACTCCTGAGGCTTTATCCTAGAATGAGCCCTGGCTCTGAATGACTTCATGCCTTCTGATGAGTGCAAGAGCATGACTTTTCCTTGCAGAACTCTCTGGTGAAGAAGGCACAGCAGAAACTTGAACTAGAGTTCCTTATGTTCCATGCAAACTTTTAAAGATATTTTCATACCTCCTTGGTTTGAAAGTCTTGGGGCAGTTCAAGTTTTTCAGTGAAAAACTTTCAAAGAACTTTGGTTTGTTTCAAACAACAGCTGAAACAAGATGAAAACCCAAAAAATGCAATAGAATGAAGTCAGGAGAATCTCAGCATTACCTGCTATTATATTTTTGGTATTTTCAGAGATCTAACTTAAGAAATCAGAAAATTTCAAATTAGGAAATTAATTAAATATGGTCAATTCAGTTGCCAAATGTCTCTAGAGTCTAGTTACACTTGACTTTAGTGGGTAGGGCAGGGCTAATCTTTAATTTTATCCTAGTTCAGCTGCTCAACTTCAAGACTAGTAGCAATCAGGCTGGCATTCAGCCTGGAAACAAAACTTTCCCGCTCTCTTAAACTGTGATGACATCCTCTTACAATGAAAGGGAAAATTTTGGCTTGTATTTAAACCTCTCTTTCTCATAGAACATCCTAAAAAGATGTATGTCCATTGAAGCAGTATTTCAAGAATATTTACAGCACCCTGCTGGTGTTCACAGGATTCAGCATAATAGGATTGCTTTTCCATCTCCTTTACTTTATGGAAAGCCTTGGTTGATCCTTTAGTACAGCATGGTTTGCTGCTTTTCATCTCCCAGGCAACAATAACCTCTCATCATGATTACAGAGCTTCCTGCAGACAGATGGGCCTAATCCCAGTGCTCCAACAATTTAGTAATCTATTCCAATCAGGACTTGATGGATTTGATAGGCCATCTGTAGCCAAGTGAGACAGATTCAAGACAGGTCAAAAACTGGGAGGCTTTTAGAAAAGCTTTCTGCTGTTTCACACAGACAATCACGCTAACAAGAAGAAAAGAGAAAAATGGGGGAAAAAAACCACCAAGGAAACTCATCCCCTGCCTTCAGTACTTTAGAATATAATTCTATTGTAATTACCACTACTGAATATGACTTGGAAGACTGAATTAAACCCTTAATATGAGACTTTATGGTTTGAAAGGAACCAAAGAAACTAAATGCAAATATTATTAAATTAAGGTGAATACAGTTAGTTGAATAATTGTGGAAGGGAGGAAAAAAACCTGAAATATTTTTGAAGAGATGGTTAATTTTAAAGTATAAATTATAATAAGACTCAACAGAACTGCTTGCCATTTAGGTGAAACAGAACATTTTTAATGCACAGGATTAAAATTTTATTATATTATTTTATTGAGGTAGAGATAGAAAAACCATGTTTTGAGTTGACAGGAGATGACTCTTGGATTATCCCTATTTTGATTTCAAGGAAAATAATCCACAATAGCTTGCTGCACAACCATCAGTATTAGCAACAGCATGCATACACTTTCAAGAACATTTAGTTTCTAAAGTCTGCCTCTTAACTCTGGTCTTAACTTTGTAAAAAATTATGTTTTAATGCATTATCTTGTCCATGCAGTTTTGTTGTCTTTTTTTAAATTTAGCTGAAACAGGTATCTGGAACAAAAAGAAAGCTGATATCTTTTTTTATTTTTTCTCTTTTTGTAGGACATATAAGTTTATTCAATATTTAAGCACCACAGTTCTCTTTACACATTTTAGTGCTTTTTATAGTTCACATTTCTTAATCTGATTTAACTGCATGCAAAAATGTTAGAAATACTTTCAATAGTTACAGTTAAATCAGTCAATATAACATATCTGTTTTTTAAGCAAGGGGAAAGTTATGTGACAGAATATGATGTTGTGATGCCAATCTAAAACTGTTGCAGTTAAGCTCTTAGGATATTCTTTATCTTTCAACAGCTCTCTTCAGCTACAGGAATGAAATGAAATTTCCCTAATCTTTCTAGCTCCTCTTGCCATAGGGCTAAGGTTTTTTTAGGTTTTTTTCCTAGGATTTCAAGCAGGCTGATGAAGAATTTTGTAATAACATTTAAGAATGGGCATAGAAACCTGGAATTTCCTATTTTCTCTTGTGCTGTAAATCATTGATTCATAGAGCAACTTGGATTGGAAGGGACCTTAAGGATCTGGTTCCCACTGCCTTGCTATGGGCACCTCTCACTGGACCAGGATGTTCTCAGCCCCATCCAGCCTAGACACTTCCAAGCATGGGGCATCCACAGCTTCTCTGCACAACCTGTTCCAGAGCCTTAACACTCTCACAGTAAAAAAATCTTCAGTAAAAAAAATTTCTTCTTTATATATCACCCACAGCTTTCAGCTTTCCCTGTCATCCTGTCACTACATGCCCCTGTAAAAAGACTCTCTCCAGTCTTCATGTAAGCACCCTTATGGTACTGGGAGGTGCTAAATGATCTGCCAGGAAACTTTTCTCCAGGTTTAAGTAGCCCAAATTCTCTCAGCCTGTCTTAGGAGGAGAGATGCTCTTTCCCTGTAAAAATCAAGGATCTCATTAGTAGGGTTTTTTTTTTGGTGTTTTCTGTTTGTTTGTTTGTTGTTTTGGTTTTGGTTTTTTTTTTTTTTTTGTAATGGACAAGGGAATGAACCATTGTTTCTACTAAACTTTCAGGAATGTTATTAACATCATCTGGGAAGCTTTTAGTGGATAAAAGTACTTATAGCAAACAAAGGTAGCAATTTTGAAATTTGATTTGTATTAGCATGGTACTTCTGAGCTTTTCCTCGTCAGTTGCTTGTGACATAACTGCATCAAACCACAATATAATGTCTTCCTTGGGTGACTGCTTAGCCTGAATTTTTTTAGTGCATTTTTTGGCTTATCATAGGTTTTGCAGCCTAATCTCTGCTGTGTGTGGCTGAATTCTCCATTGGGAATTAATACCTTGTTAAAACAGGGTGTGAAAAAAGCCAAAGGAAAAGACAGCCTTTAATAAATATAAAAGATGCCTCTCCAACTCTAATTTTAAATTCAAGGATGCCTCCACATGAATAGATTCAAAGACAGAGAAACACACAATAACAGGTCTGGTTATACGGTTTGTTAAACACAAAATAGAGCTTTACAGCATAGCCTCTGTTTCTGTCATGACTGAAAAGGTAATAACATGTTCAGAAAAGAACACTGTTTAATGAAGATGCATCTGATGCAGGGAAAGAAAGGAAAGAAATTCTTCTATCTAGGATGCCATAACAGACTCTATGAAAACATCCATACTCTTTTTATGTAGACTGCAGAGGAAAAAATAGTCAAGGCCTAATTAATTTTATAAGCCTACTGCAAGTGGAAATTTCTCCTTTGTTAGACTCTGACAATTATGTTCACTGACTTTCACTTCACAAGAATCTTCTCCCTGGTAAAATATTCTGTGGGAAATCTGGTTTGTGTTTCTTAGTTCAGGGTGAGATTTGAGATAACTTAAATTCAAATTGTATCCAGCTTACTGGGGAACAGGAGAAGTTTTCTTGGAATGAGAGAGGAAGGGAAAAAAGCAGAATCTAGGTAAAAATCACAGATACATGCAACAGACCAATCATTTCCTATTATAGTGGCAATGAAGGCAACTCTATTGTATGCACCAGGGACTCATGCACCAGGGACTCATGTCCAATTTTCCTTGTATTTTGGTAGAATCTAGGATAGTAAAATACTAACATATATTTTAAATGTGTATTGCTTATATAAATGTAAAATATATAAAATAAACATCATTATCTACAAATCAATTTGTGCTCAGTACAGTCCTTATGACTTTAAAAACTATTTTAGAATATTTGGATTGCAGAGACATTGGAGTCTGGAAAGTGTCCAGAGCAAGAAAGTTCTTCTATAAGAGGAGTGTGACAAGAAAGGACAACTGAAAGCAACGGTGTATCAGAAACTTCAAAGGTTTATGCCTTAGCAAAGGCATTTCCTACTATGTTTTCTTACTTGCCAACACTTCCTTCTGAACCCCCAGGCAGAGTAACTGATCTAAGCTTAAATACGTTGGTGAGTCAGGCAAATACTTTGAAGAGTACTTTGAAATCAAAAGAATAAAGGTGGTTTAAATGAGAGGATTTATTCTGTCTTGCTGCCTGTTGTAAAGGACCAGTATAGGAGGGGGAATATTTGAGTTGTTAAATGTAAGTGGAGTGCAAGGGAAAGAAGTGTGTTTACTGCGTTGTCAGCTGTGTGTTAAGTTTTCCATTGCCAATAATGAAACATTTTTACTTCCTAGGTGCAGCTATTGCTGGTGGTTTGAAAACATGTATAGGAATATGAGCATATTTTGAATTTCTATTTATTGGACAGTTATTTTAAACTCTACATTAAATATCTTCAGTTTGACTTAGGATAACTTTCAAAATATTCACATGAAACCTTTTTAAACTTTGTAAAAAATGGAAAACACCCAGAAATATATTTTTACAAGTGTGGAACATGCCATTTGAGTAAAAACTATATATAGCATGTGTCACAGGTATCAAATTGTCTTCGGTCCTCCTATTAACATCTCTTTTGACTGTCCAGTCTAACAAAAAACCCAATTCTTTCTTTTCCTTTTGATGCTGCGGTGAATTGTCAACTTGTATGTAATGCTTGGGGAAAAGGAATGAAATGAAGGTGAGTAAAGGTCATCATGCACACTTGATGTATGAGGGTGAGAGAAAACTAGGAGAAGCTGGGTTAAGAAAAGTATTTTCCTTCTTCTTGTGAGATATTGTTGGGCTATAAGTGGTGGCTTGTAGACTTGGAGACTGAGAGAAAGTTCTAGGAAGCTCATTGTTTGTATGAATCAGGTTTAGCACCCTTTCAGCCTGAAAAGCAATGCTCTGGTCTGACATGGCCCTCAACAAGGATGTGTATGATGTGCAAAGCTATAGAGGTGTTCTTAAAGCCAAAATGCAGCAGACATTGGGGTGAGGGCAGGGGAAAGGAAATATAGCATCATTTGAAGAATCAAAGATATTCCCTCTTTTATGAATTTTCCTTTCCCAAAATAAAGCTGAAAATTTCTCTTTCCTTAACTCCACTTTGCATGCAGCTGCTAGATCCTAATATCTTCTCCCATGAACTCCTCTCATAGTAAAAATCCTTCTAAATGCAGTCACAAGATATTAGAGTAAAAATGACGCTTATCTACTAGGAGACATTTCTTATTTATTTAGAAAGTTTAATTGCAAAAAGGCTTTCTGAGAAATAAGCAGTCTGCTCTTTAACGAAAACCTTTATTAAAGAAACTGTCAGTGATTTGAAATTAGGTATGCAACCATGGTTTCCAAAGACAACACGAACAATTTATGTACTGTCATATTGGAAGGCTTGCCTAAAAAATTTTTATGAAAAGTCTGAACAGTTACCTTTAATGAAATAAAGGTAGACTATTCATCTTGAAATTAAATGTTTTTTAAGAGAGT
The DNA here is from genome assembly GCF_012460135.2 of Molothrus ater. Taxonomy (NCBI): domain Eukaryota; kingdom Metazoa; phylum Chordata; class Aves; order Passeriformes; family Icteridae; genus Molothrus; species Molothrus ater. The sequence continues at coordinate 53,850,873 of NC_050511.2, forward strand.
TGTGGTATTAAGGGCAGCCAAAAGTACGCAATACCAACCTTTTCTTCTACGGTGATGAAACTGAACATCACCTTTCAGTGAGGATGAGAGAAGCTACTGCATTTATGAAGGAAAAAGTGGTTTCAGTGTACAAAGGCCTTAGAGGTACTGTATTACTTCCTTAAGTCACAATCTATGACAGAATGAGACACTGAAAAAGATGTCCATCTATAAAATAAATTAAATGTAATTAAATTGGGTAATGGGGCATATATAATGTGCACTTTTAAAAATATTGATGATTCATACTTAAAATTGTCCTTCTACAAAGTACTTTAGTCATGGGATCACAAATGAATGAATCTTCATTCCATTTCTAACTGGCATTCATTTTAGCCCTCCCCATGGGAAAAGCAGACATGAATAGTGGATAATCTCTGAACATTTCAAGACATTTCTCTCATTAGAATAATATATTTTGATTTTTAGATTGGACTGCGTTTTTGTAAGGCATTTTGGGTTACTTAATACATAGCTGAATAGGGCAATTGTGAGAACTATAATCCCGCCTCTACATGAACAGAGAATCATTGTAATCTTGTGATAGTGACAAGAAATTGTGATGCTAGAGTTTAAAATGATGTGTAACTCCAAAATAATATAGGGAATAACCTGAATTGTTTCACAAGTTTTTCTAAAAATAATCTAGTTGAAACAATTACATTTTTATCCAAATTGTGTCTCTTTTTAGAATAAAGTTCCAATTTTCTCTACAAAGTTTAATGGAGCATATAGGTATGCAGTAATGTCAGAATGATTTCTTAGGTACAAGTGATCAATGAGACGACCTTGGCAAGCAGGTAGGAATCACTAGTTGTAGGCATTAAAGTTAAAATAAAATTTTGAAATGCACCTACATGGATGTATAAAATATATTCTGAAAATAATAATTATATTTTTGACACATCACTGACGCATGGGAGACCTTTCATTGTGTCTGGAATCAGACTGAGATATGCCACTAAAGTTGACAGTAGTCAGCAAGAATGTCTTTGTGGAAACAGTTTTCTAAGCAATTATTAGGCTGAGGATCCTCCCCTAAAGAGCGTTCAGTTTGCTTTATGTGACATTCATTACAGACAATTTTTCCGTAATGAAGAATAAACTACTGTAACAGTCAAATTCTGCCTTTTTGCAAAAATATGTACAAAACATGTATCTTTGGCTCAGCCTACACTGTGTAAGGTTGTTTAAACCTAATTTTATGCTGTCCTTGTGCTTTATTGCTGTGGGCTTCAGTTACTTAGTTTCTGTATGTACAAGAATATAACTAAAAATATGACTAAAAATATAAAATGGGTCTTAATTATATTGCACAATTTCCAATTTTCCTGCTTGATTCTTATGTAGTTTTTGTTGTTTTTTCTTTAATGGGTTGTTCATGTCCTTGTCTGCATAGAGGAAGAATTTTGGTTTTGTCATAGTGGAGTAGATGAACAGAATAACATAAATATACATGTGAATAATTCCCATCTAATTACCTTCATTTGGAGAAAAACAAAAAGCTGTGAAGCCTATTTTATACAATGAGGTAGTGGCTGGAAAAACGGGAGGTTCTTTGAAAGCTGTTAGACATAAACACAAATGTGTATAAATATATTACTGGACAAAAGATAGAGTGGGCTTTGTGAACACAGATTCAGTTTTCACTCAGGCACTATTTACATTAAGGTCCCATATTTTCTTAAACTCTGTGTGCCTGGGTAGTCTGTGACCACTGAATGATTCAACTTTTCTGTAGCTACTGCACGCAAGTCATCTCCAGTATGAACTATAGATCCCAGCCGATACTCAAGATGTGAGATGACACCAAAATGCTGCATGGATACTCTGGCACAACTGAGGCTTAGGGCATGGCATCTTCAAAAGAGCTCTGATGAGTAGTGCTGTATGCTAAGACATTCACCAAATTCTAGCCTTTACAATATCAGAAATTAAGTGATGATTCCTGTTTGAGTAACTTTATTCAAATTCTAAGTAGGATTTCACAGAATCACAGAGTCACAGAATGGTTATTTTTGAAGGAAGCACAGTGTGTCATCTGGCCCAAGCTCCCTGCTCCCTGCTCAAGCAGGGTCATCCTAGAGCACATTTCACAGGACTGTGTCCAGATGGTTCTAAGTATATATATTTTTGTTTGTTTGACAGCATACTTGGAAAGTTTTCTGAAAAATCTTGACCTAGTCTTATTTTTCAATTTAAGTTTTGCTCATTAAAGAAACCTATTTTAATTATTTTAATAATAATTTTGAATAATTTAAGTGATAGACTCCTATTCAAGCCCCTCCTACTTCCAATGTAAAACAAGGAAGGAACTCTATCAAATGTGATCTCTCTCGTGTTGGGGGGAGGGGAGAGAGATTTACAGATGAGCAATTCCCTGCACTTGTTTTGTATCTTAACTTTTCATAAGATTTGCTTTATGGACAAACATTAGCAGTGAGCAAGCACTCTAATCACATATAACATCTGTTGTACATTTAGTTGCTTATGGAATTTAGCAGCACTAGAGGAGCAGAGGATGTTAGATTTTTTTCCTTATACACTCATTATTGACATTTGGCTTGAGCTGCATTATAAAATCAGTGTTGAGTATGGGTCTGTTGGTCTTAGCTCAGTCTCTCATGAATTGCAAGCATGACTTGAATAATAAGCGGGGAGTAAAGTGTAAGCTGTGTGTTTAGAAATGAATTGCATAACAGCCATCCAAAACGGCAACATTTCCATGCAGGCAGCACAGGCAGAGCAAAGTACATTGTAGGCTACTACACTTATTGTTATTGCTAAATGGCTGTAATTAATTCAGAAGAATGTTGACCCTACCAGATGATTCAGTATAACATAGCAGTGGCTATTACACATGAATGAACTTGTGTATTCAATTCATTACTGTATAATTGTCCTTTTTGCTTATCAGAAAGTTAGAAGATGTGGCATTATTTATGACAATGTTTCAACAAAGGCACTACTGAAAAATGTTTTCTGTGTAAAAAATGTTATTGACCTTAAAAAATGTAATTTTTCTATGTAAAATATAAATTATATCTGAGATGCTACGCATCTCAGCTATGCAAAAAAAAAAAAAAATTGTGTCAGCATTTAATTACAAGTCTCCATTCTGGCTATCTCGGCATCTGATTTCTAGGTTACACCTATATCAGCAATAACTGAATCATTGAAGGTTCTCTGAGGTTTGCAGCATCAAGAGAAAAGACAAATAAACTAGTTTTCAGATGCAAACATTTAATTTCTGACATGATATAGTAAATTTCAACAAATGCTTTGATACATACTTAGGCCATATTGGTATATGTAGCAAACCACATTTTGCTTTCTAGCTCAGTGTCTCGTTACATGTGCCTTGTTTAATTAAGTATGGCTAATGATTATCGGTCCTAGCTTATGCTTTGAATTTAAATTGGGCAACAAGACCAGTCATTTTATAATGATTCAATTTATGTTATTTTAAGTTCAAAACAATATTTTATTCAGGTGTAAAAAATGCTTGAAGAAGTACTATGTTTTATATCTACCACTGTCCTGTAAAAAAAAAAAAGAGAAGCTGAAAAAGTAAGCATATGTATTAAAAGTGACAAAGATAGATGAGATTAGCTTAGCTTTTTGCTTGACAGGATTTTCCCACGACATATGTTCAGTGCTACCAGGGTTATTACAGAGAGCACTGACTAATCAGGGAGACAGATTCACAAACAGTGACTGCAACACATGGTGGCCTCTCAGTGTTAAAAAAGACCACTGCAGTCATTTGTAAACATGGTCAGATAATGTGTGTATTTATAATTTTGATTGCTTCAGCCACAGTCATCAAACCCAGAGGTCTTTTGCTTAACACTTCAATGGTTTGAAAAGAAAAAGATCTTCTAAGTTAGCAGTGTCTGCTGCTGAACCAAAGTAGTGAGGGAAAATTCTGATAGCTTTTAATGGGCCTTATCTTGATTAAATGTATTAAAAGCACTACTTTTAAGAGTAATCAGTAACTGTGTTATTAATGACACGCTGACATTAATTATGGCTGGCTATTTTAAGCCATGTTAACACCAAACCTCTTATTTATCAAATGCTGCTTCTACATGAAGAAGCTGAGTAAATCAGATTTGTGGCAAGAGGCAGCTGAAGTTCTGCATGACTGATGTAGCTTGTCATGAGTGCTCGGCTGACCTAATTTTACAGCTGCTCAGGGAAGACATTTGTAAATGGGCTTGTGATTGAATCTACAGCAGTCACATGCAATGAATACAATATCTTTTATTACAAGACATTTCTGCGGTGTGTGCACAAGCTATTAGAACCAGTCAAAAGACTATTTAGTAGAGAAGTCTGAATCTTATACTTGTAAGGGTAGAGGGCAATACTTTAAATTACAGACATCAGTATTTTTTTAGGAATCTTGTAGAAAAATATTGTTAGATTTCTGGAAAGTCAAGCTAGTGGTTTCCAACCCTATCAGATTTGAAGGACAAAATTGTGAAGTTATTTTGCATTTTTGATATAAATGGATTCCACGAAAAATATCTGTCCCTTTTTTTTGTCTGCCTTATTTTCCATGAACTTTCTTTAAAAGAGTCTGTTTACTTCCCAAACACATGTTACCATAGGAATTATATTTTCTAGTTTCAAATTCCCCAATGTGTGAGGTACAGACACAAAACTAAAAACTTTTCTGGTATGGGGTTTAAAATCTTAAGTGGAAGAATCCCAGCCATCTCCTGTCCAGAGAAATGAATCTGCCTTAACTGGATTCAGAAGCAATTTTCTAGTGAGGTCAATGGAGATATACACTCTGTATTGTCCAGCCCAAATGATCTTTCTTCCATGGAGTTTTTCTTGATATTCGTCTTAAAATTAATCCCAAATTTAAACTGCTAATTGTTTTTTATCAAAGATGCACTTAGACAATGTCCTTAATACCATGATTTAATTTTTTCAGCCTTGAATTGATCAGACAATTGAACTACAAGATTACTGTAGGTCTGTTCCAATGAAAAGTATTCTATTCTTTGAAACTTTTTCATATTATTTTTGTTATATTTTAGTTTTATATTCTAATATTTTCAGTTAGCTAACAAGTAGGGATTCTGTCATTGTATATATCCCCTCGACTGCCACGTAGAGAAGCTTTGCTTTCTCTGTGATGAAATGTACAAGTGCATATTTTAAAACATTACAGACACTTTTAGTGTCTAATGGTCAAAAATCTTTCATAAATCAGAATCTAGAAGACTATATTAATTATTTTCACGGTCCTTAGAAGTCACAAAAATATTTCTGAAGTAAAATTAGTTCAAACCAGTACTTCAAAAAATTTTTATTATTAACATAGTCTAAGGAAAATATTTATTACAGCAAATCCCTACTTCTAATGTCCCCACCCTCCCTTTGTGCCCTGCTGAGGAAAACCCAGCTCCAGCTCCCCAACCAAGCATTATGTGCACTGGGGGCTGCTTTTACATGCCCCTGGAGCTGCCCCTTCTCCAGACTGAGCCAGGCCTGGCTCTCCTGCCTCTCCTCACAGGACAAGTGCCTTACCCCCAGCCACCTCAGTGGCTTTCTGCTAAGATAACTCCGGTTTATTGACATTTTTTTTCTGTACAGAAGAGTCAAAAACTGAATACAGTGTCTGTGTGATTATATTGAAGATTTTAGAACAAGTTCCAGAACGTAGCAAGTCTTTTCAAGTAATTCAAAAGGCTCCCACCCTCAACGATGGACTTTGAAGGTAAGCACTAAGGTAGGCTGTATTACTCAGGAGTAAGTTCTTGTCTGCATTCTTGTGTCAAAGTGGAGCCTGGGTCAAAGTGGAGAATTTTTTCACAGCTATGAATTTCAATGCTGGAACCCATGCAAGATGGATTTGTGACAAGCAGTAGATCAGTTGGGAACTTGCTCTGAAGGAAAGACTGCATGTACTCTTCCAGACAACTAAAATTGTGAAGAAATCATAATCTGAGCTCATGTGCCTTAAGAAGTGACTTTTCTAAATAATTCAAGTAAGAGGAAAGATTAAGCAGCGAAAGGAAGCTGTCTACCTTTTACAACTCAGATGAATTTTTCAGCTGGACTAGTGAAATATGAAATTAATTGTAAATGTGGGTTCTGACAGTAAAGTTGTTCTTTTAAGTTCATTTTGAATATGAAATAAAAACATATACTCGAGATACCAGGTGTGCCTGGTAAATTAATTCAGGTAATGGCATTGGAAACTGAAAATGTTGTATTTATTAGCTAGGATATTTGTATTTCTTAAATACTTAAAAGAATTCTTATAACTTTAAATTTTGCAGAAATATTTCTATACATTTTAATTAAATCTTTTCAAGCAAAGAATAAAAACATGGCAAAGTTTCCAACATATCCTGTGTTTTCCCAGCTGTACATGATCTCCTTACATTTTATTGGTTTACAAGGTTCTGTATGTAAGTATTTAATAAGAAGCTACATTTTATATCATTACTAATCATCATGCTGATTTTTGCCAAACAGGTCTTTTTTGCTCTTTTCAACTTGAGCAATTTGTGTGTCTGCTGTGTATGTATCTGTGCGTGTGCATGCACAGAGAGGACACATAACAGCTGGTGTTATAATTGAATACATTTTTTATTTTTTTAAATATGCAGTTCTAGCCAGTCAAAGCAGGTTGTACCAAAAATAATTTTGAATGTAGTTTTAAAGTTGGAATTAATTGTGCTGGCTGCACTGGGAAATGAATTATTAAGGTACAAAAAATTGGGGAAAATATTTTTGTCTGAGCACCAAAGGAACCCTTTCCTGAGAACACAGAGAGAGTTTTCACTTTCTTTTAGTTACAGATAAAATTCCATTTAGGACTAAGATATTAATTTCTCCCTAATTATGATATTTGGACCTGTTATGTAGACGTCCCTGCACTCTAATACAGTTATTTTATATCAGAATAAGACTTTCATTCACTGACTTCAATCAGGGTCACACTTTCAACTTGCTTTCTCTTCTATATGTTTGTTTTCTTTGTCCCTGTTTCAAGTTTTAGTACTCTGGTGTGCTTCATTATATTACTTATTTCTGTTACTTATGTATATATAAAAGCAGCATAATGGTAAAAATGGCAAAGATTTTAGAAAACATTTTCTATTCTGTGGAAGAATGGGTGTACCCACGTGAGACTTAATTCATGATCAAAATCTGGAAAGAGAATTGTAACTTAAGCATGTCCACTGTATGTTTAGCCATACTGTGTTTTTAAAACAATGACTGTGACTGAAGTTCTGGATATATGCAAGGGTATAAAATTAGTTTTCTTCTGTAAAAAGAGATACTTCCTTTTGAAGGTTCAGAAGAGTCCCCTAAAGTCTTCGCTTTAGTTTGATTTCAGCAGTATTTTAATAGAATTTATATACTATATAAATATGGGAGCAATTGCATAATTACATAATTTTCAAGACCATTAATAATAATGTTATTGAAATTTTCTAAGTAAACATTTTCCTGTGTACAAACAGCTGGAAGAATACTAATAACATCAATCAATTTAGGTTTGCTTGCAATGTAACTGGAAGGCTCCATAGGGCTCATTGATATAATTCAGCTTTGGGTCTTTCCTAGTGTCAGCATCTGCACACTTAGTGGTGTTATTCTGCTGTCAACACTGCAAAGACTGCTTCTAGAAAATATATGGTTTTATTATAAAATGACATAGAACTAGGTAGAATTTTGAATTTTCTGTTGTGTCATTCTTGAAAGAAGTAGAAAGTTTTCAAAGCTTCATGTAACATTCCTGACTATAAAGATTCCCATTTTCTCTTCCAGTGCTACTGCACTCAAGTAACATATAAAATATGTGGATTTAGTTCTGGGCTCGTTCTGGCACTTGGCTCTTTCCCACTGCTCTTAGAAGCAGTGAGCTTTTGTGGCTTCACTGGGAGTTGGTTACATAGGGAATATGGAATAGCCCTGTCCCATCACTAGAAATATTAATACACAAATAGGGATGTAAATTCCAGAGTTACATTAATTTGAAGCACCAGTTGAAACCATTAGGTGAGGAATCTTGCCAAATCCTGTTTATGTTTAATTATACCATATTAAAATGAGTGGAAACTAGTTCTTTGTTTAGTAAATGTGATAAATGTGTCACTGTGTAAAAAGACCTTTAGTCTTATTTATGGACTCCTAAGTTATAATAAATAACTTGAAAACAAAAATAAATAACTTGAGATACAATGTGAAATTTCTTAATAGGAGAAATAATGCACACATCTTTTCAACAAGACTAGTTCATACCTACTTACAGCTTCTTAGTGTTCTTTTTTCTTTTTGTTTTTTTCTGAACAATGTATTTTTATACGGTCCCCATTTTGCAGATTCATAGGGCTGTTATGGAGGCATAGTAGCAGTGGGGGAGGATGTTACCAATTTTGTGTTAATCTTGAGGGACTTAAAGTAACCCAGTGATTTTGACCAGTACCTTCAAAAGACTTTCTGTTTACTCTCACCTTTTCCTTCATTTCAGAAAACAAAGTAGATTTTTCACTGCTGAGAGGACTGAGCTTTGGCCAACAGTGTTGTGCATGCCAGGCTGGAAAGGACTCCTGTTCAGCTCCTCAATGGAGAGATTGTGACCACCCTTGGTGAGTCCATGCTTAGGGAGGTGTCTCCACAGAAAGCTCCATAGAGCTGTCTCAAACAGGTAATTCTTTTTCAGTCAATATTAAAGATTTTCAGTGCTTATCCCTTGAAAATTTTCTGTATTATCATAATATATTCAATAAATTGATTTTAACCAACTTTTTGTTTAACATATGGAATTTAGTAGAATTTTAGAGAATTTTCTTCCCTTCTTGAGCAAAACTTATTCTATATCTTCTTTCCTAGCTTCTGTCTAGGACTCAAGTGAGGCTAATTTTTCCCAGGCCTTTACTTTCATGTGCTACTTTATGAATTGCAAATAAAAATTCATTAAAATGGAAATTACTTCTGGTTTCATTTTTAAAAAATATTTTGTTGTTACATAACAGCAAAATGGAAGTTACAAGTGGATTATCCATCAAATTAAATGTAAATGTATATTTAAATTTCAAGATTTTCTTAGTTTTATGTTCAGGTGAACTATTGAAGCAAAAGTGAAAATGCAAGCAACATTTGTAAGTGACATCACTCTGGCAATGTTGTGTATTTAGTTAATTATATTGCAGTATTCACAGCACTGACTCTGAAAGTGTAAAAATACCTGTTAATGTTGACTTTGTTTGTGTTACTATTCAAAGAGAGCTTTATCCTAAATGTATATTAAAATAGTGATTTGAAACCCTAAGTTTAATTGATGATTCCTCTGCTATGTTATCTCTTGAGAAAGGAATGTCTTGCATCACACTTTATAATTTCTGGACAATTATTCTTGTAAGAATAAAGGTGAATCTGCAGATTCATTGCCTTTTGGCTGTGGCCAGATCGTTATTGAGCAATTACCAATTTTATCAAGGATTTATTTTACCTTTGATAACAATGCAAAGCAAATTCTTATTCCATACACCCTTGATTGCAATTGAGAAGGGATTTATTATATTAATCATAAATCTATTTTTTTACTTGCCCTGCTGTGAGGACACCATGTAGTGTAAAACATCATGTGTAATATATATCATGTATATGAATTAAAAAAGTCTAGCGCAGTGTTTAATTTTCTATTCAGTAGGTTAAAAATTATGAGCTGATATTTTAGCTACTATTGACTGTGAGTTTTTTAATCTGTCTGGACATATGAATGGTGCATTTGTTTTTCTGTTTACAACAGGGAAAGAGGAAACTCCCATGAGAATCTAAAAGATATATGCTTACCCAAAAATGACTGTACCTCACCCTGTGTGTCAGTCTGCAATGAATTGAAGATGCCGTAAGTAATTTCCTCAAAATCAAAGAATCAACAAGCAATAATGACCAGCAGTCATCACTTTGGGCAGATAAAGACGATTTTATTCATTGCTCTATACTGGAGCTTTATATTTTTATCAATCTTTGCTGTTTTTTACCTACACAATTTTCTGTCTCATATATAAGTCCTTCAGGGCGCAAAGCATGTGTCTGTATGCTTTGGTGTAAGATAACAGTAATAATTTCACTTGACATTTATTACAATAAAGTATGTAGCAATGCATTTAGAACAAAACCATGTGTTGATGTTTCACAGCAATGCCAGATAAAACTGATTAAGTAAGATTCTATTCACACTATTAACTGTGATTCTTTTTCACATGGGTTTCAATTTTTTCAATGAAGAATCAGTATTAGATGATTTTAGTTAAGTTAGTGGGTACGTTAATTGTCTGAATGAGAAAGATAAACAGAATTTTGCTATTTAGAAGAAGTAATTGAACCTCTATTACATTGCAAGTTGGATGCACTGCTACACAGCTTCACACAGCTTAAGATCAAGTGGTTCACCTGTTCTAACTTCTTGGCTAAGGTCAGATAATCCATTAGATTTCTTCCAGGACCCAAGGAACATGTGTATTCTTAATGCGTATTTTACAAATAAACTGCTAGTAGTGATTTTAGACCTTCATTTTTTCTGCTTGAGTAGTCAATCAATCCCATAAGCAGGAGCTACAAGCCAAGACAGATCAAGGTTCAGAAAAAAGGTTTCAGCAAAAATAAAGCACTCTAAAATCAGGATTTTAAAACTACTTTACAGAATGGTTTGGCATGGCATATGGTTAACAGAAGAAAAAAAAAGATAAATATATTTTTAATATATTTTTAAAATTTAGCAGGAATTAAAAAAAAATAATTTATTGAAATTCTTCCAAAATTTGGGTTGTTAAGGAACACAAATAGTGATCAAAGCACTAGGAGTAAAGAGTTGTCCTAGATGTCAGACAACATCTAGGGTGTAAGGAATGAGTGTTTCATCGTATTTGCAAGAGGGAGCTTGTACATAAGCATAAAGTGGAAGTAATTGAATTTATTCTCTCATTTGTAGGCATTTCTCATTTTTTATCAGTTTTAAGCTTCAAGTTGTTTTAATATCTTGTGGCTGCTTTGTCCTGAGGACAAAACTGTCCACAATTTTGTCCTAAGATAGGTATTAATGTGTTAGTGACAGAATCACAGAATCTGCCAAGTTGGAAGGGATTCACATCAAGTCCAACTCCTGGCCCTGCACAGCACCATCTGCAAGAGTCACACCATATGCCTGAGAGCCTTGATCAAGTCTCTTGAGCTCTGTCAGGCTGGTGCTGTGTCCACTTCCCTGGGGAGCTGTTTCAGTGCCCAGCCACCCTCTGGGTGAAGAACTTTTCCTAATACCCAACCTAAACCTCCTCTTAGACAGCTTCAGGTCATTCTCTCATATCCTGTCACTGTCACCACAGAGCAGAGATCAGTGCCTGCCTCTCTGCTTCCCCTCACAAGGAAGCTGTAACTGCAGTGAGGTCTCCCCTCAGTGTCCCTTTCTTCAGGCTGAACACAGCAAGTGACCTCAGCCACTCCTCACACGGCTTCACCCCATGGCCTTTCACCATCCTCGTGGCCTCCTTTGGAAACTCTCTAACAACTTAATCTTATTGCAGACAAATGAAGTCACCATTTCCTTTAATTCTTGCTTTATTTTCCCTAATTTTTGGTTGGTTTAGGTACTATTCTTTTAAAATTTCTTGAAAAATTAAAAATATATCAAATCTTTTAGAATAGATAAAACTTTCTACAAAATGTCCTGAAATACCATATTAGTGTCCTTGCTAATACTTTTCATCCTGTCTATAGTGTATGTGTTAGATACCTATGGACATATGCATCCATATATACATGTATATATATATATATATATATACACACACTTATATATGCATAGATATGTGAAATGTGTGTGTGTGTGTGTGTGAGTGTCTGTGGCTGTGTATCTAATGTATGTATTACATGTATGTCCTCTTTTATTCCTGGTAAATTCTCTTTCTCTAGTCCATCATTAGAGATTCACCAATAGTGATGTGAAGTAACAGATACTATTTTTTTCACTAAACATTCTCTCCTTCACTCTCCATTATAACTGTGATATTTTTTTGTTGTTGATCAAGTCTTCTTTCCAAAGATCTTTACAGCTTCTTATCACTATCTTCAATTATCTTCCCCCTGCAATATCATGTCTTTGGGCCTTAGTGCCATTTAATATCAGCCAACTTCTAGGAATACTGTATTCCTTTCAAACACTTTAAGCGAGCCACATTCAACCAGACAGTCTGAGAACATTAAGGAGGAGACTGAACCAACTTACACTACTTCATTGTTTGCTGAGATGCTCTGCTTGATTCGTTTGGGGTGGACAAACAGTTCTGTCAGCTGTATTCTTCCAGCAGGGCTTGTTGGGGGAGCAAAGGATGCTGCCCTTTTATGTATTTTAGCGAAGGATTTTTGGTGAGCATCCAGGCATGTGGCTTGCTCTAGGAGTTCCAGAGCAAGAGGTCAGGTGAGAACCTCTCTTCTCCTTTGCCTGCAGGCAACCAGAGCACTCTCCAGGACAGTGCGATCATGTAATTGAGTTCTTCAGGCTTTCACTAGTTCATACTTGGAGAGATTTCCTATTCTCTGGAAGGTGTCCTTAAACTTCTCTGCACTTGATTTGGTCCCCTGCCCCTGACCAGATTGCATCTAAATTCTAACATTGATTTCTACATTCCTGGCCACAGAAAGCTGACATAGTTTAGTGTTGGTTTTGGCCAGAAGGCTTTTCTCATGTCTCCCCAGGCTCTCTGTACTCATTTAGTTGCTTTCTGAATCTCTTGTATTTTTATGCTTTGATTCTCTGATGGTGGCAAATAGTTAAGCGGCAATGTGGCTTTGTGCTAACTTGTTTAGGTTGTTCCACTTTGCTTATGGAACTTGCAGTTCGTTGTGTTTCTTCCTCTCATCAGAAATATGAAATCATCTTTCAAGATTGGAACGGAAAGGCCTGCATATTTGAATCTCATATTAGTTTATGGCTCTGATAAATAACTAATTAATGCAAAATTATTTTGTTGACTTTAAGTTCTTAATTAAATTCTATTATTTTTTATATGCTCATGCAGAAGCATTAGTATGCAAATCATAATATGGAGTATAATGCGTTAATGGATCCATTGACTGCAATGTTTTCATTGTGCAAAATATGCCTTCCTCATTCATGCAAATGGTTAATATGATTATTTTAACCATTTGTATATTTATTAGACAACTTAAGTACAGTCTAGATAATTCTGTTGTAAATTCAAATTAATTTCATTGTATATATATGAAATGCCTAATTGTGATAGTAGTAAAGAATTAGTTTCTGAATTAATTAAGTGCATTCTAGAAGCCCAGGGGCTTTTGAGAGTATGAAGACACAGTCAGAAAGTGGAGATATATAAGATATGGCTTATCCTGTTCTTTTATACACATCAGAACAGGAAACCAAGCCTATATCTGTTTGAGATAAAGTGGTTAAAAATCATTCTGCCAAACGAGGTGGTTGTTGTAAAAACTTTGTATATGAAAATCAAAGTCACATTCCAGCTAACCAGCTTGGAGATAACTGGAAAAGAAATGGTTGAAAAATTTCCTTCTAAGCCTCCAAAAAGCACCGTGGGATTGATAACCAAGATGGAAATTTGAATTGAACCTTGCAAAATGCTGAACACCTGGGAGGTGTTGAATGAAGCAAGAGCCATTGTCCCACATATAGTAACTGTAGGGCAATATGGTGCAGACAATTTTTTTTCTGCAGTACCTCTCAGAACTTCTTGATGCTGCATGACTGACCCAAAGGCTCATACCCAAAGGCTTAGTTGGCTCAGTATTTTCTGCTGTAGGCCTGACACTAAGGGAGGCTGCCATTCCAGGTAACTCCCCCCAGTTTGCACAGTGCACATGACTTTCTGTGGTGTGAAATAACCATTTGGTCATCTTGGGTCACCTGTCCCAGCTAAGATCCCTCCATTTCTTTCTTGTACCTTCTCACTGACAAAGCATGAGGCACACACACGCACGCACGCACATACGCGTGAACACACGAAAGTCCTTGACTTAGAGCAAACATGACTTAGATAAACCCAAGATACCACCCAATGATGCGTTTTCAACTTTATTCTCATTCTGAATTCAAAATACAGCACTATAACAGCTGCTGGAGAAGCCAAAACCAGGACAGGCTGTAAGCTGTAGCCAGCAAATCATCTCTGTTTTCAGTGAAACTCTACCCTTTTAGTAAGTCAAATACTTTTCTGCAATGGTTTTTGATGCTAATGGGAGCACAAAATTAAAGTGTGCTGTGGGTTTTTTTGTCAAGGGTGCCAATTAGATAAGCATAAGTGAATAGCAAATTTTGCAGAAAACAAGTATAAGACAGTTTTTTCAAACTTTTTGTAAAATATGACCTTTTCTTTATCTTTTCTGCAGTTACAGTGACTTGTGAAGCATGGAAATACATGATATATAATCACAGAATGTAATCTGCTGATATTTGAAAATGGAGAGAATATTTGGAGATAGATTTAGAAAATTTCATATTGGAAGATGTTTTTGTTCCCTTATACATCAGTATATCCTGTATTCCTATTTAATAATGTCAATGAGTAACTTGTTTATGGCTGAAACAAGTGACTAATTTAGAGAAATTGTCTTATTTATTGCCACATGTTTCTAGAAGTTATAATAACAGTATTATTGAAAGAATAGGTTTTTAGGATGTTTTAGGATGATTCTGTAAAACACATTTTTCCCCGGTACATTCCAAGAAGCTAGGATTTTTTAAGACAGAACTGATTTGCAATATGATTTGTCTGGTTCAGTGGTAAAGTTTGAATACATTGTTATCATCTTAATATTTTTTTAATTATACTTAAGAATACTGCAACAAACTTTCTTGTTTCTGATGGGTTTTGAATTTTGTTGGAGTTACAGTTCAACAATAAAGTACTGTTGATATTGTTGATATTGTGGTTTATAAAGATATGTGAGAGTCCGATTGATTAGTTTATCAATACATTCACAATGCTAATTGAGAATTTCCCACAATCAGTGACTATTTATTGTGGACCATATCCATCAATGGCATATGAATTACTGTTTTCAACTTAAATATTCAGCTGGGTTATTTATAAGTAAAGAGATTTATTTCCTCACAACTCAATTTAAAAAGCAAAGCCTTTTCATTGGAGTTTTAAGGGTGTGATATGTATTTCAGAAGTGGACCAGGAAAATGATTCCTAGGAAATGTTTCTTTGCCTATGCTATACATGAATTAATATGCTGAAGGGAATTTTGGTACCTCTTATCAGTTTCCCTAATCAGCTTTCCTTTTTTGTTTGTAGCATGAAGAAAGGGACAAGCAGTTTTTAGGCTAAAATAAAATCTTAGAGTCAGTATTTCAGGTGCTTGTGTTTCTGATGTAAAGTCTATGTCCTACAGTAGCTATTTATCTTCTAATAATTTTTAGAGGTTTCTTCTTTGCATTAATATTTCTGAGTTCTATTTGTTTCCATTTGATAGTACCAGTTAAAAGTGGTACATGAGTTTCCTTTTCCCTTAATTTTACAACTTCGTCCTTGATGACAGAAATTTGGCCCTACCCAAAAGATTGTAAGAAATTGCTCTAATCTAATCTAATCTATTATAAGAAAAGCAACCTTTGTCAAGACCTTATGCAATGTGCATGGTAGCGTTGTTTTGCTCATATACCACATTTTGTGTGAAGCTGCATATGCTGTGGGGACAGTAACTTCCAATTACTGTCTATAGGGTGAGGCAGAATCCTTAAAAGAATCTACTTCCAGGCAGGTTCATTTAGAAATCTTCCTCATCCTCTTTTGACAAAGAAAATATTTTTTCTAAGTCCAATTAAAAGTATGTTTTGCTACAAGGACACGGAGGTAATCTAATCCTTAAAAATTTACTTGTATTGGATTAATTGTTTTTCCCATTTGCTTCTACTTTCTGAAATAGAGCATTTGAATTTTTTTTTCCTAATTTTTTTCTAATAGCGTCTCTGTAATATCCTGGTTTGGCCAAGGGTTTCTCTTCAGAGAGTTAATCCACACTGGAAAGAATTTGTTTAGTGCCACTGGGTTTTGCTTCTCTTGCCTCAGTAAGCAGTCCTCTTTCCACTAAAACTACTGCCTGCAGAGAACAACCTCCTTTGCCATCATTTCAGCTTCATTGCCCAGAAAGCATTGAGAGAGCTCACTATAAACTGAAACTGACCCCAGGGTAACAGAGTTATTTTTTTCACACATGATTTAGTCCATGACAAGATTTCATACAGATTTCCAACAAGGCAAAACCATTATTTGTCTTGAATTGTATGTCACAGAGGCAGAATAATACTCTTTTTTTTGTTTGTTTGTTTGTTTTTGTAATGTTGCAATGAAAGAGACTTAATTTAAAAATGTTTGGATTTTTTGATTGCTTATACTTTTTAAAGCTTTCAAATGAGGTCTGTCTCTACAAAAGCCTCAAATGTCAAAACAGAGCACAGCTTTCTGACACAGCATCATGGCCTCATCTTCCTTTTCAATAGATGGTGATGCTGCCCCTTACCTCAAAGAACCTGAGAAGGAGCATAGCATTTTCAAAGACACTATGTTTAATTAAACTAACTGTTTAATTAAAATAGCTGTGTGTGGCGAATGATAATCTTTAAAGGTTTGTACATCTGATGAGACAGGCACCATGACAATAGCACAAATATCACTAGATATGTTAAAAAAAGCATTAAAAGGAAAAAACATTCTTTATCACCTGAACTGTGATTATCTATACCACCTGCAGTTGTTCTGTTCTTTTATTGTGTTTTTATGGATTTTTAAAGACATCTTATGACCAGGAACTTCAGTACAGAGAATAATAAGCTTCTCTGCAAAATGATGAAGTATTGAGCTGTTTTTCTTTTCCCAATTTTTCAATTACCCTGAGGTAGGAAAAGTCACTACAACCTTTCTTAGAGTAAATTAACATTCATGTTAGTTGACCTCCAAGCTCATTGCTCTCAGAGCCCTTGTTCTTGACAATGCTATTCAGATCACATGCAGTGTCCAGATGTGCCTTGAAAGTACTATTTCACTTGAATAACTATCCAAAATTTCAAGTAAAACAGTACATTTTTTGGGGGAGGAAGGAGTGATGAGAGAGAAAAAAATTCTGAATATGCAAAGTTGATTTGAAAAAGCAAAGCAAATTAAGCATAAAAAATATTAAATTCCATTTCTTGAAGAAATAAGGAATCAATAACATAAAGTGTATTTCTTAGCACTTCAGACCAGATTGTTTTGTCTCCAAAATCATCCTCAAAATAGTGTTCCAACACTTTGCTTAGTCTCTTGTCATATAACTGCATAATTCAGTCTCTTTATCGTGAGGTAACACTTTCTATCTTGGAATAAATAACACTTTCTTGAGCATTGTATCACTCTGTGTTTTGGATTGATATTTTTTCACATTCTAGCTATTTCTGTGGTATCTTAATACAGAAACTGAGGAAAAAAAGCACTATAATCTCACCTTCATCTTTCATATTTAACTGTAGTCAACACGTAATAGTAATGGAAATCTATTGATAAATGTTACTTATTTCTATGACAATGTTATTAACTCTTGGTTTGAAGTTTTTAGTTTAACTAAAATGAAATTCTTCCCATGTTTTAAAATGGTATGAGAAAATATATTCAATTAATTTTACTTTAAGGATGAAAACAGTATTTTTCTTTTAAAAGGGAAAACACAATGTTCAAACTTTTCATCCACTTTATCATCGTCTTCTTATGTCAGAGGAGATGGGAATGAAAACTGCTCATACTTTCAATTGCCAACACTTCAGTTTCAGAAATCTATTAATCTGCAGTTTTATGTCACAATCATAATTGTACACCAGAGGACTAAATTATTAGCTTATGGATGAGAGTTCTGGTGTTGGTGTTGCCTGTCTTACAAGCTGTCCACTTTCTACATAAATCAAGTCCAACTAGAATCACTGATACAGAAAAGAAGATACATTTTTGGATGTATGTTTATCAGGGAATGACATGGAAATTTGTCAAGGACTACTTGTCTTATGGCCATTCTTTTTTCATGGTGTCTATCTGTGGGAGGATCAAACTATTTTTTATTGGAATTTTATTATGTGTATTTTGAGAAGGAAGTGGTGTCTCTGAATTACTTCTGAGCCGTAGGAGAACAGCATCACTAAAGATGTTTTTCCAAACATCCATCATCTTTTATACCTATTGGTTGCATCTGCACAAAAACAATATTTCCACTCTTAATTAATACAGTTCTGTTTCTCCACTGGTGGAAACATTCTCATCCAAATTGAAAGCAAACAAAACCCACTTGGCAAGTCTGACCCTGATCATGCCTTGGACATAAACATAAAAGAAGGTATAAGAACAAAAAAGAGGTATAAAAGAATTGAAAAACTACTTGAAAAGAGTGGTGAAAAAAAATTGTGAATATTATTATCAGGCTAGCATAAATTCAAGAAGCGGTAACCCAAGCCACATTAATACAAATACAAGGTACTTTAAGTGTGAGCTTCGTTGTAGAGAAAGAAACCACAAAAACGGTCAAAACCAATCACTTTATTATGATTTTACTGCATGACCCCGAATTGTAAATTTGATACTGTGCTGTGCAGTATACTTGTAGATGTTTCTAATAAAGCTCAAGCAAGACTTACAAGGTTGTTGTGAAAGCAAATGACAGTTTGTACTATGCTTCCAACACAACAGCATACCATAGAATTCCCAGGATGCTTTCAGGTCAAAAGAGCAAAGATGTACCAGAGCAAAGATGTACCAAAGATGTACTGAATACTTTCAGCAGAATGAATGCCATAGAGTTCTACTTAACTTCCTAAATTATAATTCTCTGTCAGAGGCATACACTGCATGCAGAGAAAGAAATTTTTCAATACATAGAATTAGAAAGTACCCTTGCCTTTGAGTTTAGTCAAGATTTTAATATGTTTGCCAAAATGGGTAAGAAACTAAAATAGTGTTATCCTTGACTGGAAAGTTCCTGACTCTTCATTAATATTTTACTTCAGTAAAATGAGCTTGTGTTCCTACATTTAAAAAGTGTTGGTAAACAATATGACTGCACAGCAGATAAATAAAATAACCTAGTCTCTGTCATAAGGATACTGTATTCTAAACAGAGAAAAGGCATGGACATTAAAAAAAATTGTAAAGAAAAGTAAGAGGAAATATCACAGACTATCCAGAGTGGTATTTTATGGTAGTGACCACTTTTTGTGGTCATTTTTTTCTACTCTTTTTTTTAAGGATTTTTGTGTGGACTTCATTTTTAGGATCATTTTAAAGATAAAAAGTTTAGCACTCTTGAAATTATGGAGACTCTTATAAAATATGTGGATTGAATTGGATGTATGGCCTATAAAACTGTAAGAACATTGACAGGATGTTTAAACTGGTTATTCCCAGTGAAGGTGTTAGTTTTGATGATATTTCTTACAGATATGGAACTAATGGTTGTTCTTTCTGATCCTTCAGTGTATGCCAGGATATTTCTGACGTTTTTTAGCTTTCAGATTTTATATATTTCATGCAGTGGAATGAAACCTAGATTTTCTGATGCTTTCCTAAGGTATCCTGTTATTCTTCCTCTTTTTTTAGACTGCGGTAAGATGTTAAATGAAAATTTTTCTCATAAAAAATTCAAGATTTTTCAGAACTTAATTTTCTTCTGGCAGATTATTAGGAAAATTCCAGCTATTAAGTAAATTCCAGTCTGATTGTGTTATCATCAACAGATCTAAGGTACTACTAAAGCCACAAAGTCATAGGGTGTTACAAAAGAAATTTATTTTGAAAACTTGTCATATTGGATAGCAGTTGTGCTAGTGCTAGATAGCCATGCAACCTATCACACAAGCTACATTCTTTCCCATTTTTCAATCTGTTTGACACGTGTGGGAAAAGTAGGATTGTTCCACAGGAAAAAAAAAATTAACCACACCTGCCCAAGTTTTTGCTTTCGACTTGTGTTTTGGTGATATAAATTTGAATTTATTTGAAATCTGTATTTCTTCTGGTGCTTTATGGTTAAATCTAGGAGTCAAACAGTGAATCTGAAGTAAATTGAAAATGAAATAGTTTTAAAGGAGTTAAAACTATCATTTTTATTGATCTTAATAGCCTCCATATTGTACCCATTAGAAAGATTTAACATGTCAGTAATTTTTCTCAGAGACCTTAGATTTCAAAAGATATGTCTGTTAGGGGAAAAAAAGGTAAGGGTAAATAGAGGAGTGTATCTTTTTATTCAAAAGGTTTCTCATTTAAACTTCCATGTCACAGACATTATGAACAATATTGATTTTCTTGACCTCAGCTGAGCAACATGAAGACTTAGCCTACATTTGTTCCTATCTTAAATTTATCATAAATCTCATATGTGCCAATATTCTATATTTCAATGTTTTGTGCACATTAGCTATATTGTAAAAATCATATTGTATTAAGTAACACAGCACTAAATTTACTACAAAACAGGTTAATCTTAGCATTTCATGCATTGTGAATAATAAAACAGTTATTGATCCTAATGAAATATTATTATAACTTTTTTTTTCATTGTGGAGGGTATTTGCCCAATTGATATTGTACAGATATTTGCTAAAACAACACAGCCACAGGAAGCTTTCCTTATTGTATAACAAGGTTGTTCATCATAATTATGTTGTGTCAGCACAGCCATATAGGTCAACTCGAGTTCAGAAAGATAGGATTATATTTTGTTCTGAGTGCAAGCATGTGTTTAAATATTTCCCTCCCTTTAAAAATCATCATAGTTGTACAACACTGTAAATAATGGCTAATCTATGAGTTATTTCATCCTATAATCAAGAAAACAGAACTGTCACAGAAAGCAATGAATATAATGTTAAACAAACCACATTGTTTCAGTGACAGTATTTAGTCTTCAAAATGAATAGGAAATATATTTTACTATAATACTTTGGTATCTATTTACATGTATTTCCTGTTATGAATCATTAGCATCAGTAAGCTTTTGTTGAAGTGGTACAAATTTGTTGTAAAGAACTGAAGTATTTTCAAAAGACTCAGGAAAAAGTCTGTTTTTCTGCATATCATCTTCAGTCTTTCTCATAATTAATTTGGATATATTCAGTTTCTTTTGGCCAAAAGCTAAGAGGAACTATTTTCAATTCAGCAGACATTGTATTTTCGCATATTATTGTCATTACCACTGAATATAAATTGTCTTCCTTCCTTGTTAGGGAAGAAAATGTTTCCAGGAAGCATTTTGTCAGAAATGTCTTTTTGTTAAATTATCCAGTGTTCATGTATGCTGGGACTTGTGTGGTTGTATGTAGTAA
This sequence comes from Molothrus ater, assembly GCF_012460135.2. Lineage (NCBI taxonomy): Eukaryota > Metazoa > Chordata > Aves > Passeriformes > Icteridae > Molothrus > Molothrus ater. Next base: position 53,872,273 of record NC_050511.2, read on the forward strand.
TCTATTTAATTTGTGTAAATTCTCCTCATCCCTTTCCTTTTTAACAGTAGCTAAATTTCACAATAAGTTAAAAAAAGAGAGATGGAAAACGAGCCTAAAAAGTGATTGTGATTTAAAGCATATGTTTTAGTACAAAGTACCTTCTGTATTGTTACTCATAGGAGGAGGACATGGAAACAATATAAGGAAAATTTAAGTTTGCTGCAGTAATTATGAAAATGAAGTCTTTTTAAGCCATGAAAATCTCTGCGCATTACTTTAAAACAGCCAATTAACTTACATTGCATACTGGCTTAAACAAGCTGATCAAAAACAGTAGCACTCCATCAGTCTTCATCTTGAGCTCCAGTTCTCTAAAGGTTAATGTATCATCCTCTTTCATTGATTTCAATCCTTTCAGTTGTTGATATGTTAATATATGTATTGGCAGTAGATTTTAATTTCTTTCTCATTTCTGTATGATGCAAAAGGCATAATACTATTCATGAAAAAGAATCAAGGAATAATTATAGAATGATTACTCTTTCTTCCCTGCCTTTTTTTCTTTCTCCCTGCAGTAAATAAAAAAAATAAAATTGAAGAAGTAAATAAAAAGAAAAAAGAAAAAAAAAAGACTAATCTGGGAGGAAAATCACAGACAAGCCCATATTGTACCACTTCTCTTTTAGCTCATCAAAATTGATAAAAAAATTTTTAACACTTACTGCATTTGAAAAGATGAATGTTATTTCAAGCTATAGAAATACACTGAATGGAAATTTCATTTTAATTAGTCTCTATTTCCCACTAGCAGAGCTTGCAATTCTCATCAGTCCCCAATCTTTTTCAGCTAGGACAGCTTTCACATTCCAAACTTACTCTGATGAAATGCTCTATTTATCCTAATGGTAGCAAGTATTTGGGTTTCTGTGCATATAGGTCTCATATAGTTGTCTATACTGATGAATGTCATTTTGAATGACATGTTGCAGCTCTCAGGTTGATTGGATGTGAGCCCAAGGGCATAGGTAGCCGGCAAAGATGATTTTACAAGGACAGTTTGCATAACAAGCAACTGTCATCTCATTAGCAAGCATAGGCATTTTTGCCACATGCTGTTTAACACATCATCACACCTGTTCACACTTCATTGTCCCAAGAATTCAGTTAGGCAGCTTGTTGTTGGCTTTATTTTTTAATTTCTTACTGAGAATTGGTTATTTGGTGCCAGAATCAGAGGTGGGAGATAGGTGCAGTTTAGGGTTTAAAATATGATGTCCTGTGAATACTGCTCTGAAGGGTGGTAAAGGCCAAGATTACAGTTTGAATAATAACTACCATCAGTGATTGTTTACAGTTCTTCTTGCTACCTGCTGTTCTTTTGGAAACTGAATTAGCTATCCTAATAGCCTATAAAACTGACCGTTTAACCAATGTTTGCTTTGATATGTAATCTCTCTTCTTTTCCTCTTCTTGCTATAAAATCCACATTGAAGCCCCAGAGCAAGATTTTTCTACAATAGGGAAGTGAAGGTGCCATCACTTTTTACATAAGTCTTTCCTGTGTCCTGGCAGATCCTGGTGTACTTTTACAATGGTAGCTCAGACCCTGCACCAGCTTCAGCCCCAGGCTACATGCAGGTGGAAGTCTGTCACCAGCAGACTGGGGGTTTGGAGCACTGGCAGCTAAAATACTTCTGAGGTGTCTGGATAGCCAAAGAGGGCCCAAGGCCTGCCTGATCCCCTAACTTTGCTGCTGGGTGGAGAAGCATTCTCATTTTAAGTCCTCAAACCAAGAAAGAAAATGAGGCAGTACAGATTAGATGAGCTGGAACCCACAGAACTGGGTGGCTGATAAGAAGAAAAATATGAGAAAAGGATTGTTGCAGCTGCAGATTTGGAGAAGGTGGAAAGGAGGAAAATGAGGAGATCTGGGGGAAGGTTGACTTCACTAATAAAACAGATGGAGGAGTGAATTGAAGAAAAGAAGTGGGAGCAGATGAAGCCAGCTTTGATAAACTGGAATTGCTCATAGCCCACCTACTCAGTCAAGTTGTCCAACTCACCCTTTTCATTTGCTGATGACTGAAATTGTGAAGGAAGCTGCCCACACATTCATTTGTTCAGAATAAGCATGTTAGCCAGAGGAGGGAGGAAAAATGGTCTGCAATGGTCTGCAATGGTCTTCCACATCAGTGGAAGTGTTTCTCTCAGGTTTTTTTTGGTGTATGAGAAAAAGCTTAATATCTTCCATATATGTCTTGCAGTGTTATGCCAATGTAAAAATATTGCTTTATTCAGTTCAATTGACCCTTTCCTGTATCCTGTTGAATGCACAGTACTTTGCAAGTGCTACAGTATCTTTGTCATATCTTATTGATAAATCAATCAGAAACAAAAAGCTTTAGCATTGGAGTTCAGTGAATGAAACCTAATCTTCCATTGCTCTTCTACAGAGAGTGTGCTGTGTGTTGATGCCTACCAAATCTACTTTGTCCCCCTCTCAGTATGTCTGTATTATCAAATAGAAAACATAAGTATATAACTGCAAGTGACTCATATTTGAGCTACATAAAAATCTGGCATTCTTTACCCTCTTGGCAAGCATCTGGCCCCTGATTTTTTTATATAGATCTCAAAAACAATGAGTCATTTGCTGTCACTGTGGCTATACATTTATAATTTCCCAAACAGTGCCAGAGACTGGGACATGCACGTTTATTTCATAACGAGCCATACTTTGTATTGTTTCACTGCCATCTTGATGAATATTTGCAAATTTTTCCTTGAAATTATTTCTGGATGAATGGGGTTTAGTTGTAAATTAAATACTTGTGAGATATCCTATGCCCTCAACCAGGAATGATTTGGAGAACTCAGCTCCTCTGTCTCTTTCAGTTTCTTTTCATATGTTTTTCATTACAGAAAACTCAGAGATAACCCATCAACACGGATCAAGGGACCCACTTATTGATCATATGTTGTGCAACACAGACTCTTTTAGCACATTTTCGGATGGAAGCTTTGTGGCTTTTCTCTTGCAGTTAAGAGTAGCATTTCTGAAATTCTCCAAAAGCACATGACATTTTTTGTTCAGTTGTCTTCATATTGGATCAACAGGAGGCTGGTACTTCTAGGATGAAGGTATAAGACTGAGATTCAGTTACTGACTGTGGTCCCCATTTAGAAGGAACTGAGCTGCTGCCAGAACTTCAAGACAAATAAAAGATAGAGGATCCAGAGTGTTTTCTGCTTGCTGCAGGGTTCACACAGTGCTGCTGTCTGCTGCTTCACAATGCTCTGCAAAGTCTTCTGTTCTCCCTAAGGAGGATGTAGCTCACTGTGTTACAAAAAAAAAAAAAATTCCTCAAGTACAAAATATGACTCTGCATGCAGCAAGATGCTCTGCTTAGAATAGGGTAAAATAACTCAAACGATGCCCTATTGCAATGCTACCAGTGGTGAATGTAGAAGGAGACATCATGCTGCTTTTGGAGTTGAATAATGCTGAAACCAATCTGACTCATCAATCCCAACGTTAAACCTCCTGATTGTGAGGTGAAGATGTGGCAGATATGGTAAATTAGACGGACCAAGGAAGAAATAAGAGATAGTATTAATAACTTATCTAAAGCTTCTGAGCTTGCACAACTGGCCTGGAGACATCTGACTGACTGATACTCAATCACTTTATACAGTAAAACTCAATCCCACATTTTAAAGGCAGGATTTTCTAACCTACCTCTTGGAGTGTGTCTGCAGATTGCTTCCTTGAGTGGGTGTAACCTTCAAGATTATTTCCTGTGACTTGCCCACAGTCATTAGTATATGCATAACATCAATCTCTACTTTAAAATATTAGTTTTTTCTAGCTTTAATAAAATTGCTTTAATATAATTGTTTCAATATTGCTTCAAAATGGTACATTATATGATACTGGTGGATACAGCTCTTACACTCTGTAGTAAATAATTCTGATTAAGATATTTTTGTCAAATCACTATTACAATAAATTTTTATGTAAATATATCTAGTTTGCCATCCTTAATCCTGTGGGAGAAAGCTGTAGAAAGGTTCAAACACATCTCTGGAATTCCTTAGACTTAAGGCATTGAGAGTTTGGGGCTCAGATTAGATCCAGGGACATCAAGATTGCTCTCTGAGGAGGATTATAGAAAGTAAGGGAGTTCTTTCTGCACCTTTCTTTCTGTGTCTCAGCAGAAAGGTTTTTCTGATAAAAAAAAGTTTGTCTGAAACTCCCATTCTGCTCATGACACTGTATCAAGTGGATGAGCACTGTCCTTCCTACCCCTAGTGTGCTGGCTATATAGTCTTTAGGACTTGATCTCAGAGAAGAAAATTCATCATTCCATTTTTTTATTAGGAAAACATGAATATTTCAGGAAAGGTTCACCCAACTCATTTTTCTTACCAATACAATATCCTGCTATTTAAGACAACAAAGACAGTTGTCAAACTATTGCATCCAAACTCACACGTCCTCTAATGTGTCACAGTATTATGCCTTTGGGACTGACCATGAGAATTTTCCATTTTCTGTTTCTTTTACCTTAGGTGGTTTCCCTCATTTATTTAGCCCTTTGCTCTAACCTGCTGGCCAATCCTTATGAATCTCAGCTTGTCTTTCACCACATGTACATAGCATTAGCTTTGACTCTCTGTTTCATAATTCATATATAACATAGGAACAATGAAAATTCTGCTGGTTGTGAAGACAGTGCAGAATTTTTTGTGAAAAGGCAAAGTCCACAGCACATTATAAATTATATGTATGGTCATTGTGTGATTGTTGTAGCCTCTCCAGAAAGGAGCAAATCTCCCATATGAACCCTTATTGATGTCACTTCTTTGCAAATACCCCTCAAAACTGCACTTGGTGCCTCTGAGTTGACTCCATGGAGACATCTTCAAGGATTAAGCCATGTTGATTGGAGTCGATTATATTGCACATTACAAAAATACAGAAGACAAATATGTCTAAATATGATATCTGCTTATGTGGAGAATTCAGGGGAGCTTTTAAGGAATATACATTGTTCTCTTCCCTTCTTCTAGAGTGTCACTTTCAAAGCACTATGTTTAAAATTAACTGCTCTTAATTTCTTCTACTACTTCCAGAAATATTGTCAGATCATAACTGTCCTATGCAGCAGCCATCACATTCTCTGTTTCACACTTCTTCTGTGGAGTCAGTGTGGTTCAGAAGTTTATTGACAGCTATGGAGAAGGAAAATTGCATCTTACAGAGATCAGATTCTCTTATGGGATCAAATGCTAGAAAACAGCCAACTGAGAAGTCACACATGCAGAAGCAAAGACCAATGGGATATTTTTATAAAGACCAATAGTACTTTTCTTAGTAAGTATTTCTGATAGGAGTCTCAATGCTATACTACTGCCAAAAGCATTTCTTGTTCTTGGGAGCAAGTGAGAGGAGAAATGTGTTTTTATCTGCAAGGAACACTGCAAGTGAAACTGCTCTTAAAACACAGTGCCCAATTCGAGCATGTATGTTTTAAAAGAGTTCTTTAAATATTGAAAAAATGTGAAAAGAGGCAGTAAAAATATTTTTGGGGAATATAGATTCATGTGATAATTCACCACAAGGAGATTGAGGGATGACTTGATGATGCAGCTTAAGTACTCTAACTGAGGGGGAAAACTTAGTTTTAAGTTTTGTTTCATCTATTAGAGAAGATAACAAGGATCAGAGGCTGAAAGTCAAAGATGGATTAGTTAAATTTTTTAATGAGTGAGATCTAGTTTTCTGTTTTTAAAGGTGAGGCTGTTAAACTCTTGGGAACATTCATGAACTGTCAACATTACTATATGCACAGTGAAAACTTACTAGGAAACACAGAACAAATATAAATTATGATCTAACCAAATATAAGTTAATGGGCTCAATTCAAAACTAAGTAGATGAAATTTAAGAAGTTCAAGTGATCCCTCCAGCCTCAATCTCTATAAATTTTGAGTGCTAATTAAGTAACCATTTTTCCTGAGTAAAGACTTCAGCATCTAACCACAAAGTAAGATATGTATAAGTTTATTGTTCTCTAAAAAAGATATTTGTCTGATATGGGTAACTGTATGCTAGAATGTTAGAGAATTTGCATAGTTGTTCAACACACAAAGTCCTTGTGAGAACATCTCTTTTCTAAGAAATAAAATGAAAAGCACTTGCCACTTGAAAATGGTAAGAATCTGATTTGAATGCCATTGGGGGATTTTCTCTCACATTTTATGTTACAGGAGTCAAATGTGTAGCCCAGGAACTGTGCTTGTGTTATGGTTGGTTTAGGAAATGGAATATAGATCCCTCAGGCACTGTTTTTTCAGGTGATCCCATGTGAGACAGAGCAGAGGTGGAAAAGCAAAGCAAAAGCTCTCTCTGACAGATCCTCTCCAGACAAGTTTTTTCAACTGATAGGAAAAAAGAAGAGTCTATGTTTAGCTTCCAACCCAAAATCCGACTGCTCTGTAGTTTTCAGGCTGTTTGGCTAGGCCACTTTCTTTCCCACTGAGAAACACTCATAAAACTCATGTGGTTTATTTGAAGAGTAGTGTGGAAAACATTGAACATCTGTCTCCTATCTTCTGACAGGCTGTGTAAAGATGTATTTCAACAAAGTGGATTGCAAAACTCATGATCTCAACTTGAGTTATTTTATGCTGGCTGTATCTTTGCAGAGAGGAATAAGTATGAGAGATGAGTAATTTTCTTTTTAAATTATGTTATTTTCAATTAGGCTTTGGGAGACCTCCCCTGTATACTGACATCAGTGTTTTTTCCTAACATGTCAAAATGATTCACTGCATTGAAAAGGAAACAGGAATACAAGCAGAGGGGAGACATAGTCTTGAAAAGGTCCACAATAAAGGGAGTTTAGGGAAGATACCTCCATGGAAAAATGAGGATAATTTTGCTGGAAAATGAGGATAATTCCTCATTTTGAGTAAAAATCCTCAGTCTGAAATACCATGAAAAGAGATTTTTTTTTTAGGTCATTAATATTTTCCTCTTTTTTTTTTTTTTTTTTTCTTTCTCTTATTAGGTTACTCTGTACCTTTAAAAGGATGAATTCAGATTTATCAGCTTCAAACCATGTAAGAAAGAAAAAAATCCAGATGTGGAAATGCCACTTCTATTTGACTTTATCCTTCCTCCCCGCTTTCATTTTTTCCCCTTCTTCTTTTTATCCCCTGCCTCCCAAGTCTGGAATTTCAGAATATTTTGATGGTTAGGTACTTCTTATTTTGTGCATGATGTTAGAATCTTTCTGGGAGAACCATGTGTAGTTTCAGAACCAGCTCAGCACCCTTTGTCTTAACACATTTTATTGCTCCGGATGTATCCAGAAGCTTTCCCTCAAATTCTTATCCTTGTGTACTCCCTGTCTTTGTCAAGGCTTTGAAGATATCCTAGTAAGAATCACTATTTAACCTTTAGGGTTACATCTTCTGTTTCCATTTACTGAACTTTAACTCTCCTTGAATGCCTTAATCCTATGACTGAAATGAAAAAATATGTCAAGCTGGGGAAGGCACGAGCTAGTGCAGAAGAAGACATAAGTGTGAGGGATTTCCCTCTTCAGGATATTCATATTTTTTTTAGAAAAATTCCTAAGGCAACTTTTAAAATTTGATATTCCTGGCACATCACACAGTTTTCATCTTTTTCAATCATGTATTCCTTCTTTCTTGGGGTGCCTTAGAGACAGGGATGTGAAAAGGTATTTCTGAATAGAGTGCTTTGGTACTATTTGTTGGTTTTTCCAGTGTTAAATAGGACTGGTTCCCACCTAGCTAGTATTCATTTACCCTGTGATGGTATCCTTTCAGTGATGCAACTCTGTGACTGAAGGGCCAGGGGAGGGTTGGAATTTAAGTCAATGTGATTGTTAAGTCACTCCACACGCAGACCATATACAGAGACATGATTATGACCACTTATCAGCTGTTGGGTCACTGGTGTGCCTTGTATTACAGTTCAGTGGTGCATTTTAAGACCTAAATTGGGATTTTTTGGGTGAGCTTCCCAATTTAGACTCTTTATTCAAGACAGCATAGAATGAACTTTTAAGGCAGCATGAAATTCAATTTACTGCAGTAACAGATCATCTGAAAATGTGCAAATCAAATTCCTTTTTATTTTTGGAACTCTTAATACCACTGCCATTGTAAAAGTACAGACTGAATCCACCTCTGCGGGAATAAGTTGTACTTTCGTCTGCTAATAAGACTCCTTCTCCTGCTAAATTCTCAAAGTGGGATTTTTTTCTATTGGCGTTGTGATGAGAGCTGAGAGATGGTGGCTTCAGTTCAATACTGAAAATAGTATAAAATATATCCGATTCTACGACACATGTTGGAAGATCCAATTCCACAGGAACATCCAATCATCTGGTGTATTTGTTGATCTGCTAAGTGATGAGAGGAAGATGTGATTTCTTATGACTTCCATTATCTCTTCTTCTTTTGTCCATTGGGTGCCAGAGGCAAGTCAATCATTAGTCCCTATGTTTTTTTGTAAACACATATGGTTTTCATAGTGATATTTTAGAATGAGATCATCTTAGTGGCAAAAGCATTGAACAAAATCTTCCTTGTCACTAAACATGCTATAAAATGTAGATGATTTCAGAGCAGGCAAGCAATTAAAGGAAAAAATGGCGAGCTATTTTTAAATGTCTGGATTTTAATTTTCTTGTCTGCTGTTTTAGCAGCCAAGACTGGAAGATAGCAATTGCAATGCTTGTTTAAATGATGTGCTTTAAAACAGCTGGCAATTGACTTTAACTGTAATTACTGGCTTCTTACCAGTATTTGCAGCTGTATAGTTAAGATTGGTGCTTTGAACCTCATTTTTGGCATTTATCTATATTGTTATATTGCTTTCCTAATTACCTTTTCATCAGTTTTATTTAGATCTTGCACTGAGATATAATTACTTGAACCCAAAAATTTTCTATAGATTGATTTCCATAAATTACAAACATGTCATGTGCTATTTTACCAGACAAAAGATCAGCAAGACAATTTTTTCTACTACTGGAGAATTTGCTAGAGATTGCACAATGACCCTCTGCAAAAATCTGGCTTTGCTGTCGTAAATCTTGTCTTCTATTCTAGGTAGAATAATTCTTTGGCTGATTGTGGAACACAACCAAAAACCCTGTCAAAAAAGCATTCAAAGTTTTCCAGCAGTTCCTAGTGGACATGCTGTGAATGACTAACCTTTGCAATAACTGCTGAAATAGAAGCACAAACACAATTGTTTTGAGAGATCAGTGGGACAGATTGATAATCCTCTTTTAAAACATTTTAAATCTGCTCTGTTATTACTCTGTTGTTATCTGCTGAAAGCTTGGATGCCCTGGAAGGAAATCAGTCATGTGAGTGAAGAATTCAGGATCAGACCCTGTAGAGACAGAAAATTATTTTGCTCTCAGCTGATTAAAATATCTTTGTGTACAAGGACTAGATTGAGAGGATATGAGTTTAGAAAGAATAAATTTGTTGTTCGGGCACTGGAATGGGATTCAATTTCCCATTCTGCCACTCAGCACCTCGGTTCCTTGGCTCTCCTACTGTTGAATAGATAATAGCACACATTCATCCCTACATTTAGTACGTGCATGTACCTTGCCATGCACAGTGTGCTGCTGATCTTGTCAGCTGAATGCATTGATATAATACAAGTGACAGCACTGATAGCAATAATAGTCGGGAATAGGGCTGACAGACCTCGTGAGGAGCAGAGCCCCAGAGGCAGGGGTCCCTCTAGCAGGTTGCCCTTTGCTCTGTACCAGCAATGGCAGGGGTGGATGAGGATAGGGTGGAGGTAGCCTGTGAAGTCTCTCAAGGTGAATATCTGTGTCTCCCCAGGGCCTAGGTGTGATGCAGCCACATGCAAATTCAGTGTTCAGCTCCTCCACCTTTAACAGGCTTGTGCTCCTTGTCCATGTTACCTCCTGTGCTGAGCTGCAGCATCAGAGTCACAATGTCAAGGTAAAATGCCCAAGCAGATCACAGACAGATGAAGAATGAGTCATGGTGCTTGTACCATTAAAATGATTTTTTTTTTAAAAAATTCAGCTTAAAATATACTGTGCTGTTCACAGAAGGAATTCTGTTATTTCTTTCATCAGCCCTTTGGCACTTAAAAGCCTCCTTTGTTTTATAAAAAACCCAGATACTGAATAAAAATTACAATATTAATTGGTGTAGTAGCTGGATGGTAAAATTCTGTGTAACTGACAATCCTGTCTCAATGGCTTGAGTTCTGAGCTTAGAGTCCTGCAGTGCAGATCAAAGTGCCAAAATGAGCCCAGTGGTGGAGCAGCTCCTAGTTGGAGTGCTTTAAAAACCTTGTCTTGCTCTGAGTGACAACTGATAAAAATGTTTTCTCATGCCCCAGAAGCCTGACATTGTCAGAGGTCTAAAGGATGGTGCTGTGTTAGTGTTACAGACCTGAGTTTGGCCCTGCAATTGCTGCTGTAACAAGCAAGCTGTGAGGCTGCCCCTGACGCCTCTTTGTCTTCCCTACTCTGGTGAATCTTTCATGTGCTTTTTCCCTGATTTTCCTCCCTCCTTACTGCTTTACTAATTAAAATTCTAATCACTCTGACAGCCAGAGCTAGGGGGAAAAAAAATCATTCTTCCATGCTGCAGAAGGTAATTTCAAGGTGTTTTAGCTGCCAAAGAAACAAATGGAAATTAGACAAAGAAACTGGTTGTCAGAAGGGGGTGAGCTAGCTGCTGTGCGCCCTTCTACTGTAATAAAATATTAAACTTCTAAAGAAAAAAAGTAAAACAGGATCCATCTGATACATTACTGCCATATATTTAGAGATAATATAACCTAATTTACCTTTCTAAATAGGGAAAGCTTTTGGTGTGTTTATTAACATCGGAATGATTTACTTACCTTGTAGTGAATGCAATGTCAAACATTGAACTTGGTTTGATGTGTGATTGGTGATGATATGTGCTACTTGTTTTTGCAAGCTGTGGTTAAGAATATTCATTTAAAATATATAGCTGCCTGCAGACACTTATTTTAAATGATAAATAGTTCTTGTTGCAATGCTGTGTGGTTACAATGCTGTAGATATTGTGATATTAGAATTTATAAAATGTAGAATATTATCACGGTCAAATCTCACCATCTGCTTTTTCAGGCATTTTTCTGGCTTCATAGAGGTAATTTTTAGACCTACGTATTTCCTCAGAGTGTATGCTTTTGTAATGCAGTATAATAACACGTTGTTTTAGGATGCGAAAAAACTCCCCGGTGGTCTCTATTGTACAAATATATGGGCTGAATATAACATATCAAGAGTTTGCAGCAATTCTGTTTAAATAAACACTGCATCAGCTTTTAGCTACTGCTCAAACTAAATCCAAAGCTTACTGAGATGATAACAAATACATGGCTCATTTCTGTTGCTACTGTTTTGTTTCAGCCCTGATAGTGTAGAGTTAGAGGGTTTGACAGATAGTCAAATCCCGTGGTGTTTAAAGCCAGATTATTTTAACATGTTTGAATCTTTTAATTCAGCTTCAGGATAAAATGGGACAAGGAGATGATCATACTTCGAGTATTAGGATTGTATTGTGCTCTGCTCTTTGTGTCAGAGCCAGTTTTGGACAATGTGGAAATGCTTCTGCAACCCCAGCCTTGTAATCAGAAGAGCCACAGAGTTTTGCCTTTCTGCCTTACATCTGTAAAGACTTGCAAGGGTGGATGTTTCAGGAAATGCATATCCTTTTCTTCATCATCCTCCCAACCTTTTCATAAACATACCATGACAGAATTGTAACACTTACTTCTGCTATTTTGACAAGTCTTCACCAACTTTGCTAGAGTCTATCATTTATCTTTTATTGATGGATGAAGGAGATCCTCTACTCAAAGCTATTTCCTTTCTCTTGTCACTCCCACAATACTTTTTTCATTTGCAAGAGCAATTGTGACTCCCAGTTTTATCTTGGAAATGGCAACCAACTACTGGACCTTTCTCTTCTGGCACAGACACTGTGTGATTGAGGTAATAGATGCTTGCTATAATCACTTTTAGAAAGACCTCATGAGACTTTTGTTGAAATCCAGCTAGTAGGGCCAAATGAAATTTTACCACAGCTACATGATTGAATATACTTTTAATAGCAGCAGTCACTGAATGTACAACATACAGTGGTACTGAAAAAGCAATTGTCCTTCATTCTGCACAATAAAAAATATTTATTTCTGAAGTTCTTTCATTTTCACTGAAAAGAAAAAGGAGGAAAATAAGAAAAAAACATTGTGGAATACTTTACTCCCCCATGGGTGAAGTGAAGCCATACCTCGTAGGCACAGGTAGGTTGGGGAGTTATAAATAGGTTATACCTATTTATAAACAAGTTTATACTGTTTCTTCACCTTACTTAATTTTCCCCAACACAACATATCCAAAAATGGGCATAAATATGTGTACAGAAGAGGAACTGGGAAACTGAAACAACTTAGTTATGTGAACCACTTGTTTTTAAATAAAAGCACTAGCATTGACATAGGACTTATTTTACTTGGCGAGTTGCTGATCCTGCCCTTACATTAAGGTTTTACAGAATGAATGTGTGCAGTTATCTTTGAAAATGTCACTTAATAGTCAGTGTTAAAACTGTGTGGGAAGTGTTTAGATCATACCTTTATCAAGGACTCAGCACTATAAGTTAATCAAAAATCTCTGGGTGGGAGGAAGTGATGTGTCTTTAAGCTGAAAATTACTGAAGTTAAAAAAAAAAGGAACACTAGACTAAAAACTAGTCATGATTCAGGAAGGTGTTTATTTTGACTGATCTGATTCATACCTAATGACTAAAATTTTTACTTACAATAAAATAAGAAGCAGGACTGACAGCCATTGTGTTGTGGCCACCTGGATATTACAGGTCCTCCTTCTAACTATAAACTGTTTCATGTTTGCCTCTGAAATCAAATAATGAATCCTAATTAAACAGTGTTGGTGTTTATTGTGCAAAAAACCAGCTTTTAAGAGAATAATTATTTACCAGAATTATCTTCTTGACACTCTCATCAAAGTGATATGGACAGCATGGACAGCTGATGTCAACTACAAAATTTTTTCCATTAGATCAGGTTCATAGATGGTTTAAATCTGACATTGAAATTCTTTTCATGTATCAAATATCAAATGGGGATATATTATTTGTCTTTTGGATATCAAAAACATATTGTGCTAAACTTTTAAAGAATAGCTACGTGTAGAAGTCATGACAATGCTATGTGTTGGAAAAAGAGGGTTCAGATTTTCTGAATTCTTAACTCAGAGAGAAATTGGGTGGAAAAATAGCCCTGGAAAGTTCTAGAGAAAGCATTTAAGATGACATTTTGAGGTACCAGCAGAGAAATCTTTCAAAAATGTCAGTCAGCTTGGCATTTCCATGGAGATGCAGGCACACAGGAGGCCTAGGGATCCTGGGGACCTCAGGTGGTCATCTTTTCCAGCCTGATACAAATAGCTGGGAAAGGTGAGAGAAGATTCAGCAGGTCAGCCATGGCCTTATCTAGTGAAGCCTTGGAAGCTTCAAGAGTGGAGCTTTCACCTCCTCTGTGCCTCAAAACTCTATCTGAGCTTGCAGTTCCCTTCCCTTGTAGGTGTGCCTGAACTGCATTGTTACGGGGTGCTCTGGCTAGTGCTCCCTTGGTCCCTTTGGCTGGAGACCTTCCACCTTTGCATATATAAAAAAATACTCACTGAATTAGAAGGAAGAAATGAATCTCTGTGGTGGCGGCTGGGTCCTCAGTCTAATGAGTATTTAATTTTTTTATACACAAGGAGAGAACACTGATACCATGACTTGAAAGCCTTCTCCCCTTTGAATACCCTTGTGGTCTCAGAACAGAAGGATATAAATACCTTCAAGCAGGGTTGAGATTGAATCCATCCAGGACAGAAGTCCTAATCACTGACTGTTAAGTAAAACAGAGCTACTACATTTCCCTCCCATTCTTGGAAACTATGTCATTTAATTGCCCTTACTTTTCTTACAAACTGTCCAGAAATTATAAGTTTCCCTGAGGGTAAAATATTTTGCAAGCATGGAGATGTATGGGAGGAGTGGGAGCAGGGGAGCAGAGGAGCAGATTTGCAGGATAGAAAACAATGTAAAAATAGTGCATAATTTTATGTGAAAGTATCAAATCCTTTTTTTTGGGAGTTTTTTTTCCTATTCATTGTTTGGCCACCCATCTGAAAAATCAATTTTTTGCACAGTCATAATCAGGGCTACTACTATATCCATATCCTCATAAAAAGAGAGAGTTGCATAATGAGTATTCAAAATCTGCCTTTTTAAATATCATGTGTAAGTATGCCACAGTATCTGAAGGGATGAAGAAAGAAATCTGCAGATTTGTGTCAAGTGGCAGTTGCAAGAAAGGATTTTGGCAGCATTTCATGCAGCAGTTTCTGAATTCTCCTTCCCTTCATTTCCTCTCTCAGCAGCCAACAAAATGAGTTGACACAAGGCAAATGCCTGCCAAAGAACTTTAACAGGAGGCAGTTTTTAATTAACAGAGGCCAAAGAAGGTGATAACCCCAAGGGTAGTGAGGAGAAATTAACATGGAAAAGCAGTTCCACGCTTCCGTGGGTCCCAAAAGGCCATTCGTATTAGTGGTGTCTGTTCTGATTGAACCTTTTCCATGTCTTTTTATTGATTCCCTTGTCAGAGTCTAACAAAAACACTGCTGGCCGTCAGTTGTTTGCTCGTGGTGGCAGCTTATGGCTCCAAACAGCTTCCTTGTAAAACATTCAGCATGGCAAGGTCTGTCACTGTGGTTAGCATTTCCCAGAAATGATTAATTTTCTTAAACCTAGAACAAAACCCAACAAAATTAAAGCTAAAGCCTACTGAAATGAAAGAAATTCAGTTCACAGTTTCTGTCCAAGTAACTATTTCATCCTATTAACTGTTTGCCTGGCTTAGAGTAAAATGTTTTAATTATTAACCTTTTTAAAGTGAGATTTCAGAGCAGATAATCATGCTGGCTGTTTCAGAAAGGATTTAGCCATTTAGCATATCTGGCACTCACGGAAAGTATTTTTAAAAAATAATATCCTGTGGATAAATATTTCAAGTTTCTTTTCCTGGGATGAAAATGAATAATAAATAAAGCTTGTAAGAGCTTGAGGAAAAACCTGCCTAGCAAGCAAATATAAAGAAGTAAAAAAAGAAATGCAATAAATAAATGAAAAGCTGGCACCTTTAGGTGTATCAGTGCCTGATCCAAATTCAACTAATGTCAAAAGGAGGACCATTCTTTACAACATCTCAGGAATATCCATGCTTATTTTTATATATTTCTGCTGCATAGTCAGCTCCAGATAATAAAGACCGTAATTCAATGATATTTGAACAACTTTATAGAGAAGTGCCAATGTTTACCTTCCTGCTTCTTAGAGATAGAAATAGAAAAAAGGTGTCATTATATGAAATGGAAGTACTGCTCTTATTTTCTTCTTCAGAGTTGGTGCCTAAATGTTGATGTTCATTTGGTTAGCTGAATTTTTCAAAGAAAGCATGGTTATCCCATTTCACTTGAAAGAGTGTCAGCCCCTCAGCCCTCCAGACACATTAGGTATTTGAGTACACAGATTCTGTCCTTGGAAAAGCATGCACAGCTCCCACTGACTTCAGTGGCAATGACACCTTCTTCAGGGTACAAAGCTGGACCATATATCACATCCTACTTTGCTTTCAGCCCTCTTTACAAGAGGAGTGGAGACTGATTGTTGTTTATTTGCACTTTGTTGTTTCCAAAGTTTTCAGAGTGAACTTTACCAGGAGTGTACATTACTGCCAAAAAATAGGGAAAAAATCTAGTCTGAGTTCAAACACTCCATTACACTGTGCGTGAATATATTTGAGACAAGTGAGAGTGGGAAAAATGCCAATAAACTTACTGGGGAGAAATCCAGTGCACACAGGAGACAATATGACAACCTCTATTTAATGAGACATGTACCCACATATATATATAACATGTCTAAGTGTTTCATGTAATGATGTCAAAATGATAACGTTTTTTGCAATGGACTAGAAATGTAAGACATTGAAGTATTTTATCTTCCATCTCCCTCTTTGAATCATGATGGGAGTCACAAATAATTTAATCTATGTTCCTTTGGCTGACTGCAGACATGCACTGGATAGTAAGATCTCTGTGAAGATATGTGATCTGCTCTGTAAGACTACTTGCTAATTACAGTTCCTTTTGGTTGCTCATGTTATATTAGCTAATAATGTTCTCCTCTCTGACTGTTTGACTAAAAAGTCAAAGTGGAAAGAACACAATAGATAATAAACCATAAATAATTAATCTTTCAGATTGATTTTCATTGTATAATCATTACCAGGGTGATATACTCTATTTTCAGGAGCTAGAGAGAATGTGCTCATTCTTTCATTATTTACCAGGTTTACATATGTAAACATTTTAACAGGAGAAGATTTTATGTTGTGCAAGAACATAATTTTGTATAAAAACATATTCAAAAGCTGCTTTGGCTTTTGAGTATTGAAATGTTTTGCATTAGAGAAAAGGGGAGCTGGGGGAGCTGCGCAATCCTCAGACATCTGCAAGTAACCTTCTTGACCAGCCTGAAGTCCTTTAGTGACCCGGCGAAACACCCAGTGGACGAGGAAATCCACCAGGCAGTAATCTCTCTGGACTTCAGCTAGGCCTTCAATGCTGCCACCCACATCATTCTCCTGGGAAAGCTGTAAACCCACAACTTGGACAGGCACACACTTCACTGGGTTACGGATGGGCTGGATGGCCAGGTCCAGGGAGTGGTGCTGAATGGAGTTACAGCCAAGGTGGTGCCCAGTCACGAGGGATGTTCTCCAAGGCTGTCTCCCCAGTACTGGGGACAGCCTTGTCTTAATCAACAACTGATGAGGGGATCAGGTGCACCCTTAGTGAGTTCACAGATGACTCTAAGTTGGGAGGAAGTGTTGGTCTGGTGGACAGAGGGAAAATTTGTCAAAGGGATCTGGAAGGCTTAATTGATGGGCTGAGGTCAATTGAATAAGGTTCAAAAAGGCAAAGGGGCTGAGTCCTGCTTTAAGGTCTCAAAAACCTCATACAGAGCTACAGGCTTGAAGGCAGAGTGGCTGGAAAACTGCCTGGTGGAAAAGGACTTGTGGGCATTGGTTGACAGTGGTGGAACATGAGCCAGCTGTGCCCAGGTGGCCAAGAATGCCAGTGGCACCCTGGCCTGTGTTAGCAATGTTGTGGCCAGCAGGAGCAGGCTGTGACTGTCCCCCTGTACTGGGCATTGGTGAGGCCAGATCTTGAATTCTGTGTTCAGTTTGGGCCCCTCACTACAAGAAAGACATTGAGGGAGCAACTCCAAAGAAGGGCAGTAGAGGAAGGGTCTCAAGCGCAAGTCTGATGAGGAGCAGCAGAGAGAGTTGGGGGAGATTATGCTGGAGAAAAGAATGCTCAGGGGACACTTTATCACTCTCTACAACTGCCCCAAAGTAGGCTGTAGCCAGGTGGGAATTAGCCTCTTTTTGCAGGCATCTAGTGACAGGGTAAGACAACAGAGCCTCAGGCTGTGCCAGGAAAGGTTCAGTTTGGACATTGAGGAAGAATTTCTCCACAGAAAGGGTGTTTAAGCATTGGAATGGACTGCCCGGGGAAATGGTAGAGTCACCATCCCTGGTAGTGTTCAAGAAACAAATGTTTTATGGTTATGGCACTATGTCTTATGGTTTGGTTGATATGGTGGTGTTTGATCCAAGTTTGGGCTCAATGGCCTTGGAGGTCTTTTTTAACCTTAATGATTCTATGATTCTGTGACCTTCAACCCATTCCCAGGACTGCTATAATTTAAGTAGCTGTTATTTACTCTCATAATTTGTAATTCAGCCTCAGTACTATTACAGAAGAACATTCTGAAAAACATCTTGAACAGTGTCACTAACTGTTTAGTTCTATTAAATTGCACGTTACTGACATCACTATTGATAGTACTATTATTTGTACTGTGATCCAAAAAGCTTAATTCAGAAATAGACTAAGATCTGTTGTTTATCTCGCATAGCTGATTAAGTGGGATTTTAAATGCAGTGTCCTTTTCTTGCTCTTTTTGGAGATATTTTCACCCCCTCAGAGGAGGTCATCCAAGCTAAATGTTGTCACTGATGCTTGGCTTGCCATGACTAAAATGGCAGCTGTGTAACAGCTATGTAAAAAGTGTTGTTTGTTTATCTATTTTTTTTATTTTTAGAAGGAATGGTAATTGACAATAAACAATAGCAGCTATGGTAACAAGATTGTTGCAGATAAAGAGACTGTAGATGTCAGGATTCATTGTACACTGGAACCCATGAGACTTCAGAGATACTCTTTGTTATTTGGAAATGTATATTCTCAGAGATAACCCTTTCTCAGCCCAAAGAAAAGAGATGTGGTGCTAGATTTTTTTAAAGTATTTTATATTTTCCAAATAGAAACCCTACATAGTTTCTAGCTGAAAAACCTCATAATGCATCTAGGCTGGCAGTGTTTTTTATTATCCCCATGTGTCACCATTCAAATAAAGACAATGAACACTGAGAAAACTCCTCTTCCACCCTGTCTTGAAAACAAATCTCAGAGAAAATACTGACAAATGGTATTTTAATTTGTTTGACCTCTAAAGTGATTAAGCAATTATGAAACCTCTTCTCTTTAACAACTGGTTGAAGTACTTTATATTCTTTCCTCAAAAAGATGCAGTTTCCAGCTAGTAGCAGTGTGATTGATTTTTCCATATCAGATACATTGTTATGGTCTATTGCTTCCATAGCAAACCTATAACATCTGTCTTCAAACTCAGGCTGCAGTCCTGCACTACTCAGTGATACTTTATGCAGCCACATCCTACATCCTTCCATTACAAGTATGAGTGGATTAACATTGATTTTTTCATCTTGTCTAAGACAGAAGGTCCATCTTAACAGCAATAAATTACACATCTGAGATATGAGGACATACTTGGTCCTCCTTGGTCTTCATGACACAGATTATTACTTTGCCTTGAAACCAGTTTCTGATGGTTTTAACTCATTACCGCAGCTGAAATTGAAAGTTGTCTCCAGGTTTAAATACTTGTTTGGATTATGTTGAAAATAAAAATTCACAGTGACAGGTTCTAGAAACAGCTTTTAATTCTAATCATGAGTGGTAGAGTGATCTTCTAAAGCTTGTGCCCAGACAGGCTTGGAAATAAAACTGCAAAGACCACTAGAGCAGGAATGACAAGAAGTCCTGACCATTTTCTGAGAACTGACCATTTTCTCAGAAAGTCAGTCTAATGTGGGCAGTAACAAAGAGAGTAACAAAATAGTACAGAGTAGCAGCACTGTTGGAGTGTGAGGATGCCCTGACTCAATGATACATCTTTTTGAATTTGTGCATTACACTGCTGTCACATCCCTCTAGACTGGTGAAACTTTTCACAGTTTCCTTTTCCAGCCTTACTTGGCTGATGAAAGGACACTTAAAATGCATTTTCAGATCTAGAACTTACAATAGGCAGCAATCTGCAGGAAATTTCTTGTTAAGTATAGACACTTTTATGGCTCCTGCTTGATTTCACTTGAAACACCAGATTCCTCATGGTGTTTTGCATACTTTGTGGTGTGCTGCTATGGTGCTGGCTGGTCGCTCTGGTGCTTTTAGGCAATGTTTCATTAATATGAGTTTTATTTTGCTGTGTTTTTCTGGTTCATTTGAAGTATTTTTTGAAGTCCTTTTGCAGTATTTTTGCACATTTTTAATACGATGTTAGCAGATACAGCTTTTTTAGTCTGACAGAGATACATATGTAAAAATTGAAATATTAATATATGGGGCTAAATTCTGGTGTGGAAGGGAGAAAATCTGCCCCGGAAATGATGCAGCTGCAGGGATGTCATAGAAACCAGGTGCAAACACAAGATCCCTGACAACAAAGGAGCTGCTGAGCCAGTGGCTCCCTATGGCCCTGGGCTACCATAGCGATAGCACAGTGGGTGCTCATTGCTCATGGGGGCATCATCTTTTCCCTTACAGGCAACTCACCATGGGCAACCCACCTATTCTCTTCTCTTACCTGTTCAAGTAGCAATTTTATCAATCTATTGTAATCCAGCCAGGTCTTCATGTACAATAGTATTTTTTCTAACCCAGAAACCTATTTATAACTGCATTGAGAAGCAGTGTGGTTGCATTTCTAGATGAGTTGGAGGTCAGAGGATTTGAAGGCTATTGAGTTTGTCAGATTATAGAAAGTACAAAAAAAAATAGATAAAAAAGGTTAAAATCTAGAAAAAAATCCAAGTCCAATTATTTTCAATATAAAATGTACTTTCTGCTTTGTCTATTGGGCCCCCCTTTTTTTTTTAAGCACGTGTAAACTTCTCTATTAACCACCAATTTCATGTGGTCAGAACAAAAATTCAACTATAGCTCGATGATAGGTTTTTTCAAGCTTCAATTGTGCTGATGCTTCAGCACTTCTGCATCCATTTATGCCAAAATTACTCTGGTAGTATTTAGTATTTGCAAGCATTAACTACAGAAGAAGTTGGCCAAGTATTTCTTTATAAATCAAAATTCTTCCAGATAAAATAATGGTAGAAACAGCAGGAAAAACCACCATCTTGCCATCTATGTCTTTTACAGAACATACCTGTATAGAACAGTTCTTTTAGTGAACGGCATCTGTAACTTGGAAAGGTGTTCTCATCAGGAATCTTAGTCTAGGGCTGAAAAATAGCTAAAAATTTCTCTAGTAGAATATGAGCAAGAGGTATAGCAAAATTTATGCATTTCTTATGCTCTTGTAGTGAACATGGAAGTTGTAACATCTTGTAAACAAAATGACTGTATATAAAGCTGCCATGGTTTGAATATTACTAATGTGAAAAAGATTTAGATTACAATCCTAAACAGGCAAATATCACAACAGTGTTTTGGTGTGTTTATAATCTGATTTTATTAATAAATTATTTGCAGATGATTCTTTTCATCATTTGCTGTTTGGAATTTCTTGACAGTATTTAATGTGAAGAAACTTGTTCATTGTATTATGTCAAGATTTTTGACTGGGAGCAACTATTTGCATATTCATTTTTGTCCTGTGATGTGCATATTGCACAGGTGGCTACCCTTATGTCCTAGTGTGGCCTTCTGAGCTACCTAGGGACATAAGTGCCTTCCCTTTTCTCAGGAAAAGGCTAGAGATACTTTTTTCTTTGTTAGTCTTTTTTTTTTTTTAATAGGCTTATAATCATGGTGCCCAAGTGTTTTGTCGTCTTGACAAAAACCTGTTATTTGTGTCAGAGTGGTTCAAACAGAACACTTAAAATGTTATAATTTTCTCATTTCCAGTAGAACGAAAGAGATTTTTGTATACTGATGTACTCGTGATTTAAAAACATCTTGCTGGTCAACAGGAGTGAAACATTTGTCAAGAAACAAAGATTGGGTTACTAAGTTTTTAAACAAATATAGTTTGTACAAGAGCAGGTTTTGGGTGATGACTCCTTTTTGGTTAGGCCTATTGGTGTACTTAGAAAAATAGATGAGACTTGCGGTACAAAAAAAATCTTTCTTATGCCATAGAGGCTTATATAAAGATTTTAATATGTAACTTGATGACTTCCTTATGAAGGAATTGTTGGAACTAATAATTTCTTAGATAGGTGAAAAATCCCTCCTGTCTTTTTCCTT
The DNA here is from genome assembly GCF_012460135.2 of Molothrus ater. Taxonomy (NCBI): domain Eukaryota; kingdom Metazoa; phylum Chordata; class Aves; order Passeriformes; family Icteridae; genus Molothrus; species Molothrus ater. The sequence goes on from NC_050511.2 coordinate 53,894,055, forward strand.
CATGAGTATTTAATTGTTTTCACTAGAAATGCAGTGATTATTTCCTTTACAATAATACCATAGCATGATTTTGTATTTGATTAGCATGAAAAATTATTTCAGTTGAGTCCTATTTGAAAATTGTGATATTTTAAGATATCATTAAACAGTTCTTAAGACATTGTATATTATTCTATTAGATTACATTCTCCTTGAGCATTATTAAATGCTTTACTTATTACTTTATCATGTTGCATAAACCGTCAATATTCGTAACTAAAATCTAAAATGGGAAAGAGTGATACATAATAGAAACTTTCTTGCTGCAATCATAGTTTCAAAATACATCCAGCTACTTTTATTGTCATAATTGGTTTTAAAATATTTAAAGCATTAGTACATGAGATACAATATTACAATTTTATGAGTCTCATTAGAGCCTTCAATCAGTGAAAACAACAAGGCTAGGGTGCATGAGGTGATGCTGCTGTTTGAAGGCAGTGAGGAAACTCAGAGCTCTGAGGCAGGTGTAATCTATCAGGTTTTGAAGAGGAGTAACATTTTTACTCCTAACCAGGGGAAGAGTGAAGGTTCTATGACTCCAACTTCCTTTGACTTTTTGTCCTTGTACATCAGCTAAAGTCAACTCAAAACCTTTCCTGCAAACCTGGTGCGGGCACAGGAGCCTGGGTCCCTTGCATTTGTGAGAAGTGATGTGCTCGGACTGGTTACCAAGGGCTGATCTCCTCCAGAGGCTCCTCCAGGATCCTGTGCATGCTCCAGCCTTAGTGTGCTGCCACTCAAAACCAGGACTAGCCTGGACATTTTTATTGCCTCAAATTATTTCCAAGTTCTGTAAACAGAGGTGATAATGAGAGATTTTCATATTCATAAACTCAAAGCCATTTTCCTCCTAGCCATGGAAGAATAGTTAAGAGGTTTTTATAAAATCAGGCCTGCACTCTGCATAGAAGTTCTGAAACATAGCTTTTTATTCCTTGAATAAAGCAATTGTTTTTAGAGAAGTATATTTCATATATGTTTGTATAGAAAACAAAGGCAAATTGGAATATAGCCTTATCTATCCTTATTTATATAACTTCAAGTGTGTTCTTTCAAAATATCATTAAGAGTACAAGCAGCATGCTGGAATGTTACAGAAAAACCCCTGTAACTATGATTCTTTGTTTCTATGTATTTCATTACAGTCCTTAAGTATAATGATCAAATACTACTTTTCTAAGATTTCAGTGTGTATGCTGTGTTCCAAGGACATCTCAGCACAGTGCAGAAAAGACCTGAAAGAGTCCAACCATCTCCAAACTTGCTTCCTGTAATAACTTATTTTGCCCTAAGGCAGAACCTTCAGAAAGAACTGAATAGATCCATTACTTATGAAAACTTTTGAGAGAGTACAATAACCTGGAGTGGTATTTCACGGAAGGAAAAAACTGGCTGACTTCATACCATGTATAGGCTCCCAAAAGACAAACACCATTTCCTAAAAGGGAATATATATACAAAGGCAGACGTTATAAATACATGATTCATATAAATTCAACAGTGTTCCCTAAAATGACCTAACAAATCAGAAAAGACAGGTTCAGTATTCCTTTGAGGAAACATTGAATGTGCCTACATGAGCTTTTAGTTTTCATCAGGAGTGTGCTTTTGAAGCAGATGGCCAGGTTGTCTCTACTTACTGCACTTTGGTTCATAGCACACAGACATCAGCTTGCTCAGTATGGTTTTCTTTCAGATGAAACTAAAATGAAATACGCTTGGAAAAGCCACTTCATGCATCCTAGCCACAGCCCAGGAGAAATAGTCTCCAAAAGAAAAAGTCAGAAAGAGAGCACAAAACCCCCTGAAATGTGTGTTTTGTGTGTTTCAGGTTCTTCATCAGCTGCAGCTCCACAGAGCAGTTTTGTTGCTCTGAGGGCTCATGGAGACCCACCCAAAGCTGCTGCAGATTGCTGCTGGGGGTGTACACTACAGGAAGACTGTATCACTCAAAAGAACAGATCTTGTGGAATATTACATTTCAGAGTGAAGAAGTTTTGATAGGAGGGGGAAAAACACAGCAGAAAAATATTTTCTGAAGACTATTAATGTTATAGGTAGCAGTCCATGTACCTTGCAGTGGGATTACTGTGCATTATTAATAGCACTGCTTGTTTACAGAGGTAAAATTTTTTCTACTATCTCAAAAACCTGTATAATTTTGCGTTGGCATATTAATGGCTTCAGAATCTATGTGTGCACATTTTTCTTATATTTTTTGAGTTTTTTTTAGTGAAAGGATGGGTTAATATTTTCTTTAATTAAGACAAATGAGAATAAGTTGTTGGCTAAGATATTTTCTGTAGCTGCTAAAATTAATATTAAACTGGAACTATCTGTATGATACAGAAATGTGCATGAATTTTTATGGGTAGAAAGAGATGTGCCTTCTCCCCACATGCCTTTCTTGAGGGAGTTTCTAGAGAAAGCTGAGTACCTTAAAGGACTTTACTGAAAATATAGCAGCAAATGTGAACATATCTGTGACATTTGCCAGATTTTTTATTGTGCTCCATGGGCACAAAATGAAGTTGTAAAAACCAGAATAGATAGAATTATAAGGGAAAATCTGGTGGGTTTTTCTTGGAAGATTACCTGTATGCTGTAGACTATGTGGTGACCCTCTTGGACTGTGTCCAGTTCTCATGCTGCTGTTAAAGGAAAAAGGCTGTTTGCTCTGATCCTCTGAGTTCCATCATGAGGTGGCCTTACCATGTATGGTCAGAGAATCATTGAATCATAGCATGATTTGGGCTGAAATGGAATTTTAAAATCATGGTTCCAACTTATCCTTTTGGGCAGGGACACCTTCCACTAGACCAGGCCCCATCTCACCAGCCTTGAACACTTCCAGGGTTGGGGCAACCACAACTCCTATGGGCAAGCTGTTCCAGTGCCTCACCATCTCCACAGGAAAGAGCTTCTTCATCATATCTAATTTAAATCTACCCTATTTCAATTTAGAGACATTTTCCCTTGTGCCCTTGGAAGAATTCAGTCTCCAGCTTTTTTCTAGACCTTTCAGGAAGTCTGCAATAAGGTCTCCTTGGGTCTTCTCCAGATTAAACCAGCCTGCCTTTAACAGAGGACATGATGCCAAAGTGTTTTCATTTGCTACACACTTGAAATAGTGCAACTCCAAACACTTTTTTATGGCTTTAAACCTCTCTTTCTGTCTCCTGGCAAAACTACCTTACTGTCTAATCTTGTTGGGAATAGGCATAGGTACAACAAGATTATCATATCATTTCTGCTGGAGTGGAATGTTTAAGTGATTCCCTGTCATTAAAGTCAACAAGGTTAATTATAATCATCATACGATGCAATAGCTCTGGGTTTAAACTGGAGTTTGCCTGTCTTCTAGGAATGACTGGTAACTACAAAAAAGAGAAATTAAACAAAAAGTGGCAGGAGTTGGTATATTATATCATATGCAGTTATATATTGTCACACATAAGAGGGGAGAAATTACTAAAGAAGAAGAGAGATCCAGGGTGAATATAAGTAAAGTGTGGTGGCTTAAATACTGGGAAATTTTATCAAATCATCAAGACTTATCAGGAGCACTATCCACTATCAGGCAATGGTCATCATTGTTAGGAATCATTTGGCCTAACAGGATCCTTTGGGAATCACTATTTTATAGTAACTTCTCTCTGCCAGAACGAGGTGGTACATTTTGCATTTTCTGAATCTTGCAAAACTCACCATGGCTTCTTCTGGAGCATTTTAAAAGCGGTGCTACATTGAGGTGCAGTGTAAAACAACAGAGTACAACAAACCCCCAAACAATTCCACAAACACAACTACAACAAATCAGGGTGTTATTTTTAATAAGGTGCTTGACTAAAGTGATGTTGTTGACACTGGAATGACATCTCTTAATTATATAGTACAAATGATTTGCATTTAGATTTTACTGAATCTGTCTGCTTCTACTTTCAGTGACACATCCTTACTAAACAAGCATCATAGGGAAGACAGTGTTTGAGTTTTGTTTTTCTTTAACTCTTTGAACTTCAATGGTGTTTTTATAGAGTACAAAGAATTCTGCTAGTTTTCTGTTTGTTTGCTTTTTCCATACTGTAGTCATTAGGGCAAATATCTTGGCTCAAGTTAAATAAAACATTTAGTTGTTATCTTTGGCAGAGGGATATTCTTGATGGTAGACTGGATTTGAGGCCCTGTGCTCAGAGTTCAGAGGTCATGTGTGAATTTGTTATGCTTTCTGGTTAACTCAACAAAATAAATGCATCTGGTGAAATTCTCATGAATTGTTTATTTTTTAATGTTTCTATAATATACAGTAAATTATAATTTATGAGGTGTAACTGAAAAAAGTCTAGAGGAAGTTGTGTATAAGATTAGGGGATTATTAAATCAAATTTTTTGTGGTTTCAGACTTAAAATATTTTACATTTACAATAAATTGTTTGAGACTGCTATCAACTCACGAATTTTAATAATTTAATAAATACACTGCTGTAAAGTGGGACATATAGCCAAATCCCAGAGTGGTTTGTGCACAGAGTATTACAATACTAATATAATATTTTTTCTTTACTTACGTAGTGGAAGAGTGATCTGTTTTTATCCATAACACATGGTGATTGGTCATTAGTACTAATGAACTGCATCTAAGAACTTGCAGGAGTTAGGAAGATAGTTGTCATCCCCCTACTTTCTTTCCATCTGTTGCAGGCTGTTAGGTACTGCTGTTGAATACAAGGAGAGAGCATCACTTATTACCTCTCTTGAAGCATGTTGACCTTTTAGGCTCTTGGCAAAGTGACTGCAAGGTCAATATTCATCTTATGGGAGAGACTGAAGGCAAGTATTCATCTCTCAGTGCTTGCCCAGAAGGAAACAAATAGGAAAAATGTGAATTTATTTCTCTTGAAAGAGGATGAGAATAAACAGAATGAGAAAGGAGCTGCTGCAATTTGTGCGTGTGTGTGTGTCTGTGTGTCTGTGTGTCTGTGTGTCTGTATGTGTTTGTTTCTTACTTTTTAAAACCTTATTATTACTGTGTTTTGATCATAACTATGATTTTGAATTGGTACCGTGAAAATCATCTGCGGGAATTTTTTTGCACATAGCCTTGACAAATTATCCTGAAAATAGAATGGAACATAATGAAAGATCTGAGATCTTCTCCAACAGTAGCTGCTCAGCACAGGATGGTGGGATCAGTGGGTCAAAGAGATTTGGTGCAGAACTCTGTCCAGATCTTAATAAGGAAGGTCGAACAACAATTGCTGTAATAACTGTTTTAATAGGAAGAGGAATATAGATACACAGCAAATCTTAAGTCCCTTCAGTTGCTGGACACCCTGCATCAGGTACAGCATCAGTTGGAGCCCAGGTAGAATTTCACACATCCCCCTGTTCAAAGCAGATACTGTCCATAAGGGAAAGCTCTCCCTTTTGGTAGTATATGTAATTTCTTCACAATAATTTCTTCACAAGCAAGCAACTCTGTTCTAATGAGAACTTCTTGCTGCCCTTTTAGGTAAAGGCAAGGCCATGAAGGTTGTTCAATAAACAACACCCAGTGGAATCTGCCTGCAAAATTCTCTCTTGCAGTGTGTAGGCTTAGTTTATGCTGCAGCCAAGGAACTTTTGCTGCACGGTACAGCCCCAAAGGCCTCACATTATGTGCAGCTCAGCACAGCAGAGTTCAGCACAGTCCTGTGCTTCCTTAAGTTCTGTCTATCACTAGTTCCAAAATGTGCCATACTCCCCCCATCTGTATCAATAGAGTAGGTATCCAACAGTGACATAACTGAGTTCAGAGTGTAGTGTAGAGTGACATCTGTGTTTATTGACAATACAGCACCTAGAAATAATAATTTATTTTAATATAATTTGTGATAAATATTTCAATAACACACTGGGGTTTTTTCAGGAGATTTAAGTAACTAACTCTAAAATAAAAAGAAATCTCTCGGCTGCTTCTACTTCTCCATGTTAGAAAGACCCTACAGATGAGATGGATGAGATTTCATCCAATTTGCAGTGACTTAATAGAGGGAATAGTTGCATGAAAGCTGGTAATCTATACAGACTATTTGCATCATATACAAACACAATTTCAAAATCTATTGAAATTGAAAGGATATGCACGTGTGCATTAATTCATCCATTTATCGCAAAGGGAGAACGCATTTTCTTTCAGATTATGCTTATCTCATGTGAAAGGAATCCTCATTTATTAGTGGATAAGACCATGTATCAAGTTCCTACCTTTGAAGCAATTTCATTTTGTGACTGTATATATATATATATGTGTGTGTGTGTGTGTGTGTGTGTGTGTGTGTGTGTGCGCACATTTCAGATACATTTTGACTTAATGAAGAGGTTAATAAAAATCAGCATTCATAGCTTCTGTGTAGTCAGATAAATTAGTTAATGCACAAACTGAGCTCTTATGTATTATGCAAAAGATTAGTTCTAAGATTTGCATAATGTGCTACAAATGACCTACTGTTTCAAACAGTAGCAGCTTGGGTAAAAGTGGGTTGAAAGCTGAAGTGACGTCAATAAAGTAATTACTCCTGTCTTGGCACATCTCCTTCATTGTCAAAAGTTCAAGTCCCTGTAGGGCTGAGAGAACAGCTGAAAGACATTGAAGGCAGGTTAAAGCAAAAATACTACTACAATAGTCAGCAGGAAGGCCAGAGAATGGTCAGTGTGATTGGGATAGCAGGGATTCTTAGCTCTTCAGCATCTGATCCAAAATCCCATTAAAATGAAAAGCAGTCCTTGTGCTCCTTAAACAGTATTATTATTCTGAACCACAAGCTGCAGATCTGAGTTATGAGATTGTACTAATTCAGACCTGACTATGCTGTTAACTAAACCTTAAATCAGTTCAGTTTCTGAGAAGGGGGAGAAATACTCTTTCCTTACAAATCTTGAAGTAATTATGCAGTGGATTCGCTACATGAGAAACAGTAAGTGCCTGAATTTACATAACGAGTTAGTTCATATCAGGGGACAATACACAGAATGGATTGGAAACACATGGACTCCAGTCAGCCCTTCATTTAGTTTCTTACATGGCCAAAGCCCTTACTTTCTCTTTCCTCAGATGTCCCTTAGGAGAAATTTTTGTGAAAATGTGTCACAAAATTTTGTCTTGCTATGGCAAACAGCTTACAAGCACAAGTCCATGGCACTACCACTACTCAACATGGATTTTCTGAATCAATATTAGTCTAAAAATATTATTGTCTAGCTGTATCCTGTATAGGCAGCCTTTACTGAAGGCATTTCAGTCCCTCTGCACTCCTGGGGGCCAAAAAACCTCTTGAATTGGTTCTATTAAAGGCCTTCTTAATTTGCTCTCAAACAAGGATTAAATGGATATTAGAATTGTTAGCTCCAGATTGACTGAAGCGTGTGAACAGAGCAATTAGAAGAGATACAATACCACCACTGACTGAGCAATGGGCTTCCCTCTCTCAGATGCTGGAAGAAGGACAAAGAAGCACAAAATTTTGTCTTCTGCGTTGGCCAGGCATGCAGGTGCTTAAATTCACTTACTGTAATTTAAATCTAATTCTTAAGGGGATTATTAATGAATTAAAAAAAAAATAATCAATACACAAAGTATTATCATTTTAATTATTTTGTTCTTATTGAAGGAGAAAAAAAAGCCATAAATATTTTTTTGCATTAAAGGCAAGGAGAGATTGCAATCCAAATACTTTTTGACTGAGGCCATCTTAAATAATGGTTTTCTCAAGGTAGAATAAGGTCTAATCCACTCTTGCAGTATAAAAATATGAACTGCAGCAGTTGAATTTCTGTGTTGCCAATTTGTGCAGTTTGTTAGCATGGCTCTTGTAATGTCTGACTGTTCCAGAGAAGCCTCAGCCACCAATACTATGTGAAAAAATAAGTAAAATATATAAATTAATAGGTCTTCAGGTTAGAGAGAAGAAGCTTTGAGAACCAGACATATTTGCAGAATTGAAAAAAGGAGTAATTTTTGTGGCAAGGGGCAGAAAGAATGGTTGACCATCAGTGCATCAGCAGTGTGGGCTGGGGGAACTACGGCTCTCAGAGGAAACAGCTGCCCTGGGCAATGATATCCATGGTCACTGCCACCTGGGACAATATGTCCTGTGCTTTGCTCTTACCAGGACCCTCAAAGTGCCATGTGTTTCTACTGTCAACAGGGCTTTATTTGGGAAGCTTGAATGGCCAAGAGTCTGTGCATCCTCCAGAATGGGAGCTGCAGCCCTGCATGACCACCCAGGACCAGTGAATGTGTTGACCTGCAAGCTCTGTTCAACATCAGCACTTGTTCCTACCCTGACTTCTACTATTCTTCTGATTTCATACACAGTGCTGCTCAAATAATTGACTTTTAAATAAAACACTGTGTTGCTCAAGAAGAAATGGGAGAGTGGGAACCCCTTCCTTTCATTAACACACAGAGGCATAGCAGATGGAATAAATGGACCAGCTGCTTTCTGTACTGAGTTACCTGGATTTTACTCCAGCCACTATATCAGGAGGAAAATTACATGCTTGAATGTCTGGTTGAAACCTCTTTTGGGAAAAAGAAGCAAGAAATTGAAAACTGTATACTTAATTCAAACATTTTATAATTTAAATCTTTGATCGTCATGGGGAGTAGTAAGAAACCAAGTAGGGTATTTAATAGTGGTAACTGTTTTCAGAGACTTGCTAACAGCCACAGGCACAGTGGATTGAAGTCAGGTCATTTTTAACAACACGATAAAGTCTCATTGTTTCACTAGGAAGCAGTGTTTGTAGCTATCTTTATGACAGGCAGTGTTCTGTCTTAATTAGTAATATTATTTCTACTTCGCCTAAAATAGCTGAAGGGTTCTCCTGGGATCTATTCTTGGATACAATTTTGTTTAATCTTATTATTAATGGTAATAATTTTTTTCTTGCTTGGATTATCATCTGTATGCCAATGATTCTATTATTTAAACAAATAATTATTACACATTACAATTCCATTTACTGCATGACAATAACAAATCGTAGTTACAGCTCATTCAAAGTAAATTAGTTCTGAAACACTAACAAAATTAATTGCAAGATGCTTGACTGAAAAATAGAAACAGTTAAAATAGGAGCTCTTTATCATGGTGTTTGATAGTATATTCCGTACTGGAATAAAGTTACTAGCCTTAAATATCTTGGTAATTGTTAGCAAACAAAGAGTAATTGAAACTTGGTTGCTAAGAAACATTATTTCTCATTGTTGACAATAATGATTTTCTTTGATTGCTGCTTCTATTGTTCATTGCACAAGCGAAATGTTTTCTCATAACATTGTGAAAACATTCTTTGAATTCCAATTGTTTTATGTGATACCACTGGGTCTGTTTTAAAAGCTTACAGCAGCATGGTATGCTCCTGGAAGAGTGGTGGTGTGGGATTTTCAGTGGTAGATGTAAATTTTTAGAATGCCAAAGATACATGAATGAAAGCCCGAATTGCAGTCCAAGGTCAGCAATGCTAACGTTCTTTCATATACTGCAGGCGGAAAAATATGTAGGAATACTTTTCTTGACATCTAAATGGCTTAGCAGCACTAGATACATTTTTCAGATGCTAACGCTTGCTTTTGGGGAAGCAATTTTAGTAATCTGAAAAGAGGCTTTTTTAAATTTTTTTTTTAAGTCCCAAAAAAGTGGCTTTAGTTCCCCCAAATCACTAATAAAAATCCATAAAAATGTAGCTGGAAAAATATTCTTTGGCAAAAGTCAGGGTCTTTGATTGCTGATAGAGGCAGCCATCTACAAATTTTTCCCCAAGCATTTCTGTTTGACCAGATCATATAGTTGGCAGATTCTATTCCAGATTTCTTTGTGTTTAATACAAGGGATGAAAAATTAACAGCAAAAAACCTCACCCATACTAGTTTATTATTTTGGCCCATTAAATATACAAGTTCTGTTTTAGGTCAAAACTCTGGTCTGTGAAAATTAACATTCAAATGGTAAAAGTTTTAAAAAACAATTTAAAGATTTTAATTTTTTTTTAAGTTTTGGAGTGTTTTTTAAATGTATACATTGTCTTTGAAATGAAATAATACATGCACATCCTAATTCTAAGAGGAAATACTAGGAAAAGAGGAAATACTTGGAATAAAGACTTGCATCAGGAACTATGAATGCCCGTGAGGATTTTTCATTCTCCAACAGATGCATGGTTTTCCTTGTAGAGATTTATGCTATATCCTTTTTCTCTTGTCTGCTGAGGTTTCTTTTAGTTATTAACTTCTTCAGGATGGCTGAGTATTGCTTATATCTCGAAAAGCAGAGTCCACAAGTACATGAACTGCACACTGCAACAATTTACATGACTTGGTTTACAGAGAAATTTACAGCATAAATTTTTGGACTGGGAATGTATGCTTTGGACAGATTCCAGCTGCAGTTTGAGGAGGGAGGAGGTATTACCTATTTTGTTTTGACTACAATTTTTTTCAGATCAGGAGTTATAACCTTGTGTCTGTGAAGTACTCTAAAAAATTAAGTCAGAACCCAGCCGGTGCTACAGAGCACAACTGTTACATACATCGGTCCTTGTGCTGTAAAGAAAACATACATCATAAGAGAGATGTTTCTGCCAGAAAGAGAAATTAAATTTGTGTCTGTATGTGTGTACATATGTACCTGATTATTGGTTTCACATGGAAACTCATTGTGGCAAAGAGTGTTGTCAATTTTAGTCCTCTAAAGACTGAATTTCCATGCTGAAAAGTTTGAAGTTGAACTCTTTCAAATAATTTCTGTGTTTGAAGATAGTTTTTTTGCTTTTTGATCTCGTTCTTTTCACCTGTTTAGAGAGGGATAGTTTCTACTTCTTGAAAATGCTAGGAAGTGAGGTTTATATTTACTGTGTAAAAAGAGGAACATGTGGAAAATATCAGACTTGATTTTCTTCTGAAAGTAAAAGGATTTTTGCAATACATCTCAACATCTCCTTTGTATTTCCATGTGTAGTAAATATATGCTGATGTTGATAAAATCTGTTTTCCTAATGAGTGTTTTAGTATTCTTTTGTTCCATTGTATTAAGTTCCTATTAACTGGCTTACTGTTTAGGTACTGTGACTAATTCTTGGTTTCTACTTTCTAATTTGATTAGTTAATTAATGGTTTCCAGAGTTCCAGAATGATGGTACTTATATAAATGAAATGCAGCTACCACTGTTTCTGAGTATGGCAAAAAAGGACTCAATGTCAGTCATGTTCCAATGAGGGAGAGGAGAGGAGAGGAGAGGAGAGGAGAGGAGAGGAGAGGAGAGGAGAGGAGAGGAGAGGAGAGGAGAGGAGAGGAGAGGAGAGGAGAGGAGAGGAGAGGAGAGGAGAGGAGAGGAGAGGAGAGGAGAGGAGAGGAGAGGAGAGGAGAGGAGAGGAGAGGAGAGGAGAGGAGAGGAGAGGAGAGGAGAGGAGAGGAGAGGAGAGGAGAGGAGAGGAGAGGAGAGGAGAGGAGAGGAGAGGAGAGGAGAGGAGAGGAGAGGGGAGGGGAGGGAAGGGAAGGATCTTAAGTCTGGGGCATGGTTTAGAGTAGCCTGAAAATATTGCAATATTTATATGCATTCTTTTTCTGTGTATGCAGAAAGCACTTGTCATTCTGAGTCAAGAGAATGAGATGTTTGAGTGCTATGAAAAATGAGGCAGTGTTCTGCTACCAATGTTTGCACCTTTGTGTTCTGAGTGCAAAGTAGATTTGGCATGTTACCAGACCAGACGGGTAATATTTCATTCCTGCATTTTAATAATATAAGCACCTATGAATAGCAGAAGGCAAAAAAGTTGTAGTGTTGCCAATTCTTGAGATGTAACTGAGCTTCATGCTTTTTTGTTTCTTATGATGCCAAAAGTGAGAAACTTGACCTTTATTTAAGAAAATTTATAAACCATATTTTGATAAAAGGGTCTTGAAAACAGATGGAGAAACATACATGAATTATGTAGTCAGATGTCTTTCAAGCTGTATACAATGAAATATCATGTAACTATATGATAAATTTAGGATTAATAGTTTGTTCAATGGATAAAATTCTTCTTTGGATTTATTTTTTTTATCATGGGTGTTTTCAGTGCATGAAATATGAGGCTGAGGAACTTAATAATTTTAAACATTTTTATTTTAATATGTCTGTGTTTCTATCACATTTCTGTACCCGGTATAGTTCCATACTCAGTGTTTGTTTCAGAACACTTAGTTGGGCTTCAGTCTGTCCTGAAAATCTTTCTGCATATGCTTAAATTTGAGGCATAAGTGCATGTATTCAGTTAGTACGTGTGGAGATACTCTTTGGTGTGAGTAAAGAGAACAGGAGCTGTATACTGCCTACCACTTATCTAACAAAATGCCTTATTCTTCCAACATAAATTAGTCATCCAAATTGTGGTAGTCAGAACCTCACAATACCTCAAAGTCAAATTTTGATGGAGTCAGTATCTCCCTCTGGGATATACAATACTCCATTTGTAATGCTTTGCGCTTCCACTATTTCTACTTTCACATAAATCTTTTTTGGATACTGTTTATGTTTTTGGTTTCAGATATTTTAGTGTGGCTGTAACTTTTCATTTGCACCACATGCTTTTCCAGGGGAATATAATTGATCTATTCCCCTTTGCAATATTTTGTATTTTATATTCACTTTAGTTGCCTGCCTTTCTTCCTCCACCTCAATAAATTCTTTATTGCAGATTTTTTTTTTTCTCAAAGCTTCCAGATTTATTGTTTCTGTTTTAAAGAAATGCATAAAACAATAATTGGTGATGGCATTACTGCTTTCAGTTTACAATGTTACTAACTAGAATGACACTCATTTTGCTGATAAATGTGAAGTAAACTAAAAATTTAGAATAAAGAAGTCATTACTTTTTTTTTGTTTGAGAAAAAGATTTTTAATTGCCCTATACCATAACTTGTCAGCAAAGAATTTTTAGTAGCCAGGGCTTTTACCTGTAGTGAGTACATGGTTCAGGGTGAGAGGTCAAAGACAAAGATCTCCCTCAGCTGTCAATATTCAGGCAATTGATCTTCTCGTTTTATTTAATCTCACCAGCCACTTCCTTTCCTCTCCTTTCCCTCTGTCTTTTTCCCTTCCCCCACTCTACTCAGGGAAACTAAATGTTCCTGCTGCCAGCAGAGCTTAGTGTAAGTGTAATATTACATGAATCAAAGGCCCTTTAGGCCATGATATAGACTGGTAATTTATTACTGAAGAACAGAGGCTTTTTTGAAATTTCCTTTAGTTCAGGCAGATCACTATGAATTAACTAGGTAAGAGGGCAGCAGGTGCTCTCATTAAATTTACAGTCACTGCCAGCAGACAGGGAAGCATTTAAAAAAAGAATATGCAGCTGTGCTGACACATGTAATTGCAACCATCCACAGACTCACAAGATGTGTGGGGGTAGCCACAGGCTTTTGGTCATTGTGCTTGAGCTGTGCTGGCACACAAGGACCAATGCACATTATGCTTATGATTAGGTCCCTAAAACGGCAAATTGCTTTTACTAGACCTCCAAACGTTGTGTGAGAAACAAATGAACTACTGGCAGGGCTGGGTTTAGTCAAACCTCCCAGCTGAAGTGACCTTGAACTTCAGAGAAGTTCATAGCCTGATTGCAGCTTTGTGGTTTTGGCATTGCTCCACTTACCCTTTGTAAAATAACAGCTTCAACAGATCTCGCCTTGATCTATGTTCTTGGCTCAGTTTCTTCAGCCATCAGATAGTGTTTTGTGTGTAACTGGTATTTGAAACTAATGAAATGACATTTTTTGCAGAATGAAACCTATATTTTCCTTAAAAGAAAGGAAATTCCATGCAAAGCTGCCCACTAATGATACCTTCTTAGTTTTCCTTTGGAATTGCTTATTACAATAAAACAGTACAGAAATGCTTATTTTGCACCCCAAACATTCCTTGGGGAAACACTAACAAAGTAAACTCTTGTCATTGATCCAGAGTTCCATTGAGTCAAGACTTCCATTGACTTTAGCAAGGTTTTACATCTGGCCTTTAAAACCTAGTTTTAACTTTAGACATATGTGTTTTGTTTTCATTATTTTCATGGAAGTTTCACACACATGTCTAAGGTTCTACACTAACCAGAGTCTTATGCCTTGCTAATCTAAGTTCGAAACAATCCTCAAGTGCAAATGTACTGGAGTCAATGCTCTGTATTCAGAGTATGTTGTACTTTGTCTCTGGCTGTGCATCATATGGTGTTTGTATACTGCACATGGTTACAAAAATGTGACTATTTGTTTCCTTAAGTTTATTTCCAAAATATTTTAACTAATAAAAACCTGAAAAAGTTAGTTTGATTGATTAGATAATTACATCTAAATTATGTAATTCATCATATATAACTAAAAAGAGATTTGATTTTTTGTGTTTATAGAAGACTCCTTCCTTCCTTCCTTCCTTCCTTCCTTCCTTCCTTCCTTCCTTCCTTCCTTCCTTCCTTCCTTCCTTCCTTCCTTCCTTCCTTCCTTCCTTCCTTCCTTCCTTCCTTCCTTCCTTCCTTCCTTCCTTCCTTCCTTCCTTCCTTCCTTCCTTCCTTCCTTCCTTCCTTCCTTCCTTCCTTCCTTCCTTCCTTCCTTCCTTCCTTCCTTCCTTCCTTCCTTCCTTCCTTCCTTCCTTCCTTCCTTCCTTCCTTCCTTCCTTCCTTCCTTCCTTCCTTCCTTCCTTCCTTCCTTCCTTCCTTCCTTCCTTCCTTCCTTCCTTCCTTCCTTCCTTCCTTCTCCCACACTTCTTCCTTCCACACTTCCTTCCTTCCTCCCTCCCTTGCCTTCCTTTCCTCCTCTCCATTTTTCCTTATTCCTTTCTATTTTCAGAGTGCATAAGCCAAAGAATAAGGTATAGTTTCAAGTTCTTTATTCCTTTCAATCTTAAAAAATAAAGATGCTTCATATTGCATTTTTAGCCTGTCTGAACCTTTGGGCAAATAAAGGGAAATACTGGCACAGTTCTTCAATATTTTTCTATATGTTCCTATAAACTTTTCAGGATTATAAATCACCAAATACTTCTATATACAGTCATTTATAGAAGGTTTGAAGAAGAAGTTTCTTCTCTCTTGTCTTGTATTTACAGTTTCCCTGTGTTCATAAAATAGTTTGATGCTACAGAGCTATGAACAAATTACACTACTTTTAATAAAGCCATTTATCTGCTTTAGAGAAGATTAGCATGCAATCCCTTGAGACATTTCTCAGCTAATAAGAATAAAATGAATGCTACTTGAGCACCTGTAATCAAATTACTTTTTATTCCCTAAACCCCTGACAGACTCTGCAAGTCTTGTAGTTTCCTAGGTGGCTGTTTTACAGACCCTGGTAGCATACTGCTGGGATTTTTCCTTTCTGTCCTCTCACATTTTGCCCACTCACCAGCCATCATTTCTTAAGAGAAAAGTGCACCAACCACCCAACCAGAAGACTCCTCTTAGGATAAAAATCCCAGCATTTTGGAGGGATGAAGCACCCCACCAGTCATTCCTCTATAGGTGTCACAGCCCATTCTGAAGTGCTGGTGGAACAAGGGCCAAATCATTTTGTATCTTGTTGAGGAATGCTGCTACTGCAGAGTTGATTGTTCCCAGACAGCTGTTGCAGCAAGACTGCTACACCTACAAAACCAAAACAAAAACCAAAACACACACACAAAAAACCCAAACCAACCAAACAAACAAAAAACAAACAAACAAAAAAACCCCAAAAAGCCAAAAAAAACCCCAAACCAACCCAACTAAACAAAAGGTTAAATTAAGGAAGGAAAAAAATCCCATTTGGGCATAGTAAAGTCTTTCAGTTCAAATGTGTAAAACTAATTCTGTTCAATATAAATTGGTTTTAAACAATAATATTGGACTCAAATTTAGTTTGATGCTTTCAGACAGAGTTCAGTAGTTTTAAGTCAAAATACTTTAAAAAGGTAATTGAGTTTGTTACATGTATATTTAAAAATTAAATGGAGCTTCCTTCTATAGCTCTGATGAACATATCTATTCCTCCTCCTCCTCCACATGAGGAGGTTTGGTTTTGTCTCATGATATCAAAATGACCTAGCTATGATAGATAGATCAATTTTTCAGATTGGGAAACAGAAGTTATGTTTCTGCACAAAATTCTTGGGTTCTTCAAGCTGGAGGCCCATTTGGATTTATTCTTTTCCCTCTGAAAATGAATTAATTTAATTAATTTTATATATTTTTGATTAACATTATTACCAATAAATTTGACACATTACCAGATAGAAAACCAACAGAACAGATACAGAATACTGCTAAATTTAAAAAATGGCAAGTACTAACTGTTGGTGGAAAAGTTGCTATATAAGCAGATGTTCATGTCAGGATGTCGTTTCATGGATTTCAGATCAGACATGACACCAGCTTGATATCAAATCTTTTATTCTCATCTCACTCTGTAATCTCTCAGCATGGGGCTCCCTAGCACTTGTGCTGACGCACAATGTCAATCACACTTGCATCGCAGGGATACTGACCAGAAGGATTTCAGGGAAAAGGACTTCTCCAGGCATCTCTGCATTTTGTAAGGATAACCTCTCAAGGGCTGTTTAGAAGAAATAGAAAAGGTTGTTTGCTAGGTATGAGTCTAATAAATTAGCTTTGAACTCGGTCCTCATGAAATCTGAAAATGTACTCCCACTCCCTACAGCAGAAGTTACATGCCTCACCTGTCTGGAAAATGATAGTGTAAAGCAGGAATTAACAAATCTCAAACAAGATACCTGCAAATCATCACAATACAAAAACTTTCAGCAGTCCGTCCTATTTCCACATCTTAGGCATGTTTTATATCTCCATTTCTACATGAACTCATTAGACAAAATATCTAAAGAAACAGCAGCTCACTAGCCATCTAGGTTTTTTCCTTCTTATAATTATTAGTTAACTTTTAAATCTTTTTTAAAATTTAAGATCTAACCTATATAGTGAGCAGGAGTCAGAGAATATTACCAGCAATGAGCTCATTTACATAATAATGCATCAATATCTTACTGGCTGTTGAAAACAGATGAGTCCATACTCACATCAAAAGCAAAAGGGTCCTACAATGAGGGCTCTTTTGATGGGAGCTGCAGGAAATCTTTGCTTGGAGTGTTTGTTTGTTTTTTTTTTTTAGTGTTTGTTTGTTTGTTTGGGTTTGTTTTTTTTTTTTGTTAGTGGGAATTTTTTGGGGGTTTTTTTTGTGGAAAAAATATTTTCCTTTTTATTTTCTCACTATTTTTAGCTCTCTTGAGTTTGTTTTATTATACTCTGGGTACTGCAAGGTCATACAAAACAAAGGGAAAAAACTTTGCATGGTCTTCAAATAATATTAGTAGTTCTTGAAAGTACATGCTCATTCCTAGAAAGTTCTTTAACAATTCCATGATGTAATAGTGGTCTATGAGCATCAAAATATATGAAGCACTTAATAACTCTTGAAAGTTTATTTTACATAATTTAATTAGAGCCTAAATGTCCTTGATGAGTCACCTGTGGTATTGAAAACCTAGAGCAAACATTGTTATAAATTTATACAGAATTTATACAGGAATAGAAGCATTATCAAAATCTGACAATTTTTTTCATTGCTCTTAGGTGAAGTTCCACAGTAGAAAACCCCAATGTGTTGCCAGCTACCTCTTTACAGCATCCAGAAATTTCATTTTGCTGATGCTAAGATTTCCTTTACAACAGAAACAAAAGGCATTGGGCATAAACCTTAACTAACTATTGGCAAATGCAGGAATCTTCATCTAAAACCATATTTTTGCATGCCTGCTTTAACAGAACATTTATCTTTGCAAATTTTATGTGAGATGTGTGGCATTTAAGGCACCTTTACTGAAGAAGATGTTTACACCTTGGCATGTGTGTATACAAAGGAATATCTGGTTACCATAAATTCTTTTAATTTAACAGACACCACTGTGACATTTGATTTCAGTGATTAGCTGTCCAGATGCTTAATGTTGAAGTGACAAGTGTTTTATTTATCAAAAGCACACATTATTTCCTGGGAGCTATAACCTTCCCATTATATTTATCATACAGGTGGCTTAAATAAAATTTCTTTTAAAAGTATCTATGTGTATGTTCTGTGTCTTCCCTCCCCCTGTGCAAATGAGAATCATGCTGTCATGTCTCTCTTTTAGGGTTTTGCTGTGGACAATAAAATGAAATAGATCACATTAGTGAGGTGCAATGTAACTAAACAAAGGAATGAACCTCCAGATGTCCTCCATCATTCCAGACCTGGAGTAACTACACTGGCATGCCCTCTTGTCCCTTTGATCAAGAACTTCTGAATGTAGGCTGCATAATTGACCTCTAACCACGCTCTGCTCCACAACTAGAAATCACAGTGAAGCTTCATCATTTTTTAACTATTTTTACTTATACATACCACTTCTGTCTATTTCTCATTCTCTATGGCTTTTCACTTTTCACCTCACACTGGCCATTCGTTTACGCTATTTTTATTTTCATAGTATTTTACTTAGACCTTTCTTTTTTTCTCCAGCTCCTCCATCAAGCATGTTAAAATTAGGGGATAAAATAAAAATCATTGTGGTTTAATGAGTTTTTAAAGTCAAATAATTAAACTCATACTTTAATATAATTCTAACAAGTTATACAAAAAATTAAGTTTATCTTTGCATTTAAATTATAAGAACAGTTTAAAGTTGTAAGAGGATTAAGTGTGCTAATTACATATTGTTTATCTTTTCTTATGTATCAGTTTAAATGCAGAAGAGATCCAAAACTTTTTTTTTTCTAGTTGTGCCAGGTTCCCTCATCATCATCATCTTTATAATCTATGAAATGCAATCAGACAAGAAAAAAGAAGTTTACCTTTTTAGTTGAAACTCAAGGAAAGATTCTAGACTCTCATCTAGGAGCCTACTAACAGCTGTATTTCAGATCCAGGTAAAAAAGGGCTATTGAAAATTAATTGTGCAAGAATTTTAGGATTCTGTGGATTGCAATAATCATATTTACCAGATGTAGAAGGAGGAGAGCACCAGTGAAAGACAGTGATGGTTTCTTGCCTTGAGGTATACACCAGCACTTTAAAAACATTCTGTATCATTGTGTGACCAATGTGAGACAAAATGATGGTCAGTCAGCAACTAAGACAATTTGCTTTTCCCCAGAACCTGAGAGAATACAAATTATTTTTTAAAAACACAAATTGAGCGCTGATGGACACAATATTTATGCCGTGGAATATAGAATAGCTTAACCTGAGAAGTACCAAATTCTGATGTGGTTTTTTTAGAACACATTTTAAATAGATGATTTATGTCACTTTCTAATACAAATAACCCATGTCAAATGCAAATTTTCAGGTTTTTAAGTTAGTGTACGGGGCCAAGAAGTATCCATCTAAAATCAAAATCAGTAAATCATCTCTACTTTAGCAATATTAATGTTGTATTCTTCCGATATTTCTTTCTGTGAAAGAAATATTCTTCTGATATTTCTTTCTGTGAAAGAAGCAGAAATTTTAAAAATCTTGTTGTAATGCCTTGTCTCAAGGGACTCTGACAACACAAAAAAAAAACCTAGTGTGTGTTCTGGTTGGCAAACTTTGAAAACTTCACTTCTACACAGTGCTTGAGCAGGGCTCATATTTGGTGTGAACAGTGAATTGAGTCCCCTCAGTGATGACCAGGGAGTAGGGGACATCTCTGAGGGTTCACAGTTTGAGTGAAGGCCATGAGGGTGTCAGAGATATTGAATCTCATCCAACATATGCAAAAATGTGTGATGAAAGCTATCCAAGCATATTTTGGCCTGCATTTGATAAAAATGTGTTGCTAAGTAATTATTTCTGAGAAAGCAGATATTTCTCTTGGGAATTTGGAAGCTTGTTGTAATGTACATTGTTGTATTGCATAAAGCACTCAATGGACATTTCAGGTGGGGCAAGGATAATTCCTCTCATGGCAGAAGATTGCTTTTCCTCTAGTTCTGATAAAGAGATGATGTTTCAAGGGACTTACACCTTTTTTCTTCCCATAGGTTGTGAATAATTCTATGCAAATTGAGAAATCTCCACCACGACACCAGTTCCTGCCACCTATTTGTACTGGATAAATGCAGGTTTGGGTTTGCTCAAATACATATGTTTTACCAGGAGTGATATGCTCATCACAAGACATTTTCTTCTAAGCCTATAAATGTGGCCAGAAATAAATAGTTTTTTGAGGTTCTTCAGATATATGGATTGCAGTTCTAATCATCTCTCTCTCTCTTGCCAACTCTCTTTCACTCCCTCTCCCCTTACCTTTATTTTTGATTTTGTTAGTCCTTCCGGCTCAGCCATTTGCACTGTTTCTGTAGATAGATGAAAGTCACACACATCTGCCATATGGGCAAGTGATGTACTAGCCTATCAAAGCCTTCTTTGGCTTTAATAGAAACTCAGCAAGTTCAATTCCTACTTTGGCAGAATTGGCTGGTGTGGTACCATGGCCAGGTGATGTGTCTAAATATCTGCTTTTTTTAACATCCTCACACATGAATTTTAATTGCTCCCTAGTTGGCTAGTGCCTTTGATCATACTTGGCCCCTCTACAGAGCCTGTGGCATTCCAGCTACAGACTTCTACTCCAGAATGGATTTGGCATCTCTTGTCAGTGTGTCTCTGTTCCTGCTGAAGTACCTCTATCTCTGTTTTGCACACACACACACATATATGGTACTCTTTTGTACAGACACCTCATCCTAATAGCATCAATGCTTTGAGGAAGCAGATGGAGCTCCTCCTATGGTATCTGCTTATTCTGACAGAAAGATAGAAGTGAGACCTTCATCATAAATGTTCTGTATTTTTTATAAAGCTAGAAAGTAAACCTTGATGGTTTATTTCCCCTCAAATTATTTCTAGTCCCTACCTTGAAAGCAACACATATTTGCTCTGATTAATGCACTTTATCAGACTAAATTCCTTTATTCTTGTTCAGCTGCCATGTTTCTGGGCTTCAGAACTGTTCTTCAGTCAGCCATGCACATAAAAGCTCAGAAGATGGGACTTGAATACTACGTTGTTCTGTCATGACAAGACAAATCATACAAATCCCTTTCAAAAACTCCAGTGATGAATATTTGAGTATCTCCCCACTCAATTGGTTCAGGTACTTCACTTTCCTTATCCCTAGGAAATTTTTCCTAATCTAATTCTTTTCTCCCTCATGCAATTTAAGTGCATTGCCTCTTGTTCTAACTGCCATTGATGTGGAGAACAAGGTATTCTCCTCTTTGTCTACCTTTTTCTAACATATTTGAGCACTGCTAACACATTCCGCTATCAATTTTATCTTTGAGACATGTAATGCCAGTTCTTTTAATCCTTCGCCATGGATCATGTTTTCTAGACAATTGATTATTTCCAGTTTCTCTCCTCTGACCTTTTCAACCTTTTTTTCCTTTAAGACCTTTTTTTGGATTTCCTTTCTTCCACATCTCACCACCTCACTCCAGACTCTAACATGCACACATATGTCTCCTATGCCTATATAGGCCTCCTCCTATGAGGAATCTGAGGAAGTTGGATATGTTTAACCAAGATAAGAAAAGACTGAAGGGAAATAGTTCACAGAATCACAGAAGGGGTCAGATTGGAAGGGACCACAGTGGGCCATCTGGTCCAACCTCTCTGCTCAAGCAAGGCCTAAAACACCTTGCGCAAGATTGTGTCCAGACTTTTATTGAATATCTCCAGACAGGGAGAATCCATAACCTCTGGGAAACCTGTTCCAGGGCTCAGTCACCTGCGCAGTAAAGTTCTTCCTCATGTTCGAGTGGGACTTCTGTGCATCAGTTTCTGCCTCCTGTCCTACTCCTTGGCACCACCAAGCAGAGTCTGGCTCATCCCCTTGACACCCTTCCTTCAGATACTCATAGACATTGATGTGGACCCTTCTCAGTCACCTCTTATCAAGGTGGAATGGACCCTGCCCCCTCAGTCTTCCCTCATATGAGAGATGCTTCCGTCTGTTAATCACTTTCACACTCTTCTGCTGGACCCACTCCAGGAGCTCCATGTCTCCTGTACTGAGCCCTTCAGAAGTGGTTGCTGTCTTCAATGATGTAACACTACGTAGAGAAGACAAATTCTTCTAAGGTCCATTGTGAACAGATGACAGACAAAGGTCACAAATTGAACCAATAGAAATTTTAATTGAATATCTAGAGTGAGAATGGTGAAGTATTGAAACAGAAACTCTGAGAGGCAGTGAATTGTCCATCCTTGAGAATTTCAAAACTCATCTCATCAGGAATTTTAACAGCCTTTGATGCTTGACTAGATGACCTTGAGTGGTCCTTTCCAGCTTAAATGATTCCATGAATCTTTGTTGCCTAAAACTGATCATATTACACTGTGCTTCAGTAATGCCCATAGTGGTAGAATCACAGAATGATAGAATAGTTAGTGTCGGAAGGGAATTCTGTAGATCATTTAGTGGATCTTGGCAGGGTCACTAGGACAGCAAGTTACACAGGAATCGGTCTGGGTGGGTTTTGAATGTCACCAGAGAGGGAGACTCCCTGGGCAATCTGTTCCAGTGCTCTGCCACCCTGAACAAAATGTTCTTCCTCATGTTGATGTGGAAGTTATTGTGCTTTATTTTAAGACCATTCTCCTGTCTTTGGGCAGTGAATGAAAAGGGTCTGGCATCATTTACTGGTGTCCTTTGCACCTTCCACATTTTCTTCATGGTCCCAGATCATAATGCTTCTGTGTAAACAAAGAATGGTAAGACACATCAGACCTATAGATTAACAATCTTCAATTTTTCTGATAATTTAATGTATTTTCTTTCATAATTGCCTTGATTGTTCTGCTTTTTTTAAAATCCTGCAGTTTATTCATATGAATGTGTTGATTGTTGGGCTACCATGTTCTGCCTTGATCTCTACCAGAACCATTAGAAGGATTGTTTTTTCCCACAGCTGGGACTTGCTTGCTTCTTGAGATAAATATGAATATCTTCTAAATCAATCCTTCTAATCATATCATTCTTCCTAACAAATGTCTGTTATGTCAGTTAAATCACAGCTTTTATCTTAAACTACTTCTTATACATCATCTTGATTGTTTCCCGATCTGTTTCCAGTGGTGCACAGAAATCACAAACATGTAACAGTGAGTTCATTCACTGAACTTACTACCTTTATATGATGCTGCTATGAATAACGTTATCCTTCTTGCTTTTAAGGGACTTTATCCAGAATGTTGCAGCTTCTCCTTGCCAATCAGTCACAGCTGAAGAGATCTTTCTCTAAAGCTAATGAATGTCACGCAATGTGTGTAAACCCCTTTCATGTCATAGAAACCACCCTCCAACAATGACTTATGGACCATCTTCCCAAAGTCAAGGAAACTAAAGCCCTCCTGGTGAACCATCTGTGCAACCCTGCTTTCATCTGTAGGATGAATCTGTCCTGGTTTGATCCTTTGACCCTTGATAGAAGGATTAATGAAAATACTGTCTGAACCTCTGACTTCTTCACCCTTGCTCTGAGCCTCATTGTCACTTTTGATCCATTTAGAGGCATTCATAGCAGTATTGTTAGCATTCAGGTCTTTTGTTAAATCACATTCACTTCAATAGTGTATGCGATTGAATAACCATTTTGGAGAGTTTTTCTAAGAATTTGTCATTAGTCTCTATGCAATAATTACCTGTCTCTCCTGTCTGTGGGGACACTGCAAAATCTTTCTTTGCACACCAACACTATTATAAGGTAGCATTTTTTGGTCTGAATTAGTTCATGCTATGTTGATGCAAGAGTCCTTCATTAAAAAGCCAAGACTGACTGTTTTCTAGTATTTGATCCTCAGTAGTTCCTCATTGTCAGTGTGTGAGAACTGGCTTGTTCACACCATGAAATGTCAAGATGTGACTGCTATGGATGAGTATCAGGGAGATTGCAAAACTTGAAAATTTCTTGATTTACTTTTGTGAAGATCAGGAATGAAGTCTAAACAGAGAAGTCATAAAGTCTCCCAAGGATAATGTTTTACTTCATCTTAACATTTATATCCTTATTTTTTAATCAAATTCTTATCTATTTATGACTATAGCAAACAAATGTGGGAATCTTCATGTTGATGCCAAATTCTCTTCATATTTGGTTAAAATGTTGACTTCTGCACATCTTGTTCTTTCTGCTTGCTGGCAATCAAAATTTGACTGTTTCAGGAAAAGACACAGCTTGTTGCAATAATCTTTATGCTGTAGGGTGTTTGTTGCTGTGGCTTTCTAGCTAGTAATGTTTTTCAATATTTGCCTTTGGTATTAAATATACAGAAATAGAATGTATATTAATTTTTCTCCACTGGAAACAATGATGATATCAGGGAGTAAGGATGGAATACTCAATCAATGACAAAGGTTGAATTCCTTTAGGAGGACACCTGAACCAAAGGGAAGACATTTTACTTTAAGATTTAGTTTTCGGACACTTCATCAACATTTTCCAAATGATACAACTTATTTCAGAAGTTCCATTAATTTTTTTAAATACTACAAAAAAGTTTTTAATTAAAATAGTGTAATGTTTTACTCTTAAAGATAGGTTTAAATGTTAAACAAAATTACTAATTTAGTCTTGAGCCAGGTAAACTTTCATTCCTTCTTAATAAAATTAAGAATCAGATAATGTATTGTCCCAAAGGAAGCAGAAGAAAAGAAGATCCAAGTTATTCTAATTGAGATATTTCATGTTCCTATGTCAAAGGAAATTAACTAAAGACTGTTTATAAGACATTAATTAGGAAGTTTTTTTTTTCCCAGTTTTGGCTGGGAACATGTTACTGCTAGGTTGGACTTAATGATCTTAGAGGTCTTTTCCAATCTTAATGTTTCTATGATAGGCTATTATGTTATATAAAAGAAGAAGAATTTTTGTTCTATTTTATGATGTCTATTGAAAAAGTAACCAATTGTGCTAGGTCTAGAAGATCCAGAAAGCAAGGAAGAAATAAAACTGAAAATTACTTTAATAGCTGAATAATTGTTCTCAAAGAGGGTTCATCTGCTGCTTCTGTAGGGCAGGAAGGAGGTTTGTCACTGCAACTGGATTTGCAGGAGGGGACAGCCAAGATATATCTCTGACAAAGAGCATTGCTTGCTTTGTTTCAGGTGATACTGAATAGCTGTGGAGCAGACTTGTGACACACTGCTGTAGAACAGACACCAGGAGGTACGCAACAAGCCATCAAATTGCCTTCCAGAACAAGATGGCAGCATCTGAATTTTCTATATAGATAGTGAAAGAAGGAACCAGCTTGCATTACTGGGGTGAAGAATTTAGTCTGATTTAAACTGATCAGGGTAGTAGAATGAGTAGAATGATTTAAACTGAATGAGGGTAGTAGACTTAGATTCAATGACAAAATTCTTTAATGTGGGGTGGTGATGCACTGGCATTGCCCAGAGAAGTTTTGGATTCCCCATCCCTGTAAGTGTTCAAGGCCAGGTGTGATGGGGTTTTGATTCTAGTCCAGTTTGGTTTTCCTGGTCTAGTGGTCTAGTGTCCCTACCCATGGTGAGAAGTGTGTGTGTGTAATTAGATGATCTCTGACGTTCTATGACTGACATTTAGGTTCTAGTGCTGTGAGGATGTAAGTTTCTCAAACAGGTCTAGAAGTTATTACTGACAGTTTGCTAATTTAAAAATAGCTACATTCAACACATGGAAACTGACTCATCAGCTTAGCAGAGTTTTAAAAGATGGTACATGTTTAAAGGCTAATGTATTTCTTCTGGGCAAAAAAAAAAAAAGATGACTAAATGCCAATGCTCATCTTTAAATAACATATCTGTGTGTCTTAAAGAAGAAAAATATGAGTGGTAACTTAATCCTGACATGAAAGTATCCTAGTACTCCAAACTACATATCTGGCATTAGCACAAGAAGCAGGACCATTTATTCTATAAAATAATAAGAGGTAAGTAGATGTATCATTTAGAGTTGATCATTAAATATTCAGCAACATGTAAAAATTATTTAAAATACACAGCAAGTAGGAGAGACAATTGTTAAAAAATTGACTGAAATGTCTTTTAAATTAAATAATTTGTGTTTAGAGATTGCAAGGATCAAAATGAAGCCTAAAAACTGTATTATTCATTATCACATAGAAATCACAGAATACCCAAGAATATTCCAAGTTATAAGAAACACACAAGGATCATGGAGTCCAACTCTCAGCCTTGCACATGGCTTCCTCAAGAATCACAGCTGGCAACTGTCAGTAATAAAGTAGAAGAAGTGCTCAATAAATGTTATGTCACAATCATATATTGTACATCTGATGGCAGGAGTGGACATGATAATCTAAGTAATTCTGAGGGATCTTAAGCAGTCAAACCATCAGGTCTAAAGCATTTGAAATGTTTTAAAGTATTTTAAACAAGATCGATGAAAAAAAACTAGCTGGTGACCTCTGATCCTGTGGTTTTCCATATTTTTTGAAAGACAGGAAGTTCCACAGAACTTGAATAAATCTAATACTAAACCAATGTTTTTAACAGTGATTTTGATGCTGTGCATAATTCAAGGTTTATAAAATAAAATAATAGATTAGGACTTCAAGGAATACAAGGTAAGTTTGCCAATGACACTAAACTGGGAGGAGATGCTAGCTGCCTCAAAAACAGAAAGGCTCTGCAGAGAGATCTCAACAAATCAGAGAACTACAAGGGCAGTCACCAAGATATGAAGTTTAATGAAGGCAAGTATCAGAGTCTGCACCTGGGATTGGGCAACCCTGTTTGTGTGTACAAACAAGGGAAAAAAGTCTGGAGAGCACCACTGTAGAAAGGGCCCTGCGGGTCCTGCTCAGTGACAACTGGAACATGAGCCAGCAGTGCCCTGGCAGCCAGGAGGTTCCCCAGGAGGGTCCTGGGGGGCATCAGGCACAGCATCACAGCCAGGCAAGGGAGGGGATTGTCCTGCTCTGCTCTGCTCTGGGGCAGCCTCACCTGGAGTGCTGGGGGCAGTTCTGGGCATCACAACACAAAAAAGACATTGAGCTGTTAGAGAGTGTCAAAGGAGACCATGAGGATGGTGAAGCCGTGTGAGGAATGGCTGAGGTCACTTGGTCTGTTCAGCCTGGAAAAGAGGAGACTGAGGGGAAACCTTCCTTCGTCATGAGGGCAAGCAGGAGGGGCAGATACAGATCTCTGTGGTGACCAGTGACAGGACTCAAGGAAAAGGGATGAAACTGACCCAGGGCAGGTTTAGGTGGGATGTCAGGTAAAAGTTTTTCACCCAGAGGATGTTTGGGCACTGGAACAGACTCCCCCAGGAAGTGGTTGCAGCACCCACCCTGATGGAGCTCAAGAAGGCAATGCTCAGAGGCTTATGGTGTGATTTTTGGAATGTCCTCTGTGGGGCAGGCAGTTGATCTGTAATTCTCAATATGGGAAAGTCTGCCTTTCTGTAGACCTTCTCCCTGGTTCCCTCATCACTGCCTTGGCAGTGAAGTTTATAGCATAGGTGCTCAGTATCTTTGCCTTATCTGCAACCTCTGTTTCAAGGGTTCCTATTGTATTCTCACTAAATCCACATTTTTTCTACTACTCGTTTTGTTACTGATGTATTTGAACAAGGCTTGCTTGCTGTGTATGATAGGTTTAACTCCAGATGGGCCTTGGTCTTCCTCATTGCATTTCTGCATACTCTGACAACCTCTCAATATTCATCTCTGCTTCCACCTTGTGTATCTTCTGTTTACATCTGTACTCTAACAGGAATTCCTTCTTCACCCAGGTCTCAGCCATTTTTGCTCAATTTCTTCCCTGGGGATGCACCATTCTTGAGCCTGGAGGAAGTGACCCCTGAGTATCAACCAGCTCTCTTGCTCTTTTAGTATAAGCCTTTTTCCGATTTTTCTTGCTGTCCAAAAACTTTCCATTTGCAAACACATCCACCTCTGTGGCCATCTGCTCTGTTTTCCTTCTTCCATTTTATTTCACCCTCCACACTCTTAGTTTCTGATTTCAGCAAACTGCAGGACTTCATTGGGCTCAATGTTTACCCCATATTCAATGTTCCCAAGTACAAAAAGAGAGAAAGAATCTAGACAGTGGCATATTTCATGCTTCCTTTTCTTTTATTGCATGTATTTACAGACTTTTTCAAAAAAGTCCATATTTTCTGGAAAATATATTTCTCCACATTTCTACATATAAGACTGTATTAAGCATATCTTTAATTTTTTTATTCCATGTTGATAAGCTCTCTCTTGTAATTGATATCACCTGCATATTACATTAAGTTACTTTCAAACAGACATGTTTATTTCATAGTTTTGCAAAGAGGTAAATTTTATTTATAAAATTAAATATCTTAAGATCCTTGCAGTGCAGAAATATCTCATATTTTTTCCCAATTGTATGTGAGATAATATCTTGCTGCGGACCATTATTGGCACTTAGGACTATCTGGTTGCAAATTTTTTTTATGCTTTTTTTTTTACACTTTTTTTCTTATTATTTTTGTGGAGTTCTACGTGTCTTTTCCTTTTGTGTGTGAATTTCTTGGCTTCAAAATTATTTCAATGAGGTATCTTCCTGCATACCATCCTGAGGTACAGTTAGAAGCCAGTTTTTAAAAAGGCAAAACTTTGCAGACATACTGTTTTGTTTTCTTTGGAACAGTTTGCAAAAATGTCAGCAGATTTGTAGGAAACACAGCAGCATGAAGGAGTAAGGGGATAATTTTGATCATTGCCAAGAACTTGTGCAATGGTGCAGCTTTTGGAACCCCAGGAAAAAAAAATCCATCTGTTTATCTAATACAACTTTTAAAATTAATGTTACAAATCCTCTTCATATTGTTTGTGTTATTATTTGTCCTGTCTTGTCAAAATCATTCAACTTGCAGGAAAAGAATCAAGAATTTTTTCCCACAAGTAACTAGAAGACTTACTAGCAATTCAATACTTGTCTTAAAGAATCAAAAATTAAGTACTTAGAAGGGGGGCCAGGCAACCTGCTACAGAGCAGCTCTGATATAATATTCTACTTTCTTCAAATTTATAAGCATTGTAAGGGTCATACTAATGTTTAATAAAGCACAGAAATTTATTGTTAAGTAAAGGAAATGTGGATTTCTTCAAGTATCTTCTTCTGTTCAACACACCCGAATTCTATCCAGGCTCAGCCATTATACAGAGTTCATGCATTTGTATGATGATGCTCCATAAATTGCTATTGCAGAGTGAAGTGACATACATAAATGTGGAAGGAAGAGTCTTTTGTAGATAAATACAATTGGGGAAAATGACGATCTATTTTCTTCATCTGAAAAGATAGGCAATAATAAGGAGATGGTCAGGCAGACCTGACCATGTAGGAGCAGAATTTTACAGACATACCTGATGTTTCAGAAGTTTGTAGGGGATGGGGCAAAAAATTGGTAACCTGGAGGAGTAGAATATTTTTGTGAAGTGAGTTCAGCTTAATATTATTTTTCAAGCATTAAAAAAAAATAAATTACAAGGATTGCATACACCTACATGTGTATTCCAGCAACTGGCTGATCCTTTCCCTTCAGTTTTTGCCAGTTTGCAGCTACATGTTTTATTTTCCATGTGTTGATACAGATTTAAGAGGCAAGCCTTTCTTCTGACCCTTCCAATAAATGTTAATCTCTGTTGGGTATTTCCTAAGCCCCAGGCCCTGGGAAATGAGCCTCCTCAGACTGGGCAGTGTAGGAAGGGAAGATTGTCACCGTGGGGCCGCCATGTATGGCATCTCTGGGATTTAAGGGGAATGATAGAGAAATAGGTAGTAAGACTGGAGAGGTGTTGTCTCTGGAAAGCACGCTTTTGTATTAATTGACACCCATGGCCAAACTATTCCTTTTACAGGCATGGTCTAGCCCTTAATCACTGCATGTTATAAGCCCAAATGGGACAATTTCCAGTGCTACACATTAAGAATATTTATTAGAAGACCCAATAAAGCTTTCCTCTGTAGCCAGGCTCTTATTATACGGTGTCATTACATAAACAAGATTTGGAAGACTGCTTCTACTTACAGACGTGTAGCAGAAGGCTTAATCTGAGAGGCCCAGTAGGATGTGATTTTAGGCTTTTTTTTCCATCAACATTACAACAGACTAAATATTGAGGATGATTTGGGGACTAGAGTGTTTCAGCCAAAAACACTTCTTGCAATAAATTATTTCCCTGTTTTCATTCCTTCACTTTAGAGACTTGGAAGGTTGGGAGTTTCTTTTTTTTTATTTTCTTTTTTTTTCCAATAATGTTGTGGAGTCTGTACCAGCATCAGCTTCCCATATGTTAGAGGCATCTCAGGGCTTATTAGTCAGCCCAGGTCAACTGAGATTTGTTGTATTTGCTTTCATAAAAGCTGTGTGTACTATATACTTCTTGAACTGGAAATCACACAATGCTTCTTGCCTTCAATCACTCACAGATGCAGAATGGTCAGACCATTTCCCTTTAAATTGACCTGAGGGATTAGAGGAATTCAAAGGAATTTCCAGCTAACTAGTGCCTCTGATTTCCCTGACTTTATTTCTTGAGCCTTTAGGTCAGAATCTCTGGTAACTTAATCTGTCTCTGCCTCCCCCTGATTTGTTCACTTCCTTCCTTTTGTTTACCTCCAGAGCAGTAACTGAGTAGCCAGGCTCAACTCCTGTGTTTTTGTGCTTCCAGAATTTTAAACCAAACAGTGGTGTAAATCTGGTGAGAGGAGGGGGCTCTGTTGAGAGCACAGGAGTCTGAAATCCTCTTCATAGCAGTTTACACCTTCTAATCCGCAACCATCGATAGGCGTAGACATATATCAAAGAATTAAACCAAAGAATTGCATGTGGAAACAAGCCTGTTGGCAGTTTAAATCTGGCATGCAAGGGTCCCAGCTTCCACTGAACGAAACTTACAGGGATTGAAGAAAGACTGAAAACTGAAAGTGCAGCAGAGTATTGGGAACAAGTGAAGATCTCCCAGTGCTCATAAAAGCTGTCCTGAAGGGGAGGATCCAATAAGGTCTGACTCACAGCAGAAGATGAAAAATCCAAGGAGGGGAAGGGGGAAATTGGGAAGAGGAGAGCAAGGCCACAATCTGTTTTCAATCAGGGATTGCTAATGGCAGCTGTGCATCATTTGTTGGTTTTTGCTTCAGAAACTGGTCAGGAGTCTTTGTGTGGATTGTCTCAATTATCAGGGGACAGGAGGTTACTTAGAAGGTGGCCATCTGAAAAGTGGCTGATGGTTTTAAAAACACCTCTAACTCTTTTGTTCTTTGCCTGCTGCCATAACTTTGGTGTTTCTAGTTTTGACATCTGCTCTTCATCCAATTACTCATTTTGACTAAGTTCTTGTAGGGAATGAAAGGGGCTTCCATTCAAAGACTTTATGTGTCATTACATAGCTGACTGCCATCTTCCCTATAAATCAGTTTTTATTTAAAAAAAAATAAATTATAAACCAAACCCAGTAAAATTCCAATCAGATCAATGATAAAAAAATAATAAAACCTAAAAGCTTTCTCATTCTTCCTTGAATTTTTTAGCATGAAAAGTATTCATAAAGAGTACTGATTCTGAAAAAGTAGTTGTTTAAAAATCTCCCAATGCATCAATGTGCTTGATGGTGCAAAAGTCTTCAAAATATGAACAAGAATTTTCCAAGGAAGACAGTAATTTTTCGCTTGTGTTTACGAAGTAAAGGAAAACTAAATCTCCTATGATTACTAAAACTGCCACCATCCTGTCCAAAGTGTTATGGTGATCCCCCAAAAACTAATTTAAATACATATTTTGTCTACTCATCCTGATTAAAATGAGGAAAACAAGTAAAATATGAAGGAAAAAAAATACAATATATGATTGTCCTAGAACAATGTTGGATTTTTAAATAGCTGCCACTTAAAAGTTTTCATTTATTTTATTTATTCATTGTGATCAGACAGGCAAATTCTGTGAGGAAGGAACAAAGCTTGAGGCACCTCTGAATTCATCTAAAGTAGTCAAAAGTGTTTCCAGCAGTTTTATCAATATTTCTTTGGAATTGAAAGAGCCTGAGGAAACTCAGGAAAATGTTAAGTTTTAGAAATCTATGGGATCTAAGAACAGATATGGAGAGAAAAAGTAGATAATGAACTCAAAGGAAAAAAATATGTCAGTCTGGTTTTGAAATTCAGTCTTATCTTTGCTTGTTCAAGTTTTAAAGGAGGAAGGAAATGTTAATGAAGCTGCTGTATCCACAAAGCTTCCTTTTAATCCTGTCTCTCCTTTCTTGCACTGCTGTAGCGAGTGCTCTGTCCTGTCATTTATTGCTTTCTGGTGAAAAGTAATAAAGTGATTATATAAGGTAAATAAAACCTTAACTGTGTGAAATATTTTTCTTCATTTTCATACAAGCATCTTTCCATAAATTGTACAAGTAAATTGTCTCAGATGAAATTCAAAAATATAAATTAGCTTCAGAGCTATTGTGATTTTTTCCAGCAGCCTTTGGAAGTCTATAGTCTTTTGGCTTATCCAGGATGCACATCCTCCTGAATGAAAAATGTGGGCTGTGGTTCTTTTATATTAAACTTCTCCCATGTTATACTGGTGAATGAGACACACTTATTAGTTCCCCTCAGCAGAGAGGGATTGGCGGTATGGGATTCTTCCATACATCTCAGTTTGGGAAAGAGGTACTGGCAGTTTAATAGAAATGACCTCTATCAATAAGACTGTGAACAGAAGTGTGAAAGGGGCCCTATAACAATGATTTCACTGAGGAAAAATGTGGGGGAATTTACTTGGCCCTTGGAAATCCAAGGCAGGCCAGCAGACTGTTACAGCCAAAGCAGGAAGCTGCACACCCCCAGTTCTGCCACACAAATGCATCAGGTGGGGATCTAAACAACAAGTGCTGTTTAGAGACAACAATCATGAGACATGTAGAGAGAGAACCATCATATAAATTGCAAAAATATTTATTTTGTAGTGTGCTATACTCTTTTGTTTTAAATTATACAATGGATGGTGATACATTTTTCCAAGACTTAGATTTCAGAGCAGGGAAGTTTTTTTCTGTTATTCAGTCTACATTTATTTTGGCGTCTTTCCACCTTCTGACTCCCAGTAATACCTTCATGGACTAAGAATCCTGCGCCGCTCCATGCTTCAGACCACCATCTACTTCCTGAACTTGCTGCCTTCTGTAGATGATGAAGAGGGGCTGGAAGGGTCACTTATAGTCAGTCCTTGACTTGAATAATTATGATGTCTCCCTGGTGCCTGCATCCTGCACTTAATCATAGCAGTATTTAGCTGATCTTGCTGCATTTTAAGTCTATGAAAATAATGAAATTGATTTCCACACATGAAAGCTCAAGACCTGTGTTTTTGATCATGCTGCTTAATCCTTCATTTATGGAAGTTGTCTGAACTTTCTCTGACATGTTAGCAACTTTCTGTTTTACCTGAGTTGCCAAGAAATTAATATTGATGTTTGAGTTCAGTCACACCACTACTATACAGAGAGCTGTCACTTCTTGTATATGAGAAATGATGACTTTTTCATATGGTTTCATAAAGTGTATTGATCTCTTTTGCCACCAATTTTCTGGTTACAAGTTCTTTGCTAATTTTGACTTTCCTACTAGTCTTCTTGAGCTTTTTTCCGTTCACTGTTTTGCAAATACCTCCTCCCTGGTGGGTATCTGTTTCAATTTATTTTCCCTCAAACACTTTAACTTGCCTTTTTCACAAGGCTCTCATTTTGTGACTTCCTGCCCATATTTCTGACCCTTCTAGGACACTCTGGTTTATGATCAAACAAACATGTTCATAGGCTCCATGAAAGAAGAGATTGTGTTTTATTTTTATTGAATCATAGTGAAAATTGCACCTTGAGGGAGGGCTTTATTATATTTAACTACTTAGCCAGGATTTATTAAAAATAAACAGCTTTGGAGTCAAGACCTTCCAGATGGGATCTCAATTTAAATTTTGCTTCAAAATATAAACAGACTTATGCATTATCTACTTATAACTCCTCTGATTAATGAATCTTAGATCAGTCTAGATTAGTTCCTCATTATTTTTGGTTCAGATATTTCAAAAGCCTTTGTATACCATGGATTTGAGCAGGTTGAATACAGTGACTGAAGAGGAGTTTCCCTTCTCAAGACACTTTTATGTGGGAACAATAATTGAAAACACCACATAGGAAAGAATTTATCTGTACCTAGTCCTCTGTCATAATTAATGTCCTTCCAGCTTTTCTGGGGACTCTGCCTTTTTAGGAAGTTAGTTTGCTGTCCTGCAGTGCTAAATAGCTAATCTCTAGCTTGTCAATATTTGTGGGAGTTGAGGGACATCTGGAACTTTGCAGTGAAAGCATCTTTTGTTGGATCCTAACTCACAGATTATTTGTACAGTAAGAAAATATATTTTTCTCATATTTTTCCTATATTTTCCCATCTTTTTCTCCTGCTATTTTGAAGAGTTAAAAACCTCCAGTTAAAAATTCAGTGGTTTGATTTTATAGAATCTTTATAGGAAAAGAAAGTATTTTGCTACATAGTACTTGTAATGTTGCAGTGAGCCAGGTTTTCATCTGTTGCATCACTGTAATGCTAAACAAATTGTACTGATCCTAGTGCAACGACATGGGATTTTTTGCTGGATTCACACTGGACTTATAGAGATCAGACTCTAAATTTCTATTTTTGGAATGGACTTTAGGGAAAGTATTGGCACTATTTGAAGGATTTCTGCAACACACATGGACTGTGTGTATATGACATTCTTTTCTTTACATGTGCATATTACAACCTTTTACAGACAATAGTAGGGAAAAATGACCTTGACAGAAGTGACTTACAGGAAAAATACTTATTTTTTAATTTCTTTATTTTTAATTTCTTTTTTTTTTCCACTAACACTACAGTATTGGTAAAGTTTAAATAAGCATACTGCATGGCTATAGAAGAAATTGTCACAACAGTATTACACCAAAAACTGGGGCTTAGGCAAGCAAAAATCAAAGCCTGTGTCAAGTACATCAAGATCACTATCAGACTTTGTCTGGCTGCTAAAAAGAGCTTACTCCTGATAAAGGGGGGAAAGGCAGGAGGAAGCAAGATTTTACACTCATAACTCACATTTCATATCACATAACAGCTTTGTCTCATCCTTTTAATCTGTTATTTACTGAAGAATGAAAGAAAGGAATGAGAAATCCACAGAAGGAGATGTGCAGTGCCTGCACAGAGAATCTCTCTGTGCTGGCAGCTTGCTGTAATGCCATTTAGACATCACCACTACCAGTCAAAGAAGAAAGAACACGGCTGTGTGCTGTGTGTGCTTTCTCCTTACCCCCTGCACACTTGTGCTCATTACAGCTCTTTCTTTAAACTGCTGGCTAGACAGCTGGCCATGCCTCAGAGGAGCATGGGGTAAGGGAGCATATAAATTACTGTTGCATTTTATGGCCAAGATAAATGCAAACTGCAGGGTTATAGCTTGAACTGATACACAAAAGGAGAACCTTCCAGGCTTCTGAAAAACAAAGGGAAGGAAAAGGAAAGAAAAAAAGGAAAAAAAAATGTATTTCAGCTAATCTAGCAGTGGTGGGGGGGTGGGGAAGAGAAAAGACACATAAAAGATAAATCTTCTCTAGGTCTATAGAGAAAAGCTAGGTTAATACTTCTGTGTTTGTAACTGTAAATCTGTAATTTCAAATTAGTATCTTTTAAGAAGCTTTAGGCCTCTTTGTATTATGTCATCACTGTATATTTTCAAAGATGGCAAAGAATGTGGGGTGATAATTTTCATACTGTGCATTTTATTAAACGAGGCTTAACATATATGTACTTTCAGGTAGGTAAGTGCTTGGATAACCTTCCCAGATGACCAGTAAGCAGGTTGGTCTACTTGGATCTGTCTGTGGTGGTTCCATGCCTCCCACATGTGATAAGGTATAGTCTGTTATTTTGAAAAAAGATTCAAGATATATTTGAGTGTGAAAGAGTTATTAAGAAATAAAATACAATTTCATCCATGCTAATTTCTGATTGGCTTTACACAGGAAAGAATAAATAGTGGTTTCTAATTTCACAGGATCACAAAATGAGTCAGGTAGGACAGGACCACAGTGGGTCATCTGGTCCAACTTCCCTGTTCAAGCAGGGTCAACCCAGGGCATCTGACATGGGATTGCATCCAAACAAGTATGGAATATCTCCAGTGAGGGAGAATCCATACATTCTCTGGTCAGTATGTGGTCACTTGCACAGTAAAATATTCTTCCTCATGTTCAAGTGGATTTTCCTTGTGCATCAGTTTCTGCCTCTTGTCCTACTGCTGGGCACCACTGATCAGAGACTGGCTTCATCTTATTGACACCCTTCCTTCAGATACTCATAAACATTGATGAAGTTCCCTCTCAGTTGTCTTTTCTTGAGGCTGAACAGGCCCAGCTCCCTCAGCCTTTCCATTAATTAAAGACATAGTCCAGTCTCTTAATCATCTTGATGTTCATACCTCAACTCACTCCAGGAACTGTGTCCCTCATGAACTGAGAAGTCCTTCACTGGACATGGCATGCCAGGTAAGGTTTCACTGGGGGCTAAGCAGAGAGGCAGGATCTCCTTTGACCTTCTGGAAATCTTCTTCCTAATTGCACTCCAGGTTATCACTGGCCTTGGCCACCAGGGCACAGCTGGCTCATGGAGAGCTTGTTGTTCACCAGGACCCCCAGCTCCTTCTCCACAGAGCTGCTTCCCAGCAGGTCACCCCCAGGCTGTGCTGGTGCCTGGGGTTGTTCCTCCCCAGCTGCAGGACCCTGCCCTTGCCTTGGCTGAATTTCAGAAGGTTCCTCTGTGCCCATCTCTCCAGGATGCTGAGGTCCTTCTGAAGGGCTGCACTCTGCCCTCTGGGCTCCCAGCTTTGTGTTGTCAGTGAAATTGCTGAGGAGGCCTCTGCCCTTCATCCAAGTCATTGATGGATAAATTAAACAAGACTGGGTCCAGTATTGAATCTCAGGAGATGCCACCACAGACAGGCCTCCAACTAGAGCCTGTGCCACTGATTGTGACTCTGGGATCTGCTGTTCAGCCAGTTCTCAATCCACCTCCCTGTCCATTCATCCACTCTCTCTGAGCCCCTGAGCTTGCCTGTGAGGACCTTGTTAGAGACAGTGTCAAAAGCCTTGGAGTTGAGGCAGACAAGATCTGCTGCTCTCCCCTTGTCCATCCATGTAGTTGTTTCATCCTGGAAGGCAATCAGGTTGGTCAAGCATGATTTTCCTTTAATGAATCCATGCTGACTACTCCTGGTCAGATTGTCCCCTCTGTGATAGAAGTGGCCTCCAGAATGAGGTGCTCCATCACCTTTCCAGAGACTGAGGTGAGGCTGACTGGCTGATAGTGCCCTGCATCCTCCTTCTTACTTTACTTGAAAACTGGGGTGACGTTTACTTTCTTCAGTCCTCAGGCACTAGTCCTGATCTCCATGACCTTTCAAAGTTAAGGAAACATAGCTATGATGTCCATCAGCTGTCTCAGCACTCCTGTGTGCATCATGCACATAGGACTTGTAGATGGCAAGTTTCCTTAAGTGTTCTCCAACCCAACTCTTCTTGACCAAGGAAAATTCTTCCAGCATTCCTTCACCCTGATCTCCAGGGTCAGAGATCATTGCAGGCTGGTCTTGCCAGTGAAGACCAAAACAAAGGTATCATTCAGTAACTCTGCCTTCTCTGTGTCCTCTGTTATGAGGGTCTCCTTTTCATTTAGTAATGGGCCCACATTATCCTTAGTTTTCCTTTGGTTATTGATGTATTTGAAAACACTTGTATTGTTGTCCTTGACATCCTTGTCCAGATTTAATTCCAGATGGGCCTTCAACTTCCTCATCTCATTTATATTTACTCTGGCTGTCTCTCTCCAAGTGGCCTGACACTGCTTCCATCTCCTATGTATTTTCTACTCAAACCTGAGTTACAACAGGAGTTCTTGATCCATCTATGTGGATGAATCTTGCCTATTTTTTCCAATTTCTTACTCCCTGGGATGCATTGTTCTTGAGCCTGGAGGATGTGATCCTTGAATATTGACCAACGCTCTTGGAACCCCCCTCCCTGCAGGGCCTGTCCACTTATGGTTCTTCCAAGAAGATCCCTGAAGAGACTAAAGTCAGCTGTTTAGCCTCAAACAATCCACAATCTCATGGACTCTACAGTGAGGCTGCCCCCAACCACCACATCTACAGCAAGGCTTTCCCTCTTTCTCTGTATAAGTTCCTTGTGGGATCTTCCACTGCCTGTGTCAGGAGTCTGTCAGTGCTTTCCAGGAAACTCCTGGACTGTTTGTGATTCACACTGTTTCTTCTCCAGCAGGTGTTAGGGTAGTTACAGTCCCTCACAATAACTGGTATTTGAGATAATTTATTTAATTTTGCATCCAGTACTGGATAGGTTATTTGGAGAACACAGGATTTGTTTGAATGCCAGCATGGATTTATGCTCCAGCCAGTTATATCTGGTGCCAAATATTTAGATAGTTGTATATAAAAACTCCAGTCCCTTACCTTACACCACTGTAAGTAATCCCTGGGAGTGCCACATAGTTTGTGCAAAAAAGAGAAGCTGAAATGTATACAGCTTAGCCTCTTCCCTCAGGAAGTTGTGCTCCACTGCCAGAAGACCAACAAAGTAAGTACTGGGCGGACTTGTTTTCAAAAACCTATGGAGTGGAGCACAGTGTATGGTATGTAATACTGCTCTGCTGCAAGAAAACATAAAACGTAAAGCTTTATCTTTCAGCCAGAAACCCTGGGACCTGTGGGGTACCACAGTCTAAATCAAGAATCAAAACACTTCCCCAGGAAAACTGCAAATTGAAAATAAGTCCTTGTGCTGTTCTGGCAAATACAGGAGGATGACTTTCTCAAAACAACTTTGTGACTTTTCTAGGTGAAAAAAATTATACTAGATAATACCATTTGATGTGCTTTTGTGGAGGTCTGACAGGTCAGAAAGAAAGCTTTTAGAAAGAGTAATTATTTGTTTGCTGTATGCTAATAGTATGATGATGGTCACTTAAATGTGATTATAATGTATAAATAAAATGTCAGAAAATGAGGCAAAATATTCTACACAATTTACTATAATACAAATTCTACAAAGACAAGCCATGACAATCAACACTATGCACTTCAACAAGCATGGCATTCTCTATAACAAATTAGTGACTGAGTTTAAGAGAATCTTCTGATTTCAGTTTCAATGCCGTAGCACTATGTCATGGTTACCAGAGAAAGAGCGCCAAAGATGTAACCAAACTGTGTATTCTGCACCCATCCACATTCTTCCTGGCAAACTGTTGATGGTGGGTCGTTTGCAGCAGCTGTCCAGTGCATACCCCACCCCTCAGGCTAAGAGCTGGGTGTTAAATGAGACAAGGGGAAAGAGACAACCCTGTGAGGCAGGGTAATGTTTCTTTTCCTTCACACGGATGACTCAGCCCTGATAGCTCCCTCTGGGGAAGCAGTAGCACAGTCCCACCCATCCTGAGGGGCCACAATGACACAGTGGCACCAGCAGAATAGACATCTCCAATGACCATCAATGACTCCAAAAACCAGCTTATGACTCACTAGACTACATCATCCCATTGGGAAACTCTGTGCTTCGAGGGAGGTACTGAACATTCCTGCCTGGATTTTGTGGGTGTATAATCCTGGGGTTTGGGAACTTGGACACTACCACCACTGGACATCCAGAGGAGGACCTGAAAACTCCCACAGGACTACTACTTTTGAAAATAATGTGAACATCACTTCAGCAGCACTGCAACTATTGTTTAATTGGACTGTCACCACCACCCTGACTAACTGGGACCAGGTTGTACTCCGATTTTGTGGGTTTAAATAAGTTTTTCATTGAATCATTGCATTTATTGTAATCTTTAACATGTAACTGTGACTTAAAGTCTCTCACAAGGTATTTGTGTGGGAATTAATTTCTCCCACTAGTTTACTTTCAAACCAACGGACGCTAGAACTTCACATAAGTTCAAATGAGGTTCAAATGCTGAAATATACTTCTTACTACAACCTACCCAAAAGAAACATTAAAAACATTGAGACTGACCTATGGACACCCATTTTTACTGAGCTAGGTGTTGGAAACTTCTGGCCACACAACCTGGTCTTCTGTAGATGAAATGCAGATCGTGTTTTCAAAACCCTCCAGTTTTCTGATGTTTTGGTCATGCTAGTTCCATTCAGGTCCTGGACCTATTTTCTGGTACTGAAAAATGCTGAATTTTAGTAATATATAAGGAAGATGATAAAAAAATTGCATTCAAAGGATGTTCAAAACAACTCTGACTTGAAATTCACTGGAACCTTCCTGAAAGGCTCTGGGTCATCTGAGGTCATCTGCTGTGTGTGCTCCTTCCACCAGCTTCAGCAGCATTGGAAAGGCTGGCATACACTGCCCCATTGCCTTGCAGTCAGGAGGCTGTGTCACTGGCTACGGGGACCAGTGTCCCTGCACTAGAATGTCTATCATGCTTGAGGTGCTGAACTTCTGTAAGCAGAGTGGGGAAAAAAAAATCAGAGCTGCCAGAAAGTCCTCTTTTGAATCAGAGGAAATGTATATTTTACAGAGAACTTTTCCATTCCCTTCTTAACAGAAACATAAAACCTAGATACAAACCCTATTTTTTTGTGAAGGGTGGATTGAACCCAAATGCAGATTACCTGTCACCTTCATAATTATTACATTCTATAGGAACAGCTTTAATGTCCAGAGATTTCTTGGAGTCTGGCAATAGGACCTTTACAATATCCTAAACCGGGCACTGATATATACAGTGTTACAAGTGTATAAAAGTGGATAAAAGCTATCTAAGTACCAAAATCTGTTCTCAGCCCACAATAATACAGTATCCATGCTTCCTTTCTGCTGTCTCTCATGAATAATGATCGCTGGCAAATACAGATAAAAGGCTTCACAACACTGCAAACAAGCAGATAGTTCCTTTGTGGGTTTTTTTATCTGGAAGACAATTAAGTAATTAGACTTCTGTGGCCATGAGTTCTTCCAGTCATTAAGTGGCAGCTATGAAAAATGCTTTGCATTAAAAAAAGAAAAATACGTAGATTTTACATAACTCCTGGGTTCTCCTATTAGATTATTTTCATTATAAAGAAGCAGTAATTCTTACTTCAAATTTACTGTAAGTTCTATATGTGAAACAATTATTGAATAGATTAAAATTTAGAGGCTCTATATTTAAGTATTTCAAAACTAATGTTGATAAGGTCCTAATACTAACTCTGCTTTGGAGATAGGCTTCCAATGACCTAATGAGGCTTCTGATCAATAAACAAAAAAATACAAATTTCTGTTAAATTTTACATTATTAAATTTAACATCAGGAAATGCTACATACTAATACAGTGAATTATTTTTGCAGAAAAAATATAGAATAGTTCTTCAAAGGAAATTTGAATGTATGTCATGATTTGTTCTGCTAAAGATTAGATTCATTCAAGGCAGCTTTTTACAGTTAGATTATTTCAACATCTAAACCAAGACAGTAGCTTTTTGAAGACAATACTGTAATCTAAAGGATGTAGTAACAGGTAGCCTTGTGATTGAGAGACAGAGTATTGCCTTAAAAAACAAACCCTCTAATATTTATTTAATTAATTTTGAAGCCAGAAA
The DNA here is from genome assembly GCF_012460135.2 of Molothrus ater. Classification (NCBI taxonomy): domain Eukaryota; kingdom Metazoa; phylum Chordata; class Aves; order Passeriformes; family Icteridae; genus Molothrus; species Molothrus ater. Next base: position 53,935,871 of record NC_050511.2, read on the forward strand.
TTTTCTGGACTGTCTGTCACATGGTAACGTGTTTTCAAGACAGGTTGGCTTTACAAAGACTCTGCAGAGTCATGGAGTTATTCTCTTGAGAAAACCCTTGCTTCCTATGACACTAAGTAGGGCATCAAATGATATCAGAGGTCAGATATGATTCCAACTTCGCTGCTAAATATTAATTCTCATCAGTGCTTCATAAAATATTTTTACAGTTTCTCTCTTTTCCACAATTAATCTCCATTATCCACAATAATCTCCACTATTCCACAATTGTATCCTATTACTCTTTGTTTTTTCCCACTTTAGGTTGTGTTGTGTCTTTAGGTTGTGTTGTGTCATACGTGTTTCCCAGTTGAATGTCATCATCTTTACTCACTTGACTTTCATAATTGTATAAGACCGTCTATAATTATGGCCTTTGGTTTAAATTTATTTTTCTTTTTGGAGTTTAAGTTACTGAGATAAAGTCTAGAGGATGACCAAGGAAGGGTTGGTATTATAAAGTGTAGACCAGTTGAAAATCAAAACATTGCTCTTAGTTTTGGATTCCAATCTTCCTGCATCTATATTAAATTAATTTTGAGATTATTTCTTATGACCTTACATATTCCATCATCTCATCTTTATTTTGTGTATGTATACATTATTTTATTTGTTTTGACAGTAATGCAGTTTTGGCAACAAATTTTAATAACATTTGCAGTTTATCCTTTTTATGAAGGAAAGTAAGAGAACTTTAATAAGAAGTGAGGTTATCCAAAGGCTAGCATCATTAAACTAAATAGACACTGTTTTCTATTTTAATGTATTAATTTTAATCTATTTCATAGGATATGGATATGCAGCTCACCTGAGCTTCCAGTGTAAAGCTCCATTTTTCCCATCTGTCGCACCCTGTGAGACAGCATAAGTATTTTTTGTTATGTGTGTGAAGATATGCAAATTTTGCAGGTGCTGAAGAGTGCTTCCCCTCTCATAAATGGTAATGATGGAGAAAAGAATGGTCTCAATGAAAAAAGGCACCTGTACAATAATGTGTGTTATTTTTCAAATAGAGACACAGTCCTTCAAAATAAAAAAGTGTGTGGTCTCTGAAATCCATCCTAGATGAAACTGCATAGCTGTAGCTGAAGTATGTGAATCAATTCCTTGCTGTCTTTTCTTTGAAGAAAAAATAGCAAGTACACAGAATGGGAGTCAAATTGCTGGAAGCATGGAGATAGATCAATTATTCACCATTTATTATAAAATAGAATAGTTCAACAATTCATAAATAAAAGCTAAGATAAATACCTAAACCATGTTTATTACATGGGTTTATTCTGTCTTTATTACTTTTTACTTTTAGCTAAGACTTTTAAAAGAATGAGGATATTTTTATGTGAAAAATTTACTGGGGAAAAAATTTCCATTACCTTTTTGGTTATTTCATGTACCTGAGATTTCATTCTTCCATAAAATTCCTCTGGAATAATAGAAATTTTTCACATTGAATCACACAAATATTTTCCAGCCACTTCTGTGTGAAATGTCATGCTCTGTAGTTCTGATGAGACACTTAAGAGGAATTGTGGCCACATTTTAAATCTCTGTCTTGAAGGAAGATAACAGTAAAAATGAAGAAATGATTGTTATCTAGACCAGCTGGCTGTAGCAGTGCTCTTATGTATTTCTAATTTGCTGCAGGACTGAAAAAATAAAAATCACTGTTTCTTAAAGAAAGGAAATAGTAGTTCTGGTACTCCAAGGGAAAACTAATGTATGGCTTATTTTTAAACAGAGTGAGATGATTTCTCAGACCCTTGTCTGCTGATAGATCATCTGCCAGAGCGTGAGCTGTTGAGAGGTTCCTCAGGTTGGAGAAAAATAGGGAGGTACTGTGATTTTAGTTGGGCAAGAGGAAATCGAGCCCAGCTTTCATTTCTAAGGATTTTGCTTTCCAGATATAAGTCTTGGCAAAACTGGTTGTTTCCTCTTGTTTCTCAGATGAGAATTTTTGTTGTGGATCATGTAGGAGAGGAATGCTGCAGCTCTTAAAGCAAAATCCTCATTCCAGGTTGGTGGTCCCTTTCCTGAGGGATTAAAGGGTTGGAATGCAAGGAAAGAATCCTAAACCCTCACTTTCTAGAAGGATTGTGAAGAAGTTCTTTGTGGCAGGCAAGCTCAAGTGGAAAGGGGGCGTGCTTAGAGTCAGACAGCAAGCAGGAAGGGCCATGCTGCCTCTGATAGACACTGAGCACAAAGCGCTGTGTAGCTTTGTTGGGAGTCAGGCATGATCCTACCACTACCCTAGATATGCTACAACCTCTCCAGGTCCTGGACCAGCAAAAAGGAGTCTGGAAGACATTTTCCTGGCTGTCTCCTCCCTTGGCTGCAAGGTCTGTGTTGTCTCTTCTACAAGATGTGGATCTGAAGTAACAACAGCCAGCTTTACGTGACTACACAGATTGAGCAGGCTTGAACATGAGTAAGTGCCTCTCTAGCTGAAGAGCAGGAGGCCAGATGCTGTCCATGAGGAAGTACCAAAACAAACAACACACAAATTCCTGATGTGGGAATCTCCAAATGGTGTATGAATAGCTCTGTTAAACAGCCCTTCTGAAGTCTCAATTTATGTTGTAGTTAATGCTCTAAATAACTTGGAATCAGTCTGAAGATAAGACAAAAAAATTTTATAGAATTAAGTTTCTCTGGCTTTGCTGAATCACATTATTCTGTCCAGTCCCTCCATTTTGCCACTTAATCTGGAATTTAACCAATATGTATAAAGTATCATGACTCAAAGGTAAAGCAGAATTTTAAAGCAATCAATCTGGCTATTAAGGACTCTAAACGACAAGAATAGGAAAAAACCTCTATGAAATAGAGATTAAAGATTTTCTGAAGTCTTTTGAATAGACTGGAAAATTATCTACAAAAGACAAATGTTTTGAACAGAATTGCAGATATATTCTTCATAGATTTCAATGCTTCCTGAAATTATAACATCCCTCATTATCAGAACATCAAGAAATACTATGTTGGCAATGTCAGGATTGATTTTTCAGTGCTGATCTGAAATCTGTGCTTAAGTGTACAATAGACAATAACATGCAAGTGGACAGCTTTGCAACTCCTAATGCTGCATGTCTGCTTCTGGGATTGAAGAAAAGATAGGAAAATCTGTCAGATAAGTATAGCAATGTCGTTTGCAACAACAATTGAACACAAAAGCAAGTAATCAGTTTTGAAGGGAAGAAATTATCTTATTTCTCAAATCTATTTTCCACAATTTATGATCAAGTTTGAAAATATCAAATAATTGAGCTGTAAAGGGGACAGATGGTTGACAAATCCAGAAATTGTATTGGCATTCATGTTTGCCCTGAATTTTCCAGTGAGTGAGTCACTACAGTTTCTCAGAAGCTGCGGTACCAGGCAGAGCCTCATGTGGAAATAAGACTTTTTTAAAAATATGCTTGTTAAGAATTTCCTCTTCATATCTGATGCATGCCTCAGTGGATGTCATAATATTTAAGTGGTTGCTTACTGTTCAGATTGTGTAAAATGCACAGTTTGGGAATGTGCTCAGCCACTTGTGCTGAACTGTAAAGTCAAGGGCAAAAGGCAAGAGTGAGTTTCCAGGGTGAAGACTAAACTGCTGGATGACAGTGTTGGATACTGGCTCACAGCACCAGCCTTACATCTTAAACAGATCTTTGTCAGGCACAAGATTGCACAGTGCCCACAGTAATAATAAAGCAACGTGTCTTCTGTTTTTTTACACACTTCTCTCTTTGAAGAACTGTTTTTAGTAGTCAAGCCTTCTGACAGATTTGACAAATTGTTATTACTGTGTGTCCAGCACAAACAGTTCTCAAAATACTCAGAAAAGAGAGAGAGAAAAAAATCTATTAAAAAACACAGAAGTGCTTTCAGATCCAGTCAAGTGAGATTAGTCGGTTTAGTGCGGCTGCATGGCTGCAGTCATTAATTGAGAGCCAAGGGAGAGATATTCTACAGAGAGCAGAGCATTTTACAGCATATCTTGGATAAAACATCTCCTGGTCAGTATTAACTCCCAAGCCTTGTTAAACAGCATAATTGAAAGAAAAATGTCACATAATTTTGCTCCTAAATAATTGATGGCGGCTGAGCACTAGACAAAAGGCCTGGCTCTCCCTCCCCTCTTTAAGGTTCTCCAGGCCATGTCTACAAAAACCTGCCAGCAGTCAATGGAATTTATAGGGATGTAAAAATATTGTAGCTGATCAGAGAAACAGGCTGTGTACCTGCCTTCACAGCTTTTGTTTACTACACTATTCCTATTGTTTTGAGTTTTTGTAGACCTGTTTTCTTTTGCTGAATACACAGATATATCCAAGAGAGTTTAGAAAAATACCTTAAAACATAAAAACACTGCTGGCTTGTCTGTTGTGCTTAAAGAAGCTTACGACCTAAAGAAATCTGGGATCAAGTTTTCTGTTTACTAACAACAGAAGGGAAAATCTACAAAATCAGATTACGAGCTAAAAACTAAAAAAAATCTCTATTTCTTGTATGCAAAACAGATGGACTTTAGAAAGAGAGATTATAAATAGTTACTTTATATTTTTTTATATAGCAATTTCAAAAGCAATTCATTTACCTTCTTGGAAATAATTTCCTCTAAGGCTAGGAGGACCTTTCTAGCATTTTGGATTCACAAAGAACCTTATACACAGTATGCAATTCATACATAGTTATACAATTTTGCCTAATGCAAGTGACACTTCTTCATCCATTTTCATCTTTTTCTTTCTTGTGAATTGCAGCTGTTACATCTGTGGCAGTTTCCATAGTAACACTCAATTTTGGACTTTACTAAAGGGTGGGAACGAGTGGCTTGAGAACGATTGACCAGGAAATAGATTTAAAATGCAAAATTATAAAACAGTTAGGGTCTATTAGGGGGAAAAAGAATCCAAACCCCACACAAAAGAAAAGCCTTGAATCCTTTCCAGCCCCTTGCAAAGTTTTAACCAAGACTTCCAAAACTACTCCAAACATCAGTTCTGTAAACATAAAACATTAACATGGTGACCTGAGATTTGCAGATTGATGAGACACTGGTTTCCACTGTGAAGATCATGGCACTGTAACTTTGTTAATTTTCCCTATAAAGAGTTCTGTAATGTTTGCAATCATTCCACTTTCTCTCAGGAAGCAATCTTGCCTCAGCAACATGTGTGTTGGAGTCACATGTGATAGCATTGAGGTGGTCTGGCCAGGCTCTAGAGTATGATCTCAGCACAGTAAGATTTAATAATAATCACATGGCAGTTGCACAGGAAAAAAGTTCATAAATTACAAGAACGCTTCCCCCCTATCTGCCCCAAAGTCAGTTTTAAGGACCATCTCTGTTTTAAAGCTGTGCCTATATATATTTAGCTAAAGCTCAAAAGAATAATGTGAGTAGGAACTAGTAGAAAGATAAAGAGCCTGGAAGACAGAGAGTCTACCACGACTGCTGCACAAGCCTGCCCCATGGAGTGAATGCTCTCTAGAAATAACTGTTGCTAATAACTTCAAAGGGAGGGAAAATAGAAGAGAGAGCAGATATTTGGTGGTTTAGCAGCTAAAACTTTGAACCTTTCACCTCTGTATCCATGATGAAAGCCCAGCTTGAAGTTCTCAGAAAAAGTATTTTCTACTTCAAAATGGAAAGACCTTACCATACATAATTGGAAGTGATTTAGGATAAGGAGTTAAAATAGTAGTTTTATAGGGTCATGACCTTTAACCTTCACATTTTGTCATGGTGCTTTTTTACAGCTGGTGACATTTAGTCTAGGGAATAATTTGTCTTGACATGTTTTTGTTTTGCTTTGTCTTCGGTTTTGTAGCAGCATTTGGTTTTCCAGCAGTGGCACATAGATACTTCTCAGAAGTGTTTAGATGCCATAAATTGGATTATTAGAAGGTTGATTATTTGTCTCATCTTCTGATTTATTGTAGTACATTAATTACAATGCACACTCATATCTAAAATCAGCATTACAAAGGCATGATTGGAATTCCATGGAAAGAAACCAGACTAAACAGAGAAGGCAGATTGTGTGCTCTAACAAATGCCTGCCTGGTGGGGATGGACCCTGTAACTGTTCTAGGCCACCCATAAGTCTTAATTTTATGCAATCATGGTAGATACCTGTTAATAAGACTAAAGCAAATCATGGAATAAATCAGAGAATAAAGAAGCCTTTATTCCCTGCTATCATCCTTTTCATGATACAAGTGTTGCTGTATAAGATGACTTGGCCTTGTCACAAGTTGTGCAACTCTCTCACAGCTGGGTTTCTGTGTATTCAGTGAAGACACCTGGAAACTCACGCACTATGTGTCTGCAAGTGTGAGCAGGGACTGCAGTCTCTGCTTAACAAAGCCTTCACTTAAGTCTTCACCAGAAAAGACTTTTCTATTATGTAAAAGTTACCGAACATATTTAGGCATGCATGCATATATTTGTAGGGTTTAATGGTTTGAAAGGCATTTCAGTTTATCCTGATATGACTTTGCTAACCCTTTTCAGAAACACTGTGATGAGAAAAGGAAAAGCATCTCAGAAAACAACTGATCAGAAATTTAGCCTTATGAATCATGATAACTGAGGGAAGGCAGGAGAAGGAAAGAGAAAACCGACCCAAACTCATAAGAAAAGTGAAGTACAACAAGATGACTAGGGAAAGAGTTAAGTGCTTTGCTTCATGCAGCTTGGCAAATAGAAGAACACAAATCACTGCAAAGGAAAAAACGCTCTTGGAAATCTCTGGAGACTGGCTTCACATGGCTAATTTACAACCACATGCAGCATCTGTCACTTTTACAAATCAATGAGAGTGCCTAGCCTCTAATAGCACAGGTTCACTGGTAAAGGTTGTTGGTGTCGGCCATACAGATGAGACCTTTCAGGATGTCAGAAAAGAATGTCGGTGACGCACATTAACACCCACACGCTCCTTTATGTCACTTCCAATTTACTTTATCTTAAATTGTCAGCTAGCAGAGCTCACTCTGATATTAATAACTAGAGGTTTGCATCCAAGCCAGGAAAAATAAACCCTGCTGATAGCACCATGAGACATCTGGCTTGCTCTAAGGAAAGCCAAAAGTGAAAGATAGAGCTCTTAGTCCTTCTTAGTAGAGTCTGCAATATTTAGAAAGGAAAAAGATGATATGACTCACAGAAGGCCCATGTATACAGAGGAACACTTGCATGTTGTCATTTTTTGTAGATGTTGTTCAACAGGAGAGTGATTCAATTATTTTACAGTATTGGAGTACAATAGAAAATGTTAAAACTATGTTAATAAAATGTTAATATCAATACCACATATTGATATAAAATGTTCCCAGGAGCTACAGGCAGTTTCGCCAACCCTGAGTTTAAATTTCTCCATGGTATTAGTAGGCATTTAATCTTCTTTCTCACTCATTAAGTCTCTCCAGTCTTATTGGAGAGACTTAATGGTCTTGATTCAATTTTTGAATTTAGGGGGTGTAAGTTGAGATGTGGGACTTGATGATGGATATATTATTTGGGTAAATCAACAATACCAAACTTGCATCAGACCAGCTAGCAGACAGTCACCCAAAGCACGTGTCCATCATTGCTCTTTGCCAGTAGAGGATAGGATCCCCAGCCAGCTGCTGGGGAGAAGCGCTGATGCAGCTAGTATACCCACAAGTGTACTTTGCAAGGGTTACTCTGTAACACTGCAGTTTTCTATTGAGGGAAATCACAGAGAGCCTTGTAGCACTCCCCATGGTAATTACAGCTCTCTTCTTTCATGTACTTAATCAAGAGAATGAAACCCTAACTTTTATTTCTGTCTCCCTCACCTAAGTAGGGGAGACATTTTGACTGAATCTGCACATAAGGACCTTGCTTTTTGCAGACAAAACTTTAGTATGTTCATTGGAAGGCTGAGAAAAGAATATGCCCCCATTTCGATGATTATCAAACTTCCTCAAGGAACTTGTAGGACTTATTCCATAACCGTAATCTTATTAATTGCATCTGTACACCTTTGGTCATATTATTTTCAAGATAAAACATCCTAGAAAGCTTTTCCTTTTTCCATCAGATCCTTTCCCTGTTTCCCTGTCTAATGTTGTTGGCAAGCTCTATCACCTACAGCATTGTCTCCTTTACCTGGTTATTTATACATGTGTAAAATGCATTTATGTCAGGAACAACCTCATTGCATCCACTCCCTCAACAAAAATACCTATTTATTTCTGCATTTTATTTTCAGGTTTTAATATATTTTTATTTCGTGGGCTTGTCTCCTCTCCTGTCTTGCAACACCATTGGAACCAACCTTTGACAGGGAGCAAGACTGAAAGCTTATCTGAAAGTTCAACTACACAATATTAGCCAGCTCATGCTTACTCCCATGTTTTGGGTGATTTATTCCAATAAATCTAGTGGCTATACTAGTGATCATTTCCAGCTACAAAAGTAATACCTTATTTCCAAGTATTTCATACTGATCCCAGTGATCATTCCCTTTTTTTCTGTCAGCCTCCTGGAAAGAAATTTCAGTGGTCTAAAGTCTGACTTTCAAGTACATAATTTTCAGGACTACCCTTGAAGCACCATTAAAGATTGATGCCATGCTTGCCATCCCTTTTTCCTCTAAGAGGTAAGTTAAATATGTTTGACTCATCAGTAGTCATCCTTGGATTGCAGAATAGACATAGCCTCAGTAGCAATAAATTGAACAAATGGATGCATGTCAGGATGCAAAAAAGATTAATCTACCATCTTTGAGAGGTTAAGAGAAAAATAGAAAACCTACCCATGTCCTGGCATGAATCAGGCCCAGTATCTTCAGCTGGGTAAGGGATTGTCCCGCTAGTGCTCTGCACTGGGGCCCGCACTGATCCCTTCTACTTGGTGACCAGGACATGACAGAATGGCCTGAAGCTGTGTCATGAAACATTTAGGTTGGATATTAGAAAAAGGTTAATTCCCCAGGGGGTGGTTGGGCACTGGAACAGGCTCCCAGGGAAGTGGGCACAGCACCAACCTGTCAGAGCTCAAAAGGTACTTGGACAGTGCTCTCAGGCACTGTGCTCTCAGGCACTTTTGGGACTGGTACTGTGCAGGGTAAGGAGCTGGACTCAGTGATCCTTGTCGGTCCCTTCCAACTTGCCTTATTCAGTGATTCTGTGATTCTGTGACTAATACATCTCTACAAAGAAAGTTGTGACATTTAGTCAGACTCTTAAGTTTTCTGTAAGAACGGTCTCTATTCTTTCACTTCTGCTTAGGTGATGGAGTTTTGCATAGGAAAAAATAACCAACCTAGTTGTCAATCACCTAAACTACACATATTTCACTAATCTATGTCAGGTGTTAGATAGGGGTAGAAAGTGAGCAGTAAACACATAAGGCAGAGACTCTCCAAGACAGGGATGTTGCAGAAATGATTTACACATTGCAGCAAAAATGTTGCCCCTCGATTTACCTCTATTTGGCTGTTATGCTGGAACTGTCACACTTCTTGATGTGATAACAAAACAGAAAAAACCTTGTGGAATTGTTGTTATTGTTGGCAACTAAGCACAATATAGCCCTCCCCAGGTGAAGCAAACCATTTTCTCTGAGTGATTTGCAAAGTATTACAATAGGGTGTTAATGAAAAAACATACAGCTATGAAGGAAATCTCTGTAATTTTACATTTTGAAACTGAAGGCAAGAATTCAAGCAGTCATTTCTGCTCTCAAACTCCAATGGAATCTCCATGTTCGTGATGGGGCTCAAAGACACAGGTTACAGAAGAAGGTAGAACCTGCTCTTGTTCAGAACAGATTTCTGGGATTTTTGTGACGTAGCAGCACGTCATCCCAGATTTAAAATTTGGTCCTTTCTTCAGGATTTTTGGTGATGACTGTTATTCCTTGGTAATAACCAAAGTAATTGGAATACTAAGAATTAAGAATTATTATTTTATTAGTAATGCTTTATTATCAGTATGTACACTGCATAGTGAATGTTGGAAATTTTGGCCACATTTTCATTTAAACTCAGGAATTTTAAACTTAACAGAAGCACATGGGGTGCTGGCATAAATAAATAGCACATGGTACAATAGAAAAGACACAGTTCCTGTTGTTCGGTACAGAAACTAGTGTTCCTTAATTAGTTGTGGTTGCTGGTTTCATTTATCACCAGTGATTTCCAGAAGACAAAATGGTATGTAACCTGTGCAAGATACACAGCTAGATACATCTGCTTAGCAGCTTTAGTGACCTTTACTCAGCTTTTACTCAGTTGCTCTTTGTGCTCAACTGTCAATCGTTCAGGCCAAGCTGACAGTCTTAATCATGCCTTGCTGGCTCCAGTTCAAGTCTATTAAAAACATGCTTCTTACTTGTGACTAAAATGTAGAACCTGTTCCCAATTTTTTCTTCTTTTGCACTTACATTAATTAAAATTAATTAATGTAAGTGCAAAAGAAGAAAAAATTGGGAACAGGTTCAATATGTTTGGGATAAAACATTGTTAAAAATATTTTATCTCACAGGAAATCAGCACATGTGGTGACATCATACTGAACTACATTCTCACAGAGGAAACAAACACTGAATGTAACATAAAAATATTCAATGAAGTTCAGAGCTAAGGGCATAAGATCAATTTCAGCTATTTCCCTGTCTCTATCCAGAAGATGCTGTGCACAGGAGTGATGCTGATATACCATATTGAAACCCATAAATTTCCTGAATTGTCAATAACTGCAAAACTCTGATACCACAGCAACAGCTGCTGAGGCATGTAGAAATTTTGTTTAAAACCCATGGGTTTTCATGGCAAACTCTCCTTGTTTTTTTATTCAATTGGCACTTCAAGGACTAACAATATTCCAAATGCCTCATATGGGACAAGTTGCTTTCTTGTGCTGGATAATCATCTTAGGCCAAAATAAGCTATCCTTCAGACTACAGAGTCCATAAACATAAAAATAAAAAAAATAAGAAGAAAAAAATTTAAATGGTCTACTCAGACACAGACTGTTTCAGATCAACAATAACAGCATTAAAATGGCAACACTTCTCTTTTATATATTTTGATCAAAGAAGTATATATTTTTTTAAGTCCTAAGAAGAATAGGCATTGTCTGTATTTCTCAGATCTCTTGCCCAGAGAGAGTTTTACTTTACTGTTTTAGATCCATTTCTTGCTATTCTATTTTTTTTTTCCTTAATTCAAAGTGCTCCAAAGATTTTGTGAGGTTTTTTTTGGTTTTGGGGTTTGTTTTGGTTTTTTTTTTTTTTTTTGGGTTTTTTTTAGTTTGGTTTTTTTTTAATTTCTTCTTCCCTCCTTTTATAATCTTTCCATGTTCTCTATTGAATATAGGCAATTAAATAAAAGACCATTTTTATCTGTGCATCACTCCTGCTCAGCATGATGCCACAGAAGAAAATGGATGAAATAACAAACATTGGTCAAGGAGCTAAAGGCTGAACTTGGTCCATAAGTAAACAATACCTTCACATGACTGAGAGAAGAGCAAGCAGCTATCACTGATCTTTTTCAAAAGACTCATGTCAATTTGAAAGCTTGCTTTAATATTGGGGTTTTTCCTGCTATAATTTTCAGCAAGATTTTAGACTGTGCTCTAGATAAATAATTTTTTTCTTTCTTCATGTAGAATAATTTTTAATTTGTTGACACAGAATTTTATGCTAGGAAAGTGAGAATGCACTGAAATTAAAAGAAATATTTGAACAAATAAGGCAAGAATTGAACACCCTTTGTCCCCACTCCTAGGAGGCTGGAATAGAAACTGCCCAGAAGGATCTGCACTCTTCAATTGTTCAGGGTGCTGTGGCGAAGAGGTACAGATTGGCAAGAATTCGGAGAAAAGATGCTGCCCAGAAACCAAGTGCTCTTCAAGCATTCTCAGGACATTGGCAAGGTTCCTGAAGCAGCATATCAGAGCAAAATAAACTCAAAGCCAAAAATTAAACCTGAGAAATACAGTCAACTGCTCTTACTTTTGTGCTCAAGAAGATGATCTTCTAGAATAGATATTTCATGTGAAATTGCTTCTCAGCACTGCTGTTGTCATTCCAAACTTACATTCTCTAATTTTGCATGCAAATCAGAAATCAAAAGCCTAGTGCAAGTCCTGAAGGTTCTCTCTGACTACAGGTATGATCAACATTTTTACCTTGGGGGTGGGGTTCCAGTGAGGTTCTCTCATTGTAAAGTTTACTGAAGCAGTTTTGAACTTTCAAGATTTTTTACCTAAATGCTGCAGTAGCCTAGTATCTAACCAGGCTCTTAAAAACTAAATGGCATTCAACACAATGTAGAAAAAATGTGGCATCTCCATCTAGATTAAACAGATTCTAAGCAATGTATTTTTCAAAACTAATCAGCTTGCAAATGAAAATATCATCATTTAAATACTGATGTTCTTGAAATAGTTTTTATGGCATAACCCTTAAGTCCTTAATCACATAAACATAGTCACTCACTTCCCCATGATGAGCTCTAACCTACTATTGAAAAAATCTGAGCTTCGTAGCAGGGTTTTGCATGGAGCATTGTAATTTATATACAGGTCTTTACCCTTCATTTTTGTCCTAAGTTCTCCAGATATGTCTCAGTCTGCAATATATTTACCTGTCCCGTAACCACTCTACTCTGTATCTGATCTCAATTTTGATCACATATCCTTCAAAGCTGTGAGTGAGTGTGTGCAGCAGTGAGAGAAAGAATAAATCATACAAGTGGTCTTAGTCTCTTTATAGAGAAACTTAAAGCAGTCTTCTGCTTCCTAATCCTGGTGGTTCAGACCATTTGTTCATTTGTTGACAGATTTTGCTCAAGGTGAATTATTCTGAGTGAATAAGGATTTTTGCCTATATAGACCTGTGCAATGCTTTTTATCTTGGCCATAAAAGCCTGTTCACTGACACAATAAACCTATGACATATGTAGCCACAAACCCAACATCTTTTGCATATTAATTTCAGTCATGTGCCATTTTGGGAAAAAAAAATATTACAGGGAAATTGTGCAACAATTTGTGGGCTTAAAAAACATAGTATGATATCTCTCAAAGTTTTTTATTTTATTTGCAATTTTTCCTAAAGTATTTTTGGAAGCATGGACCTCCACTCCATATCAATAGGGGAAAAGTTAATCAAGAAAGTTCTAGACTGGAACCCAAGACTTATTCCTTTTTTTTTTTTTTTTCAACTTAACTTGCACAATATTAAATTTATTCAGTGTATCAGAAGAATTACATTCCTGTTTTTCTTTTTTACTAGAAAAAATATTTACATAGGTGTGTTTCCTTCAACCTCCATTTTAGGTCATACTTGGAACATAGCAGTACATATTACTAAAGAAGGTAAGTCATAGTGTATTCTTCATTTCCTGTACCTGGTACTTACTAGTGGTAGTTATGGTGCAGTTACTGCCATACTTATGGAAAAGCACCCTTTGGATAAAATCATAATGAATATTTTAGTAATACTGCACAAAACCTGATTCCTTCGGTTTTTTTCCAAATCCAAATTCTGTCTCTTCTACAGCCCAAACGCACAACAGAGGTGTTCATACATACCAAAGCAATGTTCTTTTTGATTCTGTAATGTAGAAAACATGAAAAAGAATTTTGGCCTCTGGGATTATTTTTTTTCTTTCTACAGAATAAAAGGAAAAAAAGAATATTATGAAAGCAACTACTCTGAATTGATCAGAACTTAACCATGAAAGCAAATGAAAGAGGGGAAAACAAATAATTACAATATCTCAAAAATGAAAGGAATCCTTACGGGAATCCTGTGTCTGAGCACCGAGATAATGTGCCTTTGAAGGTCCAGTGAGTACTTTTCTGATAATCATTAATACATAAGTAGCTTTAACTTTAATGCAATATATCTGATATTGTTGTAAATACATTACCTGTATTATCATAATAATTAGTTATTGAGTTATTCACAACACATTACAGCATAAATAACCTATGAAAATTACTACCATTTTAAGACAAATGTTTTACAGGACAAAAGATGCAAATATGCCTAAATTCATAGGCACTGAATTTACTACTGGTAAAGACATAGAACCCATACTAAAAAGCTCCTACATTTGGAGTATGAATACATAATAAGATCTTAGTAGTGTAGAATATAGACTTGAGAACAAGGCTGTAGAATGTTGTGGTTAGCAAAAGAAATAAAAGCAGAAAACAGGATAATTAACCATAGAAAACAGAGGAAAGAAGAGAATGCAAGATTAAATACTAACAAGGAATCTATTTCTTGAAGACATGATTAGAAATTATTGTTGTTCCCCCCCCTCCCCTTTTCATTTAGAAGAAGCTTAGAAATGGCTAATAAGTGTAAAGCAGGTGTTATGGAAGCATGTGGATTTAAGCCATGCGTTTGATCAAAATGATTCTGAGAATTGATGGTGGGAGTCGGAAAGAAGTAAGGAAGACTCAAGTTCCTTTTATTTGCTTAAAGGATGAAGTGATCTTAATTAAATAATCTCCCATGGTTTGTGTTGAGTAGTAATGAAATTTTCTTCCCCTGCCACTGAAGTGTGTTTTACAGTTTCAGCAGCACTCTGTGTTTAAATCCTATTATTACCTACCAGAATAAACAAGAACTTTAACACGATTATTTGGGATGTTCCACTTACTTAAAGCTGGATTTATTACTACATCTATCAATAGGTTCAGCATTTTCTCAGACCATAAGATAGAGGATGAGCATCTGTTACCCTTTCTGTAATACTTAGAACGCTGCTTAATGAAAATTTTGTTCATTTGGGGAGAAATCCTCTCAGAATAGTTTAAAAGGCCTATTTCTAAATATACTAATCTTGAGAGTTGCAACTTTTGGAGGATTCAGGATAATGAGCATACGACAACAGTCTTGTACAGATGCTTAAGAAGGAGGAATAAAATGTATACATAGGAAGGAGTTCCTCTGAAGCAAAGAATAAAAACTCAGCAGTTCAGGCATACAATGCCTCTGTCATCATTAGTTTATTATTTATTTATTAGCAGTTCAGGAATACAATGCCTCTGTCATCATTAGTTTATTATTTATTTCAAACTAAGTGCTTAAAATGAGCTGTGTAAAACAGGGTTGTCAAGTCCCATTGAGGAAAATCCTGAAGTTTTTTTCAGAATAGAAGGAGGATATCAAGTGAGGCTGCCTTATGCTGAGTACCAGCCTTCAGACATTCTGTCCTCACTGCTGGTGCTGAGCTGCAATTAAATGAATCCCTGGGAAATCTGAAGTATTCTTATTTTGAGGTGCTTGGAGAGACTGGATGGATATTTCTTCTATTTCAAGTGGGTAATGATGTTGTAGTCTATCATCAGATGACCTTTGTAATGTGACTACTTCTGCTAATTAGGTCCTGTGACAACACCCTTTTCTCCTATGGACAGAGTGGCACGTGTGTGACCACTTCAGGACATGAGACCACCTCAACCCTGTTGCAAGTTTCATGCTTTAATTAGTCAAGCAGCCCAGGGAACAGAAAACCTGTGCAGTGTTACAGCAGGCTGGGTGAGGGTCAGGGGAAGCAGCAGCCTCCTGCTCACGGTGCTCTGCAGGGTGAGCACTGCTGTGATCCTGTGTGCTTTCAGCTTACCCAGTGGCTCATCCTCTCCATTTCACTGCCACCACCCTGCCACCCCCTCAATGCTCCTCCCGGGGAGCATTGAAGGACCAGAAGGTTCATAAAGGAGACAGATGGCTAAAAAAACCCTGCTCTATTTTAAAAATGTGATTTCCACAGTGGAACCACGTTTTTGAAAGCAGTGGCCCAAAACTCCTTGAGGTGCCAGTTCTCACTGATTTTTCTGAATACCTCAAGTGAAATTTTTCACTCATTAGTACTCATTAGTTAGTTTACAGTATAACACAATCATAGAGAGTTTTTCATTGCTACTTCAGCATTTAACACTTCTACAATTCATACAGAGTAAGTTTATCTTACACACAAAACTCTCTTGATAGTTTTCCTCATCTCTTAATTTTATAGTCATATTGTAAATTAAGATTTTTCTCTGTTAATACACAAATGTTGTAATATAGGTGCTACTTTTGAAACAAGAGGTTTTGCACAATATGGAAAGTGGAGAGGATGTATTAAAATTTTTCTAGTGGATTTAAATTGGCTACTGATGGTTATTTTCAAAAACTCTTTCCAGCCTGAAGTTTAGCTGGCAGGTGATAAAGTCAGCCACTAATTTTGGTTTTCTTTTCTGGTTTTAACTTTTGTGACTGTGGCTCTTTTTTCCATTTCATTCTTACAAACCATGGAACAGAGATAATGTAATAATGCAGAAAAGCCCCCTGTTCCTTGTTAGGAAAGCTGCAGTTTAATGTGATCAGGGTAAATTCAGTACTGAATGCAACTGTGCTCAAAGATTGTTTTAGCTGCTATTAGCAATATTCAACATTTTCTCATGCAAGATGCTGGGATAGACAGACTCTAGCAAGCCTTACTACCTTGTTAGGATTCCAAGATATAGGTATTAAGATACTTTCTATATATAATTATTAGGATACCTCATACAGATGTATTGGGATACCTATATGAATATAGCATAATCCTACATAGAGGATTTTGATACCTGACTAGGACTGTAGTACCTCTGTGTTTAAAATCATGTGATATTCTCAGGATGGAATGAGAAGTCCATGAAAGATGCCATGATGTGATCTCATACAAACACTTGTATCACCTGGGTTATTGAAATAGGAAAAGTAATCCTTACACCAGCTATTGCAACAACTTTATGCTGTTTACGGTAGTTTACACTGCATTTTTACTGGGTACTGATTTTATTCTAAGACAGTTGTATTTGTCTTTTGTTTTTCTATGATCACTGACCATGGGGTTTCATTAATTTTCATGATGATTATTTTTATGTTTTTTAGAATCATAAAATCATATAATGATTTGTGTTGGAAGGGGCCTTAAAGATAATCTAGTGTCAACTTCCCTGCCATAGACAGGGACACCCTTTAGTAGACCAAGTTTCTGAAAACCCCATCCATACTGACTTCAAACAAAGCAAAGGATGGGACAGCCACAATCCTGAGCAACAGGTTATGGTGCCTCACCTTTTACTGTGAGAGTGATACCCTCACAGTAAAAATATCTTCCCTAATATCCAATCTTAGCCTGCCCTTTTTTAATTTGAAGCCATTCCCCCTTGTCCTGTCAAAAGGTACACTTATAAATAGTCTCTATCCATCTGTCTTGTGGGCTCCCTTCAGGTACTGGAAGAATGCAGTAAGAAGCATCCTGAAGCCCTCTCTTTTTATAATAGCACAATTTCTCTTTATGTAATAGCAGAGGAAACAAAAAATATCTTCTGCCTTTTTACAAAGAGCTTTTTCTTTTAAAAGAGAGGTAGTTGGCACTCTAAACTGGCTACAGCAATTTACAAGTAAAACCAACAAAAATGAGTGTGATATGAATTGTACCTATGATCTTAAATATACCACAGAAATTCAGGCATCTGTTCTGTTAAATTTCTGATTGTTTGAAAATTTGCCTTACACACAATAAACCCTCTGACTAGTTTATGTGGGTATCTTTAGTGCTACAGTTGCCAGCTCTAGTTAGAAATAATAGAGACGAACTATATTATGCTTCAGAGAACCTTAAATTAGGAAGTCAGTGCTGTCTTGAAAAGTAGAAATTTCATGTGTCTCTACTATCATGTTCCAGTGGATATAATTGAACCTCATCAGCTAATTCTATTGTCTGTGATAGATCCTATTTTGCAAAACTACACGTGTAAAAAAATCTGAATATCTTTAGATATTTCTTCTATGTTTGAAATACTTTTGGCCTGTCACCTCAGAAAAACAGTAATAGTTTTGGACCAGGACTTTCCAAACTGGCTTTAATAGTCAGTTTTCGTCTTGTCAAGTGGGGCGCAATTTTCTGAGATTTTCTGAACAGTGTTTTTTGAGAAAAATCAGCCTTTAGACATCCTTGAGATTATATATCCTTTAAAGCCTTAAATCACAGCTTTATCTCTGAAAACCATCCTTCTTAGACATCATATTCTGACTTTTTTCTAAACATTATTCATCAGTCTCAGTCAAAGTCTGACCTGCTGCTCATCTGACCTGATTACTGGTGTTGCTTTGGCTGTTATTTCCAGCCAGTAGATTGATAGCACTTTTCTGATCTTGAAAAGAGAATCTTTGCTGATATGAATTAATATCATTCAATGATGAAGTGATTTTATTAATTTTTCCTGGTTTTCTTATATTCTTATATTTTACTTAATCTACTTGAATGTGGTAAGTACACTTCCTGCAATATTTCAGAGAAAATTTGGATAGTTTAACAAGCAGTTAATTGCATGACATGTGGAATAGATTTACTGCATTAGCATCCTATACTTCATCTTCTACCCTCCAGCCCTTGAAGAAGTGCTATATGGCACCTGCAGACCCCAGGTCACTTCTTCTGACACCCTGGAAGATACCGGATATATTCATCTACAATTCCAGCTTCTTTTCAATTTAATTTATTTTGTTTCACTCACTGGAAGATTTCTTCTATAGACCAAAAGCTAATACTTCTTACACATTCATCTTTGGTATATCTACTCTTTGGGTTTTGTTTTACGTCTTTTGCTTCCTTTGGTGTTCCTGATGTGTGGTGGTCCATCCTGGAGAGGGCCAACCACAGCACTGGACCCTGGACACTGAGAATTCCACAAAAGAAACATTTTATTTGGTTATGGTGAGAAGTGAAGGAGAACGATGATAGGAACATTACGCAGATTAAGTTATTCCTTGCAAGGTTATGTTCTGAACCCTGCCCTCTGATTGGTTAATCTTGTGTTCCATATAAGGTATTATTTCTGTTTCTCTCTGTTCATTGGTTCCCTGCCCTCAGATAATGTTTATATAAGGTTGTGTCTGTCTCATTTGGAGTCTTCTAAAGGAGCAATGTAGATCTGTGCTGTTTATGTTTTATGTTGCTCCCTTGTGCACTTTCTTTATTTATATTAAAGCTTTCAATTTCTGATTCTTTAGTCATTCCCATCTCTTTTTTATTTATTGCCACACTTCCATCTGACCAAGTCCTGGAGTAGCACACGTCATTGCTACAAGACCACACTCTTGGCTCTTGACTCTACACCTATTACAAAACCTGCATGAAGTGCAGACTGTAATAATCTTGGTTTTCCCTTTTACCAAGCAATTTTAATCAGATGTAGTCTGTGAGGTATTCTAAGTATTGACAAGCAGCATGGTACAGACCTCAGCAGATAAAAATATAGTGATAGATGTGAACCAGAAACTCATGCTTCCCCAAGGTTGCAAATAAAGCTGCAGAGCTACCTGCTGAGAATGTTCTCTCCTTGGACAGCACCTTCACCTGAGCACAACACAGAATCAACTTGAAAATGCTGTAAACTGGGATGCTGGGTGAACCTACTGCATGTGAAAGTTTCTGTTGGTGGCCACATACAATTATGGCCTATCTTCATTTCTGTTTTCAGCTTTAGTAGCATTAGACACTCTTTTAGTAAGTAAATTAGTAGATATTATGAAAATAAAGCTGAAGCTGCTGCAAATATAGATAATCATGATAGGAATCTCCCCATCCATCATATTTTACATCTATAGGCACATAATTATGGGTATATATAATGTATATAACATGTATGCAAAATGAAATATAAATGCTATAATTTTACTCAATTGCATTCTATTGAGATCAATAATAATTTTTAGTTTAATTTTAAATAGAAGTAATCATATAAATCACTATATTTTAGGAGATCATTGCACAGATAGATATTGTTGATTAATAATAATATTCTAGCTCCCTCTACAAAATGTAGATATCAGAATTCATATGCATTATTTTTGTCTTCCTTGAAAAGTGCAAAGACCAGCCTTTAGTGTTCAATTATTAAGGTTTCAGGGTAATGTCAAGAATTATGTATTGAAACGAATTTTCATGAAGTTTTATTGCTCCCTCTTACCAAAACAGAGCTTTCTCATGAAAATAAGGATTCTTGGTTATAAACAAACAATTTAACCAAAATCAATGCTGAAGTAAAAATCCCAAGTCTCGACTGAGCGCTCTAGCTTTAGCGACACAGTTCTTAAGCCTGGAACAATGTCTTTAGTATTGAAAAATAAGAGTTGACACCAAATCTATTATGTAAACACAAAATAAACTCTGTGAATCTTCAGTCCTTTCAAGTATACAGCTGCACTGGACCAGTGTAGGGAGTTACAGCTAACCTGAAGGATATAATGTTAATAATACTGAAGGAAGTAATATGCCAAAGAATAAGGAAGCTCACACGTTTGACAAAGTGCTTTCTTTTTATTAATTGCATTTTAAGCAGACAAGCTTATGACAGAAAGACAGTAATGTTTAAAAAACCCCTGAAAATCTAAATTGAAAGCAAAATTTGTTTGAAAAAGATGGAAGAGATTTGATTCTTTACATAGTCTGATAGAAAATTAAAGCAAACAATAATTTCATTCTTCCTGTCTGGTAAGACAGTGATCATTATGAAGCAGGTTTCCTTTAAAATCCTGACAGTTAGCATTTGTCTACTTGCCATGTGTATTAATACTCTCCAGTGGAGGCTTTAGGCAAGTGGAAAGAAATTGTGAAGTCCTTGTTCTGTTTCAAGTTGATATTAGCAGACTGCATTGTGGAATTTCACTTTTCCAGCACTGTCATATATTTTGAGTTCTGTTAAGATTGGTCTGTCGCTTGAAAGTTATTTTAGTTTCAAATTGCATTATATATTATATTTAAATATTCCTACAAGATCAAGAGAAAAAATTTATCCACATCTTACACTTTCTGAAGTCACTGTCTTACAAAAATTACTGCTTTGATTTAATATTAAATATATTTTCAAAATTGACAACATTAATTTGTCCTTTGTTTCTTTGTTTCATAAGAAAAAATTCCTCTCCTTCACTGTAAGTCCCACATCCAAGCCCACAAAATATACTGTGATGTAATCTAATATGCCAAATGTAGCCGTGTGTGGTGCATGTAGTACATTAATTTCTTCAATCTACACTTGTCTCCGAATGAAGACACCTTAGAAACTACCACAAAGGACAAAAGCATTTAGTTCTTATGCAGGTTGGAAACAGCTTCAAAAATTGTGACTGCTCCCTCTCAGGTCACATGGCACCTGGCCTCTGAGTTTGGAAGGAAGTACTCGATGATGTCCACATGAGTCCCAGTGCAAAGCCTTAAGTGGTCTCAGTTTAATGGTGCCGTATCACTGGTGAGGTCTCCCTGGGAGCTGAAAGACACTCAGGTTCAAAACTGCTTTTAGTCAGAAGGATGACAAAGTGGTCTGAAGGGACCAGCACCCCTGGCAAAGCATTCCCAATGCATTTGTGTGTATCTCTGCTTTGGAGCATGTGGTGGCCTCACAGTTATAAACAGTCCCAAATTTATGACTATAATGTGGTTGATTATATAGTTACCTTGCTTATTGCTTAACCTGACCTCTAAGGCCCATAGGAGAGCAGGCCCAGGCTGTTGGGGATTCAGGCTGCTATTGGCTGGTTGGCCAGGTGGCAACTAGCTTGACCAGTGAGGATTAACCACATGAGCCTTCTGGTCTACATTAGGAGAAGAGCTCTCAATAAACCTGGCTGTTGCTGTATGACCTTTGTGTGTTTGACACTGTCCTGCCTTCAATATTTCTTTTCAATGTCTGGTGATCCTGATGTGATTTTCCATGTGTAGAGCAGAGGAGGTAGGAAGGCAGCTGGAAGAGCTGCCTGCAGCATGCAGAGCTGCTCCTTGTGGTGTGTTCAGCTGTGGAACCCTGGCAAAGGCAGCAGGTAGAGCTGCTACCAGCAATGGGTAGAGCTGCAGAAGATGGCACTGAAAGCCATGTCTGGGTCTGGACCCCTTCCTTCTTTGAAGAGTTAAGAAGAAGTTGCCCGGATGGGAGCATGGAGCTCTATGCCAGCAGAGCCTGCCCTCCAAGTATGGACAGTTTACTAAAGAAACAAAGTCTAAAGTATGACAGCTGGGCTCTAATTTCCCTGCTAATGTAGTGCAAAAGCCACTAACTGGATATAACTGAAGGGGCCACTTGAGATTTTAAAATATGGCTCTGGACTGGCAGGCTCATACTTTAAGCAGTGTCCATTGGCAGCCACAAGGCTGCATTGGCATTATTAAGCCATGGAGACTCATAATGGACCTGCTAAGGAGGCTACAGAGGGACAGGGTGCCTCAGACGCCTTCGGAGAAGGGTGAGGAGAACCAAGCATCAGGAGGGCCAGTGGGAGGCGTGCACTCCGGGCCCAGCACTCCGGGCAGGTGGGGGAGCCAAATGTCCACGTGGGACTGAGCTGCCGCGCCATGCTGGGATGCCTTACCCATGGAGCGCCCCCTGTGGAGCGCCCAAGGCATTAGAGACTGACTGCCTTGTTGCCCCGTGCCAGGATGTGCAGACAGCGGGGTGCGCCCCAGCTCTGCCTGGCCACCCCAGAGCAGAATCTGACTGTGGAAGAGCTGTGCCTAGCGCTGGAGCCAATTTGTGGATGGATCCAAGAAGTATATCAATGTGGGGGCCCTGATACCCAGCGAACATTATACCCGGAAGCAGCGGGGGACTGCAGGGTCTGAAAGTCACTGCCTCCACTCTGTGCATGCCACGGCTACCACAGCTGAAGTTACCCATGGAATACCCACTTGCTGGGGGCACCAAAAGCTAGAGTCACCATTTTTCTGCAGAGCCCCGGGACAAAGCCATCATCAGACAATTCCTTCAACTATGGGGCATAAAACACCACACAGGTATCCCCCATTCAGCAACAGGGCAAGCCACTGTTGAATGTGCTCATGGCACACTAAAACATATTTTAGAAAAACAGAAAAGGAGAATGTGTTGCGAGACCCCACAAAGTAGAGTTGCCAAAGCTGTTTACACCTTGAACCACCTAACAGTCTCAGGGAAATCCCAGAACCCAAAAATCCTGAATTATTTTCTATCCTTGGAGTTGTGTGGTGATGCTAAATCACCTAGACCTAAGGTAATGATAAAGAACATTATTACAAATAAGTGGGAAGGTCTGTGGGACCTTGTTACATGGGGACATGGATA
Organism: Molothrus ater; assembly: GCF_012460135.2. Classification (NCBI taxonomy): domain Eukaryota; kingdom Metazoa; phylum Chordata; class Aves; order Passeriformes; family Icteridae; genus Molothrus; species Molothrus ater. The sequence goes on from NC_050511.2 coordinate 53,959,031, forward strand.
TGTGTGTATTTCTATGGACACCAGAACACAGTGGATACTTGCCAGGTGTGTCCATCCTGCCCTACATTGTGCTCAGGACCAGAGACAACATCCTCGTGATGATCTTCCAGCAGATGTTGAGGACCAGTGACTTAAACAACCTGCACACTTGCCACACAGAGAACTGGAATTTTGTGAGATGACAAGTCTATTTAAAGATTTTATCTATTTTTAGACATCAAGGCTTTATACATATTTAAATGTGAGGACTCAAAGATTTTGAGACAGATTGAAAGATTCACAAGGATTCTCAGAGTCCAAGTCCTGGCCCTGTACAGGACATCAGCGAAAATCTCAACATGTGCCTGAGAGTTGTCCAACACTTCTTCAGTTCTGTCAGGCTGGTGCTGGGACCACTTCTCTGGGGAAGGGCAGCTGATTTGGAAATATTGGAATTAATTGAAGAATTCCCCCTGCATAGGGGTTCTGGCATCCACATTATTTGATTGTCTTAAATCATGTGATTGTAATGCCTTCATCTTCAAGATCTGAAAGTTCTTTTTTTCTTAAAAGATATATTTTCATAATTCTGCACTTTTTTGGCATTTCCTCTGAAAATTCTTTAAGATTTTGAATGGACACTGATAAGCTTTTAACTGCACCCCAAAGATTAAAGCTAAATAATTTCACGGTCTCCAATTTTCTGACTGAAATCTTGAAACGTTATAATTATCTTTCTCTTTCTTTATTAATCTAAAACCTTTTTATAGGCTAGTCATGTTCAGTGCTCACAATTGCCAAAAACTTTTAAACTTTTGTGAAAACTAAGTTAGAAATTTCAAAAAAACCCAAACCTATATGATTAGAAGATGAATGCTAAAAACTGTTTTATAAAGTAACAACTTCAAATGTTATATATAACGTCTAAAAGAATGAAGATTATTTTTTGATATTATCTTGTCATTTCAATATAAAGTAGAACTACACAAATTCTCACAACAGGAATTTACAAATTAACATTTTGTTCAAAGGAATTTGCCTATGTCTTTCTTCTTGTCTGAAAGGATTGTTTTGCAGAGCAAGTATGTCTATTTTTTCCAAGAGTTTGGCATGTTCACAATGTAGACTGCATTAATATTAGAAATGGGCTGAAACAAACCTGTCACTGTGATAGTCCCAAAGGTATGAGAACAATATATTTTGGTTCGAATCTAATGTCAGATCCATCATTTTCTAAGGAGATAAACTAAAACATTGACCTTTGTGGAACTCAGGTTCAGAGATGATTCTTTTTTATTCAGCACCATCAATAATCACATCACATTAATAGATTGGTCAGTGAGAAGGCAGTCTAGGTTTTTAGACCTTTTGCATTATTTTTGGTTCCACTTCTGTGCAGACAGTAGCTTTACTTCAAAAGAATACTAAAGACATAAAAGCCATGTTAGAGTTGTTGCCCATCTTGTTTTAATTTTAATAGAATAAACGAGAGGAGTTTGTTGTTTGACAGATGTCTGAACAAGAGCCATTCGTGTGCCCAGGTAGCCAGGAAAACCAGGGACATCTTGGCCTGTATCAGCAAGAGTGTGGCCACCAGAATCAGGCACTTCACTCTCCCTGCTGTAGTGGGCACCAGGGAGGCTGTGCCTTGAGTGCTGTGTCCAGTTTTGGACCCCATATAACAAGAAAAACCCTGAGGTGCTGGAGAATGGCAGTGGAGCACAAGTCCTTCCTACGGGGACCAGCTGAGGGAGCTGGGAGTGTTTATCCTGGAGAACAGGGAGATGAGGAGGGACACTGCTGGTCTCTGCAACTACCTGACATGAGGGTGTAGCTAGGTGGGCGTTGGGCACTTCTTGCGTGTAACAAGCAACAAGGGGAAATGGCCTCAAGTTGCACAGAGGAACTTTAAGTTAGATATTAGAAATACGTTTTTTCATGGGAAGGAAGAACACTGCAACGAAAACCAAATTGCATAGCAAGGTAATGGGATCACAATCCCTAGAACTGTTAAAAAACCTGTGGATATGGCACTTGTGAACATGGTTTACTGGTGAGCATGGTTGTGGTGCTAGGTTGATGGTAGGACTTGATGATTGTTAGTTTTTTCTGGCCTTAGCAATTCTGTGATTTTTTTAATAAAATAATTTTAGAGGATATCTGTGTGAATACCTTATCATATATTTACAAAAGAGAAGCAGGGAAATCACCAATAACACATCTTCACTTTTAAAAGTTTTTTTTCTTTGAACCTTATTTCAGATTTACCCTCATATGCGGATGACAATTTACATTCTCTATTTGCGAAAATTTATCATCATAATACAATTGCATGAGAAATTGTTCATCCTTTTATGTAGATTTTCTGACTGTATATCTTTTGTTTTAATGCCTTCCTACTTTTGAGCTTAATTTGGTCCAGGAAGAAGTGTTAGCAAAATTACCCTGTGCAAAGCTACTTTAATGATGCCTCTAGCCTAGATGAAATGAGAAAACTTAAAAAACAAATCCAAGAGAGTCAACATCTGACTCCTTAGAGTACTTCAATTAACGTTAGAAACAACATTTTAAGCCATTTGGATGTCACCTAACATAAAAGTATAAGAAATATAGTACTTCCACTTTTTAGAAGTTCATATGAAGATTTTCTTTGGTTTCATTCATTTCACCTGAAATTGCAGTACCGTCTCCCCAGGTTATTGGGGGCAGGGGGAGATGTTTAAGCAAATCTGTGCCCACAGTAATTTTTCCAGGAAATCATTCTACATAATTTTTTTTTTTGACAAAAATTGCTCTAAGGTATTTAAAAGAAAATACTACCACATAAAATTCAAATTATTTAATTTTAATTTTAATGAGGAATTGTTTGGTTTCAAAATAGTGGATGTGCAAAGTACAAATATAATTTTAAGAATGCTATTCACCTTGTCAGAAATACAAAATAATCTGTGCAAGTAATACATCCAAAAGGTCAAATACATTGAAACACCTCTGGTTTTACATATCAACTCCACAGCAAATTTTCTGCACCATTTACAAGGTAAGAATTACTTACAGAAGAATCTCTACGAATAACTTAGGAGAACAGATGCTCAATCTTCTCATAAAAAATTTTTGTAAAGGTTTTAGCTGAACTGAGAAAAACTTACTGGTCAAAAAATATTTGTCAGTAACATTGTTTGCAATGTTTTACATTAAAATATTAAGATGAATTTTGGTACAGGACCATAAATCATTTGTAACTCATCTGAAAAGATGTGTAAGCTTATGAACTTTTAGGATCCTTTTAGTAAAACTGGCCAAATTCCAAATTTACAAGCACACACAAATCTGTACTTACTTTGGTTCATCCTGTAATCGCATCCATCCTTCAAGAGCTCAAATGATCTATGTTGAATCATGTGTTTGAAGCTGCACCATTTAGAAGCAAGAGAAAAATTCAGTATCCATCTGTATATTACCTGATTCTTTTGAAGTCGAGGGACATTTTTTGCATGGCAAATACATTTGTGAAAACTGTCTGTGCCTGTGTTAATATGTGAATATGTTGACACTGTTTAACTTTTTCATACTTTGAATTTCATCTAAACAACACTCATAAAAAGTATAAGCTCAGTAATTATAACTACCCACATTGCATTCAGGAAAACTACAACTGATGTATATAGTATCTTTTGTCTTCTGCATTTTTAATGACAAAAGAAATAAGCTATAAATGCTTTAAACTGTGAACATAATTTCTGTAAGTACACCCTTTCTACTGAGCTGCAGGATTTAGTCTTAATGACATTTTTGTCAGAATTACAAGTGAGGTGCTAGTGTTTCTTTTGCTGTTTATTTTTTTTCAGTTGTTGCTGTTCTGTCTGATTTTTTGGGGGGAAGTTTTTGTTTTTTCCAGAGGAATATTATTCCTGTGAGGAATAAACATCAGAAAAAGAAATAAAATCCATATTAAATGGTTCAATTTAATTCAAACTTTCACAGAATTGCCTTTACTAATCCAGCTGGTCTTCTTGGTGAAAGGAAGTTCTTTTTGTTAATAAGACAAACACAACTCATCCGTTTATACCAGCTCTAACCTAATAAGTCAAATATTTGCACACCTTTTCAGGTTTTTCCAAATAGATTTTTTATCATGGCAATAAAATTTAGTGTGGAATAGGTGTCATATCTGGGTACATTAAGAGGCAAAAATGAATGGGGAGACCTGTCTGTAATTCCACTCTTCAGGGAAGGCTAATTGGATGTGTCCTGAAGGCAGGGACAGTGAGGGGTGCCTTCTTCCATTCACACTTGAGTGCAGTTCTCAGTAAGGTTGCCATGTTACCCTGTTATTTAAATGCTTCCTCCAATAATTTTTATCAGGCTTCATTCATGGATCTCTAAATACTGAAAAATAGCAAGGTTTCAAATGTCGCAGGAAAAAATGTAGCTTAAAAATTTTGGGAATATGAGTCCAATATTTTAGGAACTACAGAGTGGTGGTGTGATTTTTGCAGACAGTAGGACAAGCTAGACATTATCATCAAGCCATGAATTCTTGAACTTCAGCAGTTTTGACCTTCACTGTGCATGAAAACTGCTTCTTCTAGACAGGGCACGATGATGTAGAGATACATTTCTGTGTGGGACATCTACTTCAACAAACAAGTTTGTTTGCTGCATCTTCTCAGTTTGTGCCTGAATCCCACAATTTCAGTTTTTCTTCCTTACACAAATAAAGGAGTGCAAACATTTCAGGGATGCATTCTGCCTTCCAGTAAGTCAGAAAACCCACTAAAGCTCTATTACAGTCATATAAATTGCAGTTATAAATCTAAAGAAAAACAAGAGCAACTCCAGAAGAGCACTGATGCTTGGAGAGGAGAAGAGCATCAAAGTCAGCGTGTGCTGTTTGGGATGCAGCTGAGCACCCTGAGAGGGTCAGGAAGCTCGAACTTGATGACAATGAGTGGAATCCCTGAGGGAAGGAGGACCACAGTGGGTCAGCGTTTCTTCAGAGAACTTGTGTAAGGAACAAATTTACAGTGGATTGAATTGGCTTGGCCAGCCAGCAGGAAATCACAATACTTTTGTAGTTATCTCTGCCATAATTTACACAGCTGCTATTGGAGTTCCTTTTTCTGAGGAAAGTGGCATCTCCCCCGCTTCCCTTACTCACCATGTTCACTCATGGTTTTGTAGGAATGTATGTCTGATATTGTTTGCTGGAAGAGGCCAAAGTGATAGTTTGCAAACTACAAACTATTGTGGGTACATTTATTGTTTCATAGAATATTTTTCACAGTGCATGTAGGCAGCAACCTGGGGTTTTCCTTGCTTAGAAACAACAATTGTGAAGGCTTCTACTGCTACAATAATGTCATTTAATCACAAAAGGCCATATTCTGCACTGTCTCTTTGTTGAAGCCCAGAAAACCCTTTCTCTGGAGTCTTTTTGTCATCACAATTGAGCCCTGCTGCCATAAGGTGCCTGACAGCTTTACCCCAACACTTCTGAAGCAGAACTGTGTTCTAATAAACACAGTTTATAGAAAAGTTTATTAGTTTATTTACCTTCAAATAACTGCCTCCTACTTGAAAAATCTTTTCATAATAATAACCCAAATTAATATATATAAATGAAATATTTTTAAAGAAAATAATGTCTACAGTCAATAAAATTATTGTTGATAATTTGAACATGTTATTTACAAAATTCTGCAGTATGGGATAGGCTACCTTAAACTGGTAGACTTTCATTATGATAAAGTGACAATGCATTGGTAAAAAGCATAGGAAAGACCTATAGTGAACTTAAAAAAGTATCCAATATGATATGAATATTTCCAGAAACCTGGACATCACCTATAAAGGCCTCCTTTCATGAAAGTAGGTGTATTGTTCACATTTCATGAAGATTTTTTTGGCGATTATGGCTCATATTATTTTAGTTGCCCTAAGTCAAATGCGCAAACTTTGGAATTGGTCACAAAGACAGTTAAAAGTATAGTTCATGGGAACACAGAGGAATTGTATTTTCTCTTTAGAGATTCCTTGTTGAATCATGTAGAAACTATTGATTATATTTCAAAGGCAGTTTTTTTTTTAAATACATGCCAGTGACTTCATTTGTCTAGAGCTGTCTGAACTTCAAACAGACTTGGGAAATACAGTAGATAAAAGGAATTTATGAGAAATAAATTATGTCACAAAAATGGCAGAATTCTTTACCCAAAAGAAGGGTCTTTTAAAGGAAAGAATGGAAAGAATAACCTTTTCCCTCCTTTTTGATAATGGAGAAGTTCATAAGTAAATATATGCCTCTTAGTAAATAATTTAAATTAGAGTGTTTTGATAATAATTTTCAAATGACACATGAGAATCTGCTCACTTTTTTTCTTATTCTTATGAAAATATATATGTACTTTCTTATTTGATTGTGTGTTGTCAATGTTTGCTAATTTAGATTTTTCAATCCTGAAAATGGTCACATCCTCAAATAACTGACATGCACCTCCTTTACTTTCTCTAATGATGTGACTAGAAAGGCATAAAGAGCCTTGAGGAGGCACCAGTATCTTGTGCAACGTTCCTTGTGATTAGAGAAAACTCCTGCAGCATAACACATGGAGCCAGGAGCTTGTTAGCATGGAGGACATCCTGGGCAGCTGTGCACCCTGCTCTCAGGCAGAACAGGAAGCAGAAAACACTGCCAAGGTGTTTTCTCACTAATCCCCTGGTAAAGCAGAGAGATGCAGATATCCTTTCTGCAGGGTCTGATACTTGTGCCTGAACCTGGCTTCAGAGGGAGTGGAGATGCCAGAGCCCAGGTGTGGGAACCTTGGTAAGTGATGCCAGGAACAGCCCTTCCCATGGACACAAGTGCAAACATGTGGTGTGTTCTTCTGGCAGAAAAGCAGGTAGTACTCATCAATGAGTTGGCACAAAAATATTTTAAGATCTTAGTAAAAATAGCTTAGTGGCAATAAAATTGTTGAGGGTCTTTGTTTTCATCACTCACTAATAAGGTTAAAATAAAAAGGATATCTGTTAATTAATGAATTAATTGAGAGCACTGAAAAGACCACAGGATTTAAACTAAACATAATTTAGTTTATCTTGGGGTGGGAGTGAATTTCTGTTAAAATATGGTAATGTGGGGATGAAGAATTCATCTTTCAGAACAACCTGCAAACAATGAATTTCTTGAGCTTACTGTAAGGGAGAATATCTCATCAATTATGCCATTCCAAATTAATTTGGTTTTATATTACTAAAAGTCAATTTTTCAGGGTTATTCATACCAGGGAATTGTTTCTTCATCATTATGGGAGGCTGCCTGTTTGGGAGGAGGAAGAGACAAAAAACATGGCATAATGGAAAACATTGTTGCTCTGTGCAGATACGATTCTCCTGTGATTTTCCATCACTTTCAACCACTCCCTAAATTTCCTACTTTAAGCTCTGAACATTCAGGCAGAGTGAGAGGCTGTAGGAGAATGCTGACACTGACATTCTACTGGATCCTGACTCAGTGTGTCCATTCTGCTACCTCTCCTCGTTGGTTTGACGTGGTTGACTTGTGATTTCTTGGTTATGACTTGTTTGTCCACCCAGGCTCCCTATTGTGGAAGATTTCCTTTCAAGTGACATCTGTATCAATGAAGGTACCTTTAAATCTGCTTTTAGCAAAGTAGGTAGTGAGGGAAACTGACAGGTAGAATTGCTATGTTATTGAAAAAAACCAGACACATGTATTTTTAGTGAGAGGCAGTACTTCAAATGCCTTTTTACTGACAGGATTAAAATGTGACATTTGTCCTTTGCCTTTGTCACACTGGTTCAGCTGGTTTTCAATGCTATTGAAAAAAAATAAATTGAAAATGTGGTAGTCTTATCTTCCAGTACCATTGACAGGTATCTGCTAAACTACTAAAGTGGATACAAATGAGTAAATCTCATGCATATTTGTCCAACACCAAAAAATTTGTTTGTTATCACAATACTTCAGGGAAAAAGTAAGGATAAGAAATCCCATAATTTCCCTATAGATTGGAAGGCAAAAATCTTTCTCTCTTGCATCACTTGATTATAAGTAATGAGTCCAGGATGACTTCTGTCACTCCAGAAGTACAAAGGTGTGTGCTGCACTTCAGTGAAGCATGTGAGAATACTGCCTCATGGCTCAGTCTTGCCCCACAAACCCAAAATCATTCAGGGAGCTTAGGGATCCAAAAGTTATTTTCTAAGAGTCATCCTAGCCCTCTGGCCAAAGAGCAAGATGATAGGCCAAACTCTGAAAGGTGACCTTGTAAGTCTGGCTTTGGTCCACAAGGTCTGGAAGTAGTTCTGGGCAGCAAACACTTCAGAGTTTTACCTTTGATTTCCCACCTTGGGCATTTTGGATTTTTTAATTTATCATTTTTCTGGAAACTTGTTTTCAGTACTTAAAAAGCAGTGAATTTCCAGCTTTCACTCTAATGCAGTCAAAGTTTTTTTTATTTTTATTATCTTTTTTCAGCTGTTCTTGTCCTCAAGGTTGTAGTCAACTTTTTTTGTGAGGTGAGAGATCTGTTATTTCCTAAATGAGAGCCTATCCTTCTGCATTAAATGGGTGTAATGTAGGATGTAAGAAGTTGTGACCCTTTACAATAGGTTTTTTCTTCCGTTTGCTTTACTGAAACTTCAAGGACAGCAGTTTTAGTTTTCCTTCATAGTTTTACCTCAGAGGTCAGCATGTTAGGATTATGGAATTAGAAAAACTTGGTTAGCTCAAACCAGGTGGCAAATAAGTACATTAAGTACATAAAATCCTCCCAGTCAACATATTTATGTTTTACACGAGCACAGCATCACTGAATTATAGCACAAGATCAATGTAATTTACACTGCTTACATAAGTTTGTTCTTCCTTGCTTCTACTTATTCCTTCCTAGCATAAAATAAAATAATTCTTTCTACATTTCTCAATAAATGTGCTTCTGACATCTTTCTTATCAAATCAGTCTGACACTTTTCCCTTTCAAGCTTGACATGCCATTAAATTGATGTGTAAAGATTTTAAAAGTCTCAAACCCCAGCTTATTTTACACATTTCTTAATGGTATTATGTAAAATTGGCTTTTAAAAATTGAGACATTCTTATCACATGCTTTAATTCTCTATCTTTAAGGGGTGCAGTGTTTCATCTTTTAATCTGTCATAGTGACTGCTTCACTCATTAGTTGCTGTGTCTGTTGATGGAAATGTATAGCCACTGTAACCATGAAAATTCAACATTCATCCTCTTGCCTGAGGTTATATTTGTTTTGAAACTACCACTACACTGTGCTTCATTCATACAATATTTATATGGAGCTAATCATGGATACCATGAAATTTATAGCTTCAATAATATTGTAGACTCTTACACCTCCGATTTGAAAATTCCTTGGTTTTTTCTAAGAAAGTCTTCTGCATTCAAAAAGTTACCCATAATATGCCCTAATAAGCACAGTACACTGTGCTTCATTCATACAATATTTACATGGAGCTAATCATGGATACCATGAAATTTGTAGCTTCAATAATATTGTTGACTCTTACACCTACAATTTGAAAATTCCTTGGTTTTTTCTAAGAAAGTCTTCTGCATTCAAAAAGTTACACCTAATATGCCCTAAAGAAATTCAGTTAAGTATAATGAATCTAATAAAAAATCCATACATATGAGGGTTTTTATGGGAAAGATTAGAAATTCTGAAAAGAAACCACCAACTACCTTCATCACCCTTTCTTTTCAAGAAATTGTGTGAGAAACAGAGATGACTTTCAAAGCCTTTGAGCTTGTGTGCTGTTGGATAAAATGTTGGAAATGGCAGAAGTCATAATTTCCAGCAGATGTAGCCAGGCCACATCATGTCATTGTAGCATTGGCTTTAGAATGAGTAAGTGTAATGAGGTGGCAGACCTCGAGTGAAGAATCAGGGTTACAAGCAGCCCTTTTGGGCCAATGTAGTACTTCTCCTGCTGGTGTAAGTGAGATCATCAGAACATTCACAAAAATTAAACTTGCTCTGTGCACAGAGATGCATCCAGAAACAAATAAGTTATTAGGAATATTTTTTAAATCCTGGCACAATGCAGTAACTATAGCTATTGAGTAGTGTAATTTTGTTTAAATGATAGCTCCCGTATCTCTCCAGGGACATTTCTTCATGCAAATACATTGTAGCAAACATATCTAGAAGCCACAAAGCTTTGATTGTCTAAGTAGTTGCAGTAGCCTCCTCAGACTGGAAACATTTTGTTTATTATCATAACAAGAAACACTCTAAAATACAAAACTGTATTTGTATAGCATTAGGAAATGTAAGCGGTTGAAATTTCCCGTACTTTGCTTTAGGATTTTTCATAATATTTATCAGAGTGATTTTTCACTCTACAGTCTTCTACATACGTTTACAGATCTACCCCAAGTGAGTAAAAACGCACAATGGTCATAAAATTAATATTGTCCTGTGAAAGGGAATACAATACACAACAAATTCTCTTCAATCACAGTGACAAAATATATAGTCTCCTGATAATACTCAATATTACTGTGATGACAACTGTTACAAAGTAATGTTTTCTTCATCTCCATTTCTTTTTGAGGATGAAGCGGAAATAGTTTAGTTAGTTTCTTAGTCTACTGTTTTGCCTTGTTTGTTTGTTTGTTTGTTTGTTTTATACTTGTGTTTATACTTAAGTGAATGTGTTTGTAATTTTCTGAGATAAAACTAATTTTGAGAAATTAATTTGGTGTCTAGCTATCTAGTTTATTGTTTATTTTTTCCTTTTTCAAGGGTAAGCCCTCCAGCAAAGTGCCACTCTGTGTGAAATTTCTGTCTCTAGCAGTGAGGCTTCTTTTAAAAGATATTTTTATCTAGTGCAACATAAACTGGGGAGGAGCAAGGAGCAAGACCCTAAGTCATAAGACAGGTGTTACCTTTTCTGGAGAAGTTGATTATGCCCTGGCTTACTACTCTTTGGGTCTTTTCAGAGAGCCATGAGATAAACACCCAAAGGATAGCGTTGAGCCTTCTCCAAAAACTCTGAGTAGGTGGTATCAGCCTTGGAGTAAATTTACATGAGGAACAGATCCCTGCCACTACATACCATTGGACTTAGAACTAAATCATGCTGCAAGCAACATATTTTCTACTTCAACACTGCTAAACTGGGCCTATGCCGTTTATCTGAGCAATTTTTCTCAACTCCTCTGATTCAAATCAGCCAACATTAGGACAAGACTAGTCTTATCTTCATGGAATAAAAGGTTATGATTTTCAGTACAGCAATAGAAATGTAACTCAAAAAAGATACCCCAAAATGTACATCCTGTTCTGTTTTTCACCAGAGGAAGACTTTAGGTAACCAAAAGAGTGTTTAATTTTCCTAAACTAAATAAGTTTGTCTGTTCAGAAAAACATTTATTGTCTGCACATCTCACCTCCCAGTCTTGTTCTACCTACTAGTCAAGGATTCTTTTAGGCTCTTTCTTGATACAGTCTTTTCCCTGGAACCAGCAAATGCTGTGCTTTTGCTTAGCCTTGAAATGCATTGTTAAAATTTAGTCTAGGTGCCACTGACTGATCAGAACAATGTAAGGACATAAATTATCCACAAACTGGTGATTGAATTCTTAATTTGATTATTTTTCTCACAATCTGATTTTAATTTTGACATTTTCATAAATCATAGGAACCATTACCTTTCTGATGGTCTTATAATGTATGTAATATAGTTTTTTTATTAACAAAGATCATAGATAGCACATTAGTAATAAAGCTGTCTAAGCTGTCCTCTTGCATCCCACTCTTTTTGGACAGGTTTGAATTTGCATTATGGTGATCTTGAAAGTCATGAGAAGAATCTGGAAGTGGATTGGATTTCTTAGGGGAAGGCTGTCTGCAGATGAGGTTCTTAGGTATTCACAGTGATAGCATCATTACAGGAGCTTGCTATGGCTTGATAGACCTGGAATTTTTCAATCAGCCATCAGCTGATGATGAAGTTTGTGAACATGTGGATCTTCATGATCCATGATCCATGCTGTAGATACAGTTGGATCTGGAGGAGTGGGAAACAGTCAGCTGACCAGAAAGAGGTAAAAGAGAATGGAATTTTTGTTAGAACTTCAGTAAGACTTCACTTTCTGAACAGAATTAGCAGTCTAAACCCAGGTGGTCTTATAATAGTTGAGAAAATTACAGATCGGGAGATTGGTATCCAATTGTTTTTTCTCTCCAACATTTATATTTGTGCAGCTGCAGATGACTTTCTATAGACAGACATGTTACTAATTATACTTGTTGGAGAGAGGCACAGAAAATAATGTGTTCCTCAGAGATTTGCTTCACCTTTGTGTTCTCTAGCCCTGGCATCATTAAAAGCACTAATAAAGTCCCTCTGAGTTTGGGGCACTACTTAGATATAGCTTTTCACTGAAGAGGAAATCAGAAAAGAGAAACACAAAAATGATCCACATCCAGTGTAGAATTTTTCTTCGGGGAAGTCTCAAGTAATTGTGTGTTATATGTGTGTCTCTCCAGCCAATTATAGGCATTCACTCAGCTGCTTGTGTCTGAATTTGTCAGGTTTCTAATGTAATATATAAATCTGTTCCTGCTTGACTCCAAAAGCACAGCTGGTTCTGATCAGACTCCTATAAAAAGGAAATTTCAATTAGCAGTGATCCAAACATATTCTGGAGGTATATTTTTATGGCTGCTCGACAAATGGCATTCTTTGTTTGCGAGGGTGTGTGTGACTCTCAAATGCAAGGCAGCCAGACCTGTGAGTCATCACCACAAGCACAGTACTTTGTTGCAGAGGTCACATTCTGCCAAAACCAGAGGAATTAGCTAGCCAGATTGAATTAGTGGTTGAAACACATTAATTTATGCTACATAAATGTTATTTTGGCCCTGTGGGCAAGTACTTAGGTCATATGCTTTATGAACTATTTGTACCAAGAGGGCTTTCCAGCTGTAAATCAGCTTCGAAGCACAGTTTTGCAAAATGTTCATGGCTCTGCACTGTGCTTTCCCCTGTCCACACTGATTCCATCTCTTGGCATACTGATTGCTCACCATTCTGTGTGTGCTTTGCAGGATTTCCTGCAAGAGGAGAGGATCAGCAGCCAGAGAAGAGCTGAGGCTGGGTCTGGTCGAGAAGTTGAGCCCTGGCCAGTCGCCGATGACGCTTGTGGGCAGCTGTGGGTTTGTGGCTCCAGGCGTCTGGCAGCAGGCAGGGCTGCTGGAGTTGGTGCAGCTGTGTGGTAAATGGAAACCTCAGTATCTCAAGAACACGTACAACCCAGCCCTTGACAAGGCTGTTTCTCTTCTGGGGGAGGAGGGGAATTAAATACACTTTTGGCCACATTATTTCAGAATGAGAAAAAGTAGAAGTGTTTTTTTGCTTCAAATTATGGTAACTGAGGACACATGCCAAGAAAGAATTATGCATAAAGATAGTGTTTTAACTTGTTTTTATGTGTTTGGATATGTCTCTGCCAAAAGTCTGACAGAGCCTCATTGTTGCAGCTTTTCCATCATGAAGCCACTGACTGCACCCAGCAAACATTTCATAAATAATGAAGTAATTGGGGGCATTTAGTGTTGTCTGATCGTGTCAGCAGTTGCATGTAACATGCTCTACTTTCCAGCAAGCCAGGTAAGTGCTACAGCAGTGTGAGAAGGGAGGCAGCGTTGGTCTCTAGAGGGGAATGGTCTTTTTAAAGAAGCATATTTCCCTCAATCCACTAATTCCATCCTTTTTTTCCTTTTCTTTTCTTTTGTTTTTGGTTATGCCTGCCTTTGCACAAAGGATTGTTTGTTTTACTATTCATTTCTGTTCAGCTCAGCAAGCAGATCCACTCTCTTGCACTACTGCTACTGTGATGCTGAATCACACTGCACATACATCTTCCCCCACAGAGTGCCTCAACACATCTCCTCTTGTTTTTAAAAGTAATACATCCAGCACCTTTATTTGGTATCTCCAATGCTGCTGTTCTCAAGGACACAACGGGCCCGTTTCAGATTCCAGACTGCAACCGCTTTTACTTAGGCTCCCTGGTTCCTGGGCTTGTTGATTTAGGAATCTTGGACATTAATCATGTGGTGTAAATGACATTTTTCTTCATGCTGAATATTTCAACAGGATCACAAAAGGGATGTTTTTATAACATAAAATATTTATAAAATCAGGCTAAAATAGTTAAGGGGATGTGAAATAGATGAAGATTTAAAAGGATAAATATTTAATATTTTAATAGCTTTTCATATGAATTTTTTTTTCATGAACCTAGTGCTGTTACCATATATCTGTTATTTGAATAGGGAAACTATTATTCTTTTAAGTGTTTCCTATTAGAAATGAAATAATTTACTCTACTTGTTAGCAATTTTGTTTTTCTTAGCTTATAAAAAAAAAAAAAAATTGAGGTCTGAGAACTGCCAGCCCTGCTTGTGTGAGTGATCTCCATTCACCCTGCTGCTGAAACACTCCTGTGTTGACTGCTTTTAGTGCAGGATCCCATTTACCATTACAGGATTGCAAAAGGGCTATTAAAACTCCCAGAGTGTAATTTTTATGCATAAATACCTTTTTCTAGAAAGTAAATAAATTATCATCTGAAGTGAGGTTGATTTTTAGCGATGATGAATCCATATGTTTCCCATTAAATCTGTCTTCCAAAAACTCATCACAGGAAGAAAAATCTTTAGCAGTGACTAAAGAAATTCTTATGAGACTTATATGAGTGTTTCCTCTTTTTTTTTTCCCCTTTTCAAATGTATCTCCCTTCTTTGTGTGAGACTAGAAACTCTGCATGTAGTGTGGGGTGGCAATGGTTATGTGTTTCCTAAGAAATTGTTTCATCAATAGAATCTCTAGACTAGATGTTTGCTACGTTTCATTAATTGGGTTAAGGAAGTAGGGATATTTATGACAATTATTTGGGAAGCTGTGTGAAAAGATAGCCAGGCAAACCTCCATAATCCACTTATACCTCACAGAAGACAAATGGTTGAACAAGCCTATTAAAAAAGCTGTACGCCTGTCTGGAGGAGCTGTTAAATCTTGAATCTCTGCACAATACCTGAGGCAAGTCTGTTAAGAAAGATATTTTGTAACAGATTTCTGTTCTATTAAGGATGGACATAAAGTAGAATAATTTTAAATGTGTCAATAACTCAAGGCAAAAATGCTTAATGCAAGAAGAAACACCTTCTTGTAGTCAAGCTTACCCAGTGGTAACTAGTAGGTGGAATGCTACTCAGGGGATCACAAATAATTTTTTGGATAGATTATGTGGAAGGTTTTTAGCAAAAATATCCCACCCTGGTTTGTTACTATGGTGTCTCTCTGGAATCCAGATTTCAGCTTTAAAAATGGAAATTATGATTATTTTCTGTCACCTTTTCCAGGAGAGAGGCTGAAAACTTGGCTTCATTTCAGCTGGGTGAACCTATAGCAGGGAGACATTTCACATTTTATTATTGGAAGGGAAAACACAGTTCTTCACCTCTTCAGGGCATACATGTTTCTTGATGTGGTCTCTGTAACGCAGTGCACTGACAAGAGTAGGTGGTGATGGCAGTTTAACAGGTAGTTTAATGGATTCTGATGACCTGCCTCATGCTTCCTCTCACTGATGGGGTCACTTTGCCCCCAGCCCCATCCTCAGCCCCAAACCATGCACGGTTGCCTGGTGGGTGGACTCGATGTGTGCTACAGTCTGCTTCTGATGTTGTGTTGCAGTTTGTGAACAAACAGTGCTAATTCTGCCCAAGCTCTCCTCTTTCAGCTTTGTTGTGTCCCTGGCAGAGGTTTCTCCCAATCCATGCTGTTGAGCAGGGCTATGCCCTGCTCCTGCTTTGGTCTGGCAGGTGTGCAGCAGAGAAAGCGTGCAACATGGGGCAGGCCTGGGGAGTGCCTCCTGAACAGGAAACACAGAGAAGGAAAAACATATATATATATATATATATATATATATATATATATATATATATATATATATATATATATGTCTGGGGATGAAGTCAGCTAGCCTGACTTCATGTTCCCCTTTTCAGAATCAATGTTTTCTACCTCCTGGCTGTAACATGTCCCATGGCACTCTCTTCAGTTGTATTTGCTCTGTGTTCTTCCTCATGTTTTTAATGGATATTGCTTGAATGAGAAGAGAAAAACAGGCCAAGGTACAGGTTAAAAATGACTGAGGAAAAAAAAGAAGAAGGCTATGCTAATGGTTATACTTGAATTGTCTAGAGACACAGCAGAAACTTTAATTAAATGCTCTATATTTAGCAATTCTTGGCAGTTATGATTGATTTATTATGTGTTACATCTGGTCTTGATTTACTGCATTGCATTTATACTACTGTTTTGTTTTTGTCACTTATGTGCTGCATATTAGTCATGAGTTCTTGTGGTTTGCAGTTTTTGAGTTACATTGTGCAAAACACACACTCTACAACTTGAAACCAGGTGTTTCAATATGAAAGCAAATCATTCCAAGATTTACACAAACCACTGCTTTAGCAACTCACAGAGTTTTTCAAAATGTATTTGTATTTAGAATTTTTTCTAAAAATTATGGTGTCTCTCTGCTATGTATTTTCAGATAGGCATGTTTATAATTTGTAATATAGCTACTCTTGTAATTATGTACCATATCAATAATTATGTCTATGGTTTTTCATATGCTTGCCCTGAATCCTATGCTGATAGTTTCAACTCAAAACAAAACCAGAAGCCCTAACAATCTTGACTGAGTGATTTATTCACTTTTACCCTGTATTTTAGCTTAGTGGAAGATGGTTTAAGATGCATGTTAATTCACAGGGAAGAAACACATTCCTAGGATGACCATGAAGTTTAAAAAGAATATGAAGCACAGCATGGTTGTGATGTAAGATATCTGAGATGTTAAGTGTCAGGACTTGTGCTTCTTCTTGAGAGATCAATGTACTTGTTTAGCTCAAAATGCTAGTAATTATTACAGAGATCACTCAATTAAAAAATCCTCTCATCCATGGAAGCATTGAAGTGAGTATTCTGAACCATAATAAATTCCAGTATATTCATTGTGTCAAGCACACTGACAAGGTCACCAAATGCAAAGGAGGGGCTGCAAATATTTTTAGGGTGTTCATGATATTAAAGGGATGAAAATGTTCATGATATCTCAGGAAGGAATTATGTGATAGCTGGAAATTCAGAAAAGCATTTTAATACCATAATCATTGTGCATCTTTTCGGTGGTAATAGTTAATGTGGAATTTCTCCTTTTGCAAACATGTGTTTATATGTTTGCATTTTCTGGTGGCAATTGGTGTATTTCAACCACAAGTAATATGCCTAACATTATGAACTACACTTGATTTACGGAGCTTCTGTGAAACTAAGCAGAATCTGATCTTCTTTGCATAAACTTAATAATAATGATGTCAGTTTTAAGCTGATTTCAATGGAGTTTCCACTGATTTCTCTCCATTGATTTCTTACCAACAGTAAAAGAGAACTCTTTGTCTGCCTATCTTATAGAATGGATATTTTAATTTTCTTCTGTTTGTTTTAGAGGGTTTTTTTGTCTTTGGAGTTTAGTATTTTTATTTTTGAATCTTGTTTTTATTGCTTTGTCTTTCCTTTAGAACAAGTTCTCCTCTTTATTTTGCCGACCACAAGAAAGGAAAATGCATCCTGGGCTGCATCAAAAGCAATGTAGCCAGCAGGGAGGGAGAAGAGATTCTGCCTCTCTACTGGTGAGATCCCACCTGGAACAATTTATATAGCTCTGGGTTCACAGCACAGAAAGCACATAGACCTGTGGGGATGAGTTCAGAGGAAGGACACCAAAATGATCAGAGGGATGGAGCACCTCTCTTATGAGAAAAGGTGAGAGAGTTGCAGCTGTTCAGCCTGGAGAAGAGAAGCTCTCTGGGGAGACCTTATAGCATCCTTCAGTACCTACAAGAGGGAGCCTACAAGAAAGCTGGGGAGGGTCTTTTTACAAGGGCATGTAGTGAAAGCATGAGGGGCAAAGGCTTTAAGCTGAAAGACTTGGATAGGATATTAGGAAGAAGTTAATTTCTGTGAGGGTGATGGTGCACTGGAACAGGATGCCAGAAAAAGTTGTGGCTGTTCAATGTCTGAAAGTGTTCAAGGCGAACAGGGCATTGAACAACCTGCTCTAGCAGAATGTGTTCCTCCCCACTGCAGGGGGTTGGAATGGTATGATCCTTAAGGTCCCTTCTAACTCAAACTATTCCTTGACTCTATCATTCTGATCTCTGGTCCTCCAATTTTGCAAGAACCAATCTTCACTGGCAGGACAGACAGGCTTGACTCCCTCCTACACACCAACTCGCCTGCTTGGTCCTGCCACCTGCCACCAGTGTACACCCCTGCTGCCTCACCAGTTGCTCTGGACAACCATTCCCATTTGAATGGACAGCTGATACAAACACTTTTAAGTACATATTTTACACATTTGTTTTTCAAAAGATAATTTCTTCAGTACAGTTCTGCCCAGCTCAGCCAGTGGGAGTGTGCTGTAGCAAGGGTGTGATATTCAGAGCTAGTACTCCTAGCAAAGGCTATTTTGTGAAAGCAGTCCTCCTACTTTCTATTAAAATTGTATAAGAAGCGATAGATGAATGGCTAATAGCTAAAATATTAAAAAAAAAAAAACCAAAACCAAAACAAATTACTAAAAAGACCTAGTAGATATGGAACTTGGTATCAGGTAAACTTTGGGAGTAGGTAATCAAACAGAAATGTAATTTTAGCCTTCACTGTTAGGAACCCAGGGACATCAGATATGCTTAAAATATGGGTCTTTTTTTAGCTGTGTGTAGGACCTTGGTGGTTAAGAAAAGGATGCTAAAGATATTGAGTGTCAGTGCTGATGCTACCACAGGATGGTCAGCCTCTGACTGCTTTTCTTTGTATGGATTTCTGAGTCTGGATACTTTGAGTGAGAGAAAAGGAAGGGAAAGCAATATTTCAAGTCTCAGGTATCTTAGACCCCCAGGATCCCTGCTGGTGGATATTAAGCCTACATTTTTGTAGTGGGGTGACTGGCTGCCAGATGACCAGAAAGTCCTTCTCAGCAGGGCCGAAGGAGCAAACACAATCAAAGAGATTGTGGGTGGAGATAAGGGCAGGGAGAGATTGCTCACCAATTACTGCCATGGGCAAAACAGACTCAGCTTGGGGAAATTAGCATAATTTATTATGAGTTAATAATAGAGCAAGATAGTGAGAAATAAAAAAATCTGAAACCACCCTACCCCCACGCACCCTTCTTTGCAGGCTCAGCTTCACTCCTGATTGTTCTACCTACTCCAGCAGCACAGGGGAATGGAGAATGGGGGGTTCAGGAGTTTTTTTCCTCTTCCTAACTATATTTTTTTCTCTTTCTAAATACATTATCCCAGAAGCACTACAGAAGCACATTGAGGGACCCAGCTTTAGCTAGCAGCATATCTTTCTTGAAACTGGCTCTGTTGGACATGAGGGAACTTTTTGGTGTCTTGCCATAGAAGAGCGGCCCCCACCTCCCTCCCCTACCAAAACTTTTCTATATAAGCCCAAGACAATGAGATAAAGGAGTAAACACACATTCCGTTATTTATTGTGCCCACTGCTTCAAGTAGAAAGGGTCAGGGCCTGTCCTTTAACAGAAACAAAGTAGACAACAACATAATAAAGAGAGAAGAACACAGCAGAGGTAAGGAAGACTGGAGTTTTGAAGTATTACCTCCATTTTGTGTAGTTTGAAGGGTTTGGTTTGGTTTGGTTTGGTTTGGTTTGGCTTGGTTTGGTTTGGTTTTAGTTGGTGTAATCAAGTTGAGGCCTGCCAGAGAAATTGGAACGAATAGTAACAACTTTGAAACACTTAGGAGCTGTGATATGTGGGTTTGAATCTGTGAATTCTAATTTATGGAAAGACATTTGGACAAAACAGCATTGAGTATTGTAGGTTATTCTTTTCTACTTAAAGTATATCTTTAGCTATGTTTCAGTTGTAAAAGACATCAGTAAATATTGTATTGTCAGTGAAGGTATTTTTTCTGGTGAGTGAATGAGACCCTAGGAAAATGCAAGATTAAAAGGTAAAAATTGGGAAATGTGCTTAGCTGGAAGGATATATCAAGAGCTGTGAAGGAAGGAAAGCACTGGGAAGAAATCTGTTGGCACTGAGGTATATGACTTTGTTACTTCTTCCAAAACCAGCAGTAACTCAGGCATTGAATACTAGGTTGAAATTCAGTTTTTAGCCGCGAGAATAAAGGACAGTATAACAAACTTAACAACTTTTTTTTTTCATTCCTTCTTCTCTAAGGTTCTCTGGTTTTGAAAATATGCCAATCCAGATGTGCAGCCTCTTGACCTAGCTGATTGCTTTTATGAATCATTAGTTAAAACTGGGAAAAGAGAAGTAAATTGCAGCCAAATCCCAGTTGTATAGACTGATTTAGCATGTTTTTACTACATGAAGTTTTTCTAAGGTAGAGAGTGTGCAACAGTTCTGAACTAAAAACCCCTGCAACTTCTTCTAGTTCCCTTTTCTTTCAGAGGCTCTAGATTCTTACTGAATTTGACTATTGTCAGGACAGTAACTGTTTGAGAGGTTTTGTGTACAGTCTTAACTAAAAATGCAATTAATAAATTTAAAGAGAGAAAGCTCTCCCTGCTTATAACTCAGTAATTCTGCAACTGTTTCCTAGTTTTACCCTAAACTGCTGCACTGTCTTGATTTACTGTCAAGTATCTCTGAATTTTGGAGATTTGAGAAGATTGCACAAAACTTAAGTTCATTACTCTTTTTGGTAAAATGTTGTGCAGTATCTTTGCCGAGGCACAGCTCCCTACCTATTGACAGCAACTTCTTTTTCTCCCTCCCATTCACAAATGGTAAACGTTATATTTAGGTATCCAAAATAAATTGTAAAAGACCATTGGAAATAGGCAGCTTTCATTTTTCCATTATGGCAAGCTGATTCCAATGGTATTGACTCAAGCTAAATTATTGGAGGATCTCCTTTTTATTTCATCTCATGTGCTATTTGTTGACATATCAAGTTTATCTCAATTAGGGAAAAAGGGTTTCTGCATTTGTCTTTAAACCATTTCAGCATCAGATTTAAAATTGGCAGATTACTTCTATATTGATATAGAGTCAAGGGTAGTATGTAGTAGGTCACATGATTCATATTAATCTGATAAACTGTGGTATTTAATTTGCAAAATGTTTGTCTGGTCTTTTCAATGTAAATTTTTTCTAGGTGCGCATATAGGTAGGGTTATATTGCATATAAATAGTGTTATAATAACCCTAGTTATTGTAGTTCCACAATCCAATTTATATAATTTCCAAATGATGCTTTTAAAATGTTTTAAAATTGTAAGTGAAAAAAATTGATTTTCCTTTTTTAGCATCACATTTCATCCTTTCTATTAAATCACAGATCTACTATTGAGAATAGATAAAATACCTAAGGGAAGATCTTACACAAGCTTAAAAAGATCTTAAAATAAGCAAGAATTATAAACACAAATTCCAATGTCTTTCTGGGGCACTTATCTGCATGGGCCTTCTGAGGTAAGACCAGTATATTCTATTTTCAACATCATTTTTAAGAACATATTGTGGTTTTATTTTAGAGCAACACTAATGCATGAAGAATTGTTTCAGCACTGCAGACTCATTTTTACCAAGCTGGAATGATTCAGTGTTAATCACCTTTGTTAAAGGTGGAAGAAAAGCAAACCTGCTGTTTGCCATGAATTGGTGAAGATTAAATTACTGGATGCAAACTCAGGATTCCATTGGTAGGTAACAATCAGTTTATTTTCACGTGGAACTTTCGAATAATATAATTTGATACTTGTAACCTGACCAATTTTAAACACGGCAGAAAATCAGTGTTTGTTCAGCAGATTTGGAGCAGATGTAGAAGGGAACTAAGTGTGTTTATTTTACTGTAGTTCATAAAGTAGCTGGATCCATCAGATACGTTCAGATTCTACCTGTACTATATGTCTTATCTATATGCATATTTAAGGACAGATAAATCCACAAATTGATTAGCTTGTTAATCTAATCTAAAGCCCTGTGGAGTAGACTCCCCTATTCCTATGCACAGTGTGAAGTGAATTTTCACACTTCTAGAGAATTATACTTTCTGTGCAGTCTTGTATTTTGGCAGGCTTTTCTTGTCTCAGATGAGAAGAAGCTTGTGTGTATTATGCATGTTTATGTACACGTAGTGTTAAGTGAGCAATTATGAATACATCTGCAGATGTCATAGTGCACCTGAAAAAAAGCAGAGCTGAGCACAAGTCATGACCCTGCTGTTAACATGCTTTATCCTCACTTTCTCTTCTTTCCTCCTTTGCTTTTGTAAAGGAATGGGGTTTGGATCTGTACAATTAGATGACAGCACTTGTTCCAGGCTGCCATTTCCAGGGACATGAAATCACTCTGCACCTCTGCTTCCACTGTCAAGTACTCAGGATCTCTCTGCAGTTTCTTCTATGACCACGCTTTGAGCTGCTGGCTCTGCACAATGTGTTCACTTCTGCCTTTTTGTGTGCTTTTTGATGTGGAAGACTTGCCTCTCCACAGATGTTCTCCTAGTGAATGAAGAAACACATTACTGCAATGATGCGATTCTTTGTAATTATGATGTAACAAACAGTTGGTATTAGAAAAGTTTCAAAGTGCCATTCTTGGGGGGAGGGGGGAAAGCTATCTTACAAAAAAAAAGGAAAAGACTAAAAAAAAGCTAATGCTTGACTGTAAGTTTCTGCAAAATGCAAGAATTGTCCCCCAGTGCCTCTTTGTGCTTCTGCAGCATGGGTGTAACTATGCTGACACTTTTTTTCTTAGTAATATTAGTCTAGTGCTCCCTAAACTCTGAGCAGAATATTAAATCAGATCTGATTAAATTGGGTTCCCTTGATAGAGCAGAAGATTGCTTAAACCTTTCTAATTTGTGACCTATGATTGTACTCGGTTAAATGTGATATTAAGGTCAAGGTCTAACATAAAGTCACAGAGTACACCACAAATTCATTACTACATTTTAATTCATGTAGTGACACATCTAAGAACATGCTTCTTTACCTTTGACCCTCAGTTGTAAAGGAAATCCATCTGTTCTTACTAGGTTATGCAAACTCCTGGAGACTAGATTGCCAGGACTGTTAAGTATAAAGAAGGTCAGGATAAGGAGACATCTGTATAAATACTCTGTCATTAATATTCTTCTTCATAGCTAATGTTGGCAAAAAAAATAGGGACCACAATCAACAATGTCTCATGACAACTTTCAGAGCAGAGGACACATTGAGGGGTATTTATAATGTCCATTCCACTTTGCAGTCTTGCTTAGGTACAATTAAGTGGACCAAATAAGGCACCTAAATTTCCTCCCAGTTAATAGTGACAGGTACTGTCGAGGCAGTGATTCAATACCAGTTAGATGCTGAAGAGGCAATACAAAAACTGTCTTTGTTCTGAAAAACAATGTATGTCAGGAAGATGAAATGGGCAGTGCACAGCAAGAGAGAAACTGAAGGAGAAAAGAAAGTACTAAATTATAGTGACAATTAGAAAGTATTTTATGGCAAGAAGTCCTGTCCATGTTCTTTTTATGTACACCACATTTATTTGGCTTATTCTCTGTATGAGTATTTTCAAAAGTTAAAAAAGGATAGTTTATGCTTTCTTTGCAGTAGCTATTCAGCCAGTACAAATGTTATGTATTTGGTTGAATCTTGTTCTTTAGCACTGTCAACCGCCTGTCAATCTTCATATTTGCAAAAAAGGAAACACACCAGCCACCCCACTGTGCTGAATGTGACAGCATTGCAATGTCAGAGGACTAAGAGACAGGTGATGGTTTATGATAGAAATAAATCTTTTATGAGAGCAAACTTGGGAGAATTGCATGCTTTTGTATGGAATATATCACCGCTCAGCTATCACTGACAATCTTCCCAAATGCATCAGTTTCATAAGGCAAGGTTTTTATTGCGTCTAATCATGTATTGAGTCACTGGGGGGAAAAAAGAGAAGGTATATGCTTTTTGTATCTATATAATAGGTAATATATATGTGTATGTAGAGGTGTCTTCATAGATATTTGAGAAGAATTAGACTCATTTCTAAAACTGACTCAAACCTTTTGGTACAAATCTGATCACTACACAGCATGCAAGAGTGCTTCTGTGTATTGCATTGTGAAACAGGACAAGGTGCTTTTTGGAAAAAGACTTTAATTTGAATGAGAGAACTTGGAGTTAAACTGTATTTCTTGGTATACAGTGGGATGTTGCATTTTTGGGCTTCTTTTAATATGTTGCCTGTAACTAGGTCACAGAATCATTTTAGGTGTTTTTTCTGAATATGTATAAAAGAGTTCTATCCTCCCAGAAAGACACACATCCCACAGCCAGGTAAAATAATGTGAAGAATTTTATGATGATATTTCATTTTCAAAGTTATGTTATTCCACAATAAAAAGAATTGTTAAGAATCATATAAAACTCACAAACCTCTGATCTGTTTTTTATAGAAAAAGCCTTGATATGTGAGAAAATTTCTGTTCCAGAAAGCCAGAATGTCATAACAAACCTAGCAAATAGAGTTGCAATTCTAGTGTCTCCTCAGCTGTGTACCCAAATAATGTACAACAGTTTTGCATTCATTTGCCAGCCTGGCTGCACATGAAATTATTATTACAAACCCCACCCAGTTTTTTTCTCTTTAAAGTAGGAATCATTTAAGTTAAAAAGAATGCTCAAGGTAGTCAGTTCCACAAATACACAGGCTTGATAAGAAAAAAAAATACATATTTTTCATCTTCTCCAAAGTTTTATGCAGTTCTAAACTACCCTTTCCCTTTCTTCTTATACTTCTGATATTTTTTTTCCTCTTTCAAATCGCAGTTGCTTATTTCACCAGCAGAATCTCTCTGTGTTGGTCAAATGGGATTTGGTTATGCCTTTTCCATGGATTCATGGCAAAGGTTAGCACACAGTCGTGCAACCAAAGGGCAGACCATGGGTGGCAGTGTCTTTGTTAGCAAGGCAGTCATATGACAGGTAAATTGTTTATCTTGATAGCTGCTACATGATGCACCAGTGGGTTTTGAGGTCCACATGCTGAAGCCTGGACAAAGACCTGTGAAGTGAATGGAAAATGCAGGTGTCTAGTTTTATACTGGAAAAAAAAAAACAAACCAACAACAACAACAACCAAAAAAACCCCAAACAAAAAGCAAAAACAACAAGAACAATGACAAGAACAACAAAACAATAACAACAACAACAAAAAAAAAAACCAAAAACACCCCCCCCAAAAAATAAAAACCCAAAAAAAAAAAAAACCCAAAAAAACCCACACCAAAACATTCTACCTCTTGCGTGAAGATCCATGCCAAAATCCTGCAGAAATGCCTCACAATTCTGTCCAGCTGCATAAGAGCAGTGGTTTGGGTGCTTTAGTGAACCAAAGGCATGACTGCTTTGCATGTGACATCTGTTTTAGTCTCATGGCACTAGGTTGGAATGCAGGTTAAAATAGAATGCACTGACAGGCACATATTGGGAAGGATCCCAGCCTAGCCTGGTCGCAGTTGAACTTAGTATCCAGTTAATTCCATCTACCAGTCCTGGAAAGTGAAACATATTATTTTGTACATTCTTTTGCCAAATAATTCCCACTAGTAAAACTACAGGCTCTGTAGGCTTCAGCTTGGGGGTGTTTCTTTTGTGAAGTAGCCGAGTTGTGTTTCCTCTCTGTCATGTTTGAACTAAAACCTCAAATTTTGTATTTTTGCGCAAACACATGTTTTCAGAGACCTCTTTCTGCATTTATTTTTTAATAAAAGGTATGATTATTACTTAGAAAAGTCAGAGGAAGGAGCAGGAAGAAGGGGATTTCTCAACCCAAACAAATTCCCTCATTCACGGTTTTTTACCGCTCTGTTTATTTGCATGTGGTTTTTCACGCTTTTTTTAAAACCCTCTGAGTCCCATCTGGCAAGCAGCACAAAGTGTCTCTTCCCAAAACTCCCACTCTAGGAATGCTGTGTGATGCCAAAGCACAGGATGTGTTAATATGAAGGCCAGAGCTAGCCTGCTCTGCTGTCAGTTCATCCCCTGCCAAGCCTTGCTCTTCACAGCACAGACACAGGCAGTGGAGAAAAGTCAACAGACATAGCTCAGATCAGTAGTCAAAGCTTTGAGAGCTATCCAAAAGGCCCAAGCGCTCATCCAAGTGACCAGGCATTTGAACAGATCCACAGTAGTGCTCATGAACCTGCTCCAACAGCTTGCTGTATGTTTTGTAGGCTTCAGAGCTTTCCCTTCCCACAATTTCCCTTCTTTCTGCCCTTTTGCTGGAGCTACTGCCTACTTCTTTTTGTTCCCCTATGCAGCCTGGGGTCTCCTCTGCTCCCACTGGGGAGCGGGTGAACTCTCTCTATGTGAGTCAGCTGTGCTTCTCATTCTGTTGGCATTGGAGCAGCTTCCTGCATTTTTGCAGGCTATGTGAACTTGAGCAACTAATATATTCTGGCATCAAGCAGTGCTGTAGCCTGTTGGTGTATTTATACAAGCCTGAGAATTTGCTATGAGATCCCATAAAAGGAATGGCTAAAGAAAAGATCTCCTTTTAGATGAATGGTTTGGCATCTTTTTTTTTTTTCTTCCATGCACAAGGCCTGTCTAGCCTTTAGGGCAGGCAGAAGGTTTGTCACTAGTAGGATTTTAAATAGAATAATCTGAGCCATATTAATGTCTGTAAGATAAAGTCTAGATATCACTGTATCTAAGTCTGTGTAGTAATTTTTTTCCCACATTGGAACTGAAGTCTCTCTAAATGGCCACCCTTCATTTGAGTTGCTTTAGACTGACCAACAGAAGAGGATAAAATATGGAAATGGAGTTAAATTGTTGTTTACTACTGGCTTATTAGTGAAAATAACCTATATTTCTCTCAGTATTTTAATAAGTGGAGAAAATTACTATGAATCTCACCACAGTTAAGAATAGTTTTAAAATAGCTTGTAATTAACTTTATAAATATTGATGTCTATTTATGTGATTACAAAGATATTAATATTATCAAAAAGTGACATATGCAGAATGCTCCTCTATTTTATCCATTTTCCATTCTAGATATTAAACTAAAAAAAGAGACAAAGAACTAGAATCTAAAACTCTAAATGTAACTAGCTAATTATTATTAACAATTAGTAACAAGCAATTATTTTTATTTGATAATACAGAAAAAAATTGTGTGGAAGTCTTTCAGCTGAACATTTCAGAGGGTCTGCACATTCAGAAGCTATGATAATAGGACAGAAGTATTTCTCTTGGTAGCAAACCTGTAGCAAACATGTTATTCAAAGGCTGGAATATTGAATGACCCTTTCTAGAAACAATATATAAAGTATGATCTGAAAAAATTTTTACTGACTAAAAAATTACTTAAAAGCATAGTCTTGGATATAGTTATATGTAAAACTTTGTAAGAACTCTTGTAGAAAGTAATATTTACGTGTTCTAATATTTTGATATTTTTACTATTTTTAATATTTTCACTCAAGATTGTACTTTTGAAAAATCAATTTCTCTCTGAAAGATGGTGCTGTTCTCCACCATGTGCTCCGTCACTTGGATTGCCCTACTGGTTTCTTGCCCCTGCTGAAAGGCTACATCTCATGTTCAAGGACTGTTTTCAGAAATTAGGAACACTGAGAACAAGGTCAATCTCATCAAATGATCTATCCTTTAATTGTGACCCCTGCTCACACAAATTAGGTCAGCTGGAATATCCCTAAAAATGAGTCAATTCTAATCATCTAACTTAGAACACTGTCCTTTAAATCTACAGAACAAATTAGTGTGCAAATTATTATAAGTTTAGGGCAGCTGAGATTTCCTTACTAGAAAGATCTGCCAAAGATTATTCACTTTTTCTTTCCTAAAATAAGCAATGTGGATAGAAATCAATATAGTCTACAGACTAGATGGAAAACCATACCAGTTCATGTATCTGTGCTATATACATAAATTTTTAGGAGGGAGGATATGCAATGTGTGTAAGTAGATGCAGTGGGAAAATGAATAAATATTACCTTAGTTAGAAACATATGTGAAAACAAAAGGGAGAAGGATACCATGAGAAAGAAAAAAGTTAAGTGATTAAGTCATCCATGTGGTTTGCTATACCTCCTTTTTAAAATTCTTCTGTCTTTACATTATTAGCAAAACCTATTGAAAATGAAATATTTCAGAGCAGAATATTTTGTTGAATAATTTGAAAAGGAAGAGAGCTGGGGTATGAAACAGGCCTGAAGGAACAAGGAATATGATGCTGAACAGGTTCAATAAAGTACTAGGAAATAACAGAGGGAGACAAAACACAGAAAAGCTGTGAAAATTGAGGGATCTCCATTTAGAAGGCAAAATTTAAATTAAAAGTAGAGAGTGAAAAAGTTGGTAAGAAGGCTTTTAGACAGGATAAATACAGTCAGAAGGACAATGAAACCCTTACTGCCTTTTTTGGAGGTATCCTAGATCTACCCTTGGGCTGAGACTGAGAAAAAGATCAGAATTTTTTTTTATATATTGTAAGAGATTAAGGAATAGATTTAAGAGTATTCATGTGGTCAATGAAGTAAAAAATGAAAAGTGAAGTGTGAGCTGGGTCCACAGGACAAAAAAAAAGTGCAGAATGAGAAATGCTGTTTATTCTTAGATGTTTCAGAAGGCACATAAGTTTGAGGAATGAGCACTTGGAGGGTTACAGATAGAAAGATGGGAATCATTAGGACAAGAGAGATTCCATGAGCCTTTGGCACCTTCTACAGCTCTTAATTAAGCCATTACTGTTTTTCCTGAGAATCACAAAGCTTTGGATCAGATGTTCTGGGAGAAGAGTCCAAGGAATGGTCAAGAGAATGGCTCCTTCCATTTATCAGGAGAGATGAGGCTCATGAAGACAGCAATGTTGATTGATGACTTGTTATCGTGGGGTTGAAATTAGCATGAATGGGATGGATGAGAGGTGAAAATTAGGAGCTGTGAGTGGATTGGAGGACTTACAACATCGTCCATGTAGACCCCTGAAGGAGACAGCACCATTATCTGCTTAGTAAAAAGGCAGAACTGAATAGAAAAGGTTTTTGCACACTGTAACAAACTTCAACCATTTTAAAAGCCAAAATTATGAAAAAGATACTACTTCTGGGAGTTTGACCTTCTCTTCCTACTTTTTACAGATGTCTCTGAAACAGGAACATGGACTGCACTAGTTAAACATGTTGGAATGCCCACTTTTTCAATTTTTTTTCCTACACTTTCAAGGTTGAACTTCCCTGAGTATTTTTTCCCCTTTATACAGATTGCCTTTAGCAGATTTCGCATGCTTTAACTTAAATATTTAAGTTAAAAAGCACTTGCAGTAGTTCTCACTTGTCACAATGGGGTTTATATATTTTCACACAATCCAAACTGCTTATGTAGATGAAAGCCAAGAGTGGATATAGAGCACTGGAACAGAACTTCACACCTCATCTACTTTTAAAATGTTGTTTCCTTCACACAAGTAGAAAGAGAAGTACTTTACCATTTCTGTCTCTAAAATCCACATGCTAAAGAACTAGGCTATCTATGCCACAAAGAAGAAAATAATTATTCATTATAAAGTGCACTAGTTACAAAAAAAGCTTTAATGGGCAAAAATCACTGGTCTCCCAGATGCCTGGTGGTTATTACTACCTATATATTCAGAGATGTCACATGTTAAAAACTTGGTTCATGAAACAAGGATTGAATTTGTTTAAGTGCTTTTACAGAGTAATAACAAGGAATGTTTGATTGAGTATAAGAGCTAAGTGAAAATCCTCTTATATCATGTTTAAAATATTCAGGAAAATGACAAAGTCCATGATTCTTTCTGGTGAAGACCAAACAGGCTTTACCACAAGACCTGAGGGATGGTCTTGAGGGTTCTACCAGCAGTCTGTGTGGCCAGTGACTGGGAAAACTTCATCTTTAGCTACTATCATGGTCAAATTAAAGTGGAAAATTTTCATGATAGTCAACATAATAACAAGGATTGAAAAAAAAAAAGAAAAATATTTGTCAACTGACTAAAAAAGCTTTAAACAAAAGCAACATAAGTATCTTTGAATAAATTATTTCAAAATCATGTCTATTAATTTCTCTTTCAAAATCATATATCAAATATTTAGAGATAGCCATATATGTCTGTTAGGTGAGATACCACTGTAAAAAAGTTGAAAGTTAAGAGATTTTTATGATTTTTTGTAAAATTAACAAGTAAAGAATAGATTAAATAATGCATTTAGACAACATCCTCATTCTCACTACTGAGGGCAAAGTGGGAAATCTTTTGGGGTTAATTTGTCGTTTGCAGATTATCTGCTTTTGTAGCTATGCAATTTTTCTCCATGCTCTTCAAGTTGATGTTTCCTTCTTAGACTGTCACTGAAGTTGAATCTACTTGAATATTGACAAACAGAAGGAAGTAATTGAGACTGCACAGGAGAAACAATATATTGTGCCATGTGCAGGTCCTAGATCTGTAAAGTTATCATCAAAAATCACGTATGTCTAGCAACATTAACATTATTAACATTAATGTTTGATTTTGAATATGTTCTGGCTACAGAATTTTACTCAGAGCATTCTTATGTTTTCATTCTAGTATTCCTTATAATGTTTCTATCATCTAAATGGTATCTAATGTTGTGCAGAGCATTCAACTCAAATGTCTTTTCCTCCACACTGAATCATGACTGCGTCTTCTTGGTTCATTTCTAAAGCATACATTTATTTTTAATCATTTTATTTAAAAGTCATGAGAGTCCTCCCTCTTGCTAGCTGTTGATTTCATTTGCTTTGCTCTGTCACGGGCCTTCAGGGATTATTCTTTGTCCTTGCATTCCTGAGAGTGGAATTTGCTGGGGTCTGATAAACATGCATTTCATAAAAACACTAGGAAGGGAGAGCTGGGTCAGCAGGGTAATCCCAGCTGCCAGCACATTTAACATACCACAGAGAAGTAAGAGTCGACAGCAGTGGGATGGGAAGAGCAAAACAGACCTTCAGCTGAGATTTCCCATCTGTCATACGTCCCTTTAATATTATATCAGGGAGTTGCTTGCACATGGATATATTTCCTACAACTGTCTATACCTGACCTTATGTCGTAGATGATATGATCTCAGCATTATTGTATCTCCTCTGAGAACTGTGGTATGCTTTTGAGTGACTAAAGTGCTTTAGGATCTAATGCTGAATCTGGATAGGATTGTATTCAAACAGGCCTGTGTACATACCCCCCTGTGAGGGAAGAATTGGAGGGTTTCAATTAATGTATGTCTGGTTATCTCCACTGCGACACAGCTCCTGATAATTTCATATGCAGAAATCACATCACACTTTGTCCATTTTAAAATTCAACTGAGTGAAAAACTGTTTCCAACTGAGGAGTAATAAAACTGACTGGGAGGAGAGGCTGGTAGACCACAGGGCTGTACTGCCATCCAAGCAACCTTAAAGTGCTGAGAGGATGAGCCAACAGGAACCTGGTGAAGCTCATTCAACAAGGCTAAGTGCAAGTCCTGCACCTGGAGATGAGAAAGCCTAGAAGCCAGCTTACATAGGGGGACACTCAGCTTTGCAGAGTGGCCCAGGGGATCCTGGTGGACACCATGTGGAACAGCAGAGCAGACCTGCTGCCAAAGTGAAATGTATCCTGGGGTACATTCAGAGGAGCACTGCCAGCAGGTCAAGAGAGGTGATCCTGTCCCTCTGCTCAGCCCCAGTAAGGTCTCAGCTGGAATGCTGTGTCTGGTTCTGGACTCCGCAAGAGAAATATGGAGCTTCTGGAGAGCCAAGTGGAGGGCCAACAAGATGATGAAAGGACAGAAGCCTCTTTCCTAGGAGGAAAGGCTAGGAGTGCTGTGAATATTCAACCTGAGAAACAGAAAGTTCAGGGGAATCTCATCAAAGTATTTGCATACTCAAAGGGAGGCTGCCAAGAGAACAGAGCCAGGCTCTTTCCGGTTGTGCTCAGTGACAGAACCAGAGACAATGGGCACAATCTGAAACATGGGAGACTTCAGCTGAACATCAACACTAAATCACTGTGAAGGTGACTGAGCACTGGCACAGGTTGCCCAGGGTGGTGGGAAAGGTAGAGTTTTCATCCTTGGAGATATTCAACAGCTGTCTGGAAACAATCCTGAGCAACCACCTCTAGGTGCTCCATTTGAGCATGAGAATTAGCTCTCCAGAGCTAATTCCAACTCAGAATTTCTGTAACTGTGATTCTGCTACTCCGTAATTCTGTGATTCTGTGAGTGTGAACTTTCTGCATTTATTCCAAAATCAATGAACCAGAGAGATCTTAGTATAATCATTGAACTGTTATGAGCAGAATCAATTTCGTGTGTTCTCTGGGAGAAACCAAATTGCTCTAATTTTAGTACTAATCTTCACACAATATGCTAGAGTGTCCTGGTACTGTAGGATCATCTATGAAAGGTTTAATGGTGCTCACAAAAATGTTTTATCACTGTTATATTGCACCAGTTCCAAAATATTGTTTCACAAAATATCATAGTACAGTTTTCTTGATACCTGCTACCTTTACTTCCTGCCATTCCTAAAATCCTTTCTCCCACTTTATTTGTTTTTACTTCTTTTAAATTAGATTCACAAGGTTGAAGATATTTTTTCCTGCATTTACATTAGCAGAAGCAATAGATAGTGTTTATTTTCTTATCATTTTTTGAATACTTGCTCACATACCACTTCATCCTAATGTTAATGTCAGTGGGGTTGGGAAAAAACAAGGTTTTGTGTGGACTACCTTTCAAGTATTTTAAACTCTGGTGGCTTAAGATGTCTCTTCCACCCAGGACAGTGACTCTAGTTTACAATACCATCTGTAAAATTAAAAGAATAATCTGTTATTATTCCTCATTGAAACTTTGTAAAGCTTTCAGGATTTTGTAGGGAGAAGATCCCATTAGATATCTTCACTGGACTCCTCTTCAGAGAGGGGCATTTCTTGCTGATCTTCAGATTTGCAAGTTTTCAGATATCCAGTGCAGTTCAGACTACTTCTCCAATATAGGACATTGGAATTGCAAATAATGCATTAATGTATGCTCTAATTTCTTGTGCAGAAATGACATGGATGCAAAAAAATTGCAAACTTTGCACACAGCTACCATTAATTCATCAGTAAAAACAGTAGAATCAAAAATATTAGGCCACAACCATCAGTGATCTCTCATGAGTATGACCTGCAAGGCCAAGCTTCCTCCTCCTTGTTTTTTCTATAAAGAAAAAAATTTCTATTCTATTTTTTTCTATTATATTATTTTTTTGTATTCTATTTTTCTATTTTTTTTCTAGTTCTTTTTTATTAAAGACAAAGAAGTTTTATTTTCCTTGACTCATCCAAATATTATTCATACTTCAGGGTACGAAGAACATTCATATTCTATTTTCCTGTATAAATTACATTGTTCTATGTGATGGTGTAACTGAAGAGTATTATAACATGCACACGTAAAGTACAGCAGTCTTTTGGTTGTGGGTTTCTCCTTAGCTTCGGCATTTCTTGACATTTGAATAGCCAACCATGTAAATTCAATACTATATGAACACAGGTTTTTTGGCATTTAAGTTCTTGAAGCTTTTTCTATTCTTTCAGGAAAAAATATATATGAGAGAAAGAGAAAATTGTAGGGGATACATAAGATATACATGGACTTTGAATCTTTTCAATTTGCAAATAATGTCACTCATTTCATTTTCAAGGTAGGTGTCCAGGCAGTCCATAAACTCAGTTGTTCATGTAGAACACTGCCAGAACAAAACAATCTTGAACCTTTTAAACATAACCAACAACAAACCTCTTTCATCTCCATTTTTCAACTTATATATTAAAAGATCAGCCACGTTAAAAGTACCACCTCAATGAGCGTTAGCCTATTTATTGCCAGATAGATTTGAGATAATGCTGCTTCAGTTAAACAATGGTGATTACTGTTCACCATCATTAGATTCAGTTGATATGTTGGGAGACAGCACCTCATCAAATACAATTTTTAAGGCCTATCTTTCCAAACATGCCTAATATACAAAGTATCACAGAACTGCCACTACTTCAAGTGGAGGGCAAAAATCAACTGCCTCAAAAATTTAACAGAAAGGACAAATATTTACCAGATGCAGTTAGATTGCTGCTCTTGCACTGCCTGTTCCAAAAATTTCATATGATATTCGGTGACTGTTGTGGAATATGTCATGGAAAAATTCACACTAAATAGTCTAAAGTTGTCCTCGAGGCACAGAGAGAGTAAACCTAAGGGTTAATTCGTGTTTTGGTGGAAAGTGAACTCCCAAAAAAGAGTAAAGGTTTCAAATGTCATGTCAGTGAGCATCCTCCCAAATAACTGCTACACGTATGAAGAAAGGATATGGTGTAGACAGTGTCTTTCAGACCACCCATCACTTCTGCTTTTCCTCTGCTGCCTCAGCCTCAGCCAATGCTGTGCACACTGGGCTCAGAGGAAGGACACAAAACCTGGGACAGAAGGAAAACAGTTCTTCCCATGCAGCTTGCTTTGTTCTTCCAAGCACAAGGCAACAAATACCTATTTAATCCTTTACATGTTTGCAAAGCATTACATTCAGGAAAGCTTTCATAAATAATACCTCCCCAATGACTAATTATAAATGCTATTACACAAATGTGAGGAGCTAAATCTGTTTTCCAAGGTTACGGAGACAGCATGTTTTCTAACGTGAGTGCTTTGCTCCAAATCTGATGGATACTTTATGTCCTATAGAGAAAACAGTAATGATATGTGATTTTCTGCAACAGACACTCAACAAGCAAGACCTGGTTGCCATGTTCTCTGCTCATGTAAGTTCAGAGTAACTGCAGGGAAGAGTGGTGAAGAAAAGACATGTACACCACATGCATTTTTGACTGAACAAAAACTCACAGAGGGTCTAAACCAAACACTTGCACATTTGCAACACTATAACTGCAGCTTTGTTTCCTCTTATATTTTCTTAGGCAAAGACAGTTCATTAAATTCTGCAACTTATTTCCTTAGAAAAGGTTGTGGAGTTTTTTTGTTTTGCCTTTTTATGGTTTTTTATTTGGTTGATTGGTTTATTGGCTGGGTTTTCTGTTTGGTTTTTGTGGGTTATGTTTGGATTTTTATTCAAACTAATAGTTTTCATTGTCTTAAATCTCAAATCACTGAAAAGAAAAATTTTTAATTGTTCCAAGTGCTCACTTTTGGGATGAAACCAAGCATGGAAAGTTGCCACCCTAGAAATGAGTGATCTGTTTTGAGTGTGTGAGTTTTACAGCCATACAAGTGCTCCACTATGTTTACATGCCTATATTTCAAAGCACCGTATGTTTTATATAATGATTCAGGGCAATATCATCATGCCAACAAATGGCATATTTCGTGTATTTATGTTCATTAAGTGGTAAGTCCAAGAATGATTTAACTGTTGCTTCTAGCCCTGATCTCGTGCAGCACACGAGGAGAGGCAGAGTGACTCAGGGCTCTGGTTGCCTGTCTCTGCGTGCAAACACCAGTCAGCTTTGCTGCCTTTCGCTTACAGCACTTTTCAATAAGTGCTAAAGAATTGCTTTTGGAGCTGGGGAAAGCTGACAGATCCCCTGTGAGATTAAGTGAACACACTTGCCAGAACAGAAAGGAGAAAGAAAATTTGCTTGTTTCAGGCATGCATGCTTTGGCTTGCTGCTGTCAGAAGAGAGCTTCTATAGGTGTTAGCAGTAGAAATGGACTGTGATTTAAATAACTGCTTTTATATACTTAGTAAATTGTAAGTAAAGAGTAACCAGATTAAGTTCTAATCCATTTCTTTTTCAGGGCACTTAAACCTATACAAAACTCCCCTAAGCTCCAAGAACTCCAAGACCAAAATGAAATATGTTGACATTTTTTTGGAGTGAGTTGTGAAAGGTAGGTGAAAATTAAAATCCTTATGCCCATATGTGAGAATTTAGACCTATCATTTTCTTCCTTACAGTCTGACTATGTCTTAAAGATGTATTCAGAAATATTCATTTCATTCTGGTGGTGGTATTCAGTTCTACTGTTGGCTTACTTGTCAAGGACAGGGATGCATAAAAAAATAATAAAACTAACAAAAACATTGTGGACTGGCATGCCAATCTTTCTCATAGGTACAGTTCTATCACCTTTTTAAAATCTGTCTGTAGATTAATTGGACATGTAAACGCATTGAGAGAAACTTCAGCTATAGAAGGATTTCTCTGTGCATACATCTTAGTTTTCTGCTCAGACAATGGAAACAATTCTGTCTGAATTAATATCCATATGGAGTCAGAATTAGAATATTTCAAATCAATGAACTTACAAACAAACTTGGAAAAAAACCCCTATTTTCTTTGCAGAAATTCTTCATTAAACACTATTGCGTGGAAGTTGTTACCCAGGGTGCAGTAATAAGAAAGGAGAACACTGAAAAGCCTGTGAAGAATGCCTATGATATTTATGTAATGCTTATTGTAACTCTGTCTCTTCTTGCTTTTCAAAGGCATAATTGCTGAAGAGGAGTCTCCTGGAGGAGGTTGTCCTTCTGGCACTTTCCACTACTAATTAGACGTCCCTTCTTACTAGAGTCTAACTTATTAATTAAATTAGTCCTGATGTTTTCAGCAACTTTTCTGTGGTTCTGAATGAAAGGATGAAAAGAGTTCATTGAGGTTATTATTTCTCAAGGTTTAAGACAAGCTCTGTGTCTTCTTGTGACCTGGAAACCAGCATCCAAAGGTGTTTAAATCTGGGGCTTGTCCATGGGCCCCAGGCAGACTGAGGTAAATCCATTAAATAAGAAGCAACTCCTTTTTTAAGAAGTAATTTTATGTAAGCTAAATCATAGGTGTTCTTAAATAACCAAGAACGATTTAATGTGCTGTAGGTGTTTGCTGATTCACAAGTCTGAGATTAGGCATATTACTAGTGGGCTGTTGGTGAGGCTGTTCATTATGTTTATGATGTCTTTTGGGGCACCATGGATGATTAGGAGCTATGATGTAGGTGGGAAAAGGTTATGTGCAAGCAGTGACAAATCTGACCTGTTCTACATGGTCATAGAACACAAAACAAATACATTTAAATTTCTCCATTTCCCTTTGTATGGTAGAGAGCAAATGTAGCTCTATACAGGGAGGCAGAGTGAGCAAATCACTGTGCAAGGAGGCAGCTAATTGCTGAACTTGATTGCAACTGCTAATCAGAGTCACAGGGAAAAAAAGTGTTGGGAATTAATTAGGCAAGGACCTTCAGAACAGCAGCAGGAAGCCTCCAAGTGACCTTTATTTACAGTCAGTTAAACAGAAGTGTGACTAAAAATGCCAAGGAGCAAATCAGATTATTAATATTGATTGCTTAAAGAAAATGAATAATTTAGGAGCAGTTAGAATAAATATGCAGTGACAGAGATGAAAGAGCACAGTGTACTGCCTTTCCAACATTCATCTATCATGCAGCAGAGCCCCTTCACACAGAAATGGAGAATTTCCACCATCACAAAACATAATTAGTTTCATGACCCAGCATGATTGCTGTATTGGTGCTATGAGAAGTGTTTCTTTATTATTATTTTCCCAGGGCAGCAAGATGTGGAGGGAGACACAGGTCTGCTCAACAGTAGCTTTGCTCTTGGAACTTTTCAAAGAGATCAATTTCAGGTACCATGGGATTAACTGTTAGTTCTTTATCAAAAAATAGCAGAAATGGGGTACGTCATTTATTCAGACATACTGCCAGAGTGACCATTTTGAACAAAGCTTTAAAGTGTCTATAAAAAGCTCCTATTCCTAAATTCCCTCTTCTGTTTATCTACACTCTGGGCTTTTTTTTCCAATGATTTTTAGAGTAATTATTTTTAATCTATCCTCAATTTTCCCTAGTTTTAGTCTTATACCCTAATATATTGGCCTGATAGGTTGCAAGAACATAGGAATAGATATTTTGTTTATTTCCAGTGGGGTGTTGTACAGTGATTTTTTTTTAATTTACAAATTTGAATAATAATAACATAATAAAATATAATAATAGAGTCAAAATATTATTATAGTACTGAAAATACAAGGCAACAATAAAATATCTGCATGTATATTCACCTAATCAATGCCATTTTTCATAATCTCACCTGAAAAGGAAACTGGGTAGCACTACTCCTGTATGTCTTATATTTTTATCTCAGCTATTTCTCTCGTCTTCTCTCATCTTATTTTCTCTTTTTTATTTCTTTTTTATTTCCCTAGGAAAGGAGACAAAGGTATATTTAACCAGGAGAAGCAGACCACACAAATATGAGACAAAATTGTTTCCCATCATTTTGCTGTTACTCTGTCCAATGACTTTCAGAACTGAAATTGAGAACAAAGAGACAACTGTGGAAATTTTCTTTTTCCTTTGAGAAAAAAAGAGTCCTACAGAATAAGTTTTAAAAGGATGGTGCTTGGATTAATTGGGCAATATGATGGCTGTATTTCCACCTTTACTGTTAATGGTCTCAGAGGTGATGGCACACTGCCTCTCGTGCTGCTCTGTTGGCTGTGTTTTGCTGTACTACATTCGTGTAAATTAACATAAGGCTCTGATGACAGCACCAATCTGATGACTATGACTCAGACCTTCATGATCATATGTGCCTTCATGCAGAGGAAATACATACATGGCACAGACAAAAAGGGTCAGCACATGTTTTATGTGTGC
The DNA here is from genome assembly GCF_012460135.2 of Molothrus ater. Classification (NCBI taxonomy): domain Eukaryota; kingdom Metazoa; phylum Chordata; class Aves; order Passeriformes; family Icteridae; genus Molothrus; species Molothrus ater. The sequence continues at coordinate 53,997,895 of NC_050511.2, forward strand.
AACATAACCTTGGAACATAGATCCATGGGGTAAAATGGTACTTCAGGCAACATTTGGATGAATCAGAGAAAACAAAGCTTTTAGAACACAGTCCTGCTCCTTTCACCTGACAACTGGCTGTCAAAGGCTGCCAAATGTGAATGCACAACACATCTCTGCAGAAAGGAAACCTGTGCTGGCTATTCACAAACCCCTATACATTCAGTCCTATGTAAGCACTGCTTTCTCATGCACATTTGGCTTGTTAAATGTGGGAAGGTGTACTGTGCAATAAGGCAAGTAGGAGTACACTAAAATCAGTGATATGAGGAGCCATAAATATTTTAGTTTTCATTTTCCCTACTGCCAGGAAAATAATTATTTATAGATGAAACAATGAGTTTACATCTCAGAGAATTGGTTTTATTTCAGATGACTTTTAATATTTGCATTAAAGTGACAGCTTTGAGACCCCAAAAATTACAGAAACTGATTCGTATTCTTGCTTTGGATACTCCTCAGTGAAACTGAGTGATGATACCAGCAGATTAATAATGCAAGTTAAGAAACAATGAACAAGGAAGCCATGGTCTCAGTATGAATATAAATATATTCCAGCTTTGTAAGACCTTACTTATGTGAGTTAGGCCCATTGATTTCAATGAAACTATTCAGATGTAGAACTACTCACATTTTGAACATTAATATGACAACAGACTACATTCGTGCTACATTCACAGTGTGGTGAAAGAATGTAGTGCTAAAATTCATCTTGTCTATGTAGCTTTAATTAAGTCTTTTAGCATGGAAGATACTCCTCATTAACAAACCAGTTTTCTTCATTATCCTATGGACCATAGAAACATTCACAACATATTATGAACAGACAAGGATAACACTAATGCATGAATAACATTAAATCTGGCATCAAGAACTTGTCTTTGCATATGAAATAGGACTTATTTAAATGCAATTTTTAAAATTAATGCTAATAAAATTTTAGCTCATATGACAAAATGAATTTTAGTTTGTATGTGAACTTTAGCTTATAGTGAATTACATCCTCCTCTTAAGAAGAGAATAAATCTGGCAAATGGATACTATTGAAAAATGAGTTACTTTAAGACATACATAGCCTGGCTTACATCCACCAGATTCATGCCTTCTCTGTGAGCCTCCTAGTCTCTTGATGTCACAGAAAAATGCGAACAGAAAGAGAGCAGATTGAATGAGTTTCACTTTTATGCTAGGCATGCAAAGATGCTTGGTGACCTCTTATTCTTTCAAAGTCATCTCATTATAAAATCCACTGTGAAGTTTGGGGAAAAGAAAAAATAAAAATTGACAGCTCAGCTCCAGCTTGGGAGCAGTGCAGGATGGGGATAGCAGGCACCCTGCTGCTCTGGGCTGAGTGGCACTGGCAGCATGGTGTGGGAAGCCAGGCATGGCCCTTGCCCACACAATGTGATACCTGGCTCCTTTTCAGTCCATGCTGTTCATCTCTTGCTTTCATGAATGCTGTAATTATACTGGTTGCCACTTAAAAGTCAGTGTTTGCCAAGACCTGTCACTGAGCAGCTTCTGAAGCGCTAGATCTTTGCAGGAAAAAACTGTGTGGTACCTGTTGACAAATGCTGGCTTTTAAATAGCACCCACTGTAAAGGAAGCCCTCTCAACCTTCTCTAACTACACCAGTGAGAAGTAAATGATTTTTTTTTCACATACCTTTCTGTACAGCCTTCCCCTGGTGAGTGAAATGTCTGTAACTTGATAGAAGATCAGGATCTTCTTGAGAAATGAAGCCTCTGAAAGGTCTTTTTGCTGAATAAAACATTTTTATTCAGGGGAAATGCCTTATTTCTTCTCTGCAAACTCATTCCTGTATATTTTAAATCAATCTGTAACAATTTTATTTTTTTGTAATATATAACTTCTATTCAAAGCAAATGACAGGAAGAAGACACAGATTTAATAAAGTGCAAGCTCAGAAGCTTAATCACATTAGATATCAAATAATTTTTTTGTGGAGGTGTGTTAAAATTATAGCAGTAGTTGAAAGATGGGCTGCTGGGGGTTTATAAGTTATGTGAGCACTTATATGAAAATGAGCTGATGTTTGCTCTCACATCATACCAAGACTTTTCACTCTCCCTCCCAAAAGAGAGAGTTCTGCTTTTCATTGTGCCACACAGTAATGTCAAATTATTAAGCATCACTTGATACAATGGAATACATATTTTAAAAAAAGAAGTCTCAACAATGCAAATATACCTTTTTTGGTGAAAAAAAAAGAAAAGAAGAGACAAACTCTTTTAATAGAAAAAATCTGTGTTTAACAGGCCAATGTGTTGCACTCAGTAATGGATGAGACAGAGGCAGACACTGGCTGAAGAAAGTGGCACAGAGAATCTTCTGCCTGTTCTGAAACTTCTTCTGTTCCTGTGCTTGCCATCACCCAAATGCTGTCACAGCACTCAGCCTACCACAATTGGAGGGTTGGAAGGTGTAAAAAAGGAAGGAATGAAATGGGTGGGCTAAAAATTAAGAATTTATACATGGAAGGACTGTTAGTTCCAAAATTATTCTTTCTCTCCATGGCTGTCACTCCCTCACTGTTTAACTAATCAAATTGTGAAAGTACTTAAGCAAATGCCAAAATCCCATGATATTTGAAACATGTGTCTTGAAATAAAGCTTGTGTTAAAGTGTTTTCTGAATAACAATAATGGAGCTTGGGGAATGTCAGCAATACTCATAAAGGAATTTTACTTTAATGTGGTGGAAGGCTGTCATCACTACAGCCCAGCCAGCTCTCTGCAAAAGTTACCTTTCTTTTAAGCTTACCTTGTAAGAAGCACTCAACACTGAGTGTTAAAAAGTTACTGGCAAATGTGGAAATGGATTCCAGACACCCTGATATCTGAGCATAATAATGCTAGGGCAAAAATGTTGATTATTTCAATGGAATTACACCTCGGAATAATTTCTCATATCCAAATAGTATTTGAAAAATCCTATCATATTTAGGATAATGGTCTAATCCTGAATAATTCTGGGAATCCTTCATCTCATGAAATTTGTGCTATCACACAACATGTAGTGGATCAGAGTCTTTGTGAGCCAGATAAATGACAGAGAAGTAGAGCAGTGCATGTCTGTACGTGAGAGGCAGCCATAGCCCAGCAGACAATTTAATCTCAACCATTTTCTAAACCCAGCCTGCATTATTGCAACACTGACTGATGTCTCAGTGTAATAAAGTATCATCCTTAGAATGATACATGTTTCTGTTTTATCCCTTTGTTTGTACACAGATTAAAGCATGTTCCCCATTGACTGTAACCTATAATTGAATCAAGGATTCTGTCACTGTCACAGACAGCAGGATTTGGGGCTTGAGTGGTTTATGAGCATAAGCAGCACAATCTGAAGATTAAACTTCATCTTTGATCTTGAGGCTGTGACCATGGATTTTCTGTTGGTAGCATATAGAAAGAAAAATAATAGAAAAAATGATGAATGAAAGACCTGGAGAGGAAAAGAGGTTAGCTGGGGATCAAAGACACTTTCGTTTGGTGTGAAATTTTGATACAAACCAGTTAGTCAAAATAGTGGGAGATTTTTTTTAGGTCAATTTTTTTCATATATATATATATACACATATATATTTACATAAAGAATTTATTAAACTTCTTGGAGGGGAGATCACTGGATCCAAGTGGGTGAAGTAAGCTACTTCTTTACTCCTTTAAGCTTCTGAAGTCTCAGCACAATTTTGAATGAGGAAAAAATAATTTTCCTGCTCTTTACATGCAAGTCACAGTTTTCTTATGTGTTCCAAAGTACTCAGGGCCTCAAAGCACTACTGCACAGCTGCTGCTACATATGTTGCTGCTGAAAGCTAAAACTTGCTGAAATAATCATTCCCAATGTTTGAAGAGAACATGTTTTAGGCACGGCTTGATGCATCTTGTTTCTTCAGGGAGCCTGAAGTCACAGCACAAAATAGCAGCGACATCAAAAATTCAGAGTTGATGTGGGCTTTTGTTGTCTCCCCTCTCATCCTCACTCTGGTCTCTGGCAGTGTGAGGGACTACAAAAAACTGCTTGCATCATAAAGCTTTATTTCAGAGTAAGTGATAGGATTGATGTTTGTACATAATTGCCCATGTTGGATATAAGAGCTGTAAATTTTTAATTTGTACATGGAAAAAGGACAATACAGGGAACACAGTGTAAAATTTTAAAAGAGAAAACAAAGAAAGAGGCAGTTTTCACTATTCCACTGTCATAGGATGAGAGATGCATTAAATATAAGCTCACAGGATCAATCATACATACAGGTAAGATCAAACAAACCATATGGTAACCCTGAGAGACAGATGTCCTTCCCAATTCTTTCACTCCATCAAGATAAATAGCTGCAGTTTGGTTACTCGACTGATGCAAATCAATAAAACTCTATTGAAATCTGCAGCAGTATTGGGACTTTTTTTTCCCCGTGAATCTGTTTCTCAAGTTCGGCCCACTATAAAGTATTCAATGAAAGAGAAGTTCAATATGTTCTAAATTTGTTTCTATGCTCTTTTTTCTCCCTTGGACTTCAATACTGGCAGCTATGACAGACAGTGAGAAATGTTCAGAGAAATAAATGGAGCATGGAAAATATTGCTGTTTTAAACAGGGGAAAAAAAGACAAAAGAAACTTTAAAATATTGGAGGAGATGGGGTGAAAACATTGGTTCTACTGCATCTGAGGCCTTAATTTGTCACAAAGCTAGGAGTGATAGAAAAATGTTGGTCATGTGTATGGACCTCACCAGAAGTGGGAAATGCCTGGATGTTTTTGCAAATTAAACCCTTCAGATTTTATGGCTGACTGTGGCATTCAGAAACTAACTTTAGTCAGGGAGGTTGGGAAATTCCCTGCAGTGCATGGTGTGTCTATCTGTCTGTGGTATTTTTACTGCCACTTGTCTTAGGAACAAAAGCTGGAAGGTGCAATCCACACCTGTGCAAAGGTTGTGCAAGAACTGTGCGGCACACATGGGCTGAAAGCATAAGGTTTGTGTGGTGCTGAGGCTGCATGATGCTCCAGTGCACAGAGCTGAATTTAATCCAAGGAGAAAAGGGCTTTACACTGTGTAGTGAGTCTAGTCACAACATGCTATTGAGGAGGACAATAATAAGGACGTAGCATCTGGTGGAAGGAGGGACACAATTACTTGTCTTTTTTTCTCTTTCAAAAAATCAGCTTTAATTTTCTTTTGACACAATTTTTAAATTCTGATGCTTCAATTTTAAATTTTCAGTGAGGCAAACCCAAGGTCTGGCAATATAAATAGAACTAGTTGTAATTTAGCTCAGTGTGAACTCTTGATTGTTTTTGAATAAGCAATTGCAGCCACAGGGATGGTGAAATCAAATTGGAGTAGAAAGCCACCATCCAAAGACAGTGCCTCTTTACACCAAGAGAATCTGTACAGCAGAAAGCTTTTCCATACAGGCTGATGCAGAGCACAGAAACACTGTTCTGTGTGTTTGAACCAGAGCTGGGAAAATGAGCTAACAAATGTTGCTCATGAATATTCATAAACGTTTTCAAAGGAAGGAATTTATCCATGTTGACATCTCATTTATGTTTGCATTCTGCCAAAGTGTAATCACGAACAATCCAGTACGTACAAAATTTAAAGTAAATTTTAAATTAAAACAATGGCATCTATTAAAACCACAATTTTTTTCATTGAAACTGTGTTCATATCATCCTTCCTGACATATTTAAAAATAAAGAGCACAAAATGAAGATTTTGCATGGAGTATCTTACTGGGAGTTCTGACACCTGCAAAATGATCTCATGAGAACAATGATTCCCCTACTAGTCACTTGGAAAGGGCAAGGATTTTGGCTTATTTGGGGACATAATTCCACATTTATCTGTAACTGTACTATACAGACCAGATACTAGAGAGGTTTAGTTCCCAAAATCTCAGAAATAGTCCAGTTAAATTCCAGGTTATAGATCAGCATAAATGGCTTTATTTTATGTGGATTAATAAGTGTTTCTCTGTTGAAGGCATTGAATTTGCAGGTTTTTTGTGCATTTGGCTTGTTCTTCTTCATACGAACTTCTTCTGAACATTTCCAGAATTTGGAAGAACCTCAGCCTGTGCAAGTAACTCACACCTAACATTGTGCCTAAGTGCAGTGGAACCATCATTGTGTCCTTTCCTCCCCAAACAACTCCCAGTGTTCTGAGAATTTTTACTAAAGTCACAAATGTGGCTTTATTCAGGAGTGTGAATTCATCCCATGCCTGTCAGCAGCAGACTGACAAGGACTATTGTTGTGGTTGTGGCTATGTACAGGTTGAATATAATCTCTGCAAAGATTCATTTGCCAGAAACTTTCCTTTAAATCCATACTCTCAGGACTGTATAATGTGCCTCCTATTTAAAGACACCTCCCTTCTGTAGCCTGCAGCTGGAATATGTACTGCAGGTTCATGCTTGCTGTCTGTCAAAGAAATGCTTTCCATTTTTCATAGCAAGCTGTGTCTGCAAGTTTAAAAGAAAATAATAATGATAATAAAAAAAAAAGATACTGAGAGAGAAGTTATCTCAAGAAGCAAACTCCAATATATTCCAAGGTTAGTGCTGTATAATTAATGGCATTACCAAATGAAGCTGAAAGTGTAGAGTCTGCAAAAGGCTAATAACAAGGATTAGATATGCACTCTCATTTTCATTCATGTTCTTACAGTTTCTTGTGAGCCTAATTGAAGTCAGGAGGGTTTTTCCACATGACATTTTCAAATGTGGCTCTGATCAGTGGCAAACAGTGCATGTGCCCTATGGAAAAACCTCTTGCCTTGTATTGCTAAAGGAAAAAAATAAAAAAAGAAGTCTTGCTCTACCCTTTTTTGATTAAAGTTGCAGCCGGATATGTTACATTAGAAAACTGGGAGAAGCATTTTCAGCTGGGACTGGTGCAGTGGCCATATGCATTTTTTTTCTCTAGGATTACATTCAGTAAGATTTTATTAATGGAAAGACACATGTTGCCAAAAAACTGTTAAAGATATCAAGTTTGCTTCAAAGTCTGTAAAACAATGGAATGTAGACAAATGCTGGAAAACACTTCTAAATGAATCCTTCTGGCATTAGATTATTCTGTGATAAAAATTCACTTTAACAAGTAGGTCAGAGTACAGCTGCTAAAAGTAAGAACCTGATGCAATGGAGGCTATGGTTTTAAACACTATCAAAATGATTTTGGATTAATTGCCTTCCTGCTGGCAGTAAAGGTTATTTATAGAACATACTTTAAAAAAAGAAAGAACCTGAATATCTCTAATCTCCTACTAACCCTCTACAGTAAATAGCAAAGCATTAGCTCTGTGTGCATTTCTGAATCCAGTTTTTAATTATAACTTTCCCATGTTTACATGAACTTTGGTTTGCTTTTCAAAAACCTCACAAACAATTCCTGCAGCTGACCTGTGTGTAGTGGTGAATTTCTCCATAAAGTGAGTATTGATGAGCTGAAAAGTTCAGTGAACAGGAAAATTCTGCTGCTTTTATTGCCAGTGTGACAGGTTACTTTATTACTATGCCTTTCACAGCAATTTAACAGTTACCCTGGTAACAGATTCAGTGAGGTAATGGGATCAGAGGCATTAGAGGAGAGGAAAGGCTAGCGACTAGAGAAAACCATCTGCTGGCTTATGTTCTTGGGGCTGTTTGCTCACTGCGAGTTTCTGACAATCATTGTACTTGGATGTAAATGAAGCAGGTTAAACCACAGGCCTGCCCTATTTAGCCGTACTCTGGTGATTTGTCTTTCTAATTCTATTGAAATAATAATCAGGATTTGTTTCTGATTAATTAACTAACCTTTTGGTAAAAAGATTAGATAACGAAATTGCTGCCTATTCAGAGATAATGAGATTTTTATTACTCTGTCAAAAGGAAAGAAAAAAAAAGTACATTTATGTGTCACCAGCCACCATGTCAAGGGAGAAAAATAAAGATTTAAATCTTTATGTCAGATGTTTATTTCCTCCACAGATTAAGTATAATATATTGTATTCTGTGGGTGCAAATAATCATATTTAAAACTTTTCAGAAGAGCTTTTAAAACACAAAATAAAACACTAAATATATTTAAACCATTATGTATTTGTCATTAATTTGTTCCAAATGAATTCTCCTTATGGAAAAGAAACACTTGATGATTCAGAAATCTACCGTACTATGTGGGTGTATTTATATAAGTGCAAAAATGTGAAGAAAGCAGTAAAATTTCAGTGTGAGCACTAAACAGTGACATATGTAAGTAGACTGCTATTATATCTTGCCTGATAGAGTAGTTAGAGTAGAAAATGCTTTTACATATAGAAGATTTACCTGTGTGTTTTAAATACCATGCAGGATAATGGAAGCTTTTATAAGTAAATAAGAAATATTAAAAATATTTCTTAGAGTCAAATACTCTTAGAGTCTCCTCATGAAAGGCTCCTTGAGAAGGCACAGCTGCCTCCTTTGGTGAGTGACCCAGACCTGCAGAAGGTCCCTGCCAGACCCTGGTGGCTGGGCTGCAGCCCAAGCAGCGCCTGCCCACCAGCACTTTGTTCTTCATCACGGTCACCCCTGGCAAGGGACATGAAATACATAAAAACTGGCACCTGGGACCACTGAGCCAGTGCAGCATGAAATATCTCAGCCATACACTGGTGTCACAGGTGTAAGGCCATCAGCCATGTGCTGCACCAGGGGTGTCCAGGCAAACTCCTGGTGACAGAAACATGAGTGCACAGCATTCGCTGTGGCTTATCCACTGCAAGAAGAGCTTTGTGCTCTGTTGACTGTCAAGGCATTAACTGTGATTTGTTAATTAATACATCTCTACAAACAATTGTGATGAGAGCATTTGCTGTCATGTGTACAATGCAAGAGGAAATATAGGACACAACAGAGCATTTTGTTGCAGTGGAGTTAATGAATGCACTCTCAGATTTGAGGTGACACTTACATTGGTGGCTTTTGGTTTGCTTCATTACTTTTACTTTTACATGTTAACATGAAAAGCTTTCATATGCTGAAAGTCCTTGCTTTTCCCCAGTGGTGTATAGAGCTGAAAGCCAGCCAGAAGAGCGACCCAGTTAGAGAACATATCTTTGGTAAAGAGATCTGATGCTGAGCATTTTCCTCCCTGTTTCCTTAGGGGAACCTCATAGTTTCCAGTTGTTGATTACCAACTGTGGCCAGAATTTCTCCCTTTCTGCCCCAGTTTTCCAGTGTTGCAGCCATGACAAAGGATGTTTTCTTCTACCAACAGAAAATTGTCTCCTTTTTCGCTGTCCTTCAAAAATTCTTACTGCAGGTGTTTGACCCCTAATAACCATAATCAAAAGGCAAGCAAGGCTTTTGGCTCTGTACCAGTTGTAAAGCTCTGCTCTCCTACTCTGCTTCCCCTCTACCCATGTAAAATTTAGATATAGCTTTAGTAATTATCATTAAAATTAGCAAAATATTATAAGAATATCTTAGCTAAAGATAATAACTACAGTTTTCCTTTTTCCAGACAATGACATCTGCAGCTCCACAGTTTCAAGAAATGTCTATACTTAACAAAAACATTACTTCATTTTCATGGTATTTCTTTTGTGCCTGGGAGCAACCCTGTAATTGTTCACTTCAATTACAACATTACTATTTTATACCGAAACCCATTTTATCTGCATGCCAGCTTTTTATTTGTTTTACCAACTATATCTATTTCCATTACTGCAAGGCTGATGGTTTGTCTCAAGAGGAAATCAAATCCATTAATTCAGAAATTTCAAGCACGGCTGCCTCTGCCATAAGCAGCATTTCTTATGCTAATAGCAAATGTGCTGAGACTGAAAAGAACTGACACAGCTCTGTTTTTTATCATAACTTAAGCATTTATGTAAAAAGGCAAATCCAATAGTACTAGGAAACTATAAGTGTTATTATATATAATTCACTTTACTGAGAACTGCATACAGCCTGGTTTGTGCAACTGTGTGTTAAATCATGCTGTTTGTGGTTTTAACTCACTTGACATTTGAGGTCTGTTTTTGATCTTGGGTACCTCAATGAAAATCTGCCATTGTTCATCTAGCAACAATACAATTATTTCAGATTTATCACAGACAAATGGAGATCTGGATATGTTCAGCTTGCTTATTGTATTTCATTTCACAATCACAATATACTAAACTAGCTTTGGACTCTGTATTTACAAATACAGAAAATGCATTATGGAAGTAGGACAGATTTTTTCCCAGCCACAAAAAATAGCCATTTCAAAGCTAATTTAGGTATTTCCAGGAAGCTGTATCCTTCCAACACCATACAGAAATAAATGCATCCCCCACTTCCCACTGCCTCCTCATTTAGTGCACTTAGTCCTGTTGTATCACATGGGCTGTGTTCAATTAGATAGCTTAACAAGATAAACTCTGACTTTGACCCAGAAAAAAGCAAACCAGATTGCTGCTGAATTCTGCGTAAGCTTTTCCAGGCTTTGTGACCTGTTTATGTCAATGAAAAATGCAAGACATCCTTATCGTGAGGGCCAAATTAGTTTCTGAGGGTTCTGGATTTTCTTAATATATATGTGTGCACAGACAGAATGTACAAGAAAACTGTGCCATTCTTGCCCTTCATTTTTGCAGCAAAACCCTTTAGTGCTGTAAATCAGATCTCATTGGGAGATCTTATACACTGGTCGCCGATAAGCTGTTGAGAAGTAGACAGGGCTTTTAGGAATTGCTGAACCATGAAGCTGACCTGCTTAGTGTTTTGTTGTAGGCTATTAAATCCAGGATTGGTGTTTTAAGATGATTCTGCTTTCTTCTTCCTTTGGCCTGGTTAAGCAACTCTACCCCCACCTCATTATTTAGCTGATTAAAATAAAAACTAAAATGAGAAACCTGCTGTTTGAAAATCCTTCCTTCACCCATCAAATTAAAGAGAGTGACTTATGTTGACGTAGTTTCTGGCCTTAGAAAATGACATAAATTTTGCAACCGAGAAAAGATTTACTAACTTTGCTCACCACTCAGCTTTGGTAGCAGGGGAATGATATTCTTTTCTCCAAAAACAAGTACTGCATTTTTGTAAACATGTGTTATTTGGTTGTCTCATTGTAAATGGATCCCGGTTGGGTAATACGACTTCTTCCCACTAGCATATTGACAATTATGCATGAAAAGACCAAGCACAAAGGACTATATTTCAGCTAGAATGCCTTCATTTTCCAATTTTTTCAAGTGTTTTGCACTGTACCTGCTGGTGCCTAGTTAGAAGCATGCTGGTTCTTTGCACATCTCTTTCATACTGAGAAAGAAATTAAATGTATCCTTTTATTTTTTTCTCTGTTTGACGAGTGTTAACAAGTGCAGCATTTGAGAAAATCCAACCAAATACAGCTCTGTAGCTGTTGCTACTAAATAAAGCAAAAGCCACCTGGTGACAAAGTTCACTGGGGTGTCATTTCTTTGTGTGGCTGAAAGAAAGAAAAGAAGAGAAGAAAAAGGACTCACATACTCATTGAAGTAAATCTTATTGAATCACATTCAGGAGACAAAACCATAACATGTATGTTATATATATATATGTGTGTGTGTATATATATATATATATATATATATATATATATATATTTGCAAGTAGACATATCTCCGAGATTCTCTTTGATAGAAATTAAGGCATTCAAATTCAGGAAGTGGAAGTAAAGCATTTAAAACTAGACATCACTCTGCTACAAAATGCAATTTTGTTTAAGTCAGGCATGTTTTTATCACAAGTATGTTTTTATCTCCTTTTTTTTTTGACATCTGATGTAAATTCAATTGCCATTGGAGCTGTTTTCACATGATCACTCTGTTTATGTATGAAGTTTTATAATGACTTAGGAAATTTGAGCTCTCATTATAATGGTCTTATTCAATGAAGATGTCTGCTTTTAGTTTTCTCATAGTCAAAAAGGAAAGGTGTGAGAAGCAAAAGAATCACAAACCAATAGGGGCCAACACATTAGAATGAAAAAGGATTTAATTTGTATATCATATACGCAAGTTCTTGTGCTTTTCAGGAATGAAATTTAATTACTGCGCAATGTTTCTCCTTGTCTGTTCATCTATTGTTCTTTTTGTAATTGCTCATTTATTACTTTTAACACAGACAAAGAATCAAATTGAAAATTCAGCCTCAGTATTGTGGCCACAGTCTTAGCACTGGTTCTCTTTATAATTTCAACAGCTGTGCATGAGACTGCTAGTATTTCCCACATTCTGGGGCAGCAAAGTTTGTTTTCCTCCATGTATTTTATAGGCTCACGTTTCACTATAAGCCTTATGTGTGTATTCAAGCTTGAGATGATGAACAGGCTTTTAGGGCACTCAGATCACAAGGTTAAAGGTTTGTTGTTCAGGATTTTTAAACAGCATTCCCACAACTGCTGCTCAATTTGCTGCTGTGTCCTATCTGCAAAATAGCAAAATAATAACTCTATTAGAAAGTAACATTATGTCCTGCTGTGGGACTACTTCAACTCTGGCTAGAAAAAGGAACCTAGAAGCTTATTACTGAAAAAGTGTGTAAAGCTACTGCAGCAAAATCTAGATTATTTCCACAGTAATTACTGATTTCTAGTACCGTAGCTATAAATATTTGTACTAACACTGCATAAAGTACATGCCTTTAGAACATCAACAGTTCCTTCTAATGATTTCCAGGTTAGATAATGTACTCCTCCATCAATCCTCTGCCTTCAGATCAACATTTGCTGATTCAGAAATTACCTGTTTATGGCCTTAGAAACATATTTTTTATATCATTTAAAAAAGAAAAAGAATAATTAGATTTCTTTTTCCAACACATTCAACAAAAGAGAGTGCTAATTTTCACTCAAGGACCTCCCCCCCCCAAAGTGTCCTACATTTCTCCTAAAGTGTCCCACATTCCGGGTGTGATTCAGCTCATGATTTTAGATACTAAAAATTGACATCCTGCACTGGTCATCCAGTTATTGGAAAAAGGTGCAAATATTTCCAAGTGGAGATTTACTCCCTGTGTTTTTCCTTCTTGGTTAGAGATGGAGCAGATTAACTAGCCTACAGGAGGCAGATAAATTCTGTTTGGGAGTGAGTCCCACCTTGTGTTACCTGGGGTGTATGAGCTGGGTGGCTCAAACAGCTTTCAGGGGGGCTAAGTGTGATCATTGTCTTAGGATGACCTGTGGTGCTCCTATCCTAATTTAAATTGTTTATTTTCCCCTTACCCTGCCTTTCAGAACTCTTAAAATATCTTTTTTTTTAGTCTAAATACAATTTCTGACAAGTAATGCATGAGAATATCAGTTTGCTCAGCTGATCAGCAATGGCCAGTCATCTGTAAAGCGATTTACATGATATCTGAGAGGTCTTTTCTCAAATCAGTGCACAAATAGAATTCCCATTAACAGCAATACAAGTTATGAACAAACATGAAAGTAAAGAAACTCCTGAATTAGACATAATGAAACACCTGTCTCTTAAGAGTTCTGAAAGGTAGTGGCACCCATATTTACTTTGAAATGAAATGAACACAAAACTAAAAATGAAATATTGAGCTAATAAATCAAGGAAAAGTAATCTAGGGCTTGAAGTTCTGTGCAGCCCCACATGCAGTCCCTTCATGGACACACGCACATTTTACTATCCTGCTGCAAATATCTGCTTTGCAAGCATTCACTTTGCAAGATAAATTGGAAAAAAAAATATATGCGCACTTGAATATGTCTTCTTGGGTCAACACAAAAGTACACGAAAGAAGAAAATCCAAGGAATTTATGTCAGCACACAGGGAGTTCCTGATGGCTAACTACCTTTCCAGATTCTGCTTGAAACCGTGTTCATTCAAGCATCTCACTAATTGTTTCCATTTATTGTTTTTTGATAATTGCTTTCATCCCAGCTATTTGTGAGTGCTCCTTTGGACATGAATTTTTAGGTCACCATGAACTCCTCATGGTCGAGTTATGCCAATTTGTTTCCATTTTAGCTTAAAGAAGACTTTTTCCTCTGTGAGGTTTGATATACATTATATTTAGTGTATTTACAGAATACAGCCTTCATGTCTTTGGTTGAGGAAACCAATTGGTTTTTAGCAGTCTCACATTAGAGAAACTTTCTTTCTATATATTGTCCACCAAGAAAAGGTTATTTTCAAAGCCATTCTAGAAGATCATGTTAATTTTTTCTAAACTTATCTTATGTGAATGCGGGTTCTGAATGGTTTTCCAGATAAGGATTCACCACTGATTTGCAGATTAAAAGTTCCTTTAAAAAAATATGTTTGGAAATACACTAGGTTTTAATTAGTTTTGTTTCACAAACAATTTAAATTAGTAGCTTGTAGTCATTCCCTTTTAAATAAATACTTTGTTTCTTCATATGCTTGAACCTAATGAGCCAACAGCATGTTACAGAAATTCTTTTTACCGTCAAGTGTATGACCTTGACCTCTGTATCTTTTTTCTTTGGATAATCAGTCCTCAGGGTAAGCCAGTTTGTTAATGAACCTACTCTGCAATGATAAATGTTTCCTATTTAATCCTCTTTAAGAAATACGCTTCAGGTTAGAATATATTGCTTGGAATATTACAGCAGTATTTTAAGCAAAACTATCAAATGAAACCAGTCTAAATCCCAGGTTATCTTCTTCTGACCAAAAAACTGTGATCAAGCAATCTGAAGACATTTCTATTTATTCAGTACCTCAGTATTCTTACAGTTCTTTCCTCTCTTTGGACTTTACTGAATATGTTTACAAACTTTTAAAATGTACCATTATATTTGAAATTAATAGATACTCTCCGAAGTCTTGGTTTGGGAAAAAGGTGTCTCACTACCTCTCAACTGGAAATATTAATGTTTGTATTAATTATTTCAGCATTTAAAATCAGAGCAGTTGCCTATGTTGTTTTATTCCTTCACTATATTAAATTCTTAGTAGCATGTTTTGTTAAAAACTTACCACTACTCATTTGAAAATTCTTGTCATAAATATTCAACAATAGTTTCTTAAGCTATTCTGTTTCAGCACTGCAGGACATTTGTTGGTTTTTACTAAAATGTCTGTGAAAGCACAAAATCAATCCCCTAGAAACAATCAAGAGAGATTTTCATTGCAGATTTTCTATCAATAGCTGAAACTATTTTAGTAGTATTAATCTCACTTCTTTACAGTGACAGGAATATAGTAATAATAAGTTTACATCTGTAGAAAGCTCTGGCTTTGTTACATCTTGGAAAGGTTGAGAAAACACAAGTTTTTCTGCTAAATTAAAATGGCTTATCTTGGCAGACATAAATCCTAGACCCTGACAGAAAAAAAGAGGGACAGGTTGATGGCTAGGCACTTTTTGCAGAGCCCATGTGAGAGGACAGGATTTTGTTTAATCAGAGCCTATCCCATTACTAACCTGGGGTTAGTGAGACTCCCAGGGAAAGGTTTCTAGGGTAGCACAGGGTTTGTTTTTACCTTTGTTCACACACTTTATTTCTGTGGGTCATGTGGGCAGTTTTAGATGGAAATAAAGATATTATATTGAGGGACTTGAGTTTGGGAAATGCTGGAAAGTAGACCTTAAATGCTGACCTCAGAAGAAGCTGAGTAATAAATAATGCAGTTGGGCTTTGGAATCCAATTAGAGACAGAAGGTATGATTTCATTTTCAGGCTTCCAGCACAGATTATTTAGCACTGGCAGAACTGTATATTCATAGTGGTACTGGACTTCATGGTAGTTTTCTAATGAAAATACATTTGTTTTAGCTGTCTTTTGACAATATGTTTAGAATCATTGTTCAAATCATTTGCCTTTCTTTATCTGCTGTATACTCTATAGGTGAACACATGTGACTGGATGTCCATCAGTAAGATCATTTCTGTATCTGGAGTGGACGATGCTTTTTTAACTATGTCAATCTTTTTTCTCTACCATTAAACATAAAATTATTTTTTTGTTTTTAATGAGAAAACTCTGCTTTCCAGAAAAAGCATTTCTCAAATAATTAAATTCTTTGGACCATCAGGTAGTGTTTGCTTGGTTGCTCTGAAATGAGGAACTGAAAAAAAATTTTATAGCCAAATCTAGAAGCCATTACTATCTAGGGAACCATAGCAAGCTCTTGACATATGTCCAATTGACATATGCCCTCACCAATGAAGAAATTGTTTCAAGAAATAGGAGATAGGAGAAATAGGAGATATTCAAGCATTCACAGGAAAGAAATAAATAGTAAATTGATGTCTATTTCACTTGTTTTGGTTGTATCACATATCTTTATTTCTTTGAAAAGTGAAACTATGCAAATTTTATCCTTTGTTTAGTGATTTGGAAAATCTGTCTTTTTTTTTTCCTTTTCTGTCCAAGGGACTACTATGAAGTCAGAGGTGGTTAAATCTCCATTAACTACACTTTCTAAGTACTGTCAATATTCAGCAACTACATAGTTAAATAGTTTGAACTTATTGAGAATTTAGACTGACACACTTTTTCCTCTTTATTCCACAGAAGCAAGCCCTAGAATATAATTTCTAGTTCTTTCAACTTTACAAGCTAATGCATTTCTGAGATTTCACCGGCCTTGGTCCTACTAATTGCTCTGAGCAAACACTGCTTGTTCCATGCTGTTCATGACACTTTTAATGCTATGTGAGATTAACACTTCACAGTCTTTGCAAGATTTGTTTTTGTACCTGTTTTACTGAAGTGTGACATTGTTGAAGGGAAAGCCCTGACAAAGACTTTTTACAGCTGTTGTGCTCTTCTGCAGTCAGATCTTGTCAGAAACCTTCTCTTTTTTCATATTTTTTCATTCTGCCTGATCTTTCTAGCTATGTCCTGGATTTTAGAAATTATGTGTAAGTAGACCAAGTCATATATTTGAATTTATAGCCTACTTTGCAACAGATATGTGCAGTCTGGAAAGGTATAAAGAATATGGAATAAATTAAAAATCTAACTTTCTTAAAAAATGAACTCAAGGAAATAGTTCTTAATGTCAGATGCTTTCTAGCAAGTTATGCTTTATGCTTTCTACAGTGCATTGTGTGAAGTCCAGCCCAGCAAAGTTAGTGGAGCATCATAGTAATGTTTGTCCTTTCTTCAAACTCCTGCACAATCTTATGGTGGTCAAAAATTACTTCTGCAGCACCATGACAGAGCAAGACACCCCAATCTACTTTTTGCCTTGGAGTATAAAAAGATAAGTAAAAGCTAGAGTATCATTGTGCAGCAATTGATGTTGGCTGAAGATATCTCCAGCCTGTGTTAATTGCTTGCTGTTTTTTTGGCTGCAGACCAGCTGATGTTCCTTCCAGGTCTCTGTACTGAGGGCGAGTACTCATGTACATTTTTTAATCATTGTTTGCCATGCTATTGAAGCCAGTAGAATGATCCTAGCAGAAATTCCCCTTTATGAATTTTTCCACCTGGCTGGTGTACTAGCTCATATCAGTAATATCCTTTTTTTCTACAAAGCACTTTTCTTTGTATTCTTAATTGTTCAAAGACAATTTAAAACCAAAACAAGCAAGTGCATCAAGGACATCTCAAGACTATTTTGTGAATGTTCAGAAAGCCCAAAGTTTTGTGAGACTCCAATGACCAGGGATCAAATCTGCCTATGATCAGGTTAGAGCCTATGAGCAAGCGTGAGCAGGATTGGACAGTGCAGTGCTTATAAAATATTGCACCTCTGTTATGTTTGGCCTTACATGCCAACATGAGCCATGTCTCAGGTCCTATAAGCCACTAACTTGCTTGTTCCTCATCTGAAGTGGGACATTTCCCTCTCTGCTCCTAGACACAAAAGCCAGCACTGGCTTGAGCTGGCCTGCCACTAGATATTGGAATTTCAGTCTTCCCAGCAGCTTTTCAAGAAATGATCAAAAAGAAAACCTGCCTGATATTTTACTGCAGCCATAATATTTTGGATTCTTGATACTTCCAATCACTTCTAAGTAAAATACACTTCTAAATACTTCTAAATTTTTTGTAATTAAGAAATGCCAGCTGTTTTATGGGGACACAAGTAAATGTGCATACCTAGGTTGCCATGATCAATGGGAGTGCAGGGAAAAGCATGCCTTAGCGCCTCTTTTGGTGATGGCAATACCACTGGTGATTACGGGAACCAGCTATCTGTGCAGGTCACTAACCCCCATCTCAGCCACGGTGACATGCGAGTGATAATTCCACTATACAGAGCCCTGCAATCCTGTCCTGTTCCTGGGAATTTTGTGTGCATATCACTTCTGTAATTTTTTTTAATTTTTTTTTTTCTTTTACTTCTTTTTGACCTCAATTTGCATAGCAAAGGCTTGATATGACTAAATTATTCAGCTTACAATCTTTCACCCTGAAACATAGTTTACCTTTCTTCTCTGATTTCTGATCAGGCCAATATTGTCAGGATGTTCTGTAAGGAGGATCCACCATTTGCTCTTTGCATCATTCTCCTGGGAAGTCCCTATGGAACTTCGTGATCAACAAGGAGCAGTAAGATTTATCTCCCTTTACAGGAAAAGACAAGAACTGCCGGAAGCACAGCCTAATGCATTTTGGCACACTCTGAAAAATATAGGCTTTAAGCATTTTTGTCTCCTTTAAGGACCAGGCATGCTGGGGGTCTGTACTCTCCCTCCAGCTGTGAGGGAAGTGTACATGTATAACCTTTCTTTATTCTCAGTCCTCTTCATTCATTCAAGGTTAGTGTGAATTAGGAAGGACTGAAATTTTGATTTAGAAATATTTATTTCATAATTTGTAAGTAAGTGAAAATAACTGTCTGTAGGGAAATGTTAAGATTGTGTCTCACTCTTTTAACATCGATATGCTACATGCTTATAATCCTTTATGAGCTTGTAAATATGATGATGACATTTGAAGATTCATGGAAGAAAAGAACTCTATAAAAATCCTTTGTAAATTACTTAGAAGTGATTGGGAAAAAAATCCTACATAAAAGTTTGGTTTAGATTAATTTCCAGATATTTATGTTTCTAATACACTGCATTTTGTGACTCTGGAAAGACCAGAAGTATATGCTATCTTAATTTCCTGAATATTGCATGTTACACATAGATTATTCTCCTTCTCAAGCGCAATTATTTTTTGTTACTGATGTAGATTAGAAGAAATGTGGAAAAAAAGGTATATGAGCCCACATTTAAAACATTTTTACTGATAGTAGGTCCTTCATTTGAAAGATCTATAAGATCATATTTTATCTGTGTATACACTTGATGCTATACTAAAAGTTGAGTGATTTTTAGCTTCATTATAGATAATGCATTATAAGATATTGGTCAAAAATATATGTATGGTCTCTTTTCATATTTTCTACTGACACTACTGATTCTCCACTGCAAATCAGTCTGACACATATAACTTCTGATAATTATTTTAGGTTGGAGCTGTGAAGTGAGTATCACAACTGTCTAATAAAACTGGCCTAGCTCACGATGTGTCTGTGAGGTAGGTAGCAGGTCAAAAAGTGGCCTGCCACAGATGTCTGAAAGAAGTTGTTCTAGACAGAAAATCTGTAACAGCTAAATGCATAATCACTGCTGTGGAGTTAGCGCTTGCTCTTTGTAGGTTTTATGAGACTCACTGAAAAGTCAATCTTGGTAAATCTTGCCTTTGATTTTTGAGAAAATTTAGCAGATAAATTTTGCCAGATTCCAACTTATTTTTGTTGATTCACTGTGGGTAAAAGAATCTCCTACAGCTCTGTATGCTTTTTCACTAAACAGCCCACACTTTCAATTGGTGAATGAAGGATTTTATAGCAGAAATTTGTACAGACAATGGGAATTAGTGTTTTGCAACCTCTAACATGCAGGCCCAATTTACACTGCATTGTGAAGAAGCATTGGGGAACTGGAGGTTGGGGGGAGAAACTGCTGTAGAATATTGGAAGCATTAGTAAAAATTGCAAACGTACAATTTTGCCATACCCAGAAATTCAACATATTAGTAAAAGCTAGAATGGGGCAATGGCAGATTAGTACCTGCATTTTAAACAAGAGGGCAAAGGTGGTATGTGGAAGGGAGCGTTCTTTGTAATGCAAAAGATTTTATTCAGTACTGTGTAAAGCCTTAAAATCTTTTTGTAGAAAAGCAGAGCCAAGGGCATGAAAGCAAATGAAAATAATATAGTGCAGTTTTACCAGAGGTAGATTGTGTGAGACTAATTTAATACTTTTTTATATATATATAAGATAACTGAATTCTTTGACAGGGTTAATAAAGTGGACTTAATCTATCTTAATGCAAAGTATTTCCTACAGTGTCCTACAGTGAATCAGCACATAAGATGGAGATGATGGCTATTAAGATGGGAATGATGAGGGAGGAAGAAACTAAAAGAAAACTGCAACAGCATATCTTTAGGGGTGAATTATGTCCCTGGTGGCTTGGCATTTTCTTTAAAATATTCTGAATATTCTACTTTGTAAGGTTATTTCGGACTAAGTAGATTTCAAATACATGGAGGTGAAGTAGATAGATGATGCAGCCTGACTGTCACATTACTGGCAGCAAAATAAAAGGATGTATAAATGGGACAGGACTGGGAGTGCAGGAGCTGGGGGGAAGGAATTAGAAACCTTTTTGCATGCTGGCCCTCCTCTCCAAATGGTGTGGTCCTTTTCAGAGGATGTTTAATGACCACCAGTCTGTCCAGTGGGTATACCAGAGAAGGGCAATAAGGTTGTGTAAGGACCTAGAGCACAACTCTTATGAGGAACAGCTGAGGGAGCAGGGGGTGTTTGGCCTTCAGAAAATGAGGCTCGGGGGGGACCCTATCACTCTCTGCCATTCCCTGAAACGAGGGTGTGGCCACTTGGGGGTCAACCTCTTCTCCCAGGCAACCAGCGACAGGATGAGTGAAAATGGCCTTAAGTTGCACTGGAGAAGATTTAGATTGAATATTAAGAAAATTTTCTCCCTAGAAGGATGTAAAGCATTGGTACAGACAGCCCAGCAAAGTGATGGTTGCCACCTGGAAGTGTTCAAAAAATATGTACATATGGTACTTAAGGACCTGGTGTAAAGGTGAACATGTTGGTTGTATGTGGTTGACAGTTCGACTTGATGATCCAGGTCTTTTCCGACCTTAATGACTTTATGATTCCATCATGCCTGTTCTTTTTCACACTTGTGTCCTTTCAACTGTGGAGTACCTCATAACACATTTGTGTCCTTCTCCTAAACCCAGAAAGAGAAGTTAAGTTACAAGGGTTTCTACCTACTTATTCTTGTATTAATTGCATTCACACAAAAAAACCAAAAAAAACCAAAAAAACCCAAAAATCCAAAACCCTAAGTTTAAACCCACTTATATGTGAAAGCAATATGTCATCATATATGAAAAGCAATATTTTAGAGACGTTTCTCATACTAAGATTTACAGGAGTAGTGGCCATGTTTGCATTCCTGGCCCCACTGCGGGGGTGGAGCTGGCACTAGGTTCCATCTCCTTGCTCAGGAGCAAGGGACTAGCACTTTTACCAGGCTCTCTGCTCTACCTTTCATGCAGAAATCCTCACCAAATGTTCAACTTAAAAAGTGAAAAACTGGCTGCAAATTTCAGGGTGAAAAGTGCAGGCATGTGGTAACTAAGTGCTATTATTTCTTAGGAAAATACCATTTGAGAAGTATAGGATAACCTTGTAAATAAGGAATAGAAAAATGTTAAGTGTATAAAATGCAAACTTACGTACTTGAGCACTAAAAACAAGGTTTTTCAATAAAGTCCTGATCAATTGCAGTGATGATAAGCTAGAAGTATACAGCTCATGGGATAACAGAGAACTGTTGCATTCATTTAGTTGTGAAAAAAAATTAACGCAGGAGGTAAGGTAGGTAAAGTGTTATAAACAGACTACAAACAACTACATACAACTACTAGTCAGCAAAATAAATTATCTTTGTATTATTGTTTGTGGTTCTGATCACTTATATGCCAAGGTTTTAAACAGAAACTCAAAGGTCTAACTCTTAGGAGAGATTTGAGTCTTCTGAGAATAGGAAAATAGAAACACCTTTCTTTGTGTGCTATACCTAACCCACAAAACTAGAAACTAGAGGTGGGGAAACACACACGTTCTGTATTTTTGGAAGGTCCAATGGTTTTCCAATGAAAAGATAGCTCAAGTATAAGGTAAACAATTAAGTACCTGCCATAACTCTGTTTTTGAGATATATCTATATATATATTTGGTCCTCTGTGGCAGCAGAAAAGGAAAAAATGAATTCTTTCCTTACAATTTTCTCTTTTTCTACCTCTCTCCTCCCTACTTAGCTGACATTTGCCAATACACTGATTCTTTTTTTTCCAGAGGGATGGGTTTTTGCTCATTTGCATCATAAATTGATCTTGGTCAGAGACATTATATTGGTATTCTGAAAAGTGCTAGGAACCTAGCTAGAGTTCGAGCAAGATTTTATGACAAGAAGGAATCTTTTCTCATTAGAAGTGCCTTGGACTTTTGTGATTTCTCCAGCTTTCTTTGAAACACAATGCTTCACCTACTTTCTATCTTACATGGGAACTCTATCTAGTGGTCTCTTGTTTATTCTGTGGACTTAGGAAAATGCTGTTTTCTTATTTCCTTTGCCATACACTCTGGCCACTCTCAGTGTTGATCTCTTATAGGTTTTTGGGGTTTTCTGCTGATGATCTAAATGGTGTGTTAAGGAAAGCCTTTGCATATGGGGAGCAAACTAGATGTATGCACTTTGGGCATTTCAGGGAGGTGGCTGCAGACCTGTGGGCTCAAAGCCTGTGTGATCCTAGCTGCCCAAAGCATTTCATAAGGCACATCCAGCACTATGTTTCCATGAAATGCACCTGACTGCATCCTAGAAAAGTGAAATCAATGCAAGACTTGACAAAGTTGCTTGAAGAAAGTTTCCCCAATATGAAATATAGCCTGAATTTAAAACAAATTCATGTTCTTTGTGGACCAAATAAAAATTCCGCATGACTCTTATTACTTGATAGTGGTATCCATGTTGATTTTTGTTTATTTGTTACCTCTGATGTTGAGATTTTTTAGTGTGGGAAACAACTGCTCAGCATTCAAATCAGTCCCTGTTCTTGAATGTATCCCATAGATGAGTATATCTTGACATTTACAGGATCTAGGAGTCCACCTTTCTTCATGATGCTCTCATCATTGACATCAAAGTAGTCTCATCTTTACTTTGACCTCGCTGGCAGATGTCTGTATCTGTGACTTATGATCACATAGACTCTGCTATTCCCTGTCAGTGTCAGTCTCTTGGTTTCATAAAATGTTTCATTCATTGAAGCCTGCCTGATGTCAATATGCTGGGGAAATTTGTCAGAAACATGTATAATGCATTCAAAGTCTGAGCTCAGAAAGGTTTAGGGCTAGGAAAAGATATGACACTGTACTGCCCAGAGACTGAAACTTCTGAGACTTTGGTTTATTAAAGTGTCTTCTGCCCCTTTACATTATTAATCCCCAGTTTTTCACATCCAGGGGCTGTGAAGTGCAAATGAAACGGAAGTGTCTTTGCAAATTGTTCTTTCCTGTGCCCCCATCCCTGTCTTAGTGCCTGGTTTGGAAACAGAAAGGGCTGTCTCTGAAATTCGAGGCAGCCATTTTCTATGTACCTGTTGCAGGATAGAAGCACATTTGATAGTAGCCACATCCAATGTCTGGCCATAGTCTGGCCATTTCCAAGATACAGTAGCCTAAATCACAGCATAATGACTCGTTTATATAATGCTTCATTTGGATGACATGAATGCAGTTTCTGAAAAAACTAAGAATCACAACATATTTAATGAAAGCTGTAGCTCACATTTCATCCTAAGTGCATAACTCTATTTAGAGCCCTCTGTTCCATCATGTTATGTTTTGCGTTCACTTTCATAGTAATAAAAAAAGAAATATATCACTTCCAAGCTGAGCCTAAAACTGATACAATTTAGTCTTGCTAGTAGAGTTTTAGCTCTCACCCTGGTGTTGAAAGAGCTAACGTGGGATGTTTCATAACTGTGAAAAATAACATCATCAAATATGACAGATGAGGGTTTACATAAGGTCAGTTTCTGAAGGAAAAATTTTATTAGACCGGAGTTTATTTCTTTGGCACAAATTATTGGTTTTCAAGAACCCTAAGTTTGTCAAAGCACCAAAGACAGAAAATTCATAAATGCACAACATTTATTTACCCAACAATTATCTGTATTACTTACGCTGGAAAGTGTACTTGGAGATTTGTTTATTTCTGAAAATAGACTTATGCTTCTAGTTTGCCCTCAGTGTCAGAAATTATACTGGAGTATTCTTATTCACCCTTCTGTACCTCTGCTTAGAGGAGAATTGAAAAGGCTCCTAAAACAATGGAACCTGCCAAATTACCTTTTTTTTTTTAGTGTGCAGTTCTCATTCAATCAGAAATTGAATGGGCTCTATTAGTCAGTAATATTCATTCCATCCAGTAGTATTAATTCCATTTTCATACCATTATTTACATTATGTGGTTTTGAAACATTTCTGATATCCAGTGAAGTAGAATTAGTTGTTCCTAATTAAGAACACCTCCCAGGAAGTCGCACCCTCCTAAATACATTAAAGACAATTTTTGTTAAGGGTAAAGTGTTGTGCTAAAAATTTACATATTGATCCCAAGATTGAGTCACAGATGCCACATTATGACCTCTAAAAGTTTTTAAAGCAATAGAACATGACACATTCTAAACACCAGTGTAATAATTTCTTTTTCCACTTTCACTGTCTTTTTGGATGCTATCAAGGAATACACTTCAAAAATTTCTTCCATTATGATCCTGACATTATTTGTTCTATAACTTAGTACATAGTTACATTTTTAAGGTAGCTCTGTGCCAGAAGTAAAAATAATTCACGTATTATAAAATGGTTACTCCTTATTTTTCTTAATAATCCACTTCATAATGGCTAAAAAAAATATTGGAATGGAGTCTAGAAGTATGATGTCAGGTGAAGAAAGCACTTTACTGATATCTTCTTTATTATACTGATTTCTTCTGAATGACAGAAAAAAATTACACAAGAAATGATGCATGATGATTAGTTATGCAGCACAAAAAGAAGAGTTTAATTTGAACTAGTAGCAATGCCACTACAAAACAAGCAAAAAATTAATGAACAATGACTTTTTCGAACATGCCATACTGGAAAAAAGTATGGTTTTGACTGAGCTTGCAAATACAAAAAGTCATGGAAAAAAATGTAGCTTTCAGTATGACCCACTCTAATGTTTCTGATTTATAACATTATTGTTGTAGCCTTAAACTCATTCTGTTACGTATTAAACTGATTCATGCCATTTACAAAAGCCTGCTATGTTCACAGAAACTAATCACAAAAAGCAACTCTAAGCCCATTCCAATATGGGTTTCCTAGACCTATTAATTTGTTGAGTAGGTTTGGAAAATTTCCTAATTAGTACTTAGTGTATTGCAATAGTCATTAAAACCTCCTATTACATATGTAGAGTGCATGATTGGACAAAGATACAAAGTGAATGCGTATATATATATTTTTTCAACTTACCTCTGTATGACAGTTGATGTCTGCCAACCTTTTTTTTTAGCTTTTCAACAATTTTAGCTTCCTTTGGTTTCTTTCTTTGTACTAAAGATGCACTTATAATAATATATATAATTGATTGTTTTATTGAAGTCTTGTGATATTATTCATTTGTGTTATTTAGCTATATTTGTCAGCTTGCAGAGATCCAGAGCTGTTTTTTTTAAATTTCTTGTGTTAGTATATATATGCATGAGCCAAAGACTCACTTGTCCAACTGGAAAATGCCAGAGAAGCTAGAATAAGACAGAACTAAAAGCAAAACTAAAACTAACAAAATTCATCTGCAACAAAATTTATCTCAGACTCAGACATAGACTAATTTTTGTCAATATGTGCTATCTTATTTCTTATTAAAATCTGGGGTGGATTTTTTTTGCTGTTGCAAATGTTTTGAAACATCTTACAATGATGCCTTAAATTTTAGCTTTTATATTTTCAGATCCTGTGCTGCACTAATATATAACTCTGAACTCCCTGTGCTCTCTTCACTGTTTGCTCAGACAAAACAATCCTTCCCGGCCTGAGAGCCAAGGTCACCGTCACTGCCTCAGGCCCCAAAAAGTATAAACAGAAGTGAACTGGGGAGAGCAAACTGGGGGCATGCAACTTCATTACCTGAAGCTGCAATTGGACAATTGGCCTCTGATATGCAAATAGACCAAACTTTAATCTGTCTGAAAAACTCATGAGCACCATCCATATCTTGCGTGCATCCCATCTTGGAGGCTTTTGCACTGCCCAAAGGGTACCTATTAAAGGCCTTTAATAAATGCCTACCTTATTCTCTAACTCTTTCTAGCCTCTGTTCTAGGCAGCCAGTCCAAGGCATCAATACCTGCTAGAAAAGGAATGTAAGATCTAGAGCTGGCAATTCATTGAGAAGATAAAGAAGTGGAAAACTCCTGTTACATTATGGTTAAGTTTTCAATAGATTTCAACGTATAAGTTTATCAAGAGCTGGGATATTGATTCAACAGGGGAAGAAGCACAGTGTCACAGACAACTTTTATAAATAATCCTTTCCTCAGGATTTTTTCCTCCTGAGAAGCTGAGAGGCCTCAGGAACAAAATGTAAACAATGGTTATCTGCTGCTGTGGAATGCATCAAGTGGATTTTTGATTGCTCCGTCTTTGATGTTTATAATTAATGGCCAATCACAGCGCAGCTAGCTTGGCCCTCTGTCCGAGCCACAAACCTTTGTTATTCATTCCTTTCTATTCTTATCTTAGCTAGCCTTCTGAGGAGAACCTTTTCATCTATTCTTTTAGTATAGTTTTAATTTAATATATATCATAAAATAATAAATCAAGCCTTCTGAAACATGGAGTCAAATCCCCATCTCTTCCCTCATCTGAAAACCCCTGTGAACACCGTCACAGCACAGAAGGGGAAGGTAACAGAAGAAGATTATTTGGTTTGGTTTATTTAAACTCAAATCTGAATTGTTATACAGCTCTCCTTTTCCCATTTAGAAAATAGTACTGCAATCTATAGTGGTGTAAAATATAGTGGTATTTTTGCAACCTCCATATCAATACTCATCAATCCCAGCATAAACTGGAGCACTACAACTCTGAAAATTTCACTCAGGATCAAAGTGATCCTGGATATCAAAGCAGTTGCATTCTCGTGAGCAGCTGCCTTCTCTTATGCAGCTCCATCTAAGTGGATCCCAATACATCCCTGTTTAACCCCAATGTAGCTCTCCTGCTTTCCAGCCTTTCTGGATATTACCCTTTCCATGGAGGTCAGGAAAGAGATATTTACAGATATCTGTATGACAGTACTCCAGCACATTAATGAAGCAGAGTTTTACTGCTTTAAATTTTAGTATAATAAGTGTTATGCTGATCTGCACAAGTTGTGCTTCTAGACATAGATTTTAAATAAATATTCCAGTGAGCATAAGAAAGAGATTACTATTTTTCCTAAGACACATACTCACACTTCCCTTTTGATTCATTAAGAGTACTGTGGGTGCTACAGAATACAGGATTTTACCTTGAAACATTTAACACAAGTAAGCACATGTAGGCACAGACAGAATCAAGTTTATTTGAACTCAGCTTTGAAATTTCCAGAGCTTTTTAAGCACTGTAATGGTTATAGTTCAAGAGAGGGAAAAGCAGTAAAAAAAATCCTACTTTGTGAACTTCCTTCTAAGGTCTAATCTAGAGATTTACAAGTGTGCTTCCTAGAAGAAAGTAAAGCTTATGGTTTGATCTTTTTCTGAAAACATAGGTAAGTGGCTCTTGAGAGAGTTGTGGTTCTGACATGAAGAAATTTGGTCAAGTTTTGCTTGTTTTTTAATGTATGTTGCTTTTGTACACTAAAATATAAAGACCATTTAAGTATATTAACCATTAAGAAACTCTTTTGAGTTGCTTTTGATGAGAAAGAAGAAAAATAAAAAGAAAAATAAAAATAAAAAGAAAAAAGAAAAATATAAATAATTGCTTTTGGAATAAAATATGCATAATAGAGAATTTATGTGGATTATTTGTATCATTAAGGAAAACTTTTACGCATCTTCAAAGAGGAACCATAAAGCAAGAATGAAACTTGATGGTGAAAGCATTTTCTTAATAGTAATACAGGTGTGCATTCACAGAGAAACAGTTAGATTATATAGATAGAAGCATTTGAAGTCCATCTAAATGTCATACAAAATATTTGAGAGCATATTTTTTATGATAGCTGAAAAAAACCTTTACTCTGCTTTCAGATTTGTAATGCACTTTCGTTCCTTTTTTCCTTCATAATAAGTTCAATTACTCCCCAGAAAGAATTTGTACAGGTGCTGGGTGCTTCTTTACATTTTTCAGCCAACAATCAGTATTCAAGACATGACATGAATGGACCACCTCTCCAGTATTATGAATGATAATTTAATCTCCATCCTCAATTCACCATGACCCCAGAAGCAAAGGCTGCCAATTATCTTGGACTGTACCAAACTATGCATAATTGTCTTACAGAGATTACCTTTTCAGTGATCTCATTTTTATTTCACAAACCACAGCTTTTACTGATTCAGCTGCTTTGACATCCTTTTCTTCTTAACTAGAGAGGAACAAATTTGATGGATATCAGCTGGTGGATAAACAATTAGCTGTGTGATGGCACTCAAAGCTTTGCAGTCAGTGTCTCAATGTCCAGCTGCAGATCAGTGATGAGCAGTGTTCCTCAGGGGTTGGTGTTGTGATATCTTTGTTAGCAACAGGGATAGTAGCACACTCAGCAAGTCTGCCAGTGACATAAACTGGCACAAATCAGTCCTGTAGGGAAGGGATGCTCGAGAGGTTCACAGGCCAGTGTGATCCTCATGAAATCCAACAAGTGCAAGGACCTGCATCTGGATCTGGGTAATCCCAAGAACAAGGGGTAATCCCAAGGCTGGGCTGAAGGTAGACCAAGAGCAACTCTGCCAAAAAAGAGTTGTGGGTGTTGGTAAATGAGTAGTTTCAACATGGCCCAGCAATGCAAGCTGGCATCCCAGAAAAACATTTGTAGCCTGGCTGCAGCAAAAGAATTGTGGCTAGCAGAGTGAGACAGGGGATTTCCCCCCCCTATGTCACATGCAAGAGAATCTACCTGGAGTGCTGCATCCAGCTCTGGGGCTCCCCACATAAGAAGGACGTGGACCAGTTGAAATTAGTCCAGAGGAGGGCCATGAAGATGATGGCCAGGCTAGAACACCTCTGCTCTTGAAGACAGGCTGAGGGAGTTGGGGCTGTTCAGCAAAAAGTAGAGGAGGCTTAGAGCACCTTCCAGTACTAAACAGGGCTTAAAAGGAAAATGGGACTTTTATGAGGGCATGCAGAACAGAACAAGCTGTGATAGCATCAGACTGAAAGAGGGTAGGTTTAGATTGTATATAAGAAAGGAATTCTTCAATGTGAAGGTGATGAGGCACTGGAACAGGCTGCCCAGAGAAATTTTGGATGCCCCATCCCTGGAAGCGTTCAGTGCCAGGTTGGATGGAACCTTCAGCAACCTGGTCTAATAGGTGTCCCTGCACATGGCAGGGGGGTTGAAACTGGGTAATCTTTAAGGTCTGTTCCAACCTAAACCATTCTGTGATCCTATGATTCTTTGAAAACAGAAAAACCATATACAAATGGAGCAAAATACCAATACTTGTTTGAAGCAAATGATTCAGTTATACTGCATAATACCTTTCTTTTGAACAAAGTAGAGAGGTAAACCATGTTCTTGTAAATCCCAGTGACAGGACCTGTGAAAGGGATAAAACATTCAGATTTTAAGTAGTCCAAATCACTTTTGTATTTTGGTTTCATATACTTGGAGTGAGGCAATCTCATTTCTCAGACATGTTTTACTTACTCTCTAGCTAGTGCAGCAGTAAACCTACAGTCCCTACTATTCCAAATAATTTGAGAGAGATATAATTATGTAGATGAAAACCTTTTTTCGAAAGGTTTTGCAGTAGAGTCAAGCCAATGCTATGAATTTCTAGTTGTTGTCTGGGTTTCTATGAATTGTAAATTTTTAAGGATGAAAAATATATTAAAATTTTTTCTCTGTGTAGACAATGGTCCTTAGTGAAGGAATTCACCCTTTCTTGTTAAGCTGATTATACCCACTCCGCCAAAATATATTTATAGACTTCATAAATGTATGGATTAATTTTGTACCTCTTAGTTTTTAGAATTGTAAGAGTTTACAAATAAAGAATTGTAAGAGTTTACCTTGAAAAATTTAATATGCTTGTACTTAACTGTCCTCGGGCAAACATCTGCCACCCTGTTAAACGACTCTATGCTAGCCACATCAGTATGGAGAAAAGTGTCATCAAATAAATATTTCAAACATTGAAGTGGTGTATCTTGCTCTTTCAACTGTGGAACAGTATTTTTTTCTAGGATACCAGATGAAAATGTTATAATCTAAACCACATTTTACAGGAATTTCTTGCAATAGTTCCATTTTCAGAAAGCGAGCAGAACCTGTCTGTAATCACTGGTTTTCAGAAGTGCAACTTTAGTAAAATCACAGAAACAAGAGCAATGGATCTTGTACTATACCAGTACAAAAAAGCAAGATCAAAGCTACATCAAGTTAATTGAAATAACAAGACTTAATTGTAAAAGTCAGCTGTGAATCACCTTTTAATTTTTAGTTTTCCTTTTTTATCCGAGACTTTCAAAACAAATACCTGAATCTATGCCTTGGCGACTCAAGGCCAAGCCTTTTCACCAGGCTTAGATGTAATCCTCTGTTTTTACAGAGGTACAAGACATTATCCTCTGACAGACATGATGGTACCTTAGTTTACATGTTTCTCAACACATACTGAACCAGTGTAAATAATATAATAGCTAAGATAACTTTATCTACTTAAATTCATGTGAGTAAACAACTAATGAAGTGTTCTGTTTTAATAAAAAGTTTTGTTTTCTATTTTTAAGGAGTAGCATTGCTCAGTGAATCTTTATTTTTTTTCTTTTAACAATTTCTCCTCCATTAAAGACTGTTAAGCCACAGAAACTGGATCAGTGGTATAACAGACTCAGTAACAGTAAATGAAGTTCTATAAGCTTACATCAGACTAATTAGTCTGAGGGATAAAATACAGGGAAAAACTTTTCAGGTTGCTTTGTGAAAGGCAGTTTGCTTAATTAAGCCAACCACTAATTGTTAAATATTTTTCAGGCATTAACAGAGCCGTGCTGACAGTAATTAAATTTTGATTTTAGTGGTATTTGCAGGGATTAAGTCACAATCTGCTGAGGCGCTGAGGTTAGTTAATATTCACTTCACTGCCACAGCTGTCCTCCATTACATTACAAAGGACAGGAAAAGAGACAGCAGAATAGGGTGAAGTAATGAGAAAGCTATTCATTCATTTGAACTGGCTCCACACTGTACAACCTTGTACAAATGGATCTGATATGCGTGACACATAACTAGGCATTAAATCCCATTTAATTTGATACAATAAAGGACAGCCTAAGCTCTAAATGTATTTTTATATTTATACATAAGCACTATGCATTGTATCAAAAAATATAATCATGTGATTATCATATGTTTCAATTCAAGTGGTATTTTTTAAGGCTCCTGCAGGAGTGTAAACCAATTCCTGCAAAACCCTTATTTGTTCTAGGTGCATGTGAATGAATCCTTCAAATTTTTGGATTGTGAATTTTTGCTCCTGATAGAATATTTACTGTGAAGATCAATGTTTTACTTTCTTTTTATGAGGGTTATTTGAGGGTGCCACACATCTATGGCAGATAAACAGGGCTTGAGCCTTGTCATATTTACAATAGGGAGAAGTTGGTCTTGGTGGTTTTTCCACACCACCAGTGTTTCACCCACCATGATGTCCTTTCATAGAGGTAATGGTGTCCTGGGTTTGGATTCAAATTACTTCATGTTTCTAAAAAATGCCAAATTCAGCAATTATGCAAGCCTATACATTTGTTCCTCTCCATCTCACAGAGTGCCTTGTATGCTCTTCATTGTATTTAATCTTTCCTCCTCACACAGCCTCAGAATCCTCAGTCACTACTGGGGCTCTCAGCCCTTGCCTTAACTTTGCCAATATGAGCCTATAGGAGTAAGATCTGATCACTCTCGCCCTTAGAATGTGCCAGGCAAGCCCTAATTCTCTGATTGGGCACTGACTAATCTCCTTTCTTTCTTTGTGGGTGTGGAGAGTTGTCCTGCAGAGATGTTGCACCAGTTGGGATGTGGGTAGTTATAAGTATGACCTGATTCTCTTCTGGAAGGTTGAAGCCATACCAGACACCATAAGGCCTCTATACTGTCTTTAAAGACAGTGTACGGCCATGCTCCAATCACGCCATGAGAGCAAAGGAATCCTCTGGATATCAAAATATTTGTCATGTTTATTTTTTTTTCTCCCCCCTCATTTTCTTCTGGCTGTTCCAGTACTATTATATTTCACTTCATTTCATTTTCCAGCACTGTCTTAAAAGTTGTGCCTTGCCTGCCCACTTCTTGACATTTACTCACCAGCCTGTTTCAGACCAAGTACCTGGTAAAATCCTTAAAACTTAAGTATGTTTCTCTTTACCACAATGTCTACCATAATCTGTGTTATTTCAATTCAATGTTTCTGAGGAAGGTGTTTTGGTTTTTTTTATCTTAGAGAGAACATTATCCTAGAAAAATGTAAACTGAGTCATCCCCAAAAATTCCTACAAGGTCTTTCAGTAATCTTCTTCCAAATGTAGTTTCTGAGTCATATCACACTGAGAGATGGTTTTTCTTTGGTATTTCCTGTAGTCCTAATGAGACTGATTTTCTCCATCAGCTAAGCTGGTTTATGCCTGAATTCAGGAGAAAGTACTGTGTTTATATCATACCAACACATTGCACTGGAACTAGATGTCAGCAGCAATCCTTTTTGTGTGTATTATCACACATCTCAGGTTGTGTTTCAGCTAAGTAGCTGAGAAATTACTGGTGTGAACAAATTTATGGATGCAGATAATTTTTACAAAATGAAGATATGTGAATGGATAATGGAAGTCAAAAAATAATATTACCATGCTTCAAAACAAATAGAAAGCTAAAAAGTGCCTCATTCAAACAGACATTTCTTCTAATTCTAGTAAGAAGCACAGGAAAATTTTCAAAAAATCTTAAGACAGGAATGGATTTATGTTTAGTTATATTATATTTCAAAGTTTTCTTGAGTACAAAGGTCTGTCTTTAAAGAGGATCTTTTCAATAGCTATCTAACAAGTCATATTGAAGAAAAATGAATATTAGAGAATATAATTCATATCAGAACTATATAACATAGGTAAATGAACAATAAAAATGATAAATTGGGCAATAGAAAAGATTACAGAAATAATGCTTTCACATATTGGGCATTCATTAAACTGACTTTCCAGAGTAATTACTTTAACATTTCTACCTCTGATTCAGCACAGGGTTTTGGATCATTAAAACAGATAGTAAATATTACAGGGTTTCAGAATCTACCTCTTCCTGGAAACTGAGGAATGGTGTCAAAGCCTTTGCTGAAGGCTGAGTGTCTTCTCTAAATCCAGATTTTTTGAACTGAAAACTGAATTCACCAATAACATTTTTCATTTTCAAACCATACTCTTTCTATGAAGACTAATAAATTCACTCTTTTGTGTAGAGTGAAATAACTTTATATAGTATACTAAAATTAGTAATGAATTAACATAATATGATTCATACTTATACTGTCATTTGTGTGTATCATGATGAGACCTAAAGGAAGGATGCATTAAAACATTTAAAGGCACTGAGGATTTTTAGCAATTCTGCTGTGGGTAGAGATATTAAATATATTGGCTAATAATTTTTGTTAAGAATTTTCTCTGGAGAATGTTGAAGTTCCTCGCATTTCCCCTATTTTTATGGTTCCATCTTCTTTAATGCTTCTTCCATCTCTCATTGACCAGTACAACTTAAACTGAGTCATATGCTTTAGGGACTTTGGAGATTTACAGATGCAAACTCAGTTTGTAGAAGCTTTCTTTCAATTTTTAGTATCTTGCAGTCTGAAACAAGAGAATTCATACAGTCTTAAAATTGTATTTTTTATTTATTTCTCACTTAGGTATATATATAAATACATATGAAAATCATAGTTCTCTTGAGATAAGGTAACTTTTCCTTTGACCAAATCCAAGGAATAGCACATACCATACATAGGCATGTTTTATGGGGAGTTGTCAGTTGGATTTACATGTCTAGCGAGTGAGGTATTCAGGAAAAATTTCACTAAGGACCTGAAACTTAGAATTATTCTCTATAAACCAGTAAAACAAGGCACATTACACTATCCTTATCAGTAAGGTTTTTTTTAAACTTCTTAAACTAAGGATACTGACACTGGCCTGGCAGTCTAATTTTTCCTCCCAAAAAGCTATATTTTAACACAGTACTTCTTACTATGGGGTGCCATTGCTTTGTAAGGTGACAAATATAGGCCAAGACACCAAAGCCCAAAATTGCCGAGTCAGATTGCGACAGCTCCTCTGGAGAACAGAATGGATGTCTGACTGCTCAAACTGCAGGGAAACACTGGCAGAAAAATTGCTGCCTCTTACTAAGGCTCTGATCCATGAATGTGTTAAACCCAGGCATGTTTTGAAATAAGAGACCTGATGAAGTCCAAGAATAGAAGAGGGCCTAAAGCTGAGCAGATACTTAGTTTTTTCCAGTTTAAGACTTCAAGAACTGGTTATACCACAAAGAGCATATTTATAGAGAGGAAGTGGATAATAGAACTAAAGCTTTTTTCAGTACCATGAAATGTATAATTCCCTTCTCACAAATGTGTTACACTCTTGCATAATTCTTCACCCAGATTAGTAGATTAGTATAATCTAAGTATATTCCTACTCAGCTCCCTCATCATAAATAAGAAGTTGAGGATATTAATATATGTCTGTAGGGTGAAGTAACCTCTTTTTCATCACTTTAATGAGCAAATTATTCTCTTACTGATTTACTTTTAAAATTGCTTTCCTTTTTCTAATCTTAATTTCATTAAATTAAATATATATCCTATCAAGACTAAAAATTTCCAGTATAGCACAACACTTTTAACATCTTTATCTGTAGCCTAATCTTTTCCTCTTTTCTTTTACAAGCTATTGAATTCTGAGTTTCTAGATGGATACTCTCTATATTTTCCTGCATCTGAAAGGATGTTTTCAGATTAATTTGTAAGAATAATGTAGGATAAAATAGGTTTACTACAGCTTTCTACAAAGTATTCAAGGTAGGATATTTTAAGAAGCTATAATTCCTCATTAAGAACTTTATATGAAAGCTAAGACATATCACATAAATACAGAAAGTGAAGAAATGCGAGAATGATTTCAGCAACAAAGACAAGGAAATACAGTGGGCTGATACCACTTTGCATATGAGGGGACCATTTAATGCTACCTGAAAATTGTGTGTTCCCTGCTATTCTGTGTTCCATTTAGTGTTCCCTGCTATCTGTGTTGTTCAATTGTGTTTCCAGGGATATTTCTATCATTGGGTGCCAGGTTCAACACTTGCCTAGTCCTTTTTAGTATCTAAAAATATTCTTGCTCATCAAATACTCTACAAAAAAAAAAAAATGGAAAGGGCAATACTGCTTTCATTGGTAACAGCTATGGGCAAATGACGATAAAATGACAAGCTTAATGTAGGTAAAATAATGGGAAAAAATAGTTTATAACTGAGCAATTAATTTTCATTATGTCTCTTCCATTATTAACACTTCAGCTGATATTCTTTTCGTGACATATCTCTTTGTATATATTAAAGGGTAGCATTTATAATGTAGTCTGCAAAGGAATATTCCATTTCATAGTGCAGTAGATGTAGCAGAACAGTAATTTAATTCCAAAGTTGGCATATACAAAGTAATGGCAGCTATATATATTCAGATTATGAACATTTGCAAGACTACACTATAGACTAAGCAGCCTTTTGTCAAAAGTCTTTTTTTTTAAATGTGGAACAGTCTCTGCTCACTCAGCTCAAGTATTGCTACACCAGTCGCCAAACCTTCCACTCTAAGCAAAATATATGAGAAGCCAGGTTTTACACAAAACTTTCACTACCTTAGTCCCATCATTTCAGCTTCCTCTAAGTCACAGGGAACTACTGTGAGAGTAACATATTGCTGTATCCCTTCTTCCTGATGTGGGGGCTTATTTTACTTTCAACTATTTCACCTTTTCTCACATCCTTTTGTTATGTGTCTGCTAGGAAAAATATATCAACCTGCCTTCAACTTTGGTGGCTGCCAAAATATAGTTGGGTTTGTAAAATTAGTCTGAAAAAATTTTTTTCTAAATCAAGACCTATTCACCAAGTTGTCACAAGGAAGCTGGATGTAATTATGCTGTATTTTACAGATTTACATGTAAAGAAAGAAAAAAATGAAATTATCTAAAGTGTTTACTTATATCTATAACATGCATGCCGGTATTCTTACAACAAACATATTACCTCTGGTTGTTCCTCTGTGCAATGTAAATGGCTCATTTGGCCAAAATAAACATGACTTATGAAGAGGAGAATGCATATCATAACAAAGTTTCATCTCCTCTCATGGCTGTGCAGATGATTAATTAAAAAGTCAACAATTTAAAGTATTTGCTTTATTTTGATCATGACTGTACAATTCAGTATTCCAACCTTATGTATCCAAGCACTGTGTAGGTCCCTAATGAGGCTGCTTTCCTAACAAGAATCCTATAAAAATCAGAGAGACACATTTCTAGCATGTCAGAATGAGACCTGCTGTAGCAGACCTAGCTTAAGCTCCTATATTCCTCAACTGAAGAGGATAGATTCTTTATCAGAGCATTTCCAATATGTCCAGCATTTTTCCTCTGTGTAGAGAGGGATTAAGGGGTTTTCTTTAAGGGCACTGACTGGATTCCGTGAGTCTTACATGGTATCAGACTCTCTGCTTGTTTTTCTAGCATAACTGAAATAGGCAGACATCTATTCATTATCCATTAATAGATAATTACTTTTTATGCTTTTCTCCTGGAAAGAGGAAAATTTGAAAAAGCTAAGATATTGCTAACAACAGAGAAACTGGGGTTTACATCCCATCCCTTCTTACTCTCCCACATCTGTGCAAGCACCTCACTTTTGTTTACTTTTTGTGACTTGTTTGTCGTGCTGACAAGCTGAAGTAACTCCTGATTTTAAGCCACAAATGTAGTGCTCTCTGATAAAGCTTTAGATGAGAAAGTCACAAATATGTGGATCATTGAAGAGGGACACAGGCTTTGAGTCTGGAATTATTATAAGAGCAACACTGGAATGTAATTAGATTTTTCCATTATTAAACTTTAAAAGCTGCTATTAATTGTGTTGCTCCAGCAATGACAACCTAATGAAAGAGGAGAAAACTGCCAAGTACAATCACGGTTTGCACAAAGAAAGTAAAGTAGAATAGTCAAATTTACATCTGCAGAAATTATTCTCAGCTAGTGTATTGTACAACACTACTGCATTGTTCTGAAGCCCATTACCACAAAAATATGGCCATTTACCCTATTTTAAATATTAATTAGGGATCTCAGAAAATTATGTACTGGAACATAACAGAGATTTTTTTCTTTTAAATACTATAAGGTGAGAAAAATGTGATGACAGACTACAGAATGTGCTTGGTGCAGCATGCTCTGTGTCTCCAAAGTGTAGCATGAGTAATGCAAGGTTACTGCAGTAAGTACACATTTCTTATGGGATATCTGAGAAAATAGGTGTGTAAAATACATGTAATTTGATAGCACATACATCACCATTGCCCTAGAGAGTATTGAATCATAAGGATCATAAGACTACATATTTAGCACAGTAAAATAATATTTCTCATCTTTTCTCTCAGAAAATTCTATGGAAATTAGTGGCGGATGGGAGAGAAAGCTTATAAATCAAGTATTAAAACAACAGGCAAACCACAGAGTTGCTGCAGAGACACGAGGTATATTCTTTCCTTTTATTTCATGACATTTTATTTTAAGTGTCCCTCTACCCCCAATATTTTTAGTAGCAGCATTAAATTACAGTAGCACTCTTAGGGAAATACATGTGAGATTCACATGAATACCAAGTACATTCATTATGATCAGTGCTGAATTCCAAATGAGAATAGCTACACTTTTTTTTTTTTCTTCTCTGTGTTAACCTTCAAGGCAAGTCAACACATTTCAAACATCCTAGCCTGATCTTAATTTGGAAAACAGTCTTAAATATACCACTGCCAAGTCAGATCGAATCAAAGCCGTGAGGAATGAAGGCAAGGAGGAGGAGGGGAGGAATGACTGCCACAGCAAGGAGACACTGTGTGAGAGAGAGAGAGAGGTGAAAATGAGAGCTAACATCAGCTCCCCCGGGGTCTGCTGTAATCAGCAGACAAATGGTCTATACTCATGGCATGTATTCATTCTGTAGCAACGGGCTGCCAACAAGAGCCTTCCTGTGTCTGTTTGGAAATAAAGTACTAGTCTTCCTCTATTCAGATGCTTTGAAACTTAGAAGAACTGCTGACAAACACTGCTTTGGGCATTTGACACTGCGTTTTGATCTAGTTAGACAATGTAAAATGAACAAATTAGGAATCTGTTACAAAAGACTCTCAGTCTTAGCTTGCTAATATATCAGGGTTTAAAA
Organism: Molothrus ater; assembly: GCF_012460135.2. Classification (NCBI taxonomy): domain Eukaryota; kingdom Metazoa; phylum Chordata; class Aves; order Passeriformes; family Icteridae; genus Molothrus; species Molothrus ater. The sequence continues at coordinate 54,036,754 of NC_050511.2, forward strand.
CTGGATTTTTGTCCTTTTTTTCACCCTCCTCCTCTCAATTGTTTAAAATCAAGTAAGTATCTTCCCATTTTTTCATACTGGCAAGTGGATGCTTTCTTCTGTTTCTGAATCGTCATTTTCCAGCTGCATGTCTGTGCATAAAAAGGACATTAATATCACACATAACAAATATATTTATGCATTCACCATCTAGATGTTATTAATTTGTGTAGCTCCTGTCTCTAGATATGTGCTTTGGATTTTGAAATTTGAAAATTTCACTTCAAAACCTTTTAAAGGACTTTTCACATTCCCAGGAGGATTCTAATGTTTATTAAATTAACTTCCTTTTTTAGTATGACAAAAACATCTTTGAGTCAGTGAAATGCTCATAAACATGGCCTAACAATGACTCTGGAGCAGAACAAGTGGTTGCTTTTTTTGGACTACATTGTTTTTCAAATGTATTTTTATCCTGACATATTGTGTACTAATGAGTTCCTCTGTGGAATGAAGTTACCTAGTGTGCTCTGAAGTATTTTATGTGTGCATATGTAAAAGTCAAAAAACCTTTGAAACCACCTCTCAATTGAAAGTGAGAAAAAATAGGTAAGCTGTTAACACAGAGCAAAAGCAGGCATCATAAAATGGTCCCCAAGACTCATAATGAAATGAGATAATTTTTTTAATTCAGTGATTCAAATGGATTCATTGATGGAATAGCAAACCATTTCTAAAATCACTAATACTCTAATATATAATTGCAGGAGAGCAGCTACTTATCCATTACATTCAGCTGTCCTGCCGTGCTCCCAAGTTTAATTATCACTCTGCCTGAGAAAATACAGTTTCCCCTCTCTCTCTGCAACATCAAAATCAAATTTCGGTCACAGTTTGCATTACAATACCTTATCATAAATCCACATAAATCATCCAGTTTAGGACAAGTAATTATAGTCATTGGTACCTACTGATGGAAAACATTTATGATGTGTAACTGTTCCCTGATATTCCAGCCCTGGTGGAAGAGAATGTGCAAGTGTGAAATTTCATCACAATTTCCTGGTTTGGCTGTGATAAAAAACAGACAGAAAACAGGCTTGTTTTTGCCTGTGAATATCCCACTTCTAAGCTGCCTTAAAATCTCATAACAATGTAGTCACAAAGGCACAAGAACTTTGCAAAAATGTTCCAAGCAAAGGGTCAATGGAGCCAGTGAATAAAAACTGTGTGAATTTAATGAATGAGATCCCGGCTGTGTCCCACCTGCTCGTTCTTTTGGATGATCAATCCTGTGCTCACACATATGAACAACAGAAAGGAACTTGTTCTAGATGTGGGTTTTTTTTTAATGTGGTGCATATGTATGAACAGTGTGGAGGAAAGGCAGAGCATGGATTGTAGTTCAAAATAAAACATTCTTGTTTTCTTATTTTTTAGTGAATGCTGCTCTTTCAGTAGGCAGTGGCTTGGCAGTTTCAGAGGTTGTGTTTCTGCTTAGTGAGAGGAGAGGACACAGTGGAAACAGAAGCTTCCTTTGCCAAAGTTTTCAGCCCTAGATGAGAAGGATTGTGTTTACAGCTGCCATGGCAGGCAGCCCCTGCGACTCAATATTTATTTGCCTTGTCCATCTCTGGAGTAGGGTACTAATTGCTGAGGTAGAATACAGCTTCTAAGGTCTTTCTCTTCTCTCTGTACATTAGCAAGTTGAGAGAGGGAGAGAGAGAGAGAGAGAGAGAGAGAGAGAGAAATAGAGAGAGAAATAGAGAAATAAAGAAATAGACAGATAGTCTATAGTACCTGCAGACAGACCCTAGAAGATACTACACCAGGCATGCATAACCCACTGTTAATATTAGGACTAATTAATAGTTTAAATTTTTCACTTATTATTATTGATTGCCATTATTTTTTTTCTCTCCCTGAGACACCCAAAACATACTGCCAACAGGTTATAGAGCAGAGATGGCATTTCTGTATCTATAGGTTTACTTCAAATCCTGACACTTTTTTAAAATGCAAGTGCAATGGATTTTTTGAGTAGATAGCCTGTGAAAGTCATTGTTGCTAAGACTTCTTCATTCTTAAGGTGCATTTTACTCTTCAACTTAGTTTGCAAATCTGAGATACAATACTTGCTTTACTAGTTATGAAAAAAAAGTAAGCAAATGTGCTATTTTCTAGGAATAATACAAATCAGATATAAGAACTGTTATCAGGGAATTATGATGACAACTTCCAAATCACTAGTAAGTAGTTAATACACTGATGTTAAGGATTATGATTATTATCTGCTGCACTCTTCCATGATCAGGTCACAAACATTGTGGCAATGATCAGAAGCAGGTCAATGACCAGAAGCAGGTCAAGTCAGTCTGTATTTTGTTAAGTAGCGCATCCAAAATGATAGATGTTCATATTCAGAAATTTGCAATATAATCTGAGGGCAAGACATCAGAAGGTCATGTTCCCTTTATTTGAAGGAGACTGTTCCAGTGATGTTTAAGTAAGGAAATTGATTTTCGCAAGCTCACCTAGAATTTTTCTCAGGTTATGGAGCACCCCATCTGATCCATTCCTTTCTTGTACCTCTGCTTGCTGGAGATGTCAGTCAAGCACCTTGAATGCCTTCACTGATGATTCAAATTATTTCTTGATTTGCACCATGTGTTGCGTATAGTGCTGTCTGAATAGAGATTTTACTGTGGGAGATAGCATGAGCTGTGATGGCCACATCACTCTCTTGGTGGCCTGTCTTTTTTCAGTCACCGAAATGGACAAATTCTGACACCTTTAAATCTCAGTTTTAAATCAGTTTGCTATCACTGCAAAGGATCCCTGAAGGATCCCTGAAAGAAATGGCCAGTGAATAGAAACCTGCAGATGACTTTGGCTACAGCTTCTTCCTTGTAAATTGTACCTCTTGCTTCATTTATTCTGATCACATCTCCATGGCAGTGGAGAACAAACGGATAAACAGGCTTGTGAATGCTAGGAATGCAGAAGGATTGACATTTTAAAGATAAACATTGAGACTTTTCATCCAGGAAATGCAACAGCTACTGTATAGATAGTAATACAACTTCTGACAAATAGTGATGAGTGATATGTAATGTCATTCAAGATGAGAGGTAACAACTTACTTAAAAGCACTGAATGTGAACCACAAGGGTGGACCCAGCTGCCCTCAAACTGTTGCTCTGGAAAAGTTATCTACTTAAATGCCAGGGATGGCATTGAATAGCCCTCGAATTTCAGGACAACGAATTTGTGATCAGGTCCTTATGAGGCATGCTTTAAATGCAGAATTGCTGCAGAAACAGTTGCTCAGGCAATTGTTTGCTAGCCAAGGTTAGTTGCCAAACATTATACTCTTGCCAAGGCCCTGGATTTCTCCAATCTCCTCTGAAAGAGATCCTGCAAAAACACCATGTAGGTGGCACAGCTCCTCTGGCGGGTGAAGTCAGGTCACGTTTGTAACTGTCTGCACGGATCACCTTTGTAATTGTGTATGTCCAGGATCACCCCTGGACAGTGTTGAGCTTCACAGTGGTGAAAGGCAGGTTCCGGGGAACCACATCCATGTGTGGTGTAACTTTTACTGATAGTTGGCATCCATCTTGTGAGAGGCCAGAACAGCTGCTGAATTACCTTTCTGTTATTACCAGAAACAGTAAAGTTGCAAGGAGATTTGGGTTTAAATCAGCCTCCAAATTTTCAGAAATATAAAACTTCCCTAATTTCCATGACAAAAGAAGAAGGTTCACATTGAAAGAAGGTGAGAGGCTGAGACCAACTGTGCCCCTTTCGACCTGACAGAAGGAGATTCGGAACTAGTATCCGGATTCAACGTAGAGTATGCAGCAGGCCCTTTCGTCCTCTTCTTTTTAGCTGCTAACATCATACTCATGAGCATGCTAACTACAATTCTGTTCTTCAATCCAAGCCTTTTCAACGCCCCTCAAGAGCGATTCGCTGTCATTCTAGCCACAAAATTCCTGCTCTTATCAGCAGGATTCCTATGAATCTGTGCTTCTTACCCGCAACTCCGATACGACCAGTTGATGCACATACTATGAAAGAGCTTCCTGCCACTCACACTAGCCGTGTGCCTCTGACGTACCAGCACGCCAATTTGCTATGCGGGCCTACCTCCTTACCTGAGGCCCTACTGGAAATGTGCCTGAACGCTAAGGGTCACTATGATAAAGTGAACATGGAGGTATACCAACCTTCTCATTTCCTTAGAAAAGCAGGAATCGAACTTGGTACTTCCATTCCAGTCAAATCCCCCAGTGCAGAGACAAAGAAAGTTGAAACAATATAGAAAGTAAATTTAACTAATGCAAGATAGAAATATTGCATGTTTGTTCAATAGTATATTACAAAAAAGTTGCCAGTTATTTTTCATTTTATACCACACCTTTTTGCCCAGTCACAGTGAGTGTAGAATCATATTACATTTCCTTCAGCTTTGAAGGAGGTAGACACAACTCTACAAAAAACAAGGCAAAGTAAATTATGAACAGTTGAAGCTGTAAATCTCAGTGTTTTGTGAAGCGTCTGGGAGGTTGCTTCATTTTTTGAATCCAATAATGCTTGGATTTTTGCCCTTTATTGATATTTGAATTCTTTGGATTCTTTTATTATCCATTAAACTTCATTCTACTCTGCATAAATGTGTTAGTCTGTGCCATTTTTATCAAAGTGTGAACCAAAGATCTGGAAAGATCTAGGTGTTATCAAAATGAACATAAATTAATAATTTAAAGAAGAATATTTGAACACATAGTTTATTCAGTTCAGGGAGTGTTTTGTTAACTTTTGACGCCAATGTTTAATGTGGAGAATATAATGAGACCTTCCAAAAGGAGAACTGTCCACTTGTAAATGTCTTTGGTTTTAATATATATGGATATAGGTGCACTAGCACCTAAATAGTAAATAGTATTTTAAATCATTAACCACAGCATTTTTAAATTAGAAGTTTCTTTTTTTTATGCTAATATTAACTATTGCATAATATTTTCCACACTTCTGTGGCTGCTTCCCAAATGTTTGTGTTAAGAACAATAAACCTCTCTGACTCACAAACATTAAATGCTTACACTGTTCTTTTATAGAAATTCTTCAATTCTTCATTTGATTATTTTTTCTATTACTACGAAATCTTTTATGAATGAACAACAGTCTCAAAAGCTTGTAGAAGAAACAGATTTTGCATACATATCTCTGGCACTTTTTCCTTATAAAACCATACTACTACTACTACTACTGATTACAATAATTACAAGGAAATATTGTTATTTATTCAGAACATTAACATTATTTTCCCTTGGGGAACCCATGGCTGGTATTTACAGGAGTGCTTTGATATTTTGATTTATTAATAGAGAATAGAAAAGACATAAGCAAATGAAACAAGAAGGCTGTTTTCTAGAGGGAATATTTTCAGGTTTCCCTGCTTTAATTTTTTTTGCTTATTTTCTTGAATTTCTTTTGCTTTCTCTATTTATTGCTGTTGTTTTTATTTTCTTTTTTACTTTAATTCACCACAGAGGCAAGCTTAGGGAGCAAGTAACATTACCAAGGATTTTCAGCCTCATTTTGTGGTTCTTCCCTACCTCCACTCTTGATACTGATTAGTGCATCAAATGTTTGGTTGTAGGACAGCCACAATGAGCTGAACTGTGTGCAGTCATGGGGATCTCTAGAAGGCAAAATTAATTCTACATGGGTCACCCTCTCCATCCCATTCTTCCTGACTTTTACCTGCGTCAGATTAATTCACTGTAAGTTCAATTTAAAAATACATTTGATAAAAACCATATTTTTGCAACATTTCCTGTTAGTCATCCAATGAATCCATACAATATAAATTTTGTAGCACAAATAATTTTCCTTTTTTTTTTAAACAAATACACACTTGAGCATGCAGTGTAGGCCTTTTAAATGGACTGTTCTTCAGAGGTGCCAGTTTTAGAAGAAGATATTTCTGTGCAAATATAAACAGTAGCATGGAACATATGCTTTTCCTATCATAT